>NC_084470.1:29802500-31117500 GCF_027409185.1 Cynocephalus volans | reverse complement strand
GCTAGGTCCCTGATGCAGGTTCCATGATCACCAAGAGAGTATAGGATGAGAAGAATCATGCACTGGCTCTTAAAATTTCCACCCAGAAATGACACATGACACCTCAGCTAACATTTCATTAGCTAAGGTGAGTCTCACAGGTACAGCCAACCTCACAGGGAGCAGAAAAGTGCAATCGTGCCATACTCCCGGAAGATACAAAGCTGGAATTATTTGGTGCACTGCACCAATGACCACCACATTTGGTTTAACCGAGTAGCCTGTAACAGGTCTTCCTGCTTCCTGCCTCATCTCTTCCAATTCATCCTCCCCACAGACCTTGCTTAAATTCAGACGTGATTGTCTGAGCATATTTCCACTCTATTAATAATGTTTATTGGCCGCATGCATCATCTGAGATGAAGCTAAACTTACTCGGCATGTTGAACAAGCCCGTCTAGATCTAGCCTTGGTCTGTCTTGTATTTTCTTCCTCATCTAAAACCACTATTAAAACTATTCCAGTGTGTACCCAAACTTCCATGTGCTCCAGCCATACAGAAGCACCAAAGTGGCACATCTTTTGTTACCTCTGCACCTTTGCACATGCTGTTTTCCCCCTAAGCCTAGAATAACCCCCAATGTATTCCACCCCTTTCCTTTTAGAAAAAGGCATTCACTAAGACTTGTCTAAAATGCGATTTTCTCTGGGACCACTTCCCTGACATCCCTAGGTTTAGTTACATTTTCTTCCTCTGCTCTCATGGTGCCACTTATACCTTTTCTAGTGCACCCATTACACAACAACAATTTGTTTATTTACTCTCTCCATCAATAGATTTTGATCTCCCCAAAAGGAAATGGACAGTGTTTTTAATGGCAAGGGCCTGGCATATAATAGATTATTTGAAAATGTCTATTGGGTAAATGAAGTAAAACACACAAACACACACAGTCAAGTTCTTAGTTGTAGCACAAATTCTAAAGTCCATGGGAGTACTGAGTAAATGAAACACTAGTCTCCACCCAAAAGTATATTCATTTTCTCTAATCTGCACAGTACTGAAATGTTGAGAATTATTACTGCACTTTTCTCTCTTGCCTTTTCAAGTACACGTCCCTCACCCTAGTTGACTTGGGATATCCATCTTCATAGGGAGATTAGGAATGCTAAACACGGAATATAAAGAAAAAATAAAATAATTTTCATTTTCTGACATTCAAATATAAGATTTTTCAGCAAGACAACCATCTTGCAAGCTAGGCTCTTATATTAAGAAAAATTTATCTAAATTTAGCATATCAAAAGTGGGTAGGCTGGAGAGAAGTTCAGACAGGAAGAAAAGAGACAGTTTGTCCCTTTCCAACTCTAATGGATTGTGGGCAGTAAAAGAAAAAATGGCAGAAGAGCCAGATGAACAGACCCTCCCTGATTTAGTCTCTCCGGGTTGTACCTGGAGAGCGAGTGAATTGTTAGATAGTAGAGCATAGTACTGAAGGCAGAAAGAAGTTCCCCTTCATATGCCTCTCCCCTCCAACCAATTTTCCAATTAGTATTTTGAAAGCAGGGCACTTTGCAGACTATTTTTACTAACCTGGGATACAACCACATCCAAGTAAAATTGGCACTGACACATGGTCACCAAGAGGGAGACTTTGACATTTATATTTCCCTGTGCTATATACACCAGATCTAGAAGTAGCTATAGCATGTTCCCAAGGAGGTCATCCTAGCCAGTTGAGGTGACTGTAATAAGGGTGGTAGAGTGGGCCACCAAGGGTAGCTCACAGCCAGAGTTCAGAGGGGACTAAGGTGAGACCAGGTGAGACCAAGTCAGGCATAGCTCACCATCAGAAACACTGTACAAGCCACAGAGAAGACCACGGGTGCAGCAGATTACAACATCAGAGTCCAACAGGACACCTGGTAGTCTGTGAACATGAGACATGACCTCAGACATCAATAAACCACCGCTGCAGCACACCTAAGGAGAAGCCAGAAACACAAAGCTTCTTCCCCTCAGCATCCGAACTGTGTAAGTCCCACATTCCACCCCGTTCAGCTGGATTCCATCAGATAAAGAGGATACTTGGAAAAATAAGCAATTTTTAAAGAGACTTTTAAAATTATTACATCAGTCAAAGCTTTAAGGCAAATTGGACATTTGATATTTTTCCTACCTTCCAATGGGTGGGGGAATGTGCAGGACTAAATTATTACAAAAAATAAAAAAGACAAATGTTTGTTTGCTGTACATCCAGTTAGATTTTCAAACCTACTATATATGTATATGTGCATTTATATATGTACATTAAGGAGCGTGTTTATTCCACCTTAGTCCATAAGGATTTGATACCATCTTTCTTTAACATACCATTTGGATTTACATGACTTCCAAGAGGAAAATAAATTTCAAATATGTTTCAGTCGTATATTTTTATTCATTGTAGTCTACACAATTCTGGAGCCTGGACATATTAGAGACATTATCTCAGAGAATTGTTCTTATAGAAAGTTGCACCTTTAGTTTTTGTTGTCTATGGTAGAGACTTCCAGTACTTTCCCTAGTCTGGTTCTCTTCTTCCGGGCACACAGGAGGATTACATTTTACCACCCCCTTATCATACTAAAGGAACTGTGTAACTATTTTTGGCCAGTGTGTTATAGAAAGTGTGGTATAATCACTTCTGGGCAAAAGAGGTGGGCATAATCTTCCAAATGTCTCTTTTTTCAACCCAGTGACTGGGGAAGCCATATATTCAGGTGGTGTATTAGCAAGACAAGTCTCTAGTTTTGTGTTGAAAAGAGCCCCTGCCCACCTGTGGGTTATATACAACATATAAGAAATGGGTTTTATATATATATAGATATTGTTGGATTAATCAGGAGAGATTTGGGGAGAGTGTTTGTAGCCACAATAAAATCTAAACTCTCCTAATACCTATATTCCACATTTCTTTATCTCAGTTTCTCAAACTGAAAAGTGATAGTAAGAACTGGAGTTTTATAATGAACATGATATGAACATGGGCATAAGAAGATACCTTAAGTTAATTAAAAGCACAATACAAATAAAATCTGCTCCTAAATAGTCACAATAGAGAAAGGGTAACCCACTGTCCCTTATGTCTTGGTCGCTGAAGCTCAGATATTTACAACTACTACCATAGCTTCCTAGACTATGAATCTCTCTTTGCTTTTCTAAACTTCATCAGATATCAAGTGTGAACCCATGAAGAATACACTATAGTAAAATCATCCATCTAGCTACAAAATGGCAAGGTGAGATTCCAAATGCCAATGTGTTGCTAAAATGTCACACTAGCAGAACAAAGTATACCATGATAATCCAACACATTCCAAACACTTTTCCTGAACAAAAGCTATTTTCTTTAGCTAGCTCTGTAAAAAACTATTGAGTGCCCTCTCAGAAAACACAAAAATTGTCTTGAGTGAACTTAAAAGCATGGAACAATCTTTAGATATGCTTTTAATTGTGGAAATGAATAAAGAAAATACCCCTTAAAGAACAATTCGTGGAGTTAGCAATTCCCAAGAGATACTAGCATGTTGCGTGTGGTGCCTATGGCAAAGTTCCAATAGAATGTGCCATTCTGTAGTGCCAGGCTTGGACTCTTTTGTAGCAGAGATGTCATCATTATGATCCAGCAAGAGACAGTTCACTCCATAAATATGTACATAAATTCAAAATCTTAGTGGTAGTATTATTATTCTAATGGAAATACTATACATCTTAAATCAGTAGAGGTACTGCAATGAATTTGCAATTCAAGTTTCTGTGCCGTTGCAGAACTGCCTTGAAGAATCCCATTTATTCTGTGGCTTCTTTATCTCTGATAATTAGCCTTGGTTCTTTGGTTACCTGAAAGCTGGTTACGGTTAGGGCCTTGGAAATCATCAACAGTCAATCACTTTGCTTTTGGTGGATTTGGAGATGTTATTCTGGAGTGTATAGGAACTCATTTTCTCATTTATTCATTAATTTACTCAGCAAATATCTGTTGAGTGTCACCTATGTGCCAGAAATCATGTTAAGCCCTGGAGATCCAGCAGTGAACAAAATAAAGAAAACTTTGTGCCCTTGTGGCACTTACACTCAAGTGGGGCTGAGGATGAAAGGCTGGCTCTGCCAATAACCAGGATCTCAATTTCCCCACTGATAAAAATGTAGGGCTAGAGGAAGTTCGCAACCTAATGAACCATCCTAAAGGGTGTTAGGAAATATGTTCGGAGGCTTTTTTTATAGTAATAACTAGGGGATGCTGTTAGCATTTAGCGTCAGAGGCCAGGAATGTTAAACATCTTTAAGACAGGACAGTCACTCACCAGGAGGTACAGTTCCACCTAAAATCCCAAAATGCAAATGAAATTCCCTTTGAAAGCCTCAGATGCTTTTTAAGGTTCCTTCCAGCTATAACAGCATATACATTTGGGAGAATTGGTTTCTATCTCTTCTTGAGAGAAAACAAGTAGGTGCTTGTTTTCTCGGAGGACACATCAAAGGAAGACGATTCTGATAATTCTTCGTTTCTCTTAAATCTTCTAACTGAAAGTATAAACTTAGAGCCTTGTGAAAATGAAAATGCAAGCCAAAGACACATTGTCTCATTCCAAGAACAGATTTCCATCAGAAAGGTGTCTGGATTTTTTTTCCCCCACAAAGAAAGGAGGAGTCTCTTATAACATTGAGAGAGCTGAGAACATTCTGTACCAAAAGAAGTGCCTTACTCACACCACCGACACAAGGAGCATAAATTAACCTGGAATTGGAGTCCATCCTGAGCAGAATTTTGTGGCTTAATTTACCAAATTGATCTGAGAACCACTCTATGGCTCTTCCTTCACCACAATAGATAATGTCAGAGTTTTCTTAGCATGAATCTATTTGTGGCACCTAATATCCACAAATGAATCCTATGATGCTCTAAAGTGTATTCCTCTCTCAAACTGTACATTTTTGGAGATTTTGTCCACTCTTTAGGGGAAAAAAAATATTAAATAAAATCAGTTGAGGGGGAGCGCTGAAAATTTGCATTTCTAACTAATTCCCAGGTAGGTGATGGTAATGCTGCTGCTGGTGGTCCCTGGATTTCAATTTGAGAACCACAAGTGCAGACAAAGTTTCTTTTAAGTACTTTCTGAGCTGAGTAAATGTCAAAATTGTTCTGTAGCTGTAAAATGCAGGTATTGATTCCAGAGTCTGACCCTGTTTTTGATGCCAAACTTTGAGAACTATTGAAACTTACAGTTTTCACTCAGGGTAGCTGATGGCCACTAATTACTAAAACAACAACAAAAAAATCCATCAGTGTCTCGGTTTTAAGGTTCAAGTGAGTATTCCTGGATTTCTCATTCTTTTAAAATAGTCTTTCCCTATCTGTTGCCTAACCCAATGGGATTGGGAGCATTGAATTCAAGCTTGGCACAGTGGAGTGTGGCCATCCAAGGGCAGCTAATAACCAAAGCCAGCACCTCGCACAAATTGATATTATTCTGTCTGAATCTGACAGTGGTGGGGGTTTTTCCCAGATTATATTGCACTTAAGTATATCCTAGGCCAGATGACATGGACCTAGGGCAATCTAAACTTCCTAAAGTTGGATATGCTGTAACATGGGTTCAGAAGACTCAGTCTAAGTACTTTTAGGTTAGAGTTTTAACTGGCAGGTGTTTTCTGCCAGTAACAACGACTCAGTGATCTCAACACTCGGAAGATTCCTTATCTGCAGAATGTGGAGAAGAAGACCTGCTTCAAGGATTGCTGTGAAGAGTTAATAGAATTACGTACTTTTTTTGTTTTATTTTTATTTTTTTATTTTTTTTGTTGTTTTTTTCGTGACCAGCACTCAGCCAGTGAGTGCACTGGTCAGTCCTATATAGGATCCGAACCCGCGGCAGGAGCGTCGCCGCACTGCCAGCGCAGCACTCTACCAAGTGCGCCACGGGCTCGGCCCAGAATTACGTACTTTAAAGAACCTTGTACATAGTCGAGTACTGCACAAGCAAGCTTTTAATATTATTCCTTTCTAATGGTGAGCAACAGGGAACACTCAGATTATGTTTTTACCTAGGGACGTCATGTAGCAGCCTGAAGAGGTTAGAATTTTCTGATTTAAATTTGTAAACAGGAGTCCAAAAAAATATAAAGATGGTTTTTTAAAAAATGTAGGCTAACTATGTTTGTATCCTTAACAAGACATTCCATCTGATTAGAGATTCCAATGGTTTTCAAGTCCCTCAACATTTGTATTAGTTTCTGTCATTTTCTTTTTCATACACATGTACACACCCTGCAGCGTTTCTAAAATCCCCAGAGTGGAGGTGGGTTTCTCTTACTTGGTCTACATTCACAATCACTGTATCATCTGAACTAAGTGTGTATGCTTAACATACAGTAGCTAGAAAACACATTCATGTAATGCATTTGTAGTTTTCAACTTTGGAAATGAGAATAAGTTTGGAGGACTCACAGTTCCTGATTTTAGTATTTACTGTTAAGCTACAATAATCAAAGCAGTGTGGTGTTGAAGACAGAATAGACATATAGATCAACGGAACAGATTGGAGAGTCCACAAATAGACCCATATATATGGCCAATTAATTTTCAAGACAGGTGAAAGTGAACAATTTAATGGAAAAAGGATAATGGTTTTTAACAAATGGTGCTAAAAGAACTGAACCTACATGCAAAAATGCAAAGCAAAACACAAAAGTACCTCATTCTACACATTGCATCATATACAAAAATTAACTCAAAATGAATCACAGACCTAAATGTAAAACTTAAAACTATAAAACATCTAGAAAAAGAAAAAAAAAGGAATAAATATTTGTGACCTAACATAAGGCAAAGACTTCCAGGATACAACATCAAAAGGATGATCTGAGAACTTCTGGGAACATGGCAGACTAGAGGTGCCCAGGGCAAATTCCTCCCATAGAAGAGGACAGAATGGACCCACTGTCACCATGCCACAGTTGCCAGAGCCATTGTCCAGTCTCAGAATTATTGACTGTGGCAAAGCAGCTTCCCATAGAGCAGGAGTCAAGTGGGTGGCCTGTCACTGCAGCTGCACATTCTGCAGACATGAAGGAGGCAGCTGCAACCACCAGCACCACTGTCACCATCACAACTTAACCCCACTGCTGCCAAGGACACCACAGACATGACGGAGATGGCTGCAGCTGCTGGCATTGCTGCCACCCCAACAAGGTAACCTGCTGCCACCAAGGACACCACAGATGTGAGGGAGGCAATTGCAGTCACCAGTGCCAGTGCCACTACCACAAGGTAACCCCCACTATCTCCAAGAACATGCAGACAACAGGAAGGCAGTCATAGCCCACAGTGCCATTGCCACTGCTTCTAGGTAACCCTGCTGCCACTGCAGACACCATAGCTGTGCCAGCCACCACTGAGGACACCACAGCCAAGTGGGTGGCTGTTGCAACTGCCACTGCTGTAGTTGTTGCCACCACTGGTGCCTCCAGGCAGCCACCACCACTGGAGCCACTGCTACCACATGGGCAGTCCACCAAAGCTGCTGCCACAAGGGCAGCCTGGTACCACAACAGTGGCCACTGCCACTGTGCAGGCAGACCACCTGCCACTCAACTGCATAGACACAAGGAGGGTCACCAGTGGAGTCTAGGGAAGGAGACTAATAGGAGAAGCAACTCCTACACCAATGATCAGATATCAACATAGGGATACTAGAAATATGAAAAACAACAAAGGAACACAATAATTCTCAAGTACTAGACCCCATACAGCAAGAAACCCTTGAAATGACTGAAAAGGAATTATGAGTAAAATTCTTAAGGAGACTCAATGAGATACAAGAAGATAGAGTTAGATAACACAGTGAACTGAGCAGAACTATCCAGGATATGAAGGAGAAAATTTACAAGGAGATTAATATTTTAAAAAAGAA
Organism: Cynocephalus volans; assembly: GCF_027409185.1. Lineage (NCBI taxonomy): Eukaryota > Metazoa > Chordata > Mammalia > Dermoptera > Cynocephalidae > Cynocephalus > Cynocephalus volans. The sequence goes on along the minus strand of NC_084470.1, from coordinate 31,109,565 downwards.
TGTAGCAGAACTCATGTAACTGAAGGAGTCATTCAATAAAATAATAAACACAACTGAGAGGTTATGCACCAGGGTAGAGCAAGCAAAAGAAAAAATTTCTGATCTTGAAGACAGTTTCTTTAAAATAACTCAAGTGGACATAAAAAAAATTTTTTTAAATGAAGAAAATCGAAGAAAGATACCAGACAACCTTAAGCACACAAATATCCAAACCATGGATGTTCCTGAAGGGGAGGAGAAAGGAAAAGGCATTAAAAATATATTCAATGAAATAATAATGGAAAAATTCCCAGGTATAGGGAGAGACACGGATCTTCAGATTCAGGAAGCTCGAAGATCCCCAAATAGATTCAATCCAAAAAGGTCCTCTCTGAAACACACTATAGTAAAACTGACAAAACTCAAAGACAAAGACAAAGAGAAAATTTTATCAAATGCTACTTCTGCATCTAGTGAGATAATCACATGGTTTTTGTTCTTGATTTTGTTGATGTGGTGTGTCACATTTATTGACTTGCGTATGTCACCTAAGAGGGAGTCTCACTCAGACTAACAGCAGACTTCTCAACAGAAACTCCACAGGCCAGAAGAGAGTGGGATATGTTCAAAATACTAAAAAAAAACCCTGCCAACCAAGAATACCATCCCCAGTGAGGCTATCCTTCAGAAATGAAGGAGAAATAGTGTATTTCCCAGACAAACAAAAACTATAGGAGTTTACCACCCTATGATCAGCCTTACAAGAAATCCTCAAGGGAGTCCTGCATCTGGAATCCAAAAAACAATAATCACTACCATGAATACAGAAAAGAGAACAACCACATACTTACAGCCAACCAATCTTTGACAGAGGCAGCAAGAACATACATTGGAGAAAAGACTACCTCTTCAATAAATGGTGCTGGGCATAAATGAAAACTGGACATCCACATGTAGAAGAATGAAACCAGACCCATATCTCCCACTAAATACCAAAATCAACTCAAAATGGATTAAAAACTTAAATATAAGACCTGAAACTATAAAACTCCTAAAAGAAAAGATAGAGGAAACACTTCAGGAAGCAGGACTGGGAAAAGACTATGACTACAACCCCAAAAGCACAGGCAACAAAAGAAAAAATAAACAAATGGTAGGATATCAAACTAAAAAGCTGCTGCACAGCAAAAGAAACAATTAACAGAGCAAAAAGACAACTTACAGAGTGGGAGAAAATATTTGCAAACTATGCATCCAGCATAGGATTAATATCCAGAATATACAAGGAACTCAAATAACTCGATTAAAAAATGGGCAAAAGAGCTAAACAGGCATTTCTCAAAGGAGATATGCAAATGGCCAACAGACACAAGAAAAAATGCTCAACATCACTAGTCATCAGAGAAATGCAAATCAAAACCACATTAAGATATCATCTCACCCCAGTTAGACTGGTTATTATTAAAAAGACAGAAAACAACAAATGAGGATACAGAGAAAGGGGAACACTCTTACATTTATCCCAGCTCTATTTACAATAATCAAGAGTTAGAACCAACTTAAGTGTCCTCTGTCAGAAAACTGGATAAGGAAAATGTGGTATATTTACACAATGGACTATGATTCTGCCATAAAAAAGAATGAAATACTGCCATTCGCAGCAACATGAATGAACTTAGAGAAAATTATGCTAAGTGAAATAAGCCAAGTACTAAAAGAGAAATACCACATCCTTACTCATAAGTGAGAGCTAAAAAAATAAGCAAATAAATTTTTAAAAGAAAGAAAGATACAACAATCATAATACTATGCTGAACTTTCAAAAGGAGAGAACAGAACTGTTGTTACCAGAGGTGAGAAAGGGGGAGTGGGAGTGGGGTTAGGGGAGGAATTGGTAAAGGGCCACAAAAGGCGATTATATTGTGTAACGCTGAATATACTAATTATCCTGAAAAGCATTACGTATTTCACACAGGTATTGATATTCAACTCTGTACCCCACAGATATGTATAATCAACTACATTTCAAGAAAAATAGAAAAGGAAAATAAATAAATAAATAAAATGAGAATGTCAAGTCACTTCAAATGAGAATTTAAATTTTTTTCATTAATATCGTTAATGACTTTCAAAATTAGTCCATACTTTATACTAAAAACCTACCATAACAAAATAAAGCCAGCCATGAACCATTTTTTTAAAAAAGCATGATCCATAAAAGAAAAAAAATGACTTCATCAAAGTCAGTTGATAAATTGAACTTCATCAAACTAAGAAATTTTGCTATTTGGAAGGCACTGTTAAGAAAATTAAAAGACTACCTGGAAGATGGGGGAGATTGGGGAGATGTTGGTCAAAGGATACAAAATTTCAGTTAGAAATGAGGAATAAAGCAAAAGAGCTAAGTAGGCATTTCTCTAAGGAAGATATACAAATGGCCAACAGACATATGAAAAAATGCTCAACATCACTCAGCATCCGGGAAATGCAAATCAAAACCACACTGAGATACCATCTCACCCCAGTTAGGATGGCTAAAATCCAAAAGACTCTGAACGAAAAATGCTGGTGAGGTTGTGGAGAAAAAGGAACTCTCATACATTGTTGGTGGGACTGCAAAATGGTGCAGCCTCTATGGAAAATGGTATGGAGGTTCCTCAAACAATTGCAGATAGATCTGCCATACGACCCAGCTATCCCACTGCTGGGAATATACCCAGAGGAATGGAAATCATCAAGTCAAAGGTATACCTGTTCCCCAATGTTCATCGCAGCACTCTTTACAATAGCCCAGAGCTGGAACCAGCCCAAATGCCCATCATCAGATGAGTGGATACGGAAAATGTGGTACATCTACACAATGGAATACTACTCAGCTATAAAAACGAATGAAATACTGCCATTTGCAACAACATGGATGGACCTTGAGAGAATTATATTAAGTGAAACAAGTCAGGCACAGAAAGAGAAATACCACATGTTCTCACTTACTGGTGGGAGCTAAAAATTAATATATAATTCACACACACACACACACACAAAAACCGGGGGGGGGGGGGGAAGAAGATATAACAACCACAATTACTTGAAGTTGATACGACAAGCAAACAGAGGGGACATTGTTGGTGGGGGGAGAGGAGAGGAGGGGAGGTTTTGGTGATGGGGAACAATAATCAGCCACAATGTATATCGACAAAATAAAATTAAAAAATAAATTTAAAAAACTTTTTTAAAAAAAAGAAATGAGGAATAAATTCACCAGATGTATTGCACAACATGGTGACTATAGTCAATAACAATGTATTGTATTCTTGACAGTTTCTAAGAGAGTAGATTTTTAAGTGCTCTAACCAGAAAAAAAAATGATAATTGAGGTAATGCATAAGTTAATTAGCTCAATTTAGCCATTCCACAATGCATGCATATTTTAAAACATGTTGTACATGATAAATATATATAATTTTTATTTGCCAATTAAATTTTTTAAATTTTAGTTAAATAAGTAAGACAAGCTACAGACATGGAAAAAATATTTGCAAATTGCATATCTGAAATAGGGACTTTTACTGAGAATTTGTTTTTAATTCTCAAAACTCAATAATAAGAAAACACTATGACAAAATTTTTTAAAACCTGGCAAAATATTTAAGTAGAAATCATAAAAAATGTGAGGATGGCAAATAAACATACAAAAACTAGAAAAGATAAAACTAAAATTTTAAAAAAATCTGACCATTACTAAGGCTGGTGTGGATGCGGAGCCACCGGAACTTTTGTTCATACATTGCTGGTGGGAATGCAAAATGGTACAGCCTCTTTGGAAAAGGGTTTAGCCATTCCTTATAAAGATAAACATATGCTTATCATATAGTCCAGCAATGGCATCTCTAAGTATTTACCCAAGTGAAATAAAATTTATATTCACACAAAAACATGTTTATGAATGTTTATAGCAACCTTATTTATAATTGCCCCAAACTGGAAACAACCCAAATGTCCTTCAACTGGCTAGTGGATAAACAAACTGTGATATATCCATACAACAGAATACTTCTTAATAGCAAGGAACACACTACTGATAATGCACAAGAACATGGATGAATTTCAAATTCATTAAGATATATGAAAATAATCCAATCCAAAGGTCTGCATACTATATTTTTCCATTTATATGACCATCTTGAAACGGTGAAACTATACAGCTAGAAAATAGATCAATTATTGCCAAGAAATGGGTATGGGGGACAGATTGTCCACAAAGGGGCCCCACAGGGCAATGTTTTAGAATGACAAAACAGTCATGTTTTTATTGTGATGATAGTTAACACAGCTGTTTGCGTTTTTCAAAACCTGCAGAACTATACACTAAAAGTGTTCATTTTACTGTATATAAATTAGATCACAATAAGAAATGAAAAAAGACAATGTTTGTCATTCCATTTTCAAATGTAATATTATGTTAATTATCGAATATCATCTTGAAAGTACGCATTTTCTTTTCTCACCTTCCTCTGAGACAGTAACGCAGCCTGGTATAAGGAGGTGTGGGCACTGCCCCCACATTAAGAAGTGGTGTCACAGTGCTCATCATATCCCTCCCCCACTCCTGTGACAGCTCTCTGTAACCACACGGTTCTAGATTACATTAGTAGGTGTTAGTTCATCATTGATGATGCATCCAACCTAGGGCCTGATGTAGGAATCGGCTGTTTGGGGTCCACCAGGCAGTGGAGGCCACTACAAGCTGGGACCTGACTTGGAGCCAGGCTGAGACCACAGCTGCCAATTGCCTAGAATTCTGGGTCAACAGAAGTCAGGTGCCCCACTCGGTTAGGTGCCCCTGGTGAGCAGGTGAGGGAGATTTTAATGACACCTATTTCTTTTAAAGGTATTTCCGCACTAACGAATAGAGAACTGATGAAAATAGTAATAACATTAATAATCTCTGATGTATACTGAGCATTTATATCCCTGTGCTTTACACGCGTTGATTTATTGAATCCTCATGGTGTAATCCTCATGGTTACTCTTTGAGATGGATGTGATTATATTCTACTCCTCGCAGATAAGGAAACAAACCTTAGGGAAGTTAATTAAGTACATTTCCCCAAATCACGGTATACGGGGGAGCCAATAATTGAGCCTTGGCTTGGAATCCAGTTCTCTTCACTAAGGGAGGAAAAATTAAAAAATCAGTTTGGTTTTTTTTTTGTGGTTTTTTTAAATGCTTTGAAAGTGTTCTTGGAGGTGTTTGAAAAGCCAATCCAGCCAACTCTAATGGCTCCCAACCCTTATTATTAATGTCATTTAGATACACACGTGTACTTCAATTTAAAATAACTCCCTGGCCCTCCTCTTTGTTTCGGTTCACCTCCCCCCATGATCCAGCCAAATGGTGTACCAGGCTGTGTCGATAGCACTTGCGTAATAACTTAAGATCTCACGACCCCTCTACTTACCAAGCCACAACGTTACTAAAAACAACCGCCTGCATAACTAAGACGGGGAAGCACAGGGTGGGGAGAATCTGTCGATATGTTCAGAAATGTACAGCGAAGGGTCGGTGGAAAGGCTTCAACTCTCTGAAGTCACTTATTTATGGCATTTGGAATAAACAAGGGTCCGTCGGGCCATCATACAGGAGGCTGCAGAACTCGAATTGAGGCCAAGAGTGGCAAGATGGGACAAGGTTTCAGTTCTGTGTCACCAACATGTGGCACTTTGCAGCAGCAGTTACGACAGGGAGAGATAGAAAGAGAGATGGGTGTCACCATACTGTAATACACTTGCTGAAAGGAAGCTGCAGGCGCCTTTCTGGAACCCAGGCCACCCTCGGCTCGAAGTACTCCAGGGGCTCCTTTTTCACACTGCTCTTAGGTTCCCAGTATAGATATTGGGTGTCCCTCACAGGACTTCCCAGAGAACCAGCAGCGTTAGAATAAATGGTTCCTGGTGATGTGCCTCCCCATGCATTTCAAAGTGACAAGTGGCAAGGAGCGGTGGCAAAAAGTAGAGCAGCTTTTTAGAAAAACCCCCTCATCCTCAAAGTTCGCAAAATACCATCGGTACTGCTGAACTAATGAACCATAAGAATATGCTGTGCATGGTTTTTATGCAGGCAGTTCTGTCAAGATGCAGAACGGTGGGGCCTGCAGTGTGGCACTGCCTCTTCCAGGTACAGCTTCAATGATTTTTATCTCAGCTTGGAACACAAAGTGTGTTCTGATACTAATACTGATAAAAGCATAAAGGCTGGCGCCATCTGCCATGGCAACTATCAAGATGGCAGATGCTTTTCATCAGCTTTATCTGAACTTTGCATTAATGGGAATTCAGAGACTGTGGGTGCATTTTCAAAAAAAGGGGGGGACATTAAAATGATAGCACTCCTCTGAATAGAACCAATTCATCAAATATCAACATATTCTCATTGCCTTTATCTCTCCTGTAAGAAAAATAAGAGGGAAAGAATCTTGCTCTGTTTTTGTCGTTGTTGTTTGTTTTTGGTTTTCTGGTGTGTGTGCCACTTCAATTGTCCTGTGGTGTGTGTGCCACTTCAATTGTCCTGTGGCTTTATCCAAACCACTCCCAAGGGAGCTGACCCTGGGCAACTGTCCTTAGAGGGTGCTGTGACCTCTGAGTAGTCCCGATGCGGCTGCAGCAAATGGGATTTAAATGTGCAGTCTCTGAGGGCAGGGCAATCAACAAAACAGTGGGAGAGTGCTCAGAGCCCACTGCAGGTAATAACAGAGACATTTTTCAAATTTAAAAAAAAGGAGAGGAAAAAAAAAAGAAAGAAAGAAATCATGTTATAAGAGGACTACCTGGGACCGGAATATATATTTTTTCTAAGTTTACAGTGTATAACAAGTATACCTCCCTCATTCTTTAGCCACAGTAAAACAGGACGATTTCCTACATCCAGAAAAAATGCTAATTACCTTCAGCCCGTGGGCTTAGCTGTGTTGGCTAGGAAAGCATGCAGGATGTATAAATATGCGGTGGCAATGCAGGCAGAGTACACGACGCTGTTCTGCTTCTCTGGTTGATTATATAGTACTTTCCAGAGGGTACTTTCCCTCCTTTTTACTTGTTAATTAAATCTATATTTTATCTATCTATCTATCTATAAAATTTTTTTTGAGAACATTTACTCAGGCTCTTTCTATAAGTAAGATATGGGATTATATGAGTAGATACATTTTATATTATCTCTATGCTTTATGTGTGTGTGTGTGTGTATATATATATACACATACATATATACACATAAAGCATAAATATAAGTATATAAAAAGCATAGAAATACATATGTATATATACCTAAATAAATACACACATAAATTGACCATTAATGTATATACTACACATATTCTCACCTATGGCATAATAAAATTAAAAAGAGCATGTAAACTAGAAAGAAACAAACAGACAGTGGACATACACAAACATGTAAAGTCAAAAATCTTTACAACCGCACAAATGACTACCAGGAATTGGGGGGAGCCCTTTAAAATAACTCTTTCACCCCTGAAATGGAAAACAGAGGACAATCAAAACCAGAGAAGACGAATAGAAAAAACTACAAGAGCAGCACCATGGAAGGGCCATGAGCTCTTTAATGAAACTTGAGCTGGACCAGTGACCTCCATCTGGCTCTGGGCTTGGGAAGATATTGCAAGTGCGTGTCCAGCCTGCCCAGTTGGGTAGAGTAATCTCATGTCAACCATGCACACAAAGAGAGCTCTGTGACAGTCCTCCTTTTCCTGATTATGACCAGGTTGATGGTGGGTTTTCCCCCAACATGATCACAGGAACATTTTTTCCCCTATAATTTCTCCATACAAAGATTACTCTCAGATATGTTTCCAATTTTTTTTTTCTGTAGAAAAAAAAGAAATAGCAGCATATACAAGAGTGTGGTGTTTGCTGGCATGCTCTCCACTAAATCATTTAGAGGGCTAAAGTCTATACCCCATGAAGATGCAATGAACAGTTTTGCTTTAGTCTATACAGGCTTTTTTAGTCTATACAGTTTTCTACTTCTTGAAAAAAAAGGAGAAGGGTAGGCTATATTTTAAGAAACAAATAAACAAGGGATTCTATTTTAAACACCTTCATACATCCTTCAATGTCTCATTTAAAAATTTATAACTTCCCTTGAGCTGAAAACTTACCCTCCGCTCCCACCATAGATTCTCAGGTCGAAGCATTATTTTACAGGGGAAAAGAGGTCAAATCCCATGTTAATCATAAGAAAAAACAAATTTTAATGGATCTTTTCATTACAAGAAGTGAATAAATAACCACTTAGTTCCAACAACCCAATTAAGTACTAAATACACAAGTTTGTGTTTATAAAAGGAACAAAACGGTAACCTCAAATAAAAGGAAATGCTATTACACACTGGGAGCTAATCTCTAGAAGTAGGACTTAAATACAACTCTTACTAGAATGAGATGACTAAGAAGAGGCAGGCTGAAAGGACAGAATGATACAAGGCACAGTGCCCCAAGTAGCAGAAAGAATCTCGAAAACAGGGTTCGAATCCACTTTGATGCTAGCTGTGTGTTCTAGTACAGGTTACTTGTTTTCTGTGGTTTTTGAGATCTCTTTTTAAAAAAAGAATTGAATTATAGTCTTTCCTCGACTTTTTTTTTTTTTTTTTTTGTGACCGTGCTCAGCCAGGGAACAAACCGGCCATCCCTATATAGGATCCAAACCCGCGGAGGGAGCGCCGCTGCGCTCCCAGCGCCGCACTCTCCCAAGTGAGCCACGGGGTCGGCCCTTTCCTCGACTTTTAAAATAAAATGTGAAAAATTAACATAGGGTCCAATGTAGAACTACTAATGTTTTATTTTATTGAGTAAGGATATCAAAATATAATCATATTTATAGCCTTATGCTATGCATCAATATTTCGTCAAAGACAGGAAATTTTAACCCCCTAGAGTAAGAAGGCATAATATTAGAATAGAGAGTAGTCCTTTAATTTGAAGAAATTGAGTTTTAAGGAAACCCCATTACACTATCCTTATTTTTCTCATCACACCATGGACCAGAGAAGACTCTGTCACAACATCTGGGCATTTGAGCATCACTGGAAGTGATGATTCCTTCTAGTGCTAACACTTCTATGATTCTAAATCTTTACATCCTTTCTAAATTCACACCTCCAACTGCATACCATCCAATCAACTTGAGCCCTAATGCTCTGCTATACTACCTCAAAAGGCAGCCTTGAGAAGGAAGGAAACAAATAAAAAAAAAATTTTTTTTCAGTTGTACAATAAATGTATCTGAAAAGTTTCATGTAAACATTTTTTGTATACCAACTCATATTTTAAATGCATGATGGGAATTTTTTATTCAAATGAATCTTATAGGAACCTTTTCTTTAGAAAAGGAAGAATTATATTTTTAAAGTAAATAATCACCTATAAATATATATTTTGGGTAAATCTGCATTTTTATGTATTGGGGTTACTTAAGAACAGTCTGCATGCATCATAAAAGACAATCTGATAAGGCCACTGCAGTACTACGAATTTATTTACACTGAGGGTCTAATTATGTTTTCCATGAACAGATATATCTACTATAAATGTCTTCAAAATGATCATATAAGTATTTCAAAGTATCAGGAAAAGCACACGACTCAGCAATAATAACTAAAATAACAGCTAATATACAGGTACATAGAGTGCTTATTATGTGTTCATGCTTTACATGTGTCATCTCATTGAATCCTCAAAATACCCCTATGAAATAGATTCTATTATTATCCCCATTTTACAGGTGACAAAAATGAGGTACAGAGAGGTTAAACAATAGCTTTAGCCCTCACTGCCTCCAGGTTTTCCTTCACAGGTCGTGTTCCTAGCGAGCCCCGTCCTGACCACTATATTTAAAATTAGCACTTTCATTCTATTCCAAACATCCATCCCTGCTCCCTATGGTAATTTTCTTGCTTTTACTTATTTATTCGGTGCACTGCCTGCTCTCCCCACTAGAATTGGAGCTCTATGGGGCCAGGAAGTTTGCCCATTTTGTTCACTGTGGACTGCCTAGCATCTAGGAGAGTTCCTGGCGTATACTAGGTGCTCAATAAATAACGTTGAAAGTTTGCCAAGCCCAAGCCCGGCCAAGTGTGTGCCGACAAGAGAGATGCCCCACCAGAGAGGCCCAAGATCTGTGGAGACCACGCACCCTGTGGCACAAGTGTGTGCCCGAGCAGGTAGGCCTCACCACCACTGGACCTCATCCCCAGCCCAGCTGAGTGCACACTGACCAGAGAGGCACTCTGCAGGAGAGGCCCGAGTCCCGTGGAGAACATGTGCCCCATGGCGCCAGCGCACAACCTAGCAGGAAGGCCTTGCCAGCACCAGACCCCATCCCCAGCCAGGCCGAGTGCACGTCAACCAGAGAGGCGCCTCCCTGGAGAGGCCTGAGACCTGAGGCAACCACACACCCGAGGCGCCAGTGGGCAGACATTGAGGCAGCCATGCCAAATTGGCAGCCCCAGCAGCATCCTAGCCAGACAACAGTGTAAAACCATTGGACCATGAAATCCCTTGCCACAGTGACTAAACATCAAAGGAAAGATACCAGAAATATGAAAAATCAGGAAAGTACACCACCAAAGAGTAATAACTCTCAAGCTCTAGATCCTATAGAACAAGAAGCCCTTGAAATGTCTGACAAGGAATTTTGAGTGATAATTCTAAGGAAACTAAATGAGATACAAGAAAACTCAGCTAGACAACACAATGATATGAGGGAAAGTATACAGGACCTGAAAGAAGAAATGTACAAGGAAATCAATGCCCTGAAAAAGAATGTAGCAGAGCTTGTTGAGGTGAAGAATTCATTCAATGAAATAAAAAACAAAACAGAGAGTTTAACCAGCAGGCTTGCAGAAGCAGAAGGGAGAACTTCTGACCTTGAAGATGGGCTGTTTGAAATAACACAGGCAGTCAAAAAGAAAAGAAAAAAGAATTAAAAACATTGAAGAAAATCTAAGAGGGATATCAGACAACCTTAAGCACTCAAATATCCAAGTCATGGGTATTCCAGAAGGGGAGGAAAAAAGAGATTGTATTGAAAACATACTCAACAAAATAGTGGCAGAAACTTCCCAGGTCTAAAAAAAAAGACACAGATCTTCAGATTCAGGAAGCTCAAAGATCCCCAACTGTATCCAACCCAAAAAGGTCTTCTTCAGACATGTTATAGTCAAATTGGCAAAATTCAAAGACAGAGAATCTTAAAAGCTGTAAGAGAGAAGCATCAAATCACCTATAAGGGAGCCCCAATCAGACTAACATCAGACTTTTCATCACAAACCCTAAAAGCCAGAAAGGAATGGGATGATATATTCAAAATACTAAAAGACAGGGATTGCCAGCCAAGAATACTCTACCCCGCAAGGCTATCCTTCTAAAATGAAGGGCAAATAGTATATTTCTCAGACCAAAAAAAACTGTGGGAGTTCACTACCACATGACCACCCTTACAAGAAATTCTCAAGGGAGTACTGGGTTTGGTACCTGAAAAATAACTATCACTGCCATAAAAACTCAAGAAAAATCAAAACCCACCAGAAAAATAAAAATGCCAACAATGAAGAGAAAAAAAAAAGTTTATCTACAACCCAAGAAACAAACAAATATAGAAAACAAATAGTAAATCAGAAAGAAAGGAACAAAAGACACTTAAGACATCCAAACAAAAATCAATAAAATGCTAGGAATAAATCAACACTTTTCAGTAACAACTCTTAATGTAAAAGGCTTAAATTCCCCAATAAAAAGACACAGACTGGCTGACTGGATTAAAAAGGAGGACCCAACTATATGCTGCCTTCAAGAGACCCAACTCACCCATAAAGACTCACATAGACCAAGAGTGAAAGGATGAAAGAAGATTTACCATGCAAACAGAAATGAAAAACAAGCTGGAGTAGCTATTCTTATATCTGATAAAATAGACTTTAAACTAAAAACCATAAAAAGAGATAATAAGGGTCACTACATAATGATAAAAGGATTAATCCATCAAGAAGACATAACAATTATAAATATATATGCATCCCAATGTCAGAGCAGCCAGATTTATAAAGCAAACTCTATTAGACCTAAAGAAGGAAATAGACACCAATACCATAATAGCAGATGACCTGAACACCCCACTATCAATATTGGACAGATCATCTAGGCAAAGAATCAGCAGAGAAACATAAGATCTAAACAATACTCTAGACCAATTGGACATGGCAGGTATCTACAGAACATTCCATCCAACAACCTCAGAATATTCATTCTTCTTATCAGCACATGGATCATTCTCCAGGATAGATCACATGTTAGGTCACAAATCAAGTCTCAACAAATTCAAAAAAATTAGAATTATCCCATGTATTTTTTCAGACCACAGTGGATTAAAATTAGAAATCAATAACAATTGAAATTCTGGAAATTATACAAACACATGGAAATTAAACAACATTCTACTTAATGACATATGGGTCCAAGAAGAAATCAAACAGGAAATCAAAAACTTTCTTGAAACTAATGAAAACAATGATACATCATACCAAAACCTATGGGCTACTGCAAAAGCAGTACTAAGGGGGAAATTTATCGCATTAAATGCTCACCTCAGAAGAATGGAAAGATGGCAAGTTAACAACCTAATAATTCACCTTAAAGAACTAGAAAAACAAGAACAATCCAAACCCAAAGTTAGCAGATGGAAAGAAATCATTAAGATCAGAGAAGGACTTAATGAAACTGAAACCTAAAAAACAATACAGAAGATCAATGAATCAAAAAGTTGGTTTTTTGAAAAGATAAATAAAATTGACAAACCATTAGCAAGACTAACTAAAAAAAGAAGAGAGAAGACCCAAATAACAAAAATTAGAAATGAAAAAGGTGATATTACAACTGATTCATCTGAAATACAAGGAATCATTCGAGACTACTATAAACAACTATACGCCAACAAATTTGAAAATCTGGAGGAAATGGATAAATTTCTGGACACACACAAGCTCCCAAAACTGAACCATGAAGACGTAGAAAATTTGAACAGACCAATAACAATAAAGGAGATTGAAGCTGTTATCAGAAGGCTCTCAACAAAGAAAAGCCCAGGACCGGATGGATTCACAGCAGAATTTTACCAAACATTCAAAGAGGAATTGACACCGATTCTTTACAAACTATTCCAAAAGATTGAAACAGACGCAAATCTCCCAAACTCATTCTATGAAGCAAACATCATCCTGATACCAAAACCAGGTAAAGATATAACCAAAAAAGAAAACTACAGGCCGATATCCTTGATGAATATAGATGCAAAAATCCTCACTAAAATACTAGCTAACAGAATACAGCAACACATATGTAAAATTATTCACCACGATCAAGTGGGATTCATCCCAGGGATGCAAGGTTGGTTCGACATACAGAAATCAATAAATGTGATACACTGTATCAATAAAATCAAACACAAGGACCATATGATCATCTGTATAGATGCTGAAAAAGCATTTGATAAAATTCAACACTCATTCATAATAAAGACTCTCTACAAGTTAGGTATAGATAGAACATATCTCAACATAATTAAAGCCATATATGATAAACCCACTGTCAATATCATCTAGACCCATACCTCTCACTATATACTAAAATCAACTCAAAATGGATTAAAGAATTAAATATACACCCTGAAACAATAAAACTTCTTAAAGAAAACATAGGAGAAACACTTCAGGAAGTAGGACTGGGCACAGACTTCATGAATACGACCCCAAAAGCACGGGCAACCAAAGGAAAAATAAACAAATGAGATTATATCAAACTAAAAAGCTTCTGCACAGCAAAAGAAACAATTAACAGAGTTAAAAGACAACCAACAGAGTGGGAGAAAATATTTGCAAAATATACGTCTGACAAAGGATTAATACCCGGAATATAGAAGGAACTGAAACAACTTTACAACAAAAAAACAAGTAACCCAATTAAAAAATAGGCAAAAAAGCTAAATAGGAATTTCTCAAAGAAAGATATACGAATGGCCAACAGACACATGAAAAAATGCTCAACATCACTCAGCATTCAGGAAATGCAAATCAAAACCACACTGAGATACCATCTCACCCCAGTTAGGATGGCTAATATCCAAAAAACTGTGAATGATAAATGCTGGTGAAGTTGCAGAGAAAAAGGAACTCTCATACATTGTTGGTGGGACTGCAAAATGGTGCAGCCTCTAGGGAAAATGGTATGGAGGTTCCTCAAACAATTGCAGATAGATCTACCATATGACCCAACTATCCAACTGCTGGGAATATACTCAGGGGAATGGAAATCATCAAGTCGAAGGTATACCTGTTCTCCAATGTTCACTAGAGCACTATTTACAATAGCTAAGAGTTGGAACCAGCCCAAATGTCCAGCATCAAATGAGTGGATACGGAAAATGTGGATATCTACACAATGGAATACTACTCAGCTGTAAAAATGAATGAAATACTGCCATTTGCAACATGGATGGACCTAGAGAGAATTATATTAAGTGAAACAAGTCAGGCACAGAAAGAGAAATATCACATGTTCTCACTTACTTGTGAGAGGTAAAAATAAATAAATAAATAAATACACAAATAAACTGGGGCGGGGGGGGGAAGAAGACACAACAGTAACAATTCCTTGAAATTGATATGACAAGCGAACAGATATGAGGTTGTTGGGAGGGAGGGGGGAGAGGAAGAGGGAGGGAGTTTTCGGTGATGGGCCACAATAATCAACCACATTGTATATTGACAAAATAAAATAAAAATTTTTTAAAAATAAACAATTAATTAATTAATTAATTTGAAAATAAATAAATAAATAAACAGATAGTTTTAGGTTTGGCATCCAGGAAGTGGTGGAGACAGAATTGGAAACCAGGGAGTCTGACTACGGAGGGGGTGCTCTTATCCATTCTGCTCTCCAAATGTGCAGAGCTTTCTGTAACTCCCACTGGAAGGGTGGCTACGTATGGGTCACTGATGGAGTTTTTACCCAGAAATGCTTTCATGAAGGTACTATCACTGCTAATCACTAGCCCCCTTGGGGCAATGAGAATGGCACTGTGATTGTGGGCGTGTCATTCCTCCAGCTTTGCCCATTTGTTGAACTAGATCAGAGGTTCACAGAGTTACAAACTCTAGTGCATAAAGAACACCTGAAGTGCTTGCTTAAAATGCAAATATCCAGGCCCCACTAGCAGAATTTTGGATTTACTCTATCTTAGATGAGTGAAAATGGCATGTGGCAATTCTATGAGCCAGTGAAAGCTCACGTTTCACTCTTAGGCCTCTCCTTCCCTCTGCAGTGATAAAAGGCATTCCAGAATGCTACATTCTCTTTCAGCTGAGCCCATTCACTTTAACAAATTCCCCCCTGGGTTATTCCCATGTAGACATTCTTTTGACCTCACTTAGAGACACCGAGTTAGATGATCTGTAAGTTTCCTTCTAGCTCCAGTTCTTTGAATTTATCCTTAAATATAATGTCTCAACTTTATATTCTCTGCAATTATCACAATAATGCAATTTGACTATATCCTATAAATATAGTGCTTCTGTACACACTGACAAAGAATAAGAAGATATAACTAGCTCTCATCTCTGTCTTTCATTCATTTATTTTATATGTATTTGTTGGGAAATATAGAAAAAAAAAATGGTCAGGGCCCCTCAGATGTTCAGAGCCTCGCCGAGCATCTGAGGTGTGATTGTGCATGTGAATCTGAGTTTTTTTTGAATTATGGACTTGAGTATAAAGGACTAATGGGACAGATGCATGACGCTTAGAGAGGATGCTCTGGGAAGCCAAAGGGTTTGTGACCCAGTCTGGACAATGGGCTCAAGGTGTCTGTGAGACCTAACCCTAGCTTTACAGTATTGCTCAACCACCAATATGTGCCAATTAGTGAACTAAGGGCTGGGAATTCAACAGTGAACAAAATATATCATTTTCGCCCACATGAAGCTGGCAGTGTAAAGGGAAAGACCTACATTAAAGAGTTGATAGATACCAGATAAGGATTATAAAGAGGAATCAAAGGTTGCAATGAGAGCACATAAGAGAGGGATATAGCTGTATGAGTCAGGTTCAGTTAGGGTATTGTAGAGCTAGGGCTGGGTCTGGAGCTCACAGACCCTTCAAGCCCATTGTCAAACGCTTCACACGCAGGCCTACCAGCTAGGTAACAGGAAAAAGGTCCTTGGAGCCTTAGTTGAAGAAAGAATAGTCTTTTTTCAGCACACACACGTATAACAGCTAAGCAGTCCACAGAGAAACTCAGAAACTCAACTGCTACCAGCAAAGTCCACTGAAAAAACTGAGAACTCAACTGCTATTGGCAAAGTCCAAAGTAAAACTGAGCACCTGCCAGCAGAGTAAACATGCTCTATTTTTAGACTCCAGCTCTGCCTTCCAGCACTGCTTCCCAAACTCTGAAGAACACACAAAAACAACAAACTAAAAAGATACATTGGCATGCATGTACCCTAACTCCACCGACACACAACTTGTTTACAAGGAATGTGCTGCACCCCCCCCCAACTGGATCCAAGGCAAGGGGGCCTGATTATTCTATTTTCCTCACAGGTGTGCTGTAGTAACAAAGTAACCACCAAAACTCAGCACAGTAAGGATCTCTTTCACATTTGGGCTCCATGTTCAACATACTCCACCTGGTCAGACAGCAGCTCAGGCTGAAGGAGATTGTACAGTCTGGAATGCCTCTTATCAACGGAGAGGAAAGGAGATTGGAGAATTAAACATGAGTTTTTACTGCTAGTGGAATTTCCAGGGGCCATTTCCACTCTCTATTCATTGGCCCACAAAAGTCACATGACTCTTCCTAAGTGCAAGGAAACTAGGAAATACAGGGAAGCATCTGGAATGGCTGGCAAGCAATATTGTGAGTCTTTGCCACAATAATCTAGTCTGAGTTAGAGAAGTATCCCCTTAAGTAGAGCAGTTTAAACCAAGACTTAAAGATCAGGTGAAGCGGCAGGATAACAGCAGGGGCTGGGTGGCGTGGGAGGTGGGGCAGACTGCGGGGGATGCGTGGTTAGAGGAAAAAAAGTGCTCCAGACAGAACCACACATGTGAAGTCCCAGAAGACAGACCATGGCAAGCTTAAGGAATCGGGAGCGTGTAATATAGACAGAAAGTAGAGATTTAAGCAAATGCTAAGGAGGGTATGTGATTTATTGCTTTATCCTAAGGGAGACAGGAAGTCATTGGAAGGGTTTTTAATTTGAAATTCACCTATTTTAATAATAATTTTGGATAATCATGTCACAAATCTTATTTTCTGGTGCGCTCTTAAAGTAACTGTAAATGTTGTATATTTTAAAAAGCAGTAAAGCAGATCCCTAAAACAGTGATTCTTCCATCTTGGCTGCCCACCAGAATCCCCTGAGAAGCCTTCGAAAATACCAAAGATCAATTAAAGCAGAATTGCTGGGGGTGGGACCTAGCTAGCTGTCAATCGTTTTTAAAACTCCCCAGGTGAGTCCAATACGCAGCCAAGGCTGAGAACCACACTCTGTAGGCTTTCAGGAACAACCATTCTCAGTGGGACACTGAAGTGGGGGAACACATATGAGAATAATCAGAGGACTTTTTGGAATTACCCCTCCCCAGATTCTCTTAAGCCTCTCATGTTTGAGGAAGAGGAAATATCCACTAGGAGAAAAGCACAGCGAGGGGTCCTGTTTTTAATAGGATTGCCTTTACCTCAGATGTGTTGGAGTCTTAGGAAAGTTGAGAACACAACTGATCGAGGATGGAGCTGTTAAAAGAACTTTTTGTGATGATGGAAATGCTTTATAATCTGTGCTGTCCACCATGGTTGCCACCAGCCACATGTGGCAATTGAGCATTTGAGATGTGACTGGTGTGACTGAGGAACTGAATTTTTTAAATTTTTTATTTCATTTTAATTATTTTTGGTCAAAATGGAAATAGATAAATGTGTCAACAGCTAGTGTATTGAATAGATCTAGAGCCTTAACCTAAAATGGTAGTTTTAATTGCACCTCACAAATAGCACCAATGCATGTGTCTAATGCTTAAAAATATTAGATATAGGATTCATCGTTTTTCCATAACATGTTCCATCTTTCAATCAAGGTGTGAGTAGATATTTTGGATGGTCTGTTCCTAATAATAACTAGCAATTCCTGCCCACCTGATAATCACATGTTATTGAGCTACCTGGAAGCTTCAAGGTCGTCGAGTCTAGAACTGCAATCCCAAACACCTAAGGCAGTCAGGCAGGCAAAATGAATGAAGGAAGCATGTTATTTGCATATTAAACCCATAGAAATAGTGTTCCTTTCTACAAAGGCTCTCTGCATTTTTCTTGAAAGGCGGGGCCTCTCTGTCTAGCTGTCCTTTTATCATCTCTCCTTCTAGCCTAACATTTCCTCCTGTAGCCTTAGCCCCTCATACCCAGAATGCAGAAAAAGAGAAAACATGGACGATAGCCAGGGACCCTGAGATGGGAGTGGTAGGTAATTGAATAAGGTCAGAAATACAGTAGCAGGATAGAGTTTTAAGGCTGGAAGAGACTTTTGAGCTCAGCTCATCCAAGGGCCTTGGAAAAGCCACTTAACCTCATCATGCTCCTTTCTCCTCTGTAAAATCGGAATATTTGTCTCTTTACCTTACTCACCTGAGGTCCCAGGATGAGCTGTGCCAGTTCCAAAGGTAAAACCCCAAGTAACTCTGTGAGTTTCCCTTCCATTAAACCCTTGCCAAGGTGTGTTGCAATGAGCCAATAAAATCAGATCTGTGGACATGCTTTGCAAATTATAAATCTCTATACTGATATTAATTGTTAATGTTACTACTTATCTAAAACACCACATACTTAAAGCACATTCCTAAGTAAAATTAAAACTAATTTCAGAATATTTATAACCTGTATGTCCCAAACTATGCCAGCTTGTAACTATCGTATAAATATCCCACATCAGTTAGAAATTATTTTTAGCAGCTAATAACAGAAACTGGATATAACAGTGGCTTCAACAAGAAAGAAGATTATTATTTGCTCATGAAAATGAAGTCTAGAGGTATATAGTCCAGGACTGGTACGAAGGCCACAAACACATTATTAACTCAGTCAACAACTGAATAATCCCCAAAAGCAAATTCGGATTTCACATCTTAGAATGCAGAAACTGGTATTTTTAGATAGTAATTTTTCTAATTTCTGAAAAGTCATAAGATCCTGTCTCTGCCTAGCATGCCGTTTTGGGAACATTTACTTTTGGGATAGAGCTCTCCAAAGTGATGCCGAAGAGTAACAAAGTAGGATTATACCATGACCCATAAACAGTATAATTATAACCCACCCATTTACATACAATCCAACACCATCACATACAAAGCTTTTATAGGATTTCTGGTTGCCTGATGCTAGGTTTCTAGAAGTGGAAATACAGGCTCTTGATATATATTGTTGAAATGCCCTTCAGAAAGGTTGGAAGAGTTTTCATTCTCAACAATAGGGAATAAGAGCCTCTCTTACCATGAAATCACCAGAGATGAGAATATCCTACTTTTTCTGTTGTTGTTTTTTTCAAAGGTAGGGTGTGAGGAGAGAGGAGGAATATATAGACAACATTGAAATGTTTTTATTTTTTATTTTGCATCCTTTGAATCATAACTGGGCAGCCATGAAATGCAGTTCAAGGACTGTGATCACTTTATAATGGTAGGGGCTGGAGGAATAGCTCCATCTGGGATGACGTAAAAGCAACCCAGTAAAATGGCCTTCATCAGTAAGATAAGAAAATCGTTAAAATCAAGAAGACTTATCAAAGAACAACCTGAATGGTGAAAAGGGGTTCTCAAATATGTATGTCCTTAAAAGTCTTGCCTAGGTCATTTTTATACCCCTACCACCTCTCCCAGTACACACATACACATGCAAATACACACACAAAATCCCTTAGGCGTCATTGTATAAAAATTAATCTGTTCTTATGCAGATATTTCTAGCAGTTTCAGATTTGCTACAAAAATCAACAATTTACTAACCAAGTCATTACAAATCATTAGAGTTTGTCTGATTTTTGAAACCAGTTGGCAGATTAGCTGACTGTAGTTAATAAAACTGCTCCAAATTCCCAGTTGCTTTGGCACTTCTGGAATGAATATGTACATCTAAAATAAAAACAACTATTTCCAACATGGAGGCATGGTTTTCAACAAATATTAGCATTTTATCATTATTACGTGAATATTTTTGAGAGAAGTATAGGATTGGTATAATAGTTTGTGACTGGGTGAAGTTATTCGAGCAAAATTTCCAAGAGAAGTTGATTTTTTTTCAGGATTTGTTTTTTTAATATTATTTATTATAAGCATATTATTATTACAAATCATGATTTTTCTTTATGCCCTTTACACAGCCTATCCCTCCCCAGCCCCCACCCCCTACCTCACCCCCATCTCTAGTATTCTAAAAGTTCAAGGAATTATTTAGGCCTTTCTTTCTTTCTTTTTCTTTCTTTCTTTCTTCTTTCTTAACACCCAGTTATAAGTGACAACATCCAGTATTTCTCTTTCCTAGTCTGGCTTATTTCACTTAACATAATTTTCTCCAGACTCATCCGCGTTGCCACAAATGGCAGAATTTCATTCTTTTTTATGGCTGACTAGTATTCCATTGTGTATATATACCACATTTTTCTATCCCATCATCTGTCAATGGACACTTAGGTTGGTTCCATATTTTGGCTATTGTAACTAGAGCTGCGATGAACATGGGAGTGCAGGTATCCCTTTGACATGATGATTTCCATTCCTTTGGATATATGCACAGTAGGGGGATTGCTGGATCATATGTCATTTCAATCTGTTGTTTGAGAATCCTCCATACTGTTTTCCATAATGGCTGCACTAATTTACATTCCCACCAACAGTGTAGAAGGGGTCCCCTTTCCCCACATCTTCACCAGCATTTGTTGCTCTTGTTCTTTTTAATAATGGCCAGTCTAACTGGGGTGAGATGATATCTCAATATGGTTTGGGTTTGCATTTCTCTGATGACTAGCGATGTTGAGCAGTTTTTCATCTACCAGTAAGCCATTTCTATGTCTTTCTTTGAAAAGTGTTTATTCAATTAGTAATTTAAAGGGATAGAGAAATGAGATTCGAAAGATGTTTGAAGATATTAAAACATGCATTTGAGATTAATGGGTAGAGAGACAATGAGACAAATATGTGAAGGAAGGTCAAATCTAGCAGAGGAAGGTCATGACAAGTAGGCAGAGAAATGGCATAAGGTCATTCCAAACAGGCAAGTCCAGTTCAAGTTGCTGGAGGCATTCAAAGGTAACAGTGGAAGGATTTATTTGACTCGAGCCATGAGGAGTCACTGGAGGATAAAATCACTGAATACCATGATCCCAGTACCAGACATGAGAAATTAGTTTGGCAGCCATGTGCAGAGTAATTTGAAGTGGATAGGGAGAGTGTGCTGGAGGCAGGAAAGGAAAAATGTTCTGGTAATCCAAGAAGTAAACCAGAAACTGGGCACAGAAGAGACAGAAAAGAATTGGAAGATTCAAGGTAGGACAGAAAAGGGCACGGCAACTATCCCAGCAGCTCACAGAATAGACCCATTGGGGGCAGTGTTCATTTCTGGCAATGGGCACCAACATGGAAGTGGCCTTCTTTGAGCACAGCTATTGCTTCCTTGAACCCAGAAAACTAGCAATTTACCTCCTGCATCCCCTCATGAGTTCATTAGGACTCTCTCTTGTCTCAATGTCTCCAAATACTTCCTGAGCCTATTTATATCTTCAGCAGGCACGATTTCTTAGTGTAAGCAGTTACCTTTTACAGGTGACTATTTGTGACAAAGGACAGATAGAAAGGAGCTGAAGATTGCCTTGAAGTTTGGGGCTTAATATGTCATTGGATAATAAAGAAGGTGTAGGAAGAAAAAGCAGTAGGGGGAAATTCCAGCAGCTGAAGAACAGGAAATGGAATTGTGGATGCACAGCCACAGAATGCAGGTCACCAACAATTATTGCGTTATAATGCAGGGGGCTGGAGGAGAGACCATTTGGAATGCAGCGAGAGCAGTCCTACAAGACGGATCGCATTAATATGAAAAGAATATTATTGAAATCAAGAAGGTACAACAGAGGGCAACCAGAATGATACAAGGACTCAAGGACCTTAATTATTTACAAAGGTTGGAAACACAGTTACTCTACTTTCCTCTGTAAAAAAAAAAAAAGAAAATGTAAAGGGAATTCACTAAGAACATCCTGAATTCCAAGGTGGCAGAGTAGAGGGAGATTTGCAAGACTAAATGCCAAAGAAAAAGAAAAAGGGGGTGCATATACTTAAGCCCAGAAAGAACAGGTATTAAATAAGTTTTAGTGGGATTTCTTTACAAAGAGAGGGGCAAATTTACTATGCAGGTTCAGATTGCTAATAAATGTGTAGTGTATGTATGTATATGTGTATTTACACAAATACTATATATTTTAAGGAGATAAGCTCACAAAGGAAAATAATTATGGGGTGGCACAACTGCAGACTCAACTAGACTTACAGAGATTTCCTGTTCTAAAATTTCCTGTGTTCCATAGCCGTTCTATGTAATTTTCTATGTTTTGAGTGCCCATTGGCAATACAGACTAAACAATGAAACAACCTAGAATGATATTCAAATGAAACTTGCAGGAAAGTAAATTTGACCTGGAGCTGTCAAAATACCGCTTAAAATACAGCGTATTGGCACTAAAACTGTAGAATGCCTGAAGAATACCTTCTGAAAAAGAAACCACGGAGGCATTGGAAACCCATTTTACCCCAGCCACCAGATATCAAAACCACATCAAGCGCACAATAGACTCTGATATTTTTAATTTATATTTTGACCATATTGTCATATAAACAGTAAGTATGTATTAAATGCTTATCATATACTCTGTAAACTATTTGCAACATGAAATAAAACAGAAATGTAAGGCTTGGTCCCTATTCCTAAGAAGTGAATACTAAGCTTCTCTTTTTCACAGCTGTATCCTCAGGACTGAGCACTGTACCTGGCATTTAGTAGGTGCTCAATAAATTAGGGACGATAGGGGACAATATAAGCTACTAAGGCCCAGGCTTTGGGGATACATTCTAGCATCTAATCTTCATGAAGACCCTGTGGAGCAGGTAGTATGAGCCCTATTTTATGGAGTCACAAGGAGGCTTAGCATGTCATCTAAGGGCACACAGCCTGCAAGCAGTAAAAACGGGACACAAGCCCAGGCCTGCGCACTTCCCTCTAAGCCACAATGTGTCACATAATGTAGTCGTGAAAACAAGTGTAAGTGCCTGTGAAATAACAATAAGTGATGCAAAATGCAAAATACTTGAAAGCGAGGGGATATGGCCTAGCCTCCACATGTTAGAGAGGCTCACAGCAGGTGAAGACTGGAGTGGTCAGGAACTCCTCAGAAATGGGACCACGTAATAAGCCTTGAACAATAAGAGGATCAGAGGAGAAGCTCACCAAAACCAGCTGTGTGGTTAGCTACTGAACAAGGGGAACGTTCCCAAACCTGGCTGGGAATGTCTGGATTCAGTTTGAAAAGAACCACTGATACAGGAAACTGGTCTGCGTATGTCTGTAGTAGTAATCCCTTTGTGACAGCAAGAAAAAAGATGTTTAAAATTACTAACTGCAGCCTCTTAGATTTTCAGAGGGAAAGTTGGTATAACTCAGTAAGGAGAGGGCAAAATTTTATAACATTTCTTTCTACTTATACTTAAGATTTCAGCTGTCCCACCTTAAAGAAGGGGTGGTTATTTTTAAATTAATTTATAGCAGTGCTTTACGGTGCTAAAACTATGTTGTTGTTTTAGTCCATTGTGTGTTGCTATAACAGAAATACCTGAGACTGGGTAATTTATAAAGAACAGAGGTTTATTTGGTTTACGATTCTAGGACAGCTGCATCTGGCACGGGCCTCAGGCTGCTTCTACTTGTGGTGGAAAGTGGCAGGCAGCCGGCAGGTACAAGCAGATCACATGGTGAGAGGAAACAAGAGAGAGGAAGCAAGAGGTGCCAGGGTCCTATAAACAATAAGCTCTTGCGTGAACTAATAGAGCAAGAACTCACTCATTAATCCCCCCACCCCCAGGGAGAGCATTAATCCATTCACGAGTGATCCGCCCCCATGACTCAATCAGTTTCCAACACTGCCACATTGGAGAGCAAATTTCCACATGAGTTTTGGAGGGGACAACACCTCCAAACTCCATCATTCCACCCCTGGCCCCCCAAAACTCATATTCCTCTCACATGCAGAATATAATCATTCTATCTCAACAGTCCCAAAAGTCTGAGCTTGCTCCAGCATCAACTTAAAAGTTCAAAGTCCAAAGTCTCACCAAAAGCAAAAGTCCTTCCAGCTGTGAACCTGAAAAGCAAAACCAAATTTATCTACTGCCAAAATTCAATGGTGGAACAGACATTGGGTATAAGTTCCCATTCAAAAAGGGAGGAATAGGCCAGAAGAAAGGAAAAACAGGCCCCAAACAAGTCCGAAACCCAGCAGGGCAGACATTATGTCTTAAAGCTCCAAAATAATATTCTTTGACTCCAAGTCCTGCATCCTGGGCACAAATAGGCATCTGGGCCCCCGAAGCATCAGGCAGCCTTGTTCTCCCAGATCTGCCAGGTGCAGCCCAGTGGGCTGCGCAGGTGCCTGCAACTTTTCCAGGCCTGTGTTGCACGTTACCAGTGGCCCTGCAGCTCTTGCGGGAACTAACAGAGTAAGAACTCAGTCATTAATCCCCCCACCCCCAGGGAGAGCACTAATCCATTCATGAGGTATCCGCCCCCATGACTCAATCAGTTTCCAACACTGCCACATTGGAGATCAAATTTCCACATGAGTTTTGGAGAGGACAGCACATCCAAACTCCATCAGTTGTCCAATAGCCACTGACTACGTTTGGCTATGAAGCATTTGAAATGTGGCTGGCCCAAATTGAGATGTGCTGTAAGGGTAAGATACAAACCAAATTTTTAAGACTTAGTATGAGGGGAAAAAAAATGTCAGAGGTTCCATTGTTATTTTTATATTGGTTATATATTGATAATATTTTGGCTGTATTGGGTTATCTGCAACATATTTTGAACATTAATTTTACCTGTTTCTTTTTACTTTTTTAATGTGGCTACTAGAAAACTCAAGATTACATACTGTATGTGGCTTATGTTATATTTCTACTGTTCATGTATCCGTTTTCTAGGGCTGCCATAACAAAGGACCACAGACTAGATGAGTTAAACAGCAGAAATTTATTTTCTCACAATCCTGCAGGCTTGAAGTTCAAGATCAAAGTGTCAAGAGTGTTGGTTTCTTCTGAGGCCTCTCTCCTTGGCTGGTAGATGGCCATGTTCTCCTCCCTGTGTCTTCACATGGTCTTCTCCATGAGTGTGTGTGTGTGTGTGTGTGTGTGTGTGTGTGTGTGTGTGTGTGTGTGTGTGTGTGTGTGTGTGTGTCTATGTGTCTGTGTTCCAATCTCCTCCTCTTCTGAGGACACCAGTCATATTAGATAAGGGCCCACCTTAATGACCACATTTTACCTCTTTAAAGACCCCATCTCCATATAGTCATTCTGAATTACTGGTGTTAAGACTTCAACACTTAAATTAGGGGGGAAGGGGGGTACAATGCAGCCCATTGCAGGTCAGCACTGCACTGAAAGGAGGAAGGCCAGAGATGTCATTTGATGGAGGATGATACCTCCTGAAGTGTTTTTAATGTGTTTTAAAGTGGACCTGAGGCAAGAGTCAGAGGGAGCAAAATTGTTCACCAGGCTTAACAAAATAGAGAGAGCAAGGCAGAGAAAGAGGAAAAAGATGGACGGAGAGACATGAATGCGTGCAGAACAGAGGAACAGGAAGAGAAAAGGCCAGCAACCCGATGGAAAACCAGAGAGATTATTAAAAAGGAAAGTTGCCAGGGATAAATTCAGTGTGGCAAGAATCCCAGGGGAACTATAAGAACAGGAAGTCATCTTATATTTGACCTGATATGTCTGCTTTGCAAGAACTGCTGCAAGGGAGCCTTTTTATACCCCCCAAAACTATAGCAAACACAACTGCTTGGGGTAAGTAATAGTTGCTTTGAAAAACCAAAACAAAAGGAGTGGTATGGGACAGAGTCAAAAGACCAGCCACAGAAAGGTGAGAGCAATTGAAGACGAAGGTGACCAGAAGCAATGTGAGTCCCTTGAGACACTCCATAGATTTGGCCTGAAGCTTATGAGGAGACTGAGTTCACGGTGGCCACCATCTGTGGAATGAGGACTTGAACCATTTTTTTTAACTATTAAAGGCCCATAAAGCATAAGACTACAAGGCTGGGGTATTTGGGGAAACCCTGATGTCTAGATTTTGAGTCTGACCTTAATAAAATTTAGGTTCTGATGATAGGTTTGTAGACTGTTTTCTACATCATCTCATTAGATTGTCCAAAAGAAAAGAAAAATTTGAAGTCTATGACTACATTGCACCACTTACCATTCCCATCTTATAGATGAGAAAACTGAGGCTCAGAGGACTTACATGACTGGGAACTACAACACCAGACATATTCAAGCTGTTTCTGTCTTCCCAGAGCCTTCTACCATCTCCACTCCAAACAACAAACAACAGCAACACATACACCTTTACATGTGTGGACTGCACTCTGAAGCTCAGATTTATGTTAGATCTCTCACTACTCATTGTTTCCCCTTCTAAATTATTTTATTATTCAATTCTAAACATTTCTGGTGGAGTAAGAAAATACATGCCAGGAAATTGTCCAGGAAACTCATGTCAAATTGAAAAATATTTTTAAAAAATACCAGCTACATATTTTTCACAGGTAGCAGAGCTATGGCCCAAATTAGTTGCACTATCTCAGCACCTCAGATCTGCTCTTCTTTTGGTGATTATTGCCCAGGTAAAAGATTTGAAGATAGAAGACAGATTGGTTTAAAGTAAGTCAAGAGGAGAGAGGACATCTTAAACTTTTTCTTCCTCAGTTAGCATGAAAATGAAAACACATGAAATGAAGGGAAAGAACCTTTCATTCAGTGATAGACAAAAATATTTTTGTAAATACAGCTCCCATTTTTTCTTTTACATATACCACTCTCCTTCCTATATGGGTTATCCATAAATCCCCTCCCTGATCCAAAGAAGACTGATGCAAATTATGTGGAAGTGATGTGGAAAACTAACTATTGTTATATCTTTTATGTACTATTTAATTCTGTTGGGTTTTTTCAATTTATAGTCTATACATGGACACAAGGATGGTGTGCTAACACTATTTTCAGAGCAATCATTACTGAGAAAATACATAAAGTATCCATGTCTTTCCTCGTTGGCTAGTTAGCCAAATGTTTAGTGATTTTGCTGAAGAGAAAAGTTCTAGAAAAATTCTAGGATAAGAGTCACA
The DNA here is from genome assembly GCF_027409185.1 of Cynocephalus volans. Taxonomy (NCBI): domain Eukaryota; kingdom Metazoa; phylum Chordata; class Mammalia; order Dermoptera; family Cynocephalidae; genus Cynocephalus; species Cynocephalus volans. The sequence goes on along the minus strand of NC_084470.1, from coordinate 31,082,023 downwards.
TATTTCATTATAGGCCAACAGCAATTTCCACACATCTCTAGAAAAAAAATTAGGGACATTTGTGAAGATTCCCCAAGTCACCTCACTCTAGTTCTTGCTACTTGAAATGTGGTCCACAGGCCAGCATCACATCACATGGGCGCTTGTTAGAAATGCAGGATCTCAGGCACCACGTTAGACTCACTGATTTAGAACTGGCACTTTAGGACATCCCCAGTTGATTCCTACTACACACGGGAAAGTATGAGAAGCACTGCTCTAGATAATTCTCAGTTGTAGCACCTAAGTTCTAATGGGGCAGAATTTTAAGCCCCAGCAGTACAGCGACACTTGAGGTTGAAAATCAGACAGACTCTTCTGCAGGAACTTCAGAACCCAGACAGGAAACATTTGTTACTCAGCACAAAGCTGGGTGCGATCAAGGTGGTCTGAAATATAGCACATATTCTGACTTCAAGTGAGGTTGAAATTCCACAGCAGGTTCCTAAACTACTCTTCAGGGACAGTCCCCACGTAACCAAACAGATTGCCTGGCATTGCAGCCTGAAGCCAGAGAAGAAATTGTACTAGACATTATTGCATCAGTGAGGAAGAAAGTGAGAAAGGGTGTGTATGGGAGGGGGGTGTGGGGGTCTCAGAATAGGGACCGGAGTGAGAAGGGGCGCAGAAACGGGGACAAGAGAAAAAAGTATCTTGATTGTCCTAAGCAGCCAAGGATAGGTCACAGCCCTTTACAAAGAGGAGAGGGACTAAGCAGGAAGGGGTCATGACACTGTTCAGAGGCTAATTAAATCACACAGGACCCCGCCAGTCTGGATGACACCACATTCCAAACAATAAACAGCTCTTTCTTGGCTCCCCTAGAGGAGATGCCACAGCGAGTCATGAGTCACCAGCCCACCCTGCAAACTCCTGCCATTTCCTACTAGCTTTTAGGGCCAGAGGACTTGCCCTCGGGCCTTGAGTCCCATCAGCATTTACACACCAATTCCAAAGTGACAATTGTGAGAGGAAAAGAGCCAATTGCCTAGTATACTTTAAAAGAATAATCTGAAGGTTTTCAACCTGTTAATGATGCACTGACAAACCCTGAGTTTGCTGTTATTGGGAGAAATGGTGCTGGGAACAGAACTGAGATTGCAGATTGATTGATTTTTTTAATTTAATATTTGTTCATGGGGAGGCTGGCTTCTTTATTGTGGTGGCACCTGCTAGTGCCGTTATAGTTACAAGGCCTGTTGGAGAGGCTTTATGGCAAAGGCTTATTTCTATTATAAATACTAGTTGGGGTGGGTGGTTAATATCCCAACAGTTTCCTGTTATACTGGACTAAGTCAAGTCTGGCCCACATTGTTAAATCACACACATCATGTTTGCACAAAAAAAACGAAAAATTAAATGTTATACCAAAATCAACATCGTTCATTAAGTGGTGGAGAAAATATTATCCAAGTCAATCCTTCATCACTAACTTCAGATCAAGAACGTGAACAACAAAAAAAGAATGTTGACAAGTTGCTTAAGGCTCATGTTTGGAAACCAACCCAGTTATTACAGTTCAATTACTAAATTGTTAAATTAAGCTTTAATAAGTGAAAATAATACAATATAAATATATATTATAAAAATATATACATTTGATTGCTAGAAAGCTACTTATCTCAGACAAGCAATTCACACACTGATTTTCATTTAAAGACAATAAAAGAATATTATTACACAGTTCATTGTTCTCAGTCAAGAAATAATTTTCAGTCAAGAATAATTCTCGGTCAAAAATCATTCTATTCATATCCCAACTTCTCAAACTCAAAGACATACTGTTAAGTGTTTATACTATTTGATAGTAAGTGTGGATCCTATTTCCCCATACCAATGCCTCGAAATGGGTTTTACCTTCAGAAAGTGAGGTTTCCATCTGGCAGAGTTGTCTGGTAGTTAGGAGCACAGGCATGAGGAAAGATACACTTGGACTCCAGTTCCTTATCTGTTCTCAGCCTCTTTCTCGCTGTGTGACCATGGGCTGGTTAATTAACCTCTCCATATTTCATATTTCCTCATTAGTCAAACAAGAATTATAATAGCATCTACCGTTGTTGTTGTGAAAACTCGGTCAGGCAATAGATGGCTAATTCCAGGGCCGGGGTAGGGAAAGTACAAAATGAGCCTGGGATATCTTATTTTTCCAGAAAATGTGAAAGTTCTTAAAGGATGATGGATACACATGGTAAAAGCAGAATAATGGATTGTGTCCTGATCCCCAAACTGCCAAATATGTTACCTTACATGGCAAAGGGGAATTAAGGTAGCAGGTGGAATTAGGTTGCTAATAGGATGACTTTAAAGAGTTTATCCTGGATTATCTAGGTGTGTCCAATGATTACATTGTGGTTACATCACAAGGGTCCTTAAAAGTAGAAGAGAGAGGCAGAATAGAGATCAGACACAGACTGAGACTTGAAGATGCTAGCCTGCTGACTTTAAGGATGGAAGAATGGGGCCACAAGCCAAGGAATGTGGGCAGCCTCTAGAAGCTGGAAAATGCAAGGAAATGATTTCTCTCCCCTAGTGCCTCCAATAGGAATGTAGCCCTGCCAGTAGCTTCAGTTTAGCCCAATGAAGCCAGTTCCCAAATTCTGAACTTCAGAACTCTAAGACAATAAATTTGTGTTGTTTAGGCCACTGAGTTCATAGTAATACAGCTATAGGACACTAATACACCTGTAAAGAAAACAGAACCAGCTTGCATATATACCAAAAAAGAGGAATGACAAAGCAACCGTCAACATGAGGAATCTGGATGAAGGGTATGAGGTAATCCTTCATACTGAATGCAGTTTTCACATTTGTCTGAAATTACGTTAAAATTAAGTTTTACAAAAGAGAAAAAAGTTTATATAAGGAGGAATCAGATCTTCAGCATCCCTCCCCTACGCCACACAACCAGTCAACTAACTGTTCCTTCCTGACCTCTGAAAGAGACTGGCGTTTCAGTCTCTTAGGAGGCTCTGACCTAGGACCACCATACAAGCCCAGTATTGGGAACCGGGAGTTAGGATACACTCTACATGCCACATGGTGGGACCCCTTCCAATTCTTCCTCCCTCCACTCTGCTTCAAAACAGGCAGACAGCTTGGCATTCTCCTCCCTACCCAATGACAGAAGTTTGAATTACTCCTCCCTGGAGAAACTAACCAGTCCTAAGGAAAAACCTACAGATACAGTCAGGGGTTCCCCAGTGACGGAGAAAGGCTGCTGCTCAGTGAAGCAAACAGGTTGAGAGGATTCATACACGCACAATGTGGCGGGAAAAATAATGGTTCCTCAAAAATGTCCAGAACCTAATCCCCAGAACCTGTAAATATGTTAGGTTACATGACAAAGGGGTATTAAGGTGGCCAATGGGATTAAAGTTGCTAACCAGTTGATCTTAAAATAGGAAAACTACCCTGGATTATCCAGGTGAGCCCACTGTAATCACAAGGACCCTTAAAAGTTGAAAAAGGAGGCAAAGAAGAAAGCAGAGAAATGTAACTATGGAGTAAAGTGAGTGGTATGATGTGAGAAGGACTTAACCCGCCATCACCAGATTTGAAGATTCAGAAAAACGGCCATAACCCAAGCAATGCAGACAGTCTCTAGGAACTGGAAAGGGCAAGGAAGTGGACTCTCACCTAGTGCCTCCAGAAAGGAAGTCAGACCTGCCAACACCTTTCATTTAGCCTAGCCAGATCCATGTCAGACTTCTAGCCTACAGAATTGCAAGGTAATAGATTTGTGTTGTTTTAAGCCTCATATTTGTGTTAATTTTTAGGGTAATGATAGAAAACTAATACACACACACACACACACACACACACACCTCTTTCAATTGGCTTTATGTGGTCTTTATCTTAAATGTGAAGGTACAACCAAGAATCACCAGACGTTTGAGAAGTGTTTCTACCATGAAAGACAGAGATGAAAACAAAAGAAGAAGGAAGACGAATAGCAGGAGAAACATAAAAAATGCCAGAAGTAATAATGTTCCCAAAGAAATAACTGGAGATATCGCATCCATGAAACAAGGACAGGGTGTTCTTTATTTATTGCATTTCTCTAACACTTACATACATATGTTACAGATTCGGTACTAAGTGTTCTATAAATATTAAACCATTTAATCACCGTAAGCACCCTATTAGGCAAGTATGGTTATCCTTATTTTATAGATGAGGAAACTGGCATAGACAGGTCAAGAAACTTATCCAAGATCACACAGAAGTGATGGGTTGTGAACATAGGCAGTCTGGTTCCAGAGTCCATGCAAGAATGCTTAGAAATTAAAAATGTAAAAGCAGAAATTGAAAAAAATTATAAAAGAAGTTGAAACACAAAGTTGAGGAAATATTTTAGGAAGGAGAAAAAATATGTAAAGATATCAGAAATAGAAAAGGAGATATATGAAACCTAGGAAATTCAATGCCCCACTAATAATAGTTTCAGAAAATAAGACCAGAAAAAACAAAAGAGAAGAGATTATTAAAGAGCCCATTCAAGAAAATGTTCAGAATAGCAGAACATAAATTCCTTGTTGAAAGGGCCTATAGAGCACCCAGCACAAGCAATAAAATATAATTATTATTAAGCCACATTGAAATTTCAAAAAAGCACATATAAAGAGGCTCTAAAAGTTTTCTGAGGGAAAATATAACCAATCCTATTCAAAAGATTTTAAAAGTAATGGCCTCAGGTTTCTTAAGGGCAGCACCAAAAGCAAGAAGACCATAAAGCAATGCTGTCAAAATCTCGGGGGAGAGTTAGTTCCATACTAGAATTCTATACCCAGCCAAACTATCAGTCAAGTGTGAGATAGAATAAAGACATCTTAAGATATGTAAGGTCTCACAACTATACTTCCCATATACTCTTTCTCAGGAAGCTCATGGGAATATCATGCAATAAAATAAGAAAATAAGACTAAAAAGAGGAACAAATGTGAACAAGGAAATAAGCAATCTCAAAAATGGCAGTGAAAGGAGACCCCAAATGACAGCTGTGCAGTGATCTACAGAGAAACCCACCCATCCAGACATGAACAGGAGGATCAAGGGTTCTTGTCTCCTAGAAAAACAAAAAGAAGTAACTGGTAGATTACTTAATGTGTTTGATTGACTAAGAAGAGTGTTACTATTTTTAAAGACTTTGAAGAAAAAATTAGTGATAGCAACATAAAAGTGTTTAAAACTGCCATTATTAACTCCAAGAAAAAAAAATCAAAACTGCCTCCATTTTAGAAGTAACCAGAAAACAATAAATTAGTTCCAGTGCAGAGTTTAAATGGTGACAACAGCAAATAATCCAACACAGAACTGAAAGAAAAAACAAAATACCCACAGACCAGAGACAAAGTTTGATATTAATAAGTAAAGGTCTAACACCGCCAAAGAACACCTATAAAACCTAGAAGGACTGGACGCCCCCTGGAATCCCAAGCTGGGGAGGAAGAAGGGCCATGGACCTCAGTCATGCCCTGCTGATGACCGCACCCAGCCTAGTGATGACCACCAGAAGCGGCCCAGGGATCCTGAACCAGGGTGGCAGGGGGCTGAGGGCCTCAGCCACACCCTCTGACATCTCCAACAAGCCCAGCAATAACCACTAAGCAACCACAGTAAGAGCCCTGGGCTCCCAAGCTGGATGGTAGGGGGCCAAGGGCCTCAGCCATGCCCTCCTGAGTTGCACACTAAGCCCAGTGATGACCACTAAGCAACCAAGGGAAATGCCCTGGGCTCCTGAGCTGGGACAGTGGGAGGCCAAGAGCCTTAGCCACACCCCCTGACAGCCACAACCATCTCAGTGACAACCATCAAGCCACCACCAGAAATACCTTGAGCTTCTGAGCCAGGGTGGCAGGGGACCGAGGGCTTCCGCCACACCTCTGACATCTGCATGCAGCCCAGCAATGACTGAGCCACCTCTGGAAGCCCCCTGGTCTCCCCTTCCAGAATGAGGGAAGTGCCACAGGCCTCAACAATGGCCCCCTTCCTTCCTTCTCCTCCCACCCTATTTCCCTTCCCTCTCTCTCTCTCCCACAACTGCTCCACAACAACATCTTAGAATGAGGCCTGGAGCCAGATGAAGCCAAACCCAGCTGCAACTATGCAAGCTACCACAACCACCCTGGGGCCCCACCACGGTCTTGAGGCAGGGACCTGGAGAAAGTTGAATCTGGCTACAACAAGGTAAAAACACACCAAAAACACATTTCCACATGGGCAGCCCACCATAGCCACCACAATTGTCATGGCTGCAGCAAAAGCAGCTAGTCTCTATAGCAGCAGTCACAGCCACCATGCAGATGGCCCACCAGACTCTCAACTTCATTGACAGAAGGAGAGGCACCAGTGGAGACCAAAAAAAAGAAGGTCCTCTCTCCCCACAAAGCACACTCCAGAGTAATAGAAGAAGGATCTATCTGATTATCTGATTTATGGTAATAGGGGAGGACTTGATCACACCTGTCTCAGTACTGGACAGATCATTCAGGCAACAAACCAGCAGAGGAACAGTTAACTTATCAGGTGGAGAGAACAAATCTATGGTTATTAGAGCAGGGAGGGGGAGAAGGAAGTGGAGAGAGGAAGGGGGAAGGAGAGGGGGAAGAGGAAAGATTGGATAAGGGGCATAAAGAATAAGTATGATTTGTAATAATGATTATGCTAATAAAAAATAAATCTTAAAAAAAGTGGAGGTAAATAATGGAAGAAACAGCCAACATAGTTAAAGTGGCTATCTCTGGGGAAAGGGACTTCAAATTGGGAGGACAGGGGTGGAGCTGGAAAATGGTATATTCCACTATAAAACTTGTAGTACAATTTGATTTTCTTCTTTTTTCCTCTTCTTTTTCCCCTTCTTTCAATTTATTATACTATATACAAGTATCTTTTTGATAATAAAAATTAAACTTAAAAGCTTCGGCACATAGTATGTGCTCAATGAATATTTGATGCTGATGATTTTGCTCCTACAATCTTTGTTAAAGCTGTAACACTAAAGTTAGAATCAGTCCATGTTCTGCATAAGAGACCTAAGGTAAGTTATTTTATACCTCTCTATTTCTCCATTCAAAAAAAAAAAATGCTTAGTGAATCTAACTCTAGATAAGATATGTGTAAATCTAAAAATGCATTAAAAATACTGGGAGTCAATTCTCTAAAATTGTTCTGAATATTTTCTTTAAGCTATGCTATCATCTAAATGTTTCTGTTCCCCCCAAATTCGTATGTTGAAACCTAATCTCCAATGCCAATGTGATATTAGAAGATGAGGCCCTCAGGAGTAAGATTGCTGCTCTTAAAAGAGAGACCGCAGAGAGGTAGCTAGCCCCTTCCACCACATAAGGATTCAAGAAGGTGGCACACTCTACGAACCAGGAAGCAGTCCTCACCAGACACTAACCTTGCCAGCACCTTGATCTTAGACTTTGTATCCTCCAGAACTGTGAGCAATAAATTTCTGTTGTTTATAAGCCACCTGGTTTACGGTATTTTTATATAGCAGCCCAAACAGACTAAGACAAGGTAGCAGAAAGTTTAGCTAAAGATTCTTTCTATTTTGTTGTAACCAGAATGCTTCAGATCTCATTCATCTCCTTATTTATTATTCACCTCTTCTTTTATTTATTTATTCGAAAAATACTGATATGCATACAATATGTCAGACACTGTTCTGGCAAAGGATCAAATAAGACAAAATTCCCTGCTGTATTAGTTCATTTCTGTTGCTTATAACAGAATACCAGAAGCTGAATCATTTAAAAAGAAACGAAATTTATTTCTTACATTTTTGGAGACTGGGAAGTCCATGGCCCAGGGTGCACATATCGTGAAGGCCTTTTTCTTGGTGGTGACGTTCCATAGACACACAGGCTGTCACATGGTGTGAATAGGCTGAGCAAAAGTGCTAACCTACTCACTTGCTCTCCTTATGAAGCCGTCAGAACCACATCCATGGCCACCCATTACTCCATGAAAGAATCAATCCTTTCACCTGAGCATGGTCCTCACAATCTAGCCACTTCTTAAACACCCAACTTTTCAAATACCTTAATTGAATTTCCCATCTTCTTAACACTGTTACAATGGAGATCAAGTTTCCAATACATGAACTTTTGGGGGACAAGTTTGACCTATAGCATTCCACCCCAGCCCCCAAAGTTCATGTTCTTCTCACATGTAAATACTTTCATTCCATCCCCCAAATCTTAATTTGTTTCAGCTCAAAAGTTCAAAGCCTCATCTGTGGAATCAAACAAGTTATTTACTTCCAAGATATAAATGGTAGGACAAACATAGGGTACATATTCCCATCAAAAAAAATGAAGAAATAGGCAAAAAGAAAGGTGTAACAAGTCCTAAGCAAGTTTGAAACCCAGCAAGGCAGGCATTAAATCTTAAAGCTGGAGAATAATCTCCATTGGTTCCATGCTCAGCATCCTCTGCACACTGGTATGGGGGTTGGGCCACCAAATCCCTGAGCAGCCTTGTTTCTACGGCTTTCCTGGGCTCAGCCCATACTTCAGCTCTCCAAGGCTGGTGTTACACACTGGTAGCTCTACAGTTCTTGGGTCTCCATGGTGGTCCTGTTCCCATGCCTCCACTAGATATGGCCCTGGTAGGGGTTCTCTGCTTCAACTCTGACCCCACATTTCTGCTCAACGTTGCTCTAGGGAAGGCTCTCTGCAGTGACTCCGCCCCTGTGGCAAATCTTTTGCTGGGCCCCCAGGCATTTCCATGCATCCATTGAAAGCAGGGTGAAGGCTTCCATGCCTCCGTAGCTCTGGCATTCTATGAGCCTTCAGACTTAACGCCACATGGACATCACTAAAGCTTCTGGGTTGTATCTTCCAAAGCAGTGGGTCCAGCAGCACCTGGGGCTAATTTAGCGATGGCTATCACAGCCAAGGAGCACTGTGCTGGAATGTAGGGAGCAGCAAACCAAGGTGGCTCTGCGTAGTGAGCCATGGAAAGTGCCTTGGGTCTGTTCTTCAAAACCATTCTGTCTTCCCGGGCCTCTAAACCTGTGATGGAAGGGGCAGCCTCAAAGATCTCCAAAATGCCTCCAAGATCTTTCTTTCATTCTCTTGATAATCCCTTCCTTCTGTTTTGATCTCCTTAGCAAAGGGTGGCAGAGCTACACCTTTGGTTTCCTCTTCCAAAGACACCTTTTCACTCTTTACATGGCCAAACTAAGAGTTTTCCAATTTTTTACCCTCTGCTTCCCTTTTAATTATAAATTCTGACTTTATGTCATGCCTTTGCTGTTGTAAATTGGTATAGGCCATTTGAAGTATCCACCCAGCTGTCTGAATGCTTTGCTGCTCAGAAATTTCATCTGCCAAGTATTCTGGTTCATTGCTTTTAAGTTCCACATTCTGTAAAACTTTTGGGCATGAACAGAATGCCACCAAGTACTTTACAACTGTATAAAAAGAATGACTCTTGCTCCAGTGTCCAATAAGCCCTTCCTCATTTCCATCTGAGATCTCATCAGAATGACCTTTACTATCCTTATTTCTATCAGCATTCTTGTCACTACCACTTAACCAGCCTCTAGGATATTTGAAACTTTCCCTGATCTTCTTGTCTTCTATGTCCTCACCAGAATCTAGGCTTTCCAGCCTCTGCCCATTACTCAGTTCCAAAGCTACTTCCAAACTCTAGGGTATTTGTTATTACAACATCCCACCCCTGGTACCAATTTTCTGTATTAGCCAATTTTTGTTGCTTATGACAGCATATCTGAAGCTGGGTAATTTATAAGTTTATTTGTTACAGTTTGGAGGCTGGGAAGCCCATGGTGCAGGTGGCACATCAGATGAAGGTCATTTTCTTGGTGATGACTCTCCTTAGAGATGCAGGATGTCATATGGTGAGAATGGGCAGAGCAAGAGTACTAATCTGCTCACTTGCTCTCTTTATAAAGCCATCAGAACCACACCCATGACCTCCCATTAAATTGTCAACCTATTACTCCATGAATGAATCAGTTCATTCACTAGGGCATGGTCCTCATAATCTAATCCTCTTAAAGACTCCACCTTTCAGATACCATAATTGGATTTCCTTCCCTCTTAACATTGTCACAATCGAGATCAAGTTTCCAATATATGATCTTTTGGGGGACACAATTGATATATAGTACTTACTTTTAAGGAACTTACATCCTGTTTAAGGAGACAGACTTAAAATGAGGTGTGAAAAAAGAATCAAAAATTATTTCAAAATTTTTTGTCTAAGCAACTGGAAGTATAAGTTGTCAACAACTGATATAGGGAAAGCTGTGAAAGGAGCAGGCTTTGGTGGGAAGATTAGAGTTAAGTTCATTGCAAATTCATATAGAGAAGTCAAGTAGGCAGGTGGATATATGAGTTCAAAGTTCAAAGAAGAGGTATGCTCTGGAGATAAAGCTTTTTAATCATTGGCATATTGTTCAGGTTTTAGTGTAGGATAGAGAGACCACTCAAGATATTTGAGGCAAAAGTTTACAAACGTGTCAGAAGGGCTAGAAAAAATAGAATTCAGAGAACATCACTGTGTTTTTTATTCTGACGTATCTCCATCAGAGCTGTAATCCAGAAGTCAAGAAGTCGCTGCCATTACCAACGCTACATGCCTCACACCCATGAAACTGACAAAGAGACATGAAATGTGGAGACCAGCTGCTGGAAATACTCATGCTTGTTGGGATTATATATCAGATAGAGCTGCCATAGGAAAAGGGCTTCAGTGTCCTTTCTCTTTTCTACTTCTCATGTGAGTACTTCTCATGAGCAGAACCTAAATTGCATTCGTAATTTAACATGCAAAAGAGTCTAGGAAATACAGTTTTTAGCCTTCAAGCACATGAAATACAGAGGAGAATATAAAGGAAGTCATATGGATGTCAAAAGACAACAGACAATATCTAGTATATATGGCATTTAAAGCCATAAAACTGAACATATTCACTAAGGAAATAGGTAGAAGAGAACCAAAGACTGGGCTGTGGATCATTCCAGCATTAAGAGAATGGAGAGGTAGAAAGAAACTGATAAATGGTAGAACACCAGGACAGTATCTTATCCTAGAAGCCAAATGAAGAAAGTACTTCAAGGAGGAAAGTAATGATCAGCCCAGCATCTTCAGATGCTATGTATGTTTAATTCTTTTTGTAAAAATAATATATAAGGAACTCTCATACGCTGTTGGTGGAATGGCAAAATGGTACAGCCTTTATGGAAAATGGTTTGAAGGTTCCTCAAACAATTACAGATAGACCTACTATATGACCTAGCTATTCCACTGCTGGGAATATACCCAGAGGAATGGAAATCATCATGCTGAAGGGATACCTGTTCTCCCATGTTTACTGCAGCACTATTTACAATAGCCAAAAGTCAGAACCAGCTCAAATGTCCAACATCAGATGAGTGGATAAGGAAAACATGGTATATCTACACAATGGAATACTACTCTGCTATAAAAAGGATGAAATACTACCATTCACAGCAACATGGATGGACCTAGAGAAAATTACATTAAGTGAAACAAGTCAGGCATAGAAAGAGAAATACCACATGTTCTTACTTATTTGTGGGAGCTAAAAATAAATAAATATATAAATATATAAACAAACAAATGGGGGGAAGAAGACACAACAATCATAACAATTCCTTGAATTTGTTAAGACAAGTGAACAGATATGATGTTTACGAGGGGAGGGGAAAGAAGGAGGGGGAAAGAGGAATGGGTAAAGGGACATGAAAATCAACTGCAATGTGTACAGAGAAGTTAAAATCTTAAAAATAATAATAATATATAGCTATTGTTTTAAAAAAGACAAGAAGAGTAAATGCCCTTTGAAATTCTACTCTTCAGCTAGAAATAATCATAATTAATATTCAATGAACTACAACTTACTATGTATAAGTATATATAAGATTTTGTATGCTCACTTACATACTTGCTATTTTATACCTACAATTATATATAAATGAATTATATTATTCGTGCTATTTTATAATCTGCTTTTATCAGCCAATAATATAACATGGCCATGTCTTCATGGTCAACAGATGTATATTTACATCATCATTTATTCAAGGATGCATTGTATAAATATACTATATATAAATTTATATAGCCGTTCCCCTATTGGTGAACATTTAGGTTTGTTCCAATATTTCAGAGTTGTAGTCAATATTGCAATGAGCATCCTTCTTAATATGGTATACAATTCTTGATATCTAAAGCTTCTTTTTACCAAATAAATATTTGGTGGTAGAGAGAATCCATTATATTTAGAAATGGTCACACAGCTGCAAAACCTAAGAAAAAATAATTTGGAATGAGCTGATGTTATTATAAAACCTAGCTTCTGGTATGGGTTTCTTGAAGTTGAATAAATAAACTTTCTTCTTATATAGTTCATATCAAGTCACATGCATCTAAAATTTGGTGAATATGCCAGCACAGAGGCCCTTTTAAATTTATTAAGCTATTATCAGCCTACAGTACTATATTTTTAGAACACTTAGAAAATGATTTTCCCATAAGTTTTCCTAACACTATAATTTGATAGTTTAATCAGTCATCAATGCCCTGTGGATATAAAATCGAAATATTTAAATAGAGCATAATTCCTGCTACTTGATTTTCAGTGTCCACCAACTCTGGGCTGAGTCTGGTAGGAAGCAAGAGAAAACTGAAAACTCACATGTGGTTTACTCAATCATTTGAGCAGGCAGACTCAGGAAGCTTATGGACATTCTTGCACTGTGTGTACCATACTCCAACAAAATATTTCACTAACAAAAAATGTATTAGGAGTGGGGTGACTTGAAAGCTCTCCCTCTGTATATAATATTAACTACGCTGTGCAGATACACATGAGTGTGAGTGTAAATGTGAGTCTCCACAGACAGATACCCACACAGTCTCTGGGTGAAATGCACTATACACAGAAACTGTAAGGTGTTATCAGTATGTAAAATAGATCCTAAAATTGTGAAGCAAATTATATCGTAAGAACAGTAGGCACCAAATGGTAAACAAACATAAACAAATAAGCTTTAAATCATTCACTTCTGTTCCCAGGGATATTAAATCTAAGTCTTACAGCCTTCTTCTTTCCTTCTCCCTTTTGTAGGCTGTCTTTCCTTGTCTACACTTTCTGATACATGCTGGCCTCTTCAAACATTCTCCAGCCATAAAAATCTCAGGGAAACATTTCACCACTTGACAGACCATTCGGACTTGGCTGGCTCCAGGAGCCGTGGGGCACCATCTGTTTACGACGACTCCTTGGGCATCCACAGGGCTCTTTTCCACTACGGGGGTGAGATCAACAGCTCTGCATCAAAAGTCATCAGTCTTGGGCCTCCCCAAACAGCCACTACTCCTAAGACCTTCAAGTTCCCAGGGATATCAATGGGACCCTTTCAGAACCTGTCAGCTGTCACTGGGGAGGGAGACGAGGATGAAACAAGAAGGCGTAAACAGTTGCCCCTCATTGGACCCACAAGTCAGGTTTTCAGGAAACAGATTCCAACACCGAGATTTGGGTGCAGGAGGTTTATTGGGGTATGTTTTGGGGTCAACACCTGCGGAGAAGTTGAGGTGAGCAGAACCTGGAAGAAGAAGTTGGACTTTGATGTAAGTGCAGCATGGGCCTCAGCCTATCCCACAGGGAGCTCTGGAGCAAGGATGACTCCTCAGAGCTGTCCCTAACTGAGGCAAAGGGACCTGGTGTTTGTACCACTGCAAACCAGTCACTGGATGTAGGCTGCCCCCTGAGGGGTGGTTAACCTGGAGTGAGAAAGCTCTCTTTATCCAAGGACAATTCCTGAACAGGGCCTTAGCTGGAGCCAGCAACAGCCATATTCCCCCACCGTAGGAGAGGGTGCCTATGTCCTGAAGAGGGATCTGGGAAGTGCACTAAGACATCCACTACACTCCCTCACCCTCATGAATTTCCTGATGTCCCAGAAAGTCATCAGAAGTTCTAACCTGAAGAAGTGACCACCATCTTTAGACATGGGAGGGGAGTGGAAAGGCAGGTATGGAAGAGGGAGCAGCAAAGGTTCGGAGACCCTCAAAAGCAGAGTCTCAGCAACCACAGACACAGTTACTATGAAAACTGCTGCAGCAGGTAAAAGCCACCCCAGATTAAGGAGTATCGTAGGGTCTATGTGAAGGGTACTCTAAATAAGTAGACTTTTCCTTAGGGACACAACATGGGACTTTACACCAGGATATCACTAGCATCATCTATACCTGAAGTTTCCTAATGTCCTCATAGGTGTCCTATCCATATCCTTGAGCCCACTCATGACATCACAGGCAGTCCCCATATCTGTCAACAGCTTCCTGTATCTTTATAGCTGTAAGTTCTCTCTGGCCCCTGGAATGTCAGACAGACTGGAAGAATCAGGGAGTTAATACCTCAGGATAGACACTCAAACAATGAAGAATGGAAGCTGATGAATACACCAGCCACCTTGCTTCTTGGTGACATAGTTCCGAAGCACGTCCTACAGAAAGTTCCTCACTTGCCTACAATGTCGACACTCATTGATACACCATTTTCTGCGTCTCCTGTATTCCCTGACTCTCCCACTCCCTCCCTGGTTCCTAAGATAATCTTATAAACAACCTGCACCCAAATCTTTGTCTTTGGGAGGAACCCAACCTAAGGGGATAAGTGAATATTATCTTTTCCATCATCCATCATCATCATCATGATGAAGTCTTAAGAGGTAAACATATCCCTGCTGGGGAAAGGCTGTTGCCATCTCATCACCTTCTCCAAAAATTCTAGAGAGTAAATGCCCTCAGGTCTTCCACTTTCTGGCCCTTTACGTGTGGGAAAGAATGGATAGATATATAGATAGATGGGTGAAAACGCATTCTGGTGTTTTTATGACTACTCTTGCCTATGTACCAAGACATAAAATTTCTCTTCAGAGAAAATTCTAGCAGGGTCACAACTTTGACTCTGGCTGCTGCCATCCCTCACCCTCCTTCTGGGCAAAGCATCTTGGATTCCCTTTAAGGAGCCAGACCTGCCCACACTCAGCCCTTGTGGACTCACCCGAGCTGCCCTTCACGAACCAGAGCCTTACAGTTCCCCCAGAAGCCCAGGCTCTGAAACATCTTTCCCCTGTTCAACTGTTCCCCACCCCAACCCCCCAAGGCTTCCTCTTGCACTTAAAATAAAACTCTATATCCCTAGGGTGGAGTAGGGGGCACAGGAAGAAGGAGAGCTGTTTCCCTGACCTGAAAGTTTCCAGATGATCTGGGCCCTTTCTACTTCTCTAACCCACCTCACAGTCCTTTCCCCTCAGCTCAGTCCGCTCTCTCTTCCCAGACTCACCAGGCTCATCTCTGCCTTAGGCTTTTGCAGTAGTACTTTACCTGGAAAATTCCTTCCCCAAATCTTTGTTTACCTTCTAGGTCCTTCTTGGTATTCAGTTCTCACACTAAATGTCACCTGCTCAGAGAGGGGTCCCCTGATTACCCAATTTAAGATAGCCACACACACCCTAGTCACTATCACAAAACCCTGTGTTATTTTGATCAGAGCCCACGACCAGATGAAATCATCTTTTTGTTGATTTATTCATTTACTGTCTGATGTCGTTATGAAAACCTAAGCTCTGTGAATCATGGATGGTATCATTCCTGTTCAGTCTGTTATCCTCAACACTTAGAATGGTACCTAGAACATAGCAGATATTCATTAAAGATATTTAAAATAATGAATTTTTTCGAAATGGTTCCTGCTTATACGTATAGCAAAACACAAGCTTTGAGAAAAAAATATGAAACCTCTATTCCAAAAAATATTGATTGTTGCTTTAAAACATCTTAAAATCTTAAAATCTAAAGGCAAATGTATTGATTAAATATGGAATATAACAATCATTAGGATAACTATAGGCTATCAGGTTTCAATTGTCATTCAAGATTGTCTAGGATGTAAGATCTAAGAGTCCTTCCAATTTCAAACTTCCTTAATACTGTGAATTTCATTATCCCAGACTGAGTTATTTGTTGCTTCACAGTGTTACAATAATAACAGGCTAGTTAATAAAAATAATAGAATGACAACAACAGCAAGAAATCAGTGACACTCTTTCCTTTGATTTACAGAGGTCTTCTAGTTATGGATACTTCAAGTCAAATCAGCAAAATGTGCCGTCCATAGTAACCCATGAGGTATAGGTTGATAAATATGACCAGGCAAGGGGGAGGGAGAAACAGGTGTGCCTGCAGGGAAATGTGACTGTCTTGTTTTACCAGGACAAAAAGGAGCACAGGCTGAAAGATTTAGCCCTTCAGAGCAACAACTTTGAGAGCCTGTGGTGATTTATTTGACAGGGAAGAGAAGGGCAGCCTCCCCTCCTCTACAGAATCAGCTCCTTGATTACAAACACTCAATAATTTCCTGGTTGGAAATGCATTTTCTCCCTTGCTTATACATTTCTGACGCCTGCTTTATTATTTTCTATTAGGAAACGCTATTTAATTCCGTCCACAGCTTGGCGACCTTTGTGTGGCTTCCCCATTTAGGAAATTTACAAGTAAATCACCAAGAAGTATGTACACATACACTTATAAAATATACATGTGCTTGTAAATGAAAATGCACCAAATGGCCAAAAAAAAAGAAAATGTTACACGCATTGCAAAAACCAGGCATATGTGCATAAGAGGTGGGAGGCAGGTGTTTGGGAAATCTTCACACCATCCCAATATTTTTCTAATGGTTTCCATTTCCAATGCAAGGGAGAATTTGGAAAACATTAGCCACTGTGGTGTGCTCTGAGCGGTGACATGTAGCTGGCAGTGTGGTAGGTGGAACCCCCCCTTTTTTTCCTCTAACAAAGAAATAGGGTGAGTTTATTAAAGCATAAATGCCATTTCCATCCTGCAATGTTAACGGTGGCTGGGATCCCTGAGGTACAGAGGCAGTCAAAGCAAACAGCTGTGCCACCTACTTGCAACAGTTGTACGCCCACCACACAGCACCGAGGGGAGGAGCAGGTCAAAGAGAGCCATAAAGAGGATGGGGAACCTCGCTTAGCTCGCTCCCCATCAGCCCGAGGAAAATCCAGCCCTTCAGAGGGTAGGTATTGTGTATGCAGCTTAGAGCACTGAGCATTCTCTTGCAACTTGTCTCCTATAAACCACCTACTGAATTTTTACATTCTACAGTCACATAGACCAAAACAGTGTTTAGCAAATTAACAGAACGCTAAATAAAAGGCATATCAACCAACCTAGCAGGCAGCTTGTCAATGATCCTAAGCAGGGGGTGGCGGTAACTGTTGTTTTGGTGGCAAGTGGTTGCTTTACTATCCAAGTCTCTTTGTGGGGTTTGGGAAAGATGGGAGCTCTGGCCAGGCTGTTATTAGGCTATCTTTGTGGAGCCTTAGGGTTGCCCCATGCCTGCCTGCATCAACAGAGGATGCAGTGGGAGAGCTCACACAGAAGGAAAGCGAGCCTCCTTTGCACACGTGCAGGGGCAAAGAGCTCTCCTGGCTTGTAACTCGGCTGCCTCATCAGCCCATGAGAGGCAGACAGTGGAGGGAACATCCCCCCCACACCCCCACAGCAACCGTCCTTTCAGCTTCTTCTGCACTTAAGAGAAGTTGGAGTTTTCTCCCTTCCATGAAAGTCTCTCCTACATTGGTTTGCTGGACACCGTTCTCTTGTTTCCTTTAATTCCCTTCATGACTCCTCTGTCAACATGGCTCTCAGACACTGGTGCTGTTGAGGTTATTCTAATAAGTCCTCTTCTCACCTGACACACTTTTCTTGGGCAATTCCCTTCTCGCCCATGAGTTACATTTGCATCTTTATGTTTATGACTCCAAAGCTTTTCTTTCCTTCCCGAGTGTTGCTCCCGACCTCTAGACCCATCCATACTGCTTAGTAGATGTATTAGTCCGTTTCCATTGCTTATAACAAACTACCTGAAACTGGGTGATTTACAATGAAAATGAAATTTATTGCTTACAGTTTCTGAGGCTGAGAAATCCAAAGTCCATCTGGTGGTGGCGACAGTGACCCAGGGGTCTCACATTGCAAGATGGTGGAAGCAGAGAGAGCAGAGAGAGCAAGAGACAGACTCTCTTCTTTTAAAGCCTTCAGAACCATGCCCCTGACATTCCTAACCCATTCACTACTGCGTGGTCCTACAAACCAATTTCCTCTTCAAGGCTCCACCTAGCAATTACCACAATCGGATTTCCCACCCTCTTAACAGTCAGAGTGGGTACCCAGTTTCTAATACATAAAACTTGGGGGGCATAATTCAAGCTTCAGTGAGTTTGGGGGGGACATAATTCAATCCACTACATTCGACCCCTGGCCCCTCAAAACTCATGTTCTTTTCAGATGCAAACACATTAATTTCATCCCCAAAGTCTTAACTTGTTTCAATTCAAAAGTCCAAAGTTCAAAGTCCCATCTGTGAAATCAATATAAGTTATCTACTTTCAAGACACAACGGTCAGACAAACATAGGGTACATATTCCCATTCCAAAAAGAAAGGTGTCACAGGTCCCAAACAAGTCGGAAACTGAGCAGAGCAGGTATTAAATCTCAAAGCTGGTGAATCAGGTACCTGGACCCCATGTTTCACATCCTCTGCACGTTGGTGTGGGGGTTGAGTCCCCAAGTCCTCAGGCAGCTCCACTTCTGTGGCTTTCCTGGTCTCAGTTGATGCTTTAGCTCTTGCAGGCTGGTGTTGCACAGTGGTAGCTCCACAATTCTGGGGTCTCGTTGGTGGTCCCACTCTTATGGCTCCACCAGGCATGGCACTGATGGGGCTTTTCCGCTGCAGCTCTGACCCCATGTTACCACTAGGCATTGCTCTAGTGAAGGCTCTATGCAGTGACTCTGCCCCTGTGACAGATCTCTTTGTGGGCTCCCAGGCTTTTCCATACATCCTTTGAAATCTGGCTGGAGGCTGCCATGCCTCTGCTGTTTCCATGTTCTGCCAGCCTGCAGACTTAACATGACATGGACGCCACCAAGGTTTCCAGCTTATGCTCTCCAGAGCTGCTGCACAAACCACACCTGGGGCCACCTGAGGCAAGGCTGCTCCAGCCAGAGCAGCTGAGATGCAGGGAGCAGATTCCAAGGGGAGCAGCACCCCAGGTCTGTCCTCCAGAACAACTCAGTCCTCCTAGGCTTCTGGGTCTGTGATGGGAGGGGCACCCTTCCAGAATTCTGAAATGCCTTCAGGGTCTTTCTCCCATTGTCTTGGCTATTAGCATCTGGCTGCCGCACAGCCAAGCTAATGTCTTTAGCAACCAGTCTATCTGCTTCACCCTTGCATTTTTTCTCCTGCTCTCTGCTTCTCTACCACATAGCCAGGCTGCAAATTTTCCAAATCTTTACACTCTCCTTCCCTTTTAAATTCTGGCTTTCCATCATGCCTTTTCTGCCATAACTCAGCATAGTCTGTCTCAAGTAGCCATACAGCTTCCTTAATGCTTTACTGCTTGGAAATTTCTTCTGCCAAACATTCTGGTTCACAACTCAAGTTCCACCTGCCACTAAGTCCTAGGGCATGGATACTATGCAGCCAAGTTCCTTGCTATGATGTAGAAAGGGTAACCTTTTGTTTGAGTACTGATAAGTTCCTCATTTCTATCTGAGACCTCATCATCAGCATGGTTTTTATTGTCCACATTTCTATCAACATTCTGGTCACAAACATTTAACCAATCTCTAAAATGGTCCAAACTTTCTCTTATCTTTTTGTCCTCTTATAAGTCTTCCAAACTCCTCCAACCTTTGCCCATTTCCAAGTTCCAAAGCTGCTTCCACATTTTCAGGTATCTGTTATAAGCAACAGCCTACTTCTCTTGTACCAATTTTCTAAAGGGGGCCCAGTTTCTAATACATAAAACTTGGGGGACACAATTCAAGCTTCAATGAGTTTTGGGGGACACGATTCAATCCACTACAGTAGACATCTCTACTTGACAAGAGAGACCCAGAGTTTCTATAAAGGAGAGGGTTAGAAACACCTCTCTAGTGAGGAGGGGAGGGCTGGGCTTATGTTAAAACTGCCTTTGCACAGGTGTACATTATTCTTAACTACAACTGTGTATGTAGTTGAGGTAGCCAACTAGAAGGCTGTGGGGAGGCCATGACCCACTCCAAGCTACCCTTTGGCACCACCACTGACATTTGGATGTCCCATGTATATCCAAAACTCAATACACATAAATCTCAACCCCTCATCCCATATCTTCTATCTCTTCTACCTGGTCATCTAAACTTCAAACCAGGCATCTCCTTTAGTTTCTAAGTATCTCTCCCTCACCCAACCTTTTCTTCTGGGTCACAAAGTCTGCAATTAACCTCAGTCCTCCTTTTTGGGGGGCCCTGCCTACTTAACCCAGATTTCAGTCTCCAGAGGCATGGCCTTATGTCTACCCTTGGCCAGCAACTAGCTAGGATTCTGCTCCAAATCAGAAAATTATCCTGAATCATGTATGATCTCAAGTATCATCACTACCCAGAGAATCCTGGGCTGTGTCCTGCCCATTAGATCAAATGTTCTTGGATCCCAGTCTAGAACATGCCTCATTCTGGACACTATCAAATGGGCTTCTGACCCATTTGGACACTATCAAAGCCCTTTTTCTTTCAAGGGCTAGCTCTACAGATGTGTAACTTGTAAGCTTTTTCTTTCATATTGGCTTCCACTGAAGTGCCAGCATGTTCCTCAGCCAAGCCAGCTTCTCAGAGTTATGATGGTTTCTATTAGTCAGGATAGGACAGGCTACCCTGCCATAACAAAATTTTAATTCAACAAAGACTTACTTATTGGTCATGTCAGAGCCTAAAGTGGATCAGGTGGTTGTCCTGCATAGCACTCTTTCAGACAACAAATCAAGAACTTAGGCTACTTCCACTTTCCAATACCATCATCTCAAATACGCATTCTCTGAAATTACCAAAGCAGAAAAGGTGAAAGAATGGAGAAGGTACACCCTCTCTTAACTGTCTCGGGCCAGAAGTGACACAGCACTTCCACTTACATTCCATTCTTAAGAATTAGCCACACGACCCCACCTATCTGCCTATAGAAATATAGACATGGATATTTGATGAGCAATGATTAATATTATTCCATGATTATTTCAGGAAGCTAAACATGACCTCTAGGATCTGAAAGAGCTAAAAATAAACAAGTTGATCTAAGAATCCCAGACATCTGCATCTAATAAAATAGCAGTTTGGGCAAGTAAAATAGAAGCCTGATTTAAGAATATCTCCATGTGGGACTCATGCTTGGGAACCACTTAGAAGGCTAACTGACATAAAGAGAGTCCGCTCTGGTAGATGTTCCCTGATAATGAAATGGTGGGTTGTTTATAGTTAGGATGAGACTGAGTAATGCTGTCTGTCTGACAAACTGGCAGAAACCATACAGACATTCTGAAAAGTTCATTAAAAAACACACACTTAAATACACCAAGATTACTTGCGACTCTCTTCCCGCCTGCGCTATAATTGAATAAAGCTTTATCTAACCATTTTACATGTATGCATTAGGGACTCCGACCAGGACTCTCTTCCTCCCAAGACTTTAATATGCCCTTATCTGTTGTACTAATTGAGTTTTCTCATATTGCCACATGGGCAGCAGCTAAAAGAAAAGTCAGATCTGATATGCCCATGGGATGGTGCTAGAGTTCCTAAAGATCTCTGAGTGACCTCATATCTTTGGGGCCTCAGGTTCATAATTGGAGATTTGAAAACCTCATGCCTTCATACTAGGTAATCCTATCCACATACAAAGAGTGAAAACAGACTCAAATGCTCATGAGGGCCAGATGACTGCATGAATGAGTGGAGCAGCCCAGGTGGGAAGCACACACACCAGCAAGCTCTACCTAACTCCAGTCGACAGCAGTGGTTCTCAAATATCAGCATGCCTCAGAATCACCTGGAGAGCTTGTTAAAACATAGTAGCTGGGCGCCACCCCCGAGTGTCTATCAAGTTCCCAGGTGATGCTGATGCTGCTGGTCTAGGGAGCACACTTTGAGAACCACTAGTGAAGAAGGCGGCAGGCTTACAGTATTGCCAGATATTCCACTTTTTCAAGAGAAACTGGAAATCTAGAGTCATATCTGAAATCTCCCAATTTTTAAAATCTTGGCAACAAGTTCAAAAGTATTTTTAAAACACTCTGTGAGGCAGAGTCTTTAGGCTAGATTTTGCCCTTAATCTGCCTGTTCACAATTCTATTATGAGCTTTTGGCCAAGGAATGCCATACACACACACACACACACACACACACACACACACACACACACACACACACACACACACCTTTGCAGGGAAGGTGGCACCTTCAATTTGTCACCCAGCTTTTGGAGGACACATGAGCCAAGCAAATGAACCAAACAATTCCGGTAATACATGCACAAACAAATATTAAAGTCTCCGGATATTTCTTTCCTATCCATCAAGTGATTCTACTTTGTCCCTTGTCACCCTAAAAGCTATATTTGCCTAGAAGTGGATTACAACCCTTATAATTACATTTCCCAAATTAAGCCTCACAAACCCTTTTAGATGTTGCCAAGGAATATATACTTAAAAAACGTAGATCTTATAGCTGGATCAGTTTTTTAAAACATGTATTGTAAGCATTTCCACCTAAAACAGCTTATGTTCATGTTCCTATAGCACCAGGTTCTGTGTAATTTCACAAACATTAATGGGCACTCTTGATGTTCTAGCTGCTGAGTCAGTACTGGCGGTGCCGAGATGCCCAGCCTTGCCAGCTCCATCCAGCTCTGGGTTACATGGCATGTAGACTTGGAAAGGTGGGAGGTCAAGGAGCAGAGAAGAGAAATGCAAACAGATATAACCACAGGCTTCATCTGTTTTATATGCATTGGGGTTTCATTAAAGAGTTTATTTGAAAAAAATTTCCTCTGGATAAAAAACTTGACCACTACAGTCAGCTGCCAAAAAAAAAAAAAAAAATTGACAACATATTTAGACAATGATTAAACAAATCAAATATTCTTTTTGGTTCCTTCACTTAGAAGAATCCAAAGTCTCTGGACCATTCAGTCTTCTCCAATATGACTTAAACTTTAAAGGCCAAACTATGCAAAATAATTATTTCTAGTGTGGAAAAACCTAGGCTATAATTAATTTTGACTACTCTAAACAGACTATATCAAAATATAATAGAATGATTTTATGCCATTTGGAAGACAGAGAACATAAAATTGTGATAGGCTCTTCTAGCCTGATGCTACCATATGTGTAGCTACACTTGCTCTAAGCAGGAAGTTCAAATAGGTAGTGATTGAAATATGTATTTTGAATGCTTGCTTCAAGTATAGTCCAGGATTACCCTAGCATGTGATTCCTACCTCTTATTTTCTATTCCAGGGCCTAACTTAGGAGGGGAAATTGCCATGATAAATATCCAAGGATATCCTGCATCAAAATGTTTGTTTTGAGTGAAAATGCCATCTTATCTTTTAAGGGGGTTTTTGATCAATGCTGTCTGAATTATACAGTCCTAAATTATGTTACTCTCTTTCCATCAATTAAAATACATAATTTCTATATAATATTAGTTTTCATCTATTCTTTCCTCTAGATAAAAAGAGACACAAGAAAAAGGCAACTCTGTTGGGATTATAAAGTTTACATTCACAGCAAGGTGTTCTTATTACCTCTGCCTCAACGTTTCTACACCCTTGTTTTAAGCAGAGAAATCTGCCCTCCATTGAAGAAACTCTTCTGCTGAAATGAGAAAAGCACTGAGAGCAAGATCTTCAAAGCCAAGAGTCAAGTGCGTGAGTGGAAGGGAGATAGAACGGGGTCAGCAAGGGTACAGGTCAGAGGACGTCTGAGAACGGGGGAGCTGCTGGCCCTTTACTCCTTAATATTCTGTCCACAGAGCCCAGCTGCTTTGTGGAGATGAAACTGCCTCTCTGTGCGGCCCTCCCTCCTGGGCTTGGGGCAGAGACTCTTACACCATATGCCTTAGGAGGCATGCTGCTAACTGAAAGAATCAAAAGAATGGAGAAGGGCTGCCTTGGCAATGCTGCACATTGAAGAAGGAAGTTCCCTGAGGTTTGCAAGAGATGTTATATGAGCCTCTATAACCGTTCTGATTGTATCCAACTTGGAGGGGAAGAAAAAAGTGTCTATTGTTATCAGAGGATGTCCAGGGAGAAAAATAATAATTTGTAACGAATCTTTAACCTATTTAAAGTAATTAAAGATCTATTCCATATTTGACAGCCGAGCCTTTGTTTCTACTCTCCTGATTAGTCCCTTCTCTGCCTGGCACTGGCTTTACCTACAGCAGATTTTGTTCTTCTCTTCTGCCTTTTTGATCACTGCAGTGTGCTCATGATGCTTCCTAGAATTTGCTTCCCCAAAATGATGAAAGGGGGTTGCTTTTGGCACACCTCCAATTGTCTCCTTGCTTCAAATCACCTTCTCCCTCCTTCCCCCCAAGCCCTTGCCCCCACCTCTTCTGTTTGATGAGTCATCGCGCATCCCCCTCCATATGCCTGGGAAACCTCCACCTTCTTAGACGCAGAATACACTTAGAAAGATAAGATACCCATGGCATTTTAAGCCAAGAATCTAAACACATAAAGAAAATACATGTTAATATGGCAATTTCAAAGTATCAAAATATCGAAGGCACATGCCCCCCTTTGACTCAGCAATTCCACTTCTAAGAATTTATCCTGCAAATATAATCACAAATGTGCTCAGAGATGTATGTATAATATATTGCAGCATTCTGGCAATATCAAAATTGGAAACAAATGAAATGTCCATTACTAGGGGACTCTTTAGATAAACTGTGCTACTGTCATACAGTGGAAAAATGGGCAGCCATTAAAAAGACTAGAAAAAAAGCATCTCTATGAAGTAATTTGGAATGATCTCCAGGACATATGGTTAAGTAAGAAAAGCAAGGAGTAAAACAGTATGTAAACAATAATAATAATAAATATTTTAAAAATAAAAGGAGATTTATTCTGCACATGTATGTGCATAGAACATCTCAGTAAGGGTACAAAAGAAATTAGTAAAAGGGTTGTCCTCTGGGAAACGGAACAGAGGAGTGGGAGGAAAGTGGAGGGAGACTTTTTACCTTTTTGATCGTTTGAACTTTTGAACCATGTGTGTGAGTTACCTCCCCAAAAGCAAATAAAATTGACAGTTAATTAGTATGTATGGCCCTCAGGGAGCAGCATCATGACTAAGGCTTTTCTATGATGGAGCCAAGATTTGACCTCTGTAAGTCTAATTCTCTGCCTTACACTTTGCAGTTCCTGATAAAATCCTTCGAGTGACTGCAACAAATGAATACTGAGCTAGGGGTATCCTAACACCAGTAAACATTTGACATGCTAAGAATGCAAAATGAGGATCTCAGTCCGAGTGCCCTATGGATCACAGCCTGATGGAGATTGAGTGTTGATACATTATTTGGAAGATCCAGTCCCATGATAGGGACAGTAAGGAATAAGGAAAGTGAGGCCAGGAGAGTTGGAAGCAGTCCCTGGTTATATATTACTGCGTGGGCCATAGCTTCAAGAGAAGCCTGGAAAAGGACACTGCTGATTGCCTGGCAGGTGAGGGACATATCCAGACAGGCTTTGCAGAGAAACCATTCTCCGGAAGCCCATCAGAAAGAAAGGGAATGTATCTGCTCTCCTCCGCCCTGTCTCCATCTCTGTTGTTCAAAGTTTGCTCCACAGGGAGTTAACACCCCTGCACCCTGTGCTGCACCTTCTGGTCCCTTCGGCAGCGACTCAGGAGGCCAGATCTTATATGGCATTTTATCCAAGTCCAGAAATAGTGGGAGGAGTCAGAGAGACTGGGCCAGCAGCCTCCAGCCTCAGGCAACAGGGCATACGGGCCCAGAGGGAATCTGGTGGCTATGGCAGCACCCGAGACAGCAGGTGAGTTGGGGTCCAGCAGGCAGGTTATCCCAAAAGAATCTGATGAGACCAGTATGATGTGTCTGCTATAATGAGCAAGAAACTCTTTCTGCCCTCAAGAAGTTTTACGTAAGGGAAGAAGCTAACACAACTCAGAAAATGGAAGTACCAAGGGCTTCTAAAGAGATACACTCTATCAGTTAGGGTGCACTGTATAACAAACCACTATGAAATTTAGGGGCTTAAAACAAGAGCCATTTTTTTATTGTTCACAAGTCTGTGTGTTGATTGGGGGCTGGGCAGGCTAGAATGGCCTCACTCCCATGTTCAGAGTGGGGAAGGCTATCAGCTGGTGTTGTCTGTCCACTGGGAGTCTCTCATCGTCCAGGAGCTTAGCCCAGGCTTCTTCACATGGTGGTGATTACAAAGCTCCCCAGGATAGCAAGAAAATGGCAAGACCCAATGCATCAGCACTTTTTAAGTCTTTCCTTGTATAATGTTAATGGTTTGATAATTTTGCAAGTCATGTGGCCAAGACCCCATTAGACGGATGGGAAGACAGAATACACCTATTGATAGAAATGGCAAAGTTATATTGCAAAAGGTTACACATATAGGGATGGGAGGAATTTGTGGCCATTATGCAATTTAACACTATCCACCAAGTACACTGACATCTAGGAGTCGTTAGCTTTCCTAAGCAGAGGTGGAGAAAATTGTTTTCTAATCACCTTTAGTACTGGAAGGTCGATTTTCTATTTATCCAAACTGACTATTCTGGCTGTCTTCACAAAGAGACAGGAATCCTAAAGATAGCAGGCAGCTCTCACCCTTTTGCTCAAGACCTTGAAAATTCACAATTCAGTCATTCAACCAGATGTTCAGAACACATGACCTCATGTTGAACTCTTTAGCAATAAAGAGTTTACAGGATGATTATTTACATCAGTATTATTACTTATGCTCATTCTTACTGATGGAATAAGTAACATTCTGGCAATTTGCACAGAATTTTATGAGAAATCTATTGTAGTCAGCCTAAAATGACTAAAAATCTGCAGCCACTAAGAGCACTGCTTCTCTTGGCTCTGTTAAGAGGAATAGAATCTTTTTGGTACACAATAGCTAGACAACCTCAGGGTTTACCACCACCTTGAGAAGATTTGTTAAGATTAACATTTAAAAAGTCTCCTTCTAGGCACTAATTTCATTTCAATCCAGGTAAACTACTCCCAAGGGCTCAGGCCACAGACAGCTTCATGGTTTGAGCAGTCAAATATCCCATAATATGGTTCACTAAATCATAGAAGATACTCTTAACCACACTATTGCTCTTAACTTTAAAATATTGAACCATATTTTAAACAATTATTTTAAACAATCACATCATTAATTGATATAACGAAAACAATACAAAATTTAGAACGCTATTTAAAGACCACTCCTAGAAACAATTAGTTATCTAAATAATGATTAATAATTGATGTGGTTTCTCACATCTTTAGAACTTTGGCCTTGAGCAGAATAATTTTGCCCAATTCTCCAACTCTCAAATATCTGCTAGGGCAGTTTTTCACAAAGTATGTAACCCAGATGACCTGCATTAGAATTATCATGAGGGAGAGGAGGCAAAATGCAGATTCCCAGGCCCTTGCTCCCAACATTCTGACTCAGAAGATGTGGGATGAGAGCAAAATACGCAAGTTTGACAAGCTTCTAAGGTGATTCTAATGTACACTGAAATCTGAAAAACACTGCCGAGGGCTTGTCATTGGCTCTACTGAGAGTCAAGTTTCTAGGGAAGGTTTACATCAAAAAAAAAATTTTGCAATTGTCTTCCATATAGACGTTGGATTCTTTTGCAAGATAAATTTTTAATTGACTGCTAAAAAGTTATCAGGTTATTGAGGGAAGGAGCCTGTATGTATTTCCAAGTCTCTGCTTTTCTCTCTCCCCCCCCCCCCATAATCTAGGTGGGAAGAAAAGAAAGGAAAAAACAAACAAACAAAACACTGTTCTAAGGGACTACCAATGCATCTGAAAAGTTCTCCTGCCAACTGGTACCTTCGTTTATAAGTCTTCACATTTCTTACCTAGCAGAAATTGTCTACCTCCTTCTAGACCTTGTTTTTGATCAATCACTGGATCTTTCTCTGGTAGGTCTCTGAAAACTACATGTAGTTTCCCTTTAGATATATAAGTCACAAACTTAAAGTAGAGGCTGTTGCATCCCATGTACATCATAACTACTTGGGGATCTCACTCAAACAGGCTGTCCCAAAGCTCAAGAATATATGTTTTGAATCTTGGGAAGAATGAATCTTCCCAAGTGATTCAAAAACATGATCAGATTTGATAATGTATTTTAATTTAATCCTACTTCAAAAACTTAATGCTAAAAACTACATGCGATGAGTAATAACAAGAAGATTTATAATGGTTTCTCCAGTAAGATATTTTGGCTCCTACAGCCACTCCAGAACTCAGACATAGAAAGTTATGTCAAACAAAGAGTACATAGCCCAAGATTTCAACTGAATTTCTTATATATTTTTCACAAGTTAAATTCACATTTCATCAGGAGTAAGAAACAGAAGGAAGACATTTTCTAGGACTCAACCCTTAACAATAACACAATCTTTTACCTTCTGAAGGTACCAGGTATGTTCATAGATTTTTGTAATCAAACTACCTGGATTCAAATCCCTAATCTCCCATTTACTTTTTCAATGAAATGGGAAAGTATTAAAACTCTCTCATTCTATTTTATCAGTAAAATATTTTACTCTCAAAACCTGTTAGTGGCTGGCCAATTAGCTCAGTTAGTTGGAGTGCTACCTTGTAACACTGAGGTCAAGGGTTTGGTTCTACCGGCCAGCTTCCAGAAAATAAAAATAAAATTTCCAAATTAAAAACAAACAAAAAAACCTGTTAGCAATCCTTTGTTTGCCAGAAACAGAAAACCCAACTCAACTTAAATAATGGAAGGGAGCTATTGGCTGAAAAATCTAAAAGTAGTATAGGCTTTAATGGAGGCATGCTCTAGCTGCCCAATGAAATCAACAAAGTTCCAATTTCTTTCTTTTTTTCTTTACTGACTTTTTGGTCTTCTTTTACCCGAGGCTGACTCCCCTAAGCAGCTTCCAGGCTTCCACATTCATATTTAATACAAAGAGTATTTCTCTCCAGGTATTTCCACAGAAGACCCAGGATCTCCCAGAAATTTCTCCAAAGACTGAATTGGTCCAAACTGTGTCACATGATCATTCCTGAACTAATCACTCTTGCCAGGGGACTGGGATTTGATGATTGGCTTAAGTCCATCTGGGCCCATTCTGTAGGTAAGGAATGGGATTTGTTTTCTGCAAGGCACAGATGATATCCATGGGTACTATTATTAACAGGAACGGAAAGACCCCTCACTGCCCTTCTACATAGGGATTTGTGAGGATTACACAAAATAATTCACATAAAACATTAATGGCTGGCACATGATAAACACTTAATAAAAGTTTACTATGACTATTACTATTATTATTACTACTGTCAGCATCAATTAATGGAGCCAATGCATGGCAATGTTATTAAGGCCTGAACATATGGGCATCTGCTTCTTATTTGTGGAAATAAAGGAAGGGATGCCATGCTTAAATCCCACTGAAGCATGCTTTTCTTAACCACATGTGGTTAAGAGTAAATTGTTCAGCATGACAAGGTATAAAAATTCTAGGAAAAACCTATTGCTTGGCCTTGCTCATAAAGTTACATTTCATCACCAGAAAGGACACCAGTATACCACCTCTAGACACACCATTACTGAGTTCCATCTGTCAGATTACATTCTGTAACTACCATGGAAATGGGACCTGAATAATAGAGACCCGTGCTGACTTATACATCCTGTTCTTATAGGCCAAGAGTGTGAAGAATTGATCCAATGTACTCGAAACTCAAACCTCAGAAATGCACTGTCTTTGTGATCCATTCCTTTTCATTGTGTTTCTACACTACAGTGAGGAAGATGAAGGTATGAGTTGGTGGAGGGAGGAAATTAGGGGGTAATTGTGACAAGTTGTAACTATTTATGTCCAAATATTCTCTTTAGGCAGACTGGCCCATTGAAACCAAGACAGATCTACACTGAATTAAAACTATTCTGAGTAAAACTATCCTGATCAGAAAAAAGCAAGGATTCCATCAGATTGCTCAGGATATCTCTACACACATTCTCTGCTCCAGCCAATTTGGATGTGTTTTTTCTAGAAGAGGCATAACTGGGTGGCAAAGTGTGAGTTATACTCTTCAGAAACTCAATTAACCACACTACGGCCCTAGCCTACGTATTCCATCAGTCATTTACGTGGGTCGAAAAAGAGAGTGCCTAAAAGGAAATAATCCTTGGGTCTATTGCTGACACCCCCAGTGGCTTGCTATGTGGTTTTCACAAAATTCTTTCATTTCTCTTTGTCTTGGTCCTGTCAGCCATGAAATGAGGCAGCCTCCTCACACAAGAAATTGTTTCCAAACAGAACATTCTAAACCAGCTCTTCTCAAATAGGTGTACAATAGGAAAACCCAGGGGGGGCTTTTAAAAATTTAGCCTCTGGTGTCCCACCCCACAACTACTAAATCAAAATCCCTAGGAGAGAAACACAGATAGATAGATAGATAGATAGATAGATAGATAGATAGATAGATAGATAGATAGATAGATAGATAGACAGACAGAAAGATAGATAGATAGATAGATAGATAGATAGATAGATAGATAGATAGATAGATAGATAGATAGATGATAGATCTCTAAAAATTATCTGTTAAATTTCTGTTAAACATTTTCCTGATTATTAATCACTACAAATGTAGCATAAAGGGCCCAAGTGTTATAAAAATGTGCATTTAATAAAAGAGAAATTCTATACATTTCTTATTTAACTCCCCTTAAAATGAGCTACTCTGCTTTTAAACTATCTTATTTTATTGCCTCCCTAAAATGACTAAAAAAAAAAATCAATACCATAATGGAGAATTCCAGAATTAAATTCTATTTAAAAAAATAAAAGCAATCACAGAAAGGAGTTACCTTATTTAAGTGTTTCTGGTAAGGTTATGTACCTGTCACAGAGGTGATATCACTTTACAAACGAAGACAAAGAAAATAATAAGCAAGCTATGTTTGCTCTTTTTAGACTAAACAAAATTAAGAAGAGCAGGTTTTTAAAAAACCATATTCTTTTCATTAAAAATAAAAAGCTGCAAAGACCAAAGAAAGAAAAAGAAAAGAGGGGCATTAATTCTGACCTGTTAATTTAACTCAGATATATAGTAATCCAGAGGGGACTATAGTTTAAAAATTAGCTACAAGGTGTAAAGTAAGATTATTCCATTTCATAAAAGCTTTATCTGAATTACAGTGAAAGGAGAACCCTCAGAAAGGGGGTAGAAATCTATACTAACACTGCCTAATTAATGATGTGTTATATTTAGAGAAAAGAAAGGCATAAATGAGTAAATGGTTATTTTTTGAATCAATGTATGGTGACTGTATACATGACAATTCTCTTTTGGTCCGGTCTAAATTATCCACCCCAGCTTTTGCATGCAAATTAAAAACAGATAAGCCAAAAAAATCAAATGACAATTCCCAGCTGCAACTAGGCAAGCTGCCACCACCACCCCACAGTTCTGCCGGGGTCCCAAGGTATGGAGCCAGGTGAAGCCAAACCCAGACACAACCAGGTAAAGAGCACACCAAAAACACCATTTCCACGTGGGTAGCCTACCATAGCCACCACAATTGCCGTGGCTGCAACAAAAGTGGCTAGACTCCACAGCAGCAGTCACAGCCACCATACAGATGGCATGCCAGCCTCTCAACTGCATTGACACAGAGAGAGGCACCAGTGGAGATCAAAAAGAAAAAAAAAAAAAAGAAGAGGTTCTCTCTCCCCACAGAACACACTCCAGAGTAACAGAAGAAGCATCTGCTTTATAATAATAGGGGAGGACTTGATCACACCTGTCTCAGTACTGGACAGACCATCTAGGCAACAAACCAACAGAGGAACAGTTAATCTATCAGATGGAGAGAGCAAATCTATGGTTATTAGAGGGGGATGGGGGAGAGGGAGAGATTGGATAAGGGGCATAAAAAATAACTATGATTTGTAGCAATGAATATGCTAATAAAAAATAAATTTAAAAAAATAGCCAAATAAATAAATTAATAATAATAATAATGTTTAAAAATCAAGTGACTACAGTCAAATATATTTTGACGTGTGCTCTTACAGTGAAAAACTGGACCGTTTTCCTGAAAGATGTTTTTTATACTTAAGATTCCACTACGCCTCTCATATTCCAATCAGAATGAAAGTTCTAGAGAAGAACGGAGACATCACCTTCACCCATTCACTTGATCGGCTAAAGAAAAAGCAGCAAAGGTGAATTCAACATATTACAAACGTATCACCGCACGCTGGCGTGACTATTCATTCTTCCCTTTTGTCGACTAATCACTGTGTTTTGTCATTCAGCCTATGACTATATTTACCCAGCAGGAACTAAACAAAGATAGAGGGGCAGGCCCCAAACAGACAAGACAACTGAGGGAGAGTGTGGAAATAAAGGAAGGTGGCTTACTTTGGGTGGCTTACTCTACATACTTAATTCATGATGACAATTCTAGTCAGTAAACATTATCCCTGTTCATACATCGGGGAATAGAGCTTCAGAGGGAGTAAGTGAACTTTCACTACTTTTTGAAGTATTTTGGAAAGATGAGAGAATATGCATAAGGAGAAACAGTAAGAAGACTAGGAAAAAAAATAGGAAGAATAGGCCCTAAATTTGCATCGGGAGGACTGAAGGGAGTCATCATCCACTTAGGGAAGAGCAACGCTGCTAAGGTAATGGAGAAGACATCTTGAGGCCACCTCAAGTGAGGGCTTTTGCAACTCACTAGTGTCTCATAACTCAGTCTGACTAACCCACACAGGGAAGAGGCTTGTGCTGTGTGATGAGTTAATCCCTAGTGCCTTCCTGTGGTGTCACTATGAAATCTTCTGTTGCATTAGAAAGTCAAAGCAAGAGTAAGTAAAGACAGTTCAAGAGTTCCCTGAACTCACAACAAATCAAGAACAGACGCAGGATTTAATGGCTCATAAATAAATGGGCATTGAATCCAGCATTCAGTGGCTGATGAGCTACTGGGCATGAACCCAGCTATGTTGGTGGTGAGTCTAGAAGTCTTGAGGAATGAAGATCATATCTATGATTGACAAAGTAATCAAGGAGGTAAGTGGAAGGGAAAGCAGTGAAAGAAAAAACATGGCACAAGTAAGCAAGATGACATTTTTCTGCATGGAAAATGCCTAAAGATAGTCATTGCTGTATAGACACTATTTCTCCATTTATTAATGAAGAAAATGTCTTATGTTGTCTATCATACTCACATACAAACAGATTTGGGCATTTTAGGGTGTTACACTTACGGTTTTAACTATTTGTGAATTCAGAAATCTTTTGGTTACATATAAGAAAAAATCCTGCTCAAAATGGCTTAAGCAAAATAAAATAAAATTTAGTTACTTCACTGAAAAGTTCAAGAAAGAATGGCTGCTGACCCAGTTAACTCTAGGAGCTCATGGTTCAAATCATTTATCCTCTCTCTCTCTCTCTCTCCCTCTCTCCCTCTCTCTCTCTCTCCCTTCCTCTATCTCTATCTCTGTTTTTATTTCTAGTTCTATCTCTTTCTATTTCTCTAAGTTCCACCTTCCTCTGTGTTGGCATCATTCTCAAGCAGGCCTTCTCCACTGAGGCTTCTGACAGCCCCAGCTGCCATCACTCCTACACCTAGTAACCTAGGTGAAAAGAGAGCCTCTCTCACCCAAAAATGCTACCTAAAGTCCTAGCTTGAGCCCCATCAGACCAATCTGATCATCTATGCACCAAGTACACAGTGTCCAGGAAATGAGACATGTTGACTGGTGACATGTACTCTCCTGGAGCTGAGAGGAGGGTCAGCTCCTCCCAAAGCCATGGACTGAAGGCAGAGGAGGGATGTTCTCCAAAGGAAAGGAGGTAAATGGATTCCAACAGCACAAAAACAATAGGTGTCCACTACAGAAGACCAGACCAGTGTAGTCATTTCTGAATTTAAGAAGTCTCCAATTTAAGGCACTTGGGCCTTGATATTGGTTATCAAGACTTATCTCAAAGCACTATGAACATAAAAAGGAAGATGAAGCAATTTGTCCTCTTTGAAACAGGGCAGGAGAGTTGTGCCAGTCTTCACAGAAGGGTGCTCTTTGAGCTGGGACTTGAAGGGGGGTAGGGTCATGGCAGAGGCAATCAGTACTCACAAAATATGTAGTGCTCCCCGACAGTTCCCAGCCTCCTTTGCAGTTAGGTTGGAACCAGGTGACTAGTTCTGGCCAATGGGCTTTGAATGAAAGTGACAAGCTTCCAGGCAAAGGTAGTTAAAATCTGCTGTACCACATCCATTTCTCTTTTCCCCTCTGGCAGGGTCTGTAGAAGCTGTGTTGAAATACTAGAGCCTCGAGATGGAGTCCTTGGGTCACTCTAAGGAAGAGAGTCACCCGGAAAAGACACCCAATCCACACTGATCTTTGCATGAGTGAGAAAATCTTCATTGTGTTAAATTACTGAGATTTAGGATTAAGATAAGATCACCACACAGGATGTCCTTTATGTTTCTGAGCTCCTGTCACACATACAGTAAACTTCATAAAAAGTTTGTTTCTTTGTGAAAAATGATTCCCTATCAAGGTAGCCAAATAATTGTGTTCGTGGGTATCATATGCTGTTTCTGCTGCTATAACAGAATACCATAGACGGGGTAATTGATAAAAAACAGAAATTTATTTCTCTCAGTTCTGGAACCTAGGAAGTCCAAGATCAAGGTGCCAGCATGGCCCATGTCTGGTGAGGGCTGCTCTCTGCTTCAAGATGGCCCGTGTTGCTGCATCCCCTGGAGGGGAGGAACACTGTGTCCTCACATTGGGGAAAAGACAGATGGACAAGAGTGCTCCTTCCAATCTCAAGCCCTGTTATGAGGATGCCAAATCTCACTGATGAGGGTGGAGCCCTCCTGACTTAACCACCTGCCAAGGCCACTCTCTTAATATTGCTGCACTGGGATTATGTTTCAACACAGATTTCGGAGGGGACATCATCATTCAAACCACAGCACTGAAGAATTAAAAGTGGAAAAAGAAGGGATTTTAGACTCAAAAATATCAAAATTTCAAGTGAGTTAATAAGTATTAATTTTCTTAAGAATGGTTTAATTTATTTAGTTATATGTCTTATTCATCAGCTATGGCTATATAAAGAATCTCTCAAAACCTCATTGGTTAAAACCACACTTATTATCCCTTAAGAATCTGAAGGTTGACTGATCTGAGCAGCTCTACTCCATATATAGACCAGTGAGTGAGATAGCCAGGTCATTTTCTGCTGGTGATGGGACAGGCATATGAAAGTAAGTGACAATGCACAAGACTTTCTCAAATGAAAATGATACACTGTCATTTCTACCCTCGTGCCACTCACTAAAGCAAAGTCACACGACTGAGCCCAAAGTCAAGGGGTGGGGAAGTTCATGTTTACTGATGACAAAGCCTTGGACGTGGTGTGAATCTAGGGAAGAAGAAGATTTGGGACCAATAATTTCATCCCCAACCTTCAGAATTTTTCCCATTTGAGAAGCTCAAAAGCCACCAGCTTGTCTCTCAATCTCCCCAGGCTTCTCTGTCCACCAACACACTTTCTTAACGTTGTCAGACACCAGGAGCAGTTCAGCCCCCCACAGATCAGGAGTCTGTGTCTTTATTTACCCTAGTGACAAACAAGAAGATGTAAATAGGCCATAAGGAAAGCTGCTTTTTCATTTGCACTACTTCACTTGTTTTGTATTTATAAGATATACAGCCCAGGAAAGCTATAAATAAGAGGCTAGAAACAGCTTGAGGGGCTGGTGATGGAATCACAAATCACCAGAGTTACATCTTCATCGGTACCCTGATGTAGAACTTTTATAATTGCCAAAATATATTTATCTCTGCTCAGGCTGCACAATTTGTACATCACAAGCTAAAACTAAGTGACCTCAACTTTCCTAAAATTTTTACAAAATTTCATATTGATCAGCCCAAACCTGGCCGGAGTGGATGCTGCTATTTCTTATCTTGCCCAAGGTGAAACTGGCCATTTTGGTGCTTCTGTTGGTATGTGTTCACATGTGTCCTTTTTCTGTTTTCATCTTTATATAAGACCCCCAAGTGAGCCAGAATGCAATATGAGAGTTTAGCCCCACCAGTCTACCTGCTCCGATATAAATTCTTACCCACTGAGTCCCTTCATGATTTACACTATGAAGTGGAAAGATATGGGGAAGGAGAGGGTATTGCCTCAAAAATACCTCACTTAAAATGCACCTCAGTTTGTCTGAAATTTATTTACCTTCCTCATTTTAAAATAATGCACTTTCAGGTAATTGAGCTGATGCTGTAGATGTGAGAGGATGAGAAGTACATTGTGTTGAAAAGAGAAACCAGGATTCCAGAAGATTTGATTTGGCAGAAGTGAGGAGGCAGAGCTTTCAATGGACACAACTCAGATGTGGCTCCCTGGAGGGGTGCAGAGAGAAGGGAGATGGCCCTGTGACAAGAAGGAACAATGAACAAAGCATAAGACCTGCTGAGGACAGAGATAATTCTGCTTCCTTCACAACGTGGCTCTGGCCTCATCCTGAAAACCGGGCTCACGCTAGTCGCCAGCACTTACTGGGTAGCTGCACGTGTGGTGCTAAGTGTGTCACACACCCCATCTCATTTATTTTTCACAGCTGCTATTTGTATGCCATTTTCAGATCAGCAAACTGAGGCTTGAGAGAGAGTGAGTGACTCACCCAAAGTCACACAGCTAGTAAGTGGCAACGGGGTGGGAACTGGGCATCGGAACAAGGATTTAACCAAAGTGGTCTCTTACCTCGAGAATGTCCCCTCTGTACTACATTTCCTCAATTCTCTTTAAAGAAGTGAATTGACCTGACCACTGGGGTGCTAAGAGGACAAAAAAGAAAAAGAGAACAATGGGACCAACAGCAGAAGAAATACCAAACAAATGGTGAGAGAAAATCACTGACCTTGGAGTCAGGAAAGCAGTGGTTTAGTCCTGAGGCTGCAATGTAATTACTTGAAAGACAAGGCACAGATTCTCTGGGTTCTGATGTCTTGTACAAAAAGTTTACAAACAATTTACTGGGATGTTGAGTGAGACTTTCTGTTGGCCAGAGTTGGTGACAGGCCACAAAGCAGAGGATAAGGAAGGGCCAAGTACCCCTCATTCTAAAGACAGTCATAAATGGCTGGGGCCACATATCCATGCCAGTGATTACTAAAAGGCAGGAAAACAGGCTTTGCTACTTCCAACTATCACGTGTTAAGTGCTGTCAGTGCTCCACCCTCAACCCCTTGGCATTTCCATTTCTACATACTCCTCCTGCTGTCTGCAGAAAGAGCCCCCAACATCCATCGGAGAATGTTCAGCCTGTGCATGAAATAGTCTAGAAGTATAGTTATTTCTTCTAAGAGCAGCCTTCAGCCAAGGATGGAAAGGAATTGATAGGAAAACAAACAAGCTTCCCATGAATTTTCACCTGCTGTATTTTCATTCTGAAATGTCACCTTAGATGCTTGGGAAACTCCTTAAATTAGTCAGGAGAGGATTTGCTAACCTGTGGTAACAATGCTAAATCTCAGTAACTTCAAAAGAAAATCTCAGTAACTTAACACAACAGATTTTCTCATGCATGAAAAGATCAGGATGATTCGGTGTTTTAATAAATGACTGTCTTCCATGCAGTGACCTGAAGAGTCCATCTTGAGGCTCTACTCGTTCAACACACAGCTTTCACAGACCCTGCCAAGGGGGAAAGGAGAAATGGATGAGGTTCAGCAGCTTTACCTACCTTTACCTGGAAACTTGTCACTTTCACTCAAAGCCCATTGGCCAGAACTAGTCACATGGTCCTAACCTAACTGCAAAGGAGGCTGGGAACTGTTGGAGAGCTCTGCATATTTTGTGAGCACTGATTGTCTCTGCCATGACCCTACCCCTTTCAAGTCCTAGATCAAAGAGCACCTCCTCCATGAAGACTTTTGTAGCTCCTCCTGCTCCCTTCCAAGGAGAACAAATTGCTTTACCTTTCTTTATGTTTCCACAGCACTTTCATATACATCTCTAATTTAGGCTTCTCAGATTGCCTTGTAATTTTGCTCTTCCATTATTTTGTGAGCCCCACAAAGGCAAAAAAAAATGCTTGTTTCTTTTTCCAGCCCCCATCACAGTGCCAGGGAAGTAGCTAGGATTTAATAAATGGTTAGTGAATAAATGAATGAATGAATGATCACTTCATAAATATCTATGCCCTTGTGAGTTTCCTGCTGTGTCTAACCACTAGGGTGTAAAATCAGCATCTCCAAGAAGTCATCCTTGACTCTTCTGATGTGGAAATGCTCCTTGACTACATTTCTCCTGGGAATGGCAAGGAACCAAAGTCGAGGAAATAGCAGATAACAGTAAAACCCAGGATCAGGAGCCCTGAACTAGTCTTGCAGGACTCAGATGCCAAACACAGGTCAGGAATAAAAACTGGACCTTCAGGCATTAACAGGCTGGCTCCACGGCCCCCCACCCCCACCAGACTTACAGTGTGCCCAGCTCAAATCCCCTAGGGCTGCTGGCATTTGCAAGCCTACAGTTCAAAAACTTCATAAGAAGAGATGAACTGAGCTGAGCTGATCCCCAATTGGCAAAAATAAATGAAGGAACAGGAGATTTCTCAGCTGAGGGGCCTCTGAGAAAAGGAAAAATTTAAGCTTCCTAAAATTCATCACTCTTACCATATGCTGTGACTTTTCCATTCATATCAGCAATTGTGGGAATTTCAGCTTCTGAATGTAACATTGAGAAATCAACTAAGAGTTTATAAATAAGTCCTGACTCAGAGCAGAGCCCTTTTTAATGTTCTTCATGCCTTGTAGGGACTCATGCTCCAAATAAGGCCTCACTCTTTGGGACAGTCCCTGCCAAGAAGGAGGCCCTTGCTACTCCTCTACAACCTTGTTACTGCCAACCTTGCCACCTCCCCAACCTCAGATCTGATACCCTCCAGGACTTTTAGTTTGTTCCAAACATCAAAACAGATTGTGCCAAGATGAGAGCTAGAAGAAGGATGTAGAAGATGGGAATGTGAGAAGTAGAATAGAAAATTGAAGGAGTCTGGTGCTTTGTGCTCCAGCCAAAGCAGGGCCACCCCCTGAGTGTGTGGGACCTCTGACTATATAAGCAATTCAAGTCACCCAGAATTGTGTGTCAGCTCCATTCTGGCAGCCTGGCCTCACCTGATCCTGCAAAAGACTTACCACACTCTCCAGTGTGAGCAATCCGTTTGCCAGGCTGCTCTTCTGGAAATGGGCCCCCAGACAACCATACAGACATAAGTTCTAGAGCTTCTCAGGGCATCTGGTCAACCCACATGGGGTTTAGAGGGCAGAGAGTCCCTGAGGGGAGATATAGCAATTAGGTTCTGCTCTGGACCCAGCCATCCAGCCCAGATGTCACTATCCTCAAGACTGGCTACATAATTTGTGGGACCCAGTACAAAATGAAAAGGTAGAACTTGTTTAAAAATTAAGTAGAATTTTAAGGTAGTGGCAGCAGAATATTAAACCCATGGGTCCCTTCTTAACATGGGCTTCAATGTGACTGCACAGGTTGCAGCCTAGAAAGCCGGCCCTGACTTTGGCCTCAGCTGGCTCCAGGCACTAAAAGGGGACTTAGAAAATTTCAAGGAAGGCACCCCAAAGTGTGGGGTCTCTCAAACATGGGGACTAGGATGGGGTCATGCTTGCCTGAGTTCAAATAAAGTACTGAGCCATGATTACAAAGATAAGGGGCAAGATTTAAAGTGATTTACCACTTTTTGTTTCCAAATCCCCAAATGTCAAGGAACTTATGACAGAAAATGGCTAAGTAGTTAATGAGGCACTTACCCTGTAGAATATTACACAGCCACCAAAAATAAGTTTACAAGAGACTTCTAATAATGCAGGGTAAAATTACTGCAATATAATTATAATGTCAAGTGAACTAAATTTAACAATAATTATGTGAATATACATGAATATAAAAAAATACTAGTTTTAAATAGAGTATAATTTCAACAGTGTGTAATCTCAGGTGGAAATATTATAGGTGATATTTATTATCTTCTTTATATTTTTCTAAAACTCGAATTCTCTCCAATGGACAAATATAAATCTTATAAGAAAAGGAATATTTCAGAGATATTGGTGAAATATAACTGAAGATTATAACTATGCATGGTATCTTAAAACTTCTGATGAATTCTAGAAAACTTTTATCATGAAGCTTTATAAGAAGTGGACTCTGTGCTATTCAGAGTGTTCTTTAATTTCTAAATGGTAAGAAAAGTATATTGTTACTTTATGTAATACCAATTTTTAAACACTAAAGGAAAAACCATATTTTGAGTTCTTGCAAAGCCAATATACCTAATGTCAACCTATCCCCTTTTGTCCCTTGAAGGAGTTCATGTCACTATTCTAGATATGAGAGCTAATGTCACTGAGGGTAGTTGAGGACCTGGAATACAGATGTTTAGATACAGATGTAGCAGAGCAAAAAATAACTAATACTAAAATTAAAACTTTCTTTGTTTCTCTATATTTGACCTTCATCTCCTTATGAGCTCTTTGACCCCATTCCCCCAAAATTATTAAACGAAAAAAATGGAATTTGATGTTGCCAACCAGAAATTACTCAGTCTCCACTAGTTTAA
The DNA here is from genome assembly GCF_027409185.1 of Cynocephalus volans. Lineage (NCBI taxonomy): Eukaryota > Metazoa > Chordata > Mammalia > Dermoptera > Cynocephalidae > Cynocephalus > Cynocephalus volans. Next base: position 31,041,136 of record NC_084470.1, on the reverse strand, counting down.
AACAGCCTCTTTCATATTTGTTCAGTATAAACTCACATTTTCTGATATCCTTACTCACAAAAGCTCGGTTAAGAAAAGTAAGAGACGTGGAGGGTTTCTTGAAAGATAATCCAAATATTGATTCTTCTGGATAATACAAACCTGATCCTTGGATTAAGTAAAGGATGTAAATTAAGCAGGAGACATTGTTCTGGAATGCTATCAAGTGTTTCTGCTGCCCTTTGCTTTGATACAACTCCATAGTCCTATTTGAAGAAAGGTATAAGAAACAACCCTAAACAAGACTTACTTGGTTTATGATAGCGAGGACTAGGTGTCAATTAAGAAAACTCATGTGATATATTTCTCTTATGTATTTGTTGGAAATAATTGATGTTTTAGTCTTATGGATACTTTGACCATAGAAAGGATCACATTTTTCCCTTGGCTTTGGTTGCTAGGAAGCTAAGAAATAGATTCGTAATTCATCTCTAGTTAGTGCATAATTTGTGCCATGTATTCTAGTTCACTAACCTTACATTTAGTTCCAACTTTTTTTTCCCATATTTTTCCTTAGACCCAGTTTCTTCACTACTTAGTTTTTATCTTATATACTCTGCAAACCACTTCAAAATTGTTTTGAAACAATAAAGCCCTTCTTGAATATCCAGCTCTCTCATGTCATAGGAGTACTGTACCTTGTAGGTTCCTCTTGCAGATAACATTATTTAAGACTGTTTTATAACATGAATGTCATTCCCACTGGGCTATACTCCTTAAGAACATGAACTATGTCTAATTAAGCGGCCTCTGGCATATAATAAGCAGTTTAAAAATGTTTAGCTTAAGTGAATGAATGCAAGGTGGGGAGAATGCTTTGAAGATGATTGAAGAATGTACAAAACTGAGTTACCTACCTTGTGGTATCTGTTGCACGTGACAGTTTGCTTTAAAATATTGTGATAATCTGTTATCATAAGAGAGTTCTATTAAAAAAAAATGGGATGAAATTTTAACATCACATTTTTCAGTGCTATACACAAAGTCTTATTCTGCAAAATGACTGTCTGGCTGTAAACATGTTTGACGTTCTTCATTCATTGTGAACACCAACAAGCCGCTCTGTGAGGCAGGTCCCATTGAATCCACTGTCAACTCGAAGATCTTTTCTTCAAGTCACAAAGTCTTTAAGCAAAATGCTTTAATGTTTGAGCTAACATAAAACAGGGAAATGTTTTCTACAAGGAAACTAACACAGTCTAGAAGAGTAGATTATACTCTGAAAGCCCTGAGTGACCATGAAAGCCATCACCTCACTGGGCCCTGGAGGCTGTGTAAAGGTTTTTATAGTCTTAATCACCATAATAACAGACAATGTCTTAGATTTGCATAGTACTTTATAGCTTCCCAAACTTTTTACCAGGTACTTAATAATACAAAAATTAGAGTCAGTTTGTAAACATTTACTGTGTGCCGGGCACTAGGGTAAGCACTTGGCATATATTTAGCAGGACAAACACTGAAATTAACAAGCACCCCTTCTCCTTCCTGCACAGGACGGTAGATCCCCAGGACCCCCTTTTTCTACTGAGAGAAGATGGTGGCTGCAGATGCAAATGAGGAAACTGACACAGAGCTAAATCACTCGCGGGAAGAAAAGGGGCAGAAAGACCCAGAGGGAGGTTGTAGGACGGAGGTGGACCTCAAATAGCCAGGAGGACAAGAGAGACTTCAGAAAGGTCTGCAGGAAGAAGAGAGGAGAAAGGGGGAGAAAGATCTAACAGCTGCCGTGGGGAAATAGAAGAAATGTTTAAATGTGATATTTAGAGTTTTGTGGTGCGACGCACAACGTAATCCCTTCCACGAAATCTGCAGTAAAAATGTGTGAGGAGTCTCAATACAAAAACCCAAGTGTGGTGTGTGTGAGAAGTGTGAATACTGAAACACACCCCGGTTATATACAACATCTCTTTAATTTCTCTCTTTGTAAGATTCATTACTTATCCTAGACCAGGTGTCAGAAACTACAGCCCGTAGGACAAATCTGGCCAGCCTGGTTTGCAAAACAGTTTTATTGGAACACAGCCACACCGATTCATTCTAGGTATTGGCTATGGCTTATTTCACACTACCATGGGAGAGGTGAATCGTTGCGACAGATGCCATAGAGCCGACAGCCTGCAGTGTTTACTATGGGCCCTGTACAGAAAGTTCGCCGACACCTATTCTCAGCTCCTGAAGAAGACATACAGAAGGATCAGTGAGAGAGAAAATACTTTATCAGGCTAATGGTGTTGGGGAAATTGGGAGTCAGCAAACCTGAGTTTAAGATACATTCATTGTTCTCTTGGCCAAGTTTTCTCATTTGTAAAATGGGATTAATAATACACACTTCACAGAGTTGTCGGAAGGCTCAAATGTGAAAATCATTTTTCAAAACATGCTTTGTAATTCATAAATATTAGAGAAATGTCAGCCACTGCTGATAATGGCTCAAAAGTGGTTAGTTTGTAAATAATAAACACAATAGAAGCCTCAGGTTCTCTCTTTCCCTCTCTTTCCATATGTTTGTGTGGGTGCATGTCTGTGTGTGTACACACACAGGTTCTTCAAAAAAAGTTCACGGAAAAATAGAATTAAAACGTAATACAAATCTTTCCATGAGCTTTTTTGAAAACCCCTCATATATATAATATATTATATTATATATATGGTGTGCATAAGAAGTGCATATGTGTGTGTGTGTGTGTATATATATATATATATATCCCTCTATGATATCTCTGGACAGAGAGGGACTGAAAAGGACTGAGCAAAGGGCTCTGCAAAGATTTGTGAAAAGACACTTTGTCTTTCTCCTAGACTTATCACTGTACCACTTTGTCTTAAAAGTTTCCATCCAGAGTTTAGTTTGAAATTTTTGTCTGTGGGCACTTTCCATTTCGATGAACCCTGTCGACTACAAAGTCCTGCCCACACACAGGAATGTCACCAGGCTGAGGAATAGACATGAGACAGCTATATGACAACTGTGAAGCAATGGAAATGAAGCCATCACAGTGACTTAACTGTGAGAAGAATAAAAGCATTATAGTCTTTCAGTGAATAAAAGGTGTTCATAAAATCCTTAATTTTTTAAAATTTTCATAGTTTAAACTGTGGGTGTGTGAGACAAACAAGCCACCAGAGGCACTTGAAGGCAAACTCTTAAATGCTTTTTGGACAACTAGAACATATCTCAGCATAACCACCATTCATTATGACATGAGACTCAGATGCTCAGTTTATTCTTTCAGTCCCTTGAAGACTAATTGCCTTAAATCCCATCATGAAATACAATTTTGTTGCATCAACAAAGTCTTTAATATGCCCCTATAAAATATGGTAACTCAGGCAAACAAGTGGGCAAGCAATTGATCGGCCTTTCTCCAAATAACGTTTAAGGGCTTATTTATTTTAGGTTAGCTAAAATAGACCATTATACAGTTCCACATAACCATCTATCTTCCTTGTTGCCCACTGGCTTCTGAAAGATACAACAGTCTCCTTGCTGAATTGTCATTGATGAAATCCATTTCAGTAAACTTCATCCAAGTAGAGGCTAAAATGTTATGCATTGCACTATTCTGGTTAAGAGCAGATAATTTTCATCTCATAACTGATATAAACTTCAATTTGCTAGCCATCTAACAGTCATCATTGAATTATAGTTTCCATGTTTTGTTTATTGGGCTTGGAAAAAAGAATAGATTGCATGTTATGGAGTTATCCTGAACTATTCTAATCAGTTTACTTTTAAATGTTATTCAGAGGGTACCTAGCATACCTTTGATCTAAGGCATTAAAGTTAAAAAAAAAGTACAATGAATTTATGATTACCAGTGTTGGCTCATAATTCCTTCTTATCGCACAATTGTCATTTCTTGGGGCATTCTTTCAAATGGAGAGAGGAACGAATCATAAAAAACTCAAATTCATCTTTTAGTGCAATGAATAGCAGTTCCCAAACATGGATGCCCATCGGAATAATTTGAGAACTATTAAGGATTCAGATTTCTAAACCTACTTAAACCAACCAAATGAAAATCTCTAGGAGAGTTTATCCCAGTCATTTTTATTTTTAATGAAGATCCAAAGGTACTCTTTTGCAGCCACTTAGACACCTGTCCGGGAACCTCTCTGGGGAACACCAGGTTCAAACAACAGTCAGTGACAGATCCTCATTCCAAAGGACTGAACTTGTGCTGTTGAAAAAAAACATGGTAAAAACAATGCTCAGAAATTAACTTAAAAATGAATACATGAGACCCCTATGGATGAAAATATGTAATTATTTTAAAGTAAATAAAAGATCAAAATAAAATGAGGGATAGTTCATGGTCTTGGACAGGATAACATAAAGATGTCAATTCTACCCAAATGCAATTTCAATTATTATTCTAAAATTTATATTTTAAAATGTCATGAATAACTAAGTAAACTTTGAAAATGAAGAAAAACATGTGGGGCAGTGGGCAGCTGGCTCTACCAAATATTAAGACATGTAATAAAAACATAGCAAATGGGCCGAGCCCGTGGCGCACTTGGTAGAGTGCTGCGCTGGGAGCGCAGCGACGCTCCCGCCGCGGGTTCGGATCCTATATAGGACTGACCGGTGCACTCACTGGCTGAGTGCCGGTCACGAAAAAACGCCAAAAAAAAAAAAAAAGAAGAAGAAAAAAAAAAGAAACATAGCAAATGAAAGTATATGGTACCAGTGAAAGAACAGACAAATAGCCCTATGGAAGAGAATGGAGAGTTGAGAGAGAGAAATGTATTTGTGCAACCCAAATCCATGGGGAAAAGACAGTCAGCACAGTACCAGGGTACTTCAGAAAGTTCATGCAAAGATTCATATCGTATTTTAATTCTATTTTTCCATGAACTTTTTGAAGTACCCTCATACATGACCTTGGAAAATTGGTTTAGTATATGCCAAAAAATAAAACTAGATTCCTACTTAACATCACCTGCAAGATGAACAATAGATGGATTAAAGTTCTAGATATGAAAGGTAGTAGCACAGATTTAATAATGTCAGAGAAGAACTTTAGATCTAATGTTGGGGAAGGACTTCTTAAAGAAAACCCCCAAAGCACAAACCATCAAACTGAAATTGATTAATTTAGTTCCATCAAAATTAAGGGTATCAGTTCAAGGGAGAAAATTATGGACAAAGTTAATAAACTCATGACACTCAGAAAAGATAGTGTAATGTCTAAAATTCCCATGGAACTATTATGTAGAACACGCTTTTAAAAAAGAAGAAAAACAAAAAGCTCTTACGAATCAACAGAAAAATTTTACAAGCCCCAATAGAAAAAAATGGGCAAAAGATGTAAGTACGCAATTATTAGAAAACAAAACAGAGTCTGATAGATACGTAAGAAGAATCTCAAGGTAATTAATAATTAGAGAAAGGGAAATTATAACTATGACATGTCACTTTACACCATGAGATTGGCAAAAATTGGAAATTAGGATAATGACAAGTGTTGACAATGTGTAACTACAGTAATTCCCTGCAGAGCTCATACAGAATGTATAGCACTACCGGAGAGTCACTTAGCTGTGTGATCAAATTAAGTTTAGTTGTACCCTGTGTATCAGTCCATTTCTGTTGCTGATAACAGAATATATGAAACTGAGTAATTTATAAAGAGATAGAATTTATTTCTTACAGTTCAGAGGCTAGGAGGTCCAAAGTCCAGGAGTGCATTTGGTGAGAGTCATTTTCTTGGTGGTGACTCTCCACAGTGACACAGGGTATCACATGGTGAATGGCTGAGCAGGGGAGCTAAACCTCCTCATTTGTTCTTCTTTTAAAGCCATCATAACAACACTCATTATCATCCATTAAATCATCAGTAGATCAATCCATTCATGAGGGTACAGTCCTCACAATCTAATCACCTCATAATTTCACCTTTCAATTACCATAATAGGGTTTCCCACCCTCTTAACACTATTACAATGGAGATTAAGTTTCCAGCACATGAACCTTTGGGGGACGTGTTTAATCCATAGCACCCTGTGACCCAGCATTCCACATCCTGGAAATGTTCCCGAGAAATTTCTACATAGGTCAATAAGAGTACATGCATGAAAATCTTTATCACAGCATTGCTTATGGTAATAAAAAAATTAGAAGCAATCTAGCTGTCCAACACCAGCAGATGCATACATTCAATGTGGAAGATTATGCAGCAGTTAGAATCAATAGGCAGATATCTACAGAGTTCCATGAAAAGTTATTAAAACCCAGTGTTAAACATAAAAGGAAAAAAAAGAGATCTACAACACAATACTATGCATGTAAATTTAAAATCCATGTTTAAAAACAACAACACACATTTTATAAGAACATACACAAATAAAAGGTTGCACATCAATCATTTACAAATGGTTGACAATGGGTGGGTGAGTAAAATGGGAAGAGGAAATGGAATAAAAAGAAAGGAAGGAAGGGAAGAAAAGGAAAAGGAAGGTGAGAATAATGAAAGGGGGAATTAAAGGACCTTGCTCTACCAATGACAATATTGTGCTATGAAATGCAAAATATGATTAAGTGAATTCTCTGAGTTTGAGGGCCAAAGAAAGAGAAAGACAGAGAAAGGAAAAAAAAAAAAAAATCAGGATCCTACGCATCTGAAATCCTTTGCATCTGAATTTCTGTTAAACCTAAGCAATTGCAAATAAAGGTAAAGGCTAGTTTCAGCAAGTACAGAAAGTGTGTGAGGCCACCCAGCCTTGTAAGTCCCTTCCACCGTGATCACTGGGTGATCACTGGATTCACTGGGAAGGCCCAGAAAGTTGTCTTGAATTTCTCACCCCACGGCCTTAGAGCTGGATTCTTATCTTTCATCCTCTGTTTGTCTGTGAATAAATATATACATTATTCTTGTTCTTTTAATTCTGTAACCTCTTCAGAGCAGTTAAAAATTATGTTAAAAACTCATTAACTTTGACGAGATATTGATGATGCCAGCGGTTAATTACGAGCCAGCTGGTGTTATGGCAAGAATTAAAAAGTTAAACACTGGAAGTTTGTTTAAAAAAAAAAAAAAAAAAAGCCACACTGCATACACTTGGGGGATTGTTGCAACAGCCTTGCTCGTTGATGACCTTACAACACAGGTCAGCGAGAAACTTGTGGACCAACACACCAAATCACATCCCTGCTCCATGACAGCACTGGCGTCTTCCAGATTCTCCCTTGCTGAGAAAATAAAAAGTAAGGGCTATAAATTCCCATGCTTCATGGTGTTAATTGATTGCAAGCTGGGGTCAGAAAGACATTTCTCCCCAAGGAGTACTCCTGCACAATTTAGAGGCACTGCAGGTGTCCTAACATGCCTAAAAAGCATTAAACAGTGGTCATTGTCAAGTACCAAATAGCAAAATTTAGTATGCTTTTGGTCTGGGCTCACCAGGGCAACGTTAAAGTGTTCAGGGGTCCGCATTTCCTCAAGTGACAGTTTTTTATAAGCCTATAACCCAAGGAGGTTCTTCCTTTTGTAGTCAAAAGAGGCACATTTTTTAAGAGAAAATAGATTGTAAGCCTCGTTATGGTTTTTTAAAAAAGAAGAAAAATAAACCAAAAGAAAAAGTTTACCTTTTTCAAAAGACTTCAATACGTAAATAAAAAGAGTATAAGATAGGAGATATAAAATAAGGATTCAAGGTGTTGATTCTGCAGTTCATCAAGCCTCACTTAAGCAGGGGAGTAGCCTGACTTGCTCACCTGACATAAGTGAGTTACTGAAATTACACAAGCCTCAGTGCCTTGTCTTTAATACAGGCCTCACATTTGTACCTGCCTCACCAGCTTTGCAATGATTAAATGAGATGATAAACCTAGAGTGCTTAGTACCATATGGGGAGTGTAGGAAACACACAAGACATACAAGAAACATTCATTATTTATTTCCCAGGTAGGCAATGGAGTGCAGGGCCTGAAATCTGAAAGAAAGTGAGTTGAGATGCCGGTACCACTCAAGCTTTATTAAGGAAAAAAAATCTGCCAGGCTGTACTCAAAATGGAGAACAGCCTGGGGCTGCCCTGAAAATGGGGGACAGCCACTAACACAGGGCCGTGGGAGCTTATATTCGTATGTTGGTGCCAAGAGCTGGGTGATGTAATTCCGGGATGGGGATTGAGTTAGGTCCATGGGAATGGAGAGTTTCTGCGCATAAGGGAAACACAGAAAGTTTCATTTTCTCTGAAACCATGAGGCTTCTTGTAAAAGAGAACGGGGTAGGGAGGAGGGAGGAGGTGGATGACACCATTTTGTACTTGGGCTCATCTAAAATGGTGCTGGTTATGTTGCAGATCTATTGTTATCAAACTGCCCAGGTTCCCTTCCTGGCTTGGCCACCTATTTCCAGTGACACTGGGCAAGTTAAGAGACCTCTTCAAGCTTCAGTCTCTTCATCAACAAAATGGGAGTAATAATAAGTACGTACCTCATAGTGTTGTATTAGGATTAAATTTAAAAATCCTCATAATGCATTAGAATGCATTGCATGTAGTGATCCTTCCCTAATATTAGCTATTACTTATTATTATTATTAATATTTCTATTAGTGTTGTTACCATATGATTAAAACCTTTATTCATATCAACAGCAGCCAGCAGGTATTAAAACACTTTGTGGAACTTTGTAACACACATGGAAAGATGCATGCAGGTAAAGATTTAAAATCACTTTCTCCAAAGCCCTGAAAGAGGCTGGATCATAAAGTGAACACTAATTTTTAGCACTTTTGCTTTCTATTCCAGTGCTGAAGCTCTGCTTAAGCAGCAGTATCTCTAGCCTTCTCCCACCCAAGCCTCGCCTTGTGGAGGTGAGCTGCCTGTGAGCTGTGCCGAGTGGCTTTCCCACTAATCATCACTCCCCTCCCCCCATCTGTGGCTTGCATGTCCCCTGGCCACTAATGGCATGGCCTGCCACTCTAACTGAACACCGAAGGGTGGACTGGGCTATTACCATCTCTCACCCATCAGTGCATAGTTACTACTGTTTTCTCACTTCTCTTTTTATGAGGAGCACAGTTACCAAGACGGTTTTCTTTTCTTGATTCCCGTGCGGCTCTTTATTTTAGAGACCTGCTCTCCACTTAGCACAGCTTTATTCTGTTCCAGAAAACTACTCATCATTTACTGATGTTCAACATAAAAAAGGTTTTCTTTTCTCCTGCAAATCAAAATGTTCAGCCCAAGTCTTACTGATCTTGACCTTCCTCATTTCTGTGAAAACAAACCTTCCAAACTCGTCTCAGAACATTTGCTTTTTTCTGTACCTATTCCATATGGCTTCTCTCTCCTAATGTTACTTCATTTTGAGAAACTGAGGGGAGGCGGGTTTGTGTGGGAAATGCCATGAAAAATGAAGCTTAGAATATTGTAAATGCTAATTAGTTTGGAACAATAGGCAAATGCTCAACCAAAAAAATTCCTTTGTTCTCTCAGAGATCATAGAAACTACCTTATCTTATTCCCCCACTGATGACCTCCATAAGCCCCATATAATTAAATATGTTGAACCACAAACAATCTATATCTAAACTCAGAAATAAAAACAACCAACTATAATTGGTTGGGACATCACTCTAAATTCTTTCCAGTTCTATTCTCACAATGCATTTTCTGTATTTTCTGATTTTTTTTTTTTTATTATGAGCATATATTACTTTCATAATTAGGAAAAAAAAACCTTTAAAAAAACTCTTTACTGGTAAAATTAAAAGAAATAGACAGAAGATCTCACCAAACCAATGCTTTTTTCTTCTCTCCCTTTCTGGATGTACTGGGGAGCGACTGCTAATAGCAGTGATGCCTGACTGTTTGTGTCATGGATTTACAATGTAATCTTTCTGCCAGCATCTGATATCACATTCTTAGCTTACTGTTTGGGGTCTCATGTTTTTCAATCCAACTCTTGACTCATTGTACATGTGTATGCACACTTTGTTCCAGACTGTCTGTCAGAAGAACACTTCTTCCTAAATGAAGAAAAGTGTTCCTGGTGAATGCCAAGATTATGTGAGGAATCATAGTGCGGAGCTACTACTTCTTTGTTCCTTCTGGTTAATTGCTTTAAAGACAAAAATCAAGGGCAAGTGTGCCCCTAAGAAAACCTTTTGTGGGGCACGCACCCTTGTGCCTTTCAAATGATCACAAACTGCCTTTTGCCAACTTTTGATCAAGGTAACAAACCTTGGCTCAGAGCAGAAATTTAGTGGTGTGTCAGCCCCATCAATAAGCTCTAAGGAAAGGTAATTCATTTTTAATGGAAATTCTGTTTACAAAATAGACTAGGTATATAACTAAACTCTAAGAGGAGATAACTCACCCTAGCAAACAGGCTGCATACCTAATACAGTAAAATAAAAGTGAAGGAGAAGACATTGTACTTACAGAAATGAAGTACACGCAACATTTGATAGTTACTACAACAGAAATTTCACATCACACAGAAGCTTTCGTGTTCAGCCTTGATTTAGATTCAAGAAGCAGAAGAAAACAGTTGGGAAAGATAGAAAAGGAATGGAGCTATTAGATTAAGTAAAATTTTATGTTTATTTTTCAAAAATCTTGAGACCGATACAAGTTGCTTCTAGTTCCTCGAGTTTATTGGGTCTTTGCCATTTTCTAACTTACACTGATATAGTTACTCTTGCTCCTTAGTAAATGTTGACGTCATTCCCGTTACAGATATTATTAAAACATTTTCTAATTTCTTTTGTTTTTATTCTTTAATTTGCTTTTCATCATGAACCTATAGGCAAGTAGTGTAGTTACCGTTATTTCTAAAAGGTAAATTAAAAAACCAAGGTACAAGGGGCTCTGCCGCCTGCCTCAAATAATTGAAATAATCCTTTCAACCACTCGGGGGACTCACTATTCCCATTTGCCAGGAGGGGGGACAGAAGAATGACGCCAGCATTCGGCTAAATGAACATACATGTATTCAGTTTCTACCTCCAACTCAGAAACAAAGGGAATAAACAGAGGCTGTGGAAAGCAACAAAAACAAAAGAAATAAAAAACAAAATAGGTTTGAGGAAGGCAGATGATACTGAATTGAAAACACATGGTGCTGGAAATAACACAATTTTAGGTTTATGTTCCACCAGGGTTATTTATGCCCCAGCTCCTAGCTCCTGGCATACAATTGATGCCCAATAATTTTTGATGAAGGATTAAATGCATGAAGGTCCTCCCCTTCAATGAGTCTAGGTGTAGCAGAGAAACAAACATGAAAGTAAATAATTGTCACAGTGCAACATAATCTTGATAATAGCTAACAATTTTTTAGTACTTCCTAGGCCTAAGATCCTTACATGTATTAATTCGTTAAATGTTCACAATATTAGCTCAGTTGGGTAGAGCATGGTGTTGATAATACCAAGGTCAAGAATTTGGAGTCCTATACTGGCCAGCCACCAAAAAAAAAAAAAAAAAAAAATCACAATGATCCTTTGAGGTAGGGCCTATTAACAGCCTCACTCTACAGGTAAGTAAACTGAGGCACAGTCACACAGATGGTGAGCTGCAAAATTGGAAAAAGAATCCAACACTGGCAGTATAACAGTGGTAACCATTAGTGCCACCTAGTGTAACAACACTGTGTTCTTGAGGGAGGAGACTGTTAAATCACGTCCACTGAGAGAGTGCAGAAAGCAAAAAAAGCCACAATTATTCTTTCTTCCTGTCTCCATTCTCTTTGCAATTGACTTTGTATCTTCCCAGCAAGAGGTGGAATCTGTTTTCCCACCACATGAATCTGGGCTGGCCTTGTGACTTGCTTTGGCCAATGGAATGTGGTGAGAGGAGCAGATGTTTCCGTTCTAAGCCTAGAACTCCAGAGACTTTGCTTCTGCTCATTTTCTTGGGACTCTGCCATGGCCATGTGGGCAAGCCTGGGATAGCCTGCTGGATCATCATCACATGGAACACAACTGAGGCAGCTGATTAATCCCAGCTGAGGCCTAGAGCTACAGGCCTATCCAAGATCAGCAAAGCCTGCTAGCTGACCAGCAGCTCATGGCAGATGCATGAAGGACTGCAGCTGCGATCAGAACTACCCAGCTGAGCCCAGCCTAAACTGCCAACACATATCAGGAGCTAAATACATAGTTATTGTTTTAAGCCACTGTTTTAAGGTGGCCTATTACACAGAAATAACCAAGTGATACATCCACCATATCAAAATCTGTTAGGATTACACTTAACTTTTTTTTAAAGGCACATAATCTGAGAGAGGGAATGCATCTTAGAATTGCCAAGATAAAAATATTTTTGAAGGACCAATATGATAAACAGTTGGGATCTTAAAGGCAGGATTATCCCAAATATATAATCAAATAAATTGAAGCAAGGACCTTCACAGCCCCTGTTCAGTCATGTGGTAGGCTACTTCTAAAATGGTCCCCAGTGACCCTTAACTTCCCTTCAGGGTCTCCTACAAGGCTGTAATCAAGGTGTCAGCTGGTCTGTTGCCTCATCTGAAGGCTCAACTAGGAAGAGTTTCCAGGGTTTTCAACATGGCTGTTGGCAGGATCCAGTTCTTCAAGGGCTGTTGGGCTAAAGGGCCTTAGTTCCTCACTGGCCACTGGCCAGAGGCTGCCCTCAGGTCCCTGCCATGTGGACCCCTCTGTAGGGTAGCTCACAACATGGTAGTTTGCTTCTTTAGACCAAGCACATGCAAAGAGACAGAGAGCAAGATGGAAGTCACCGTCTTTTATAACCTAATCCTGAAATTGATATTTCGTTACTTTTGCTATATTCTGTTCATTAGAAGACAGTCGCTAGTCCAGCACAGGCACAAGGGAGGAAATTACACAAATGCTTTTGAATACCTGCATTTAGAGATCCTTGGGAACCACTTTAGAAGCAGCCTACTACATAACTAAATTCTAGGAAATCATGAAGATATAAGTTATGTAAACAGGGACTTATTCATCAAATCTCAAAATGCTAGGCCTCAGGAACCAACTCTTGAAACTTGAAGGAGGAAATTTTTTAATTCAAATCATACAGTGATCTTATTGTCCTAAAAGTTTAGCAAAGGGTAAAACTATAAATAAGTTTTAAAAGGCTTAGGAAAATTCTTATACAAAATTCTGTTGTATAATGGAATATTAAGGGGGTATAAGGAATGTGTGCAGTTGATCCCTGATGTTTTCAGAGTAATGTCAAGAAAGACAACCTTAGCTCCCTACAAAACGTCCCTCAGAGGCAGGCAAGATGGACCATTGGCCTAATCTGTTGTGGCATTTCTTATATGCTTATGCATAACACTGTGAGGGAATGCAATAAAAATTTAAACAAGGTACTAGAGTTCAACAAAATAGGAAGATGCAGCTTTTGAAAAATGGAGACATGACATTCCTACATGGTCTCTAAGACATTTGATATGCCAGCACTCTGTTATATTAGTTCCATCCACAGAAGCTCATCTAAATCATAGATTCAAAAAAAACATATCTTAGCTCCTCATAGAATTAAGGAGAAGAAAACAGGGTTTTGTAGAGCATTACTGTTAGAGAGAAGAGGAAAATATCTGACTCTACATGACAGGGCTCTCTTTTATACCTACATTATGTTCAAGTGTTTAAAAAAGCAAAGCCATCTATTTTGCCCTCAGGCAATGTCTAAGTAGATATTTTAGGCATACACTTAGAGTTTGGGGGATTTATTCGCCTCAAGTTTATGAAGAGAAGAATGAGGATGGGTGTATTGAAGGCTTATGCTTTACAATGCACATAGTAGGGCAAATAAATGTTCATTGCTAATGCAGTTGCACTTAATTAGAAGATAAACACCCCTCAGCAAAAAGAATGAATTTAAGTTTCCACACAAGCAGAATCATACATTTTGACATTGTTAGAGCAGTAGTTTCTGTCAATCAACCTGAATTCTCTTTAAGCCTTAAACATATAAGTCACATTGAGAGGGTTATGCATTTCACAAGTGGATTTATATATAAATACTTTTGCTGGCTCCAGTTCAACACAACAAAAGAAGTCAAACATTAGTCTGTATTTGTATTTCTTTGCTGAAGTGTTTTGACATAAACTGCACACAATCCTAGCTGAAAAGCAGCAGGCAGTTTGGAACTAACTGCTCCTCACACTTGCATTCTTTGTGATATGGTTTTTTCTTTCTTTTTCTTTTCTTTTTTTTTTTTTTTGCTACTTGGAAAATAAGAAAGCTTATGAGTGAAAAGTTTACTCAAACTCAAGAGAAGAAATTTTAAAAGCAGCATAGCATTTCTGAAAACTTCTTGCTTGGCATATAATTCACTTTCTACATTTCGGAATTCCTACAATTATGAAATTCCCAAATTCCACCAGCATTTATATTGTCAGCATTTATACATCTCAAAGAGAGGAAGTAATACATATCATATCTAGAAGTCACTCAGAACATCCTTTTTACCAATTAAGTTCTTCCAATGCAGAGAAAAGACATTCTTGGTTAAAACCACCAAATATCCACGTTACGTTGCAAATCCTGTTAGAGACATTTATGGAAAGGAATATTTTTGGAAATTTTTATACTTAAACACATCTGCATGGAGTAAGAAAAAACCTCTGGAGATGATCTGCATTAGTCACATTAGTCAGTTATTGCCACGATAGCGCTTAGTAACAAACCACCCTAAAACTTACTGACTTGAAGCCACAATCTTATTCTCACGCTCACGGCAAACTCATTCTTATTCTCAGAGTCTTATTCTCAGTCACAGGCTGGCTGCTATCTGGCTGAGCTAGGCTGGACTCCAGGCTCCAGGCTCCAAGCTGCAGGTCAGGTTAAGATCTAGTCCATACGTCTCTTATCCTCCAGGGAGCAGCAGTTGCCAGAGGCAAGCAATCAGCTTCCTATTTCTTAATCTGGGATCCTGACGGAAATAGCAGTATCTTCTGTGAGGCATGTTGTCCTCCCTGGGGACCACCAAAGTTCAAAAAGGCAACTCTAAGCATGCAAGCACATGCAAAGTCTCTGCTGAGATCATATGTACTAACATCCTCTTGGCAAAGTCCAGGAGTGGGGAATTATGCTCTGCCACAATGAGGCTATGGCAATCAGTCTTCCACGCTACCATTACCGAATGTTATCACCAACTTTCAATAGTCAGTGGAAGAGTTCTGCTTTCTTCCAGATTGTGTATAACTTTATGGCTATATTGAACTCAGAGGGCGTATTTTGTCAAAAAGAAATTTGTTCTTCATTTACTGAAAATCTACATACGCAGGGCAATCTACATACAAAAAATCTACATACAAAGGGCTTGAAAATGCCCATGGTTATGAGTTTCATACCAAATATAAATACATGTATATACAAATAAATATATACAAATATAGATATAGATTAAGTTTAGAATTACATTTAAATTTAGATGTAGAATTGTTTTACTCTTTCATACTTTGCTAAATAATTTAGTTGGAAGTTAACAGGGTTGTAGCCTATACCATTAAGTTCGTACAAATAGCATATTATTCCAAAGAGGGTACATTTTAAACAAAACAAGATGAAAATGATGAGCCAAAAAAAAGGAAAATGCTAAAATTCAAACTGCATTTTTCCAAATATAATAATAGTAATAATAATAAAGTTGATATGTTAGTCCCCATTAGACAGGACGGCAGCTTCAACTTCTGTCACTTTGAGACTTTGTATAACAATCCTAAGTCAAAATGATCCAACATTTGAACGCTTTTCCTGTAGAATCTGGTTTGATCAAACTCCAGTGACCTTCTTAGCTAGAAAGTTCCTGAGTCCAGACGGTACTACTTTCTCAAGCAAATGAATGTGTGAGGTTGGCACAGCAACCTTGCTTTCTCTGGAGCAAGTTATAAAAAATGACTGTCTATCGCAGTATCTGTTCTCTGATGGAGCATAGAAAAAAGTAACACAAACACTCATGTACAGTTCCTCTGCATAAACCTCTCACAGTTGGTTTTGGATGCAATCACATGTTCCTTTGATAGGCATTTAATATAAGGGTGTTGTCTCTTACAGACCACATTCACCTAGCCTCTGCTAGACTATATCCACATGAATCGTTTTGTGCACGTTCTTCCTGTTTGTCCATAACTTGACTGCAAGTTCCTTCAGGTCAAGTATTGTTCCCTTTGCATCCCTGAAAACACCTTGCGTTGTGCCTTCTTTTTAGGAAGCATTTGATGAATATGACCAAATAAATTGAATCATTCAATTCCACCTTTTATAAACCCATTGGCTTAAAGGAATATTTACTAGTATCTCAGGGAAGGTGATGATTGTTCTTGACAGCAGTAGGTAAATTATGAAGAATGAGGTAAATCATTTGACCAAGAGACCAACTATGAGTCAAATATACTTGGGCTCCAACTAAAATGGCCAGAGGAAATCATACTGGCTTCAGGAGAAACCACGGGAGCTAGATTTCATCTCCTGTATTGAAAGAGAAACTTTTATTTCCACAAACATGCTTTGGCTAGAACATGAAGAGAGTGAATGCCCCAGTGCTACATTCAGCTCAATAAAACTGTGCTGGCTGCAAATAATTTTATCATGTAGCAAAAGAAAAATCATGAAAGATAGAAAACATTAAAGATACCATAGAAGCTATCTAGAATACAAGCCTGTAGACTTATGTATAAAATTGGTCAGCTTGTTTAAATAATGACACATTTAAATGTCCAAAAACTCCCACTCTATCACTTAAAACCTATTACAACCTTGGTTCTATCTTCAGAAAATAGCTTATCAAAATTCCTAGGGGAACTAAGACTATGGATGTGATCTTTATGTATCAATAGCCCACTTAAACAGTCCTGGCTTAATTTCAGAAGTTCAAAAATAATTGTTAAAAAACAAACTCACACAGTCAAAGCCATATATCACCATACACTAATTTTGTTTTAATTTTATTAAAATACACACAGATAAGCACTAAAAATAGCCATATACAAAAGATTATTCCACTTCTTAACAGCAGATGATTACAACTTAAACTAATGTTAAGTTCTTCCTCTCACTATAAGTTCCTTTACCATCAAGCACTCAGATAGCACCATCCACATAAAGTCAACCAATTAATACATTTTTCTTTGCCCTTGCCCATGCCATGCCCACCGATACTCATTTACCAATGAAATAAACACTTGCCACTAACCAAATGATTGCCTCTCTAATTTCCTGGAATTATAGGCAAAGGAGTAAATTTTTAAAACTTTTTTTAAGGAAGATTTTAAACATACGTAAAATAAACATGAATCATTAGCCTGGGATAGAGAGTATCTAACAAGGAGATCCCTCTGATTTCAAAGTCTTACTTGACAGAACTGTATGTCAATCCTTAACCCAACATCCTATTCTCTTTTGTGTCCTTGATCCTGTTCTTCATTGGAATTCCAAGGGGGAGAGGAACACATGACAAGGCCATTCTTGGATATTTCGGTTCATACCATTCCCCACCCATCCTCAACCCAAGTCAATCTCTAATCCCGCGAGGAATTTGAGAAAATTAAAAGCTCATTCATTCATTCATTCACCAGCTATTTATGGTTACATGTCAGGAACAACAATAGGTGGTGGGGATTCTACACAGAAGTTGGACACAATTTCCAACCCATGTGGATCTAATAGACTAAAGAGGGTACAACAAGATAGACAAAAAGGTGTGGTAAGTGCTATAATGTTTATATACAGCTTACTATTTTTTTTAATTTAATTTTTTTTTTTAATTTTATTTTGTCGATATACATTGTGGCTGATTATTGCTCCCCATCACCAAAACCTCCCTCCCTCCTGCCGCCCCCCCTCCCCCCCAACAATGTCCTTTCTGTTTGCTTGTTGTATCAACTTCAAGTAGTTGTGGTTGTTATATCTTCTTCCCCCCCCCCGGTTTTTTTTGTGTGTGTGTGTGCATGTGTGTGTGTGTGTGTGTGTGTGTGTGAATTTATATATTAATTTTTAGCTCCCACCAATAAGTGAGAACATGTGGTATTTCTCTTTCTGTGCCTGACTTGTTTCACTTAATATAATTCTCTCAAGGTCCATCCATGTTGTTGCAAATGGCAGTATTTCATTCGTTTTTATAGCTGAGTAGTATTCCATTGTGTAGATGTACCACATTTTCCGTATCCACTCATCCGATGATGGACATTTGGGCTGGTTCCAACTCTTGGCTATTGTAAAGAGTGCTGCGATGAACATTGGGGAACAGGTATACCTTCGACTTGATGATTTCCATTCCTCTGGGTATATTCCCAACAGTGGGATAGCTGGGTCGTATGGTAGATCTATCTGCAATTGTTTGAGGAACCTCCATACCATTTTCCATAGAGGCTGCACCATTTTGCAGTCCCACCAACAATGTATGAGAGTTCCTTTTTCTCCGCAACCTCGCCAGCATTTATCGTTCAGAGTCTTTTGGATTTTAGCCATCCTAACTGGGGTTAGATGGTATCTCAATGTGGTTTTGATTTGCATTTCCCGGATGCTGAGTGATGTTGAGCATTTTTTCATATGTCTGTTGGCCATTTGTATATCTTCCTTAGAGAAATGCCTACTTAGCTCTTTTGCTCATTTTTTAATTGGGTTGCTTGTTTTCTTCTTGTAAAGTTGTTTGAGTTCCTTATATATTCTGGATATTAATCCTTTGTCAGATGTATATTTTGCAAATATTTTCTCCCACTCTGTTGGTTGTCTTTTAACTCTTTTAATTGTTTCTTTTGCTGTGCAGAAGCTTTTTAGTTTGATATAATCCCATTTGTTTATTTTTCCTTTGGTTGCCCGTGCTTTTGGGGTCATATTCATGAAGTCTGTGCCCAGTTCTATTTCCTGAAGTGTTTCTCCTATGTTTTCTTTAAGAAGTTTTATTGTTTCAGGGTGTATATTTAAATCCTTAATCCATTTTGAGTTGATTTTAGTATACGGTGAGAGGTATGGATCTAGTTTCATTCTCCTGCATATGGATATCCAGTTATCCCAGCACCATTTGCTGAAGAGGCAGTCCCTTCCCCAGTGTATAGGCTTGGTGCCTTTGTCAAAGATCAGATGGAAGTAAGTGTGTGGGTTGATTTCTGGATTCTCTATTCTATTCCATTGGTCAGTGTGTCTGTTTTTATGCCAGTACCATACTGTTTTGGTTATTATAGCTTTGTAGTATAGCTTATAGTCAGGTAGTGTTATGCCTCCAGCTTTATTTTTTTTGCTCAGCATTGCTTTGGCTATGTGTGGTCTTTTATTGTTCCATATAAATGTCTGGATAGTTTTTTCCATTTCTGAGAAAAATGTCTTTGGGATTTTGATGGGGATTGCATTGAATTTGTATATCACTTTGGGTAGTATGGACATTTTCACTATGTTGATTCTTCCAATCCAAGAGCATGGGATATCTTTCCATCTTCTTGTATCCTCTCTAATTTCTCTCAGCAGTGGTTTGTAGTTCTCATTATAGAGATTTTTCACCTCCTTGGTTAACTCAATTCCTAAGTATTTTATTTTTTTTGGTGGCTATTGTAAATGGGCAGGCTTTCTTGATTTCTCGTTCTGCATGTTCACTATTGGAGAAAAGAAATGCTACTGATTTTTGTGTGTTGATTTTGTATCCTGCTACTGTGCTGAAATCATTTATCAATTCCAACAGTTTTTTTGTAGAGGTTTTAGGCTGTTCGATATATAGGATCATGTCATCTGCAAACAGGGACAGTTTGACTTCATCTTTTCCAATCTGGATGCCCTTTATTTCCTTCTCTTCTCTGATTGCTCTGGCTAGTACTTCCAACACTATGTTGAATAGGAGTGGTGAGAGTGGGCATCCTTGTCTTGTTCCTGTTCTTAAAGGAAAAGCTTTCAGCTTTTCCCCATTCAGGATGATATTGGCAGTGGGTTTGACATATATGGCTTTAATTATGTTGAGATACTTTCCCTGTATACCTAACTTATAGAGGGTCTTTGTCATGAATGAGTGCTCAAGCAAACATCATCCTGATACCAAAACCAGGTAAAGATATAACCAAAAAAGAAAACTACAGGCCGATATCCTTGATGAATATAGATGCAAAAATCCTCACTAAAATACTAGCAAACAGAATACGGCAACACATACGTAAAATTATTCATCACGATCAAGTGGGATTCATCCCAGGGATGCAAGGTTGGTTCAACATACGCAAATCAATAAATGTGATACACCATATTAATAAACTCAAACACAAGGACCATATGATCATCTCTATAGATGCTGAAAAAGCATTTGATAAAGTACAGCTTACTATTGAAGTAGAGAGAAGGATTCTACCCAGACAAGTAGGGAGGAGCTGGGTGGTTAGGGAAGATTGTTTAGAAGTGATATCTAACCAGAGACCTAAAGAATGATTAGAAATTAACCAGGTGAAGATATAAGGGGAAAGTATTCAAGGCAGAGAGAACAGCATGTACAAAAGCCCAGATATATGAGAGCACCTACTGGTACATTTGAAAAAAAATCAAAGTTTAGTATGGCTAGAGCATAGACTCAGCATGGGGAAGAGCATTTTTGGGGAGAGAATAAAAGAATAAATGAGGTTGGGAAGATAATCAGGAGCTAGTTTCTGCAGCACCATCAGGGGCTAGTTTTGCAGTATTTCAAGTGAAGGCAGTTTGAATTTTATCCTAAGGGTGATGGGGATCATTGATGCAGACCACGACATGACCAGATTTGATTTCAGAGTGATCACTCTTGCCACATGTAAAGAATACGCTGAGCAGGGAGGTGGGAGGGGCAAGGGAGGAAGAAGGGAGACTTGTTAGGGGCTGTAGCAGTAGTGCAGGTGAGAGATGACGGTGGCTTCCTCTAGGGTGGTGGGGGTGGAGATGAAGACAGGTAGAAGGATTCAAGGAGTACAATGGAGGGGAAGACAACAGGATTTATTGAATGGTTGGTTGTGGGAGGAGAAAGAGAAATCATTATGATGCTCAGGTTCCTGCTTGGCCAACAGGGTAGATAGTGGTGCCGTTTGCTGAGATAAAGAGCCCGTGTTGAATCTAGTCACTGGAGATGTGCAATAGCTACACTGGGCCTTGGATGAACAAGACTAGATTGGATAAATGCAGATCACAGGAATCATTATAGAAGTTTGATGGTCATTTGCCACACCATTTTAATGCGTTCCTTCTTTGGACATTTTTCCCTTTACCACAGGTCACCAACCTGGAGAAGGAAAAAGGAATCTGGGTTATGAAGAATCAGGAGACTTGGGTTCTTGTCCAAGCCCTGCCACCCAGAAGCTGTGTGGCCCTGAACAAATCCTTTTCAGTCTCTGGGTTTCATTATCTGAAGAATAACAAGATGAAAATTATCCCCAAGTTCCTTTTCAGTTCCAACATTCTATTGTTACGGTTCCAGTTAATCTATTTCCTGTTCATTAAAGTGTACTCTTTACAAATAAATCATTAGCAAGACAGTGAGCAAGAAATGCCACAGGCAGGGAAGCTACCTTTTTTCTTTGATATCAGAAAGACTTTTAAAAATCCTTCTGATAGTGAAAAAGTATCCTAGGTTGTTACAAAGGCTATTGCTTACTTTTTATTTTTTGGTTATTCTACAAGATATCTGGAACTTTGTTATTAGCTTTTCCTGCTATCCAGCACAGCTACCTACTCAATTTGGCAAATCTGTATAACACAGTACCTGAGATTTAAATACCTAAATTTTTATAAGCAAGAAAGCATCAATAAGCACTCGACTTTGAAATTATTTTGCCATCTATTTTACAGCATTCTTTTGAATTACAAAAAGAAAAGGAAAGGAAGAAAAGAAAAGTAGTTTTCAACTTGATTAATTATTCCTTCTGGAAGAACTATATTCCAAGTCTCACTTCTTGATAGTAATTTCCTTTGTTATTGTGGGTCCCTTGCAGAAGAAAACATATCTGAAACATCTTTGGAGACTGCTTTCTTCCACAGTTACATGCCCAGCAGTAGCAACCCAAGTCAACAGGGAATAAAATCAAACCAAATATGCACTCACATCTCATTTAAACACAAGACCCGTATGTCTGATGGCTTCTAGAATATTTCTATTGGCTCATTTCACTGCCTTCTGACACTTATTGGCACAGTGTCTGGCACATGATAATAACAAGAGTTGCCATTTATTGCGTCTTTAGTAAAGCCAAGCACTGTAGTAGGAGCTTAGCGTCATAACTCAGTTGATTTTCACATCAGCTCTGTGACGTGGGTTTATTATTATCCACATTGTACAGATGAGGAAACTAAGACTCAGAGAGTAACTTGCTCAAATCCCTTCACAGGTAAAAAATGGTGAAACCCGGGGCCCAAACATAAGCCATTCGGTGCCAGAGTCTGGGCCTTAGCAACCGGTCTGCATGGCTTTCATATAAGCACTCAACAATTACTGCAGTTGAAAGGATGGGCAAAGGCATGGCTGCTGTCACCATCTTGTCCCAAGTCAGCTTGTCCCAACTTCTCTGCTTTGTTAGTCTGTACTGCAGTCCTACAACTACCTATAGATTAAAAGTGCTTCTTGCCTTCTATCCATTTGACACAGCTTACACATCAAGTGATATTCCAGGAGCAGCAAGGTCTCTGCTCCCCAGAGCTTACCTTCTAGAGGAGGAGGTGGACAGTAAACAAGTGAACACATAAATCCCAAAGGACTTGCAGATTGTGAAAGCGTTTTGAAGGCAATAGAACAGGATAATGGGATAGAAAGTGACTGGGGAAGAACTATTTTCTTCTGTCCTACTGGTCTATTCTCACTGCCAGACCACCACATCTGACCAAGAGGTGAACCTTCAACTGATGGACTAGTGGGTAAGAGGGGAGAACGCCTTCATCTCGAAGGTACTGGACAGGACAGCAGTGAGAGTGCTTCAAGGTGAAGCTGTCAGTACAGTCAAGAAACTCAATCATTCTATCAGCAGCAGGAGAGTCCGATGAACTCACTCGGGCTTCTCCTTGAAAGGCAGAGGATTTCTGCTAACTCCACTCCAAAACAGCTCGGCCTGGAGGAACGAGACATGTTGGACATCTATCAGGAACAGACAGCAAAACATTTGACAGTTTAGACATTCTTTTAGTTTTTTCCTGTTTTTATTTTTAAAATCTTTTTTTTTTATAACGTGGTGTTCAGTACTGAATTGGAGCAGGCTCCATTCTCTGGGAGTCTTACTTTAAAACGTCTGGTCTTTTGCATCTCAGTGCCCATTTTTCATTTTCATTGGTTTTCCGCTGGCGGATGTCTTGTGGTCCAATTCCAGCTGCCTTCGGATTGCCCTCTCCTTTGTATAAAGCTTATGTGAACACTATGGGAGAAGGCTACATTTTTCAGGACTGGGCATTTTCAGGCTTGTCCAAGACGAGACTGATGGAGGGGAGTGTACCATGACTTCCCGGGGCCTTGAAGTTCTGGCCAGCAACTGTTTAACCACAGGAACTTCTGTGGGAGATGAACGTTTTCAGAGGACTAAATGGGGAAGGAAGGATGTTCCCTTAACTCAAACCTACCTTTCAAATTGAATGATCTAGACTCAAAGAATGAAAATCATATTGGATGTGAGGAGAATAGGTCATGGATAATAATAATACTCAGCTCCAAAGGTCTCTTCACTGGAGAGAGAGTGTACTTTAAGAGTTTTTAAAATGTTGTCAGAAGATCCCAGATAATAAAAAAAAGGAAATCACACAGAAGCATCTACAACAGAACACTTTTTTTATTTAGTTTGTAATTTTTTTGCTTGGGACATGGATTTTAAAAGGTAATTGTACCAGCTACACTAAAATAAGCAAAATATTTGTAAAGTCTGTTAAGATTTAAAAAAAAAAAAAAAGCACCATACAATATGAGTGTGAAATAGAATAGAAATAAAAAGCTAAAAACCATACACAAAAAGGATGACAATCAATACACCAAAATTTTAAATGAACTTTAGGTTCAGTGTAAAACTCTCAGCAATGAAAGCAAAAAGAAATTTTAATCAGTTGTAAAGTTCTGAATTTGATGACATCATCTACCACGGAAAGAAAATGATTTCCACTTTTTTTATGAAAAATTTCTCATTGCCCTGTGTTTCCTCAAGTACATACATAATACAATCATTTTTTGAGACTTTAAGGGCTTTACCCCTTATTTCTGAATATGCAAACATAAATATCATTCCAGGCATATTGCCCAGTACCTAGTAGTCTATTGAGTTCAACATGTTGATGCTTTCTGATTTTGATTAAAACACACACGTGAGAAATTCATGAGTGTAATATATTTCCTTCAAGTCATTCCTAACTACCTACTCCACCATTACCAACATGAGCAAAGTTATTTAATTATGTCCTGAGGAGATGAGGAGAGCAGGATGTGAGGTGATAGCCTTGAAGCATGGGGTTCAAAGACAGCATCTCACCCACGTCCTAACACAGACCCTCAGTCTCAAACCACACTCACTAGGCAGTCTGAGCATAGCCTTCTGCAAGCACATGCACTTCAATGGCATGCCTTGAGAGGAGGCAAAGCCACCGTTTGCCTCTCTTTTTTTCGTGCACTACCAAGCTTCTATGAATGACATGATTTTGGTCTTTCCTTAGCTGCTTTTAATAGGTTTAAAACCCTGACTCTGCTGATATGTGATTACATAAGTTTTTTTTCAAGATATACATTTTCTCAAGTCTAAAGAAATAGCATATACTCAGTCTGTAATTGGCTTTTTTCAGGACTCATTCCTCCTCTCACTTAAAAACAGTGTGGGCTTTGTGGTTCTCACTCAAAATCCTTTTTAAAGAAGAAAAATATATGTATTAAAGGTACAGTAAGCTTTAGTGTCTTACGTCGATTGTTCTCTGCCAAGAATCCCATTTTAAGTGTTTTATTTCCTCCCCCAAACTGTGTAAAGGAACAAAGTGGATATTATTCTTTAAATCTAAGTTTAAACAGCTTAATGAGTGGAGCCAACTTAAGTAAGTCATAATTGCTAAACAGGATTAAGTTTACAACAGCCTGTGAAAGTCTGCAGAAAAGTACAACACAAAAATAGACCTAGACAACAGAAATGCATTTGTATGTAACTGCTGTCCCAAGACTCCTTCCTCTAAAATGCCAGTATTATGAATCAATGAGTGTAAAACAGTAACCTTCGTGGGCCTGCGTTCTAACTTGATCCATATTATTTATGTTCTACACTCTATTATGTAACTGGCAAATAATTTCAAATAGCAAGACGCACAGGCCACCAACAGTGATGTACAATCAGGCTGAATTACTTTTTCTTGCATTAGTAAATTAGGGCAATCCCACCCAGTCATACTCATTTGTACACCTTTTGTACTACACAATTTATCTTCAGACTAATGGATTTTATGCAGGTGGTCAAAAGTTGTGGGGTTACTTCTCAATTCAATTAGCTAAATTATTTCTTACCATTTCAAATCATAGCCTAAGGCTCCACAAGGCAGCAATTTAAAAAAATTTAAGTGGGGCCATTCATGCTCTGCCATCAGACCTGCAGTAAGAAAAGCCCAAACCCTGATAAGATCCAGAGAAGAAAAGGACAATAAACGAGTGAATTGGAATTGTTGCCAGACTGCCTGTTCAATTTTATAAGCCCTCCACCCCTACCAGTTCACTTGCCCTTACTTTTGGGATTAAAGTAAGGCCCTGAGTTACAGCACACACTTTGGAGCAATGTTTCTCCAGAAACCATTTTCAGAACACTATTCCTTGCCAGATGCTCAGGAAAAGGGGGTTCTGTGCGCTACTAAGTTTGGGAAATGCTACATTGTTTACAGAGCTCATTAGTATATTAAAAGCTCCTAGAAGACCTGCATAAACTTTTAATTTAGCAAAGCCAATTTAGCTGAGCCCCCAGTTTCCCAAAATTAAGAGGCCACGGAATCGCATGTCAACACAACATCCCGTGAAACCAACGTTCTTGCCAGGATTCACTTTGGGAAACAGTTTTAGAGCATCAAGTGAGCTAGCGTTCTGCTTATGTTGTCTTTACTGATGCAAGCTGGACACTATCCTGTAAATAATCCACTGCGCCTTTGTAGAGAGTACCATGATTTCTAGAGTTTTGTGGACAGTGTGAGTTTTATATAAATTGGAATTTCTTTTGGCATTTAAACCACTTGCTAATTTTGAGTTTGAACCACGCATTCACTGTTACATTCTGCCCTGGTGCACAGAGTGAAAGGTTTTTAAAGTGTGCCCAGCTGACCTGTTACTGTAACTTCTACAGATGCTTAATTTTTGCCCAACACTGAACCTCTAAGTCTTCACTTTACTAGTATTAAGGTAGCCACAGCGAATTGTTTAATATTCCCTCTCACTCTATTGAATCCAATTCCAGGCCCTCCACAGCAAAGACACACACTTGACTAATTACACTGAGCCTCGTGGATCTGATTTCCCTCTCTGTAGTCAAGTAACATCCTCAGAATATAACATCCCATCTAATCAAGCCACCTCAGAGACATAGACCCTCAGCTCCCCAAATTCAGCTGCAAAGGGTGTCTTCATCATCAATGTGATTCAGTGAGGACCTAGCATAATAAAGTCTTAGCTCCAAAATGCTAAGTTTTGCCAGAGCATATGGGATTATAAAAGCAAATGAGTATTGTGCATAATATTATGTCACATTATTGGGCACATTTTTTAAAAAGGCAACACCCACAGGTCTGAACAACTTCAGTTTTATGCAAATTCTGCAAGCACTAAGACGTGCTTACTAGTCACTTTTTTGTTGTATCAGCACAGCGCCCCGGGGAGGAATCATGTCTCACTTCGCTTTGCCATTATTAGTGTCTACCTTTGCAAATGCTCTTCCCACTTGGTAAAGGTTTTCTGGCTCCACACAAGAGTTCTCAGCTCACAATCTTCTTTTCTGACTGGCAGAGAGGAGATTCTGTAAGTACCACAATGCAACTCAATCCGCCTTGGGAATTCAATATGCTGTACCATTGACGCCCAACCCCACACGCTTTTTATAATCATAGCCATCATCTTTTTATTATGTCTTGGACTTGAGGAGGCCTGAAAGCAGATGTAACTCATGATGACCTGACTTCAATGGGAGAATGAACCAGGTGGCTAATTGTCTCTAAAACAAATACACTGATAATTAGCAGGAGAGCACAATGCAACAGAAGCCTAACCACCAACCTTTATTTAAGTTAAGCAAATGGGTGAGCAAACGATGCAGCTGCACCGCAGTTTGACAAGTTAATAAGGGAGCCATACTTCATCCCGTCAGCCACGCTAGCCAAAGCATGCCCTCAGGACGTGGTGTCAAGGAGGCTAAAACTGTGAACCTGGGAAATTGTCGGTGCTCACAGTGAAAACCCCTGTCTGAGTACTTTGTGGAGTCAGGGTTTAAGGTGCTAGATTTGTCTCACCTATGGTATGTTGGGGTCAAAGTGGAGACAATAGAAAGTTGGTGCAATGTCACCCATACACATTGGAAGTGCTAATAATTGTGGCTCTCTAAGACTGCTAATTTAGTGACAGTGTCATTGCAAATTTTATTTATCTAAGGTTTAGCATTGCTCAGCTTGGATTGGCTGATATCTAGATCAGGGTTCAGCAAACTTTTTCTGTCAAGGGCCAAATAGTAAATATTTTAGGCTCTGTGGGCCTTACAATCTCTGTCACAATTACTTAACTCTATCATTTTAGTGCAAAAGCAGCCATAGATAAGATGTAAATAAATGACTAGCTGCACTCCAGCTAAACTTTATGTGTGGACACTGAAATTAAATTTTATGTGATTTTCACATGTCAAGAAATACTATTCATCTTTTGATTTTTTTTCAGCCATTTACAAATGTAGAAACAATTCTTACCTTGAAGGGCATACAAAAACAGGCTGGATTTGACCTATGGGCTGTTAATTTGCTAACTCCTGGCCTAGGTTGATTAATTTAGCTGGATTTAAGGATTCAGAGATAACACAAGGTTATTCCCGCTCTGGTTTCCTGCTTATCTGTTTCTTAGTTGTCCAAGGGAATTCAGTTCATGAGGGAGCTAGAATCGAGGCTATGGGAAATGGATATTCAAATTACTTTGGTCAAAAAATACATACTGATGATCTTCTGTGAAAGTCACAGGTTCAGAAGGGCCTAGACTCTTAAGGAGGTTATAATCCAGAGTTCCAGCCAGAAATGGATCAACCTCAGGGCTCAGGATAAGGAACCCCTCCCCGGATGGTCAATAGCTAGGAAGATACCCATATTCTTTGACCCAAATATTTATTTCATTTCTGGGAACTTATCCTAAGGAAATAATTAAAATTGCATGCAAAAATTGAAGAACATCAAAGATGTTTATGACAGTGTTATTTACAATAGCAAAAATGGAAATGTTACAGAATAGGAATGTCAAACAATGTCATTTTCATTGTCAATGTTAAACATAGGAACTTAGTTAAACAATTCATGGTAATGTTCCATAAACTGTATTAGCATGTAGCCATTAAAAGAATGATGCATAAGACTATACATTGTAACAGAATGATGTTCATCTGGGGGGAGGGAGGCAGGCATGTAACAAAACAATAGAGACAAAATGATCTCATTTTTGTTTATAGAATGGCAGGAAATGTCTAGGAGAATAACCAAGGTGTTATTTTTCGTCTCAGAGGGAGGTGTTCCGGGGGGATATGACCGGTTCTAATTTCTTCTTTTGTATTATATTTTCTCATTATTTTTAATTCATTCATTCATTTGACACATACTTATTGAGCACTTGCTATGTTCCAGGACCTATTTTTCTATAGGAAAAGTATATATCCTCTAAAGGAAACATTATATTTTGTGATTTAAAAAAAAAATAACATTTAAAAGAAAAAGACACAGTCCTCAAAAGTTAGTGTAAGAATGTACAAGCAGTTGGGGTGAGTTGCATGGAAGCCCATGTCATAGAAGAGACACTGGGAAGATGAGGGCCAGAGAGAATAAGACAGAGTCAGCTAGCAACTGGGTCTCTGAGATGTTTAAAGCCACTTGGGGAGCAACTGGTAGCCACACTGCCTGTAACTCTGTCACTCTTTCTACCATTTTCCAAAACCAACTCTCATAACCATCTCCCAAACCTGTGAAGGGGCCAAAGGATGAGACACTAAACTATGGCAAAGATCTAGCCAACTAACATAGGCCTGTAATTCTTCCTTCTTCTGAGAGAAAGAGCGATTTGGGCCATCTACTTATTTAATTTGGAGATTGAAAAAAAAAAAAAAAAAAACCACTAATGACTTAACACAGTATCCTAATCGTGGTGGAGTCTAGACTGTACTGGATTGTTTGGGCTCATTTTGACATCTTTTGTCACACAGAGTGTATTTTAAAGCACATACAGCAAAGTATCAGAATGGCGTTGATGGAGAAGTAGAAAAGCAAACATCCCTATGTTTTTCCTACAGACCTCTTTGATTTGCTGTCTCACTGGGGCACGTAATCTTTTCAGGTGATGAGCCTAAATATTTGTTCTTCTGACATTCAAGATGTCAGTCATTTTCTACTGCATTTGAAGTTATTCCCACTCTGTGGTTCAGAAAACCATGGAGATAAGAAGAATTTACAGGTTTATTTGAAGATATGGACACACAATCCCAAGACCGCTATGTATCACACATTATTTCAGCCATGAGATTTTTACTATGAAAACTTGGGTACAATAACAATTGAACCTGAATCCCAGAGCACATTGCTTTTAGTGAGTTTTTTTATGAATTCAGCCCCACTGGTGCCTCACTGAAAGTACTTTTACAAAGAGGGTAAGAATGGTCTTTCTACGGAGAGGAATTAGAGGACAGAGAGAACTTGGGAGCTTCTTAAGTGGAACTGACACTGCACTGTACCTCCCACTGTATCCATCGCTCCCTCCCTCCACATATGTGCAGAGTATCTGTTTCATTTCCTGCATCTCTCTCTTCCTACTAACATTGGATAATTCTCTTCCAGCCCCCTAAAATAATAGTTCTGGTATGTAGCTGGCTGGTGACCCAATGCACAACCAAAACCATGCTGGCCAGATACGTGAGACTGCTTCTAAGCCATAGCTGATCCATCTGTCACTTTCCATTCATTGAACTGGAAAAAGCATTCAGTGAGCAGAGAAAGTCTACCAGGCATGCACGCATGTGCACTTCACACACACACACACACACACACACACACACACACACACACACACACACGCTCACTTGCCCTATATGGGATTACATGGATATGTATATTTATCTAGAAGATAAACCAATATTTTTCAACAACAGTTTTACCTCCATTTATGTAACTGTTGTTGTTTAATTTCAAGATAAGCTATCCCTTCCCCCCAAGGAAAAACACCTGAAATGTTGCTCTTACTAATGTCGTTTTTCAAAAGACCCTCATCTGTCCTCCAGAGAGAACCAGGCTGGGGCACAAATATTTGCATCAGCTATTTTGCTTCTACAAACACTCAAAGGAGCAACAATAGTAGGAACAAAAGAGAAACCTAGAAACAGTTGTTTTACTCTTTAATAGAACACTTAATTTTCCCATTAATGTACGAAAATTCTCTAGAGGCTGATTATGAGCCTGCATTGCTATTTTTGTTTTTATCAATAATAATCATGTTTTTATTGGACACTTCTTTTCCAGTGAGCATAGGAAGTTTATGCAGATCATTTTTTTATCTTCACACCATCTCTGAGGAATAGCCAAATAAATCATTTTATCCCAATTAAAATGATAAAAAGAAATCGGTAGAGATGTCAGCACAAGGGAGGATACCTGGCCCTGAGGGTTACTCTTGCCCTCCTCCAACCAGTTCTCTCTCCAGCCATTGCTGCTCCAGCAAATAGTGATCTTTTTTAAAAGTAAGTTAGATTATGTCTCTCTGCTGCTTGCACTGTGGCTAGCAACACCTTGCCTGGTCTGTTTCTACAACTTTATCTCTTGCCTCCTTCTTGGCTCACCATGCTCCAATGTTACCAGCTGTCTAGGACTGAGTACCCTAGAATCATTTCCAGAGACAAGAATTTCTCTCTCTCTCTCTCTCTCTCTCCCTCTCTCTCTTTCTCTCTCTCTTCCTCTCACCATGTGATCTGCTTGTACCCGCCGGCTGCCTGCCTCTTTTCTGCCATGAGTAGAAGCAGCCTGAGGCCCATGCCAGTTGCAGCTGTCCCAGAATCATAAGCCAAAAACACCTCTGTTCTTTATAAATTACCCAGTCTCAGGTGGTTCTGTTATAGCAGCACAAGACAGACTAATGCACTGGTGAAGAGCTGGCCAGGGGGGTGGCTATTCCCAGAACTTCTACTTCTCAGGACTTGTAGGCAAGTGAATCCTGGCAGCCTGAAGGCAGCCCTCCAACAAAGCGACGCACGTGCTGCTGCTGGGAGGGAAAGCACTCCAGTGGTTAATGGATCTAAAAGATATGGACCAAACAGTGACAGGATCTGCTACGCTGGGCTCCTGTTCCCAAAACACTCCCTAGAGGCAGTTGAGGCCTCCAATCAAAGTCTGCTCTCCCCTGACACTCTCTCCCTTGGCCCCTTGCATGGGTGCCTTCCTTTTCTTGAGACGGTCTCTGTGTAAATTTCGTGTCCTCTGCTCTCCTATCAATGGCGGTGGAACTGTCTGTTTACAGGAAGCTCTCCTTCGACCCACCCCTCTGGTGCCCCATTACATCCTCCTTAGCACTTGCCATCATCAGTCACCATTTGCGTGCTTCTCCTGTTTGCTGTCACCCTGCCTGTGGCCCCCATTAGAATGTAAGCTCCATGAGGACAGGAATTTTGTCTGTCTTGCTCTCCACTGTTTCCTGAGCAGCTTCTGATACCCAAGAGGCACTCATTCAACCAGGACTTCTTTAAGAAGTAAATAATTGAATCATATTTTTCCTTTTCACAAAACAATTGTATGCACTCTATCATGGATAGCAATTATTTTAAGATACCTAAAAACAAACTCAGAAGAAAAGAAAATAGTCCCACAGTATTAAAAGCTTAAACTTCAAAAAAAATTTTTTTTTCAAGTAAAAGCTTAAACTTCACAATAATCTGAGGGTACCTTACAAAATTCATGGGAAAATTGAATTAAAAGATAAGGCAAACCTTTCCATGAGCTTTTTTGAAGATCCCTCATGTAGTTAAAAGCAAAGGTCAAAATAAGTCAAATATAATCAAAACAAAAATGTAAGTTAAATGCAAAAGTTTCTGTTCCCACACTGAGTGGAAAAGTAAACAAACGGTAAAAATGAGAAAACTAAAAAAGGATTTTGGGGGGAATGCTTCTATTTTAATAAACCAGATTGTTTCTAAATTAGGCATGGGAACTTCTTTCACACATAGTGTTTATTTTTATGCCACTCTCCCCCTAAAAATAAGGTGTTTGCCAATGTGAGCTGAGCTTACTCAAGTTGCCTGTGGTAGATGGATGCAAAAATGGCCACAGTTCTTTCCCTCCTGTATCTAATGGAAGTTTGTAGCTCTCTTCCCCCACCCCTTTGCTTCTTGAACCTGGATTGCTTCTGCCAGTAGCATGAAGTCAACATAGTAACATTCCAGTTCAGATCCTAGGCCTCGCCAGACCTTGCATGCTTCTCCTCTCTAGTGGAAGCCTGCCTTCACTATGTGAACAAGCCCAGACTGGCCTGCTGGAGGGAGAAGAGATGACAGAACCCAGCTGAGGCATCCAGCTGTGGCCATCCTGCACAGCCAGCCCCAGCCAGCCCTCCAGCTGACCACAGGTTCATGAGTAAGCTCAGTGAGACTGGGACTGGACTGCACAGCCAGCCCAGAGCCGTGTATCTCCCCGACAGACGCACAGTCTTATAAGGAGTGACGAAACGGTGGTTGTTTTTAGACACTCCATTTGGGGATGTTTGTTACACTACAATAGCTAACTAAAACATATCCCCCAGTCATTGTGCTAAAGCACCATGGCAGACCTGAGTCTCACAGCAGCTTTGGTGAGTCTCTGTTTTCTGTATTTTATTGTTATTGCTGTTGTGGTTTCCAAGTCAGTTTAAGAAAAGAAGCCATCCCAGAATTATTTAGAGTAAGCGATTAACATAAAAAAACAACCTTTACAGGCAAGCTCTGTCAGAACAATAGCTCCTTCAAAACTCCAATAGTCTACTGAGGTTTAAAAAGTGAAGAGTTTACTTTGGCAAAAAAGACAAAAAAAAAAAAAAAAAAAAAACCACATGCCAAAATGCCAAACTAAAATTAAGAATCCTGCCTAGTCCCACTCTATTATACCAATCAACCATATCCACTGAGACTTATATGCTTTCTTCTTAACTTATAAATAATTAACTATGATTTAATAGTAAGAATAATAAGTAAATTTCTGTTTACTTCATTTTTTTAAGCTACAGTTGTAGGTGGGTTTTTGTTCTTGTTGTTTTTACCAGATTATCTGCTGTTTCATTGTCCTGTGCAAAGATAAAAATCTAGGCACCTGCCAAACCAAAAGAAAAAAAGAGAAATAAAAAGGAGGGGGTGGGAAGGGAAGCTTTGTTCAGTGTAACTGCTCATTGGCCTATATGAAGAAGAATAACAAATAAACAACCTGCCACAAATTGAGGTGTATATGGAGGTATAGACCTTTAAAGCGCATTTCAGTTGCCACAGTTACCATTCTGCAATGAAACAAGTGAAATTTTGGCTGCATTTCTCATGGAGGGTTCAATACTTTTTTTTTTTTTTTGGTATTGATAGCCTTTTCCTCCAAATTTGTGTGTGATAGTTTCAGTTCTAATGGTGCATTGTTTGGAGACAGTTCATTTTCTGATGTATTTTTACTATGTCAAAAGCTGGAATTTTTTAATCACCTTTTCTTTTTGTTTCTCTTTCTTTTCTCCTTCCAAACCTATATGCTTATATGTGTATTGTCTATTGATTTATAATTGAATAAAGAATAGTTTTATTGCTGCACAAGAAGTTTTGGAAATCCAGAGTTTACCTCCTTATAATATATAGAATCTGTCATTTTACTTGCCAAATTTTGGAGTTCTGGCACCCTGTGATTTGTTAAGGCAGTAAACCTTAATTTATCCAATGTAAATCTTCAAAAGTTCTTTACCTACATGGATGAAATAATAACAACCCTCTGTCTCAGCCTTTGTCCTTGCCTTCCAAAGTAGATATATTTTGCAGGACTCCCCAGAACATATTTTCCCCTTCTCCCTTCGTAACTTCACTCTGAATTTTTGAGACATGTAGGTTGGGTGGGATTGATCCCACTCCCAGTTCCATCCATCCATGCGTTAGCTAAAGCCAGTCAGTGTATCCCATCTACTTTGTATGGTCTCAGGCCTATCAATGTATCCTAATTCACTTAGCCACAGCATGATGGAGCTGTGGATAGGAGCATGAACCAAGGTAAGCCAGCCAGGATGAGAACATGACCTAAAGTGGACCAATCGGGGATGGAAACATGACCTAAGCAAAACAATGAATGATGGGACGTGAGCCAATCAGGGCCATGGAGGCTTCACTCCAAGATTTGTTTGAGCTTTTGTGAAAGAGGATTCTCTCTTTACCATTAGGTAAAAAGAAAGGAATATATAGACCTGGGGGCTGCTGAGAACCAAGTTTAGACCACAGAGGAGCCTACCTTAAGATGGAAACAACATCGAGGAAGATGTGCTGAAAAATATAGAGGGGGAAAAAACAAAAACTGGATCATAGATGCATTATTTGAGCCCAGGGTAAGGTCTCATCTGAGTAGTTCCCTCTGGATTGATCAGTTAAAGGAGCTAATAAATGCTCTTTTCTTCTTTCAGACAGTTTTAGTTGGGTTTCACAACATAAGGTGTTGTAATCAAAAAATAAAAACTTGAAACAGAACTATTGAAAGATAAAATGGCAAACTTTGGAAATTAATGAGTTTCTCAATAAGAGTATCCAAACAGGGTGGGGTGGCAGAGAAGAAATTCAAGCATCAGAGGAGCATTTTTCTTTTAAGATCACTGTCAACCCTTTTGGTGCTTAGTAGTGAATCAAAATGCATGAAGTCCAGATTAAAAGCATAGAGGATCAATTCAAGTCAAACAATCAGATTCCATTGAAATAATTGATGTACCAATGATTACCTCAGAGTCCCTCTTTGTTTCACTACAAGTCTTAAGTCTGTGGGAGCCAACTAGGAACATAGAAGCCTTTCTAGACATTGAACTGAGAAGACAAACAGGGACAGGACATCAACCCACAGATTAGCAGCTGCATGAAGATGAAGGCTTCTGCATGCTGGAGATAGTGCTGCCGGAGCCCAGGGGTAAGGAGAGAGATCAGAATCACAAAGGGCCCGTCCAGCGGAAGGTGGTGCTCCAGAGAATGTTCAGCAGCACTAGTGATACTGCACGAGGCAGCAAGAGAGGATGGGAAATATCCTGGCTTCTCCCTGCCCCCACACTCTATACTCTTGCAAGGGCCTCCCAGTAGCCAACACGGCCAAAAGCCCCCTGAACAGGGAGCCTAGGAAACCCAGCCGGCAATTAGCAGCTCTTCTGTGATACAGGACAGAGCAGGAGAAGGGCAAGGGGTAAATCTGAGCCAAGGACAGTGCAGAATCTAATCCACAGTGGGCAACAGGAGCACGTCTATCTCAGTTAGCACATACTGGTGAGGGACAAAATCATGGGCTGTTCCTTGTCTCCATCGACAGTCATATCGAAGTTTGTAAAATTCCCAAGACATTTGTTAAATCTAATGTTATCTGTTGAGTTGAATCCTACTGAGGATTTATAACAGAAGTGTCTGTACTTCCTGATCCCCTGGTCAGAGCCTTCTTCTTTAACAGCTGTCCCCATCTCACTAAATGGCAACCCCTTCCACCAGTTGCACAGGCCAAAAACCTGGACTTCCTTCCATCTCTCTCTCACCCCAGATCACATCTGTCAGCAAAGCCTAACAACTCTACCTTCAACATATATAGGACTGAATGTACCTCCACTGGTGGTGCTGCCACCAAGATCCCAACAACCAGCTACCTAGAGCCCAGCAACTGCCTCTGTAATAGTCTCCCTGCCTCTACTCTTGTCCACACTCAAAAAAGTAGCCTGGGTGTCCTTGTAAAATATAAGTTTGTTCCTGTCATGCCTACGCTTAAACCTCCAGTGGCTCCCATTTCCTGTTGTGTAAGTCCAAGGAGATCCTTCAGAAACAGCACATTAAATCGAGTATATTCATCTTGAATAATTATCCCACTGTTATTAGGGGTAATTATGAGATTAGGCTACAGGTTTGTGGTTTAAAAAAACAAATACAGTTCTGACCATTTGTACCTGCCATGTCCAAAGCACTATTCCTGACACAGAGTAAATATTTGTTGAAAGGTATAAATGTTGAATGGATAGATGAATATATCAAAAACATGAGATTATTATAGAACTGATTAAGTGGTTACAGCTGAGCAATAGAATATTGTCGGTTAGATTCTTTGCACAGGACGTTGGTTAAATTATTTAGATAGGACTTTGAAAATAATTCATTTGAACTATGCTCTAAGCTACTTATAAAGTGAACTATGTTCTGTAACATATTTTTGTAAATTTGCAAGTTTGTGAGATTGTTAAAAATGGTTGTAACAAATGAGAATTAACCCATACAATAAAGACATTTCCAAACCAGAATTATAGTCCAGAGCCAATCTCTACAACTTAACCAAGCTATGTTGAGCAAAGGTGCTCATTGACTATATGAGCTAGCCAATAGTTTTATCATGAAGGAGTAAATTGGAGCCCAAATGGTTTATTCAGTCTATTTATTTAAGAACTAATTACTGCACATCCACTACAAGTCAGGCACCAGCTAGGGCAGGAATGTATCCCACATGAACAAAGCAGTCATAGATGCTGGGCTCGTAGGGTGCTGAGAGAAACTAATTTTGACCAAATCACTATAATAGATATGCATACAAGGACAGGGACAGTGGGTGCTGTGGGAAATGTAAGAAAGGGAGCAGACAAAGTCTAAGATTTTAAGCTGGGACTTAAAGGAGAAGAAAATAGTACAAGCTCCTTCAGTGATTCTCAAACTTCAGGATGCCTCAGCATCACGTGCAGGGCTGTTTAAAACACAGATTGCTGGGCCCAGCCCAAGTTTCTGGTTCAGAAGGTCTGGGCATAGGCCTGAAAATTTGCATTTCTTTTTTTTTTTTTTTCTTTATTTATTTTATTTTGTCGATATACAATGTGG
Organism: Cynocephalus volans; assembly: GCF_027409185.1. Lineage (NCBI taxonomy): Eukaryota > Metazoa > Chordata > Mammalia > Dermoptera > Cynocephalidae > Cynocephalus > Cynocephalus volans. Next base: position 31,003,939 of record NC_084470.1, on the reverse strand, counting down.
TTGATTATTGTGGCCCATTACCGAAACCCCTCTCCCTCCTCCCTCTCCCCCCTCCCACCCAACAATGTCCTTTCTGTTTGCTTGTCATATCAACTTCAAGGAATTGTAGTCATTATGTCTTCTTCCCCCCTCCCCCGGTTTTTATGTGTGTGTGTGTGTGAATTCACTTATTTATTTTTAGCTCCCACCAATAAGTGAGAACATGTGGTATTTCTCTTTCTGTGCCTGACTTGTTTCACTTAATATAATTCTCTCAAGGTCCATCCATGTTGTTGCAAATGGCAGTATTTCATTCGTTTTTATAGCTGAGTAGTATTCCACTGTGCAGATGTACCACATTTTCCGTATCCACTCATCCAATGATGGACATTTGGGCTGGTTCCAACTCTTGGCTATTGTGAAGAGTGCTGTGATGAACATTGGGGAACAGGAATACCTTTGAGTTGATGATTTCCATTCCTCTGGGTATATTCCCAACAGTGGGATAGCTGGGTCGTATGGCAGATCTATCTGCAATTGTTTGAGGAACTTCCATACCATTTTCCACAGAGGCTGCACCATTTTGCAGTCCCACCAACAATGTATGAGAGTTCCTTTTTCTCCGCAACCTCGCCAGCATTTATCGTTCAGAGTCTTTTGGATTTTAGCCATCCTAACTGGGGTTAGATGGTATCTCAGTGTAGTTTTGGTTTGCATTTCCCGGATGCTGAGTGATGTTGAGCATTTTTTCATATGTCTGTTGGCCATTTGTATATCTTCCTTAGAGAAATGCCTACTTAGCTCTTTTTCCCATTTTTTAATTGGGTTGCTTGTTTTTTTCTTGTAAAGTTGTTTGAGTTCCTTATATATTCTGGATATTAATCCTTTGTCAGATGTATATTTTGCAAATATTTTCTCCCACTCTGTTGGTTGTCTTTTAACTCTGTTAATTGTTTCTTTTGCTGTGAAGAAGCTCTTTAGTTTGATATAATCCCATTTGTTTATTTTTCCTTTGGTTGCCTGTGCTTTTGGGGTCGTATTCATGAAGTCTGTGTCCAGTCCTATTTCCTGAAGTGTCTCTCCTATGTTTTCTTTAAGAAGTTTTATTGTTTCAGGGTGTATATTTAATTCTTTAATCCATTTTGAGTTGACTTTAGTGTATGGTGAAAGATATGGGTCTAGTTTCATTCTCCTGCATATTGATATCCAGTTATCCCAGCACAATTTGCTAAAGAGGCAGTCTCTTCCCCAGTGTATAGGCTTGGTGCCTTTGTCAAAGATCAGATGGCTGTAGGTGTGTGGGTTGATTTCTGGATTCTCTGTTCTATTCCATTGATCAGTGTGTCTGTTTTTATGCCAGTACCATACTGTTTTGGTTATTATAGCTTTGTAGTATAGCTTAAAGTCAGGTAGTGTTATGCCTCTAGCTTTATTTTTTTTGCTCAGCATTGCTTTGGCTATGTGTGGTCTTTTGTTATTCCATATAAATGTCTGGATAGTTCTTTCCATTTCTGAGAAAAATGTCATTGGAATTTTGATGGGATTGCATTGAATTTGTATATCACTTTGGGTAGTATGGACATTTTCACTATGTTGATTCTTCCAATCCAAGAGCATGGGATATCTTTCCATCTTCTTGTATCCTCTCTAATTTCTCTCAGCAGTGGTTTGTAGTTCTCATTATAGAGATTTTTCACCTCCTTGGTTAACTCAATTCCTAAGTATTTTATTTTTTTGGTGGCTATTGTAAATGGGCAGGCTTTCTTGATTTCTCTTTCTGCATGTTCACTATTGGAGAATAGAAATGCTACTGATTTTTGTGTGTTGATTTTGTATCCTGCTACCGTGCTGAAATCATTTATCACCTCCAAGAGTTTTTTTGTAGAGGCTTTAGGCTGTTCGATATATAGGATCATGTCATCTGCAAACAGGGACAGTTTGACTTCATCTTTTCCAATCTGGATGCCCTTTATTTCCTTCTCTTCTCTGATTGCTCTGGCTAGTACTAGCCAAAATTTGCATTTCTAATGAGTTTCCAGGTTGATACCAATGCTGCAGTTGCAGGAGACCTACTGAGCTATATGTAAAGGTGGAGACCAGGGGCTGGGTAAATGGTGTTTTCAACATGGGGACAGCATGTGGGAAGCCCCTTATACATGAGTATGGAATTAAAATAATACCTTGTATGATTCAGGGTCCTAACAAGAAATAATGATACACTTAAACAGGATAATTTTGGAAAGTTTAATGAAGTGACTATTAACAAAGGTTTAGGCAGGGATGGGGAAGCAGACAAGGGAAGGTATGGTGAAACATCACGGGCTAGCAACAAAGGAGCCCTTTGCCAGCCCTAAAGCTGAGGGGCTTGGGAAGGGACACCAGAGAAACCTTTGGTACAGGAAACCAGAGACAGCTGGAACCAATGGGCAAAGCCACCCCGCAGGAGCCGTAGAAACACAACAATGTTTCCAACCTACAACCCAGCAGGGAGCGAACCAGGAATGATCTTCTCTCCCAACCTCCCACTTCCCAGTCTCAATTCAGTGCTAATCAAAAGCCAGAGGTCAAAGAAGCTCAGTCAGTGCAATCCCTAGAAGTCAGGCTCCAGGGCCCAGAACGGCAGAGAGGAGCATGTAGGTGGGTCTGCAGGGACAAACAGAGGATGCCAGCACCTGCCACGGGTGGAAGAGGTAGGCAGTCAGGATATTGTGACAGACTTTGTAACCAGTTTCCTATTGCTGTGTAACAAATCACCACAAACTTGGCTGCTTATAATAACATACATTTATCATCCCACAGCTCTATGGGTAGGGTGTCCCGGCACACTTAGCTGGGCTCTTGGCTTCAGGGTCTCACTAGGCGACCAGGTCAAGGTGTTGTCCAGGCTGCATTTTCAACTGGACGTTCAACTTGAGAGAGTTCTGCTTCCAAGTTCATTCAAGCTGCTGGAAGAATTCAGTTCATCGTCACTGTAGGACTGAAGCCCTCAACTGCCAAAGGCTGCCAGCATTTCGTTGACATGTGGGCCTTTCTGTAGACAGTTCGCAATATGGCAGCATGTTCCCTCAGGGCCAGCAAGAGAGCAAGAGTGACTATCAAGAGATAGAGTCTTACATAACATAACATAAACACTGGAGTGACATCCCATCATCTTTGTCATATTCTCCTGGTTAGAAGCAAGTTACAGGTCCCACCTACAAGTGACGCAGGGGACTAGACAAGGACATGTATAACAGAAGATCACTGGAGGTTACCTTAGACTTTGTCTGCCATACCATGCAACATTGTAAACCATATTAAGGGTTTAATATTTTAAGGCTCACTCTAGTTCCCATACAGAGGATCAACAGAAAACGCAGGGGTCTACTTAAGGTCACAGTTAGTAGCAGAGCCAGGGCTACAGCTCTTTGACAACTACCATGCTCCAGCAATATTACGAGGTCCCTTTCTGTTCCATGATGCCATATTTTTCTGCATATACAAGACGATTAACTGTCAGATTTAATAGCATAACATCAACGTGAAGGATGGAGGACAGAGAGTGAAGAACGGAGAGACTATTTCGGTTAGCAAATATTTGGACTTGGTCTTACACAAAATCTAAAACAAATTCTGAGTTTAGTTTTCCCCCTTTTACAACATTTATGTGTGTGGAATCATTCTTTAGAAAAAAAAAAAGTTCTTTCTCCTACACGTCATCTGGAATGGCACTGGATCCCATATGCAGGTAGAAGAACTCTAAGTTTACTTACCTTTCACCTCAGCTGCTGGCCTACCTGGGGCTGCTGGACCCTGAAGCAGGATCTAAGCCATTTCACAAGCTGCAGGTAGGAATGTGATCAGGTACAAGCTTTCTGGAAAGAAACAGCAATATCTGGATCTAAAGCCCTTTAGTGTTGTGTTGGCTCACAAGAACCAATTGTTAAATTTTCAGGAATTTTTTTAAGCCAGGTATTAAATCATTGGTAGCTTGGAATCAGCTACGGTGGGAGTATTTATGACACAGAAATTGGCAAATGCTACAAATCAGGTGGGGTTTGTTTTTTTTTTTCCTGCAAGCCTGTTGTTAAACATTTGTCGGCACACACTGCTTTAAAATGTTCAAATCCTCAACCTCAACAACTCTACTCTAAATATTCAGAGGAGCATACAAATATTTAAATATAAGAAAGTTTTTTGGCAAAAAGAAAGTTAAGAATAACCCAAATATTCAAAAGGAAGCAGGATAAACAAAATTCTATGCAGCCATTAAAATAGTATTTTTAAATCTATTTGATAACATAAAAAATTAGCATATAACAAGGGGAAATCAGAACATAAAACTCCATACATAGTATAAGAGGAATTTTTGTGGCGAAATAGTATGTATATAGAGACAGAATTTTTTTTAAAAAAACCTGAATGGCATGTGTTGTCTGTGCATGGTGGGTTAAGAGTTGACTTTAATTTCCTTCTTCATATCTTCATATATTTTCCAAATATTCTATGATAAACATGTATTGCATTTGTAATCAGGAAAAAAATACTACATATCAAGACAATAATAAGGTCAGAAAGAAACTAGAAAATATAGGCCAAAAGTCAGCCATCATTTTCTGCTCACCATAACATCTGCTGTGCCAAATTGACACCTATCAATCACCTAGACCACGCAGTTTCTGTATCCCAGGCATCATAGGATAGTGACTCTGAATTGTGTTGGTTCTGTGTAGTTTTAGTTCTCTGAGCTCTTAAGGATGTGGCCGGTTTTCAGAACATTGCATAGAATTGCACTCCCGACCTGAAACCCATAAAAGCAGTGAATTAAGCACCTAATTTACCACTTACAAGTTCAGTCTCCATTTAACATCCCTTTCCAGGCCTCGCTCCGAGGGAGAGGCCTCGCGTTTCCATGTGGAGGGACTTTAACTGGAATAACACTCGGGCCACACCTCCCATTCATGCCTCTCCACCGGCAGGTGTGACTCATCTGATCTGAGAGTTAGGGAGAGGCTTTTTCAGAGCCAGCCCATCTACAGGACACACCCATTCTAGTCCGCTTTCTGCTGAGGGGGTGCCCCACTCCTGCATCATGGGGGATGCTTGCGGTTGACCAGCTGTAGCAGTAACTAAAGATAGGTGCTGCTTCCACTGGCGAATAAGCAAACCCACCTGGCCGCAGATTCAGCCCACTTTCTCCAATTACCTTTCTTAGTGATCTAGGCCATCTGATTTCTCCCTCTTCAGCATCTACTAAATTTATCCCAAATTTGGAAGAAGACAGATACATTGATGATTAGCCTCCCTTAAACCCCAACGCTATCCATCTGTGTCTTTGTAAAGTTGAAACTGCTGAAGACAAGGGCCACATCTTACATTCCCATTTTGTATCCGTGACGCTTAGTGTGGACATTCATGCACATAAACGTGCTCCATAGAAGATTAGGGATGTGGAAAGGAGGGAGTTGGTCAAAGGAAAAGATCCAGAGTTCAGAGTGGAACCCTTTTACCTGTTACCTCTAATCTTATTTCCTATTGAATTCAGTGAGAGTGGGACCCTTCTCTCAGGCAGATTTTGGCCCATTATCCCCATCCTTGGTTTAATGGATGGCACAGCATTTGTGGCTTAAATAATTCATCATGATCGATGGGAACTAACACAAGGTGAAATGGGGTCTCATCTGAGAAAATCCTTGGTAATGACAGACAGGGGAGAGATATAGCCATCAGTTCTTAATTACATTCTGTCTTCTCTTGGCTGTCTCCTCCTTTCTCCTTCTCCCCCTCCTTTAACACATATTTTAAATTAAGTAAATATTTTAAACCAGGAGAGATCTCCCAGTACTCAGTGTACCTTTGTGTTGTCTTGGCTTGTGCCCCCTGACTAACTCAGTCCCGAAAATCACAACACCATTTCTTCCTTCTCATCAACTGGCACCAATTAGACACCTTCTAGGTAGAGAAATAATTTGCTTAACTGCATAAGAAAATGGCCACTTCAAGCCCTTTAAGAATTTTGGTTCTCAATTACCCAGCCTTACTTCTCCTGCGAAGTGATAATTAGAGTCTAGATGATAACTGGATTACCAAGGACATCTCTCCTGACAGTCGTTTAACACCTAATCAAGTGTTAAGGTCGTAAATTATGCATTTCTCAACAGCATTCAGACCCATTTGAAAACAATTTGAAACAGTTCAAGAGTTCCTAGATGGTCTTCAGTTTTACAGGGCTGTGAAGCGTCCTGCTTAAAGGAATTACCCGCTTAGAAGAATTACCCGGTTAAAGGAATTACCCACTTAAAGGACTCAAAGTGTAAGGCACTCTCAGTTCTTTAATCAGCTACAGATCATTATTTTTTAAACTGACAATTGAGTGCCCTCCCATTACGTAAGAGAAATTGAAGTGTTTCCCAAAGTGTCAATGCCCCTCCCCAGAGAACTCAGATAAAAAGATTCTAGACAGAATTTCAAAGGAGGGAAAAAAAAAAAACTTATAACTTTGGTTTTTTTATGACTTGTTCAAAACCAGATACTAAAATTAAAAGTTCAACACTGAAGGCTAGAGATTGTGTTTCTCATTTCTGGTTCAGAGGGGAAAAAGTATTCTCAGTGGGTGTGGGAGGAGGTGTGGGGAAAGGTTGAACAAGAGGCTGCCATGCCCTGCCCTGCCTACCTTGGAAGAAAACCAAGCTTCTGTTCGGTGGTGGGCTCTTCTGATGACACGGGCCCTGTTAGAACAGCTCAACCTCCACTCTCACCACCATTAACCCCAAGCCTGCAACTCCACCAGTGACGCAGGCAAAAGTCCATGTCTCAAAAAGCAGCAATCAACATAGTCTTATGTTTTGCAATAAAATTTTCCCCACCAATTGGTCTATCAGTCCCTCTGCCTTCCTTTTCATGCCTCCTGGGCAGGACTGCAGGTGTCTTTAAAGGCACTGGGCACCACACACATTTATGACAGCACATCTCTTACTCCTCTTTAATAACAGCCATGCTTCTTTCCGGGCCTAACTGAGAATCTGTTTACATGCTCAGTCTCTTCCTCTTGGAAGGAGAAATGGTATAATTGGAAGCATAGATTACACCATGTAATTGTACCAAGATAGGGATCCATCTTCAGTCCAGCCCAACTCAATTAGAATATTTTTACTGCTTAATTTGATCTGAAGAGCCTCAGGGGGGGAAAAAAAATCTGTCTTATTGGAGGAACAGGCAAAGTCTAACACATATGGTTTCTTTCCTCTCTCTCCCTACTTGCACCTCAGTAATGTCCCACATATTGAAAAGATAAGAACCAGAAATCCAAAATGAGGACAGCCCTTTTCCATTCCTTCTGCTACATTTTAAGACTTCATTCATTAGAACAACCTGACTTGTTTGTATGGCGAATATGTTGAGTGCCTCCAAAATAAATATCCTTTATTTTAGCATACTACTTAGAAAGGAAAAAGATAGAGGTAAAATAGAATTGGTATAAGATATATGAAAGATCATTTACCTGGGCCAGTGTAGAAAGCCTCCTGCCTGATCTCTTTGCCTAGCTTTCTAGATCAAAATATCCTATCATCATCATGCTCCTGATTAAGAACTTATGGTGGTTGCCCATGACTAGCTGAATGAAATCCAAGCACCACTCAAAGACCTTCACAATTGGACTCCTACCCTCTCTGTCATTTTTCTTCAAGTAAACACAATGCTCCCATTATTCCTCCTATTCTGCAAACAGATATGCACATTCCTGTCACTCTGTCTTTGCTCCTACTCCTCCCTCTGCCTCTAATCTCCTTTCCCCACTCCTTGCAAAATCCTATTCATCCCTCAAGAACTAACTCAAATGCCACCTCCTCTACAGACCTTTCTTCTGCAGCTGATGTGAAATGAATTGTCTAGCACCTGGTTCACCTGTCACTTTACAATTCCTCTAGTCTACTTTTATGATAGTTTTTTTGTGTGTTTCCCTTGAAGGATTATAATTTTTCTGAGAGCAGTGACTATGTCTTCTAATTTATGTATACCAGTATCTCTAGCACCTTGCTGGAATAAATGTGTATTGTCTAGAAAGATGTTCTAGAAAGGAACCGGGTTTTCTGTCTTTTATTTTAAAGGAGTTTATAAAAGATTTTTTTTTTTTTTATTTATAGATGAATTTTTATTTTGTTCAGACTCAAATTTTGACCATTGGCCCTCATGGAAAAGCCACTATGCTAAAATTTAGAGAAATTCAAAACTTAGTCTTATAATCAATATTCTTCTTTCTTTAGTCTTTCATACAGAGTTGTGTGTGTTTAGATATGCTTTTGCTTGCAGTCATGTTTGGCAGGGGTATCTTGCTCTTTGTAAATCCTCAGTGTGTGTCACATAAACAAAATATTGACAGAATATTGATGGAAATAAATCACTCGCAAAGCACACTCAGGTGATAATCTCCTGAATTTTTAGAGAATTTCTTTTATTAGTATGTTAAAAAGTATATGATAAATCATGATCATTAAAGTAGGGGTGGTTAACATACAAAATTGTTTGACTCAGACAAAAGCACAGTCCCAGATGATGTACAAACTAGGTATATACAGAGTCAGGTCAACAAATATATCATTGTAGTGCTCTGGCTAATGTCAGAATCCTACCAACATCACCAATTGTGGAGCTCTTTTACCTGCCCATAATCCTGCACTGACTGGGCCAATTGTCAAGCCAGGGCTGGGTCTGTAGCTCACAGACCCCTCAAGCCCATTCCAGACTGGATCACAGACACTTCACACACCAGGATGGGTCACCAGACCACTTACACGCAGGTCTATGAGCTAGGTAACCAGCAAACAGGTCCTTGGAAGCCATGGGTTGGAAAGCATGGCTGCACATGTGGCAGCTGCCCAAGACAGTAAACTCCAGCCAAGGTGGAGTCATGGCACAGGTGCATTAACTCCACCCACACACATCCTGCCCACAAAGAATGCTGCACCACCCCCAGCCTGCCCCAAGGCAAGGGAACCTGATTAAATTATTCTATTTTCCCAACAATCCACCCCTTCAGGGCCCCTTATTGTACAATCTACGCATTCAGAATTTTCCACAATGTTCCCTTAGCGAAGATAAATTACCCTACATTCACACATATTACATATTCCTTCCCAGTCCCAAAAGTCTTAGCTTGTTGCAGCACCATCTCAAAAGTCCAAAGTCCAAAGTCTCATCTGAGACAAAAAGCAGAAGTCCTTCCAGCCATGAACCTGTAAAGAGTCAAAAACAAGTTTATCTACTTCCAAGATACAGTGGGACAGACATTGGGTACACATTCCCATTCTAGAAGGGAGGAATAGAAAGGTAAAAAAGTTCCCAAACAAATCCAAAACTCAATCAGGGCAAATGTTAAGCACACTGAGGCACCTGGACCCCTAAAGCATTGGGCAACCTCACTCCTACAGCTCTGCCAAGTGCAGCCCATTGAGCTGCCTGGTGCCTATGGCTTTTCCAAGCCATTGTCGCATGTTGTCAGCAGCCCCATGGTTCTAGGCTCCTGGTGGCAGTCCTGCCATCCTGCTCCACTAGATATTTCCTCAGTGGGGGTTCTCTGTGGGGGCTCTGACCCCACTTTTTTGCTCCACATTGCTCCATAGAGGAACTCCACAGTGGCTCCACCCCTGCAGCAGGTCTCTGCCTGAGTCCCCAGGCTTCCCCATACATCTTTTGAAATCTAGGCTGAGGCTGCCATGCCTCCACTGCTCTCACATACTGCTGGCCTGCAAGCTTAACACAATGTGAACGCCACCAAGGTTTTTGGCTTTTGCTCTTCAAAGATGCTGAGGCAGGATTGCTCCAGCCAGAGCAGCTGGGATGCAGGGAGCAGTTTGCCGAGGGCAGCTACGCCCCAGGTCTGTACTCCAGGACAACTCAGTTCTCCTAGGATGGGAGGAGTGCTCTCCCAAACTTCCCAAACGCCCTCAGGGCCTGTCCAGACTTCTCAAATGCCTTTAGTGCTTTTTTCCCCATTGTCCTGGTTTTTAGCATCTGGCTGCCTCACCGCCAAGATAGTATATTTAGCAAACAGTTTATTTGCTTCACCCTTGCATTTTTCTCCGGCTCTCTGCTTCTCTACCACATGGCCTGGCTGCAAATTTTCCAAATCTTTATGCTCTGCTTCCCTTTTACATTCGGGCTTTTGAATTACTTCAATCAGCTCGGTTTACACTGGCTATTCACTCACAGTTTCTGGCAGTTCTGCAGCATTTGCCCGCAGTTCAAACAGCTGCATTCGCCCAGTTCATCAAGGAGTGGCTACCTCGACCTTGTGCATATCTGTGGCTCTTTTGTAACCGCTGCCACCAAGACAGGCGTGTAGTAATGGAGACTAAGTTTTCCACCTTTTCACCAGGTGAAAACATACTTGAAATTCTGCATGGGCACCCGTCCTTGGATCATCTGCCCATCTGCATGTGGCACTCTTTTCTCAGGTTTATACAACACCCTTCAAGCCATTTGCCTTCAGACAAATGCAACATGCTTTTACTATATTGTCTCTAAAGCACATTATACCATCCACCCCTAGATCTCATAGGTGCAGCAGCCAGGGGCTCTCCCTGTTTCTGCTACTTTACTGTCTCAATTTCTCATGCACAACACGTCATGCCTGGAGATGCACGGTTTCCCCCAACTCACAATTGGGTTGGTCATCTTCCCTGGTGTGAGAGGCAGGAGTGGCCAGTCGCTGCATGTCGTCCTCCAGGACATTTATCCATGCTTCCAACAACTCTGCTTTCTGCTGCAAATCTTGATCAGTTTGCAGCATAGTGATCAGCAGCCAGGCTCCGGTCAGCAGAAAAGTGGCCACTGGGCACCACATGCTCAAGGACAGCCACATTTTCTCCCCTTCCCAAGGGACTTTCTGTTGTAATGCCTGGTCTTTGCTGCCTCACAGTACAGTGTGCAGCAACCAGATCCCAGTCAACAGGAAAGTGGCCATAGGGCAGAGCATATTCAAAAGTAGCCACATTTCCTCCTTCTTCCAAGGGCTTTCATCTCCTGTAACTGCCCAGAATCCTGTTGCAGACTATGCCAGTTGTAGCGCTCTAGCTAATGTCAGAATCCTGGCAATGTCGCCAATTGTGGAGCTCTTTTACCTGCCCATAATCCTGCACTGACTGGACCAATTGTCGAGCTGGAGCTGGGTCTGGAGCTCACAGAACCCTCAAGCCCATTCCAGACTGGGCCACAGACCCTTCACATGCCAGGCTGGGTCCCCAGACCCCTCACACACTAGGGTGGGTCACCAGACCCTTTACACGCAGGTCTATGAGCTAGGTAACCAGCAAACAGGTACTTGGAAGCTGTAAGTTGGAAGGCACAGTCACATGCCCAGTGGCTGCCTGAGGCAGTAAATTCCAGCCAAGCTGGTGGCGCTGCACCGGTGCACTAAATCTACCCACACATAACCTGTCCACAAAGAATGCTGCACCCGCCCAACCTGCCCCAAAGTGAGGGGGCCTCATTAAATTATTCTATTTTCCCAACAATCACTCAGGTGGGTAACGTTTCTATGGAAAGTCCTCACTCTTGTACACTCTCTAGTTAGGGATAAAGGACAGAGGCAGAAACTCATTCTTAAAGGGTGCAGAACTCCCCCCATGTATGTGTGATCTAAATGCAGTGTCCACACCTCCTCCAGTTCCTGCACATTTGGGAGTAGGTTTTGCACTCAAGCTTAGGACACTCTCCAGCTGCAGCCTTTGGTCATCCCCCATGAGTGGTCAGTGATCTAGTTTACAGATGTCCCTGTGGATGGGCAAACCAAGCTGATAACCTCCCTACTCACCAACTTCCATGGTCTCAGTCCCCCTCGCTCGAAGATTCTGAGGCATCTCTGAAGTCTCTTTCTTTCTCTCTATGTCCTAAAAGTTATCATGTTGGGTAATAATACAAAAATATCATGAGACATCATTAAAAATGTGAGGGAGGGTTTGTGAATGCTGAGAGATAGAAATATGAGGCAGAAGCAGCTTTGGTCTCATGGAAGAAGAGAAAATGAGAAAATCCGGTGCTGAGTGCAAAGCAAGATATTTCCCTAACCTTTGTGGTTATCACAAGAGGATCGTCACTGTATATCACAATCATATTTCCCCAAGACTGAAACCCCAGTGGCCACTTTGACACCTTATAATATTGTCCTGAAGGTTCACTCTTTTTTGCCCTCCAGATAGAATGCCCTGGATGACCTCGTGGGATGGGGGCTTGTGACAGAGGACAGTTGCCTTACAAAACAGAAGAAGGGAGAATAGGACCCTTCACAGTGTCTGTCCCATGGGTGATCTGCAATATTTGAGGTGGTAGAGGGATACCATTAAATAAGATTAAATTTCACAGTGAGAAAGTTATTTCTGTAAGGCTCAATTATCTTTAGAGCCTTACAATGAGTCAAAGCTAAGTGTCAGGTTAGTGCTACCAGGTCTTTGACACCTCTTAACGTTCACAGGTTTTCCTTTTTAACAAGGAGAGAGCAGACCTCTGACCCAGAGCCTTGACTAGGCTACTGTATGCAACTAGATTTGTAATACCATTGTTTTGTGTTTGACGTATTTAATTTTACAGTCATTTCCTATTTGTGGCAGGTCATACTGACTTTATATACATTATGTTCCTATGACTTTCTTTTTAAAATAAATCAACAGGAAAAAATGAGTCAGTTTAAAGTAAAATAAATAAGTAATAGTGCAGGCTTATGTAATTGTGGTAAAACTCAGAAAGGATGACTGAAGTTTGAGAAACATCAGTACAATCATCAGAATATGGGATGATGAAACTAGAGGACCTGGGGTAAAAAACCCAGTCTCTGCTCCTTTGCCAGTCCTGTGACCCAGAGCAAATGACATAACCTCTCTGAGACTCAACTTTCTCATCTGTGAAATGGCAGTAAAGATCACACTGCTGTGTTGCAGCAGTATTTTGGTTGGCCCAGGGGAGCCAAGTGTACAGGATGAGGGTGAGTAAACCAGTGGACTAATCTCATTACAATGAGAAGGCATGGCCAGTGCAGGCCAATTAATTCTTTGTCTACTACAGTATTTGTACTCTATACCGTGTATGGTATTTGTTCGCATTTGCCTCCTCCCGGGGACTACAAACTTTTTGATGGCAGTAACCATGCCTTATGGATCACTGCATATCTTCTGCCTCTTGGAACACCATTTCTCTACACTTCAGGCTTTATGAATATTTTTAAATTGAGCTGAATTGACTGATTGAATGGGATGGTCTATTTGTCTTCACAATCCCACAAAGATCCTGAGGTCAAATATTATCTACTATTTGCAGTTTCTCAGTAAAAACTCTCTGATTGATAGCACATGCATCCCTTGTCTGGACTACTGAGACCCTCTTCTAACCAGTCTCTTGCCTCTACTAGTGCCCCTCCCCCCATCCACTCTCCACTTGGCAACTGAAGTGACGTTTCTAAAACACAAGACTGACAAGGCTGCTCTCCCATTAAAAACCTACCTGGGGACAGGTTAAAACTCCTCAGCACAGTACACAGCCCTTTATCATCCATCCCCTACTTACAGCTTTAGTTCCGTCTTTAGCGTGCCCCTCTCCTCCAGCTAAACTGAACATTTCAGGTGCTCAAAAGAGGTGTGTGGTCTCTCAACTCAGGGTCATTGGACCCGCTGTTTCTTTTGCTGAATTGCTTTTTCCTCTCCCTTCTTTCTACCTGGCTAGGTTCCACTCGTCCCTCTAGGTGTCACCTCCTACAGAAAACCTTTCTGTCTTCTCCTGCACCAGGCTGGACAACCCTTACAGGACAGTGAGGGCCTGTCAGAAACACGTGTTTCCCTTGGGACTTTCAATTCAGGCCTCCTGTTTGAATCTCCTATTTGTAGTCTCTGCCTGCCACATCTCAGGCACCTGGCAGGTCCCTGGGCACTAACAGCCATGAGGCCTCTTGTTATTGTTCAGTTTCTGCTGCTGTGGAGTTTGTGTCTCACTGAGGTGATTCTCTCAAAGAAAAATTTGCACAGCTTGTAGAATGTCTGACCTTGCCAAACTTACCTCCAACTTTGATACAAAAAAAACAGCTTTCATGTGAAAAAAAGAGTCAGAAACATAATTTTATGCATAGGTTGTGTTTCCATAGCCTAGTAAAGATCCTGACATCACGTAAGTGGGCAAGGAAATTGTGGAAAGAAGGGAGGGATGGAGGGAGGGAGAAAGAATGCATGGTAGCGTGGTAAAGAGAAAGAAAAGGAGGACAGAGAAGCTAGAAGATACCAGACGTTATCCTAGTCGCTGTCAATCTTCAGTAGCCCTGCTAGGTCTCACCCTCACCCACCCCTCCTTCTGCCAAGCTCCATTTTGCTGTTCTCATGTAACCACACACAACATGGCCATGCTGGGCAGCCCCATTCAGCCCATGCTCCATGCAAAGTCCAGACACACCCAAGCCTGGAACATCCCCCTCTTCCCACTGGCTTCCTTTATAACCTGGGGTGAGGCATTGGGGGGTGCACACTGGGCCAGCTCAGTGTCTCCAACTCCATGTGTACAATCAGGCTAAACATCTTAAAAACTTGAGAAAATTGAAGGATTGCTTTAGGAGAGAAATCCCAACCAGACAGGCCATAGGCCAACAACATTGGAAAATGTTGGAAGTAGTTACCAATATTTCAAATTCAAGAAATTTTCCACAAAAATTAGAATTTTCAGCTTCTTTTCAAAATTGGAAAGTCTGAAGTCATGGGGCTAGCTTTGGTTGGATCTGAGTAGAGCTGCCTCCTTCAACAGGGGCATATCTCTCCTCCTATGGACAGTCCCTGACTTACAGTGGTCCCAGCTAGAATTTTTCGACTTCACGATGGTGCAATAGGCATTCGGTAGAAGCTGTACTTAGAGTACCCATATGACTGTTCTGTTTTTCACTTTCGGTACAGCATTCAGTAAATTACAAGAGATAGTCAACACTTTATTATAAAATAGGCTTGTGTTAGAGGATGTTGCCCAAATGTAGGCTAATGTGTTTTGAGCACGTGTAAGGTAGGCTAGGCTGGGCTATGCTGTTTGGTAGGTTAGGTGTATTAAATGCATTTTCAACTTATGATGGGTTTATCAGGCCTAACACCATTGTAAGTCGAGGAGGAGCTGTAGTTCGCCACAGTCCCCAACCCTCCTTACCATGCTCCAATACTGAAGCCAAGCACAGGTTGCCACTTCTCATCTTTCTCCCATTTTACGTGAACTGTGTTTATCTTACACTTGTCTATTTTCATTTAGTAGCATTCCCTGCCAGCCCCCAGGGCTGTGTACTCTGCAGACCAGACATTTCCACCACACATGCAGAACAGACGCCCTCCCATACGGTGTTCATCTCTTTACCTTAAAACAGGAGCCTGTGCTGTCATTTCCTGCTGATAGTTCATGCCCAAAGAGAGAGAGGGAAGAAAAGCTCTTCTTTAACTAACCCTAAATCTCCGAACATGGCTTTCTGCTTGTTTTTCCCGGCTGCAGGCATTAGTGTTTGCTGTCATTATTACTACCTGCTCTCGTTACCTCTCAGCTTCTTTACCTCCGGACACAGTATTTGCCCTCAAGGTAAACCTGTTGCCCTCCCAGGAGATAATACTTATCAGGACCTTTTGTAGAGCTCCTGAACCTTTGGAGACTGAGCCACACTTTACACACATGGAGCCCTCCATTATCACCCCTATTGTTGTCATCATTATTATTTGGGATTAGGAGCCCTCTCAGAAGTCTTGCCAACCACAGGCAGGTGCCACCTTAGAGCCTCACCTGGCCTGGCGTGGCAACTCAGGCCGGACGCACCTGGCTGGAGGACTTTGGTTCTGCCTGCTGAGTCCTGGGCTTTTGCCAGAGCAGAAACCTGCCCTGTAACATTCGCTTCTCCCTTACTCAGAGGCTGGGGTTCCAGGAAGGGCTGGGGGTGAGCAGGAGGCCTTTCCCAGGCAGCACAGTCTCTGCACCACTAGATTGTCATTGCTGCAGCAGTCCTCAAGCCAGGCAAAGCCTTGAAGTGCCAGATTCTCTCTCTCTCTCTCTCTCTCCCCACCCCCCCATCCCCCCATCCCATGAGAGTGAGACCTCAGAAGAGAGGGACGTACAGTATAGCTTAGGGTGAGAAATTGGGTTCCCATCACAACTGTTTATAGCTGTATGAACCTCAGACAATGATTTTTCCAATTCTGGTTCCACATCTGTAAAATGTAAATAAGTCCCAACTTCATGATAATATTATGAAATTTATATGTAAATAAATTTGAAATTACTCATATAAATACACAGGTAAATAAATACCTGTTTTTAAGTGTCTGGTGTATAGTAAACTCTTTATTAACAGACAGGGCCCCAGCCCCTATTCAGGCTTACAGCACCACCCAGAAGTTAACTGCTTTAGCCACAGAGTAAGCAGGCCAGACACCCCCCACAAGCAGTGGTGAATGCAAACATTTCACCAAGAGAATAATTCCCACTGAATGGCATGCTGCCCCCTACTTGAATTCCTGTCTCCACCCCCAACCAAATGTCTTCCAAGGAAGCGCGAGCCTTTTCCTCTTTTTGATTCTCAGCCTGTTCTGTGATGAGTCAAGTTTGCTCCCAACAAAGGGGTTGGGGTGTGGAGCATGAACACTGCTTCTAACACCCCCCCCCCTTTTTTTTGCTCTTTTTCCCCCTAAAATAAAAAAATAATAATTAAAAAAACAAACAAAAACAGAAACCAAACTCAAGGCAACTTAAAACAAGGAGAATGTGTTGAACCAGTGATTCCAAGGAAGAGTTGGACATGGAAAGGATAGGATGGAGGCAAGTCTCAGAAAAAAACTAGAAACATGGAATGCAGGAGTGCCAGGACTCCCTCTCCATTTCTTGTTTCTCCTCTCTGCACATCTGCTTTATTCTTTTTCATAGCACAGCAGCAGAAAATATGGCTACAGCAGCTGCACAGTTTTGCAGCCATTAGAGAGCCAATCATTAGAGAGAGACTGGCTTATTCTGTTTCTGATACTAAATTTTAAAGTCTCAGGGAAGAGATTTGAGTGGCCAGCTTTGGTCAGGAGCCTACTCCTGGACCAATCAACTATGGCCAGTGAGGGCAGAATGCCACCCCAATTGTTGGTCAGAATGATGAGTTCATGTTAGAACAGGGCAACTCCTGCTGTAAGTTTGTGGTTTGGGGAAGGAGAGATAACCAGAGAAGAACCAAAAGCAGCTGCAGAGATAAAGGTCCTACTCAGCTTGAGGAAAAATTTTCCAACAAATAGAATTGCCTGAAAATGTAAATAGAGGTCCCAGGAAGTTTAGTATCCCTTTCAATGGAGGCCTTCAAGACCAAGTGAATGATCATTCATCAGGGATGTTGAGGAGGGTATTTATGCAATGATTTTTATGCCTTTACAAACATTTGGTCTTATGATTCTGTGAACTCCACCAAGGGAGACAAATTTACCGTGCATAGTCCAGGTATCCCAGGACACCAAGGAAAGGAGGAATAGCCACAGCAATACAGCTAAAGCTTCTGCTGGCCACACCTGAATACACGCTTTGATGTGATCCTAGTCTTTCATCTTCCTAGTGACGCTGGTCACCGAAGGTAAGTTCAAGCCCCCTCTCACCGCCACACCAGTACCTGCCTGTTTACAAACCAAAATGTAACAGATTTGGAATCTCTTTGTTCTTCTTCTGTTCCAAGATATAAGACTTTATTTACTGTATCTAGTATTACAATGAATAAATTGGAACTGTAAGCAATTTGGCATTATTTCGAATCTGTTTTTTTACCTGAGATCTCCCTGATAAATTGGCAGCTTTGATTTTTATTAGCATTTTCACAATTATTTTCTCATGCAAACTTCTGCACACTTGAAAGGCTTCCTTAAGAGGGGTTTTCCTTAACCACCAGCCACTGTAATGTGATGAAGGGAAATGTGATGAATGGGACTTGTACGGCCCTCATGATAAGAGCCCACCTGAGCATTCCTGGGCAGGTACATAAAAGAAGGATTCGTTGGATGTCTTTTGCCAGAGTCTGGGGTCATCTGTTCTCAGAGAAAAGCTACAGATGCATGCTTGAGCTAGGTCATACTGCCTTGTGAAAGCCAGTGGTAAAATTTTCAGGAATTTTGTGAGCCCATTGTTAAACCATTGGTGGCTTGAAATCAGACTCTGTGGGGATATTTATACCTCAAAAATTGGTGAGTGCTACAAATTAGACTCCCCAGTCTCCCCCTTACCCTCACCTCTAGTTACCAGCATAAGACTGGTTAGCTGCAACTAATCAACTCTGTTCACTGCCTCTTCGCCAAATGACAGGACTGGCCCTGGCACCAGTACTTAGCTCAAGCAGTCAGCTCTTCTCACTTTTCCACCGAGGAAACAAAAATCTTGTTCTTCTGGCAATATTAATAGTAACATTTATATCAGGTTTCTTCTGTAGTTTCTACTGATGCTTATAGCATACATGAATAAATAATGTTGTACTCTAGGTGTCTTGACAATATCCTCCTGCATTCTTCCTAGGACTTTTATACCATCTCTCTCTTCAGGGCACTAAGTGAGAAAGAGGACATGAGAAAAAGATGCCACCTGTTTTAAGACGATAATTTTTCCTTTCATATAAAGTATTCTTGCAATGTCTAAAGTTTCTGAGATTTGTCGAAAACAACTTCAAAAGCAACAGAGTGTTAGTGGAGGGTGCATGAGAGGCTGACATATGGAGTTGGACAAGTTATTTCACTCATCTGAGCCTCAGATACTCAATTAAAATGGAACTATTAAGATTGGTTTTCAGGATTGTATAAGAAGGAAAAAAAATGTATGAAAATATATGAAATGTGGCATAAATTTCCACAAATTGATGTAGCTTCTCCCTCCCCAATTAAAAAAAAAAATTCTGAGCATCCTTTGTAAAACAATACTCCTGAAACAATCTGTTGTTTGGGGAAAGCCAGGCTAAATGGATATGAAAGTAGTCTTGACTTACAGATGTTTGGAGAATTAGCACTCTGAACCTGTTCTGACACATCAGAGATGCGGGGCAGTCAGGGGTTCCTGGTCGTTCTTTATGGCTGTACGGATAGAAACCTGAAATTCAGTGGAAGTCCAAGTCAGGTCCTGATTGGAAAGAATTCTATCCCTCTGTCAGCCACAACAAAGCCTTACAATCTGAGAGATCTTAAAGGTAGTGGGATCTTAAAGCCCAGCTGCTAAATAAGATGCAGACCGAGGAAAGGCATGTTGAAACTGTATTACAGAATGTTTCTACTGTTTACATATAGCAGGGTGATAGGAGGTCTTTTGGGGACTGAGGAAATGGAGCACTCTGATATCCCAGAGGTTACTTCAGATTCCTTTCTGGTCACGGCATTATCAAATTTCCAAACCATGTAGACGCCTTGGACCAAAGGTCTCTGAATGGTTTGGGGAACATGCAGTTACAAATCTGAGGCAGCAGTTTAGTGGCTTATGTGGTCATCCGCCTCAACCCGAACTTGTACATGAGCTGGCAGAAAAGAGAGCAGGGCAGAAGCAAAGTAAAGTTCAGAACTAAATAACATCACATATATAAAGAATGTATCACAATGCCTAGCATGTTCAAGGTACCCAGTATGAACGATCCATTGTTTTCAGTGGAGTTGGAGTTGGGATTGGAGTTGGAGTCGGGGCTGCGGTTGAGACTGGAGTTGGAGTTGTCTCTGGTGTTGGTATAAATGAAGTATTTGGAATCCTGTCAGTGTCTCTCAAATCACAATCATGTGTCAGATGCCAAGCCACTGATGTATAAAATAGACCTGACGCTAATGCTCCAACTAGATTACTAATTTCTTTAGGGGTAAGGCCTATATCCTAAAGTCCTTTATCACTACAACTAACTCTGTGCTGTACACATAAAAAGCACTTAGTAAATACCTAACTTCCCTAATTTGTTAGCAGTGTAACCAAGCCTCAAAGTCTTCTTAGGTGATGTTGTCAATCAGAGACAAAGCAGAAGAGTCTTGGGAGCCAACAGCCCAAGGAGCCTCTGACTCCTTCAACTGCCTGGGCCATTTATTTGATTTCACTCAATAACACAAGAAGCTGCCATTTGTGCAAATATCCGGGATTTCAAGTGAAATCTGAAATAACGAATAGGGCTGCCATCTAGAAAACCTTCACTGTTACTGTCCTTCAGTATTAAACTCTCACTCGTTGCTGCATCTAAAGAGAATGCACAATGGAGACATTTCCCAAAAGCTGGTGGAGACATTGTAGAGAATTTTTCCCACTTATTAGATTAAAAACATAAAGACCTAACTCTGGAAATATTAGCTATCTATAGGCCAGTTCCAATTTGTCCAATGTGTGTCTAAGTGTGAGCACTTGGGTGACATGTTGGCTTAACTTCTCCAGGCTGAAAATACTCAAACAGTGTTGATTTCACCTTCTCCCTAATGTTGACAATCACCCCAGAGCAAGAAAAAACTTTAGCAAATGTCATTCAAAAAAAAAAAAAAAAAAAAGAAAGAACGAACAAATTTATAGTGCCAGCAAGCATGGGAAAATGAGAGAGGGGATCATGAAATTTTGGAAGAAGAGATGCTTAATGGGTATTTCCTGGTTTTAAGGTGTTGTTTATGCTGTCCAATTGAGCCATCCAGGGGTACCCACAAGATGTGCCCTGAGACTTGGTGATAATTGCAGGGTGGCTAGAGGCCAGAACCTCA
The DNA here is from genome assembly GCF_027409185.1 of Cynocephalus volans. Lineage (NCBI taxonomy): Eukaryota > Metazoa > Chordata > Mammalia > Dermoptera > Cynocephalidae > Cynocephalus > Cynocephalus volans. The sequence goes on along the minus strand of NC_084470.1, from coordinate 30,983,282 downwards.
ACCTCAGGTTAAGAGCCAAAATTATATAGCCGAGCACCTATTAATCAGGATTAACCTCCAAGGATGCCAACTCTGGAATCTTCCTCACAAATAAGCATCTTCATGTACACTTTTAAAAGAAAACAAAACACTCATTTTCTCAGATTGAGTCATCTGGCCTGGTAGCTCCGGAAAAGATGTTCTAGCCCAATGATGAAAATAAACCAGTCAACACCCCAAACGATTAGGGTGGGCCTAATGAGACTCCAAGCCAGCCTCAAGGGCCTGTTCCTGCAACCTGCCTTTCCTTTCTATGTGTTTCATTTCTCTGGAAAATCTCTGTTTATGGCCAGATGGGACCCTGTCTCCATAGGAAAATAGAAAACTGAGGTTATTTGACACATATTTAGTCCAAGGAGACACTTTTATTTCAATTATCTGCTTATTTACAGAAAATTTTTTTTAAATTTTAGACTCTACTGGTCTTAGGAATAAATTTTGTCTTATATACCTCAAAACATACTTTTATCCAAATCCATTTTCTCCTTTTCCTATTTGCAGAGGGGCTGAGGGTTGGTCTGAAGCCAGGGAATGAAACAAACCTTCCCTTGAGGCAAAGTTTAAGAGATTGTAGGAACCCTGAGCTCCCATATATCAAGAATAAGTTTGGAGGGGCTGGCTGGATAGCTAGGTTGATTAGAGCGTGGGGCAATAATACCAAGTTCAAGGGTTCAGATCCTCCTACCAGCCAGTTGCCAAAAAAAAGCAAAAATAAACAGATTGGTAAAAAAAAAAAAAAAAAAAAAAAAAAAAAAGAAAAGAAAAGAAAAGAACAAGTTTGAAGGAACACAAAACCCAGGAGATGGGTCCATGTTACTAGGAAATGCCTGGAATATTTTCTTTGTCTTGTAGTTTACATGTATGGCCCATTAGGGTGTGCTGGGTGGATGAAAGTTCAGGCAGCAGATAGTTTTCACAGCTTCGAAAGTCCTAAATATTTGGGGGATTTTAATTTCAGTTTTCCTAATGGATGCTTAGTTAAGGTGAATCTTTTGGAGGTAAAAATCCCCTCAAAAGGAAAATGATAGACCTTTGAATGGTAGTTGACAGGCTGTGGGTCAATACTTTGGGGAAACTCTCTGAGCCTCAGGCTGTTCATACACAAAGAAGCTTTGTTTGTTATCATGTAAAAGAAGCACAATGAATAACTTTGCAAACATAGAAATTGGATAGTTTATGATAAACTACACTTTGTTTCAAAGTATTTAGATCATTGCATTATTTGAGGGAAAGAACTCATAGATGATCATAAAGACAAAAGAATCTTAGGGGTACTTCGAAAGGTTTGTGGAAAAATAGAATTAAAAGATAACACAAATCTTTCCATGAACTTTTTGAGGTACCCTCATAGAATGTGCATATAGCATATAATGTAAAATATGCCCTCTAATCATAGGGGGATGTGTGTAAATACAAAAATAAATAAGAATTTGCTTGACTGGAGGTCCTCTACAAAGGTATTTTCTGGTCTAACTTATATAAAACACATTTTATAGACACCTGACTTTAATCTTTCATCCAAAGTGTAGATGGATTTTTACTGAGCTCCATGAAAATTATAACTCTTCATTTTGATCAGATTTTGTACTATACATAAATTAGCAAACACATACAGCATCTTGTTGTTAAAAACAAGTTGTTTTAATGAAAACATAACCTGAAAATCAAGCAGTATTTTTTGGAAGGATAAGACATTGGTTGAAACAGTAGTGTCTTACAGACATTAAAAACAGTTGACATAATTCTGTAAGGATGCTGAAATTTAACTTTTGTATGTTTTTATTATACCCAGAGTATCAAAAGTAACAGAATTTATTCATAGAATGGCAGTCATTGAATTCAGTTTTCTGGTACAATTTTCTTCCCATATAAACTCATAAAAAATGTGATGGGTGAACCATTAGGAATGCTTAAAGCAGCTCCTAATGTATGCCTGCACAGAAAAAACAGATAGATTGCAAAATGTTCATGCCTTTTACGTTTTTTACAGTATTAATAAGGAAACACTGTGATTACCAATCAGAAAAGACTCCAGAGTGCTGCTTGTAAAGTGCACCATTATAAAGATTTATATTTGTATCTGGGGAATAAGATGGAGCATTGATATTTTAAGGAGCTCAGTTCAAAAATCTCTTTATTCAATGAAAGCCTGGGAGAGTGAAATATCTTTTTTCCTGTGGCAGAAGTGTGCATATTGTGGTTAGTTATGATCTACATGGTAGGAAGAAATAGACTTGGTCCCCCAAATATTCACCAACACTTGAAAATGGATTACAAGCTAGCTGTATTAGTCCTTTTCTTTGGTTTATAACAGAATACAAAGAACTGGGTACTTTGTAAGAAAATGAAATGTATTGCTTACAGTTTCAGAGTCTGGGTAGTCCAAAGTCCAGAGAACGCATCTGGTGAGAGTCCTGGTGGTGGCGACAGTGACGCAGGGGTCTCATATTGCAGAATGGCAGAGCAAGAGAGAGAGAGATTCTTCGTGTGCTCTCCTTTTAAAGCCCTCTGAAACATACCTCTGACCACCATTATTAATCCAGTCACTATAGTACAGTCTTACAATCTAATCACCTCTTCAGGGCCCCACCTTTCAATTACCATAATAGGACTTCCCACCCTCTTAACACTGTCTCAGTGCAAACAAAGCCTCTAACAAATTAAACTTTTGGTGGGACACATTTCAATCCACAATAGTAGCTATGTAACCTTTCAGCAAAATTGTCTATCACTGCTGGAAGTGAACTGGATTGTGGGATTATTTGTTCAGTGCCAAGTCATGCATTGGTTATCCCATTCTGTGTCAAGAGTGTATAGTGTGCCAGAGGCCCCCCCACCCACCAGTGCAAATCTATCTTTCACTCTCTGAGAGTAAGTGTTTTCAGCCATCTAGAAACATCTAATAAATGCTTATGAGGAAAGACCTTATATTATTCCAAGGTGCTTCTGCTATCACCTAATAAGTTGGTATTTTGAGAGTAAATGCCTAGAGAGAACACATTTTCTAGTTTACAGCTGCGGCCACCGTTCATTTTCCAAGTTTCCCAAGCAATACCTATGTGGAGTTTTATAATCAGTTCCACTACTTCTCAATCCAATATAAAAGTTTAACATAGTAATGCTAACCTACCTTCAACCAGAACCTGTCTTCATCTATGCCAGTCATGATAAATTTTGCTGCAAGTATCAGTGGTAAAAGTTTTATTTGTCACAAAATCCAGAAGTAGGGAGCCCTGGGCTGGTGTAGCAAATTAAGGAAGGCGTTAGGACTCAGGCTTTCTTCCATCTTATGGCTCCACCATTCTTAACATGCAGCATCTTCCTGCTGATGGCAAGATGACTGCTGCTCCTCCGAGCTCGATAGGTGATCAAGCAGGAACAAAAGGGACAAGGAATGAGCAAGAGCAAGATCCCTTCTCTGCTCCAGACATTGTATTTTATGTGGGACAGGAAGCTCCCATGAACACCCATTGCTGCAAGGAAGTCTGGGAAATCAGGTTTTGCTTGTGTTTTTTAACTGGACACCACAATACACCAGATAAAATCAGAATTCTAGGAGAAAGAAGAGCAGAATAGATGTTAGGTAAGGAACTAGTAGTGTCAGCCACAAACTTCATTTTTAAACCTTCAGGAGATTTTTTCCTGCTGTCTAAAGCTGTGCTATGCATTACAGTAGCCACTAACCACACATACCTATTTCAGTTAATTAAAATTAAAGTAAATATTCAGTTCCGCAGTAACACTAGCCACATTTAAGTGCTCAATAGCCACATGTGGCTAGTGGCTAACATACTGGATAGTGTTGGTCCTGAGCTTTCTTTCTAGGAAATGGATGCCTATGTCTTCTAAATCCCACATGTTTTAGTTAAAGGCCTTTTTTTTTCTTCTTCTTCAATGAAAAAAAAAATAGCAAGTCACCATCCTTTATTAAAAATACATTAAGATCATTGCATTGCCCCTTGTCTTAGTTTAGCTTCTTCCAAACACTGAGGCCGAAAAAACACCTGAGTGCAGGTAATTTATATGGGAGTTACCCCACCACCACCGAAACAAAAACAAAAACAAAAGAAAACACACACACAAAAAAACCAAGTCAACAAAGAACAAGAGTGAAGGAATGGAGACAGTGAGACTAGGAAAAAGAAAAACCTATAAATATGGGTTATTGAGGTCACTGATGCAGGGACTCAACTCCACTGGACCTCTGGGAAACATACAAAACACCTCCCAGAATCATCTGTTCAAAGCACAGCAGGCTGGAGTATTTGTGCACTAGCTCCCCTGCCCTGGGGGTTAAGGGTTCCCCTGGGGCATTAACTCCCCTACCCTTCCTCTCTCTCTACGGTGGTGCTAGCCAAATGAGCTCCTTGAGCTTTGAAGAAATCTGTCAGGCACAAAAGTGGGTGGATGCCTGCACAGAGCTTCAGGGGGCACTGTCAGGGTGCACAGCACTATTATTCAAGCTAAGGCAGATATCAGGAATAGGGTCTGGGAGATGCAACATGGCAGACCAAGATCTTCCACTACACCCCTCCACCCTCTTTGTCATGACTCATTTTTAAGCTTATTTCACTTTGTAAAGGATTTTGGTCCTATTAAATCACAATCACTTGAGGAGCTCATAAGTTCCCCAACAGACATGCGACTATGTTAGCCATGATTATTCTTTGTACACCTCTTTCTCCACAATAAATAGGATTAAGAGCTTAAATTATTAGACGGTTAAAAAAAAAAAAAAGAAAGAACAGGAGAAGCCACTGAATTGGTGCCCCTTATAAATGCATTTTAGATCAGTATGCTTGGGGAATTAGATGGGGTCTTCCTGTAGCAACAACAAATGTCTCTCTCAGATCCAAACATTTGTACTGCTGTGGCTTCAGAGCAGACAGCCAGCACTGGGCTGTGATTTGAAGGATTGCAGGCACGGATCCTCTTCAAAAATGTATCCCACCCATCCATCTGCCTCAGCCCAGAAGTCCACCATTAGAGAGCTACACTTTGGTGTTAGGGCTTTGCTCTATTAAAACCACCTACTCCTAGAGAAGAAGTTATACTCTAAGCCCATGCCTTTCACCATTGAGTGGAACTGGTTTGACATATGGCTTTATAAAATAACAGCTGGGAGAGGGCACTGAAGAGCTAAGTTTATGGTGGGGAACTTGATCATGAAACATGGAAGATGCTGCGGAAGGCACAGAACTGCCTGAGAAAGACGGCTCCCATTTCCACACCGCACCTTCCTCACCTCTACCTATAGACAGGAGCACTGATAGAGGGCACCAAAGGTGGAGTTTCATTATTTTGCTTTGAACCATGAATAGCATTGAGTAAAATTGGCTCATCAGTCATTAAATATCTATTGAGCATCCACTAAGTGCCAGGCCCAGTGCTAAACTCCGGATACACAGAGATCACCAAAACAGACATGGTTCAGACCTCAAAGAGCCTACAGTACATACGGGGAAGACTTTCAAAAATCAAGTAAGTAAAAAAGTAAGTTCAAAGACTAATAAAGTGCCACGAGAGAAAAGAACAGGGTCTTGTATGACCTCCCTTTGAGGAAATGACACTTAAACAGAGGCCTGAAAGATAAGGTGGGAAGAACAAAGAACATTCCAGGGAAAAGGTAGTTTATCTAAAGATCCTGTGGATATAGGAAGAGACCAGGGTGTCAGTGGTATGGTGGGCAGGATGACTTTAGAAAGAATGACAATGGCAGGGGAGGACCAGATGTCCATCCCTCATTTCACAATTCTAGAACAAAATGCCACCTTCCCAGTCCTTCACTGGTACTTGGTAATTCTTAGGTACCCTCTCTTCTTAACAGTAATAACAGTAACTAATATTGTGTGGGTAAAAAATAATGAAAAAATTAAAAAAGGAAACAAAAAAGTAATATTGTGTGAGTCAATCCCATGTGCCTCACAAAGGGCTTTCACACTAGCACTTATTTATTAACTATTATTAATATTATTAAATATCAAAATAATATCATTTAAAGGCAATGCTAGAAACTCTGCGTAGATTATCTCAGTTAATGTTCAACACAATACTTTACAGCAAGAATCATTTACACCCCATTTTCCAGATGAAGAAAACAAAGCTGAAATAAGTTACAGGTTGACCCCAAGGCTGTACAGCTAATAACCCAGGCTTATCAGATTCTAAAATCCACGCTCTATACCAAAGACTGGCAAACTACAGCCCATGGGTCAAATACTGCCTACCACCTCATTCTATAAATAAAGTTTCTTAGAAAACAATTATGCACATTCAGTTATGTATCGTCTATGGCTGCTTTCTCATTACTACGGCAGCAGAGTTTAGTTGCAGCAGAGAACTTATAGCTCACAAAGCCTAAAATATTTACTATCTGGATATTTTCAGAACAAGTTTGCTGACCCCTTGCTCTAGACAGGACAGGCTGACCCCTTGCTCTAGACAGGACAGGGGCTTTTATGCAGAGATTCTTGGAATCCTCTAGGGATGAATCCCCTAAAATTACAAATTTGTATGTTTACCTGTATATTTTTTCTGAGGAAAGTGTCTGTGGCTTTCATCAGATTCTCAAAAGAATTTGACTTAAAAAAATGTAAGATCTCAACTGAACCAGAAGATGTTTTAGAACAATGATCTTCAAAGTGTGTGCAGTCCCCACACCAGTAGCAGAGGCGTCGCCCAGGGACTTGTTAGAAATGCACGCTTCTACTGAATTAGAAATTCTAGGGCTGGTGCCACCAATTTGTGTTTAACAAGCCCCCCAAGTGGTTCTGAAGCTCATCAGGTTTGAGACCCTCTACACTATTTAAACTTCAAAAGCCTAAACTCACAAAACTAAAGTCAAAACATTGACTTTGATCAGAACTCTGGTTGAACCATAATTTATTTCATTTTATGAAGAGTGAGAGAAAAACAGCTTATTTAGACAGATACTTGAAGTTGTTGTCTTATCCGTTGCCTAAAAATGGCATCTTTTAAAACTGAACGTCTAAGTTCATCCGAGATTTGCAACTGAAGGGCAGGCATCTCACATTGGCTCTCTCGCCTTTTAACGCTGGACCCTCGTTTAAGCTGTTCAGACTGATTGCTAACGGCCAACCAGGGTAAACCCTCTGCAGACGCCACGCTGTGAAAAACATACTAGAGACCACCATCTGGCCCATTCTTTTTTAGTGACACAAGTGACAAAATGGTCAAACATAAAAATTCACTGCCTCAGAACTAGAATTTTTCCTCCAACAAACTAGCTCTTGTGCGTCTGCCGGCCCCTGCCACCGTCTAAAAACACGTTTCTGGCCCAGACCTGGGATGGCTCCTCTCACAGCCCCTCAAACCGTTCCATTTGTTCTTCTCAGAGCTGCTTCTTTCTGGCTCTGAAATCATTATTGTTTCTTTAGAGATGACAGTGAGACTGTTGTTGTTTTTAAGATTATGGTTTTATGTGAAAATGTAATTATTTGGGAGATCCTCCACATTTTCCATGTTTACTATTTTCTTTTAATTCTTAGGACTGCCTGGTAAAAGTGATGTCCTCCTCTGTGCACTCAGGCCATTTGGGGGAAGCCTGGCCCTTGGTTTGGAGGAACTCATCCAGAGAGATCTGTACCTACAGATGCAAGCAGAGTTCATCAGCCGCCCAGTCCAACCATAACTTCACAGCATTGTCTTCCAGCTCTGAGCCCCATGCAGGGTTTTTCATTGTCTATACCGCTCCTGCAGCGATTCCAGAAGTTTCACATAAACCTATCCTACACCTGCATAATTTAATAATTATTATATCAATATTTAATTACCCTCCACCTGCATAATTTAAATCAATTTTTTTTTGCTTGTTTTCTCCATTTGGAGCTCAGGGTGTATGAAGCAGGTGTGCTGATGTTGAATGTGGCATTTTCTGGACAATTCCCTCTATAGCATTAATGAGACCTCACTGCCTGGAGGCAGAAAGAGAGCACTGTGTGTGGGTAATTAGTGCAGGTAACCCTGGTCTGGTAAGGACCCTTTCAGTGGTTAAGTGGGACTTGGTCTGTACTTGCCAACAACCAGCTAAAGAAAGTAAAAGGCTCTAACTAATTACTTTCACTCTTCAATAGTTTCCTCCATTTTATGTTCATTCATTCCTTCAGCACTGATTTCTTCAGAAATTCACTAAAATCAGTATTCCTGAAGAAACTCCACTGTTGCCAAATTCTCTCTTGTTGGAGGAATAATAATAATAATAATAGCAAATAGTGCCAGGCACTAAGTGCTTTACCTACAGTAACTCACATGATCCTCAGAACAACACTGTGAGAATTTGAGTATCATTCCCATTTTACAGATGAGAAAACTAAGTTTAGAGAGGTTAGGTAACTTGCCCGAGGTTACACAACTAGTAAATAAATCTGTGATTTGAACTTGAGCAGTCTAGTTCCAGATTTCATGCTCTTAACCACAGGCTGTGCTGCCTCCAATAAAGACTCCTCTGTCCTTTTCTTAAAAATCTGTTCTTTGGCTATAAGCAACCTCTTCCTCCTGAACATGAGAATGAGCTCTCCACTGGGGTTCAATGAACCACCTGCAACAGGAGCTGGGGCGATTATTAGACAGGCCTACTGAACCAGAATCTCCATGGTGAGGCCCAAGGAATCTGCACGATTAACAAGCTTCAAGGTCATTTGGTGCCCATCAAAACATTAGAACTACTGATCAATCCCCAATGATCAATTTAGAACCACTGATCAAAACTTGAAACTTTCGGAGTTTTGCTAGTCACCACCTGGCCCCATACTACCTCTGCAAGTCTTCAGTGGTTACAAATTCTTCTTCTGTTTGAAACCTTTCTTTTGGACAAGCTTAAGCCCACAGATTGGAAACACCCATTGTGACAAGATTTGAAGCATACCCCAAAATGCTCCACCCCCACCTTATTAAGCCTCAGCACTCCGAATGTCATGACTCAAGATCTCGGAGCCTTGGGGTCATTATCAGCTGATATCAGGAGTTTATTTAGAGTCACAGGCTTTAGAAGTGGGAGAGAAGAGAGAGCACCAGGAAAAGGAAGGCAGGAGAAGTGGGGGAAGACAAAAATACATGCGGTTCCCCCCTTCCACGGTTGGCACGCTGGCGGGGGCCCCTGTGCGTGTCATCTCAGGCAGGAGCAGCTCTACATTTATAGGAGTCACCAATTCCAGGAAAGACTACCTATGTTTATGACAAGATGCAAAGCAGAAAAGGTGTCCCTTTTTTTCTCTTTTATAAAAATTAGAATAATGCAGCAACAATGATGAACCTGGAGACTATCATGCTACGTGAAATAAACCAGGCACAGAAAGACAAATGCCACGTGAGTTCACGTATATGTGAAATCTAAAAAAGCTGATCTCACAGAAGGAGAGAGTAGAATGGTGGTTAGCACAGGATGGGGTGTTTCGGGGGAGGGAGGATGGGGAGATGTTGATAGAAGGATATATAATTACATTTAGATAAGAGGAATAAAAAAAAATGCCCAGAGTAGGCAAATAGAGATAGAAAGCAAGTAAGTGATTGCCTGGAGTCAGAGATGAGGAGAGAGGATACATCAAGGGTGGGGAGAGAGACGGGGCATGACTACTAATGGTTATGGAGTTTCTTTTTTGGGTGATAAAAATGTTTTAAAATTGATCATGGTGATGGTTGTACAACTCTGTGAACATACTAAAAACCACTGGATTGTACACTTTAAATGGGTGAATTGTATGATATGTTAGTTATATCTCAATAAAGCTGTTTTTATTTAAAAATTAGAATGAAATATGGCTTATTCTTATCTGCAGGCCCACCTCTAACATTTGAAGATCCTGGAACAAGAGTGCACAAATGAAGGCCCACTCATCAAATGTCCAGATATTTAAAAGTTATGAATCAAGTGAAGAAACCATTAAATCAAATATCTTTTATTTTCTTTCCTTGACCAATATATCTGCACAATAACTTGGAAGGCCACCCTTGAATTTGGAATCCTCCAGATCCTCAGAGCGCTGTGTTGGAACATGGAGGTGGGGAAGCATGGCCTCTGGATTCTGAACTATGGCTTGCACTCACTTTCTCCCACCCCCAGATTCGTCTCAGCTTTGGGGAGCCAGCATGCACAAGTGTGGGCACATAAGTCTGCAGGTCCAAGGTCTGTCACACCCCAAGCAAATAGCCATTCCATTGCCACCCCTCAGGACCAAAGGTGCACACATCAGCCCATCTTTGAGAGGAGAACCCCAGGGAGAAGGCCTACCAGGTCCTGGAGATGGATGCAGACCACTCAGGGGTGTATGGGCAGAAAAACCCGAGACCTCAGATTATTCCAAAAGGTAGTAAAAGGTGGGTCGTGGGCTGTGGATGGGCAGTGCCCTCTTAGTCCTGCAGACCCTTTACATGGTAGGGGCCCAGAGTGGGGCCCCCTAAAGCAGTGCAACTCAAAGTATGGTCCACAGACCAGCAGCATCAGCATCATGTGAGCAATAATTAGAAGTGCCTATTCTCAGGCCCCACATCAGACGTACTGAGGCAGAAACTCAGGGGGCAGAGCCCAGGAATCTGAGTTTTAACAAGCCTTAATTCTGATGCATGCTAAACTTTGAGACTCACTGCTCTGATAAAGTACATGACCCAGTGCCAGAAGCATCCCACCCCCAGCTCCTTGTTCAGGTCTAAGGAAAAACAGCTTGTATGTGTTTTTTCTGTCTTTCCTTTGGGCTCATGTCACAGGTTCCATGCACATCTCCTCCAATTACTTTCATTCTGCTGAAGTACTATCTGAGGCCGATGTCACAAGTCACTTATAACTCTTACCTCCACCTCCAGCTGCCCTTCCCCCACCCCATAGCCCTATGTATCTCTCTATTCTCGGGTGTTCTGGTGGTTTGTGTAGTTATTTTGCTGCTTCTTTAAATTACAAAAAACTGCTTTCTCTATCTCTGGGTGCCTATCCCAAGGCCTTTCAGAGACCACGGACTCTATCAACATGTATTGATTGGAACCACAAAAAGAAGGGAGAAAGAATTCTAGAAAGAGTAAAGGAAAAGTAGCTCGAACAAAAAGAAAATAACTTTCCTTTTACCCCAGAATCCTCTGGGTTTTTTCTCCCTCATACCTTTGCTTATGCAATAGCGATGAATTTCCATTTGGGCTGTGCTGCTTTCAAGCCACGTGACCTTCCCTAAGTTAGCAGACAGCCCTGAACCTGTTCACCCACTTTGTGAAAAGTAAAATGTAAGTCTGAACTCAGATGGCTTACGAAAGCATTGGTTATGTAATAAGTGCTCAAAAGTGGCTAGCTTTCTTCCTCAAGGCCAAGAATCGTAATTGTGTGGTAAGGACACAGAGCAGGCAGTTTAAGGCAGCACAGATCCATTTAGAAAGAGGAGTGATTTCTTGGGGGTGCAAAAGCTATAGATATTATGTGTCAGTCGGGGGCAGGTCCAGGAGCAGATTCAGATTTCATGAGGCATAAAGCTTATACAATCAAGGGGGCCCCGTTAGGAAAAAGAGTATCTTACTTTTGCTAAATATTACAAGAAGATATCACCATGTGAACCCATTGCTAGGGCCCTCCCAGAGCTGGGAAGGGGCTGGTGCAAGTGAGAGGCCCTGAAACCTAAGTTCCATTAGCTTCATGACAGATCTACCTCTGGCCAGGTCTCCAGGCAGAGCTGGGAGAGCTGATACAGATAAATACAGCTTGGCGGTTAGGACTGGACAGCAATAAATAGATTTCAAGGTGGCCCATGTCCTTTCTTACCTTGTCTTTGGTCTTGCCAAAATGGGAACTTTCCCTTTCCTTTGTCCTAGAAAAGTCTCTGAACGGATGAACCCTTTTTCCTTCACCTGCCTCCAGTCAGATCACATCATCGCACTCACTCATCACCTGCCTGATCCCCAGGGGCGGCATCCTTCCTTGGCTGGCTCGTGATCGATTTGCCTCTTAAGAGTCTGCTCCAACTTCTCTCCATTCCTGTGGTTAGAGAAGCAGCCAAACACCAAGAGCCTCATGTTTTGCTCCCCTCCGAGCCAAGGACTCACTGAACCCCTACAGAAAATCACTGGGTCTTGGTTTCTCACTCCCTAAAATGGGGCAGCTTAATGGGCATTTCCCTTACACCTCCATCCCCAGAAGCCCTCCGAGCTGACAGGAGATGAGATATGAATGAGGTCATGCTTTTGAAAGGCTTTTCACTCCTGAGTGGAAACACACCATTTAATTACAAAAAGAAATGCATTCTCAGGTCTAGGAGTTCACTTCTTAAAGGAATGAAGTAAAAGGTTCTGAGGCCAAGTCAGCGAGGCTTGGGTGTGCAGCTCTCAGCACTCGTGGCATGAGAAGTGTTTATCTAAGGAGAACATGCTGACGTGTGGTTAGAACAAGGGAAGGAATAAAAGGAGATCACTATCAGGTTTACTGACACTTAAAGGGGAAAAAGGGAAAGACAGAGAGAGAGAGAAAGGAAGGAGATTCTAATGAGAGGAAATGAGTAGAGGAAAACTGAGGCAAAGTTTAAACTTAGACAACATTTTAAAAAACATGCCCCAGCCTTGCCACTTCTTTCTATCAATTCAAGCTGATATTATAACGTCTTCTGAAATTCTCAGCCTAAAGACGCTGAGCCCCAAGGAAGCAGGTTCACTACCGAGAGACACCAGTGCCAATTTCCAGCAGAGGTGAGATGAGAGCCCAGTCTCTGAACCTCCCACCTCCCCCCAAAGGGGTCTTCCTGCTACACTACCCTGACTATACATAACAAATCGCCTGAGAGGAAAGGATACTGATATGCTAGTTTATTAATTTGAAATACATGTGATGCTAGAAGTGTTAGAAATTTCAAGTGTGAGAGCTCCAAGTTTTGCTCTCAATAAAATTTATTTGTAACCAACAGCATTCCTCACATAATCTACTAGTAATTCACTAATCTGCAGAGCTTTGTGCAGTAGATGAAATATCCCTGCCCTCTAGGAGTGTATAGTCTTCGTTGTGGAAACAGAACCTAGACATTCCAAAGGCTGACAAATAATACAGGCAAGGCAAAGATTCAATGATGAAGGGTCCGGGGAGATGCTGAAAGAGTTTGGGAGGGGAGCCATCCTGGAGGCTGCAGGCAGTGGGGCTTAAGTTAGACTTGAAGAACTAGTGAATTCAGAGAGGGGGATGAGAATGCATGCCCAGCACCAGGAACTATGTGGGCAAAGACCTGGAGACAGGAATTGTAGGCTATAGGGCTGGCTAGATCAGAGACTGTGTGTACAGAAAATGGGACGCCAGGATGGAAAGAATCTGGGACCAGACTGGGGAAGACGTAGTTAAATTTGAGCAATGGAAGAAGAGACATTATCCTAGATAAAAAGGGGTCATGGATATTTTGGTAACAGCATGATGAAAATTCTGGAATTAATGTGGCTATGATGTGCATTAAGGATTCTATGGTAAAAGACTAGAGGGAGGGAGATTAGTTAGAAAGCTTGTCAGGTGTGAGTGATCTCAAATAGGTTAAACATACCCCCTAATGCTTATTTGTATCATTCATTTAAGCAGAACTTTTCTTTATAGATATGGGAGAAGAAACTTTGATTACATCCCAAAGACCAGAACAGCGGCATCCTTACTGATCAGGAGTGAAAGACTTTGAAAAGTTAGGTGATGTCCAATTTGGAAGGGCTGTCCCCTCCAAAATTCCCTTTGATAGTGTTTGTTTCCAAGGGAGAAGCTAAAATTGTCACAATAGTGATGAAAACTGGGGGGGGGGGGGGGGAGAGAAGTCATAATTAGCACCATTCAAAGTCTGACTCCCACCTCCAGCCCCTAAACTCCCCCAACAGTAACTGCTGCCTCCAGGCAGAGCCAAGAGGAAATCCACAGCCACAAGCGGCTGTTTGTTTGAGCCTGTCTGGCAGCTCACCGGGGCCAGCCGTAGTCTTTGCACAACCACAACTGTCAGTTGAAAAGAGGAGGAAGGACACCTGGGGGGCTTCAACCTTAAAATAAGATCTGTGAACGCTTGCAAAAAAACCACTCCTGTGCAAGCTGCCTTTAGTACATTTTTATTACTCTCGATTTTGGGCTTCTGTACCCTTGCAGCTAATGAAGCAAATACATAAGTGGAATATGTTTTAGTGGAATGTTTTATCTTTATTACATGTGTGTGTGTGTGTGTGTGTACATATGTAAGGTGCCCAACTCTTATGTAGAAAGACTAAAGAAAATGCTGGTTAGGTATCTGTAGCAGGGAAAACTATTGCTCAAATTTAGTTTACTCTTTGCACAAGCCAAGATGTTGTTTCTTTCCCTAAAATGTTGATCTTTTCGCTTATGTGAGTGCCCTTCTCTGTAAGTATTCTCTCTTCATCTATTGAAATCCTTTTCATTTTTAAAACTCCTACTCTGTTTTCTCTGTCTCCTCCTCTAAACCTTCCCCTGAGCATGTCAGCCCATGTGTCACGCTTTCCTAATATTGCTTAATAAACCTCCAAAATATAACTAAGTTTCTACTGTATGCCCAACACTTTTCTAGGCATCAGGAAAAGCAGGGGCCTGCCCTCAAGGAACTCATAATTCATTAGAAAAAATAAGTGCATAAACAGCCAGCCCTAGTAAAATGACCCCAGTGACCACCCTATGGGATACACATGTTTAAACATTAGCCTTAGTGCCTGCCCACGGCCATTGCTGAGGGTGCAGCCTTCAGCAGCTCTGTTCATCCTGCAGGACTCCACTGTCCTGCAGTTGTAGCTGATGGACAAGTGTAGGGCAGCACAGCCAAGGCTAGCCCATCGGCAGGCTGGCCCGCAGCCTAGGAAGTGGCTGGGCCTAAAGCCACACAGGGCGGAGCCAATCAGATACCTCTCCTTGGGAACATGGCAGCAAGCAGCAGGAGTGAAAGATGAGAGGTCCTGAGGTGGGAGGAGGCAGGACACCCATGATGGCTCTGGGGGAGCCGGCAACAACCTCAGCAATACTGAATATTCATTGAGTGCTCACTATGTGCCAGACTCTGCTGTCATTATCCTCACCTTATAGTTGAGAAAACTAAGACTTAGATGAAGTAATTTCACATTCTTGGGGTCTCAATTCACCTATCCCCTCATCACACAGATGCTTGTCTGTATGTAAAGTAGCCCTTGTCTCCCCCAGCTGACCCTCCTACCTCACCCTGTTCATGTCCTTTGTAACCTCACTACTCAAAGTGTGGTCCCTGGACCAGCAGCACCAGCGTCAACTACGAGCTTATTAGAAAGGCAGAATCTCAGGCTCTACCCAGGACCTGCTGAATCACAATCCATATTTTACCAGACGATTTGTTTCCACATTAAGTTTCGAGAAGCACTTTATATTATTTTATATTACTTATATGAGGGTATTTCAAAAAGTTCATGGAAAGATTTGTATTATCTTTTAATTCCATTGTTCTATAAGCTTTTTGAAGTACCCTTGTATTACTTTATATTGTTTATGGCAGTCTACGATTATTATTATTATCTTTTATTATTTATCCTCTGTTTCCCCCAACAAGGTTGTAGGTTCAGTAAGAGCAGGGGCTTGACCACCTCACTCCTTTATTTCCAGCATTTGAAACATATGGTAGTCATTTCAAAAACATCAGTTGGATGAATGAATATATGAATGAATGAATGACTTTGCTCAAGTTTTCACAGCTAATAAATAATGGAGTCAAAATCACTACCCAGGACTCTAAAACCCAATAGGTGGCTTCCTCTTTGAAGTGCTCATTCCCCCAGCTCCTGGGAGTGCTGGAGGCTGATGGCACTTAATTCAAAACCGGGACTTGCCTTCAGCAGCGTCACCCACGGTCACAAAACCTTCTCAGGGGCAGCCCTCCTCCAAGGACTGGTGGATGGGGGCAAACAGAGACTCAGCCCCACTTCTCTCAGCTCTGAAGGGCTGTCCCCGCTCCAGGGCTCCCCATGAGATCAGCTGCAGAATTTGTGCTACTGCACTGCAGCCCACTTCTCCCTCTGCCCAACCCTGTTTCCTTCCCTCTTCCACAGGATTGATCCAAAGAACATCACCCCCCAAATTATCTATACCCAAATCTCCATCTCAGAGAATGCTTCCTAGGAAACTCAATCTGAAACCAACAGACACATGGTGGGAGATGGAGTCACACTGATGGTGGGCCCCTCAGAGGAGATCCAGGCGCTCCTGCCAACAAGCCGCGTTGGATCCTTTTCAGATTCCATGGGGGTCAGTTCTTCCTCCTCTGGAGCTCCTTGACATCCTGTCACCTTTTAAGTGAACCTCTCTTCATGCAACGAACATGACTAAGTCAAAGAAGTATGAGGAGGAGTCCTTGGAAGTTCCAAGGAAGTGCAACTGATTTGAATGCAAGGGACAAGAGAGAGTTCTCATTGTGTAAGTATCACCTCCAATACAAGATTTTAAAGTCAAGCTGCAGAGTAACTTAAAAAACACTGGGTACATGGTATATATGTAATAAATACTTAACAAAGCATAAGGCACCAGAAACAAATGCCTAAATATCAAACTTGAAGTATAAATTAAGAAAAATTAGTGTTTTTCTTCTACTACAGGCATGAACTGACATTTGCATTTTAGCCATAAAGTGTACAACATACTTTATGCAATCCAAATGCTGTAATCTCAGCATTAGAAAGCGAGCGAATTGGTCTCAAATAGTGTCCAAGAGGGTTTGTGGTGACTGACATATTTAAAGCACCTACAAATTGATCCCATTTAGCAGTCCTGAAGGCAGAGTTCCAGGGAGAAAGAAAACAGTTGAGAACAAAACTGATCTCTGAATAGTGGCCCCATTTCAACCATCTGTCAGTGGACGTGTCATCATCTCATAAGTCTTTAAAACACACAGGCCTTCTGGTTATCCTCCCACCTAAACAACTAAAACCTGGAAAAGTACATGAATCAACAGCTCTGGAGACATTGGACATCAAGCCACAAAGGATAGTGATCCCTGAAAGACAGAAAACAAATGAGGTGAGCCCTACAGTCGCCCCAGTTTACTGACTGGAGAAAAGTTCTAGGCTGTGTACAGGGAGGGGAACTCCAGGCAGAGCCCAGGGGTCTCCCTAAGTGGAGCAGGCAGATCGGGCAGTTTTAGGGTAGTCAGGGCAGCTAGATTCATAGGGCAGAACATCTGAGAGGAGAGCTCTGCACAGAGAGAGAACTCCAGAGATCGGCAGAGGGTCCCCCTCCAGTATTCAGTTGAGCACTAAGCAGTGCATGTTTGTCCAGAGATTAGAGGAAATAGTGCACAGAGCTTCAGTAGCAGGGAAAAGATAACCCTACACCAAACACAGCTCTGGTCCCACCTAACAATGCTTAACAGCCAAACTCGGAAGGATAAAACTGGATCTAAGAAACTTAACCATGTCTCAGAACAGAGCTCCAAAACATAGAAATAAAAAACATCCACCACCCAACAAGGTAATATTCATGATGGCTGGCATGAAATTAAAAATTAGCAAGCACACAAAGAAGCAGAAAATGCAACCCATCTGGGTTGATTGAAACTGACCCAGAAATGACACAGACGATAGAATTAGTAGACACGGACGTTGAAACAAATAGTACAACTGTATTCCATATGTTCAAGAAGTTAGAGAAAAGACTGAACATGATAAAGAGACATGGACGATATTTTTTAAAAAATCAAACTTCTAGACACAAAGCACAATGGACTGAGGATGAAGTCTGCGCCAAGAATCTTCAAAGTGTTTGCGTGCTCTTCCCAGAGAAACGAAACGCTCAGCTGGTCTCTCTTTTACCCTCCATCCCTGAGGAGGGACCTGTAGGGCTGCTATTTTGGCACCGTTCAGCAAGGGGGACCTTTCTGGCTTCCTATAAAGGTTGGAGCTCTGGACAGTATAAAGCAAGACCAGCTGCCACAAAGGGGCAGCAGTTCTCTTCTTGTAAAGCAATTGGTGCCAGGCAGAGCAAGGGATGGGAAGCCAGGGGACATGAGTTCTGGTCCCCTCGGCCCCCCACCCCCACCCCCACCCCCAGCATCTGTGTGACTTTGGATAATATAGTTAACCTCTCTGAACCCCAGTTTCTTAATCTGTAAAATAAGGGTGGTGATGATGATAATATTACTCACTTTGTAAGATTGTTGTGACGATTTGATCACATTAAAGAAGAGAATGCATCTAGAAGTCCTTTATAAGGTCTAAATATTTGTAGTTATTTTCGCCTACTACAAAAGCCAGGAGATAAGTGCCAGCATCTGTGGGCATGCCACATATTCTTCCTCCTCAACCCCAGCCCCACTCCCAAAAATCTCTTAATCACCTTTATCTTTTCATTGACATTCCTTTGACATTCCTTGGGGCTGCTCAGTTAACATAGGATAAGTGGAAGTAAGACATTATTTGAACAACTAAGAATGGAAGAAAAAATTTTAAAGTTTGCTATTCTAGTTCTCCATGTCGGGTAACAACTACTTCGAACTTAAAGGTATAAAACAACAACCTTTCTGTTATGTTCTCTGATTCTGGTTTGGTATTTGGACTGTACTCAGTGGGAATGGCTTGTCACCGCTCCACCAAGTTTTGGAGCCCCAACTGGGATGACTTGAATTGCTGTGGGCTGGAATCATCTGAAGGCTTCTTCTCTCACATGTCTGCACCTGCACTTAGAGGACCTGAAAGCTAGACTCAGCTGGGACTATCATCTGGAGTTTACGTGGGGCCTTTCTGTGGGCTTAGGCTTCTCACAGCATGACAACTGGGTTCCAAGAAGGATCATCTAGAGTGTGCAGAGAGGGAGTGTTGTAAGAAACCTGGTGAAAGCCATGGCCTTTATTCTCTAGCCGTTGACAGTCTACCAATAGTGAATAAGCCCACTCAGATTCAAGAGGAGGGGATGGGACATGGATCTCCCCTTCCAATGGGAAAAGTAGCAAAGTATTTGGCTTAAAAAGTACCACCCTTGCTATCTAAATTCTGCACAGCAAAAGTATATTAAAGTTTATTCAGATTTCCAGGGTAAGTCATGGTCAATGACACCATCCTTCCCTAAATTACTCTAGCTCAGGAAAACCTCACCTTCAGCAGTCCATCTCTCTGATTATCTGGGTCATCACTTACAGTCATCGCATTACACTGTCACTGAAGACTGCAAATGCAGTGTGGTGGCAGCCATGGAAATGCGGCCTGGCTTGTCAGAAGCATAACATTCAAACCCTCCTACAAAATCATTCACAGGATGGAATCAATTACAGAGTTGCTCTCTGAGCTTAATTCAGATGACCCTAGGACACCAAAAAAGAAAATGCTTTTTCCTGAAGCAAAATGAAAATCTTAGAAAAATTTAACTGATAACGTGTTTGTATTAGACTCCCTAGTCTCTGGGGGCTACTCTTAAGAAAGTCAAAGTTACTAAAAGTGTGCATATGATAAGTGACCTAAGTAAAAACAGGCCTGTTTCTGCAGGTATTAGGTTTTATGCTTTTAAAGTTTTATGGAAAGTATGACAAGCCTGGTCTGAATTAGAAGGTCTCTGGCTTAATATTTTTTGTGGGGTAGGGTGGGACGTGTTAGGATACAAATGTATCAAAAAAAAAAAAAAAAGTTAGCACAAGAACTTGGGAAAAATTCTGCCCTCAGGAACATGCCAAAGTTGCCCCTAAAAGTTGATCTCAAGCAATTGGACGGTACTGTTCTAAGCTATAATGACAGTGTAGAGAAGCCTTGCTCGTCCGGTTTGCTTTGAACAAAAATTCGGCCCTTGATATAAAGAGAAAAGCAGAACCACCCCAAGTGACAGCCTTATGAAAAGAAAAGAGATGATGCCAGGCTCCTGCATGATGTGAGAAGTGGCCACACAACTGCCTCTTAACAAACAAGAGTTCGTAATACCTTCCAATTTTCATTTGTACCTAAAGTATGCACGAAGACCAGTGCCACAGAAAGGCAACACAGTGTCGCAGCTGGAAGTGCAGGCACAGGAAAAAAATCCTACCTGGATTTGAATTCTGACTGCTACTTACTAGCTGACCTTGGGCAATCACGTCTCCCCTAAGATTGAGTATCGTCATCTGTAAAATGGGAAAAATAATACTACCTCTCTCAAGGGGTTGTTGAAATGATGTATGTAAAAACTTAGCATAGTATAGTTCATTAAAAATGCACCCCGAAGTCTGGTTTTTGTCATTTTGTTTTTCTTTTTCTATTAGTTTCATTCCATAAAGTTTATCTATGCATACTATAGAAAATTTGAAAGTTAAAGAAATACAATATGCACAGTAAAACCAAAGTCACCCATAATTCTGCCACTCAGAAGCAGTCTTTATTAACATTTTAGTATATTTTACTTAGGGTTTCTGCAATGCATTTTCTCTATCTGAGAACTCACTGGGGATATAATCTTGAAAGCTATATTTTTCCCTTCTCATCATAAGATCAATATTTTCCATGTAACTAAAAATCCTTCCTGAACATCCCTTTGAACGGTTGCATAGTCTTCCCCTATACACTCATACATCTTCTTAACTGTAACACAAAGATTTCTCTGAAAAAAAAAGTTCCATTTTTTTCCTTGGGAGAGAAGAGGCCAGGAGATACCTGCACTGTGGGAGCTGCTCATGCTGCCCACGTGCTTCAGACAATGCCAGGAACACAGGATTTGAGCCACAAAAGAATTATTTTTTAAAAAGTCCTAGATCTGCCCTCCTAAGAAACATGGTCTTAGCTGTTAGTCCAGTTTTCCAGATTTCCAAGTGTGAATTTCTACATAATTTCCTCAAGAAGATCACAAATCTATGACTTTCACATAGAAAGATTTCAATTCTCTGATTTTCATGAAGTACCTCCTGTTACTTCTCTTTCTGAAAAGTCTTTTTTTAGAAAATATAAAAAAGCATGGTTCTTGTGGTTAAGAATGGCCTTCCTGCCCATCACAAATAAAGCTATTGTCTTCCCTTTCTTAAGTGTTCTGAAAAGTCAGCAGGTAATTAAGGGAAGATATTTATTAATAAGTGTGTGGATGCTCTGCAATGACCGGACATACACGAATGCAGCTTGAAAGCAACACAGGTATATTTCTGCTCACACAACACAGTCATCAGTTGGACTGGCTTTCCATTTAACAATTTTAAAATCTTAATTTGTTCATGTTTGTTTTAGTCATCGTTGCCTGAACACTTAACACTCTATAGAAGTGCTTTCTACTTTTGTTATTAAAGCTTCTTACACTGTGATTTGGGGTATGTCTCCTTCCACAGGCCACCAAGACCATACAGAAAATGCCCTGAAATGCAAACAGTCCCTGAATTATTACACCTATTACTTTTTATTAGTAGTAAAAACAAAAAGAAGCAAGGAACAGTTCTATTTATGCAGAGCAGTTAGAACATAAATAATAATAAAATGCTAAAACTATAAAACTACTTACATGATATTAATTTAATTCTAATAAAAAGTAGGTTTAGGTATTGCCTCCATGATAGCATTTTGCTTTCATCCAATATTTATACCCAAAAAACATTTTGGCTTAGGAAATAAAGTAGTGATAAAAAATTACAGTCTTTGAATATTGGGCTTTGACTAGTCCCCTGCTGCCCTTTATTGTATGTTTCAGTAAAATACAGTACATCTTGCTGTTTTATTTCATTGTTTGTGGCCCGTGCAAAATCCTATTGTCCAGCTGCCCAGCTTAAATGAACAACAAATCAGAAGAACCAGAGAGACACTTTAACTGATTAAACTGGGTCTGGAATTTTCCTTTTACTGCTAAATTATCACCTTATTGTAATTATTTTTACACGTTGTGATTATTTCTACAAAATTCTAGGGGAGATACTAGTCCGAGGGCTAAGGCTTTAGCACCCCATCTCAAAACCTCGAGTCCTGTAAAGAGTTCCGCTTTCATATTCTGAAGTTGTGTCTTTTTCTCCCTAAAATTATTTAAATCAGCTGATGTGGAGTAACCAGGCCTTATTATTATTATTATTATTAGTTTACTCAAGGCTCATCACTTTACTTTTTTTGTAAAAGTTCTTTGGCCTAAGGAAAAAAATAAATAAATTGAAGGAAAATAACATTATTTTGTCATAAAACAAAATGGAAGACAAAAAAAGAATTAGGAACCAACTCACATTTCATCCACACAGATATTCACAGCTAGACAAATAGGCTATAGTGCATGTGAGGAACTGCAGAAAACATTAAAACAATTAGGTTTTCATTATTAAAATTAACACATGAAAATACCTTTGCTGCATTTAAAGATCTCCTTCAGAAGTACCTGATAAAGCAGAATACATCCCATCTGAAAATGAAGGAAATATGTTTCTACAAAATCCTAGATAGTTCTTTATCATGGCCAGGTATGTATAGACATAACAGAAAACCAGAGCAACCACATATGGATGAACAAGTTGTACACTGCACAACTCCAGGGGGAGCTGGAGTTCACGTAGATTACAATGTGAATGGTGCAATTGATTAAATCTTAAATTAAATCTTGATTAAATCTTACCAACTTTGTGCCTTCTATTCAGGAATGTGTGACAGCAAGGAAGTTAGAGCAAAATTTACTTTTTTAGGACCTAATATAAAAAAAAAGTTACCAAGTCAAGGTACATCGATAGGTATGTATTAAGTCCACTTGGATGAATTTTATTGGCTACACAAGAAAAAAATAAGATTTCTGCATTAGAGGAGCCTACCTACCGCTGAAATGCAGGGAGAAGATATGTAAAAGAGCAATTTTCAAATGCTTCAGGAACATTCACAACCAACAGACAATTAACGTGCTGTTACATGTGGTCATTTTCCAGATATGAAAGTGAGTCTGGCCAGAGCTCCCTCTGCCTGGTTACCCTGGAGTAGCTATGCTTTGTACTTGAAAATATAACATGACATTTCTTTTCAAAAATTGTACTACTCATCTTTGTTGCCAATTTAGACTCACTCTTTCCATCTCACATCTGAGTATATAGGCTTAAGTACATCTGGGGGGAGGGACTCACATATTTACAGCTTCATTCTAACTCTAACACGTATAATAGAAAGTAAATTCAGACAGCAAGCCAATTCAAATGGCAAGTTTTTACTTCTAAGTGCCATCTCTACTAAGTTTGTTGGGATCTCTTTTTATTAAAAAAAAAAAAAAAAATCTGGTCTTATCACCCGCTAAATATAGGCAGATATTAAAGACTTCATATGTTAATAAATGCTGGAGAAGGACTTTTGACTCTACTGTTAAACTACTTTCATTTCCTTGGGCTGAACAAACTTGCCTTGACTACGGCTGACACCAATTGTTCAATCACACATTAGGATCAACTCGAGGTGTATTTCATAAGTGCCATGCAACTTTGCTTACCATAATTGTGCGGGTCAAAATCTTTCCTTATATATCCTCATTCAGGCTTATGGGTGAGCACACACTTGTACATACACAAGCCAGGAAAATCCAATCCCCAACTTGTGTATGTACAAACAGGTATTCAGATATTTGATCTCTCAGCCTGCGTTGAAAGTAGGAATTCCTCTGCAGAAAAAAGAACCCCTCCATTGGCATATTTGTGGCATAGGAAATTGCTGGAATTCTCAGAGTGCTAAGGTGCAGGCAAATGATTAACATGTCTCCATAAATCACTGCAGATTTAGGATTTAAATACGTACTAAACATGGCAGGGACTCTTGGGTCTTCTATTTATAAATGCAGTCCTTTTTCTTTTGCTTCTCTCCCACCCCCTTTCCTTTGGATCAAAGAGAGAATTCCAAGCAGACTGAAAAACAATGGTAAATGTTTGCATTGCTGAAATTCATGCTGGTGCCATAAGTGGATTTAAGGCGGACTGGGCTCTATAAACAAAATAAAAAGATGGCATCCAAATGAAAATATGTAAAAAAGATACTGGGGGAAAAATGCTTCAGAGAAGCAGTCTGGTTAGTTGTAAAATGACTTTAAATTAGGCTTTAAAAAGGATTGCTAAATCTTGACACATATATGAGCAGCTTATTATCATGCAATTGTGCAGTAGTTGCTTGATCTTGTTACTGATTCGTCACATATGAATAAATGATTAATTACCAGAAAGGCTAAAACAGAGTAGAGTGAGAGTACTGAAGCTCACCCTGAAAGAGGGGCTTAAACACGTTTATTGCCCTTTAAGTGCATTTCATTAAGGCCAATTAAGGACTTTCATGTCTTATTAGAAAAATGAAGTAGATTTATGAGGTTTTCGTAGGTTGTAAATGCTGGGGCTAGCAGATACAAAACCGAGCACAAATGTGGTAGTTAAGAGCTAAGAAAATATATACAAATGCTCCCAGAAAGCAAATATTTAATGGTAGTAAAAAGCCAGTTCAACACGAAGGCGATCTTTAAATAAAAGAAAGGGCATAATTTTTATTTCCTCTCGTCTACCCACTATAAACTTAAGGATTTGCACACGGGGAATGTTTCCTTCTGCAGTTTGGGAAACTACTTCAGGGTGGGACAAAAACAAAACTAACCCAAAAATGGCCCACCAGCTACTGAGTCCTTTGTCAAAACCAAGGTATATATCAATAAAAATGCTCTTTTAATTCCAGAGTGAGAAACACATTCTTGAGACAGAGGAAAGTAAATCCAGCACTGACGTGGTTGTTAATAAACAAACAGCAAGCAAAATTCACTGGCGAGGGTTAGAGCCACGTGCCTAACTCTCTGCTTTTCTGGTCCCGTCAGATGGTGTCAGAACATTAGCACAACCAAATGGTTATTATACACCCTGGATTTCCTTGATTCAAGGAAAATTACCATGACAGGTTAGCATGCATTTTCTGTCGCCCTTTGGGAATGATTATCACCCCCACACCATTCTAGCCTTGGGGTTTATCTATATACTCAACATTCAAGCAGTTTCTTTACTCTTTCACTCACACATACACATACACACACTTAATATTCTCTCAGGAGACTCGTGCAGCTTTGTCAAATGCAGGAATATATGTTTGGTAAAATGCACATTTTTACCTTGCACACCATTATGGAAAGCCTCAACTGTTTATCATATACCCTCTTGGATAAATAATTTCAAGCCATATGAAACTTCTTCAAGAAAATCTCAGCAGAAGACATACAGTCATAACTTTTTAAGCTCAGATCTTTCCTCCTTTTAAAAAAAAAAAGAATATTGGCAAGTCAGTAGATCATATCTGATTAATTTAAAAAAAAATAAATCAAGAGATGTGCTATATAGCACATGAAAGATGTCCAAAACTCGCCAACAGTTCTGCAGCACACACATATTAACTTTAAAATGAACGCCTTGGTTTTGCTTGCTGAAAACCTATTTACTACCGCAGAAAAGACTGAACATAGAATTTTAGCACTCCTTCAAGAGCACTGGCAAGTTTTTTTGCTTAGAACCTTTAAAATGGTATTACTAGAAGATCCGACAGCAGGAAATCACATTAACTGTGCAGTTTCAGAAGAAAAGATGAAAAAGTGGTGGATGATATTTATAAAGGTGGAAGTTGTAAAACAAGGTAGAGTCCTATCGGCATATCTCTGCCGAAAAATAACAAACACACAAAACAGCAAACGCAATATTAATTTCAATGTCCTTAGTATAACTCTA
Source organism: Cynocephalus volans (assembly GCF_027409185.1). Taxonomy (NCBI): domain Eukaryota; kingdom Metazoa; phylum Chordata; class Mammalia; order Dermoptera; family Cynocephalidae; genus Cynocephalus; species Cynocephalus volans. The sequence goes on along the minus strand of NC_084470.1, from coordinate 30,957,672 downwards.
TTTTGTTCTGTGAATTTGATTTTCCAAACAAATAATGGCCTGGACAGAGACCTAAAGCTACTAGCCATGTATCTGTTCAGACTCTGCAAAGAATTTTATTGAACCAAAATGTGATGAGCATCTGTCCTTGATGATTTATTCCAAACAGTGGAGATGTTATAAAATGAACACATTGCATCTCCTGCTATAAAAGAGAAACAAAATGATCTTTTAGTTAATATCCCATCAAACTTCAAGACACCTCATGGAGCACAAGGATTTCATTCCATTGCACCTTTCTCCAGAATGCCAAAACCGGATTTAAGAATTGCTAAAATGCAGAGTTAAATGCGTATAACCAGTTTTGGTTTTTTCCAGATCAACAGATGCCACTTGATTTTTATTTTTATTTTGACAGCCCAAAATGTAGGCCCAGGCTAGGGTGCTAATTACCAATAAGTTCTTATTAAAGAACCGAGAGTGCTTTTTCAGAAAGTTCAATATCAGTTTGGGCCTCAGAGTCACTGAGTTACAAATAGGAGTGGAACCTTTTCAAGCTCAGGATTGGATACATTTTGTCAGGCACAACAGACTATTTCTGGGGAAATTGCTGCTAAAAAAGAACAGAAAAAAGAGGTTGGGTTTAAAAGCTTCCACAGACTTGTAGCATGTGGGTTTTATTCCACAAAAGAATTTTTAGACAGTTTCGGTAAAAACAAATCCAAAATAGATTAGTGCCAATGGGATAAGCACAGGAACGTTAAAATTACAACTCACACCCCCAATATTTCCACAATAATGCAGTTTGAGATTGTCAAATAAAAACAATACAAGGTTTATCTAATCTAGCCAATTTATTTTTAAAGAGCTCATTAAAACTAGGGAATTAAACTTTCAAATGATGCAAAGGTGATTTCTGTTTATACCCAACTCAGAAAAAAAGTCTCAAATTATTAGAGTTTAGAGCAAAATGAGTTTTTAATATTAGGAAAAAAGAATGGTTTCTATTGAATTGTAGAGCTAAATCTGCCCAACACAAAGAGCTGGGAGGAGATAAAAAAGATGTAGCATATTGAAGCAGAGCTGGACAATTTCAAACTCAACATGGACTTATTTCTCCCTGAATTTTCTAGGTTGGTCATCCATAAATCTTCACTGTAATGAACAAGCTGCAAAGTTTTGCCCTTTCCTTCAGGCTGTTCAAATTCTAATGAAATGCTATAGATAGAATTTCGCTGGGCATGCTTGGCATACCTTGAGCATAGAGTCAGGCAGAGCTTTGTGAAGCCACCTTGGGGTAGACAGTTTTGCTTTTTTTTTTTTTTTTTTTTTTTTTAAATTTTATTTTGTCGATATACATTGTAGCTGATTATTGCTCCCCATCACCAAAACCTCCCTCCCTTCTCCCTCCCCCCCTCCCCCCCAACAATGGGGGTAGACAGTTTTGAAACAGAGGAGTGACTTAAGGAAGCAGGCATATATTTGATCAGTCCTTGTAAAATTCAGACTAAATTTGGGAAGATCTCCAGCTCCATTTTGAGGTAACTAGCTGTTTTCAGAGGTGAAAAGCCGTGGGCTGAAAGCAGAGGTCACCACCAGCCTGCAGGCTAGATTTCAACCATACATATGTTTTCGTAGAGTCACAGTGTTTTTAACACTGGTAAGCCAATATTGAAAACCAAAAGATCTTCACCAGATTTCTGAATTCTCTTGAAAAATTAAAACATCTCTGGAACAGTGGGCCTAAGTTCCCTGTGGCAATGGTTGGCTGGAACAGAGTATGCGCCCTTTCTCTAGCACCCAACCCACCCCTCCAGTCCCTATTATCTTATTACTGCCTGCTTGTCACATATGTCTGACCCTCGAGTTTGCATCCTAGCCTTTTAGTCTCTGAGCCCTTTCTTCACATCCCTCAAAATCCTCATGCGTTTTAGTTCAATGAACTATTAAACAGAAAGAAATAATAAATGAGGGATGCCTTATTTAGTGACTATGTGGACTACCTGAAAGTTTACAACAAATATTGACTCATCACATTTTCAACTTCTATCCTGGAGATCAGCAAACTATGGCCCATGGATGGACCAAATCCTGCCACTGTCTGATTTCATAAATAACATTTTACTGGAACACAGCCACATTCATTTGTTTACATAGTCTGCGGCTGCTTCACATTACAACTCTGAGAGACTGCATGACCTGTAAAGCCTAAATATTTACTATCTGGCCCTTTCCAGAAAAAGTATACCAGCCCCTGCCTTATCCTCTAGATTTGGAGATGTGCTCCCATTTCTAGAGTCCATGAATGGTGCAAAAGCTCCACTTAATGACTACTGCTCCTTCCCAGTGTGCTTTGTATCTGCCTAGGCCACCTGCACCAGTCAATAACTATTTATTTTCTGGGTGGGCATGGCCACAGTTCCAAGTTTGGAAAATGTACATTTAATAGAATTATTTCCCCAGTACCTACATACCATAGTCTTGAAGTTTCCTTTGTTGACCACCTCAGGAGATGCCTATTTAAACAGTAATTTAGGAGCTGGCTTTATCTCAACTTTATCTTCTAAAATAATACATTCAAGGGGATAAACCTGAAGTCTTCCTGCCCACTGCTTCATTGAGCAGACTTTTAATCATCACTTGCCCTGCCTGGCACCATGTTATATGTAGACCCAAGGGTCTCAAGAACAGAGTTTGTTCTGCCTCATTAGAAAGAATAAAGTCAATAAATTTGAGGATTAATCAATGAGATAAAAATGACACAAATCTGTAGGTTGGTGGACGATGTTCCTCCTACCCCAGCCTATAAAAAATCTTAACACTAGCCAACATCTGTTTAGGTCTGATTTTGTGCCCTACATGATACCACAAATCTGTCCCCTAACACTCACACTAAACCCATGAGACAGGGTTATCCTCCCATTTTGTAAAGGAGCAAACTGAGATTTAAAGAAGTTGAGGAATTAACTCCATATCATGAAGCTAGCAAAGAGCAAAACTGAAACTAGAATTCAGTTCTGTCTGACTTCAAATACTTAACTTTCATTGAGGTTTCATGAAGCTGTGGAGATTGCCATCAGGACAAACTCCTTTTCTAGCTAATGACTCATCTTGACGGGATGACAGATTTGGGATTTCAGTCCAAGATTGGTCAAATTCCCAATAGGTCATTTAGACACTGTGCTGTGTAAAGCAAAGCACCTTCTATTTAACTGTAATTCATCCTTCCCTTTGAACTGTATCTATAATTCTGATGAACAAGAGCCAGTCTCAAGCGGCAAACACCGACTACAGGTTCTAGGGTATAAACAAATGTCAGAAGCTTCTCAGATGTACAGATATTCCAGAGGTGAATATTTCTGAATTGCATCTGTTTCTATTTAGCTTCTCTTCTAGTTAGTGAACTTCTCAAGTTGATTTTAACTTCTTAGGTAAGCATGAGGCTTCCAGTTACCAGTGGAACTACACCTGAGCTCCATCAAGAGACAGTCAAAATTATTGGCTGACCTCTACCTACCCCCAACCACCCCTCATATGCATACCCCAGCAGAATGTGTTCCAATATTCCTCACCCAGGGAGATCTCAACTCAATGTCTATTTATTGGTAAATAGCATAAATTTTTTGTTACTACCTCTTATGACCTGAGGAACCCGTCCTCGCTTTTGTAAATCAAAAGTCTCTGGGTAAGAATGTTGGGCAGAAAGTCAGAGGAATTGAAAAAGAAAGAAGAGCTCCCTGGAATCTCTTCTGTGTTGCTATGTTTTTTCTTTGGTTTTTGTTTGTTTGTTTAACTTAATTCAGAAAATTTCCTCTCACTAAGAAAGGAAGGATTTGCACTGAAAATACAAGCTTTTGTATTTCATTTTATATCTTCCTACCTGAAGAACAATGTTCCCACTCCACGAGCTTTCTTGCTAACAATGACTGGTAATTTGAGAGAAAACCCCCTTTTTAGCAGCATAGGCACATCCTCTGAGCAGGCACCCGGGGAGGAATGTGTCATAAAGGCACATTCCTCATAATCAAGGATAATTCAAAAGGGAAACAGTGACCGAACATCCATGAGAGCCAACAGAAGCCTAATCCTGAGCCCAGCTCTGCAGACGGGGACACAGGCTGCTGCAAAGCCAGGGCAGATGCCAGAGAAGGGACTAGCCACAAACCGAACAGAAGTCCAGTCCAGAGCTTGGCATCTGGGTTCTTCAGCTGCCAGCCTTGCCTCACGAGTAGCCACAATGTTTGGCTCCTGTGCAGAAAACAACAGAGGATGAGGCTAAAGAGGTCCATGCTCTGTCCTGCCAGCAGCAGGATGAGGCAGTGCCAAGAGAAGGCTACAGTGCCACACCAGTGCCAATGTGCCTTGGAACAGCTTTTATATTTTCTAAAGGGACAACAGAATTCCTGCAAAAAGAAAAGGCTGGATCCAACACTCAGAACCATTTCTCCCATTTTCCTTTTTCAAAAAAAAAAAAAAAAAATGCTATTGCTATCCACAGTCCATTTATTCACAACGCTAACGTGGCCAGGTGTCTTTCTGCTTGTCTCCTGCATCCCGTAGCCTCACATCAGAATCAAGCCGGCAGTTTGTTTCACATGTGTTACTAAACTTCTTTTTTTGACCTCAGCATTATTATTTGCCTTCATACAATTTCCAGAAGAAATTATCAACAGAATGTGGGGAATAGGTTGGGCGATGCAGAAGGTGGTTGGGTAGCCTGGTTATGAGCTGAGTAAACCATTCCAACCCTGGATATTTGCAATCGGCTTTCAAAGACCCGATGCTCTACCTGTAAGAACGTCTTTTTGTGGTTGTTCAGCTGGGAAAACTGTGAGATAAATGGAGTAGTAAAATACCGGATAAAGTGAAATCTACTACCTAGACAACAGGATTTCCATGACACCATGATTCCTTGAAACATCAGTGTTAAATAAAATTATAGTAGGCTATTGTTTTAGACTAAGCTCTTGCACTGAGCCCAACGGACCAGACTAAAACCCAAAATGGAGTCACCAAACTAAGTAGTATCTGACCTTCAGAGAAATCAGGAGAGAGATAACAGCCAATTTCCTGAATAGGTCAGTTTAAATCTTCAATTGGCATAATAATGAAGTTCTCTCTGCTTTAATCCTTACACAAAAGAGAGAGCCTGAACTAACCTGATGTTAACTCATCAGTTATTTTTCTTTTGTTCTGTCTTACTTATCCCCACAAGAAAAGTAACTTTGAAATGACCAATGTGCTTTTCCTGCTTTCTTCAGCCTTTTTCTGTCTATAAAATCAACCTCTTTTGGATTGGAACACTTATTCTATTTTATGGAATGACGCATTGCCTCATTCTAGAATCACAACAAAGCCAATTGAGATCCTCGACTAAATTTGTTGTAATTTCGTCCTTTGACGTCAGAAATCAAAAATAAAGCAGCAGAATCTTTTGTCCATTCATATTAGACGTAGGAAGAGAAAGGAAGAAGAAAACACAGAAGCCAGCGGAGGACATAAAGACCCTTCATTGTGAGTCTCTCTACCTTACCCAAATTAATGCTCAGACTCGTCCACCAGAAAAACTCAAGCACAGCATACTTTTGGTAAGACAATACAAAATCTCTTGTCATCATGAGGAAGATCTTGATTTTGTCATTTCATTCCACATCTCATAGAAGATGAGTGACTTTGAGAATACTATATGTAAGGCTTTCAGTATAAAAATCAAGGACATTTTATGAAGGGTCTTCAAAAAGTTCATAGAAAAGGAGTATTATGAAAAAACTATGCACAGATTGCAAAAAATTTTTGCACCAAAATAAACTTGTACTAACTTGTTATGTAACATGTCTGCATAGGATCTAGTATGAGGCACTACCAAGGATAAGACATCAGTCTCAAGGTAAGCATGAATAGCTCCTTATTTCCCACCATGACCGAATGCCACACCCCTGTCTCTCCTTGTACTCTCTCCCTGTCCATCAAGGTGCTTTTGCTGGAGTTATTCCCTTTCTCAGGCTTTCTCCACCAACGTTCTTTTCAAGTCTCAGCTTAAGTAAGTTATGAAACTTTTCCAAGGACTTTCCTTTTTCTCTGGTTCTTCCATCATTTATGGTCTCTACCACAGAGCTCAGCATTTGACTATAGTGCCTTGTAATTTAGTAGTTCTCACATAAGTATTATTTGTACAGTCATAGTCTCCTTGGAGAAAAGAGTCATGACTTCTAGTTTTCTTTTATCTTCCACAATAACTGACCCAGGGCTGGGCCCACCATAACAGCTTGATATTTTAGAAAAGATTACTTGCTTTTCAAATTAAAATTTATCTCAAGATGCATTTTTATCTCTATAGAGATGATGAAAAATAAAGCTTTTGACAAGACAAGCTTTATATCTGCCAAAAATTAATATTTTTATGGTGAGTTAATATCATTTATGGGGTGCCAGCTATGTCTACAGAAGGTTAGGGTTCAAAGAAGAGGAACCTTATGTTCAAAGGAGCTCAAGTCTAGAGCAATGAGCACAGCAGCAAACACTTGCGACTTGGTCTCACATACTTAACTACGAAAAAAGAACACGAGCCCCTCATTGGATTGGGTTTCATCACAGTTTTCAAATCTCTCTCAAATATTAATTACTCTGTAGTCCACTTGCAAGATGCTCAATTTTTTAATGGCACACTAAGTCCCTTTATACAGCATGTTTGAGGAAAGGTGCCTCAAGATGTTTTTCTGAGTTCTCAGAGCCATAGTTCGCCTGAAAGTATTACTGTAAGAACCCAAATGCCCCAAGGGATCACACCCTGATCACATAAGCCCTTCTCGGCCACACCCCATCATGGCGCTGGTTGCCCTTCTCTTCCGTACTCTCCTTCCCGCCTGCGCGAATTGCACACCAATCAGCTCACCCCCCAAGCCCCATGCGGTATGCTAAGTAGGGATTGTATTTTAAGCCAATCAGCTTTCCCTTAAAGCCCTATATATATGTGTGTGTGCTGCCTAATAAACGAGCCCTCTCCAGTGGATTATCAACTGGTGTCAACTCGTCCTTTCAATTACTTTACCAACAAGAAAAAAGATATCAAGAAAATCAACACTAAATGCTAATTTAATGCCTATTTTGTCTGGGGACTGTGCCTCTTGAGTGTTTAAGGAGTTTTTATTTCATTTTATTTTAATAACAACATCATGTTAAGAGCCAACACCAGTCTGCAAACTTAAGGGCTCCAATTAGAGCAAAGAGAATAACAGGGAAACCAACAGAAATTGGCTTAAGGACTTTCAACAATACCAACAGTAAAAAGATGTGAGTATCAAGGTCATTTTATGTCAGATGTCAACATGTCAAAAATAATTGTGTTTTGTTGCAATAATAAAATCAAATCCCTTCTTTTCTTTTGTTTCTTCACAAATGCATATACCACATAAAGCAAGCACTTCCAAAATGTGCCATTCTGCTTAGAAACAATATTCACTCTCCTGGTGTAGTTTGGATACCCGATGCTAGAAAATGTGTTGAAGAGTGGACAGTCTTTAACTGCTCATGGAAAAACATAGCCAGGTAACTTTTAACTGGGTATTGCTCTCTCTTCTTTCCTTACCCCAACTGCCTCCTAACCCCAATCTTAACCTTCATCTTAACCCACTTCTTAGTAGCAGAGACATCTGTTTTACAACAATTGAAGAGAAGATGATTCTTTTTGAGTACAGTCTACTAACATGCTAAGGCATTGCCACTCATCATTTTATGTATCCTTTTGTTCTTTAACAAGATATTTGCTTAAGGTTGAGTAGACACAGCCAAAATGGCAAGTGAAAGGACCAGTTTTGGGAAACCCATTAAATGCACCCAAAACAGGACACTTGTATACTATTCATAAGATTCCTCTCTTCCTCACTGATCATTCCAGTTTTTTGCAAGGGCCTTTTTAGTGAATGAAAATGAAATTCATATATGTACTTTCACTAAGAAACAAAATGGGGCTTTAATAAAGAAAAAGCATTCTTGCTTTTCAAGTTGGCCCAGTGTAAATTTTAGCTTTCTCTGTCTCACAGGAAATAAAGCTTTAGGCAAGACAAGGATATTCACACCTTTGCCAAAAATTAATATATTTTTTAGTGGTAAGTTAACATCAAAAATTTCATACATATTAGTGATGGTCTGGTCTCCAACTTTTCCCAGTCATGTCCCATCCACACACACAGAAGAAGGAAATCTGTCTGCTATGAATGTTTGATTTGTTCAACTCCCTGCCGTGGCTTTTCAGCTGCTAACACTGCTCTGAGAACAGATGATGACTGTAACGGGACAGGAAAACCAACAGAGATAAAGTACTTTAAATTTTTTGAAGTGATAATTTGTAATTCAGGTATTCTTTACCATCACGTTTACTAGAGTATATATATGTGTGTATAATTTTAAAGCAACAACCCCCTCCCAAAAGTTGACAGAGTTTCCTAAAATCTTCTGTTGTTTTGAAAGCACTGTGTCTGCCATATTAGAGAGGGAATCTTCCAACTCAACAAACACTTACTGAATACCTACTACATGCCAGGTTTGTGTGTGGTGGGCAAGGAGAGATGACAGCAAGAAGTCGCAGAAATGACATGGTCAGTTTGATAAAATTCAATTGAGAACCTAGCAATATGCTACCCAGCCCAGTTCCATACACAAAATACAGGGCAATTAGAAACTCTCCTTAAATCTATCAAAGTGCAAGCCCAGGCTAAGTAGCCAACGAGAAGCTGGCCATTCCATCAACTTTCTATGTGTTCTTTCTCCAGAAAATCATTTTTAGTACAACAGAAACAGCAAAAAGACCTCAAGTAGGGAAGATGGAGTCCTGAAGTCACAATAAGTTCCATGGTAATGGTAGCCCAGCAAAGCTAAAAACCAGAGGCGATTAACCAAGGAACCCCCTCCCTAGAGAGAGTTAAAGCAACACAGAGGTGAGACCTTCACAGAAGCCAGGGTAGAATACTTATATTTAAGTCCCATCAAATCTCAACTTACACATGGTTGTGGAAATTGTGAAAGGTTTCTTCTCTGAACAGGTTGTTTGTTATTACAAAATGTATACATTAGAAAACTAGTTCAATAATCGTCATTTTTAATTTACACTTACGGTAATTTCAAAAAGTTATACATTTACAGAAGTGTATAAAAAAATGCCATGTGACCTCAGCATGTGGCTCCAGGACACAGTTCTCCTGGTTCTTCCCTGGCTCACTGGTGGTGGCTCCTTCTCCGTCTCTGCTGGATCCTCGTCCTCTCCCTGACTGCTTAATGTTGGAGTCACTCAGGGCTCCGTCTTTGGTCCTCTCCTCTTCTCTACCTGCATTCACTCCCTGAGTTTTAAATACCACCTCTGTGCTAACTACTCCCAAATTTATATCTCCTCCCCACAGCTCTGTTCTGAACTCCAACTGCCTACTCAGGAATCACTCATATGTCTAAATTCAACATATTCAAAACTCCTCGTCTTTTCCCCAAAACCATGAAGTCATCCATGGTTTTCCTATCAACTTATGATAGTTCCATCCCCCTAGTTGTCAATGCCAGGATTGATGTCTCTCTTTCTCTCATAACCCATGTCTACACTGGTAGCAAATCCTGTTGGCTCAACCTTAAAAATATTTCTAGAATCCAGCCACTTCTCACCACCTCCACTGCTACCACCTAGTCTAAGGCACCATCATCTCTCACCTGTGTTATTATAACTGCTTCTTCATAAGTCTCTCTACTTCTGTCCTTGCCCCATGTCCATCTCAATGCAGTAGCCAGAGTGATCCTTTTACAACTTAAGTCACATCGTGTCATTCCTCAGCTCAGAACTCTCCAGTGGCTCCCATTTCACTCAGAGAAAAAACCAAAATCCTTATGTTATCCCTCAAGGCCCTATAATGTGGCCTCCACTTACCTCCCTAAATTCACCTTCTCCCACCTTCTCACTTCATTCCCACCAATCTGACTCCCTAGGACCTTAGCATATGCTGTTCCCTCTGCCTGGAATGTTCTTCCTCCAGCTATCCACCTTGTTAAGTCTCTCACTTCATTTTTTGCTCTGATATCACTTTCTCATTAAGGTCTAACCTGTCCCATTTAAAACTGCAAGCTTCCCTTCCCCACAATTCTACTTTAATTTTCTTTTTCATTGCATGTATGACCTTCTAACGTGCTCTGTAACTTACTTATGTGATGTCTTAGTCCATCTTGTGTTGCTGTAACAAAATAACACAGACTTGGCAATAACAAAGAAAACAAACTTATTTCTCACAGTTCTGGAGGTTGAGCAGCTCCATATTAAGATGACAGCATCTTGCGAGAGCCTTCTTGCTGCGTCACCCCATGGCAGAAGGCAGAAGGGCAAGAGAGTGTGAGAGAACAAAAGATTCAACAGGCAGCCTCAGGCCCTTCTATAATTGGCATTAATCCATTCATGAGGATGAAGCCCTCACGGCTTAATTGCCTTTCAAAAGTTCCACCTCTTAACACTGTTGCACTGGGGATTAAGTTTCCAACACATGAACTTTGGGGCACATATTCAAATTATAGCATGTGGTGTGCTTATTATTTAATGTCTATGTGCCCATATAGAATATAAACTCTACAAGGCAGGGATCTTTATTTGTTCATTTCACTTATGTATCCTAAGCACCTAGAACCGTGTCTGACTCATAACAGGTATTCAGTAAGTATTGTTTTAATAAATGTCATTGCTAAGCATATACTGAATACTTAAACTATCTAGGCATTGGACATACATTAATGATTCATGTCCCTGTACTCACAGAGCTTAAATCCTAGTGAGAGGAGAGAAAATATTAACAGGTAAACTAATAAACAAGATCATTTCAGATGGCAATAAGTCTTGTCAAAACAACCAAGGGTGGTGTGAGAATTATGAAGGAACAAGTTTAGATGGGATGGTCAAAGAAGTCTTCTCTGACATTTGGGTTGAAATCTGAATGGTAAGAGGAACTGACCCACAAAGGTCATGAAAGAAAACATTTTAGGCAAAGAAGACAGAACAATAAAAGGTCTAAGTCAAGAATAAAATTAGCCTATTAAAGAATAGAAAGACAATGTCACTGATTAAAGTCATTTTGGAGGATAGATAAGCAGGAGATGAATTTGAAGAGGTGAGCACGGGCCAGATTACGTAGGCCCTGTATGCCATGGTAAAGAGTCTGAATTTTAGTCTATGTGTGACATAATCTGATGGATATTGTAAAAATATTATTCCAGTTACTTTGTGGAGAATAGATTGAGAAAGGTAAAGAGCAGAAACAGAGACTATTGCAAGATGGGAGGCTTCTCCTTCTGGAAACACCACGGATTGATGTCTAGGGATATTCTAGCGGAAAAAGAGGATCCAAGGATCCATCCCAAAATACATTCTGCTGGATATATCATAATAAAGATTCTTTTATCAGCACTGCACTCTCCCGAGTGAGCCACGGGCCGGCCCATAAAGATGCTTTTAAATACTTTTTTTTTTTTTTTTTTTTTTTTTTGGTGGCCGACTGTACATTTTTGAGCTTACAAGAAAATAAGGGCAAACCATTGGATAGGAAAAAATTAACAAAGAATTGAAACCAGAGTGCTAAGGAAACTTGGAAGTAGGGACAGTTCTGAGGGTAAAAGTCAACACTTGAACCTAGAGATGTTGGAAATAACAGTTACAAAATAAAGGACTAGGTTTCAGGCCTACACAATGTAGATGGGCTGAAATCAGGTCCTTACATAATAATGAGACCCTCAAAGAAGCCAAACTCTCAATGAAAGACTGAACTAGAAGAAACAGATCCACTTGTCTGCCTCAAAGGAAATCGTCAGAAAAACCTGTCTGATCCAACCTTGGCTCCAGATGTAAGAGTAATTACAGTATAAATAATAGTCTCCTTAAAATGTATAACAAACTACCTTTAAATGAGCCTAGAGTTGAAATTTATATTAACTGTGCAATTGAGGAAATCCCAAACTGAGAACATAGTATCAACACAATGACCTATACATTTAGAAATATTGATGCAAAGTTACAAAATGACAAGATAGAGAGAATATCTTAAAAACCAGCCAGAGAAACAAACAAAACACTTATATAGGTAATTGTATTGCTGAGAATCATGGCAAATATACTGATTAAATTTAGACTTTGTAAATTGGATAGTATTTAAAGGCTGATCACTAACAAAAAGAAATGGAATATAACTTTGCAACTAGTAGAAGGCAAAAAATTAGACTAAAAATTAACACTCAACAAGAAAAAAGAAAAAGTCAAGTTTGGGGAAAAAACGGGATTCATTAAAAAACAGAATAAAAACAAGAAAGAATAAAAATAAAAACAATAAAATATTAGCGATAAATCAAACTACGATAAGTCAAACTCGGAATTTTTTTTTTTTTAATTTAGCTCTATGCTGCTCACAGGAGATACAACTACATGTGCAGAAATGGGAAAATGGAAAATAAAAGCATGGAGAAAGATATGACAGGCAAATGCTAATTAAAAGAAAAAAATAGCCATAATAACATCAAATCATATAATCCTTAGGGAAAGGAGCATTATTAGAAATAAAAATTGACAACATACATGTCAAAATATACAGAAAGAGAGAATGTATGTATATATTCTGGCCTGAGATATACACACACACACACACACACACACACACACACACACACACACACATATGCACAGAAATTTTTTCCTTTCTGGTCTGAGATATATTACACCTCAGACTAGAAAAGGAAAAAAAGTCTAAAATGTATTGCATCAAGTAAAAGAGCTTCAAAATGCATAAAATTGTAAGTTAATAAATTCATCATTCTTATGGGAGTTTAACAAATTTATTGTATTAATTGAAAGGTCAAAATTAGTAATGATATGGATTTGAATAGCAAAATTCACAGGCTTGATTTAAGGGACATGCACAGAACCCCAATCCAAACAATTAAAGAATACTATTGTCTCAAATACCTATAGAGAATTTACAAAAATTGGCCACAAAGTATCAATGAATTTCAAAAAATATGTATCATACGCTCCATACTCCCTGACCAAACTTCAATTTAGTTTAAAATATAACAAATAATAACTTTTTTAAAGTTATGTTTTGACATTTAAAATGTACTTCTAAATTGCTCATAAATAAAATACAAATTTTAAAATATAAGTTAAAATAAATGGGATGCATAGCCATTTTTTAAAGTTTGTAATAGAAAAGCAGAAAGGTTAGAATTAATGAATAAAGTGTCTAAATTTAAAGTTCAAAAAATAAAAACAAAATTAAAGTCAATAAAATAGAAGGAAAAAAATTTAAGTCATATTAATTCATCATTAAAAATTAATTAATTAATTTTAAATGGGATACAATAGTAAACAAAATGAGAGGAGGTTTTTAAAAAACAGATGAATTTATGGTAACTTTGGTCAAGAAAGAGAGGTGCAAATAAACAATATTACAAATGAAAATGGTGTTAAAAATTCACACACAGAAACAAAAATATAATCAGAATACCCTGAACAATATTATAACAATAATTTCAAGCTTAAATTAAATGAATAAATTCCATTAAAAATATGACTTAATAAAATTAACTCAAGAAGAAATAGAAAACACCAATAATCCTATTAACCCTTTTATATATTGTAATTAAAAATCTTTCCCCCAAAAAACTACCAGTTTCAGATCATTTTATAGGTGAATTATCCTCAACTTTCAGGGAGTTAAAATTTTTAATTTATACAAAGAATACAAAAAGGGGGAACATTTCCGAACTCACTTTATGAAGGTGGTATAACCTCAATATTGAAATCACATAGGTCCTAACAGAAAGAGAAATACAGGCCAATCTCACTTACAAATATGAATATAAGATTTTGAACAAAATATTAACAAACTGAATCCAGATTTAAATTTTTTTTAAATGTAATGCATCTTGATAAAGTTGGGTTTACCCTGGAAATGTAAGTCTGGGTTTACTTGTAGAAAGTCTCATAACTCACCACAATAAAAAATAAATTTAAAAAAAGATAAAAAACATATGATAGTCTCAATGGATGCAAAAAAATCAACAAAATTTAAAACCCATTCGTGATAAAAATTAATGGCAAATGAGAAAATGGAAGTAACTTTGTTAAGCAAAAAAAGAATGTATTTGTCTGTGTAGCATCACAGATAAAGGGCAAATTTCCTAACATACAAAGAGCTCCTAAAAGTTGAGAAGACCAATAATCCAATAGAAAAATAAGTAAAAAGTACAAATAGTCAGGTCACAGAAATGAAAGGTTGTTCAACTTTCCTTATGAGAGAAATACAAACTAAAACTACTCTGAAGATCCATTTCTCACCTATCAGATTAGGAAAAAAACACATCATGACAATATGCTGTGTTGGCAAGGTTATGGGAAAACAGGCAGTCTCCTATAAAGGTGGTGGGAATTCAGGAATGGTATAACCACTATGGAGATAAGTTTAGCAATATTTAACAAAATTGTACTTGCATATTTGATCCAGCAATGCCACTTCTAGGACTCTATCCCAAAGATGCACCAGCAAATGCAAATAATGTAGGCACAAAGTTATTCATTGTGGTATTATTTTCAACAACAAAAGACTAGAAACGACCAAATGTACATTATTGGGGACTGGTTGGATAAACTGTGGTAAAGCCACATAATGCAGTATAATGCACTTGTAAAAAAGGAGTAAGCTATATAAAGAAGCATCTCTAAATGTTTATATGGAATTATCTCCAAATATATATTGCTAAATAATAACAGCAACATGTAAAAAAAATTGTGGTTTATCGTATGTTATTTTCAAAGTTTTGTTGTTATTTTATGCTAACTGTAAATATACCATTGTGCAAAATAGGGGAAGGTAAATGAGTTTTATGTAGCCATTTATTTAAATTTTTGAAAACAAACAATAGAAGGGCAAATTAAGAACATTTTTTTTTTAAATGGTGACCTTTGAGGGAGATAGGGAACAGGATGGAGGGGACAGGGATAGAAGCTGGACTTCTGTGAATATATCTTGCTATATAGATTGATTTTGGAACAACAAATTAAAAAACAAAATTAAATTAAAAAGGAATAATCAGTGCTTCAAAATATTGGCAAAAACAAACTGAAAGAAATGAATCCAACTAAATATCAAGTTGGTAGCATAACTACTCGTAGAATAACTGTACTTCCATTGACTCTAAAATACTCTATTTTGAGTGTTCCTCCCTAGTAGTATATAATCTAAATAAAAAAAGAACCACAATGAAATCTTAAGTTGCATTCAGTAGTCCTATTGCCAGCAGTAATACTAATATTGTTATTTTGAAACCATTAATAATATATTATAGGATAAAGTAAATAATTCTGCTATTATGAGCCAAATTTTTGTGTGAGAATAAAAGCAAAGTTAAGTTAACATTCTGTAAAGTGTAGATTGAATTTGAAAAACCTCAATATTCTTTCTCTTACAAAAATATGTATATTTCCTAGTTTTGTTCACTTGAAAGTCTTAGCAGCAAGGCAACCCAAAAGCAAAGAACGCCCCTAACGCTGAGAATTAAGGCTTCTAAATACCGACTGCCACAGAATGAATCACGGCTTTTTAGAGCAATTACTGCTTTTAGTTCTGAGGAGGAAATGTACAAAATAAGCTTGGGGCATCTTTTGTGCCAGAAAAGAAGAAAACTGTAATACTATTGAAGTCATCTCAGAAGGACACAGGAGCCAACTTGAAAGAGCTCCCACTAAGTCTAAGATGGAAGAACTTGAGCATAACCACAACAGTTTAAACATATCAAGTATATAAATATCTGTAGTTCATAATACTACTGACAAAGACTCATAAGTCACCCTGAAAGTTGCTAAGACACCTACAAATTACTCTGAACATTAATTAATACAGTGAAAGAATCAAGCACTTATTCTATTTTTTCATACAAATAATATTTTCAGAGTAACCAAATAATGCATAAATGGAAATGCTTCTTTATAGAAAAATTCCAGCTAATGAATACAGAAGAAATGACAGCATTAGATAATCACCATATTTGTACTACTTAATGAAATAATAGAATGAGGCAATAATCATCAATGAATGCTGTGCTGATTATTCTCTGTCGGTCCCTCAACTCCATTCTCTGCTCTTCCCTGGACTGCTTTGTGCCCCAAGAATCTGACCTCCATGGACTGCTTCACACAGGTTCCCAGTGGAAAGCGCTGGCTAAGGATGGAGGCAGCGGAGAGATTAGTGTCATTCCTCCCACTCCAGCTCAAGCTGACTGCTGTGCTGACAACTCCTGCTTTTCCCTTTGGCCATAGCTCCCATCGGATGGCCCATCTCCCCCTCCAGCTCTTACCTGGTAACAATCTTCTCCCCTTTACCTCATCAGGCTTAGGGGCAGTAGCAGCCCCTGAGAGGATAGATGGATGGAGAGAGAGAAAGAGATAATTAACTGAATCCAATCCAATCAAGCTTCGAGATCTAACTCCCAGTTTATAGAAAATATAAGTCATAGAAGAGCAACTTAGATGAGGCAAGGAGGAAGCAAGCAGCCAAATCCAAACTGTAGGACATTCTACAGGACAAATAACCTGGATACTTCAATAAATCAATTAAAAACAGGGGCAGAGGATGGATAATAATAAGAAACCTGAGGACAATCAAATGCAACATATAGACTTTGTCTGAATCCACATTCAAACAAACTAGCCATCTTGAAGACAATCAGGGAAATTTCAACATGGCCTTGGTATTAGGTGATTTAAAGGAACTACTAATTTTGTTAGGTATGACAATGACATGGTTGTTATGGTTTTTTTAAATTCTTATTATCTAGACATGAATACTGAAGTATTTGTAGGTAAAATAACATGTCTGGGGTATGCTTTATACTTCAGGGGGGGAAAAAAGAAGGAAAGGATAAATAAGATTGGCATAATTAATATTATCACATAATAAAAACACACACAAAAGATACCACATACTAGGGAAAGAAAAATATATAAAGTCATTAAAATAAATTTCACAAAAGATCTGGAAGGAGAAAATTATAAAATTTTTAAAGGCATCAAAAAGGCCTAAATAAATGGAATGGATAGTGAATAAATGGATCAGTAGTGTCAATATAATAAAGAGGTCAACTAAGGAGTCATGCCCTAACTCTTAAGTGTTCTAATTCTTCTCATAATCCAATGACCAGAGCAATTCAGTAAGGAGGTTGGGAAGTCTGATGCATCACATAGGTAATGGTGAGCAGAAATTCCCCTGCTATAGACATAAACAGATATTTCATAGAAGAGAAAACAAAAATGGCCAAAGAAATACATGGGAAAATGTTCAAATGTAATATAGGAAGCAAATAGTAAAATCACTATAAGATACCATTAGATTCCACACCAAATTGGCAAAAGTAAAACATCTGACACCAAGTGGTGTTAATGAGAGCGTGGAGAAACAAACTGTAATATGCTGCTGGTGGAAGTGCACATCAGAACAACCATTTGGAAAACAATTTAGCCTTATCTTGAAAAGCTGAACATACACATAAACTATGACCCAGCCAACCCATTCCAATTTTTTAAAACTGGGTGCCTTCTTGGACAGTTTTAAGTTATCTAAAAATTTTTATCACCAATTTGAATAGTCGTAGAAGATATAGTTCCTGGCATATTATAAATATTGAAATATTTACATCACACATAAATGTATCCAAAGGAATTTGAACACTATAGTAATTTTATAAACTCCATCATTCATACAGAAATACATGTATAAATTTATCTTTAAAGTCATAAATTTTGCATTGTTGCTTTGATTCCTTGAACTTCATCGTAATTTAATTTCTTTTATGTTTAAAAATATTTGATTGAATATCCCATCATATTTCTCTGCAACAAAAATACATCTTTTATAAGTTAAATTGCATTTCTTTTTGTTCAGCTTTGGGAGACTGTGTGAGAATGCTCATAACACCGTAGATTGTGACACCAAAGAGACAGAAACAAACCAAGGTGCTATAAACAGGCAGTTGGACAAATGAATGGTGCTTACTCACATGTTAGAATACTATGCAACACTGAAAAATTGATGAACTATAGCTACACGCATCAACATGAAGAAATTTCAGATACATCCTTTTAGTGAAAATAATCAAGTTGCATAAAAATTACATAAGACAGACAATACAATACCATTTTTAAAAAAACTAAACTAAACAATATATCGTTGATAAACATATTTGTAATCGAACTACACCAAAAGGCAAAGGAATGACAAACCAAAATCAGAGCAGCGATGACATTACTCCCATTGGACAGTGACGGATGAAAGGGAACTTCAACAATATTTGCAATGTTCTACTGCTGACTTTTGAATGTTTGTTTTACTATTCTTTTATGTTATTTTTATGCCTGGAATATTTTTAATTTTTTTAAACAGCAGATTAGTGTCTACAAAGGTACAGACCCACCTGATCTAGAGAGCCCTCATCATGACCCAGGTGATGTGTCGGGGGAATGTCATGTGGTCCTTGGGTCTGGGGAGGCTGTGCTTTCTGCTTGATCACTCAATGTTGGGAGGAACAAAGAAGAAAGGAGACTGTTCATACATCAGTTCTCTGCTAGAGAGTCTCACATCTGAGGCTTAGAGTTTGTTACCTGGTAGGACTGAAACTTTTTCTGTAAGACTTCATCTCCAAATTTAATTGACATCGTACTGGCTCTTTTAAGCTTTTGCTTGTCCACACAGGAACTCTCCAGACTAGAATTTCATTTCCCATTACACAAAATTTGATTTATTCATTCACTCATTGATTCAACAAATGTTGTTGGCCCCCAACACTGCACCAGATCCTGTAAAGAACGCAGAGCAGTCTCTGTTCTCTTGAGACCTATGGTTTACAGGAAATTTAGTATAAGAAGTAAGGATCATTCCAAAGAAGAACGGAGAATGAGAGGAAAAGGGAGGGGAGAGAATGCAGGCAAGCTTCCCGAGAGAAGGAGACGTGTGGACGGGAAGAATAAGAATTTGACTTCTTTCTTCCTGAGGCCCACCATATTTGATATACTTTCCTCCACATGATCCCTCAGCTTTGCTGGGTCTGCACAATTTAAGACATTCCTGATTTTCAGAGGCAATGACTAAAGAGAGAAGGACGTACCTGCCACTGACTCTGGGTGTGTTTTTGTATGAGTACCTCTCAAGATTTTTGCTTGTTTATCTGTTTTTTCCCCAAGGGTCTATTCTCTTTCAGGTCTACCTGAAAAACTTTTTTGGGGTCATGGACTCCTAATGAAGTTTATAGACCCCTTTTCAGATAACGTTTTTAAATGCTAAAAATAAAAATATATAGGATTACAAAGAATCCAATTACACTGAAATGCAGTTCCATCCATGGACCTCCCTGAGAGAGAATGGGCTAGATTTAAAAAAAACAAAAAGAAAAAGCAAGTCCTGTTCTTCTGAATCCTTCCACAAAGATAACTGGCTGGGGTATAGTGACTCAACTGAAGACAAACGTATTTGCCTTGCCAGAGGAATAAGCTACCTCAAGAAAACTTGATTTAAAAGTGAAGTGGCTGATTGTCTATTTCCTAATAAAGCACTGTAATCAAAAATACTCAGTGTTGTACTTCAACAGAGTGTTTCGTTTATCAAATGTTTCCAGAACATCAAATCCATTTCTTAATTTCTGTTTACTCTTTCATCATCTCTCCTCTCGCACCCCTGCTTTATACCAATCTCTGATCTAAGTCTTAGATGTTGACAAAGGATTTGGCTTATCCTGCCTCACTGCACAAGATTCCATCACCTCCCTATTAATGAAGCAAATAGCACTAGACGGGGATCTAATGTAAGTATTCTCTTTGTGAACAGTAACTGTGACATTGGGAGCCCTGTAGATTGCTTGACTGCATGCCTAATCATTCATGGTAATTCATCCACTGGGCTTGATTTGGGGGGCAACACTTTCTGGCATGCCAAATCTAACACCCATCAGAATTCAGCATCTTTACAGAAGGTATTTGACAGAGATCTATAAGCACCCTCTTGATGAAATGTGGTCCCTGCACCATCTTTTCATTTGGGAAACTCCCTAAACATCCTTTTAGTAAAAGACAAGGGTTTAAATATCTCCAGACCCAGGAGGCAGAAATACCTTGCTGTCTTTTCTCTTCTCAGTAATTGCCTTTTTTCCCAGAGAACTCAATCAGCTATATCTACCATATAGCATGGTTTCAGACAAAACTATTTTATTCCTTGCTTCATGATGTCCCTTCTGATAATTAATGTCAGTTCACATTAATATTAAAATGTATTACCCTTACCATTCCAAATAAAGACTCAATGATATTCTCCCTCCTTCTCTTTCTCTCTGTCTCATGCACACATGCACCTTTACCCAGCACATTCTTCTCCCCCTTTGCATCTCAGAGTAGAGAGAGGAATAAAAAATTAAAAAATATTAGATACTGCCTTTTGACTTGACTGCTAACACAATAAAGCAGCATTGTAAACTGAATCATGGGAGTCTGCTGTTCTTATTGCTCTCTTTGCTGGTATTACTTCATGGATATTAGAACCCTTAGGGATATTGGAATATGAATAAAGATTTTTTTAAATCAGCTGGGTTTTTTTTTTTTTTTTCTTGGTTCTGTTTCTAAAAATAATGCAGTTTGCAAAAACAGAAGGTTTGGTTTATAACACAAACAAAATTGTTACATTCTGAATGGGTTGTAAGTACCTGATTCTTTGCCTTTTTACTCATCCCTGAAAAAAAAAAAAAAATCTGCAAATCCATTTGCTAACCAGCTGTACCTCTGTGCGAAATAGATAACAACCTGTGCAAGCCAGGGTTTGCTGTGAATCGGTGCTGATAGGCCTGAATCTCATAGCTTTTTTTAAATGCTAATGACAAGAAACATTTCCAAAGCCAAAACGCTCTTGTAGATCTGTCTTCCTCTATTATGACTGATATTTGCTTGTAAGTACATAGAACACTTGTTCCCCGTCCCTTATCTGCGGTGCTGCAGCATGCTGACCTACATACCATTCAGCACAATATGATGCACAAACATCTTCTATATAATTTTTCATTTTCGACTTAAAAACAGTAGAGGCAAAATAGGATTGCTGCAAATCTAACAAAGAGATGGCATTATTTCCAAATAAAAATGTGCATTTTTCCAAAGAATTTATTTGTCTAGCAGCATGAAGTTCATACATAGCAATGCTGAGAAAAGGGTGTTGAATTGCGATTAGGAAGGAAGGAGGGAAGCAAAACCCATCTTTTCTACTCCCCAAGAATAATTAAACTAACTTATTTCTCACCACAATTCAAAGTTCAGCTTTCCTGAACTGTATTTTTGCAGTGTCATGAAATGCGGCAGATACAATAATGCTCAAATACGTACAATAATAACAAAGGAATAAGGGTAGAAAGTGACACGAGTAGCCGCAGGGAGAGAAGAAATAATCTATTCTCACACCTGCCATTGTCAGAACACTCCAAACCATGTTATTTATCTTTTTTTAATTTCTTGCCACTATAGCTGCCACGTTGTAGGTCCTCTCCACCATTGATATGACGCTTGGGTTTCCAGCAAAACTGTTAATAGCTGCAGTTGAAACCTTAAGCTTGTGGTTATCTGATGACCTAGCTTTCCTAATGCTCTGCAAGACCATTATAATTGCAAATACAGCCACGTAAAAAGGAGGACTGTATTTCTAGGACAGGGGCACAAAGGAGACCAGCAGAGGTGCCAGCAAGGTCAAAGGGCAAACAGGGTGACTGGCCAAATTGAAAACCCCTCATTAACTTGGAACACAGCTGAAAGTCCCCACTCACACTGCCATCCCTTCACCAACCTAAGAGGTGGCTTACGAATGCACCTACGTTTAATTTTTAATGATCAGCTGTCTTCGTTTTCCAGGTTTGATGCATCCAAAACAATTGGAAAATCCCCAAGTAAGATAAAAATGGCTTGGGCTGTGGCCCAAATGACCTCTTTCCTTGAACCTTAAGTAACTTATTTTGCTCCCTAATTATTTTGAGGATACCTGAGAAAGAGAGCTGCAACAAATACTTTGCCACCATTGTCGGGTGTTAACAATAAGTTTTAAGCATGAATCACATTTCTGAATCATTATTTTATGGTTCTCTAAAAGCAGAGCCACTCTTTATAAAGAGTTAGCAATTCTTTAAGTTTGACCAGCTAGAAGCCTCTTTTTCAAAAATCTAGATCAAAGATCAAATAAATGTTCACACTTTTTGCAGTTTTACAGTTATTCTGCTTAATTGTTTGCACCAGGCAAATTTATCCATCAGCTGCCAGATCCGTGCTTATTTGTGAGCAGTGTTAACCCAGCATTGTATAATTTCTATGTGATATGGTAAACAAAACACTCTGCTGAGAGTCTGAAGACCCAGGGTTTCATCTTAGCTCTGCCATGAACTAGCTGTGTGACTTTGAGCAAGTCACTTGACCTCACTGAACCTATTTATCTGGGGTTTGAAGTAGTTAAATAATAGCTCTTCTGGCTGTAAAATTCCACCATTGGCTCCCCATATCCTTTCCATTTGGGACCACTTATCTCACCACTGTTGGCTCATGTTAACTGCTAAATACCATAGAACAATTTTCTATGTGTTTATTTCAGATGATACTGAAACCTCTTGGAAAGCCTTATCTTTCAGCATTACCATAGATATGCTTAAGTGATCACCAGTTTCCACTTTACTATACATTGCTAATGGCAACAGTATACTCCCACATGAGCTCCATAGGTCTAACTTATTAATGGTCTATGCTAATGCAATTTCCAGAAAGTATGTTGTTATTAAATTTTCTGGAATTTCAACACAGCAAAACAACATATAACTGCTTGATAAATTACTCTGAATAGATTTAGTAATTTATGTAAGGGTGGCTCTCATTTATGTAAGAAACCTAAATCCATTTAAAGTTAATTTCTAATTTTCTTATATTTATGTCATTCAGAAATACACTGCTGGTCCAGGAGCAATCTTTCCAAAACCCAAGTGAACTATTAATTTTCTTTGGGTTAAAGCATAAAATGTTAACAGTGCACGGTATCCACAATTTGCCAGTTACTCTTCACACTCCTTCCAAATACAGTCTATGCAGTTTTCCCTCATATGACTGAGATTTTGTGTAACATCTCTGTTTTTCATCTTAAACACAGGGGAAAAGATAGATGGCTTTATTAAGCCACAGTTCCCAGTAAATATCAAATTAACATTAAAATCTTCATTGACTAAGCAATCTGCATTTTATACTGCATTTAATGATTTGGATGAAAATATCATAGTCAAAAACTCTGGGTCTCTTTCTTTGAGCTTCTACTTATAAAATACATCCAAATAAGATTCTACTTCCTCATTGCCGTTATTATTTAAAAATAATCACCATATTGTGGAATTCTGTCTGATACTATGCTAGGCACTGTAGGTAGAGCCATTTATACAGTTATAATTGCCGCCCCGTGAAAAATGCAAAGATGACAGTAAGATGGATTCACCCACACAGAACACACAGATTATGAAATATAAGCATCAGGTAGAATTTCTACAAGAAATGTGCAAAAGTGGCAAATTTTAAATGCTATGCTCTGGTAACATCTTATGCTTTAGGCTTCAGTGGACAGTTAGTTACATACACACACACACACAGACACACACACTAATGTAAATCAAGCACAGCAATACAGGTTAAGTGACTTAAAAATTACCCAAAAACACAAATTCATATTTCTGCTGGAATACAATTTCTTAAACAATTTTGAAAGTCCATAGTAAGTTGGAAAGGATATGAGATGACTGATTTTTACTTTGTTTAAATTCATTTATTTACTCGTTTACTTAACATTTATTGAGTACCTACTATGTGCCAAACCGTGTGTTTGTGCTAAGTTCAATATAATTCATGAGAAATAAAATGCTCAAGAAATCACATTGATTCCTAAAGCACTTTCATCACAAAATTTGAAAACCAAGTAAAATGGAAAAGATACTGTTAATAAAATTTTAAATCCGATTTTTAAAATCAAAGAAAAATTGAAGAGATATCACCGGCACTATCTTTTCATGCCATCACAGGAAATATTTCAGAATCTATTCCTGACATTGTTTGGTAGTAAACAGAATATATGATCCATTATATTTAACTTTCTGGTAACTCTAGATTATCTGAAGGCAATGATCCAAATCATTGTCACACTTAATCCCCAAGTGGCCATTGAGTTAGTGGAAAGGTAGCTAAGAAGGGCATGTTCCAAGCAAGGTATTAAAAATAAAGGCTGTGGGCAGGACCAGTAAAGTCTCACTTTCGGGCTGGCCCCATGGCTCACTCCAGAGAGTGCGGCTCTGGTAGCGCCGAGGCCGTGGGTTCCGATCCTATATAGGGATGGCCGGTGTGCTTTGGCTGAGCATGGTGCACACAACACCATGCCAAGGGTCGCGATCCCCTTACCGGTCCAAAAAAAAAAAAAAAAATCTCACTTTCACATCATTCCAGTTTGGTGCCCTTGGGTCTGGAGTATCACACCGGGAGATCTCAGCAACCCTCATCCCTTCCATGGTTTACTCAAGAAGCTTCATTCTAGATTGTCTCAGCTATAACTACGGTGAACATTTATCCCATTTGCTCAGGACATCACAGTTTATTCTTATTGTCCCAGCATAATTACTAATAGCTTCCATTTGCACTTTCAAGAAGACCCTGGTTAGGGATGACTAATCACATGGGCTCCTAACCATAACACAATCTATGATACATACCCCAAGCCCCACATTAGAACAAATTCTAGTCCTGATCCAGCACCAGAAATGCATCATCCAGAAAAGCTGCAAATTCTTACTGGGACTTATAACCCTCTGCCCCCAAGCAATACACAGTTTTTTGAAGAAACAGGCTGAACAGGCCACCCTGTCTGATTCAAGAATATGGCCTGTAGGCATATTACCTGTCTAAGTATAGCTTTTCTCCACTTGCAGCCATTGAATTCACTATAAATTTTCAGGATCCAGCTAAGCTCTGTTGGATTCTGCACAAAACCTGACTCTGCTACAAATGTCTTAAGAATAAAAAATTTATCTTATTCACCTCGTTGTCTCCCAATGCCTTTTGCACTCATTTATAAGAAACACTCATTATAAATGTTCGTTGAAATTCCCAGAACATTCAGTCAAAACACCTGGATGGCTGGCCTAATTCTTTACTTTCTATCCAGCTATTTATCATCATGTAGATCCAAAGAAATCCAGAAAACAGACAAATGCCAGGCCTGTGCATGTTTGTGTGGAGAAGGGCACAGGTGCACATGGAAGGAAGTAAAATCCACACTTAAACCATTGCTTCCCCTTCTAGTAACTTCTCAATCTTCTTTATGTTCTTCTCCAAGGCGAGTACTTGGCCACTTCTACAACCCAGATATTCTAGAGGCAGGAGCCAGGTCTTCTCCCCCCGCTCAAAATTAATAAAACTGTTTCCACCTGGATCTCCTGCACAAATAAAGTCAGGACTCAAGACATAATCTTGGTAAAGAAAGATCGATGCTTGACGCTCCAGCCTGCCTTAACTTGTCCAGCATCTCAGTCAGTCTGGGCTCCGTGGAAAGGCCATCATGGTGATGGGAGAAGTGTGAGGGGTGAAATAGGAGATAATGGAAGAGTTTAAAATTGTCTTTTGCCCATTCTTATTTTTTAAAACGTTGAGATTTGTCCACAAGTTATTAGCAAGAATTGTAGTGTTTTAATAAACTTCATAAATTGTGCTGAAGCATTTTGCCTCCATTTTTTACAATCCCAAGTTTTAATTTGTGATTTTTTTCAATTCACAAATTAAAACGTGATTTTTTTGTTTCAGATCACCCGAGCAGACTAAATAAATGCTGTGACTATGCCTAAAGGAATGATTTTTATGCACCTACCACATGGGATGGAATCAAAACTATCATATAACTTGGCATTGTCTGGTAAGAAAAACACTTCCTCTGACATCCATCCATCTTTGCAAAACAGCGAAAACAAACAAAATGGATTTCAAGCTGGAAAGAAGGGATATAAAAAATTGGGCCTTGAAATGTGGACTCTACAGTTACAAAACATAGTTTTTTGAAAGGTTTGAGTCTGGGAACTTTTTCCTTTCATCGGCCAACATAAAAGTCGTTTCAGCAAGAAGTAGGGAACAAAGGAAGATTTTCATTTACAAAAGAAAGTTTAATGGTACAGTGTCTGTTAGGAACTTTTATTTATGCTGCACCTGGCATTATTTTTAAGTATATGTGGAATGGAATTGCTTGTGTCAACACTGACAAGGACATAGTGTGTTTCTGCATCCAATGCTTAAAATTTGTCATGTATGTATGAACACAGGGCTCCCAACAGCAGTGTCAGTTTGTATTGGAGGACTCAGGCAGAGAGAAGCTGTGCGTGCATTCTTTGTGGAGGTGGGTCGGCCTCCCAGCTTCTACATGCAGAGGATGGTCACTGGGAGCTCTAGTCTGCGCCCTCTACAGTTTGCACCAGCTCACACTCAGTTCACAGATCCCAATGCTTCCCCATCTCAAAATAAAATATTCTTTGAAATAGCATTATAAACAGCAGATGAATAAAGCTGAATTGAAGAAATCTTTCCATTCATTTCATAGCTCCTCCTAGTCAAAGCAAGATTTCAGAGTTTTTAATTGTAAAATCTCTAACTTCATCTGAAAGCATTATCTTTCCTTTTCTTTTTTTTAGTAAAAGAAAATATGATCCAGGCATGTAGTTAAGTTTCGCTCTGCTAGGAGAGCAAGTCCAGTTGTTGAGTTAACCTGGTTCAGCATAGAGGGAAACACACAGGACTGATGAGTCCAGAAATCTGAGTTCCAGGGCCAACTCGGCCACAACCTGGCTTCGTCACTTCGTCACTTCATCTTCCTTTTCATCACAGCTTCCTCATCGATACAACAATAATCTTGGCTGAGATCATCTCAAATTCTCTGAGGAGCCTTGCTTTACAATGGTGCACATTTTAATTGGATGTGAAAAATTTATTTCTGATGCATTTAAATACTAATAACTAAAGAAAAGAAAGTTGTGAACTACGAAATCTGCAGATCCTGACTGTCAGCCCCAGTGAATTTGCAGGTCCAATATTATATTCTGCCATTATCAGACTGACCCAGAAAAAAAGCTAACCAGACATTAAGACAAAGTCTGACGAAGACATCCAGTGGCAAGTTATATGCCAAATTTGCTCTAAGAGAAAAGGAAATGCTGCATTTAATCCATACGACAGCCTCCAACAGTTCAAAAATGGGCGGTGGGTTTAAAATCTAGCCAATTTTAAATTAAGAAAACCTAATCTTTTGAAACAAATGAAATCTTAAGTAAGAACCATTTCTGGTTACATACACCATTATCACAAAGAGTTCAGAATTTAACCATAACATTGAAGAACCCAAACATTAAAAGTACATCCTTTCCCTGTGATTTTCAAACTTTTAAAATCTAGATTAATCTCCCATGATGATAAGCCTGTAATTTTAAAAATTGGAATTATAAATTTGCCCCTCTTTCCATAAAATTCTATCCTCTCTCTCCTTCCACCCACTCTCCATCTCACCACGGAAGGACTGCAGATGCCTGGCTTTTCAATTGCTGCAGTCCCAACCAGGCCAGCCAAGAGCAAACCTGAATTTGCCATGGGACACTGAATTGCTGGAGTGTTGGTGAAAGCTTGCTGCAGAGGATAGAGAAGGAAACAGTTTCTAGTCCAGAAATGCTTCTCTACCCTTATAGGGGCAGCTTGCAGGAGAGCTGCACTCAACCACATTTGGGTCAGGCATTCATTCATTCTCTCGGCTGCCAGTAGCCATTCACTCCAAATGGAACTCAAGCATTTCCTGGGCAGGTAGGCCACAGTCTGAGCACGTCAAAGCTTTTCTTTGTCACTAGAGCTGTTAGCTATGTTCCGGGTTTCCATGCACCACACACTTAATCGAAGCTGGGAATGGGTGGGACAAAAAAGAAGTACACAGATGTATAGTTAGCTTTTATGTCCTGTAGGATACCCTTGAAACATGCTAAAAAATGTCAGTCAAGACATCTGGTCAGCTGTCCTAATCCATATTGGGGTTTTTAGGCTACTGTTATACCCCAATATGCTTTGAACATTGCCAATATGCTTTCTCCACAGAAGCAGCAGTGGGTCCCCTTTGGTTTCTCAGTTCGTCCCCAGCACTGCTGTTTATAGTGTCACGTACCGAGCGAAATGAAAAACCACATACTGTATCTCGTGTGTCTGGCTAATGAAACGGGTCAGACAAACCTTGTGCAATCAGGGATTGGAGCCGATTGGCTTAGGTCAGGTCCATCTTGCAGACTGCAAAAGAATCAGCTGTCGCCAGTGCCATGCAGCAGATGGACAGTTTGCATCGATTTCCAGTCAGCCGCCAAACCCTTTAGAAGCTTTGGCAGCCCCAGCAGCATCAGGCAGCAGCTTTTGATGTCCTGCAGATGGCTGTGACAGCCATCTTGCCTTGCATCCTGACAGGCCCACGTCTTACTTTCAGGCAGCGTTCACTCTGGCCTAGACCCCTGGTCATCCAGAGAGATGGGTCACTGGTCTGAGAGGCACTTGCCACTAGCCAGAACCTTCTGACAGCTTCCATTTCTGTGTGGATAGAAGCTAAAATGTTCTTTCTTTTAAAACACACACACACATCCTAATCTGGTTCCTCTGACCTCAGGTTTCTGGAGGTAAACATGCCTCTTTACCTTCTACTATGTCACAG
Source organism: Cynocephalus volans (assembly GCF_027409185.1). Classification (NCBI taxonomy): domain Eukaryota; kingdom Metazoa; phylum Chordata; class Mammalia; order Dermoptera; family Cynocephalidae; genus Cynocephalus; species Cynocephalus volans. Next base: position 30,928,894 of record NC_084470.1, on the reverse strand, counting down.
GTCCAACTCCTAGGCAGTAACCTCTTTTCTTCCCTGGTAAATGAGAGACTGCTTTGATACTGTCAAAACCTTCCACCCACATCGACTTCTGTGTAGATGACACAGTCACATACATGTTCCTTTAAAACCAAACAAACACAAAATCAGAAAACAAAAAGAAAGAAAGCTAAAGTATGTGCTGCTTCCTCTTGCCTCCAGACTTCCTGATGGAAATAGCGCATGTTTTCTCCTTCCCAGGTCACAAGGTTAGCCCCAGACAATCTCAGACCCCCGTCCTCTGGCACAGCCACCCAAAGTAACAGCAATCGGGTAATTTCAGAATAATCAAGATTGCAAATTGGAAGGTTTTTAATTTAATGTCCATTTTAAGACCCCCTCAGAGCTCTGCTTCATCTGGGTCTGACTTGCCGGGAGCCCTAAAGCAGCACAAAGCATCGTCTTCATGGTGGTCAGACTAATCTTATGCCATGAATAGCCCAGAGTAATCTGTCAAAAAGCTGAGCCTGGAGATCTTCCAAACAGAGCCCTTGCACATTTGGTAGGAGCAGTTAGGAATTCTGACTGGCACTATTAGTTAGAAGTCATGTCACTGCACCATCGAGGCAAGTGTGGGTCTCTCCCGCACATGAGATCAACCTAGAAACTTCTATTCCCCTCCACACTCCTTGATACAGTGGGGCAGGCAGGGAGAAGTTTAGAGCAAGTGGCTGACAAAAATTAAAAACAAACTCAGTGAAAATAAATTCAATAATGTGTGATTTCCAGCCACTCAAAAGTAATAGAAATATTTGGTAAAAATATATAGATATAAATTGCCAATTAATGCAAACTGGTTAAAGCCAGTAAATGGAAAAAAATAAAAAGTTAATTAGAGCTTTTTAAAGCTTTGTTATATATACATCATTTGCAGGTGCTACAAAAGTGAAAAATAACCATTATAATTACTAGTATTCAAAGATTCATATTTTTCCCGTGTAATTTATTTAGGATTATCAGTTTCCTTGTAGTTATACAAAAGGCCTGTCAAGGTGTTTCCCACGTGTTTGGCTCATGTATGCTCCAAAAACAAGCCAAAATGCTGTTGTTTTTCACCCAATACAGGGAAGCTACTCTGAGGGGGAAAAAAAAAAAAAATAGGCCAAGTTTTACCTGGATCTCTATCTTGGTTAAATTATCTTACATATGTTTTAATTTTTTTTTCTTGTTCTTTCTGTCTTTATCTTTCTCTCTCTTTGTTAAAATACATCTGTGTTTGTTGACTGCCCCAGATTATATCTAAGTGAGGAGTGAGTGTACTAGCACCTGGTATAGTATATGTAGCTTAACAATACGTATCATTACATTATTTACAGCTCATTTTATGTTATTCAGTAGTAAACTGCAAATTAACCCTTCAAGGACCAGTCAGAGAAAACGCTCCATTAGGCATGAGATCTCCAATGAAGGCTTTTTTTCCCTGGCAGAATTGTTAAGGGTACATCTATAACTGTATTCATAAACACAGAAGTGTGTTCATTACAGCAGGGATACCCACCAGAGCCAGCTAATTCCTCTCCCAGGAAATCTGTTTCATAATGATATTCCTTACTATGCCACACTTGTACTTATGCTGATAACACAGGTTATAAAAGGGACTTAGGATGGCAGTCAATTAATGTACTGGCTCTTTAACCTCCTTTATTAGAGAACATTAGGCACCAAAGGGACTCAGTGTAATGCTGCTGGCAATAGAAAGGCCCAGCGATACCGTTTCATGCCGTCTCAGCCCTGTCTTCAGTTCACGGGAATACATATCATGATCTGACCTCATTAGGCACCGATTCAGCTGCAGCTGCAGACAAATACAGCAGGGAAGGTTGGTGAAAGTGGGTGCCAAGAAAGGACCTTTCTCACACCTGAAAAAAAAAATCGTCACCACCAATGCCGACCTCAGAGCCTATGGTAACTTTCCTTTGACTGCCTCTTAAACTGACTCTTCTAGATCATCAAGTCCTACTTACTTTTGTCCACGTTTGGGGAAACTGAAGCCCAGAGAGGCAAAACAACTAGCCTAAAGTCACCCAGCTTATTAGGAACAGAACCAAATAGAGAATTCAGAGTTCCTGGTTCCTAGAAGTGGGCTCCCACGCCATCTCCTGATGCTTTTTCAATACAAAAGGCAATCATTAATAAGCAATCATTAAAGATTGGTCCCAGGGGAGGGAAAAGAATAGAAGCATAAATATAAATAGACTTTTAAAGATAGATAGATAGATATAATTTTAAACTGGATTGCAAGAGAGAAATTACAAATTTCAAATAAGTTCTTTGATAATAAGAAATTTGGTTTTTCCTTTTCTCCTCTAATTCACATTATTGAGGAAATAAATGCATGTGTTAGACCAAAATCAAATGTAATAATGTAGAGTTTTCTAAAAGAAGGATGCAATACCATTTGAAGAGAGAAAGAATTCTACTCTGCCATACTACCCAAACACTACTGCTAACCTTTAAAGAACCCAACAATGTCTTGTTGCTGAATTAATCAGTCTCGAGATTATCATCAATTTAACTACATTTTGTTGGTAATTAGCTTGATAAATTAAGATCTGCAATAGAAAACATGACATCTTATTGTTCTGAAGGTTTTATAGTATTTTTCTAAGAACAGTAGCTTTGTTTTAAAACGTTCATTTCTATTGCAAGGAGACAACAAAACCCAAAGTTTGCCGAGTCTGGCTCCAGACAACAGCCTGCCCCAGATCCACTGGGCAAAATACCAGAGATTAGCCATTCATAATGCAAACTTCAAACGTGTGATTTAAAATAATATTCAAATCCTAAAACTGTGGGCAGTGGCTTCTAGATAGTGAGAAGCTATTAGTTCAATTCCTTCATGTTCTCCTTTCTTTTCTATAATCATGGAACAAATGGGCTGGGAGAGAAATATTATGAAAAATGGTAAAACATGAAGAGATTTATCCGAATGGCTGTCTGTGTACTAAGAGTGCAAAAATAGCAAATTAGAAGCTGAGCTCTTTTTCATCAAAACTGTCCACAGAAAGATGATTTCTTGGGGCTAATTTCCATTCCGGGGATAGGGAAAGTTATTTTAAATGACCAAAGCCATTTCAGAAGGGTAAGAGCATATCAACATGTCCACAGAGTCAGAACTGCTTGCTCTCAAGGATTTGAAATGCTCCAGAAGCGCTGGTGATACAATTCCCTCCCCTTCACAATGAATGGAAATGAGAAAAGGTATCTTCCTCTGAAACATGCTAAAAATACAGCAATTACCCGATACAGATGTGGTGTCATAAACTCCTATTCCAAAGCATTCTGTTTCAGCCATGATTTCCATTGCGGAAAACTGTACTAATAGAAACATCCCTATTAATCTGAATTTGAGATATTTCATACAATGTATATTACCTTTCTGCTGCCTACAACCTTCTGCCAGGTTTTTTTTTTTTCTTTTTAGGAGGTGCTTTGAGGGGACCATACCATGAGAACAATACACAGCTGCTGCTGTATAGAGATATCTAATTGTCAATATTGTGGAAATTCTACAGCTTATTACGTGCATTCAGTCTAATTCTGGGCAAATTGCCAGTCACTTCAGGGACAATCAAGTGAGCCACATTACACGTGGTATAGCATCACAGCTTTAAGATACCCGGCTGTTTTGCCTCTGGCCAGAGAATGTTTGTACCAGTGCTACCGAGTGAAGGGGGGTAACTACAAATAAAATAAAATTTGTATTTTTTCAAGTGGGCTGCATTTCAAGCCCAGATGTTAGTAATGAAAGATTCAATTTAAGGATTTAAATTACAAATAAATAAAGTATGAAACAGATGTGATTTTTAAGGAAGTTCAAATTATCCAGGAAGAAAAATATCTCTGTGCATGACAAAGTAATAGGGATTGTCTTGAAGAGTCTGTTGAAAACAATCTGCTAAGCGCAATTCACCCTTAGGACAGGATTGGTTTGGAATGGGAAGGACTGGTGGAGCTTGTCATTAAACAAAAATTGTGTTTAATAAAACTTTATAACCGTGATTAATCCTATGAGGCCCTAAAGGAGTTTGCAGTTTCTGATAAACACATTTTCCTTGTTTGCAATGGTAATGATATTTTGAAGTGAAGGAATAAGAACAAAAAACTCTAAGGGTAGAAAAAGAAGGGTTTGGCAGGTACCACCTAGGCAGAAATTACAGGGACATGTAAGAAATGAGGGCCACCCATTGGGAACCTGCTTTGATGTGTGTGTGACACATGTGCCCATAGATGGGTGTAAATTTTACTGAGAAACAAAGCGATTGAACAGGCAGTAATGAAGCACATCTTTATTTATACAGACAAGCTAATAAGGCTTTTTTTATTCTAAGCCGATCATTAGGTTTGCCTATCAAAAGGATGACAGTGATATAAGACACAGCATCTTATATTTGGGGAATATTCTATGAAAATGAAATCAGAAGGGACCATCCAGAGCTGTGCTGTTCAGTACAGTAGCCACTGGTCATATCTGGCTATTTAAATTTTAACTAATTAAAATAAAACTTAAAATTCCATTTTCCATTGTGTTAGCCACATTCCAAGTACTTAACAGCCACATGTAGCTAATGGCTACCATATTGGACAGCACAGGCAAAGAACATTTCCTCCACTGCCGAAAGTTCTATCGGACAGCGTTGCTCTACAGCAATGGAGGAACACTGGATTTGGACATCAGGAAACAGAGTTTGATTCTTAGTTTTCTTTCTAGCCATGAGGCCTTGTGCATTGGTTCTCCCTTATCATTCTGAATTTCATTCACACCTGTGTATGCAAACACACCCCCTACATACCCTGATACTCAAACAAGGCTGACAAAAATAGCATTATAGTACCTCCATGGGGTCCCACGTAAAAACCAACCTGCAAGCTCAGCTCTGCTGACCTGACATCTCACCTGGCAGGTTAGTTACCTTCAACAGGTGACTGAGGACAAACACATCCAGAATCTCATTCTTGTTCTCTATTGTTGGGAAAATATAGGAAAATGGTCAAGGCCCCTCAGATGTTCAGAATCTTGCCCAGCATTTGCTGTGGGTAGGTTGTGTGCGGGTGGAGTTAGTATGCCTGTGCGGCGCCGCCACCGTGGCTGGAGTTTACTGCCTCCGGCGGCCGCCATCGGCACAACCAGCCGTGACTTTCCAAGCTGCAGCTTCCAAGGACCTGTTTGCCGGTTACCGAGCTCATAGACCTGCATGTGAGGGGTCTGGGGGCCCAGCCTGGCGTATGGAGGGTTTGTGACCCAGTCTGTGAACAGGCTTGAGGGGTCTGTGAGCTAGGTAACCGACAAACAGGTCCCCGAAAGCCTCAGGTAGGGAAGGCATGACCTCCAGGGGCAGTAGCCACCCGAAGCAGTTAACTCCAGCCACGGTGACGCACCGCGCAGGCGCACTAACTCCGCCCACACACTACGTGCCCACAGCAAACGCTCTGCAAGATTTTGAACTTCTGAAGGGCTGGGACCATTTTCCTGTATTTTCCCAACGTCTATAAACAGGCATTATACAGGTGTCCTAGTACCAACAACCAAACCTTAGCTAATCACAATGACACAAAACTAAATCATTTTCTTGAAGGTGGAGAAATACAAACTGCAAAGCAATAGACCTTTAATAGGAGAATCAGTTCAGAAAAAAAAAGTGTTAATCCTTTGCCACACAAGCCCTAACAGTTATGTTGTACGTGTGGTGGAAATCTCATCTCCTGGGCATCTCCCCTACTAACGACTGTGCATCCTCCGAGTGCCAGCTCGTGCACAAACCCACCCTGGAAGAAGAGCACAGCTTCTTTGTGCACAGGGCATCGTCCCTGTGCCACATGAACTTTTTCTGACTCTTCAGAACTGCTAGCAGCCATTTCACTTGGATTCTGGCTGTGATAAAGCAGCACTGCCTCCCTGGCATCAGATGGAAAATGTAATTTTTTGAAAACTCAAAAGTCAAAATCTTGGAAAAGTCAAGACCCTTCAATATGTGTCAGAGTAATTTTTGAAAGACTTTCCTAGGGTCTTCAAATTCCAAGAGCACTTGCAAAACGTGCACATTTTTCTCTATAGTAAAATAGTATGCATTTCTGTCATCTCTCACACAGACTTCCTCTCATTCTCTGTTTATTGAAGGATTTGTGTTTTACAAGTCATACAAGTATTAAAAGAATCCTAGGATATTGGAGCTACATGAAACTTTAGAGATGGTCTAGCCTAGCGTTAATAACTTAGGGTCCACAACCAAACAGGGGATTCATGAATGGGCTATAGGAAACACATGAATCTTCTATCATATATAAAATTGTGTGTAGGAATTTTTCAGAGAAGGGGGTTCATAGCTATTATCAAATCATCAAAGACCAAAGCAATGTAAGAACCGTTGATCCAGCCCATTTTAAATAAGAAAACTGAGGCTCAGAGAAATGAAGCGACCTTCTAAAAAGTCACACCAGCTAGTTTGTGACTCAAGTCAGGCTAGAAACTCTTCTCTCAGAATCATAATCCACTGCAATATTCACTATAACAGGCTGCAGAGGGCATTTTTCATCTTGCCTGTGAGTAATCCGCATGCCAAACTGAATTCAAAATCCTTGGACTCATTGTAAGTCAAGAAAGCTAAAAAAAAAAAAAATGACGATTTTGGATTTCAAGGAAATGTTCATTTGAAGGTGTGTTGTGTTCTGTTATTATTACACAAACTCGCAAAGAGTTACCTACATTGAGGGAAATTTGGGGAATTCAATGTTGCTTAGGAAAACTTAACTTTTTGCCTTTCTCCAAATTTCAGAACTATGTTAGAAAGATGGCCCTACCACTGGTTATTCCCTGGAGACATAATACTTGTTTTATTTTCAAAGAAACTCATTTACTGGGTCCTGCTATAGGTCTTGGATTTTGCATGTCGATAAGCACAGGGATTACTAGGAAATGTATATGTATTAAGATTAGTTGCTCACCAACAATTTTTAAGAGGTAAGGAAAAGAAATATTTGTTTTTTAATTAAAGTTTTTAAAACACTTAATGTGAATTTATTCCAGACCATAATGGTTGATAGCCAAGACTCAAAACAGACAGACTTGGACTTAATCTCGGCCTCACCCCTTAATATCACACAAGCTCTGTGACCTTGAACAAATCACTTAACCTCTCCAAACCCCTACTTTCTCATCTGTGCAATGGAGATAATAATAGGCACCTCTAAGAACTGTTGTAAAAAAAATTAACTCAAGGACTTTGTGAAGTATATGGCACACACAGAAAAAGTTCTCAGTAAGGATTAGTCCATGATTAAAGCAAATTTTAGATGTCAGACCTTTTAAAGCATATAAGAAAGCCAACAGAACCATTGTAGTGTGTTAAACGGTGTACCCCCAAATGACGTCTACATCCTAACCCCCAGAACCTAAGGATGTGGCCTTGTTTGTAAAAAGGGTCTTTTGAGAAGGTAATTGAATTAAGGATCTTGGGATGAGATTCTCCTGGACTATCTGGGGAGAGGGAGACCTAAATCCAATGATAAGTGTCCTTATAGGAGACACACAGAGGAGAGAAACATGGAGGAAAAAGAGAGGGTCAGTGAAGACAGAGGCAGGGAGTGGAGTCATGCAGCCCCACGCCAAGGACACTTGGAGCCACCAGAAGCTGGAGGAGGCAAGGGCGGGTTCTCTGCCAGGACTTTCTGAGGGAGCACTGCTAACCCCTTGATTTTGGACTTCTGGCCTCCAGTGCTGTGAAATAACAAATTAGTTTTAAGCCGCCAAGTTTGTGGTCATTCGTTACAGCAGTCACAGGTAGCTAATATATCCACTATGCCTTTGGTGTAAATTCATACACACTTACATAATCCAACACAATATAAGATTAGGATTATTTTTAAGCAGGTCCCACAAATAATAAAATATTTGATTTACATTTAACAAAACTGACCAAAAGTTCATTAAGTGACCTCAGTCCTCTTGAAGGTTTTCCCAACTTTTGGGTCTGCCTTTCTCTGGGGCTGAACCAGAGTTGACAGAAAGTACACGGTCACTTCAGAAACACACTCTCTTCACTCCTTCAGTCCCTGCTATCTTGTTCTTTTTCAAAGAAAACAGATTCATTCAAAGAGGCTCACTTGGTTTCACAACAAAGAGGGGTCGAGCACAGTCAGTCAGACCCAGGCATGAACTCACCAACCAAATTAAAGCCGCGAGCTGAGGAGAAGGTGGCCCGACAAAGGCACAGGCAGGTCGAGTCCCACAAGTGGGTTGTCCTTCTGCCTTTCTTGAGGGTTCAGAATAATCAAAGAGTGGTGCTCAGAAGAAAAAAAATTAAGCAGTTCTTTCTCACTCTATTTCAAGTAGGTTAAATAATAATCTCTTTAGGATTCTTTACACACCTGTAAAATGGCATTGGCCAGTGAGCACTCAGCAATGCCACCCCAACATCCTCTGCAACTGTCCTTCAACTAAGGCCAAAACATGAACATTTCCTTTCAGACATGTACGCTAAGAAAAAGTCTTTTCAGTGAAAATGGTCAAACCGGTTTTGTCACCTGTCCTAATGACCAATGTGATCAAATGTGTGGTCAATCTGATCAGGTCACTGTGTGGCCCAGATCCCCTCCAATCCTTTGATAGGTTCAGTGTGCTTATCCCCAGTTTCTGTAGTCTTTACTCCCAGGTTGCCAGTGACAACTGTAGCCATCTCCAGAGGAGGACTACCCTGCCAATACCAGAGCTGCCTCGCCTCACATCCGAAGCTGGAAGCTCCTGGGCATGGACAACAGCCACTCCCCCCACCCTCGCCTCCACCCACCCAGCAGTCAGCAGCCAGTCACTTGCTCCATGTCACAGAACATCTTCCAGCTCAGGCTTATATCAGTAATGCTGAATGTCACATGACTCCAGATGTTCCTGAGTCTGCACACCTAATCACCGAGAGAGAGAGAGAGAGAGAGAGAGAGAGAGAGAGAGAGAGAGATAGGTGGATGGATGGGTGGATAGATAGACAGACAGACAGACAGACATTATCTTCGATGATATCAAATATTTGTCCTCTCAGAGTAGATTTTATTTTTGGAAGCAGACAAAAGACTAGTGAACAAGGCAATGGACTAAGCCAGGTAACCCTGTCTTGGTTCAAAAAGAAGTTTTATCATAAGTAAAAAAATTAGATGGATTGTCATATGTGGCTTATAATCAATCTCTGAGGAACATTCCAAAGGAAGCATTCAAAACATTCTGGACAAGGGCCAGCCCGTGGCTCACTCGGGAGAGTGTGGTGCTGATAACACCAAGGCCACGGGTTCGGATCCCATATAGGGATGGCTGGTTAGCTCACTGGCTGAGCGTGGTGCTGACAACACCAAGTCAAGGGTAAGATCCCCTTACCGGTCATCTTTTAAAAAAAAAAAACATCTGGACAATGAAAGTACCCCCAGTATCTGGATGTTTCTGTTGCTAAGTGTTCATAAAAAGTCTATCTCCTTAATTCCCAGCCACACTCTGTATAGGAGTCATGATGTTAACATGCAGACCAAACATATATGCCATTCTGAGGAAGAATGGATTTGATGAAGTCTCTTTAAAAGTCGTTTTCCCCTGTCATCAAACACACATGCCCCTGAAACTTCTTAGTCTTTGTTGCTTCTTGATCAATCAGAACCACATGATTTCAAATCAGGACAGAAACTGCCAGAAGGACCAAAATAGTAGGGGAGACAGATAAGAGTGAGATAAAGAGAAAAAAATCAACCCCTGAGAGAACAGCAGACAGAGAGAATAAAGTAGATATTGGAGAGAAAGGTAGAACAGGACAAGCACTGGGCAAAGTCAGGAGTCCTGAGTTCAGATTCTGTCCTACTAATTGTTCAGGTGATTCAACCTACCTGAGCCTAGTTTTCTCACCTGTATTGTGGGCATAATAACACATTCTCAGGGTTTTGCAGATCAGCTGAGATAAGACATGTAAAAACATTTTGTGAACTATAAGCACCAGGAAATGTTAGTGGGTTTTTTTCCATTATGGTAAAAAGCAATTTGTAATGTTTGAGGATTTGCAGCTGTCCCTACCCCCATGTCAACACTGCCACCTACCTGACAAAGAGAATTTCCCCTCTGTCGTTCCCTTCTCATGCCCTGCCCCAGCATCTCTGCAGCATCTTCTATGAGGAGCTCATCTTCCCCCAGCTGCTTCCTTGGGCTTTGTAGATGCAGAATTGAGGGAAGTGGGCAAGAGACAAAAGAAGCAAGAAGAAAAGAAAACTGGCTAAAGGCAACTCACATAAAAAAAGTGCTGAAAGAGAGGGGTTGGAAAGAGGAGATAAGTAGCAGTGCACATCAGAGACAGAAATTTCTAAGCAATTTGAGGAGAAAGGCACTGGAGTCATTGTAAAATGTGAGAAGATTGATTGAAGAGAAAAGATCTGCTGTGGACTGTTGTGTTTACACCTATCACAGATTTCCAAAATTCAGGTAGAGAAGAGAATTCCTTTTTAATTACTTTTGGCTTTGAAAATATGATTCTTGAACAAGATGTGGCTTCCAGACTGAGCCAGATGGAACCCCAGATTTACAAGGGTTATAAACTGTAGCTGGTTGGACTGAGGAGTTTGAACTTATCAAGGTACAAACATAAAATTATTTTATTTTTCTAGTAACTACTACCAACTGTGCTCCGTCAAACCACCCCATTTTTCCACAGATGAGTGGACATCCTTAATGATATCTCAGCCTGGTTCCACAACTTTACAGTCACTTTCAGTTGTAAAACAGCCCCATCTGGATTACTAAGAGGTAGTCCTTACTATTTAAGAACTTGTGTTCAGTTCAGAGTTTTCCTCCTGCCCCCAGGATAGTAGCGTTTTGTCTCTGATGTCTATAGGTAATATTATCTGCTCTCTTTCCCACACCTTCTTCTTCCCTATGCTTATTCTTCTTGTGTTCTCAGAGAAAGGAAGAAAAGAGTTATTTTCTTTTGCAGCTAATGTGGCACATTGGCTGTCTTCTTCATTGGCGAAACATGCTATTCTCTTAAGTGAACACCCCCATAATAGGGCTACTCCTGGGTTAGGTGCCTGATCTCTCTCATGGTCCATATATGTGCCTCAGTGAGGCAGTTAGAGGTCTCCATCGGCCCCACTAATGAGGAAATTTATCCCTTCCATCCCCTCTCCCTTAGTGGTTCCTGGAAAAATGCGACTATATCTTCTACTGACTCCCAGCAGCTTTATAATGTAGGAGTCTCTTTGCCCCACACTGCAGACCCAAAAAGCCAGAAGCCTTTAATTTCATCCACCCTCCATATTTCCAATTCTAGAAACTATAGGTATGATTAACCATTCCCAATATCAGTGAGTAATCAGGAACTCAAAGAGTCAACTTATTGCCACCTCTTCCTGCCAGTACCATCACATCATTTCTCCCCTGTGCTTTTTCCCTGCTCAGATAGCACCAGGGCAGATCAGCAGGTCCAGTGGGTCAGCAGGTGCCCAACCAGGAACTAGATGCTAGTTTTCCCTTCTCTCTCAGCTTCTGAAAAAAAGACCCACAGGGAAGGAAAGATGGGTGTCTTAGTCCATTTGTGCTGCTGTAGCAAAATATCAGACTTGGTACTTTATAAATATTAGAAACTTATTTCTCATAGTTCTGGAGACTGGGAAATACAAGGTGCCAGCCGGACTGGTGTCTGGTGAGGGCTACTCTCTGCTTCCAAGATGGCACCTTGTTGTTGCATCTTCCAGAGGGGAGGAACATTGTGTCCTCACATGGTAGATGGGACAGAATGGTAAGAGGGGCCTGAGCTAGCACTTTTATAAGCCACTAATCCATTCATGAGGGCAGAGCCCTCATGACTTAATCACTTCTCAAAAGGCCCCACTTCTTAATCCACCACAATGTGGGTTAACTTTCAATTTTTGTAGGTGAATTTTTGTAGGGGACATAAACATTCAAATGGTATCCATGAGCTAGCCTCTCCAGCAAAGTGTGGTGGTTAGCATGGGCACTGAAGCAAACCACCTGGGTTCCAATCCCAGGTTTACCATTTACTAGCTGTGTATGCTGGTTGTCTGTTGTCTGGCAATATATTCATTTTTCTATTATTCTGTGCAGTGTTCAATGAAATTGGGGCTAGAAATCTACAAGCTACTTTTCCAGACTCCCTTGCTAGGTGGCCTACTATTACAGATTGGAAGAACAGAGGAGGGGAGAAGGGGCTTAGCTGTGTGTTTCCAGTTCCAGACTATATCACTCCAGCAGCAAAGGACAGCTGTGGTTCCAACCTCCTAATTCTGTTGGCACCAATGGCAACCAGCCTTATCGCACCCCTCAGCAGTACTAATAGCAGCCACAATAGTGGCCCTATTCCACCCCAATGATTTGAGTACAAGCTGGGCTTGTCCTTTTGGTTGCCTGGGTACCAGCTAAGCCTTCCTTCCTGCATGGGTGGCTGTGCCCTACTAAAGCTCAGAGCAACAACCAGCCATGCCTCCCCAGAGATGTGAGCACAAAGCCCTCCTAACACCCTTCCTAGAGTTAACCACTTGCCCTTCAGAGGCTCCTCTTCCGAGCTCCCAGCTTCTTGTAATACTTCTTCTTCCCTTTCCAGTAATGCCTGAGTCTCACCCCCAGAGATTTTTAATTAATTGGTCTTGGGTATGGCCTGGGCATCAGGATTTTTAAACACACTATTATGCAGCCAAGGTGGAGAACCTCTGCAATAAGGCATTTTACAAATAATGAGAAAAGTTTTATGCAGATGCATACACATCTTAACATACTGGCTGTCTAAGACCATCAGCACATTTGCAAAAATGTTGATCATAGGCAAGGTGGAAATAAAGTTGGCTGCATAATTAATCCTTGAAGTCAGAAGGTAGGTAGTGAAATTCCATGTGTCCAGCACTAAGTTAGGTACTACACAAGACACAAAGAAGTGAAAGCCATGGTTCCTGATCATCAGATCACTGTAATTTAATGAGAGAAGTCAAGATTAACACTCATGAAAAAAAAAATTTTAATTATACAGAGGCAATAAGAAGATAATTAGCATTAAAAATCACAAGATACAAGGATAGTTTGGTGTAGTGTTATAAACAATCCTCTCTGCTCCTTCTGGTCTCACCACAACAGGTGAATACACTTGCCTCCTCCTACAAGTCTCAGATTCGTCTGCAGATCCACGTTGGAATCACCAGGGTTGTTTTTATTTTAAGATTCTCAAGCTCCACCCCATGTCACTGAGTAAACAATCTGCACTCTCCAGGCGATTCTGATAGAGGTAGTTTTCAATCATACATAGAAATAAACTGGTTTAGGGATTTACTCCATCCCATTTTTCTTTAGCAAGCAGTGCCCTACATCGGGGATCTAGGCATTTGGCCTCCCACCCCATTACCTTCTCTCTTTGCCTGAGCTCCTCATACTATCTTGCTGGCTGCAACACCAAACTGCTTCCTCAAGACTTGGCCAAGAACTCTGCACTGTTCCTGGCTCTAATCTCTGCCCTGACCTAATTACTGCTGACCTTGGATTCTACCAATCCCACCATCTCCTAGGGCCTCCTCCATGCCTCTTGTGTCTGGCCTACCCTCCAGCCTTGCCTCCAGGTTCCTAATCTTGCCTCTGAAGCAAGGCTCCCTCATGACATATGGGCTAACATCATCCAAGCTGCTCTGTCTGGGAAGTGGGACTGAGTCTGTACCTTGTAGAACAAAGTGTCTCTAATTGGCCATCACGGCAACCCAAACCCATAACCTTAGGCTCATCAATTGAGAGTTCTGAGCTAAACAGCTAAAGGCAGGAAAGCACTTTTGATTACAGAAATGACCAAATTATGCCTCCTCCCTGTTGGAAGAAGGTAGAAAGAGCTAATGGGTTTCATGCATAATAACCCTACATGGGTATGGGAGTTGGTGCTTCACAAAGCCTCTCATGCATCTTACCTCTTCTGAGTCTTTCAGCAACTTTGTAAGGGAGCCCATGCTGCTCTTTTCATCCCAACTTTGTGATTGAGGAAACTGAGGCCCTACACTAGCTTTGGAAGACGTAAGACCCTCCAGATGACTCTTCGGTCATCAACTAGCATTCAGCTGGGTCTATGCAGCCCTACAGCAAGACTAAGGAGCACCAGGTATGTGCCAGGCAATTCACACATGTTATCTTTTTCCTCTCCCCTGTCTCATTCCTCTTCAGCCACGCTGACTTCCTTGCTGTTCCCCCAAAATGCCAGGCACCAGCTACCTCAGGGCTGTTACCTTTGCTGGTCTCTGTGCTTGAGATGATCTCTCTCCAGCCATCTGCATGGCTGGCTCCCTCCTTCCTCCTTCCTCCTTTCTTCCTTCTCATCTTCAATCAAATATCCCTTTCTCTGTGATGCCTTCCCTGACCACCCTACTTAAAATCCCAACTCCCCACCACCAATCCTTACTCCTTGCCTGCTGTTTTTTCTCCATAGCACATATCATCATTTGACACACTTATTTATGGTCTTTATGGTCTGTCACCTCCACAATGGCATGTAAACTTCATGAGTACAGATTCTTATCTGTTTTGTTCGCTGCACAGAGCAGGCAGTCAGTAAACATTGATTGAATGAATAAATTATATCATCTAAGGCCTCAGCATCCTGCAAGAAAAGTGTTATTATTTCCACTTCAGAGATGAAGAAACTAAGACGAAGAGAGTTTAAGTAAGTCACCTTTAATCTAGACCTGCAAGGCCTACCAAATAAAAACTACAAGATGCTTAAATTTGAATATCAGATAAAAAAACAAATAAAAATTTTAGTGTAAGTATGTCCAATGCAATATTTGGGATATACACTTAAATTTTTTTTTAATCTGATATTTAAATTTAAGTGGCCAGTCCTGTATTTTATCAGGCAGCCTATTTATATCACACTATCAGCGAAAGACAGAGCTGAGAACCCAACCGAGGTTTCTATGACCCCAATGCTCTGCCACAGCCTCACACAAAAGAGGTCACACAAAGATAGACCCATCTACCCTCGCAAAGACCACTGATGAAGTCAGCTTGACTGGCCCTGCCAGAAGCTTTGGTCACAGCCTCTGATACAGGGATACCCACTACTAAGAGGAAAAAAGTCCACTTCGTCCTCCTAGGCTGTCAACCTTATAGCTTTCATAAGCATTAAATTAATTTAAAAATCTAAAGTCTCTCAATGGAATTATGGTCCTGTAATTCAGTTGCCAGTTACTTATACTGTATTATTAATCCCATTCTATGACCAGCCATTGGATATAGAAAAGTTGATCTCATAAAATTTTAAAATAAACCTGTTTCATTCCCAGGAGGGCTCAGTGTGACAGAACATATTACAGAAGATTGACAAGAAAATATTTGGGTAGCCAGGACATTCTCTGAAGCAGCGTAAGATATTTAAGTGATTTATTTGGAGTGAGGTGATACTAAGAATGGCTGGCATAAAGAAACTTTTCCTGTGAATAAGATATCCCTCAACCAGTCACATAGGGAAACTAACCAAATTTAATGGTGTTTAGCTTCATCATCCCTCATTTAGGTTTTCATTAGCAAATATTTTTCCTCACCATTACCAGAAAGCATCATATCCTAAGTATGAAGCTTATTGTAAATGTGAGGCATTCAAATCTCAGAAAGAGCAGAGTTTAGATCTCATGATCTTTTGAGAAACGCTAGGGTCCTAGAGTATTTCTGGATCTTTCCTTTGTAGAGTTGTTCTGGCCAGTGCATTTAATAAATCACAAATCTTTGCACAGACCCAACCGAGCCATGACAAATGCGCAGAGAACCTTGGGAAGTCATTCTGCACGTCCAGCAGAGGGTGGGGTGGCCCATATGGCACCTCCTGTAGAATTAATCACATCATGCTCTTTTTATGAGCCCAAGAATTAGCTCCACAGATGCCAGTTTACTGTGAAGACATTCGAGTTATTCCTCAAGGTAAATTACAAGTTCAGAACCTCTCATGAGCTATATATTATTACTTCTTAGAACATTCCCATGGCATATAGAAGATGCAGTAGCTCTCAATGTCTTCCTATCATACTTGTTCTCAACTTGTAAAAGCCTGTGTGCGTGCACACACACACACACACACACACACACACACACACACACACACACACACACACACACACACACACAAAAACAACCCACAATGGTTGCATGCAAAACCCAGACTGGTCAGTCTCAGGCCTCATCCCTCTGGTCAGGGTGATTGCTCAGGGATGAGCATGTGAACAGAGATGGACCCATCAGAGCCTTTCCCTGGGACAATTCTTATTGACACTAGCAAAGGAGGCCTCTTGCCTGTTAGTCTCACAGCTAGAAGGATATGAACCCAAGGCTAATGGTAATGGTAATTTTTTGCCATGTGAAGACAGCTGTCTGCCATAGGAGAGAATGAAACCACACAAAGATAAGCTGGACAAAGAGAGAGGGTCAGTCCTGGCAGAACCATGTCCCCTGGTCTGGTCCCAGGCTCCAAAGCTGCCAGCTCTTCCTCAAGCTCTTTCTTTACTCTATGAACTGACCTGGCATCCTTTGAATAAATACTTGTTTTCTTTTAATTTAAGCTATTTTTAAGCTGAATATCAAGATAACCAGAAGAACCCAGACTTATACGTAGGGAGAAAATATTATTCCCATTTTGTAGGTAAGAAAACCTAAGACACCAAAGGTTATGTAGTTTGGCATTAACTGTGAATATAATATTTGACATTGTGAGTTTTCTACCTGAAAACTAACACTTGGTACACACCTCTCCTGTGGCGAGATGGTTGGAGCATGATGAGAACTGAGGAAGATGAATTTGGAGACATAGGAGGGAGCCATGGTAAGATGGTTGGATTTTGTTCTAAATGTGAAGGGGAGACTTTGGAGGAATTTAAGTGGGAAGTGACTTTCAGACACTTTTACCATTCACTGTAAGGAATACAATTATGCTACAACCCTGTATAAACATATGCGTGTGCATGAAACAAAAATTTTACATAATACTTGCCCTTATTAAGTGTGACACACTCTTTTATTCTCTATTCTATTGCATTCTTTCAAATGCCGTTTGTGACCCACTAAATTCATTCCACCTCCCACTAAGCTGATTTCACACCACACTAGTGGGTCCAAAATTGTAACTGTTTTAAAACATTGTGCTACAGCCCTTTCCACATACATTACTAATTAAATAATCCTTCTCCCCATTATAAATTTCCCTTAGGTGAAACTCTAGAATATGTAGGTTTACTTCTGTATTCATTTGGTTAGAGCATATGCAAATTCCAAGTCATTCCTATTAGGAGCGATTAGAAAAAAGAGAGAACTGGGGAAGAGAAGGAAAACGAGGGAGAGCAGTAAAGCCTAAGAGAAGGATTTTGCCCTCAGCCACCAGAGATAAAGGGAATGAGTTCATCTGGGGCCAGCTTAGCATAAAGTCTCCTCCTGTGTCTGTCTGTTTTCACTCAGGTATCTAAAAGGATCACAGGTTTAACATGTCCGAGTCAGAGCTTTAGGTTTTCCCTCGTCCTCCGTCTTCTCTAGTCTTCTGAGCTCACTGTGGCACCACCACCGACCAGATTATTTAGGCCAGATGACCACTCCGTAAATCAAGTTCCGACATCACAACACACCCCAGATCCAACCAGCAGTTCTGCTGACACCACCCAACTTGAGCCATCATCATTTTCACTTTGACTTCTACAATAGCCTCCTATGCTTGCCCCAAATCCACACATGCAGAGCTGCCAGAGTCGCCTTTTCAAAATCTAAATCAGATCCTGTCACTCCCCACTTAAATTCCTCCAAAGTCTCCCCTTCACATGTAGAACAAAATCCAACCATCTTACCATGGCTTCCTCCTGTGTGTCCAAACTCATCTTCCTCAGTTCTCAGCATGCCCCAACCATCTTGCTATCCCTTGAATACACCACAGTCATTCCTACCTCAGGACCTGTGTACTTCCTGTTCCTTTCAGCTAATCATCCCCAGATCGTCTCACTGCCCTCGGGTGTCTGCTCAAGTTTTATGTTTTCCAAGAAGCCCTCCTGATCACCTTACCTAAAGCAGCCCCCACTGCCTAGAGTTCTCTATTCACTTCCCCTGTGTTATTATCCTTCATTGCACTCATATCGTGTGTCTGTTTTTTTTTTTTTTTTTTTTAATTTTATTTTGTCGATATACATTGTAGCTGATTAATGCTCCCCATCACCAAAACCTCCCTCCCTTCTCCCTCCCCCCCTCCCCCCCAACAATGTCCTTTCTGTTTGCTTGTTGTATCAACTTCAAATAATTGTGGTTGTTATATCTTCTTCCCCCCCCCCCCGGTTTGTGTGTGTATGTGTGTATGTGTGTGTGTGAATTTATATATTAATTTTTAGCTCCCACCAATAAGTGAGAACATGTGGTATTTCTCTTTCTGTGCCTGACTTGTTTCACTTAATATAATTCTCTCGAGGTCCATCCATGTTGTTGCAAATGGCAGTATTTCATTCGTTTTTATAGCTGAGTAGTATTCCATTGTGTAGATGTACCACATTTTCCGTATCCACTCATCTGATGATGGGCATTTGGGCTGGTTCCAACTCTTGGCTATTGTAAAGAGTGCTGCGATGAACATTGGGGAACAGGTATACCTTCGACTTGATGATTTCCATTCCTCTGGGTATATTCCCAACAGTGGGATGGCTGGGTCGTATGGTAGATCTATTTGCAATTGTTTAAGGAACCTCCATACCATTTTCCATAGAGGCTGCACCATTTTGCAGTCCCACCAACAATGTATGAGAGTTCCTTTTTCTCCGCAGCCTCGCCAGCATTTATCGTTCATAGTCTTTTGGATTTTAGCCATCCTACCTGGGGTTAGATGGTATCTCAATGTGGTTTTGATTTGCATTTCCCGGATGCTGAGTGATGTTGAGCATTTTTTCATATGTCTGTTGGCCATTTGGATATCTTCCTTAGAGAAATGCCTACTTAGCTCTTTTGCCCATTTTTTAATTGGGTTGCTTGTTTTCTTCTTGTAAAGTTGTTTGAGTTCCTTATATATTCTGGATATTAATCCTTTGTCAGATGTATATTTTGCAAATATTTTCTCCCACTCTGTTGGTTGTCTTTTAACTCTTTTAATTGTTTCTTTTGCTGTGCAGAAGCTTTTTAGTTTGATATAATCCCATCTGTTTATTTTTCCTTTGGTTGCCCGTGCTTTTGGGGTCGTATTCATGAAGTCTGTGCCCAGTCCTATTTCCTGAAGTGTTTCCCCTATGTTTTCTTTAAGAAGTTTTATTGTCTCAGGGTGTATATTTAAATCCTTAATCCATTTTGAGTTGATTTTAGTATACGGTGAGAGGTATGGATCTAGTTTCATTCTCCTGCATATCGATATCCAGTTATCCCAGCACCACTTGCTGAAGAGGCAGTCCCTTCCCCAGTGAATAGGCTTGGTGCCTTTGTCAAAGATCAGATGGCAGTAAGTGTGAGGGTTGATTTCTGGGTTCTCTATTCTATTCCATTGGTCAGTGTGTCTGTTTTTATGCCAGTACCATACTGTTTTGGTTATTATAGCTTTGTAGTATAGCTTAAAGTCAGGTAGTGTTATGCCTCCAGCTTTATTTTTTTTGCTGAGCATTGCTTTGGCTATTCGTGGTCTTTTATTGTTCCATATAAATGTCTGAATAGTTTTTTCCATTTCTGAGAAAAATGTCTTTGGAATTTTGATGGGGATTGCATTGAATTTGTATATCACTTTGGGTAGTATGGACATTTTCACTATGTTGATTCTTCCAATCCAAGAGCATGGAATATCTTTCCATCTTCTTGTATCCTCTCTAATTTCTCTCAGCAGTGGTTTGTAGTTCTCATTATAGAGATTTTTCACCTCCTTGGTTAACTCAATTCCTAAGTATTTTATTTTTTTGGTGGCTATTGTAAATGGGCAGGCTTTCTTGATTTCTCCTTCTGCATGTTCACTATTGGAGAAAAGAAATGCTACTGATTTTTGTGTGTTGATTTTGTATCCTGCTACTGTGCTGAAATCATTTATCAATTCCAACAGTTTTTTTGTAGAGGTTTTAGGCTGTTCGATATATAGGATCATGTGATCTGCAAACAGGGACAGTTTGACTTCATCTTTTCCAATCTGGATGCCCTTTATTTCCTTCTCTTCTCTGATTGCTCTGGCTAGTACTTCCAACACTATGTTGAATAGGAGTGGTGAGAGTGGGCATCCTTGTCTAGTGCCTGTTCTTAAAGGAAAAGCTTTCAGCTTTTCCCCATTCAGGATGATATTGGCAGTGGGTTTGGCATATATGGCTTTAATTATGTTGAGATACTTTCCCTCTATACCTAACTTATAGAGGGTCTTTGTCATGAATGAGTGCTGAACTTTATCAAATGCTTTTTCAGCATCTATAGAGATGATCATATGGTCCTTGTGTTTGAGTTTATTAATATGGTGTATCACATTTATTGATTTGCGTATGTTGAACCAACCTTGCATCCCTGGGATGAATCCCACTTGATCGTGATGAATAATTTTTCGTATGTGTTGCTGTATTCTGTTTGCTAGTATTTTCGTGAGGATTTTTGCATCTATATTCATCAAGGATATCGGCCTGTAGTTTTCTTTTTTGGTTATATCTTTACCTGGTTTTGGTATCAGGATGATGTTTGCTTCATAGAATGAGTTTGGGAGATTTGCGTCCGTTTCAATCTTTTGGAATAGTTTGTAAAGAATCGGTGTCAATTCCTCTTTGAATGTTTGGTAAAATTCTGCTGTGAATCCATCTGGTCCTGGGCTTTTCTTTGTTGGGAGCCTTCTGATAACAGCTTCAATCTCCTTTATTGTTATTGGTCTGTTCAAATTTTCTACGTCTTCACGGTTCAGTTTTGGGAGCTTGTGTGTGTCCAGAAATTTATCCATTTCCTCCAGATTTTCAAATTTGTTGGCGTATAGTTGTTTATAGTAGTCTCGAATGATTCCTTGTATTTCAGATGAATCAGTTGTAATATCGCCTTTTTCATTTCTAATTTTTGTTATTTGAGTCTTCTCTCTTCTTTTTTTTGTTAGCCATGCTAATGGTTTGTCAATTTTATTTATCTTTTCAAAAAACCAACTTTTTGATTCGTTGATCTTTTGAATTGTTTTTTGGTTTTCAATTTCATTCAGTTCTGCTCTGATCTTAATGATTTCTTTCCGTCTGCTAACTTTAGGATTGGATTGTTCTTGTTTTTCTAGTTCTTTAAGGTGAAGTGTTAGGTTGTTCACTTGCCATCTTTCCATTCTTCTGAAGTGAGCATTTAATGCAATAAATTTTCCCCTCAATACTGCTTTTGCAGTATCCCACAGGTTTTGGTATGATGTATCATTGTTTTCATTAGTTTCAATAAAATTTTTGATTTCCTGCTTGATTTCTTCTTGGACCCATATGTCATTAAGTAGAATGCTGTTTAATTTCCATGTGTTTGTATAGTTTCCAGAGTTTTGTTTGTTATTAATTTCTAGTTTTAATCCATTGTGGTCTGAGAAGATACATGGGATAATTCCAATTTTTTTGAATTTATTGAGACTTGATTTGTGACCTAATATGTGATCTATCTTGGAGAATGATCCATGTGCTGATGAGAAGAATGAATATTCTGAGGTTGTTGGGTGGAATGTTCTGTAGATATCTGCCAATTCCAATTGGTCTAGAGTCTTGTTTAGATCTTGTGTTTCTCTACTGATTCTTTGCCTAGATGATCTGTCTAATATTGACAGTGGAGTGTTCAGGTCCCCTGCTATTATGGTATTAGTGTCTATTTCCTTCTTAAGGTCTAATAGAGTTTGTTTTATAAATCTGGCTGCTCCAACATTGGGTGCGTACATATTTATGATTGTTATGTCTTCTTGATGGATCAGTCCTTTTATCATTAAGTAGTGTCCCTCATTGTCTCTTTTTATGGTTTTTAGTTTAAAGTCTATTTTGTCAGATATAAGAATAGCCACTCCAGCTCGTTTTTCTTTTCTGTTTGCTTGGTAAATCTTTTTCCATCCTTTCACTCTTAGTCTGTGTGAATCTTTATGGGTGAGGTGGGTCTCTTGTAGGCAGCATATAGTTGGGTCCTGCTTTTTGATCCAGTCAGCCAGTCTGTGTCTTTTAATTGGGGAATTTAAGCCTTTAACATTAAGAGTTGTTATTGAAAGGTGTTGATTTATTCTTAGCATTTTATTGGTTGTTTGGTTGTCTTAGGTGTCTTTTGTTCCTTGCTTTCTGATTTACTGTTTGGTTTCTTTGTTTGTTGGTTCCTTAGGTTGTAGATAGTATTTTTGTTAGCTTGTTTTCTCTTCAAGAATGCCATTTTTATTGTACTAGCGGGTTTAGATTTTTCTTAGGTTTTTATGGCAGTGGTAGTTATTTTTCAGGAACCAAACCCAGTACTCCCTTGAGGATTTCTTGTAAGGGTGGTCTTGTGGTAGTGAACTCCCGCAGTTTTTGTTTGTCTGAGAAATATACTATTTGCCCCTCATTTCGGAAGGATAGCCTTGCAGGGTAGAGTATTCTTGGCTGGCAATCTTTGTCTTTTAGTATTTTGAAAATATCATCCCATTCCTTTCTAGCTTTTAGGGTTTGTGATGAAAAGTCTGATGTTAACCTGATTGGGGCTCCCTTATAGGTGATTTGACGCTTCTCTCTTGCAGCTTTTAAGATTCTCTCTTTGTCTCTGAGTTTTGCCAATTTGACTATGACATGTCTTGGAGAAGGCCTTTTTGGGTTGAATACGTTTGGAGATCGTTGAGCTTCCTGGATCTGAAGATCTGTGATTTTTCCTATACCTGGGAAGTTTTCTGCCACTATTTTGTTGAATATGTTTTCAATGGAATCTCCATTTTCCTCCCCTTCTGGAATACCCATGACTCGGATATTTGAGCGCTTGAGGTTGTCTGATATCTCTCTCAGATTTTCTTCCATGTCCTTGATTCTTTTTTCTTTCTTTTTGTCTGCTTGTGTTATTTCAAACAGCCCATCTTCAAGTTCAGAAGTTCTCTCTTCAACTTCAACAAGCCTGCTGGTTAAACTCTCCGTTGTGTTTTTTATTTCGCTGAATAACTTCTTCAGTTCAGCAAGTTCTGCTACATTTTTTTTCAGGACATTGATTTCCTTGTATATTTCCTCTTTCAGATCCTGTATACTTTTCCTCATTTCATCATGATGTCTAGCTGAGTTTTCTTGTATCTCATGCAGTTTCCTTAGAATTATCACTCGAAATTCCTTGTCAGTTATTTCAAGGGCTTCTTGTTCTATAGGATCTAGAGTATGAGATTTATTAACTTTTGGTGATGTACTTTCTTGATTTTTTGTATTTCTGGTGTCTTTTTTTTGGTGTTTATTCATTGTGGCAGGGGGTTTCACAGTCCACCGGTTTAAGACTAATGACTAACTAGGATGTTGCTGTGGTTGCCAATTTGGTATGGCTCCCGCCGTGACTGCTCAGTTGGCCTCTAGTGTCTTGTGTGTGTGGTTGCCTCGGGTCTTGGGCTTCTGCGGGGATCCACCTTTCTGGTCAGCTTGTACTCTGCTGGGCTGGTGGATCACGTACCACAGGGTGTGTGATCTCTGTTGAGCTTTCACTTTCTGTACAGGACTTCTCCCCGTTCCGTGTGCTCTGGCCCAGGCTGTTAGATCGTGCAGTGGCGACCCCACCGGGTGTATGGTTTCTGTCGAGTCTCCGCCTCCCTGGCCGCACGTCTCCCCCCTCTGTGCACACTGTGCTGGGTTGGGGCGTGTCTTCTGCACCCCTCGTCTATCAGCTGGGCCTTCAAGACCCTGCTCAGCACCGCCTCGCCCAGGAAGTCTACCAGGTTTCTGCTAGGCACAGACGACCGGTCTCTCTGGGTGCCTTTGTAGCACTGTGTAGATCTTTCTCGGGTCTTGTTCACCTTTGTATCCCCCCGGTATAAACCGAGTCTAGTGCCCGCCTGCGGCCTGCTCTCCGGCAGGTTCAAGCGGACCTGGGAACTCTCCTACCACACTATTCCCAACCAGAAATTCGTTAGGCTTTTTTCCAAACTGGTGGTCGCAGAGATGGTATCTGCCTCCCAGTAACAGGAAGTTTACCGGGGCGGAGTCCAGGGTGTGGTGGAGTGACAGTCGGCCCGCCCGTACTTCCTAGCCCTCCCAAAACTGGTCGGGACGCCCCACACCCCCAGCCCTGCCAGAGAACCGTGGAGGGAGTGGGAGAGGAGGTCGGCCCGCAGGGTCCGGAAAGCCCCGCGCCAGGCCAAGCAAATGGGCTCAGTGATGGCCGAGCAGGGCGGAGCTGCCCGCACCTGGGAAAATGGAGGCAGCACCGGGGCAGTGAGTGGCCTGGTGGTGCAGGCGAGGAGCCGCGTGGGCATCCACCCCCCGAACAGAGCTGTGCCAGGGATCACTCACAGTGCTGTGCCAGGTCGGGCGCTCGCTCTGTCTCTGGTTTGTTGCCTTCCGTGTTCTCGGCGCTGCCGCCTCGGGCTGTTCAGTCGCGGCGCCGCTCGGGCGCTCCCAGGAGTCTTCTTTAATGCCGGCCTGAAACCTCGAATCCTGAATAGGGCAGCTGGCCGCCTTCAGTGCGGCCCCAGCATCAGGGATCCTGGCTGCATCCACAGCAGCCCTGGCGCCGTGTTCCCTGTTTCGAGACTCACTTTTGCAGCTAAGAATCAGTTCTTTTCCTGCTCCACACTTCAAAGCTGTTGCCTGTAAATGAGGCAGCCTCTCCTGCCGGGGGCAAAGTGGCGTTGAGCCCCCACGACCGGCCAGCAGCAGCAGTCCTCCCTTAAGAGATGGCCAGAGGAAGGTCCACAAGTTTCCCGGCTGCCTGAGGCCCAGTGGCCACCTTTTCGACCTCTGCTACTCCGCGCCAGCCGCCGCAGCTGCCGCCATCTTGAAACTCTCCTCGTGTGTCTGTTTAGGGTCTGTCTACCTCACTAGAATGTAACTTCCATGAAGGCAGGTGTCGACTGTGACTCCCTGAAGAGACCATCAAATTCAGCTGCTGACAGAGCAAAGCCAAGTTCATTGCTTACTACAGCAAAGTCCAATGCCTTGCCAAAGTCTTAGTAGCAGCTCAGAAGGGAGAGGCGAGGGCAAGACGATTAAGGCTTGGGGGTCAGTTTAGGACAGGCATTTCAATGCAGGGATCCTGATTGGAACTGAATAAAACTTGTGACAGAATAGTTTAGGATTAGTGGACATGGTATATGAGGGTTTTGAAGTGAGCCTTGAAGAGTAAACAGTCATTTGCTAACCTAGTCAAGTATTTTCTGGAAAGGTCTATTATTACTCTGATGAGACCTTATTTGCCAGCTTATTTTTTTAAAAAATCGGTTTTCAGAAGTTCCAGAAACAATCAATTTATTCACAAATTCATCTTCTGGACAAAAATTTTCTAGAATAGTAAAGTCATGTTAATGCAATCTTAGTTCTTATCCTATTAAGCTGAATGACTGTATATGGTTCCAGTTCTCATGTGAGCCTTGTTTGTCAGAGTTAGTAACATAAAGTGCTTCGACTCATGCCCAGTACCTAGTAAACACTCAATAAATATTTATTGCTGTTTTTCTGTAGTTCTTATTGCTAACACCCTAATGGAAAGTTCCTGTCAGGCCCCCAATAAATGTTTGTTGAATTAGTTAATTAATTATTATAGTTGGAAGGAAAGAAGACAGAGCTAAATCAAACATGAGAGAGAGAGAGCACCTTGATGATGGTGTCCTGCTATCTCCTCATGGGTTCTGACGTGGAGTGATTAGAGGCAGGGATACTAGGAAAAATGTCAGAAAAGTTCTTCTCTGCCATAGCAAGCTAAGTGGATTCAATAAAGAATCCCCAATGCTTTCTCCCCATCAAGCATCCTTGTGCTGTTGGCAAGACCCCATGATGGACTCAAAAGTTAAAACTATAAAAAGGCAAAACTGTTAAACTCTTCAATGGAAGATCAGACACGAGATAACTGAGCCCTTCAATGCAACACAGTGAACAACTTTCTTCATGTCTCATTAAAACTGTAGGGGAAAGAGATTCTGGAAGTTTTCTATTAAGCAAGGATGGAGAATGGAAATTGATTTTATACTAATAATAATGTAAGATGTGTAAACTGTTATACATAATGTCAAAGTATAATTTTTTATAGTTTAAAAACATGACTCATACAAATATAAAATGAACACTTGTCGAAGGTTTATTAACTCATTAATGAGGGAGGCAGTAAGAAATATTTAGTTCAGAGAACATTTTGAGGAACAGAGTATTTATAGACATTTTAAAAGAATTGTTAGAATTATGCTGCTAGGTTATATACAAAACTGACTAATGTTCCACAGGGCAATAAAAACCATAACCTTGGGGTTATCTTTGCTAACGGATAGAAATTATTTGCATCTCTGTCATATAAGATCTACAAGTTAATATGTAACTTCACAGACTTTGAGCCCTTAATTAATAGTAAATAGCAAAATCAAGCAAAGGTACATTCCCCAAGATAATGAATTATCCTTAGGTGGCCTTGTTAGACCATGCCTTTGTATACATTGGAAGGACATGCCATATTTCCAAGCTTTGGAGAATTTTTCTTAACAATATTCTCTTCACATGGTATGTTGTCTTTTTTATTTTTATGAGTATAATGTACAGATGTTTTTATAGATTCTCTCTATCCTGATCTCTAACTCTATAGTTCCTATAAAGTCATGAGTTTCAGCCACAAATTCTATCATAAGGGAGAAATGGTGGCTTCTTTTTTTCTTCTAGGGAGTTTTTAGGGTTTTTTTGTTTGTTTGTTTGTTTGTTTGTGTCATTTTCCAGGAATGTCACCCTCCTGATGGAAAAGGATCACCGTGTGTGTTTGTTCGTCTCCTTCCCCAGACTGAGGGCTCCTCGAGGCTAAGACCAGTTCAGTTTGAAAACTTCAATATTTACTTTCTCAGCTGTAAATTTCTACTGTCTAGAGACGCCTGGTGCATGCTGGGAACATAATAATGATGCCTAGACTAATGAATGAATGGAATAAAGCAAAAAACGTGTTATCCTTAATCAGGAAAAAGTCGTGAAGTTATGTAACATTTTAACACACGAGTCCAGACACTACAGTGACACAACAAAGGTACAGTTGGCTGGCTGAGTCTGGCTGAGCCCCAGGGCTGCAGGAGGGCACTGTTCTTTTAGGACAAGCAGAAATCAGCCTACACAGAAAAGGCCTTGGAGTAAGGCAGAGATTGTTCCCATCAGCATCTCTCCCAGAAGATACTTTTTTCTTCCTAAAACAACTGAGGTCAGTAAAATCCCAACCACCGCACTTAGGAAAGGATCGTCAAAGAGAGCTGCACTGGAGACCTGATCCTCCTGGGCTTTTGTTTTTGTTTTTCTTTCATGAAAGAATTTGCCCAATAACTATAAAGAACAGAAATTATGATAGAATCTATGTGTTTATTTTTTATACTTTTCCAAGTTTTTATTGATGAATAAAATAAAGTGGTGACTTAAAGTAAAAGATATCCCACAAAATTATTTTTCTATCATAAAGTGAGGAAGAAGGGTACCTGCACCAGAAACCTAGCCCTAAGCATCCTGGTACCCAAAGCTAGAAAGAAGATGTTACAGCTTGCCTAAATCCTATATACTAGTAAGGAAAAATATCAGAAGAGAAACTTTTCAGTAGCGCTGAATTGTATGAAGAATTTATTTTACAAAGCCTTGTATAGGGACACTAGGTATTATGGTTAAAGCCTTCAACACAAGTGTTAGAAAAGTTGAATTTATGTACTTTATGTTTCCATGTTTTTCATATCATTGCTTACTAAAAGCTAAGGCCATACCATTATATCCTATAACACTATAACCAGATATGTAGCTTTTGGGTGGTCTAACCAGATACAGGGGTATCGCTTAGGGAATCTATAGACATGAAGTTAGTAAATCTTTTGGTTTACCCACTTCAGACATCGCTTATTTTAATCTGCACTTTGACCAAAGCATCCAACTCAAGACTGAGATATAAATGTTTATACCTTACTAATCTTTGTATTCTCTGCACCCAGCATGGTACCTGGCACATATAAGTGACAAACGGCACTAGTGTTAAATAGTGCTTTGTAATGAAGAGCAGCCAGAAAGCCATGAAGCAGCAAAGATGGCCTGAAGAAAAGGATTCCTATTCTGATCCAGATAAGAGTGTCACCTCTTCTCTGCTTGTGTTAGTGTATCTAATACTTCTCTTCTGGCTCGGGCTCACTACAGTCATACAATAAGTCTTTTATTCATATTTTAGTAATATACAGAAGTTCACTTTAAAATCTGCATGTAGTTTATTCCTTAATAGGGGTGTAGTTCTTGTCAACAAAACCTTTGCTGTTCTTCTAGTGAGTAGTAAAAGGACTTTTTATTTGACTGTACCTGGGAGTCCAATGATGCTCCTACACTATTCTGGCACCCTCATTGGTGGAACGGATAATGCAGGCTTATAGCATTGGGGTCCTTGTGCAGGCAACCCTGATAATACCAAGACTTAGCTGCTGCTGGTGACCCATTCCATAAAATGATCTGTGGGGCGATCAAAACAGCTATCTGTATTAGTCCATTTCTGTTGTTTATAACAAAATTACCTGGAACAGGGTGATTTATGAGAAAATGAAATTTATGGCTTATAGTTTTGGAGGCTAGGAAGTCCCAAGTCTAGGGAACACATCTGATGAGGCTCTTGCTGGTGGCAACAGTGCCCCAGGGATCTCACATGGCGGAAAGTGGCAAAGCAGAGAGAGACTAACCTCCCATGTGCTCTTCTTTTAAAGCCCTCAGAACCGTGTCCCTGACCACCATTATTAATCCATTCATTTACGGCATGGTCTTACAATCTAATCACCTCTTCAAGGCCCCACCTTTTAATTACCTTAATAGGATTTCGCACCCCCAGCAGTTACAGTGGGAAGTAAGCTTCTAATACATGAACTTTGGGGACATAATTCTGATTGATTATCCACAGCAGCAACCTAGGAGTCTCCTGCGTTTTCCCTAATCCAATCTACCTTGCACGTGCACACAAGACTGAGTTTCTGAAATATCACTTTGATCATGTTGTCCCTTTGCTCAAAAACATTACATGGGGGGGATATGAAAAACAGAGAAAACGAGAGAGTTGGAAGCTTGAGGGCAGTGAGGAGGACATGCTTCAGGCACTATCCCACTGTGACTGCCTGTGCCCAGACTAAGCATCCAGTAAACCTCTAGACCACAGATGGGTCACAGCACAAGCCAAACGCTCTGGGACAGGAAATAGTGGTTTTGAAAAACACACTCTGCTGTGCATCCTGCTGCCCTATCTTTTCCTCAAACATTCTGGAGGAGCAGAAAAGGCAGGGTCTCCCTGGGAGGGTGTCAGTGTGATGAATGCATCAATGGCAAAATGCTATTTGTAGAGCAATTTATAGTATCATATATCATTACCACTTGATTCCACAGCAACCCACCTAATGGATCCTAAGACAGAAATCTATGCAATTCTTCTCAAACTATCCTTGGTGATGGGCCACTTTATTTTTCTGTCTTCTAATCTATTGCAGACCAATAGTTTTATAAAATAGTATCAAAATGAATTGTTTATTAATTTCACTTTTATAATAAAGACATACAAAATACAAGCCCACATTTTGTATCATTATATTCAACAGATGTAAAAATAGGCTCAAATTGCTTTATAAGTTTCTGAATATTTACTGTCAATTTCTGGACTTGTCACATCACTTGTAACATTCAAGGACTAGCACTGGTCAGAGAGCAATACTTTGAATAGCAGTGATGGGAAAAGTGTGCTGGAAACTCCCTTAGACAAGTTCCCTTTCTCTTTCTCTGTCGTCATTCTACTTGAGAATAAGCCATACATACAAGAAACGCAAAATGCCCAATGACTTTTTTAGGTGGGGATGAGAATAATCACATGGTTTTATGGCATGAATCAAGCTTACGTATCATGTGAGTTTCCATTAACATTTGTGAGTGTGCGTGTGTGTGTGTTTGTGTATTAGTCCATTTCTGTTACTTATAACAGAATACCCGAAACTGGGTGATTTATAAAGAAACAGAATTTATTTCTTACAGTTTTGGAGGCTGGGAAGTCAAAGTCCAGGGAACGCATTTGGTGAGAGCCTTGTTGGTGGGTGCTGACAGCAACTCGGGGTGTCACATGGCAGATGACTGCACAGAGAAAGAATGAATTCCTCATGTGCTCTCCTTTTAAAGCCCTCAGAACCATACCCATGACCACCATTAAACCACAATTGGATTAATCCATTCACTACAGCATGGTCCTCCCAATCTAATCACCTCTTCATGGCCCCACCTAGGCTTTTCCACGTTTTAACACTGTCATAATGAGGTTTGAGTTTCTTTTTTTTTTTTTTTTTTTTAGTTTTTCTGTGACCGGTAAGGGGATTGGAACCCTTGGCTTGGTGTCACCCACATGTGCTCAGCCAGTGAGCGCACCAGCCATCCCTATATAGGATCCGAACCCACGGCGGGAGCACCGCTGGCGCTCCCAGCGCCGCACTCTCCCGAGTGAGCCACGGGGTCAGCCCTGAGTTTCTAAGGCATGGAACTTTGGACATAATTCAATCCAAAGCAGTTGGTGAATATATACGAATGTGACATAAATACATATTTATGTACCTGTGACATATACATATGAGATCAAGGAAAAGTCAGTCCTCGGAATACAGGTAATGTGGTCTCTAGGACCCAACTGCCACACTATTGGTTATCATAGAGAGTATCAACCTATTTGAAAGCATCCCATGCTTAGGTCCAAGGTGATTCCCAGAACAAAAGCATCGTTCCATTCCAAACAGGACTCTCACCCTCCAGTGCCTTCTTCTGATTTGAGGCTGAGATACTACGGCTATATCCAATTTCCAGCCATGAGCAGAAAAGATATTATGTTCCCATCCAGGCCAGAGATCATCCAAACTGTTCAGCATGTTTTCCTGCAGCAGGTGGAAGAGCCAGGGCATGCTTCTTAACCCACATTTGAACAATTCTCCTCAATTCACCAAAATTCTTTTCTCCTGTTCCTGGACAAGCCTCACATTCCTAAGCCTGGGTGACGGAATGTGGATACAGGAGATGTATGTATGTCTCACCTCCTGGCCTGACACATAAAAACCTCCCTTGCCTGGTCATTCATGCTCCTTCCCCTCCTCTAGCAACCTTGGGAGCGACATGCTGAAAATGAGGGCACAAACTGGAGAACCCAGTCTCTGAATCCGTGCTTGGAGGAGCCTCTCCCCAGTCAAAAATTACATATTGAGCACCTACTATGTGTCTTCATTGGGCATAAGCATGATATCTAAGAGTCCCTTAAACTGAGACCCAAAGGGACAATTCCTACTTCAAATGGGGTTCCAAGGTGACTAGATTTATAGCTATAGTTATCAAACATAATGCACCTGTTAACACTCTAACACCCACCCCCATTCCTCCTCTCCACCCCCCCCCACCTTCACCCTTCCATCCCTACATGCCAAGGCAGAGATGCAGATTTAGGCTGTGGGGTTTTGCAGAAAGAAAAAAAAAAAAGCATCCTAGGAGGTTTTCTTGCTTACCCTCAATTCAGATCCACAGGAACTTCGAACATGGAAAATACCACTTCCACTGTGCTGGTGACAGCAGAGACGTAGGGAAGAGGAATGGTTTGACCCTATAAAATTAAGAGATTTAGATTCCCTTTTTTATGTGGTACACCATGTAACCCCCTCCTCTGGGTCCTAAGAGGCTTTCACTAAACACCAGGATTATCTCTTAAAGCTTTTTGAAGTTGGGTTTGTTTTTCATTCATGTGTCACAGCACCAAGATAGGGCTTAGGGGAGGAGAAAAAGGCTCAGATTCTTATAAGATATCTGAATATATTCTTATAATACTTATGGAATTGACCTGTGCACCCCTTACTCAAGACTCAACCCCCAAAGAGGCCTGTTCCACCTCTGTCATGTTTCATCACCCATTTGCCTCTCAACTGGGTGGTTAGCAGTCTTTGCAGAAAGTTTAACCATTTTGCATGAACCTTCCCACACAGCTGAGGCAGCTGCCTGGCACACGATCAGATTTGTTTACTTGAAATGGAAAGTTGGGATTTGCAAACCTATTTTGATTTGATTTTTTCTTAAGTAAAAAATTAAGCTTAGATGAATATAACCCAGTATGTTTTATTCTTTCCTGCTCCTCACATCCAACCTGTGGTCCTATTTCTCCAAAGAAAGATTCTTTTATTGTCCCATTGTCCCACCCATACTATTCCCTTCTTCACAGTTTATAAAAACACCGCTGGGAAATTAAAACAAGAAATGCTATTTTCCAAAGAAGCTGAAACATATCTGAGCTCAGGCAAATCACACTGTTTTAAATGATATTGAAAACTCAGCCTAGTAGAGTGTTTTGCAGGCACTGTGTGAATGATTATTTATGATGATAGAGATGACAGAGAAACCCACCTACCCATTAGAAACAAAGAAAAGAAAGAAAATCTTTGGTTTACAGACTACAGACTCAGTTCAGGGACCAGTGCTCACTCTGAATATGGATTTCAGAAAACTTCAAATCACCCTTTATCTGCAGGATTTAAGCCCCAAAGGCCAGGGCCGACTATTTTTCACATTTGATTTGGGCTGGGACCTGGAGCTGAAATCAGATATCATTACCCCTTCTCCTCACTACATTCCCCTGCGCCTCCATAACTCTGTTATTTCTCCTATTAATATCTCATCAACTTCGGGCAGGTGCTTCCTGTAGGGAGGTTCTTCATTAACAAGTTGTCAGTGGGACAGAGTCAGATTCCCACTGCTGAAGGAAATTGGCATGAGACCCGGCAGGAGGAGGCGGAAGAGCATTCTGCAAAATGATTATACTTTCCATCGGGTCTGTGTTTTCCTATCAAACTTAAATTTGGACTCACCTATCTTTCTTCCGAAAACTTTACTGTAACTTGCTCCTTAAGCAAACATTTGTTCTCAAATTAAATCTATTTTTACGCTCAATGTAATATCTGAATCAGCAGTTTTTAAATACTCAATATATCTTTAAATGCCAACAGACAACAAGTATAGCAGGTGTTTAATTGTGGTTTAAAGATCCACATTGTTCACATTTTACAATCACAATTAAAATTAAGCAATAACACCAAAGGAGTTCCGGTATACAGCAATAATACTTACCCGTATAGTGAAATTGATAAGGATCCAGATATAATGATGCCCATTGTAGTAACCCTGTGGTGACTGATTGCTATTCTGCTGTTAGCAAACAACCAAGAAATACTTTATTTTTTCAGAATTATCAATTTGTTTCTAGGGTATGTGAACAATGGAAACCTTAAGGGAGAATGCAATAGTTAGTGAGGTATTAAAACAGTTATATAACTAATAAAAACACTAAATCAACTTAGATATGCAGCAGTGTGTCATTTCCATTTTAATAAAAAAGTACATTATTCTCTTCCCGAAATTACAAAATTTTATTTTTTTTTTACTCTGTGCCAACATATTTGGAAAGTAAAAAAGTCATAAATCTACGGTTTCTGGAATTGTCATTTATGTGATTCTCTAGTCCTTAAAAAAGATAGAATAAAAACAGGCATTTTCATAAAACGATCGATTTGAAAAATTATTCGCATTTGCTGCTTGCAGTTTTGGGGGGGGCGGGGGGGGGAGCACAGGGACTTATAAATAAAACACATTTGATTTTCATAGCATCCCTGTATGCTGAGCGATAAGATCTCTGAATGTGCCTGCTCAGAAAGGCAGTGTGCTGGGACGCTTTATTGAGGGAAGCTCTCACATCCTTTTCTGTGCAGGCTGCATGGTAACAAAAGCCCAGGCGGAGGGTCAGACTCCTGTTCAATGAAACCCAGGCATGGGCCAGATGGGAGACAGTTGGGAAACCGTGCCAGAGGGCTGCAGCAGGCTCTCATATTTGCAGGCCTGAGCTGCCTTGGAACTCGTGGTTCCAAATCTGAGCAGAGCTGGCCAGATCTTACATCAAAAAATTTAGATGCACTCATTTTCCATCTCTGAAAACATAGAGACAGGCTTCTCAACAGGGGCCACGGGATTGTTTCCAAGCACCCGTGACAATTCTGGTGAGTTTATCGCCTGAGTTGCTTGCAAACATCCTCCTACGGGGAAGAGCCCAAAGTAACTCTCGAAAGACCTAGATGTAGAAGTTCTAAACTGCAAGATCATTTGAGAAGACCTGAAGAAAGGCGTGAAGAAGAAGGTCAGGACTAGAGAGGACCTCTGAATTCATCCATGGCACTGAGTCTCATTTTTCCACCAAAGTACCCCTGGAGTTGCAGTCTCCGCCCTGTCTGCATGTTAGTATCCTGTGGAGAGCTTTAAACATACACATATATTGATGCTCCACTCCAGGCCTGGCGAAACCAAATCCCTGGGGGCACCAAGGAACTTGGGGATGAGGCTCCTCTATCTTAAAATTTGTGCACCTTTTGTAATTTGATTCAATAAAGCATTTTTGTTTTATTAATGGTATGGGTTTCCTTTTCCCCTGTATATTGAAGTAAAATCAATGAACGAGGAAGATGTGCCATACTCATCCTGTCATTCACCCTACTCCTGAGTGTTATGAACGCCAGAGAAGCAAGGATCGAACTCATCAGCATAAGTGAGGAAACTGAGGCTCAGAGAGGTAGAGTCCTCTTGTGAGTTCTGACTACACCCTACCATATGCTCCTTTGTAGCCTATGTAAAAGGCAACTTAGTGATGAAATATTCTGGATTCCCTTCAAGAAAACATCATAAAGAACACCATAACAATAGCAGTTACAATTTACTGAGACCCTGCAACATATCAGAAATTTTCATATTTGTGTGTTCATTCAGAAAACTTTATTGAATATTATTATAGAAGAAACACTGATCTAGCCACCTGGGGATACACAGATATTAATGTGAGACATGATCCCTGATTACTTGGAACTTCAGGCTACTGGCAGAGAATGACATTAATCAAAAATCACAGTAATAAGGACACGATCAGGCCCTGTGATAAATGCTCTGAAGGGAATATGGTTCCATGAAAGCAACGGAAGCTGATCTACGCAGTAGATTCAAGAAAGGAAGGGATACTTGAGCTGAGGGCACGAAGGATGAATAGGAGTTCATCAGACGGTAGAGAACGATAGAGTGAAGAAAAAGCAGAGAGAATAGCAAGTGCAAAAAAGTCCTGTGGCTAAGAGAAGGCAAAGCATGTTGGAAGACTTGAGAGAGGGTTAGAGAGGATGAAATGCAGACAGTGAGTGGAGCAGGACAGATCGGAGAAGCAGGCAAAGGCTGCATCTTACATGAAGGAAGTTTGGTTACCATTTTATAAATAAAAAACCAAGGCCTGGAGTTTAAATAACATAATCCAAGGTCACATCACTAGTATGTGGCTGAGTGGAAATCAAACAAATCTGTTTGCCTGGATTATTCTTCCTTACACCCTGCACTGCTCATAAATGCTCAGTGTGGACAAAGGCACTTTTGAGGTGTCTAGTGACACCTTCGTGTGAGTCGCATGTTTCTCTGCATTGTGCCAATAACATCATGCTCCAGGGCTTGGACTGCAGAGTCTACCAGTGCTGAACAGCATGCAAGAGAAGCCTATTCCAATGAGAATGAATTTGATCTCTGAATGACCAAAAGTAAAAAAGCAGCAAAGCAAGGAGAAAGAGAGGAACTGCAGACCAGATAAGGCAGGCAGCGCAACGCTCAGATCTACGTAGAATCTTCCTATTCTTGTAAACAACTTTGCATTGTATCATGATGTTTTCAGCTGCACCTAACAGAAAACTCAGCTTAAACCTGTTTAAGGAATGAGGATATTTTATTATTACACGTAACACAAGTTCCAAAGGAGAATGGCTCCAGAGTCGGTTCATTCTGAGGCTGAACCACTGGGGACAAGTTTTTCTAGCTCTGCTGTCCTTGACTTGTTTACTTTGTCCTCAGTGAGCTTCCATCATGGTCACAAGAAGGTTACCACAATTTAGGTTTCACATGCAGACAGGACAACAACCAGCCTGAGGAGAGGGGGCTGTTTCTTCCCTTTGTCTCTTTTTCCAGAGTGAGGAAACATTTTCCCACATGTCTCGGCACCAGCAGACTTCTCAGATCCCAGTAGCCAGAAGTGGGTCACATGCCCACCCAACTCCAGTAACTGTCTAGGGCAATGAGAACACCACACGTAGTTTGGTGTTAACCAGGTTAACCAGGATTTACTCCCAGGCCAGGGGTAGGGTCACCTGAAATGAGATTATCTAAACAAGATGGGAGTTCAGTCATCAAGGAGGTAGGGGGGTTATTTAAGGTAAGTAATCAATAGTATCGTTTCTCATCTGCTTCACTTGCTCAGAAAAAGTCCCACTTTCTGGGCAGCAGGAATTGGGTGGCATCAGGTTCATCAGTGGTGCTCACAATCAGTTCCATGTGATGTAAATAAAGCAATAAAAAATGGGGAGGAAGAGGACAGTCTAACTTTGCCTCCTGGATCGCTTCTTGCTGGGAAGGAGAGAGCAGAGAGCCCAATCCCGGGCAGGTCCCAGCAGCAACTGTAAAGAAGTTAGACCTGCGGCTGCATTCCTTGTAACCCGGTGCCGGAATTAACCTGCCTGCATGTGATGCTTGGCAACACATTCGGGCTGGCCGGCCCCAACCCAAGGACAGAGCTTAGCTTATCCTGAGAGCACATTATCAATCAGTGGGAGAAAATCATGATACAATCATTTGGCACGTCTCTCCCTCTGTTTCTGTCTCAGGAGACCAGGGTGAGCTATAAACATTAGTTGAGAAAGACCCATGACACTCCTGAGATGATGGCAGGGCTGGAATCACATCTGCCCATCTCAATTAGCTCAGAGCACAAATAGGCAGGCCACCTCGCATCTTTCCTGGGGCTCAGGAATGAAGGACATAGAGACTGAATGCCTAGTTGAAATAGAGGTTAAAAGCAAGAGTTTAGGAGTCAGAAATGGGCTAAAATATCAGCTCTACTACTTATTAGCTGTGTGACCTACTTCGCTTCTCCAAGTCTCAATTTCCTCATCTATAACGTGGAAATTCTTATAGTGGGGTTGTGAGGATTGAATGAGAGAATGGCATAGACAGTGTCTGACACATGGTAAGGACTTGGTAACCACTCAGTTTTATGAGAGATGGGAAGTCATGACATAGATAATACACCAAGGAACAGACAGACAGCACAGGTCATGTGGGAAGAAAGAAACTCTCAGAAAACCAGGATCCTAGAATCAGCAGACTATGGGATCACAGAGGTAGAAGAGGACCCACAGACAATGTACAATTACTTCCTCATATTATGCTCTAGGCATAGTAGAATCTTCTAGTTCTCCAGAAATGTAGAGAGGCTAACATCCCTAGAAAACTTCTAAGGGCCCATTTCACAGTTGCAATATGGTAAAATAGTGCTTGAGCCCCATGCTGTGACGTTTCTCCCCCACACCACTCTTTAAGGCTTCATCCGTGCACCTAGAACGCATTTATTGGGTACCAATTGTAGTCCAGACCCTGCAGAGGGAACTAAGTCGCCATGCTAGGTATTTTACATACGTAATTGCTTGTGCAAACAATGTCCTTAAAAATTAGATACTTCTGACCCCATTTAAATGTGCGAAGATCATCCAAAAGACTGGATATATCTCAAAACCACAGCTGGTGAGTTTTAGAGATCAGATTTGAACTCCAGTTTACCCGTGTATTACCACAAAAATACTGCCAACAAACCACCTCAAATATCAGTGGATAAAACCTACATTCACTTATTCTCAGTGATCTCTGCAGGTCAGCCCAGGGCCATTTGGTCTAGGCTGGGCTTGATTCAGGGTGACTCTGTTCCAAATGTGTCTCATCTTCCTGGGAACATTGGGCTGTCTTGGGCATGTTGTTTTGATGGCCATGGCAGAGGCCCAGGAGAGCAAATCCAACTGTGAAACACCTTTCAAACTTTTGGTTACGTCATTCATGTACATTCCATTGGCCAAAGAAAGCTACACGGACAAACACCGTTCAGGAGCAGTGAAATACACGCTGCCTCTTTGAGTGGGAGGAACTGCA
Source organism: Cynocephalus volans (assembly GCF_027409185.1). Classification (NCBI taxonomy): domain Eukaryota; kingdom Metazoa; phylum Chordata; class Mammalia; order Dermoptera; family Cynocephalidae; genus Cynocephalus; species Cynocephalus volans. The sequence goes on along the minus strand of NC_084470.1, from coordinate 30,890,773 downwards.
AAGTCATAAGGCAAAGGGGAGAATTAGGGCATCCATGTAATCCACCACAGCCGGACTTCAAAGCCTGCACCCCCTGCTCCATGCTGCCAGCCTGCCAAGATAAACAAATGAATACAGTGCCCCATAAAGCTTTAGTAGAGATACATCCAAGATGTCAGGGACATGTGGTGGAAGGGGCCTCCCACCCTGCCCAGGGAGTGAGAGAGGAGAAATGAGAGCTGAAAAAAATGTAATTCTGTCCAAATGTCTCCTGATTGAAGACAAGGCATGAAAACGTCAAGCTCTGATCCTAGCAAACTCATCACAATGGGGGAAGCTTAGGGAGGGGAAAAGGCTTTTGATGATTCAGATAAAACCAGGAGACAAGCAACAACTAGAACTGAAACTTTCTGCGGTTTGCCTGACTCCAGCACTGGCTCACTGGAGAGACGGACGTTATGATCGGTCAAACAATTTCATTAAACTTCACACTGTCACCCATGGGCAAAAGCAGGAATCATAATTCACTGGTAGGAGTTTAACAGTGAGAGGTGGGCAAACCAAAACTCTGACAGAAGAGTGGCATCCAGTGGCCAGGGGTTAATTTGCAATGAGCCACAGATGCAGACAGACAGATTCAGCCGTTGCTGGCTAACCACTTCCCAGCGGAGCTTAATCAGACCACAAGAAGTGGCAGAAACCAGCCTGGGGCCTGCAGAAGCAGAGAACTCAGCCAATGGCAAGAACAGATGTGGACACCCTCCTTCTGGAAGAGCACAGGAACCTTCTGAGTTTCCTTCACTCCTGGTGTTCTCAGACAATCGGTTCTACCAGGCTGTTGTCAGCTCTGTGCCAGTCACCCTGAGATGAGAGAAGTTCCAGGCCTGCACTGTTTGGTTGGGGAGAGGCATCTAAGACACATGACCTAATCCAAGAACAGCAGATCACTGGGTAGCAAGTAACGTGGTACCGAAGCAAAGATCGCTGTGATGCTTCAGAGCAGTGGTTCTCACAGTAACCAGCACAACGGCATCCCTTGGGAATCTGTTAGAATGCACATTCTCAGGCTCCACCCCAGACCTCCTGACTCAGAAACTCTGAGTGTGGAGCTCAGCTTCCTGTGTTTTCACAAGCCCCCCAGGTGATTCTGAGAACCACTGTTTCAGAATACAGCAAGAGCAGAGAAGGCAGGAGTTCCCCAGAGGAAGGACAATTTCAGCTGGACCTTGAAGGAACTGGATAATGTGAGAGACTTTGCACACTGCCAAGCTGGAAGGCAGAGAAGAAGGTACAAGAGGGACTCACTTAATGACCAGTGAGGTGAATGCCTGGGTAGAGGAAAGGGGAATTCTGAACAGTGAACAGAAAAAGGTCAGCCAGATCAGGAGCAGTGTAATTTGGAAGAGTCTTGAAAACTGGACACAAAAATTTTTGTACGTGTTGCAAGATAAGGTTGAAGATTTTTACCCTGAAGAATGAAAGGGACAAGGGCGCAGGAGAGACAGGGAGAACAACTCCCCTGAGCATATCCTCCAAAAGTAGGACCTTCTTTTGAAAAGATATTGAAGGACACAGTATGAAAGCAAGATCCAGCTATCCAATAAGTGATTGAAACAACAGAGGTCAGATGGCAAGGTCTAAAAAGGAGTCAGAGGATGTCAGCTTTGTTAAGTGCCCTGGCCTCACCCCATCGTCTGTCCCACAACGCCCCCTACACCTTAGTAAAAACAGTGGGTGAAAGGATTCAAAGAAAAATAAGGCGGAATTATGAAGACTCAACTGAAAGTGTGATAGACAATCTGGTTTTAGAGGACTAGCTTCCAAACTCCCCTTTGAGAAACTGTCTGAAATAGCCAAAGAGAAGGAATAAACATTTTTTAATTAAATTTAAATGTTAATTAAATTTTAAAATCTTCACTAAACCTAAAACTAGTTTAATGGGTATCAATAGTTTAATTTTGTTCCCTCCTCAAATTCAGAACTGATTGAAAAATAGACACAAAAGTCAGGTAGAGAGAGACCAAAATGCCCACTTTATTGCTAATATTAGATATACAAGTATGTAATATATATTACATGTGTTCAATCTTTAGCTTGCTGATAGTGCTTCTCAGAATTAGATAGACTGGCCCACCCACACACAGGCAAGACTGAAGAACCACAGACCTACACATTTTGGGACAGAGGAGCAGGGTAGAATGGGTGGTCTCTGCAGACAGGCCACAGGGAGAGAGAGAGAGAGAGACAGAGGGAGAGAGAGAGACAGAGACAGAGACAAAGACAGAGAGAGACAGAGGGAGAGAAAGAGGAAAGGCTGAAATTCTTCCATCAAGTTCAGCAATTGGGGGAGAGGTTGGGTGGTGGAAACGGAATAATTGCAATTTGAGGTGGCGGGCATGCTGATAGCACTGATCTGATCACTACATCTTGGGCATGGGTGCTGATGGTCAACTCTGTGCCCCATGAGTATGTGTAATCAATAAAAAATAAATTTAGAAAAAATCAGCAATTGCACTGGTCACTCCTGATCCCTGGAGAGGAATGAGTAAGTCGGCAGAGAAATGCCAGAAGAGTCTCTAATGGAAAGCTCCTCCATCTAGAAACAGAAACTGGGAATAAGCATTCTCCTTAGCAGTGCCAATTAGTGCCAATTACATACCTCTAATTTCAAGAAATTTCTGACAGATATAGCCACAGAGAAGACCAAGCTGGAGGACCTCAGGAGCTTCCCAAAAAATTATAGCAGTATTGTAAAAAGAAAATAAAGGAAATTTTGGCAAACTGATCCTATATCTGAGGAGCAAGGTGTGAAGGTGTGAGTAGAGGCTATAGTAAAAACAAAAGAAAAAGAAACAAAGTAAATATCTATTAATAGGCATAAAATTTTCATACCACAAATCATTGACTATTATGTAGCCATGAACAAAAATAAATTAGAATTCTCTCTATTGACTTAAAGAGATCCCCACAAATTAACATTGAATAAAACAATCAAGATGCAAATATTTTATAAAAGACAAAACATTGAGTTTTTATACATACATGTATATTGCCATATGTATTTGATATGAGCACAGAAAAAAATAGGGAAGGATACAAAGTAGGCTGTTATTTTGGGTTACCTTTAGGAGAAGAGCAGAATGGAAAAAGCAAGCCAAAGAGGGAAAACACAACCACCCCCCCAAAAAGAAGAAAAGAAAAAGAAAGGAAGGAAGGAAGGAAGAGGGAGAGGGAGGAAGTGTGCTTGCTATGATCTCATTTGTCCAATTGCTTAAATTACATGTATAAGGAAAATGTTAAAAATAAAAATTTTAAAATTTGCATTCATATTTTCAAATATTGGTAACCAAAGGAACGATACTGTAGAAACTGTTCTCTATGATTTCCACATCTTCTCAACATTCTCTTCTCTTCTCTTCCTCAACAGTTCAGTCCCAGAGCCGTTAGGATCAGGTGGGGCAGAGCAAAACGGTTGTCCATGTTGGGGCAGGGGGTATGGGGTGGGGGAGCGGGACGGGATCGCGGGCTCACAGCAGGGGTCAGAGGCCAAGCAGGCTGAGGAAGGCACCCATGTAGAAGTGCTGCCCAGCACAGGGTGTCCAAGCCACACGGGGCTGGGAAGTATCCCATCCCCAAAGAGGGGTGTCCTGGCACAGGATGTTAGAACTCAAGCAGGGTAAGAAGAGCATGTACAGCGGGTGGTCAAGCATGAGGGTTAGGTGAGAAGGTGTCCCCACAGAAAGATGTTTGAGCAAGGTCAAGGTGTCTGAGCCCAAGCTGGCAAAGAGGGCTGCCATGCAGTGGAGAAAGGACAACTTGAATTGGGAGTCAGAGCCCAAGCAAGGAAACAAGAGCAACCACATGGGGGGAGAGGTGGCATTAGACATGGGAGATGGTTATATACCAAAGACGCATAACCAACTCAAACCATGAGGCAACACCAGACAAACCCAAAATAAGGAACAGTCTACAAAATAACTGCCTTGACACCTTCAAAAGTGTTAATTAAGGTCAGGAAAGTTCAGGAAAGACTGAGAAATTGTCCCAGATTAAAGGATAGTAGAGACATGCCATGTAAATGAAGTTATATGCAGTATGTGATTCTGGACTAAATCATTCTGCTAACAAAGACATTATTGGAACAACTAACAAAACTTGGATGGGATCTGAGGATTAGCTGGTAGAAATGCCTCGGCGTTAACTTTTTTGATTTTGATGATTATATGGTGGTTAAGTAGGAAAATGTACGTGTTAGGAAATACACACTAAAGTATCTGTGGATGTTGGGGCATTAGTTTAGCAATTTACTCTCAATGAGTTTATAGAAAAAAGTTCTTTCAGATTGTATCTCTAACTTTTGTACTGGTTTATAACTGTTTCAAAATTTTAAAAAATAACCACATTGTACTAATATTAGGTAGTGGCCTTATATGTTTGGAACAGATTAATTTAAATATCTCTTGATATGGGAATATTTATAGAAATTTGTAGGATTTAAAGCACTGTCTTTATCATTTAAAAAATTCACATTTTCTTCAAGGACAAAGATAGTGAACCAAGCCCACTGGAGTACTTAACTATCTCCCATTCTCAATTCTACATCCCCTCACTTGCCAGACCAGATGGTCGAGTAATGTTACAGCTTTTGGTAAGACTTTCAAAACATACATAATCTATTTGTTACTTTAAATATTCTAGAGCAGCACTATCCAATAGAACTTTTTGCAATGGAGGAAGTATTTAATATCTGCTCTATCCAATATGGTAGCCACTAGCCATGTATTACTATTAAACAGCTGAAACATGACTAGCACAACTTAGGGACTGAATTTTTAATGTTAATTTAAATGTAAATTTAAGTAGTCACATGTAGTTAGTGGAAATACCATATTGGAGAGTATAATTCTAGATCACAGAAAAATCTTAAAAACTTTCTAATTCCTTTTTTAAAGTTAGCCTATCCTTGACCCCAAAAGCTGATAATGTGGGCACAAAAAGACTATAAACCGATCTTACTTAGGCATATAAGTAAAAAATACTAAATAAAAGGTTAATTTATAGAATTCAAATGATCATTTTAATTATATACACACACCTCGACCAACCTTTAATTATTCCAATATAACAGAAGAATTTATTAATGTGACTCATTATATTAATAGGTTAAAAAGAAAAAATGATCTTGATAAATGCCAATGAGATATCTGATAAAATTCAACGTTAATGGCTGATTTTCTAAAAAACTCTTAATAAATCAGAAATAGAAGGCTATTTCTTTAATAGTATAATAAGTAACCATAAAAAATTAACTATAGGCAATTTATACCTAATGATGAAACACTGGAAGCAGTCCATTAAAGTAAGGAACAAGAAAAATATATTCCCCATGATTATCATTGTTTTGGCAATGCTTGCGAATGTTATATAACAAGAAAATAAATTATGCAAATATTGGAAAAGAAGAAATCAAATGATCATTATATGCATTTTTTTACTGCTACTCAAAAAAACAAAGAAAATTGAATATTAGAATTAATATGAAATATCAGAAAGATTGTCAAACAAGACAAATTTGGTAATATCACCTCCTCAACACACCCTGTCTTTAGACCCAAAAGAATAGAGACCATCCCTATTTTATTCATTTTATTTTCAGTACCTCATAGAGTCACTGAAATATAGAAGATATAATATTTGTTGAATAAATTGGTTAATTGTTTGACTAAAAATCCAGAAATTCTGAAAGTTGAACTTATCTTTTCGCCCAAAGTACTAGTTTTCAAACTAATTTTCAAAACAAGAAAAACCATATGATCATATCAATAGATGCAGAAAAAATATTTGATAAAATATAACACCCATCATGATTTTTAAAAATAATCTTTCAGCATGCTAGGAATGGAAGGAAAGTTTCTCAAGATTATAAAGGACATCTACAAAACAATCTACAGCTAACATCATACTTAATAATGAAAGACCATGTGTTTTTTCCCTAAGATCAGAAACAAGACGTCAATTCTCACCACTCCTACTCAGTATCATCCTGGAAGTCCTAACCAATGCAAAAAGGCAAGAAAAAGAAAAAGAAATATAAGATACAAATTGGAAGGAAAGAGATGAAACTCTCCCATTCACCAACAACAGAATTGTCTATGTCGAAAATTCCAAGCAACCCATTTTTTAAAATATCTCCTAGGATTAATAAGTAAATTTAGCAGGGTTGTACTATACAAGGTCAACATAAGAAAATCATATTTCTTTTTCTGTAATCCTGTTTCCTCATCTGCAAAACAGAGAAAATAATAGAATTTGCCCTAAAAGTTTGTTATGAGTTAAGTAGTTAATGTATGCAAACCACTTAGCATAGCACTTTGCATATTTCTAAGTGCTTGATAAAAGTTAGCTGTCACTTCATTATTATTAAGTATAGGAAGGCAGATATAAACACATATCAAGCTGATGTGAAAGAGAACTGTGGGGTTTTTTTTAACTAAAATCTCAATATGAGGTCAGTGGATCTAGCTGCCAAAAATACCTAAGACAATCTTGGGACAGCATTCTGAGACCTACAGAATAAGGATCTATTTAGCACACATCAGACATTCAGTTTGAGTTCTGTTTTCAGTGTTGGATGCCGTATCTTAACAAGTACATTGAGAAAACCAGTGACCTAAAGGAGTATGAACAGGAGGATGAAGGTTTGGGAAACTATGCCATGATCACAGCAAGTAAGGCTGAGTACAACAGAAACATATTGGCTTAACAGATGCGTGATAGAAGTCCATAAATATGCAAAGATCTGTCACACAGCATAGAGGTAGACATTCTTCAGAGGACAAATCTGTGATCAGAAGGTAGAAAGTATACACTTATTTAAATTTAATATTAGCAATAACAATAAAATATCCTCTCAAATGGAACTGGTTACCTTGTGAGGTAAACGGGGGTTAAAATATGATCCCTATATTTATAGATGAGGAAAATTAAGGCTAAAATTAAGGTACTTCACAAAGATCTCAAAGCCAGCCAGTTCAGAGCCCTGATTTAAATCTTGGTGTCTTGATTCTGTATCCAGGGATTATCATGGTACCTCAGCAAGTCAGAGAGAGGCTAGGACTGGAGTCGACAGTCTTTGGCTCAGCTACTTGGTCAAGAGGCCTGGGCCTCATAAATGAGGCTGAAGCTAAAATGCAACTGTTTTGAAGCAGCCTAACTGTGCTGGAGTTAGTCCACGGTGCTGAGTTTAAATACAGAAAGGTGCAGAATCTAACCATCCAGCTAGCTAGAGCTATCCACCAAATGAATGTGGGGTAGGGTGATGGGGTGTGAGCAGATGCTATTGATGTTTTTTGCCGAGTGTTTGAAAACCCACTGTGAATATTGATGCCAAGAGCTTGTTGCTGGCTCTTAGAAACAAACAGAAGATGGAACAGCCATTTTTTTTTTTTTTTTTTTCCTCTCTCCATACAGGATAATGTTAGCCAAATGCAGGATTTCAGTTTGGTTAAGAAACACAGGTCCATCACACGTTTGCTCCTACTGTTAAAATGTGGTTATTGATACTTTGGGGGAGGAGGCTCTCCTGAAAGGGTTATACTAACCATAGCATACAGAGGCCCAGGCAGCCAGACCATATGTGTGACGATAGATGCCTCGCCCTGACAGCTGATCAGCCAATGAATGAATTTTTAAATGATTATTCAATCCCTTCCAACAGAACCTCATTAGCTGCAACCATTGTCACCCTCTATCCTGCCAGTGAATTGGGTTTTCAGTTCAGCAGAAGCTTAGAATTTTCCTACTCATGCAGGCAGATTAAAGCTCTCAACTAACTCAGGTGTAACTTATTTAATTCACCATCCAACTAATTACTGCAGATGCAGATAAACCAGGCTAACAGGAAAGAATCCACCTCCTAAAACAAAACAAAGAGCAAATAAGCATGTTTCTGAATACCTAGCAAAGGATGTGTCAGATGGCAGACATCTTAAAAAAAGCAAACAAATGCTCTGCTGACTTTGAAAGTCAATGAATTCTAAGAGAAAAAAAATTATAGTATGGTCTTTGTTCATTGAGGGTCTACTTGGTTCGACTTTGAATGCCATTTAACAACAGAAGTCGAATCAACTGTTTTAGTCAAGTGACATTCGAATTCAGCAGGTTCTCACACAATTTCATTTGAAACCAGGTATTTTTTAATTAAATGTGAATAAACTATGGAGACTAGAATCAAGGACATTTTTAGAATGTGAACTCTGTCCTTCAAAGAGATTAACTTTGAAATATGATCTTAATTGCATGTCTTTTACTCTAAAGAACATTAATTGGATAGATCTCATGGTAAAAATTTATGTTTAAAAGGGAGATAACTAAAAAAAATCAAACTTTTGTTTTGACAGGTCATTTTCTCAAAAGGCATATCAGGGAATAAGTTGTTTGAGCATACACTTTGAAAATAATAGAGAAACAATTTTAAATGTCCTCTGAAAATAATTCATTTTTTCATATACAAATATTATGGACTGAATAAAAGTTTTCATCCTGGCAAAGAATGTTATTCTTACCTATGGAAGGAAATATGCAAGCAATATTTTTCTATTTTGTAAGTGATGGTAACATTATATTCACGATTCTCCTACTAACCCATTGCTGTGAGATGTTTTTCATGAAATATTTCATGGCCCTGTCTACAATAACCACAACCCATTTTGAGACATAGGGCCAAAGAGAAATGAGCATGGACATGACAGAAAAGTTCAAGTACTAGCTCCACCATTCACGCTGGGTGACCTTAGCAAATCCCCAGCTCTCCGAGCATCGGTTTATTCATCTGAAAAGTAGAGTATCATCACCCTTTTGTAACATGTAGCACAACTGAACAGAAATATGCCTTGATTAGCCAAAATTCCATAAAAATGACCAGAGTATTAGAGGACTAGCAACTGGAATCTTGACTCATTATCAGATTATAGAAGCACATTCAGTCTGCGTTTCCATGTACTATATAGCAAAACACAAGGGATGCTTGAAATTAGCATTTTGTGATGCTTGCAAAAGAATGTGTTTAACATAACTGAGTTCTGTTCCAGTGGTGAGAACTATAGATGACTTATTGCATACAATGAACCAGAGATCAGCCTCCAATTCTCCATCTCTCTCTTGCGCTCTCTCCTGAGTGCTCTGTGACTCTGTGTTCCAGGGCAGGTAAAATCAACAGCCTCCCCAGCTATGGGGCAGTGGGAGAGACGTTTTTAAACTCTACTTGATGTAAATTTGCTTCCTGCTTGAAGAAAGAAACCATCAACAACCCATTGCCCTGAGACATGGATGCCATGACCCATCCTGGAGGCAATCATTACAAATTTCCTCAAACAACTACAACTCGGGATATTTCCTAAAATGTATTCTCCAGAGTCAAATCCCAAAAGATTCACCAAGAAAAAACTTAGGTAAGGGGCTCAACAATTAAGTGTTTGGAAAACACTTTACTATTACTCTTTTACACTCCTCTTGGAAATTCTTAGTTCCTCTTAGTTTAAAGGAACTAATATTTGTAGGAAATCTTTAACTTTGTTTAACCTGGTATTTCCCAAGCATATTTGATTTTGTCTTCATGGTAGCTATTTAGAAATCCCACTGTAGTACTCCACCAAACACATTTAGGAAATTCTTGCTCAATCACCTGGTGCCCAATATCACATGGACCACCACCACATAGGTATCATGTAGGTCAAATGAGGGGATCCTAAGGGAAGGGGGTTTTCAAAGTTGCGATATCTATCATTATACCTATTGAGTGTTTTTGAGATGATTAAGGGCAATAAAACAAAGAAAGGGACAACAAGCAAGGAAAAAAGGAAGTCTATATCAAAATATGAAGGCTCTTGGCCATTATATGTGTTAGAATTCTTTCCATTACAAGTGATAGGAACTTCACGCAAAGAGATTTAAGCAAATAAGGACATGTAGTGGTTCGTGTATCTTCAAAATTCAAAGGTAAATTGAGCTTCAGGTCTGGCTGGATCCAGGAGGACAAACATTGTTGCCAAGTCTCCTGGGTTCCCTTTGTGTTGGCTTCATTCTCAGTCAGGATCCTTTTCCATGTCAGTCTCCAGCAACTTCAAACTGACATTCTACCAGCTCAGTAGCCCCAGAAATGTCCCCCTTCCCAAAGTTCTAGCAAAACTACAAGACCTGACTTGAATTGAACCAATTTGTATCACCCACCCATCCTTGAATCAATTTCTGTAGCCAGGGGGATGAAAGAAGGGATGGGAAATTAGCCAGGCAAGAAATGGTTCCCCAAAAGAAACTTAGGGTGATGTTACAGAAGAAAGTGGAATAGATGCTGAGTAAACAAAATCTGGGTACCCGCCTTATCCATCAAAAAAAGACCTACCTGTGTGTATCTCCTCAACACATCATCTGGTGAGTCTCTCTGTCTCATGACACTCTTATGAGTCCAGGACTGCTTGCACAGACTGCAAGAGAAGCACAGGTTGCCTAGTAGTACAGGCCACATTAAAGATAGCCATGCCTCTTCTTCTAGGCTAGGATACCAGAATTGGATGTGTTCATCAGGACACTCATGATCCTTAGCCATGATTCTTAAGTAGTCTGAGCCATGCTTCAGCCATGCTCTAGAAAAGTGAGCGATGTCATTGTCAATGAAAAGTAGCCCACTGACATATATTAGGGATGTGTGTGTATGTGTGTGGTGGAAGGCAGGGGGCAAGGGGGAGCATGTGTATTCTTTGCACCCTTACAATGAATTCTGAACTTCTATCATCCCATGAGCCAAAGGGAGAGTGTCAAATGTTTTTGGGGGTTTTTTTTGTTTTTTGGTTTTTTTGGATAAGCTGCTGTTCTGCTGAATGCTTTAGAGATTCTGAAGCTTAATCTTAATATAAAATATTCTCTTAGCATGAGACTTCAGTAACTGGTGGGACAGGGGAAGGAAGTAATGTTATGTAGTATAAAGAACACTGACTTTGGAACTAAATATATCCTCATCCATTCATCCAATAAATATTTATTGAGCACCTAAGAGGTGCCAGGTATTATTCTGTGTGTTAGAGATACATCAGTAAACAAAATGCAGAAACACCTGCCCTCATGTAGCTTACATTTTGGTGGAACTTGCATTCAAATTTCAGGTTATCAACTTATTAAATCTCTTCCTTTAGGTGTGTAGTAAGAACTACATGGGATGATGCAGATAATGTCTCTAGCGTGGCATCTAGGACATAGTAAACATGCAATAAATGGCAGCTACTACTGTAGCTATTAATCCAATTTATACAAATTGCTGAGTATCCACAAATGATCTAAAGAAATGTCTTTGCAATAAAACAGAGTATGCAAAATTAGATATTAAAAAATTATAATTCTCCCAGTAGACAAAAAAAAATGATAGTTTTTATGTTTCTTTGCCTTATTGAGATAGTAAAAACAGTATGCAGAAACAAATAAGAATCATCATCCATCAACATTTCTGGAACATCTACTCTTTAGGACAGTCCTCTAACCTCTACTCAGTCCCACCACTCTCTGTTCTCCTGCAATTTCCAGATAGTAAATAGTATGTTATTTTGCTTCATCTTTGCTGTTCACATCAGGAGTAAATAATCAGAGAACTCAAGCTTTAAAAAAATACAGTTACTCTTAAAAAAAGAGAGAGAGAGAAAGGAAAATGATACCATAAGAAAACTGTTTTTCACGGCTGTATAACCCGAGCAATAGAACAGTAATGGTTGTTAACTACTACCCTGATCCTACAAGTAACAGATTATTGAAAATTTCAAAGTGGCAGCTTTGATTTGAAGATTCACCTCATTGACTATCTAATTCATTCCTAATGACATAATCATTGGTGAACAGTAAACGCAATTCAGAGGGTCAGAACTCTCCTATTAGTCATCAGCTTTTATATCCAGAGCGCTGTTTTACTACTGAGCCTTGTATTTTACTATTTAAAAGAAGACAAAAGTATCTGCATTTCCAAGGTGATGATTACTAAAGTGCTGCCACAAACTGCATATGGTTATTACAGCACAAATAGAGCTGTTGGAGATGTGTAAAATACACTTAAATCCGTTTCACAAAAAAAAAATATATATATATATATTTTCACAAATAAAACTCAGCTAGAGATAAATTAATTACCTTATTATGTTCCACAAGGAAAACAAGTGCTAGATACCCTGCTGTATTTTTTGTGGTAAGCAATCAATATTTTACTGTCTAACCATATTTAACTTTACGTGTGTATCTAAATCCCTTTCTACTAGGAATTCTAATACAATACTCTAAGCATAACTCATGGCCATATTCAAGTGAATTAAAGATTCCCTGAAATACACCACGTGAAGGAAGTCGTATTTCATCTGCATCTGTTTCTCTTATTCATTACCTAATCCTTCAACCCCCAATTCTCTCTACAGTTCTTTATTAATTTAAAAAAAAATATGTTCAATTGGAATTTTCTTAGTAAGGCATAAATCTGTACACTTACCCTACCACAGACCATTAATAAAGACCAAAAATTTTTATATAGTGGGTTCTTATATCAGAATCGGTTTTTAAAATGTTATATGACTAGTTAAAGAATTGTTCTTGCTTGTACTAGGCTATTCTGAAAGGTTTGCTTATAGATTCAAACAGTTCAAATATTGATCTGTTTCCTGGATTCTGAAGATGGATGGGACAGAACCATAGTGTTTCGGTTTGCAATAGTTAACCTGAAAGCCTTTTAAACGTGCCTGAAAAATTGTGGAGTGGTAGTCAAGAGCGCTTTAAACACAGGAAACGTCCCCATACCTACTGTTTGTGCTTTTTTAATATAAAATTTGTTATCGATGCCTCTATATTTCAAAATCCAATAGAGAAGCTAATGCTAAAGAAAGGATAGTCGTGAAATTTCGTCTCCACGTGCATATGACTGCTACTTCCCTTTCTCAAAATTTCCAAGTTCAATAATCTTTTACAGCATATTTCTCAGTAAACTCTAAAATCTACAGTAATATTGGGTATTCCCAAGGGTTGCCAACAAAGTCTGAGAGAATCCATGAGTCAACATTCTTACTGTATAAATCCCACTGTGCACCAAACCCTACCTCACCTCATGTGGAGAGACACCAGAGAAGTAAAAGGTGGGGTTTCCATCTAATACAATACTCTCAGCAGAACTCATGGCCATATTCAGGTGAATTAAAGATTCTAATGGGGTTGAGTGAATTTGGTACCTCAACATGAATGTGTCGTTAATCTAGTCACATTAGTAAAAACAAGCAAGTTATTTGATAGGCAAATAGAATAGCTCTGAGCAATGCCATTATATCGTATTAATGATAACATGTTATAACCCTTAGAGGCAAAGACTGGCTCACTTATCAAAAGAAAGCCCATCTGCAGATCTTTCCCAAGGGTATTAAATCCTCAATCTAATGCCTTTTCAAAAATAATTAAATAAAAATATTTTTACTGGAGGGCTTAGGGAGAAATGTGGAAGTTTTGCCCAGGCAGGAAGTTACTACTTCTCTTTACCCATTCCAAAAAAAAAAAATACAAGAACAGATTATGCCAAAAAGCCTTCAGGAATTACTCAACCTCAATCCTAATTTAGACAATGCTCACAATTATCAGATTTTATAATTTAAAAATAACTGTAACATATTACATGAAATTGAGTTCTTCTGAAATCTCAACTATCTAAAGTTTTTAGGAAGGAAGTGACCCATCAGCACGTTATTTCATGGCATTGGAAATGATTTCCCAGCCCTTTACCCTGTATTTACAGTAAATATTTATTTGTTTGCAATCACTTCAGCAATAAAGATCATGGATAAGGAAAATGCATACCTTAAGTTGAGCCTCTCATCATTCTTTGCCAAAAAGCCTCTAACATCTGACCACATTCTATGACCTTCTCATAAAAAACTCACCTCCCACTCTCACTCTCCTCTCTATGGGCTCCCCAGTCAATATGCAATGGCAACTCCTAATATTTCCTCACTTTGAATACATCTAATTAACTTTGACCACATCTAATTAACTTTGACCCTTCTTGCTGCCCTGGCTTAATCTCCCCTTGCCAATAAGTGAGGCCTAGAGAATGCATGTAAAGTCATGATGAACCCCAAGAAATTCCCAGACAGTAACTTTAGCAAGTTTAAAATGATATGCAGCTCATTTTAATCATTTTTGTAGGGTTCAGTAAAAGAATGTCACAAGTGTATCAGTAAGGTCTAACTTTGGTGATCCGTCCAGATTCCCACAGACCTCTTGATCTTTTTTGGAGAAATGCCTTCAAGCTACTGATGTACAAGCAATGTATAATTGTATGTTGTAATGACTGGGAGGTTTGGGAGGATGAAAGCCCAGATCTTTTGCCAAAGGTTGTAGAAAAGCTGCATTTGTAAAACAAAAATTGTCAAAATGAGGAGCAATCATAGATAGGAGATCTTGGCAATTAAAAATATGATTGCCATAACAAATTTGATAGAAAGTATGGGGGTGGGGAGAGCAGGAATAAATCTTCCAAAACACTGAGAAAAAAATACGAAGAAATGGGAAACACACAAAGAACCAGTTGAGAAGATCCATGAGTGAGACCCAAGAAGAAACTAAGAAAATAAAGAGAAGAAAGCAATTAGAAACAAATTTCCAGAGCTGAAAAAAGACAAAATGCCAAAGTCCAGCTTCAGCGAGGGGTAGGTACCTGAAAAGGGATGAAGAGGGTCGGCAAAAATAACAAACACAGATGGAGACCTCAACGCATCAATATGCACGTTCTCTCTCTGCGGGCTGTCAGCGTGTTGCAGCTGGAGCCCAGTAGAGCAGGGGGCAATCCTTTTATTTAGATTTTTCTCTGCAGGGGAGTTTTGGGTACTATTTTTATTGTATCAGCAAGCTTAAATCAATAGTCCAAAAAGCAGGGAGGAAACTTTTTTAGAGGTCAGCCAGTCCTTTCCTTTTGTCAGCATGTCTCAGGTGATCAACTCGTGCCTCTTTTTCCTGGAATCAGGTTATCAGATCAAAACCATCCCTTCATTGTCTTGAAGTTATCTTGTGACCTTTTTCTGTTAGCAAGCTGTGGTTAATATCCACCCTATTAACAGGGTGGCAGCTATTTTGGTTACAAACCTATATCTATTCTTAAATGTAAATACAACTTTGCTAAAAGGAAAAATGTTAACATTTCTGTGGCCCTGTAATCTTGATCTAAATATCAAAGTGTCATTGTGCACAGCACCATCCCTCACAAAACCAGTTGCACTCTCTTATTTTTCTAAGATCTAATTTTGCAGGTTTAATAATTTTACAGCATATATTTTTATCCCAACACCTGATTCTTAATGATTTATTTAAAACTGGACACCACGAAGTAAAGGAGGTTCTACAGTTCATTCGCATATACCTAATTTGTACCAATCATATAATTTCTCATTAATGCCAACCATTCTCTTGCCATTAATACAATCTCCAATAAATGATGTTTGGGAACTTAGATCATACTTTGGACGTCCCCTGGGAGGGTACCAAATTTTTCCCTTTCTCATTTTATATCCCAGGTAACCATTTACCCAGATAGTGGGAAGAGGATGAGGACTTCTTTTATTTATTAATTTCTCTGGTAAAGGCAATTGCTCATGATTAATCATAACCGATGTTTTTGAAACATCCATTGGCATAATTAATTGACTCAAAAGGGACAATTTGGAATTGTTCAGTCTTCCCGGATCTTTGGTGGGACTATCTAATTTTATGACAATAACTGTTTGTGTGTCATTTTCTGCGTCTTTTGGAGACTCAGGAAACTGCCACACTGACCAAAACATCAAAAGAGAGAGTAAAAGCAGTACCACCATGCCAAGGCAGAGATCCTTACAGTGAAAGCAAGTGCTCGTAGCCGTGGTACTGCCAGCAGCTCTCCCTCCGGCGGCCTTGCCAGCTCGGAGAGGGCAGCCCAAGCTATTCCTTTCAGGACTCCACCATGGCGTGGGCCGTGCCAACAAAAGCCATGAGATTGACAGCAACCAAAAAGCACCTAACAGAATGACCTTAAGAAGACCCCTCCCTAGCGATAACTTAATGAGATTTCAGATCACTGAGGATAACATGAAGATCCAAAAATGGTCACCAAAAAAGAGCAGGATACCTACAAAGGAGGGAGAATCATAAAGGCATCAGACTTCTCAACAGCAACATTGGCTGCTAGAAGACAATGGAGTAATCCTCTGAAGTTTTGAGTAGAAATTATTTTGAACCTAAAATTCTATTCATGCCAAGATAATAAAAGAGTAAGGGCAAAACAAATACATTTGAAGACAAGAAATTTATCTCCATTAATTCTTTGTAAAAAGTAACTTGAGGCTGTAAACAGAAACACAGAAACAAGAATACATGGAATCTAAGAAATATTATTTCTAAAGCAGGAATTCGATGAAGGAGAGTATTACAATGGAACCAGAGAACAGTTGATCCAAAATGGAATGGGAAGTCAGGAGGACCCCAAAAAAAAAAATCTCCAAGAAGAAAGTATATTCCATTGCATTCATTTTAAAATAAAGAAACAGGTTGAGCCTAGCAATTAAATTCAAACATGTTTATTTTGTCGTGGAGGGGAGGGGGAAAGAATGTCAACTAGAAACTCCAAGAAAAATCAGTTGTATATGAAAAAATGATTCAAATATGAAACAACTAAAATATGGCATGATTTTGAGCAATTAAGCTGGAGAGGACATTCAAGTGGAAGGAAAACATGTGCGGTGGATATTCTGGTACGCCCCCAGACCCCATCTTCAGGGCTGACTCACCCACCCCCAGCTGCAGGTAACGCCAGATGCTGACCGCTCACATCTTTCTTGACTGGGAACGACCCTCGGCCTCAGGGAGATGTCTTGGCCAAGGTTTTGTAGTTACAACCAACTTGCACATCAGCTTCTCCCTCTGCCCAATTCTGCCTCCCTCACTTCTTTACAATCTCTCCTTCCTCAATACCTTGCGTTCTTTCCTTTCTCACTTTGGGAGCAAATCTCCCAAGAACATGCCCCATGCCATGCTCCATCTCAGAGTCTGCTTTCAGGAAACCCAGTCTAAGGCATGTGTAAAGTCATGAGGGTGAAGGGGGCATGGAGCATTCAGCAAAGTGCACACTGTTCTCTGTCTGTGACTGGACGTAAGACTCGTGTGGAGAGATGGAAAGAGAGAAAATAAAAAGACATACGTGGAGGCCAGTGAGCTAAGAGACCTGAATACCACACTGTGGAGTCTGCATGCAAAGCCTAAGCTGCATGACACTGATCAGTTAACCTCTCTGAACCTCAATGTCCTCATTAGTAAAATAGGGAGAAAAAAAAAAAACCTGGACTCTTGTGAGAAAAATGAGATAGTATCAATGAAAATGTTTGTGATGAGATTCAAATGTAAATTATTATTAACAGACTTCAGCCTATGGTGTTTGAGCATGGCGGCAGGCCTGATAAAGTAGACCACCTAGGAGTCTATGAGTATTTACAGCAAGAACAAAGAAAACTCCATGCTATGGGAGAAGGGAATCGGAGATACAGGCCAATCTAATGACAGTGGTCATTGGAGGAGCGGGTGATTCCAAGTTAAGAGCTGTCACCTGGATTTGTTCACTTCACCCCCACTTCCCTCCACCCTCAGCCCCGATAAACTTTATGGTGATGGGGGATGAAGAGAAGGGGAGAAAAGGGGAGAGAAGGAAGGGAAAATCAGAGAGGAAAATCTATGAATGAGACAGGAAGAACTGTTGTCGTATGCTCTTTAAGACAGTTGGCACAAATAGCCCTGCTTCATGGTGTGACCCAAAATTGGGAAAGTTACTCCATCTACTTTTGCAGGAATATGATGTGGCTCTGACATCCTGAGGACTCCAGAGAGTGTGATGCACAGTTGCCACCTAAGGAATCTTACACACAGCAGCCGTGATACACAGCACAAGAGGTGGAGCCCATGGAGAGCAGCTCAGCCCGGGGATCCGGAGGCAGAGAAATGTCAGAGGAATGGAGACCGAGCAGAAGGAAGACAGAGCAGCAGGGTAAGAAAGAGTGTCCGTAAGTGGTACCCATCAGAAAGCAGGTGGGACTCCCAACAGTAAGTGCAGGACCCTGTCCCAGAAATAGAGGTCATGCAATTACAGAGGAGAGGAGAACCATGTGTGTTGTTATTGTTAATGTCACACCATTTCAGCCAGGATTTATGTAGCCTGGGGAAGCATGAAAATAATTATTTACCAGATAACAGAAAAATGTCTTTCATTTCTTATTAATCATTTCCTACCTAATAGGAATAGGTGCTGAATAAATGTTGACTAACGAAATAAATAAACTCTGTGATTACTTCATTACATCAGGTTTCCCTGAAATTAGAACATAAAAGACATTATGTGAAGGCTTCACAAATGACACATTAGGGTCACTTTCAAAGGATGACTAGTGAAGGAAATGAAAGTCCAAAGATTTCAGAATGTTCTGGAAGCATTCAAACTTCTGTAAATGTATCTAAAAATTCCTCTGGAAATGATAATATTTCCATCTGCAACATCTCCTTGAGGTAGTGTCATATGCTACTATACCCTTTGGGTAAGTAGCATATCCTCTCCCTTGCCTGTCTGTCTAAAACTCCGAAGAGTGTTATTTGTCATCAAGAGTGTCTTTCCACAAGGCATAAAGTGGGTATTCACATGTGCTGATCATTCAGAGTGTGCCTTGAGCTGCACTAAAACCTGGTTCCGTTTCTCCTGCTCAGCTGCAGTGAGTTACAGATGTGTTGCTTCCTTCTTACTGACGTTTCTGATAACAATGTGCTGTGACTTCTATTAGTAAGGATATAATACACAGCAAGCAAAATCTTACAGCCTAGCTATACTCCCTCCAGAGTCAAAGGACTCATCAAATTGTTTCTCTTTGTAGTTAACATCTGTGTCTGTCCCAAGCAGAACAACTACATCTTGTCAGTATCCTCCTTAGCTACACCCCAGGATTCATTCAGGCTTGAGCCCACTCCGTTCAGAAAGCACAGGTTGAAATACTAATTAATGAATTAATTAATTTAAGTTTAGAGGGTTTTGTGTTTTTTTGAGGAGGTGGGGGGAGTTTTCGAATAGTTGTATGATCACAACAATTCCTTAAACTTGTTAAGACAAGTGAACAGATATGATGTTGATGGGGAGGAGAGGGGAGAGGGAAGGGGGGAAAGAGGAATTGGTAAAGGGACATGAAAATCACCTACACTGTATATAGATAAATTAAAATTTTTTTAAAAACCAAATAATTATATGAACCAAAAATGTTTTTTAAATACAATTTTCTACATCTTTCCTTTTTTTTTTTTTCTTTTTACTGAGAAGGTCCTATTTATTTCCTCACCTTTAACATACTTTGGCAAATATGTCCTAATTTCAGCCAATAAACATGGCTCAACCCATTTTCCTTATCAGATTTTTCTTATCAGATACCTGCTAAGTTTTCTGAAGTGTGGAACAATATTACTGTCCTCAACTGTAACACGATCTGTTTCTCTCGTGTTCTTTAAGCTGTTTATCATTTGCTTCTCTATTTCAGTTGGAATTAATCTTCTCAAAAACAGATTACACTCCAAGATGTTTTACAGCTAAAAGCTCCATCAAGACTTTTTCACAACTTGTAAATGGAACAAAAAGCAGCCAGGTAACTGTGTTCCAGGTGCTGTAATAAATGCTTAGCACCGCAGTCACTGAAGCCATCAGTGTTGTTTTGCAGACATCTAGAAAGCTTTTTTGTTTCATAAATCATTGAAATATTTCAGGACTTTTTGCATGAGCCAGGAATATTCTTAGAGTGTTTAGCATCAATAACAATGAAAACCGGCATGACAACATCTTAAGCAATCTAAAATACTGCATGGGGAGTTCCAGCCTGCCCTTCATTGGAAGGCTACTAAAAATAAGTATATTTAACCGCCCCTCCCCCAACACACACACACACACACACACACACACACACACACACAGACACACACACACACACACACACACACACACACACACACACACACACCCCTACCAGTTACTTTTAGGGCTAATTTCTGCCTTTTTCTTTGACAAACATAATATAACTAGACTTAACATGTAATAGAAATTTTAAATTTCAATCTACTTATACCCAATGGATTTAAAACATACCTATTTGCTGAACATATTAGGCATTATGGATGAGTTCAACTCAGAATATTTTCTTTTTTTTTTTTTTTTTCCAGTCAAGGGTTTTTTTGTGTGTTTTTTTTTGTTTGCTTGTTTTAATTTTATTTTGTCGATATACATTGTGGCTGATTTTTGCTCCCCATCACCAAAACCTCCCTCCCTTCTCCCTCCCCCCCTCCCCCCCAACAATGTCCTTTCTGTTTGCTTGTCGTATCAACTTCAAGTAATTGTGGTTGTTATATCTTCTTCCCCCCCCCGTTTTGTGTGTGTGTGTGCATGTGTGTGTGTGTGTGTGTGTGTGTGTGTGTGTGTGTGTGTGTGTGTGAATTTATATATTAATTTTTAGCTCCCACCAATAAGTGAGAACATGTGGTATTTCTCTTTCTGTGCCTGACTTGTTTCACTTAATATAATTCTCTCGAGGTCCATCCATGTTGTTGCAAATGGCAGTATTTCATTCGTTTTTATAGCTGCAACTCAGAATATTTTCTAATGGAAGATGCTGTTCAATAACAGCTTCTTATTGGAAAAATAGATAAGTTCCTAGCAAAAGAAATGAGCTTGGCCTTAGTGAGACTCATTTCTCTTCTTCCAGTTCCTCAGGCCAAAACTCTTGGAATTATCCTTGATTTCTCCTTTTTTTCACACCCCACGTCCAACCATTAGCAAACCCTGACAGCCCCAATTTAATATAACCAGAATTTAATGTCTCACCACCTCAACAGCCACCGCCTGATCCAAGAGTCTCCCAGCTGGTCTCCTAGCTTCCTCCTTTACCCCTGTATAATCTACTCTCTACCAAAAGCCAGAACATTCCTTTAAAAACATGTCAGGTTATGTCACTCCTCTGCTTTAAGCTCTCCAGTGGCTTTCACCTCACAAAGAGTAAAAGCCAAAGACTTTACCTTGGCCTAGGTAAGACTTTACAGCCCATGATGGCCCAGATCACCACTACCCTTCTGACTTCATCTCCTGCCGCCCTTCCCTTCAACTATTACAATTTAGCCACTCTGTGGGCTTCCTTCCCACTCCTCAAACACTCTATGCTCTCACCTCCTCTTCTTGCCTCAAGGTCTTTGCACTTGACGTATCCTCTGCCTGAATAAATTTCTTCAAGATATCCGTGTGGTTGGCTCTCACTTCAGAACTCTGCTCGAATAGCACCTTATCAGAGAGGTCTGACCACCATATATATAAAAAAATGCTCATGTACTGGACTCAGTTTATGTGCCTCCTCAGGTTTCTTCTGTCCCACCTGTCCAGAGGCATCGGCCATTTGCCCTACTTCCCACACGGAGCAGCCCTAGCAAATGCAGTGAAAGCCCTGCAGTTCTTGTGATGCAGGCCCGGGTCGTCACCACCATCTCTTGCCTCTGCTGGCTAACCTGGCTTTCCCTGTGGAGACAGGGCCAGTCCTCTGAAGCTCCCGAATCCAGGTCCAACCCAGCTGGGCCCATAAAAGTTCTGGCCTCCCTAGTAGGCGCCCAGAGAGACCAGCTACAGACAGCAGGAATGGAACACCCTGTCAGGGGAGCTTTGATTAGTAAGAAGCAAGAGATGAAAAGAAACCAACATAAACTTCTCTCCCCGCCTCCCTCCAACAGTTTTGAAGCACAAAGGTCCATACGGCCTCTCTGGAAATGTCCTTAGTGACCGAGCAACCAGCTGTTTCTTCTAAGACTATGGCTAGTTCCAAAGTGCACCACTTTTTATTTGCTTTCCTGATCTCTCTGCTTTATGTTTCCCTTTCCCTCACTTCTGCTGTCCTGGGATTGCATCTTCCAAAAGTATTAGGATGTAAGTTGTGTCTCAGGCTCTGTGTTCTAGGAAATCTAATTAAGAGATGCATACATGCACACACTCACGCTATACTCCAAACCCCGATCCCACTTTATTTCTTTTCTTCGTTTATCACTTATCTTTGTGTCTCTCACCCCCTGTAGAAGGTAAACTACATGAGAGCAGTGACTGTTTCTTCTGTTCACTGCTGCCTCCCAGTGTCTAGAATAGTGACTGGCACATAGTAGGCATTTAATAAATAGGTGTTTAGACAATGACAACGTGAGAAGCCTGCAAGTGTGGAATTAAGCTCCATGTTACATTCAAAAAATACAAGAAACTGGAGAAGTTCAGGTTTTTAGGCATGACCTGCCTTTTGATGTCAGTGTTCCCACCTGGAAATTTTTCTGTGTATCTCACACTCCTTAATTTCATCCAACTGCTTTGATTATCTTTCAACTCAAAGTTCAGGTCCTCTCAAAGCCCTCTCCCCCCAATTAGGCTCATAGCTAACATAACTATTTCCTTGCATTCCAGTCAGTTTTTTCAATCCCCCTAGATAGGGCACATACATACTTAGAATACACTTCATGCATTTGACCCGCTCTCACAGAATGCATAATATCCTAAAATAGACTTAGCATGTCTTCAGCCCTTACTCCACCACACACACCCTCAGACATACACACATGGCTGTTCCCTCCCCACATCCAACTGCCTCCTGCTAATCTTGTCATTAATAATAACAATGACTAATTGCTGAGCACATACGATCTGTCAGGCATTGTGGTAGGCACTTAATCCTCACAAAAACCCTGAAAAATGTAAAAATATCTTGAAAGTCATTCATATTAAAGTGTTTGGAACTTACTATATTCTCCTCAGAGTTATTTGCCTGAATGAAGCTGACTTAGTCAATAGAATGAATCACTCTGGCACAATTTCATGCATCAAGGAGAAGGGATTCCATGGGGAAAGCAAGGCTACTTCCTTCCTTGTACTCCTCAGTGTACAGCCCTTGCCCAAACCATTGAGTCATAGCTTTGTAACTGTCCTGGAATTGCTTCATGAAAATATCTTCTGTCTCTTTGCGTAATTTAAAGCTCCTTGAGATCAGACAGGTCTTTCACTTCCTCAGTGCTCCTGGAAAACTGTGTTTGTTTCTTAACTTGATTGCAGCCTCCATTCTCTGTCGCTTCTAACCTGTCTGTACTTCTACCACCCGTCTGTTATTCTCCCAGAGCAGTCGTCCACAAAGTGGAGGTGCACACATCCAAGGAATGTGCAAGATGATTTCTTGGGAATGCAAAAATATATAATATTCATTATAACCTTAAAAAATAAGAAATCATTTTAGCTTGATTAAATTTAATATATGGATTCATACTGATACCTTCACTTGGTATGTACATAAAAATGTCGAGGGTGTGTAAGATATACAAGGTATACAAACACTGAGATGATAAAGACCCTTCACTTCTCTTGCACATTCGGTGAATTGCATTCTAGGATATTCAAGTAAAAGAGAGGTCACAGACTGTATAACTGAGTTTTAACTAAATTAATCCTGGCAAAAATGGACACCTGGCTTAAAGATTCCTGCAACAAAACCATGAGTAGAAGAGAATATCAATTTTGCAAGCTCAAGTGAACAAGAAAATAGAAGAGGTAACATTTCTACCCCTAGTACAAACTCTTTATCTAACACACTATAAGATAATGTCAATAACAAAAAATTAACTTTAAAAAATTCAAAATTATTCAGAAGACCATCTAAAATATAGATTTATCTATATTTTCATTAACAATGACTTCTTCCTGTGTATATATTGTGTGTTGACATATTGGTTAATTATTATGATATGTATAAATATGAGGATACTTCAAAAAGGTTGTGGAAAAAATGGAATTTAAAGATAAGATAAATCTTTCCATGAACTTTTTGAAGACCCCTCATAGAATTATGCTTCAAAATAATGGTAATGATAATATGAAGCAATCAAAATTAACAAGATGTTTTAAAAATAAGCAAATAATACACACAAGCCTCTGCTATTTTTTCAAAGATTTTTAAATTAGGCAACACTCAATTTATTACCTTACAAAATTTCACTTAAACGTGTAAAGTTTCTTTTTAACAGAAAAAAAAATCAAAAGGCTACATACTATTACAGAAATCCTAATTTTTGTTTTGGTGAATGCTAAAATAATACATGGGAAATAATATGGCACAAACAGAAATGGACACCATTGTAAGCAAAGATGGGATTTTTTTTTAACCAGTTTAAAACTCTTACAAACAAAGAATCTCAGTGGAATTTGAACCCACTTTCATAAGATGCATGGAAAACATTCCTAAAATTTTGGAGGAAAAAAAATCAAGAATTAAGACAAATTACAGTGTCACCACATTTGGTATATAATTTGAATGAAAGTACCAATATTTCTCTTTACCAAGTCTCTGATATGCTTTTTGCTAGGTTGTGTTTCAATAACAAAATACATGAAGAATTGCATTTTTTTCTCAAACCAACAAAGGGAAAATATGTAGATAAGATATATTCTGAACAGTAAATAACTTCTCTAATGATAAAGCTATGTAATTCATGGAGTGACTCCTTCAACTGAAATTTTTAAAGGATTTTGGCTAAAGTTCCTGACACAAATCACATACAACATTTGTCCATCCTGCTATATATACACAGGCAAGCATTTGCAGCTAAGGAGTTGGAGCCAGAAGTACACAAAATACTGCAGGATGTTGCCAATTTAGTTCATTTTATTTATTTAAAACAACTTTTAAATATAGTCGACTCCTTAGAACAAATTGAGATGGGAGTAACCATGGACAAATTTTCTACAACACAAAGATTTTCTCATGGACAAGTACTCAAAAGAGCTAAAAACATATTTTACAAAAAGACAAGTGTTCCAAATATGCTAACTTTTTCTGTGATGACAAGCAGGCTGCCTGTAGCATGCTACCTCTCAAGTATTTTTTTTAAATAACAGTAATATTAATAAGTATAATCTGTCCCTTTCTCGATAGTGGATAAAAAGTGCCTTTCTAAAGAAACTTCTGCCACTGACAGAGCATTTTGGAAAGATGTGTAAAAAGATTCCATTGTTATGTGATTTAGATGCCAAAACAAGATAAGTGCATCCATCATCTATTTTTCTAAAAATCTCATATGCTAAAACTTGGAAACTTCTAAAAACGTGGAAACAGGATTTTTTAACCAGTTTAAAACTCTTCAAACAAAAGACTTCACTGGAATTTGAATCCATTTTGATAACAATGATAAACAGTAAAACTGCCCATTGGTTTGCAAGAACTATTGATTGACATCAGAGAAAATGGAAATCTACTAGCCAAATTTTAATGAAAGCTTTTTCATAATTGGTGAATAAGATTTAGTTAAAACAGCCAGTAAGAAAATTCTTCCATGTGGATTTATGTGTCTTTACAAGATATATTTTTCAGTTGCAAAAACCATTACAACAAAGTACTGAAAAAACTGAATTAAGAAACACATTTAAATGGTTGTACCACAAATTTTTGAACTAAAATTTTCAAAGCTAGAGATGCGTACTCAAATACAATAATAATTTTAGTGTAAGCAAAAGATTTTTGTGCCATTAATAATTAAAATAAAAATAAAAGAATGATTGTTTATTTCATCATTAGCTCAGACTTTTAGAGTTAAAATTGGTATAGGTTTTATGATATACAGAGCAGATATTGACATGGCGGTTTGTCTCTAATTTTCAAATAAATATATATAGATAGTGAGGGTGTACCCTCAAAAATTATTTTACTAATAGTGACATACAAACAGAAAATTTTGGAAAGCCATGTGCCCTAAGGCAGTGCTATTCACAGTGTATTCTGTGAACCCACAGCACCAGTGAGACTATTGGAAATTCAAATTCTGAGGCTCTACCCCAGACCTACTGGATCAGAATATCTGGAAGTGAGGAACAAGAATATGGATTTTAACAAGATCTTGAAGTGATTCTTTGAGGCGTAATAAAGTTTGAAACATAGTGCCCTAAAGTGCAGATCTGATCAACACGTTCCTCTTTAAAAGCTACCTGTCACTTACTAAATTAAAGCCAACCTTCTCACCATATCATTCAGAGGCTCTCCATATACAGCCAAGCCTCTCTTTTTGGCCTGTTTCCATGACTCCCCACCAAGCCAGATGCCCCAGGTATTCTTGGGCGTGTCCTTCCCTTCTCTCCTCATTGTGTATGTATGCTCTTTTCTTCACCTGGAATTCCTCCCCAGCATGTCTGCTTAACATGTCTGCTTAACCAAAATCTCTACAGCCTTCAATGCCTGACTCAAAGCTAGCTATTCTAAGGAGACTTGCATGATCTTAAAAGAAAAGAAAAAAACTACCTACATATTCTCCCTTTTTTTTCTTTCTTTTTAATGCCCAGAGCATTATTTGTTCATTTCCCCATATTTAGCACTAACTGCATTGCATCATGCATTATATCATTCAGGTACTTATTTAATTTCTTTTATAGATTACAGGCTCCTTGAGAGAGAGACTTTCTTAACCTTCCTTTATCCCTTAGTTTAGCACAGCTCTGGAAGACTCTAATAGTTAGCTACAGAGTCGAGATGAAGTCCCACAACTGAGCTCTGCCCACACCGCCTGCTTCCTTCATCACTCTGTTGGAAGACATTACCTTGTCTCAGAGAACCTGAATTTCCTATGGACTTTCCATATACTTGGGTCCCTCATTGACTTTCTCTTCCCCTCACATTGCATTTACAAGTTGGATAATCTCTCCTGCTCACTTAGTCATGACTGGGGGTTCAACACTAGGAAGCAAATGATGATTTTTTTTAATGGTTACCATGTTTGAGGGTATACCAATGCCAGACACTGTACAAAATGCTTTAAATGATTATCTCATTCAGTCCTGACAAAAGCTCTACTTGGTGGGCATATTACCACTCCCATTTTACCAGATGAGGAAACTGAGGTGCAGAAAGAGCTGATAGAGTAGTAGAGCCAGGACTGGAAGTCAAGCTGGCTGGCCACAGAGTCTTCACAACTAACTTCCATATTATTATGCTAACAGAAAATAACACTGCTCCAGGACCATCTTTATATTAAATCTAAGTCACTGACCCTCATAACCACATGAAAAAGCACATGCATTAGAGTCAATCTTGATGGCATTATAAAAACTACGATTTTACTGTGTAAGTTCAATTTAAATCTAGATCAAAGAAATCTAAATTACTCTTC
Source organism: Cynocephalus volans (assembly GCF_027409185.1). NCBI lineage: Eukaryota > Metazoa > Chordata > Mammalia > Dermoptera > Cynocephalidae > Cynocephalus > Cynocephalus volans. The sequence goes on along the minus strand of NC_084470.1, from coordinate 30,863,539 downwards.
ATTTAGGCTATAATCTTATATTCCAAAGTTTAAATGCTTATAAGAAAGCTTTAACTAATTTAAGATTACTAGCTCAAATATAAGCACAGAGTTAATACTACTTTTCCTCTAAAGTAATCAGTACAAAGGGTTCTATTCCTCCCATGGTAGAATATGTCATAGAACTTGAACTACTAGGCAATCACTATCTTTTCTTTATAAGAAAAAAGCCTTTGAAATATGTATCATAACCTCTGAAAAATACAATTATCATCCCCAAGAAATGAGGCATTTTTTTCCTGACAAAAATGATGGGCAATTGATCTATAGTTCTTTTCTTCAAAAAAAATTATTGTATATTGTGTAATGATCATTATAATTAAAAATTAAGATGGCTTGCAATAATTTCGCCATTATTTGATTCAAAATCTTTATAAAATATTGGCATTTTCCAACATTTATTTTTCCTGTCTATGTTCCATTTAAGGCCAAATTTTCAAACCCAGCTGCCAAATTACACATATAATTACTGCATTTGCGCACAAAAATGTGATAATTGCTTACACAATTTCAGAGGCCAGCTTGAGGCTCCTTTCCAAATTTGTTTTACATGTACAGTGCGGTGTATGTAGTTTTATATGAAAATGGGGGAAGTAGAATTCATGGTTCATCTGGATGATGTATGAAAATGGGTACAAAATAAAGCCTTTCTATAAATGCCTGGACTGTCTTCATATTTTCTCCAATAGACCTTTATAAAAGTCTTATAGAGCAGCTCAAACTTCAGCTGGTGTTGGAGTAATGGCCAGGGAAGGGATGATGCCTGGTACAATGCCTTAAACAGTACAGGGGTCCATTTCACTGGTGGTTGACGTTGTCATGAGGCATATAAACTGCTTCTATCCGCCTGGGTAAGGAAAAATAAAGGTGACATAAAGCCCACAATCATACAGTCAGTAAAAATGACACCAAACTCAATGGGAAGACTGGTTGAGTACTGATGGCTTCTGATTTACCCTTCCAACTTTCCTCAGTGGTTGATATCACTTTCCAGCAAATATCCACCACGGACATGGCTCACAATTGGCATTCCTAGTGGAAAGTTTGGTTCAAGAAAAGACAAAGAAATAAGATCTATCTAGTTATACGCATTAGGGAGATGATCTACAATACTTTTATGTCTGCACAAGTAGGGTGGAAATTGTGGCCAGTTCTACATAGACTGATACTTAGGCTCAAAAAATTTACTTCCACGCTCAAGGTCTGTGAATCTGATCTCTGACTATGAACAGATACCTGACTATGAAATTGACCAGAATTATTTACGCCAGAAGCCTATTAAATATTAAAGGAAGCTCTCTTTCCAAAGAAACCCCCAGAAATATTATCCTCTTCAATGCCTACCTGAAATAATCATAACTAACATTTCCTGAGCACTTGATATGTGTTCAGCAATGCCCTAAGCATTTTGCATGCATTTATTCCCCCCTTACATGCTTACTAATCCTAACAGGCAAGTACTATTATTATTCCCATTTTATATCTGTGGAGACTGAAGCACAAAGAGTTTAAGAAATTTGCCCAAAGTCATACAATCAAAAAGTAGCACAGCAAAGTATTGAAACCCAGGCATTCCGACTCCAAAGCTTTTACTCTTAACCCCAATAACATACTGCCTCTCAGATGGAGCCAAGGAAAATAGGGGACAATTCATGGCATCCCAAAGAGAAAACCTTGGGCAGCCAGCATGACCATCCAAAGAATTCACTACTGGAATGCAGTCCACACCATTTCTGTCCAACAGGAATGATATTGTCACGGACTAATGACTATTTCGTGTTGTTTCCCATTCTTCTCTCTTCCAAATAAAAAAATTCATTTTTTTATGCAAGTTATCTTGTTCGTTCTTCATCACTTTATATGGGTTGTGTTATAGATGGATAACATGTTATTACCAAAATTCCCTAAACTATAAGGAGTTTCACCCAAATGTGATGAAGAGGACCCCACATCATCCAGAGAATCAAAACTTGAATCTAAAGCACTAAATCACTGGGTTGTCTCTTCTAGGAAAACATCAATGCTTCCAAGAGTATGAATGTAAAGAAGGGTTTGTATGGGGGCCGGACGGCCAAAGGACAGTCGCTGGTAACTTACTGAGTATTCACTTCCACCTTTCTAAAAATATTTACCTCTTCCTCGTATGGCTTATGGGGTCAGTGGGGCCATGAATGTCACCCGCAGTCCCAGAAACGAGTGAGCCCTGATTAGTATGCCAATCAGAATAATCCCACCCCAGCCTCACATCAACTTTGCCATAAAAATCGGCTTAGGAATAGTAAGTAATCCAGCTCTAACCAATACACTTATTCACCATGATTTTTTTCATTTTAGTCAAAACAATGCACAGAACAAGGCTTTTGTTCACTGGTGGGGGGAAGAGGTAACTTCTCTTCATCTAGACATGAAAGTAGAAACATATCACCTTGATGACTGCTGGCAGTGACCATACAACCACAGAGAAAGTCAGTCATGGAATAAAGCTGGAACTGGTAATAAAGTAAAAGAGGGAAGAAAAAATACTAAAACTTGGTCATTAGTGAAATCACTGAACTAGATCAACCAATACTGAGACGCACTCAACCTCTGGACTTCCAAATATATGGGACACTAAGACTCCTTTTCTACTTAAGCCAGTCTGAGTTTTGCCTTCTATTAATTAATGTTTCTTCTACAGTTATTTGTATATCAAGAAATAATAGCCTGAGAAAGCTTTTACTTCTATGAAGCCTTCTGAGAAGTTTAGGCTGATACCAGGAATACCCATCCTCCTTTCATTCATGGGTGTTTCTTGAGCTGTGAAATCCAGCACTAACTGACTTGGAAGGTTCTGAGGCAATGTGAACTAGTGAGTGGCAAATAAGGTTTGGTGGGTTTCCGGTCAAGATGGCAGAATAGATGGTCCCCAGTGTCACTCTCTCCCACTAATCAACCAATTTACAACTATTAAAAAGTAATGACAGCCAAGCTGGGGCTGCTGGAGCTCAGGGGAAGAGAAGGAGAGACCTACAGAGTGCATGAAGGTGGGAGAAGCCATGACGAGAGAAAGAAAGAACTGGTCTAACCCTTTCGAGCTCCAGCTGCATCCACACTGGAACTGCTGACTGCACGGAGCAGGAGCCAGCAAAAGCCACAGCTGTGCCCTTCAGATGAAGGTGCTTGGAGGCGGCAGGGGAGAAGAGGGCCTTGGTGGCCCCCAGGACAGCAAGGCAATTAATAGGGTTCCCATGGACCCACATAGGAGCGAGGGGCCACAACAACTAAAAAAAGGGAGCCACTCAGAGTCCAGTGAGTCATTGCAAGTGACCTGTGCATAGCCTGTCCCATGGGAAGTGTTTGCAGCACAGGCAGTCGGGGAGACAGGCCCACCGGGGGAACACTGGGGCACAGCAAGGACAGCTGATCTGCCCCCCAATCAGTACAGGACCACTCAGAGGAGACTGGTCAGGAATACAGAATTGCATGGGGTGCAGTTTGCTGAAAAGACTCAGGCCCAGACCAGAGTTTCTGCACAACCCAGGTGCACCAGATCTCTCAAAAACCAGAAGTATCTATAAGGTCGACGACTGTAACCTGAACTGCAGAAAAAGCCTTCCCCAGGGAATCAGCAGCAAAGCAGCAATTTAGCTCAACCACAGAGCTCAAGTACTGGTCCCCACAGGAAGTTCCCCCATTTTAGAAGTAAGCAAAGGACAACAGATTAGTTCCTGCTCAGAGTTTAAATAGTGGGAACAGCAAATAATCCAACACAGAAATGAAAGAAAAAATAAAGTACCCGCAACCAGAGACAAAGCTTCATATTAACTAGTAAAGGTCTCATTTCACCAAAGAACACCTATAACACCTAGAACAACTGGAAGTCCCCTGGGCTACAAAGCCAGAAATAGGGGAGGGCCGGGGGTCTCAGCAAGGCCTCCCAACTCCCGCAACCAATCCCAAGGGTGGGAGATGAGGGCCTCGGCCACACCCTCCAAAGCACACAGCCAGCCCAGCAGCAACCACCAAACTGCCACAGGAAGTACCCTGGGGCCTCCCAAACCAGGGTAGTGGGGGCCAAGGGCCTCAGCCACACACCCCCAATACTTGCAGCCAGCCAGCAGCAACTACTGAGCTGCCACAGGCCTCACCCTGGGTTCTCCCAAGCCTGGGGTGGTGGTGGGAGCCTTGGGCCTCAGCCATGCCCCCCCGACGGATGCAACTAGCCAAACAACGACCACCAAGCCACAGCAAGAAGGGCCCTGACTTCCCGAGCTGGAGTGTTGGGGGGTAAGGGCTTTTGCCACACATCCCTGACATCTGCACCCAGCCCAGCAATGACCAAGCCACTGGTAGAAGCCCCCCAATCTCCCCTGTGGGAATGAGGGGGGTGCCACAGGCTTCAATCCTGCCCCTCCTCCTTCCTCCTTCTTCCATCTCATTTCCTTCCCCTCTCCCCCTCCCTCCCAACTGCTCTGGAACAACATCCTGGAATGTAAAAAATAATGTTAATAAAATTACATTAAAAAAAAATAGGGTTTGACTAAGCTCAATTCCCAACTCTTTTACTCACTAGTCAGGTGAGGTGACAATATAATTTATTATCCAGTCAGGATATTTATGAGTAAAAGGTGATATTATAATAATGTCCCTAGGACAACAGTCATAAACTGGAAGAGAGCCAGGAAAATAGGCATGGATCTATGGTTAGATTGAGTTAGACAAGCCTTTGAGTGTCAGTTCACACATCTGTAAAATGGGGCTAACAGTGTCTGTCTCACAAGGTTGTAAGAGAATTCAAGGAGATAATGAGTGCACAGTAAGACACATGATAGATGCCCAATGTTGGGAGCATTGGCCTTAAGAAGGAAGACCATTTCACTTCTTTATTCTAAATGTTTCTGTACTGATCATTCTTAATATGTTCATATATTTGTTTAGTGACAGAGTTTTTTTCTTTCAAAAATAAATGTTGAGTAAATAAATAAAAATAGGACTCTATGAAAAATTCACAAACTTTAATAATTTATAAAAACCAGAGCCAATCTTGCACATGAGTGTAGTGGGTCATCACCCCTTAGACAATTTTCAGAGGTTCAGGAAAAGTCTCTTTCATCTCAATAAACTGTTTTCTTTTTTTTAATAAACTTTTTTCATAGTGATGCCTAAAATATTCCAACTACTGAAAATGGTTTTCCCATTCTATAACACTTTACAGTGTAGTGTTTGCTAAAGGATGAATTTGCCATATCATTGATTTTCATGGTAGTGACCTTTGAGCTGGAGCAAACTCCTAAAGAGACAATCCCGACATTATACTGTCTTGAGTTTTTTCATGCCCTTCCCTATATATTCAGCCCTGAACATTGCAGCCCTAAAGACCTCTCAAAGGATTTTGTAATTCTTGTCACCAATTCAAACTCTTCCTTGCCAGTGTGTGATTGGATCTTGTAAGGTCAAGAGAATTATTTCTCAGTCCCCGCATTTGATCTTTACATCACAAATCTGAAATCATATCAATGCTATCAATCCACTTCCCTGACACAGGAACATGGAACACATATGTATCAGTCGAGGTCAACTCAAGACAAAAATGACACAAGTTATCTAAACACAGAAAATTGAATATAAAGATTTATTAACTGACAGATGAAAGGCTAAAAAGAGAATTCTGAGGTATCACAGAGACAGCAACTTCAGGAAGCAGCTACTGCTCATAGGGCTGGGGATATAAGGACAAGGGTTCAGAATTATTAAAACTTGCTTAATAAGGCAAGAGAAAGCAATAAAGCACATCTAAATAGGGAAGGAAGAAGCCACTCTATTCCTATTTGCAGATGACACAATCCTATGTATAGAAAACCTTAAAGATTCCACCAAAAAACTACTAGAACTAATAAATGAAACAGTAGCTACCAAAAAACTAAAATACCTAAGAGTAAATTTAACAAAGGAGGAGAAAGACCTGTACAATGAAAACTATAAAACATTGGTTAAAAAAAAAAATTGAAAAAAAATTGAAAAGGATACAAATAAATGGAAAGAGGGAGTTCCGGTCAAGATGGTGGAATAGACGGTCCCCAGCATCACTTTCTCCCACAAATCAACCAATTTACAGCTATAAAAATGTAACATCAGCCAAACTGGGGCCGCTGGAGCTCAGGGGAAGAGGAGGAGAGGCCTACGGAGTTCATGAAGGTGAGAGAAACCATGATGAGAGAAAGAAAAAGCTGCTCTGCGCATTTTGGGCTGCAGCTGCTTTAATGCTGGAGCTGCTGAGCACATGGAGCAGGAGACAGCAGAAGCCATAGCTGTGCCCTTCAGATGGAGTTACTTGGAGGTGGCAGGGGAGAAGAGGGCCTTAGTGCCCCCAGGACAGCAAGACCACTAAGAGGGTTCCCATGGACCCACGCAGGAGCGAGGAGCCAGAACAACTGAAAAAAGAGAGCCGTTCAGAGACCGGTGAGTCATTGCAAGGGACTGGTGCATGGCCCATCCCATAGGAAGTGTTTGGAGCATGGGTGGTGGGGGAGATGGGCCCACCAAGAGAACACTGGGGCACAGCAAGGACAGATGACCTGTCCCCCAATCAGTACAGGACCACTCAGAGGAGACTGGTCAGGAATGCAGAATTGCATGGGGTGCCATTTGATGAAAAAACTCAGGCCCAGATCAGAGTTTCTACACAACCCAGATCCACTGGGTCTCTGGAGAGCTGGAAATACCTATAAGGTCAATCATTAAACCCTGAGCCACACAAAAAGCTTTCCCTAGGGAAACAGCAGCAAAATAACAATTTAGCTTAACCACACAGCTCAAGTACTGGCTCCTACAGGAAGTTCTCCCATTTTAGAAGTAAGTAAAGGACAAAAAATTAGTTCTGGCCCAGGCACACCACCAGAGACTTGAGGCCTGCCTGGGAACTGGAGGTTTGGAGCCGGGGAGTGGACCCCACATCCAGGCATACCATGCCAGTGCCTCAGGGCTCGCTTGGTGACCTGGGGCATGGAGAAGGGAACCGGACCCCCCCTCCCAAAACCAGGCTCACCATGCCAGCATATCAGGGCCCACCTGGTGACCCAAGGCAAGGAGCTGGGGACTGGACCCCCCCTCCCACAAACAGGCACACCATGCCAGTGCCTCAGGGCCCACCCAGGGACCTGAGGCTTTGAGCCAGGGAACAGAAACACCCCACAACCAGGCACACCACCAGTGCCAAGGAGCATGCCAAAAACATCACCTCCATGTGGGTGGCCCACGACAGCCACCACAATAACCATGGCTGCCATGAAAGTGGCTAGACACCACAACCACCATGCAGATGGTCTGCCAGCCACTGGAGTGCATTGACACAAGGAGAGTCACCAGCAGAGATAAAGAAGAGGATGCCTCTCTCCACAAAGCCCATTCCAGAGTGACAGAAGAAGCATCTGCTCTATGATAATATTGGGGGAACCTGATCACACCTCTCAGCATTGGACAGATCATCTAGGCAACAAATCAACAGAGTAACCATTACTTTTTCAGAAGGAGAGAAGAAATCTAGGGTAATTAGAGGGGGGAGGAGGGAGGGAGACGGGGTGGGGAGAGATTGGACAAGGGGCATAAAGAATAATTAAGATTTGTTACAATATGTGTTAGTAATATTGGTTTGATCAACATATCTTAATGTTGAACCCCAAAAATATGTATAATCAATTTTGATTCAGTATGTAAAATCAATTTAAATAATAAGTAAATAAATAAATGGAAAGATATCTCATGTTCACAGGTTGGAAGAATTAACAGCATCAAAATATCCACATTACCTAAAGCAATCTACACCAGTCAATGGAATCCCTATTAAAATACCAATGACATTAGTTATAGAAATAGAAAAAATGATCTTAAAAATTGTATGGAACCACAAAAGACCTCAGATAGCAAAAGCAATCTTGAACAAAAAGCACAAAGTTGGAGGCATCACACTTCCTGACTTCAAAGTATACTAGAAAGCTATAGTAACCAAAATAGCATGGTACTAGCATTAAAACAGACAAATTGACCAATGGAATAAAATACAGAGAGCACCCAAAATAACCCACGCACTTAGAGTCAACTGATTTTCAGTGAAAGTGCCAAAAATATTCAATGGGGAAAGGACAGCCTCTTCAACAAATGGTGCTGGGAAAATTGGATATCCACATGCAGAAGACTGAAACTAGATCTCTATCACCATACACACAAATCAACTCAAAATGGATCAAAGACCTAAATTTAAGACCAGAAACTATGAAATTACTCAAAGAAAACATACGGGAAATGCTACATGAAATGGGAGTGGGCAGTGCTTTTTTTAAGCCAGACTACAAAGGCACAGGCAACTAAAAAAAAATATACAAATGGGACTACATCAAACTAAAAAGCTTCTGCACAGCAAGGGACACTGTCAACAAAGTGAAGAGACAACCTGCAGAATGGGAGAAAGTGTTTGCCAACCACAGATCAGACAAGGGGCTAATATCCAGAATAAATGAGGAACTTAAACTAGTCAATAGCAAAAAAACCCAAATAACCCAGTTTACAAATAGGCAAAGGACCCAAACAGACATTTGTCAAAAGAATACATACAAATGGCCAACAGTCATGTGAAAAGATGTTCAACATCACTAATCATCAGGGAAATGCAAACTAAAACCCCAATGAGAGAACATCTCACTCCAGTTAGAATGACTATTATCAACAGGACAGAAAATAACAAATGCTGATGAGGATATGGAGAAAAAGGAACTTTCCTACATCCCTGGTGGGAGTGTAAATTTGTGCAGTCACTGTGGAAAACAGTATGGACGTTCTGCAGAGAACTAAAAACAGAGTTATCCTATGACCCAGCTATCTCACTAGTGGGTACATACCCAAAGGAAATGAAATGAGCATATCAAAAAGACTCCTGTACTCCTATGTTCATCAAAGCACTATTAACTGCCAAAAGATGGAATCAATCTAAATGTCCATCAATGGATAAATGGATAAAAAACCTATGGTATATACACACAATGGAATACTCCTCAGCTATTAAAAAAATGATATCCTGTAATTTACAGCAACATGGATGGCACTGGAAACCACCATGTTAAATGAGGTAAGTTAGGCACAAAAAGACAAATACTGCATGATCTCACTCACATGAGGAATCTAAAAAAAAAAAAAAGTGGTTCTCATAGAAGTACAGAGTAGAATAATGATTACAAGGGGGGGCGGGGATGATGTACTAATGGGTACAAAACTATGCTGTCTACCCTAAGCGAATCATTGTGCATTATATGCATGTATTGAAACAACACACTGTACACCACAAACATGTACAAATAAGTGTTAAAAAAAAAAAAAACCTGCTTAGAAAAAGGTCTTGATGGAGTTGAAACTCAGACCTCTGAGGAGGGGGCACTGCTCAACTGGTGCTGGTGTCCCTGAGTTCAGCAGAGGGTCCCAGGTGCTGGAACCAGACTTCTGGGGAGGTGGCTTCAGCCACCTGGGGCTGATGTCCCTGAAGAAGTAGCCATGAAGGGTCTACAAGCGCTGGGGAAACTGCAAACTGGATTCAGCTGCTGCTGTGGGAAGAAACTTCTGCCAAGTGAAGAAGCATTGCTGGCAGAACATTCACAAGAACAGGCAGCAGATCTAGAACAGGAAGGAGCAAATCTCTTTTTCCTCCTCCAACCTTGCTGTCACCCTCTAGTGCCCTCTATTGTCAGAGCCCAACAGGGTTTAGTTTGGAAAGCAAAAATGGTTTGCAGAGACCAGGTCCCAGCATTATAAAACAGAGGACAGGTTTGGTGCCTAGAGATTATAACTTAATGCCTAGCACAGAGCAGTACATTTTTACAGTACAGAGGAGGAAACCATAGTCCGACTCTCAGAGAAAATAAAAATAAGCTAGTTCTTCTAAGACATCTCCCATGCTTCCACACCACCACCAATAACAGTAATTTGAAAACTGTGAAGTATTATTTAAGGAAAGGTGCTGTGATTATTATCTCTTCTGGAAGACAGATTTGAACAGGCAATCCCTAACAGCTTAGATATTAAGAGCTGATCTGTTGACATCTTACCAACTATATTTGTATATGAACTGTTACCTGCCAGAACATCATAGTATTTCTGTTCCTGCAGAAAAGTGAGTATCCTTTTTCCTCTAGAAAAATCTTGGGCATTGTGATTTTTCTCCACAGGTATTTATGGAGCCATCATTTGAATAGCTCTATTTTCTCAGAGTGCTGAAGGAGAAAACATTGATTACAGAATATTCTGAAAATCACCCAGTGTGTATAAAGCTAATACAAAGGCATATTGTGGTCATGGTAGAATTTTCAAGGAGGTAATGATCATGGCTTCACTGTACCTACATGTTTGGCAGTTTTTCTTTTGTATAAAATGTCTGTTCATTATATTATCTATGTCTTTGTCCACTGAGTTTGGACAGATTTAACAAGACAAGAAAATCTATATTCTTATACCAATTGTTGACAGCCCTAAAAGACATAAAAGCCTTTCTGATGTTTTTCCTGGGGCATTTAAATGCAGTGGCCAACCACAAACACCCCTCAGAAACTTCCTTTAATTGCCAGATTGGAAGGTCAGCCTTAGGCCAGTGCTTTAGACTCCAGCATTCCTAAATGAGAACTAAAGGACACATACAACCTGCACACAGTTTACTCTGGGAAACTTCTTCAGGATTAGTGGGAGTGAAGTAGAGCACAAAGAAAAGTGACAACCATCTGAGGCTCTCAAAGGCCTGGGAGTGACATAAAAGTTAAGTGTATTTATCTGTTTCTGTTGCTTATAACAAAATACCTGAAACTGGGTAATTTAGATTTTTTTTTTTTTTTTTTTTTTTTTTTTTTTTTTTTTGGTTGCTGGCCGGCACAGGAATCCGAACCCTTGATCTTGGTGTCACAATACCAAGCTCTACCAAAGTGAGCCACCTGGCCAGCCCTATTTTTTACAGTGTTGAAAGCTGAAAATTCCATAGACCAGGAGGTGCATCTGATGAAGGCCTTCTTTGGTGGTGACTCTATGACAACTCAGTGTGTCACATGGCACAAATGGTCTGAGCAAGAGAGCTAACCTGTTCACTCACTCTCCTCAGAACCATGCCCACCATGACACATTAAACCATCAGTGGATCAGTCCATTCAGGAGGACACAGTCCTCACAATCTAATCACTTCTTAAAGGCTCCACCTTTCAATTACCATAACTGGGTTTCCCACCCTATTAACACTGTGACAATGGAGATTAAGTTTCCAATACGTGAACTTTTGTGGGACACATTTAACCCATAGCGTTAGGCAAAAAGAGAAAAAAAAAAGAGGCAAGATTATTTCTAGACCTAAGTGTTAATAGAAACTTTTCCACAAAAAGAAGGCATAGTTTAATGTGGAAAATGCAAGTCAGTCACTCAGCAAAGTCACATCATGTCCATTTTATTTCCTGCACATGGGTAATTCACAGAATGGAAACATAAGAAATACCTGAGACTGTAAATGCTTTCATCACAGCTGTTGCTCAAACGGCCCATGTTCAGTTGAGAGGTCAGTCAAGACAGCATAATAATTAAAAGTGTGGGCTCTGGGACAAAGTCACCTAAATGTAAAACTGAGTGCTTCTTATTAGTAAGCTGTATGATTTGGGGCAAGTTACTTAACCACCTGTGTCTCAGTTTCTCATTTGTAAAATAGGGATAATAATATACCTACCGAAAACCAATTGGGATAAAGAGCCACAAAAATATAGTGGCTTAAAGATGATATAAGTTTATTTCTCTCCCATAGCAGCCCCCAGCATGTGGGCCGGTGAGTGCCGTGGTTCTGCTCTCCTCATTCATTCACAGACCTGGGCATCCCCCTTCTTATGCTACTTTCCCCTAGGCCATCATTCTCATCTGCTTTGTTGAAGTTGGGTCATGGAATTGCAGCTCTCGGGAACGAAAATAGTACCCTGGCCCAGGGCAAAGAGGTTTCATTTAAGGAGATCACTTGTAAGTTGAATTCATTGTTTGTACTCATCTATTGACGCTGCATATTCATGTACTTCAAAGGAAGCTGGGAAATGTAGTGTCTGGGTAGAAGGCCACGTGCCCAACTCTATTTTTTTTTTGAAAAGGTGGAAAATGGATTTTAGTGGACAAGGAAAGTCTGTCGTCCTACCTCATAGAGTTACTATGAAGTAAATGCTCTTAGAAGAATGTCTGACGTTATATAATATTCATGGTACTGCCATCATTATGCAATACTCACAGATTATGGCTTCACACAAATATTCTATTTCTCCTTCTTTTAGGCACATAGTAGGATTGCAATTCCATTTTTGATGTCAGTAGCCGCTTGACTTTCTTTGGCCATTAAAATATGCAGTCTGGGCAGAAGGTTTAAGAGTAAGTATACCACTCACCTTGTTTTCTTCCCCCTTCCGTGGCACTCACGGAAGCACTTGTCAGCCTGGATCTCCAAGTAAATACAATGAGCAGAAGCCACCTGACAACGCATGGGCATACAACATGAGCAAGAAATAAAGGTTTGTGTGTTAAGCCACTGATATTTTGGGATTGTTTGTTAACAATCCCATTTTAACCTAGCTCATTTTAACTGATATGTGATGATTCTAGGATATTTGGCAGAGAAGAAATTTTAGAAAGCTCCTTCACCTTAAGGGTTTGGAATGTCAATTAATATCACTAAAAAATAAACTTGAAAATTGGCAAATAAATTTGGGCATCTCTTAGCTACTATGGGATCGTGCTTGATTATACTGAAACACTAGAGGTATTAATGACCGTGTGCAAGACAAACCAATTTACCTGGACTTGATATTATATTGTAGAAACATGTTCATTGATTGCTAAGGTCTTCCTTCCAAGTTTGCATCTGAAAGAAAACTGACATTTAGAATTTTCTGATGCACCTCCTTGGACATAGGGAAGGTTGCCATCTGGCCACGGCTGTGGAAATACCAGTATCAAATGATAGATCCTGAATGGAAATATAGGCCCTGTGAATTTTTTAGCATTTCTTCAAATTTAGATTGCAATATTTCTTTTAGATGAATTCAGTATTGGCAATTCAGAGAGTATCATGTAGTTATTAGAGGTTGTATTTTCTAGCAAGAATTTAGACAGCAGATAGTGTGAGTAGCTTTTTAGGGTGGTAGACATAAAACAATTGTAGCTATTACTTAAGATCACTTACCATGTTAATTGGCAATGTATTAAGTGCTCTACCCATATAATCTCATTTAATCCTCACATCAGTATTTTTAAGGAAGATACTAGTATTCCCATTTTACAATTGAGGAAATGGGAGCTTAGAAAAGTTACGTAGACATTTATTTCTTGCTCACGTTACATGCTCATGGGTTATATAAAATGCCTAAGGTCAGCAGTCCATGAAATTCTTAATTGGAATTTGAACTCAGGCATGTGTCTCCAAAGCCCATTTGTAGAGCAATAAGCTGTACCTACAATTCAACATAAGAAGTGTTAGAACTGAGATATGTGCAAAGATCTGTGGGAGCAAAGAACCTGAAAATTACATAGATTAATCAAGGGAGAATTTATTGAGAGTTGAGTCCTTGGTTGATAGGAATTAGCCACATAGAAAAGGGGGAGGATATACTAGTGAGAGGAAAAGCTGTACTTCTCCTGAACAACTGATTTATTATTAATATCATATTCACTGTGACTCATAACTAACCACATTTTCACCTTTACATCAGCTGCAAGGGAACGCAGAGTTACATTTATAACACTCCTTTAGCAACTCCGTAGAACTTCATGATACAAGAATTTGTGTATTAACCAAACTTGATCAGAATTCCACTCCCACTTTTCCCTTTATTCAGTTTCCCAATCTCTTTATGTTTTTATGCTACGTTATTATAAATATTTTTATAGATATCCTCAGGTTCTTTTCGGAACAATGAGGCATATGCATCAATTAGTTAACAAGAAAAATAAATATTTATATAGTTCTAAAGTCTTCCTTAGATTTATTTTGTGGTAATAGAGCATACATACACCCATACAACATACATGTGTTGTATACATGAATGTACATATACACATTCACGCACACATAAATTATAGTGTTTTTTCTATGGCAAAGCCATGAATTCCTCAAACATAAAGAATTCATTTATCCAGCTAGCAAAAATTCAAAAGTTTGATAACATCCTTTGTTGATAAGGCTGAGGGAAAATGGGCAATCTCATTCATATAGTGCTGGTAGGAATGTTGGTAACAGTTATCAAAATTACAAATTCATAGAATCACTGACCCAGCATTTTCTCATCTAGGTATTTATCCTGTAGATATACTGGTCCCCAGACAAAATGACATACACACAGAGTAACTCATTTCAGCCTCATTTGTAACAACCAGAGATTGGGAAACAAAATTAATGTCCATCAATATAGGAATGGTTAAATAAATTATTTTATTTCTCAAACATTTTTTAGATCTTTGAAATGCTTGCCATCTATGGACACTGGATCTATAATGTCTGATTATTAAATTGGCCCCAACAAAGCCAGTAAGCATCAATTTATATTCTACCATAGTGTCTTATCATACTACCAGGATGGTTTTTTGCTGCCTATAAAGGTCATGGAAAGTAAATGGATAGCTAGTAAACAATTATCGCATTGTTTTTATTTATTCATTCCATTCGTTCATTCATTATCTATCAAATATTCACTACACCTACTCTTCCAAGTATTCTAATAGGCATTTTTTAGATTAGACATCCAATATGCATATATTTATAGACCACAGAGATTCCTGACTCATAAGTGATGAGTCGGAAAATCCATGCTCGTTGTATAACTATTAGGCATAAGATTGAGATGTGAGTCAAGCAAAGGAAGAGATTTAATTCAAACCTTTACTCCTTTCATGAGTTTGATGATGTAATGTGAGTGGAATTCAATCCGAACTGTTCAAAATTATGTAATTAATTACATTTGTCTTCAATTTCAATTACTAAGTGATCCAATGCCATTATCTCAGCATTTGGAAGACACACTGGTAGTGGCTGTCAGAAGCTAAGGCCCTAGTGCTCTACCAGCTCTTGGGCCCTAGTATAAAAGCAACTGATATTGGACAGGAGGTGATTAAAAGGAATGTCCCTGTCTACCACTCCCTGGGGAATGATCTTACAGGGAACTGTCATTATGCTTTACAAATGAAAAGGATTTGTGTTCAGTTTATACTCCAGTCAGGAAGGGTCTGTTCCTGCACTGAAGAATATTGTTATTGCAGAAAGAAAACAACCATTAAAGAGGATGGTTTGTAGAGGTGATGCTTAAGTGTCTCGGTAAGTACCTAAGTGAGGTTTCGATAGTATTTTGGTGGTATTATCACCTGGTACCCAGGAATTAATTCATTCAGTAAACATTTATTGAATTCCTACTATGTGCCAAGTACTCTCTTTAGTACTGCAATATACAGGAGTGAACAAAACAAGCATGGCCCTGCCCTCAAGGATCTTGGAGTCTAATAGTCTGAATTTTTCCCTGCCAGGTGCCCCTACGATTCTGTAATATGCCTGCATCAGCTACACAAAGAATCATTCTGTTATTAACACCTTATTGGTGCCTTATACCCCAGTGCAGAGCCTTACAAGCTGCTCACATTAAGCCAGATGCCAACACTCTGCCCTGATTCCAATATGTCCAAGTATTTTACACAATACAATCAATGAATAATACAATCAAAAATAACAATGACTACCACAACACTTCACACCCTGTGGTAAGCCAAAAACAACAGGCCCATAGTATTAGTTATCTATTGCTACATAATAAATTACTCCAAAACTTAGCATCAAAACAATAAACACTCACTGACTCACACAGTTTCTTTGGGTCAGAAATTCAGGAGTGGCTTAGGTGGGTGGTTCTGAATCAGAGTCTCTCATGAGGCTGTGGTTCAATGTTGCCTGGGGCTGGAGGATCTGCTTTCAGGGTGGCTCACTCCCATGCCTGATGAGCTGTACTGATTGTTGGCAGGAGGATTCCTCACCACATGGATCTTTCCACAAAGCTGCTTGAGTGTCCCCTTGACTTGACAACTGGCTTTCTCCAGAGAAAATGATCCAAGAGCAAGGAAGGTGGAAGTGGTGATGACTTTAATGACCTAATCTCAAAAGTCACACATCATCTCTTCTGCTACATTCTATTCTTCAGAAGCAATGCTTTCAATCTGGCCCACAATCAAGTAAAGAGGAATTAGATTCCACCTTTTGATGGTATGTTTTCAAAGAATTTGTAAACATATTTTAAAACCACCATTATCATCATATATGCTTCTTGACCCCAAAATAATAAAATCTTGAAGAGTTTCTATAAAACTATAACTGTCTAACAAAAATAGTGTTATCTCCAACGTTGGCTAAGCTGGTGTCTAAAGATATATCATGACCTTTGCGGAGATAATAATCATGTGAGCATATTGCTGTTTTTACCATAAATAGATTAATGAATGCTTGGTAACTTATAATATTGCAGTTATGTTTCTAACTGACCAACTGGCGAGTCCTTCTGAAGTCTGACTCCCTTGCACTCTTTGCAAGTGGATTTTTTGTTCTTTTTCTAAATACCTTGATCTCTGAGCATTCTTTTAGCAATGTTTGAGTGGAGCCTTTCAATCCTTCCAACCAGCCACACAGAGGAAGGAAGACGTGGAGAAATGGGAAACAAGATGGCCCAAGCAAGATCAGAGAGCAGCAGAGCACACAGAGGGATCTGGGCTGGACCAGTTCAGAGACTCTTCTCTTGGTCACAGTAGTTTTACTTGGTGAAGGGAAACTGGGAATTGGAATCAGAACCCCCAGTAGATTCTTTCTTATTCATTGCATAAAACATGACGAGAAAGCCATCTATAGTTCTCATTACAAGATTCTCAACAAATCCTTTTGTCATCTTCAAAGTTAAGAAATCTTTCAAGAAATATTATCTATTGTTGTAATGTTTCTATATTTGGGGAAATTCCACGCTATGAGTCCCATCTACCCAGCTGAGTCAGAATTCAAATTCCAAGCCTTCTTGCAGCTAAGACACAGGCAAATGTCCCAGGCTCCCCCAAGAGTCCACTCAACAGACACTACAACCTTAGTTTCCAGCTCAGAAGTACATATGAGGAGAGAAAAGTTTCAATTTTTGCCGGTGTGGTGGTGCTGGAAGCATCTGGTTTTCAGTGGTGGCAGCAACAGCAGCAGATTCTAAATGTTTGCAAGGTTGAATGCCTGGCCCGAAGCAGCCTCCATGGAATGACAGCAGGGAGGGAGATGCAGGTTGCTCTGTCACTACATGAGGCAGCATAGGTGGAAGCAGTTTCCTCATCGGGCCCATCCTGCAGCACAGCTCTTGTCATTGTTCAGTGCTGGCCGAGCCTTAATCTCCCTTCTCCAGCTATCCCAGCAATTCCAAAGCAACCCAATCCCCTTGTAGTAAGGCAGCCTGTGATTGCTTGCAGCTAAGAATCCTAACTGGCATCCCAATTGAACAGCCTCTTTGTAAAACTTTTCACTCAAAGTATTGCCTGGGTTAATCACTATCATTTTCCAGAAGGATCATACTCTGTAACAAGGTAGGCATTCAGGCTGTGACAGTGCTGCCCATATAAACATATTTCTCATGGAGAAAGTTTTGTTTCCACAGGCCATTTACAAGACTGGTTAAAGAACTCCAAATTCCCTGGATCAGTTTGACATCCTTTCTAGCAACATCACAATTGACAATTTACAATAGTTTAATAGGCGCTAAAGAAGTCCCCAAAGTCTTGACTGTGAGCCTGGAAAGCACTGGCTGGGTGCTTTCCTCTCCTAACCAGGAAAATAAGTCGTACCCCCAAGGCCAGAGCTCCAAAGCCCCCAGTCCCTAATGACAAGGAAGGGGACTATCAGGGTTAAGAGATGGAGTAGGCTCTGCCGTGACTGTCATCCAGGCAGATATTCAAAATACTTAACAATTGGCATAACTCAGGTACATCCCATTGGTACTCACCATGGGCTATTAACCCCACACTCATCTACTTTACCTTACTTATTTGTTTATGGTCTGCTCCTCTCTAGACTGTAAGCTCCAGAAAGGCAGGAAACATGTCTGTTTTATTCACCTCCAACACTTGACATAGCAACTGACATATTTATACACTTAATAAATGGTTGTTGAATGCATGAATACATGAATGAATGAATGAGTGATTCCTTTGTTTAGCGTAGTGCTCACCAGTATACAAAATGTCTTCACATCCACAGTCTTCTGTGATCTTCACAACCTCTCCATGAGGTCAGTATTATTTTCCCCAATTTGCAGAGAGCAAGTAGGTTCCACAAGTCTAAAGGTCAACCTGAGTTTATTCAACTATTTAGTGACAGCCCAGCTCTTCTGATTCCCAGATCCAATCTATTTTCATTACCAACCTGCCAAGTTCCCTTTTAGGATACTTTTTTCAACCCAAAAGTTCTGCCAAAGGGATACTCTAAATCTTTCTGGCTTTTGCAGCCAGAGAATTAATGATACAAAATACAGAGAGAAGAGAAGAGAAGAGGAGGGTCAACTATAGAAAACAGGTACAGGACTCATGCATATTTGTCACAGAAATCCTATATATTCTAAAAACAACTCTTCTCATATCTGATTGCCATGGAGACCTAGATTCATATGTACTGGTCAGGACATGTTTTGTCTGCAAGTAATAGGAATTTAATCAAACTAATATAGGCAACAAAAAAATATTTTTTGTAAGGACATTAGACAGTTCACGTGATCCACAGAAGCCTTGATCAACCAAGCTGCAGATGAACAGGGCAGTAGCCAAGCCTCAGGAAGAACGGGAACCAGAGACTTAAGGGCCACCGAGAATCCCTTTCTTGTCTCTTCTGCTTTCTGTAGACCACCTTCATTCTCTGTCACTATAAAAAGGCATCCTCCACATGGCAAGAAACATGGCAATAAAGGCTCCTGTGCCTCATATCTAAACTCCAAGACATTTCACACAGATCGCTCTTGTCCTTGGACCTGATGTGGAAAATGCCAGGGAATGATCCAAAGTGGCAGGTTGAATCTATTAGCCTCAATTCTTCTTGTCATGTTCACATAGAGGTAGAATATACTGTCTCCCACCATAAATGATGTTGGACTCAGCCATGTGATTTGCATTGGCCAATGAAAAGTGAGTGAAAGCGACATATGTGATTTCCACACTTTAACCTTAGGAACCGTCGTATGCTCCTACTTGCCCTCCTGCACTTCTGCCAGTGCTTTAAGAGATGCTTTCCCCAGGTAGCTGCTCCTTCAACCTGAACCCCACAATAAATATGCATTGAACCTCAGCCATCTACAGACCTGTAGCATGAAGTAGAGCCATCCCAACTGACACTCAGACCCATGAGTGGGAATAATTGATTATTATTTTAAGCCACCAAGTTCTGGTGTAATTTGTGAAACTGCAAAAGCTGATATACCCAGTTTATTAGATGACCGTGGCCACATCAATAATCCATGACCAGAGGTATGATCACAAAAGAAAACTACATCTTCTGCACAAACACTGTGTTTAAAAAAGAAGAGGAAGTGGTTCTCAGAAGAACATCATGGTGGAGAGGAGGAAGGATGCTGAGCACAGGAATCCACAGGATGCATCAGAGTCTGGAATCCCCCAACCTCCATCTGTGCTTTCATCTCTTTATTCAATAAATGCACTATCCAATGAACTTTTATTGTTTTATTACCTAAAACACTTCTGCTACAATTTCACAAAATGCTTTTCTGGAGTTGGTGAGATTCAAAGAAGATTTTAAGAAAGAGGAAGACTACGTGGTTTCAAGCAAAGGGCTCCTTATTATGAGTGGGAAAGTGAGACAAAGAGGTGAGATGCAGGTTGGAAAGGAAGGGGAGCCAAGAGCTTGCAGTGAAATGATGAACTGCACAAAGACACCTGGCCAGAGGCGGCATGCATGGGCTGGTCCAGCTGTTTTCACCTTGTCTGTCCCCTGTGACATACACTGGAAGAGTTCTTCAAGGAAGAATGTTGAAGAAGCTGTTGCAAATGATGCTAAGTAAAAGCAAGGGGACTGTGCAACGCAAAACAGTAGCCTTCACTGGTATTTTTCCTACTCTTGTAAACACTTTTCTGTCTCTCCTTCCTTCTCAGTCCCCACCTTACCACCAACAGAACTGAATGGAAATTACAAAATGAATACTTGGAGCTCACATACATACTACCCCTCAGTTGTTATAATAGCTTGTTCTTTAAATCAGAACTTTTCTGTAGCATATTACTAATCATTTGGGGGTTTGAGTCCTCTATTTGAAGTGCACCACATGTCCTGTCAAAATGACTTCTTATAGCTGTGTAACAATTGTGGGTGGCCTGTGATCACCTTGTCAGAGTTCTTTTACACCCAGAGCTGGCTACCAGATTCCACATTACTTACTTCCCAGTCCCCCCACCCACAACTTATGCTCCATATATCATCTCCTTCCTCGTTTTTTTCTGGCAGCTCCTGGGCTGAACAGCAATTTGCAATTATTTATGCAGCTTAAACTCTATTGTCAACATTGTTATCCTCAATACACAACCATTCCAGTGGTGTGAGTTGAGCTTTCGGGGAGGGAGATGGGCCGAGGTTAACAGAAGCAAGGCTTCCTGGGGTCCTCAGCCAAAGCACACATTGTTGCTGAGCTGATTTTTCTCCTCGCCTCTATTTGGGGTGGATTTTCATTTGGAATTAAAAACAAATCACAGCTTGCTGTTTGTTTGTTGTTGTCAGGTCAGACCCAGTACTCGGGGAGGGGGTGGTATCACTGCGTGTGTAGACTTTTCTTGGCAGTTTAATAGGGCTGATGGAATTGTCTGCATTTGTATAGCACCTTCCCTCCTGGGCTCTCAAAGACCTCCCAAAAGAGAACTTAATCCTCCCGGCAGCTGGACAGGAAGTCAGGTATGGCATGGGACGTTGTCCCCCTCACTCCCTCAAGCCTATTCTGGAGGGTATAGTTCAGGGAGAACAGATGAAAGTAAATGGGAGGAGGGAGGTGAAGGCTGACACTTCCTTGGAGGACCCCAGATGGAGCCTTTGTGCTATGTACAAAAAGAAATATCCCCTCTGGGTAGAAAATTTTCAGAAAAACACCCCTGCCTCTGGACTGACACAGCCCTGTGCCAGCGCACACGGCTTGGTGAGTGGGATGTGGACTGGGTTTAAGCACCCGCTCATCCCCTGAGCCGGGCACTTTTATACATGGTGCAACTGTACAGGTCGGCGCTGAATTCTTACATCCAATGAAGCAAAATAGGTTTTTGTGCTTAAGGTCAGACTTTTGTCAAAAGGACTGGCTATTTCTCTCATTATACTGCTGATCAATTGAAGAGATAATCAACGCCTTAACATCTAAGTCTAAAATTACAGTTTAGAGACCTCTAACAGTCTTTGCAAGCATCACCTCACTTATTCAATAAATGATTATTAAGCACTTATTGTGCGCAAAGCACTGGTTCCCTCCGGGAGGTTGAAGCCTTTTGGGAAGACAACAAAAATTGCAGTAAATAACCATAGTGTGGTAGGTAGCTTCTGACATGGTACCCAATGATCCTCACCTCCTTTATTAACGCTGTTATGTAATCCCCTCCCTTTGAGTGTGGATTGAGCTAGTGACTAAGGAATTCCGCACATTCGAATGAATAGAATACAGCAACAGTGACGGGATATCACTTCCGTGATAAGGTTGCAGAAGACCGTGACTTCCATCTTGCTGCTCCTCTCTCCCTTGCAAGTACTCTCACTTGCTCACTCTGATGCATTCACCTGCCATATTGTGAGAGACTCCATGGAGAGGCCCACGTGGCAAGGAATTGAGGGAGGCCTCTGGCCAGTGGCTTGTGAGGAACTGAGGCCTCAGTCCAACAACCCGTGACAGATTAAACTCTTCCAACAGCCACTTGAGTAAGTTAGGAAGTTTATCCTTCCCAGTCAAGCCTTACCCACAGAAACATGTGAAATAATAAATGTATGTTATGTCACTATTTGGGGGTAATTTGCTATTCAGTGCAAGGCTATAATTACAAGGTTGTAATCAACGTGTCGGCCAGGACTGCAGTCATCTCAAGACTGCACTTCCTTGAATGGAAAAAGATCCACTTCCAAGTTCACTCACAGGGTTATTGGTGGAATTCAGTTCATGAATGGTTGTTGAACTGAGGGCCTCCGTTCCTGGCTAGCTGTTGGCCAGGGGCCACCCTCAGTCCTTTACCACATGAGCCCCTCTCTAGGACAGCCCGCACCATGGCAGCTGTCTTCCATCAGGGAGAGCAAGTGAGAGAACAGGAAAGAGCCAGGGTCTTTTTGTAACCTAATCTCAGAGGTAACATCCATCACTTTTGCTACTTTGTATTGATTAGAAGCACCGTAACTAGGTCTAGCCCACACTCAAGGGGAGGGGATTACACAAATGCGTGAACACCAGCAGGCGGGGATCATTGGAGGCCACCGTGGAAGCTGCCTACCACATCTTCTCCATCACTTCCTCACCCCATCCCTTCTCCAGGCCCTCACCAGGCCCTGGGAATTCTCTCTGCCCCACGTCCTCCCTATTCACCATGTTTATTTGCACACAGCCCCTGCAACTCATGCCTGAACTCTGGCAAAGCCTCCTGATGAGCCTACTGCCTTCTCCCTCTCTACTCTCCCAGGTGGTACCCAGAAAACCGACTGATACTTTTAATCACATTGTATGGTATCATTTTCCTATTCAAAAATTCTCACTGGCTTCCTCTTCTGTCATTCGAGACTTTTCTTAGTCTAACCCAATGTAGCTTTCCAACAATACTTATCCCCCCACTCCTCTCCAGCCAAACAGGTACATTCATTGTCCCTAAATCACAGCTGGGTGATGCCCTTCTCCACGGCTTTGTTCATGCTGTTCTCCCTCCTTGGAATATTCTCCCCTTTCTCTCCCCATCATAATTTTCCCCAAATTTCATGACTGAGCACAAGCCCTGTATCCTTCCTAAGGCCTTAAAACTTATGACAGAGTCCCCTGGACATAGCTGGTCAAGGAATCTAAGTGATACCCGGGTTTGACCACTCTGGACCCAAATGGCCCAGTTCCTTCTCTCTATTCTTGAATCACCCCTTACTCACTGAATCTCTGACATGACACCTATCATGGACTTCTGCTAGTTTGCAGTCCCAATAACAAAAAATAGGTTATCGATACATGCATTTTGACAGAAGTTGTGAAACAAATTAAGATTGAAGGTCCAAGCTGAGATGTCTGGTTTGAGGAGAGTAGAATCTACCACCAACTTTGACCATAGTCACAGCACGTTCTAGAGCTGTCCTGTCAACTTTCCCAACATTCCATTTCTTATTATCCTGCCTTCAGTGACTCATCATCATTAGTCCAACTGAAGTATTGCTATTTACATTCATAAGCATGGAATTCTTGGGGTTCTCAGGCACTACTTCTTAGCTTAATGTAAAATGTAGTGAAAAGAGTGCCCTTCTTGAAGTTTAAAAAAGCAGGGGAGGTGGGGCGGGGATTCTAATACCATCATGATTTCTTGAGATTCAAGAGAATATATAAGAATGGCCATCAAAATAGATGTGTGTGGGGGTGGAGAGGTTATGGCAAACAGAAAAGGTGCTGATGGCTTAAATATTCTCCATGATATATACATATATTTACATATATATATGCTACATATATATATATATGCCACACAAGGGATAATCTAAGAATAAAAAAAGAACTCAAGGAAAGGGAAAATGTTTTTGATAAATTGTAATTGGGGCAATATAAGAAGGCTACAGTTTCATTCACACACTAACAGATGACAAAAGCTAACAATTACTGATTACCTACTGAGTACCTTGGATTGTATTATCCTGTCTAATCATCACAACAACCTATTTTACAGAAGAGAAAATTAAGGCCCAGAAAGGTTAAGTAATTTTCCAAAAGTCACACAACCAGTAACTGGTGAAACCATGTTACAACCCCGCCCCTGCTGATTCCAAATCCCATGCAACCCCTTCTTTGCAGCATTACAGCTGGAGACATGGCCTTGGTCATGTTTAGGAGGCATCAATTATACTATTTTGCATGGTTATCTTTGGATGAGAGGCAGCTGGTATCATTCTGCCTGAAATGTTCCTTGATCTTTTAGCAGCTATACCTTTTCAATCCGTGTCCATAAGAAAATCATCCTTCTCCACATTTCCAAGTGAAATGAACTGCAGACTAGCCAACCCACCATGGAAATTTAATTGTAAAGAAAGGGATGGGCGGTAGAATTTGATGGAATCATCTTATCCCACACCAGGTGTTCTGATGTCACTTCTTAATTGTCTCGGGAAAAGCCTTCAAATAGGTTCTTTTTTTCAGATGCAGATTACCTTCTGACCCTGAAAGAGCTTTTCTGGATAGATACCAGCATGCTGTATCAAAAACACGTGTTTCCTGGAAATGCAAGGGCATATGCAGCTTCATCTCAAATTTTGCAAACCTTATCCCAAAGGTGTGACTGCTTGATTGGTGCTCTTTCCTGGACTCTCTAGAACCATCCATTCAAAGAATGTCAAATGACAGTGTCTAATTCATGTAATATGTTGACATTAGCTGAGCCCACACCTCTGACAAAGCTGAGCACACAGGAGTCAGGGGGCTGCTGAAACCAGACCAGTCAAGGTCTAGAGATTGAGGGCGGGGAACCATGAGTGTAGCTTGTGGACAGAGGGGGGCAGCAGAGAGCTGTGGGAGAGGCGTGCTTTTAGGCAGCTTCCTCCCAGGAAGGTGGTTCTGGTCAACCTGTAGACTTCAGCAGGAAGACCCAGTCCCAGGATCAGTAACCCTGCTGAAGAATTAGCTCCACTGAGATCCCCGTCTGGGATCCGCAAACAAGCCCCTCCATCTTCCCCACCATGGACAGAGATCTTTATAACCCTGCTTCTGATCATGTCATCCCACTGTTAAAAGGCACTTTAATCAGTAGCTCCTCATTGCTTGAAATACTGGTTCTCAAGCTTTAGTGTGCATCACCATCAGTTAGGCCTCAGGAATTTGCATTTCTGACATGTTCCCAGGCAATGCTGATGCTGCCGATTCCTGCAGGTCCCAGAACACACCTGGTAAACCACTAGCTTACGGCTTGCTTGGCCTGCCCATCCCCCTCCTGTCCAGCTTCTCTTCTAACCACTTACTCCCATTTGCATACCCCACACCTCACACACTCTGCCCCACTTGGGAACATCCTTCAGCTCCCCAAAGGAGCCATGTTTTCCCACACCCCTTGACTTACTCATGTTTGGCCTCTCTGCTAATACACTCTTCCTCCATCTCTCCATCTGTCTAATGCATATTTATCTTTAGTTCCCAAGTAAGAAGCTTGCCTCCTATGAACGTTCATGGTGCCCTGTACTTCACTTCCTACACTGTGTTGTAAATAACCGGTGTGTATTTATGCCCCATCTAGTCTGTCAGCCCTGTGAGCCGAGACTCACAAATATATACACCGTCGTAAGTTCATGGTCAATAATCTCATCTGGATTCTTTGACTTTGCACAATAACCATGCTACATTTCTCTGATCGCCTCCCTCTTCTGCTCTCAATGACTATTTCCAACAATCTTCACTTTCCTCAAATTTCTAACCTTCACACCTCCTCCTTCACACTCAACAGATGGCCTTGCCTACTCCTTCACAGAGAAAATAGAAGCCACCAGACAGAAACCTCTCAACTTCCTGACACCAAACCTACAGAACCACCGGCATCTGCACCCACCCCATCCCCTGACCTCCTGTTACAGTAGAGGAGCTGCCTGTGCTTTCTAAGGCTGTCTAAAGACAAATCCTCCATCTCTGCTGTGGTTTTTTCCCCCTTCTGCTTCCCCAAAAACCCCTGCTATCAGTATGCCCTCTTTGTGTATTATCTACTTTTTCCTCCCCCCTGATTATCTGTCATTTTAAAAACACGTTCAACTCTCTCTTCTCTAAATAACCATCTTCTGGAGGCCCCATGTCACCCTGTATCTATCTTCTTATTTCCGTGCGTGCCTGCCCAGCCAAATATGTCTCACTTCATGATTTCCATTTCCTCACCTCCCATTCCCTCCACAAGCCACCTTTCCTCAAAAACTCCACTCTCTAGTGTCACCAAGCCCCTTCCTGTAGTTCAATCAAGTGGGCCCTTCTCAGTTCCTATCATGCTTGACCCAGTTGACCCCTCCTCATCTTGACAGTCTCTCTCTTCCCTTACTTTCTGTGACATCCCAGCCTGGGCTTCCTCATATCTGGCCATTCTTCCTGGAAGGCCTGGTGCTCTTCCTGACTTGTAAATGCTGGTGTTGTGTGGGGCTCAATCCTAGACTCTTGTCTAAAGTCTGCCTGTATAACCTTATCCACTCCCATCGGTTCAGTTACTATATACATACCAACCACTCCCTGTACTGGAGAGGTCTCCAGCCCTCTGCTGTCCAGATTCGTACAACCAACTTCCCACTTTATCTACTTTCTTTATTGTCCCCCCCCCCCAACAGACTGATGATCTTTCCCTAAACCTGTTCCTTCTAGGTGCTCCTTATCTAAGGAAATGTCCCCAGAGGACATATCCTTGACACCTTCCTCCATTTCCCACTCTCTATCTCACCATGTCCACAATTCTTCAGTTCTCCCAGCTTCTCTCCATCTCCTCCACTACCCTAGTCCAAGACACCATTCTATCTCTCCCAGACTACAGCTGTAACCATCCGTGTCCTCGCAGCATTTCTGGCATCCTCCAATGCTTCCCCCTCCCCCTTTGTTAGAGGGGTCATGCTAAAAGAAAAAAGTCACTTCCACCAGTGCTGGGACAACGTTCAGTCTTGTCTTGCCCCTCACCCATACTGGCCTTCTTTCAGCTAATCCAAAGCACCAGCTGCCTCCCCAGGTCAAGGTCTTTACACGTGCTGTTCTCTCTCCCTTCGTCCCTTCTTTGCCTCGAAAACTCCCACCCATCCTTCAGGGCTCAGTTTCATATTTTCTGAGGAAAATGTCACTGACCCTTCACCACCGTCCACTACATGCTGAGTTAAGTCTACCAGTTAGACACTCTCCTGGCAGGCTGTACTTTTCCTTCATATCACTCATCACAATCATGGTGAATTAACTGTTTGTGAAATTGTTTTTTAATGCCTCTTCTCTCCCTCTAAGCATCAGACAAGCAAAGATCAGATCTCTCTTATTCTTTATCATCTCTCTACTACCTTTCACAGTGCCTGACTTGTCCTGAGCTGCCAACAAATCTTCATTGAAAAAATGAAAAATGACTGAAGGAAAAACGTGCCATAATTTGAGATTCAGCTCCTCCTAGATGGGCTGGTTTGTTGATTTTCTACATTTCATAATGTCCTTCATATTCACTAGATAATAAAGTCATGACTCATATTTCTTCAAAGCTTTCTATTTGGTGCTGTCTAAGTGTATTACATCCCCACAAAAATCCTGTGAGGTATGATACTATTATTATCCCCTTTCCAAAGTGGAGGAAACTGAGGCATAGAGGGGTTAAGAGTCTTGCCCAAGGATACAGAGCTAGTAAGTAATAAACTGAGATTTAAATTAAGAGAGTTTAATCTGCATCCTGTGTTCTTAAACACTGTGATATACTATCTCTCGAGATCCCTGTGGTATATACAAGGAAGACCATTGTAGGTGTTGGGATTTGTGCATCATTAAGGCTGCTGCTACAGATAAAGGAAGAAAAAAAGAAAAAGAAAAAAGAAAAAAAACCCTCAATACATCAGTGTTCTCAAATTTTAATGTGCATCACAATCACCTAGCGAGATTATTAAATCACAGATTACTGGACACCAGATTCAGTAGATGAGAGGGTGAGGCCCAAGAATTTGCATTTCTAACAGGTTCCCAGGTGATGCTGATGCTGCCAGTCCAGGGCCCACACTTTGAGGAGCAGTGCAGTATATAAAGGATTTGCACAAGTTTTCTCAATCTTTAAAAATACATAGTAAACGTCCCCTGCAATCCACCCTTCTATAACAAATAAATGCAAAAGAGAAGCTGTTCAAAAGAAAATTTTTTAATGCCAACAGTTTGGAACAAGGCTAAAGTGGTGTTTCGGGCTCCTCATGCACTGGATTCTCTTTCCTTCAACCTCACTTTGCACAGGCTGTGGTATGCAACTCCTTTTGAAGAAATAAAAGTATTTGCCTCTTGTGAGATGAGTGTCTTACCTAGCTTATCTTGTCTAATTCTGACAACTCTGTAAGATCACTATTATTATCCCCATGTTAGAGACAAGGAAAACTGAGACTCTAGGAAGTTAGGTCACTGACCTAGGATCACACAGGTGGAAAGTAGATGACCCACAGTTGTAATTCAGGTTGGTGTGACTCCAAATCCCCTTATCCTTTCCATTGATTGACACTGCCCTACATATTTACGTTTACCTTTTTAACTTTCCTAAATGTGCAAATAACAAAAAGTAATTTCTCCATATTCAGAACATGTCAACTGGAAAAGAGTATTCATCCCTACCTAAAAATATGCTTTGAATGCCTCTTCTTATTTACTTCTTTGAAGTCAGTTCCTATTCATTTCAAATGTATATTTTAAAAACCCTCAAGACCTTAAATCAAAAAATTATTGAACCGCTCTAAGAAGTAAGTAGCACCTCAAAATAATCATGGCATGGTTTGTCTTTCTTAAGTCACCTGACATTACTGAATTTTATCGCCTTCCTGAAGTGGTTGAAGAAGGCTTTTAAAATTCCACTGCAGTGCTATGAGGCCATAGATCCCCCAAGATTAATCACAAATATTTTATAAAGATGAAGTTTCGTTATATCTTTGTTCTTTGTATCTTGGCTTTTGTTAGCGCATTTTAATTAGGATCTGGTATCTGCAATAAACAGTAAACATAAAGAGCTTTGCAAAAATGTATTAGACTGTTTGTTTTCACACTCTAATGCATATTTGCACAATTTTACCATGAAAAAAGGAAAACATGCTAAGCTCTTGGGCTCTATCCCAAATGTCCTGGAATAGAATCTGGAAATTACTAAAAATGCAACCAAACCTCATCATATTCCAGCAATTAACCTAAGAAATGAGGGTCCATTCTCTGTATGAAAAAAAACACTTTTGAGGGGAGAAGTCTGTGGAGGAGAATGCTTCTCGATAACACACGTATCGCATTCTCCAAACCTGTTCTGAAATTTGGACTATTTCCCTTTCATTCTAAAAGAGCTTAATAAACAAATTAAGTTGGGAAATGTTTTATTTTTTTCTTTTAGAGTGTTAAGAATGCCTCTGTTACTAAATGAAGACAAGGACTGCTATGCATAAAACGAAGGAGAAAATAATCCCATGTGGTCTCATTTTTTAAAGTAGCTGGGGATTAATAATCTTCCTCCTAAATAGTTGTATACTAGGATGAATTATTAAGACAGTAGACTCTTGGAGAATACTGATGACAGAGGACAATATGGGGGTTTTATTTGAACATATACTAATCAAAAAGTTGCAAAAACTTTTAAAATCTCCAAATGTGGCTCTCGTGTACAATTGTTATTGATATGACACCTTGATAGTGTTCAAATGCGATACAAAATCATAAAAGTGTGAGCAATTCAGAGACATAAAGTGATTTTTCCTTCTAGATCTATCCCTTAATATGTTTCCAAATAAAACACAGGGTTAAGTAATTTATTTTGTTGCATGATTTATTTATAGACTGAAACACAGTAAACAACAGATAAAAGACATAGTCCCAGGCATCAACTTAAAAGATAAAAATTATTGCATTTTATTAGAGAGAGACATATAAAAATGCCAACATGAACTGTAAAGAAAGGAAAAGTGTTGGCTCAGAGGTCCCAAGTCTAAGTTATACTTGGTGTTTCTAAACTCCCCTTTGGGGGAATAATATGCCTGAATTTAATTAGAAATCTGTTTTTTTTTAAGATTAGAGTTGTGAGAAAGTTAAAAGGTTGGATCACTCAAAAATAAAAATGACTCTGAGGATCTTAGGGAATTTGAACTGGTAAACCTAGATTTTATTTCCTGCCAACTGTTTGCAGGAGGATTAAGAGATGTACAGAAATTATTAGTCTTAGATAAAAGCCAGCATTTTATAAAGTAATTAATTTTTCATTAGTTCCACATAATTTTGGCAAAAATAGTTTTGTTCCAATAAAACTATTACATTCCAAGAGGTACTCTAAAATATAGCCATTAACTTCACATTAATTTAACCAGATTTATAATAGGTTAAACTACAGGCAGGAATGCAGTAATAGTTTTTTACAGAATATATTAGAATTAAAAGGAAAATATTAAGATGAAAAATAATTTTAAAAACAGGTCATAAAACTTTTAAATTTCTAAGTATGGTTATGCATTTATTTAAAGGCCATTTTCCTATAATGTTTCTTAGGCATATAAAATGAATAATATAAAGTCCACCTTAAGTTTTTGCACAGGGTTATCTTGGAAATATCACAAATAGTTATTTTTATTACAATAAATTTATTTTATATTACAATAAATAAAATATACATTGAAAGTTCAAAAAAAAACTTATTAGCACTGATAACTTTATTCACAGAGCCATAAGCTATCCTTCTTAATGCTACAACTACTTTTAATGCATCCACAAAATTCCACCCAGAGGTTCATTCACCCATGTTGCTATAGTATCCTCATCTATATTTTGAGGTCTTTAATCCTCACCAGAATCACAAAGAAATCTAGTTGAGCCAGGATAAGTGACCTCAAAATCCTGGCCAGAAAATATTTCTTCTTCATTTCACCTCCAGATATGGCCCTAATCACTATCTCATCTCTGTCCCCACCAACCTGCTTCAGCCCAGAACCACCTCTCTCCTGTTACCTGCAATGTTCTCCGACCAGCTCTCTCAAATTCCATTCTTGTCCCCCATCCCAACTCAATTTCCATGCTGTGGACAGAAAGAACCAGTTTAAAATGTAAATCAGGCTGTGGCGCTCCTAAGCTGAAAACCTTCCATTGGTTTCCCTTGCACCTTGAATAACATCTAGCTCTTTAGGGCGGCCTCCAGAATCAGGACTTCTGCTTCTCTCCTCCAAGTAAACTTTCCCTTGCAGTCAGTTCGGCTCAGACCTGCAAAGTTGCTTCAAGGGGTCAACAGCCACTCCTACCTCATCACGCACCAGGCACCAGGTAAATGCTGGATTCGCATATAACCAAAACTTTGGCTAAGACATTTGCCCCCACATGTTCTTGATACTTTCTGTCCATCCAGTTTTCAGATGTGTTGCCTGGTTTTGTGCCTCTCTTTGTTTGCCCTTCAGATTGGGCACCTGATTCTCTCCTTTACATAGGATCCTGACTCCCTTTCAAACACCACCTTGTTACATATCCTGCCTGACTCGACGCAGGCCAGATTCCTCTGCATGAGCACTGCTCAAAGGGCAGGTACACTTGCCTACTTTATACCAGCCCCATGTGGGCCCAGAGAAGTAATACACAATCTGGCATTGATTGCATTTTGTGAACTCATTTTGTCTCTTCCAATAGATCATTAGGTCTTTTAGGGTAAGTAATGCACATATTTAGATCATGTAAGTGGATTGTTGAGGACTTAGCAGATGTCCTATCCAAAGTGGGCTCAGCTCAGGACATGGTAGAACCTCATGATGAGCTGGCTCAGAGAGGGACATTAAAGCTACTGAGGGAACCAAACTAGTGGGAAAGCAAGTCATTTGTTCATTCATTCATTCGATTACCATCCATATAGCAATTTCTATATCCTAGGAGCTATGTTAGATGATGCATAAAAGAGAAAAATGAATAAAATATAATGGCTCACTTTTTTGTTTCTTTCCAAATTCTTGACTCCACATCATCATCTCATTGCATATGGTATGTGCGCGCACACATGCACACACACACACACACACACACACACACAAATTGCTTCTTTGCCTAGTATCTTTGTTTGCTTTAAAAAGAATAGTAGATCATTGTCAATATAGAAAACCCAACAGACACGACAGAAAACAAGAACTAATAATAGAATTCAATTAAGAGGTAGATTACTGGGAAAATGCACAAAAATCAATTAATTTCCTACATACAAACAATAGCCAAGTAGAAATTATTCCCATTCATAATATCAATGAAAAGTATAAAGTAGCTAAGGATAAACCTAATAGAAAATATGTGTAAAGAAAACTCAAAATTTTTGAGGCATACAAAAGAAGACTTGTGTAACTTTAATGGAACATAATGTTCTGGTATCAGAAAACTCATTACAGAGGTATCAACTGGTCCCAGAATGATTTAGAAATATTATATAATGCCAATTAAAGTCCTGTAAAAAGTTTTTGGAATAAGACAAACTCATATTCATGTGAAAGCATAGATAGAGAAAAATAACCAAAAAAGAATTTTTTAAAAATTGTGTTAGTTATCTATTGCTGCATAACAAAATTTAGCAGCTTAAAGCAACAAACTTTTATTATTTTGGCTTCTGTAAATGAAGAATCCAAGCTTGGTTTAGCTTTGTGCCTCTGGCCAAATTCTCTGACAAGGCTGAATTCAAGGTATCAGGCTGGGATTGTGGTCTCAACTAAAAGCTCAACTGGGGTACCCACTTCCAAGTTCACATATACGGTTGTTAGAAGGATTCGGGTCCACCTGAGCTGTTAGACTGAAGGTGTCAGTGCCTCACTGGCTGTTGTCAGGAGGCCTTCCTCCTTTCCCCTCTGCATAGGGCAGCTCGCAAAAAGACAGCTGACATCTCTCAAAGCAAGTAGAAAACTAGAAAGAGTAACCAAGACAGAAGCCACAGTTTTCTTGTAACCTAATCTCAGAAGTAACATATAATCACCTTTACCATGTTTTATTCCCTATAGAGTCACTAAATCCAGCCCATATTTACAGGAAGGAGATTACCCAAGGGCATGAATACCAAGAGGCAGGGATCATAGGAGCATTTCTTAGAAGCTGTCTACCCCAATAATGAAGGAGAATTTGTACTATCAACATCAGAACACACCATGAAGTTATAATAACTAAAATAGCATATATCTGATGACAGAATAAACATTATTTAATGGAGCAAAATAGAAACCCCCAAACCAATGAAGATACATATAAGTAATTAATACATTAAAATGGTGATCTTCAGGCTGGCCAGTTAGCTCAGTTGGTTAGAGCACAGTGTTATAACAGTCAGATCCCCATACCAGCCAGCAGCCAAAAAAATAAAACAGTGATCTTCAGATCAATGGGAAAAGAATAAGTGCTTAATCATATTACACTGAGAAAATCAGCTATCCACTGGGGGGGGGAAATTTATTGGATCCTTACCTTACTCTGTGACCAAAATAAGTTCTAGGTGTCTAAGTAGTTAATTAAATGCATTTGAAGAGGGACATAAACGGAAGGTCAATTCTATCAGTAACATTTTATTTCTAAAGCTGGGTCAGGATGCATGGGTATTTGTTGTAAAACAGCAAAACTTTTAGCTCACTACACATCAGGCACTATTATAAGTACTACATGTACGTTGATTGTCTTAAATTTTAGAACTATCTTAGAAAGAGTTTTATTATTTTCCCCATTTTAAAGTAAGGAAACTAAGGCACAAAATTTCATGGCATAAAGACTCATGCCTATTGTATTAATCATCTATTGCTACATAAAAAATTATCTCCAAATTTAGCAGTCTTAAACAATAAACATTTATCAGCTCATACAGTTTCTGACAGTCAGGAATCCAGGAGCAGCTTAGCTGGGTGGTTCTGACTCAGGGTCTCACAATATTGCAACCAACGTGTCAGCCAGGTCTATAGTCATTGAAGGCTTGAGGGGACTGGAGGATCCACTTCCAAACTTACTCATGTAGCTGTTGGTCTGAAGCCTCTATCACTTTCCTTGTTGGCTGCTGGTAGGAGGGCTCAGTTCCTCATCAAGTGGATTTCTGCACAGAGCTGGTTGAGTGTCCTTATGGCATGGCAGCTAGCTTCCCCCAGAGTGAGAAGTCTAAGAAGTGGGGAGAGAAAGAGAGAGAGAGAGGCCTCAATGTCTTTTATGACCCAGTGTTGGAATGTACACTCACTTCATTATTTTCACAATATTCTACTCATTAGAAGTGAGTCACTAAGTTAAGTCCATATTCAAGGGGAGGAGAATTATGCTCCACTCTTTGAAGGAAGGAATGTCAAAGAAGTTGTGGACTTGTTTTTAAACCACCACATCCATGAAATCTGGCTCAAAGTCTGTGCTCTTAACCATGACATGTACGGTTTCTTGTATTATTCTTTGAACCAGTTTCTATGTGTGAAATATTTTACAATAATTAAAAGATTAAAAATAAAAATTAAAACCATTAAAGAAACTATAGGAAGATATTTTTAAGTGTCAGCATGGGTGAGGTCTTTCTAAGCATGACAACAAAGTAGAAGCCAAAAAAAAAAAAAAAGACTGAAAGTTATAACTACATTAAAAAATTTAAATGTCCACTTACTAAAAGTCACCATCAGCAAAGTTAAAAGTCAAATGGAAAACTTGGAAAAAATATTTGCAACATATATAACAGATGAAGAGTTCCTGTCTTCAATATTAGAAAGGGCTTTAAGATCACTGACAATAAGATAAACTCATAAATAACAAGCAATTAGCACAAATAGGCAATTAAAAAGAAATAGAAAAGACCGATAAGTATATGTAAAATATTTAACTTATTCAATCTTCAGTAATCAATAAACAGGAATTAAAAATGAAATATGCATTTTCTTTCAAATTAGCAAAGACTGGAAAAATTATGGTATTTTCAAGAACTGGAGGGAAAGGGAATTTCTTATGTTCCATGGGTGTATAAATTGGTACCAATTCTGCAAGGAAGTTTTCAATATATACCAGAAAACTTAAAGAGTTGTATGTCCTTTCACATAGCAACTTTTCTTCTAGCAATTTATCTTAAGAAATAATTGGACAAAAATGCATATACAGAGATGCTCATCGCAGCACTTTTTATTATACACAAAAAAATTGAAACAACCTAAATGTCCAAAAACTGAAGATTTTGTTAAATAAATGATGGTACAGCAGTGAATGATGGACTACAATGTCATTAATGTTTTAGAAGTATATTTACTGACATAGAGGAAATTCAAGAGTTTAAATGAATATAAGGCACATTTTAACATGATACAATCTGTGAAAGAAAAAAATTTTAACTATATGCATAGAGCTTATGTTAACAGTGTTAAAATGCTAGATAAAGCAAAATGTTACTAGTGTTATCTTTGATGATACAATTTGGGGTGATTTTTATTTCCTTTTTTATTTTCATTTGTTTATTCCTGTTTTAAAATACTACCTGTGAAATAAACCCAAATCATAAATCCTAAGTAATTTCTTCAATGACCCCTAGTCTTTCTCCTTTCTCCCTAAGTGAATAAATGATAGTAGAGTCTGGAACCTGTTTTCACCAGTTAATAGTCATTAACCCCCTCACCCCTAGCACAGCCTCTGTAATTCGCATAATAAAGAAATGAGTCTAAAATCCCCTGTCCAGGGATCTACAGTCACTTTAATAAAATATACTAGGGTTCTGATTTACAATTAGAAAAATATTAGGCAGCACATTCAAAACAAAGATATGTTCACATTTAAAGCAAGAGATCAAAACTTACGTGAATATGAGTCTGTCTTACACACCTAAAAAAGCTCACAGTAGCTTTTGCCAGTGTAGTCCACCAGTACTCAAAACCGCATCTATGCCATTTGCCTCTGTCATTTTAGAGTTGATTGAAAGTTTAATTTTGAATATGAAAAATCCTTAGACTGTCTACACAGGTCTATAATTAGCAGTTAATCACTCATATTGAAAGTTAGCCAGGGACAAATAGACAATCCATTTATTTCTCTATGTTCTAATGGATTAATGTTTTTAATTAAATTAGCCAAATTCTGGCAAAATTTCTATCAAGAAAAACAGAGTTCAAAAAAAAAGGTAATCACTTTTTGGTATAAAAACAAAAGCACTTATTAACTTCGATATTTTAAAGTCAAAAACAACTATATAAATTGCATAATAATAATAAAACATATTTTGAAGGGTAATGTCCAACATAAAATCACCATGCACTTTTCAAAAATATAGTATTCCTATATGTAAAAATCAAGAAAGAATATACAGTACAATGGGTAACTTTTAAGAGAAAGAGATTCTAAAGAATAAGTGATATTTATTTTCTTTTCTTCCTTAACTAATAAAAGCCCACAAACTTCTTTATTCCTAGAAGGCAGCACATATCAGATCAAAGCAACATAAATTTATAAAGACTTTGGAAATTATTTGATTAATTTATTCATTTGGGAAGATTTTTACGAGTAACTTTCTAATATTTTCCTATCTTATTGATTATCTTGGGAAGAGAAGTATGAGCTGAATGTTACTTGTCCTTGTAGATCATTGAAGAAAAGGATTCATCCTTTTAGAACTATCAAAGTTGAGGACTAATTCCTTTGATGGTACTAAATAAAAAGAATAAAGTTATAACATCCAATGTCTGATTCAGCACCCAGCTTAACGAGTTTTAAGGTGATATTAAGTGCTTCGAAATCTTTAGAGAGTAGAAAGGACATACACTGTGTCAACTATCTGGAACATAATATCATTCTACTAGAAATTAATATTACAATTTTTGATTTTATCAATACTTGCACTTTGATCTCTCTTGCATTATTTGATGACATGTTCACTTAAAAAAATAAGTTTCTTTGAGAAAACTCTGGACCAAATTGATGGTTTAAAGGAATACAGGAATAAGCAAGAATTCCATGGTGCTCAGAAATATTTGGGGGGTGGTCCTTTTGGTTGCGATGCTTAATAGAAGCTTGTTGCATTAAATTGAATAGCATTGAACTAATATTTAAAAGAGGCATCTGTTCAGTAGTAGAAACACGCTAAGCATCAGGAGACTGGGTTCTTGTCTCACCTCTCTTTTCACCATCTGTGGGACCACTGGCCCCAGTCTTCTTGTCTATAAAATGATGGCTAAGGAGACAATCTCTAGCTGCAATCTTTGAGCAAAGGAAAGCACATTAAAAGCACACCACGTACACGAAAGCACCTTGAAAAAGATCTGTACCTAAAAATGTCTAATTATGGTGGCTTGCGCTACAATGTAGGGTTGCTTCCTTAGAAATCCCAATCTAAGAATCCCCAATCTATGAGAACGCCAGAGCTCATACACTGAGAAAACCAAATTCTGTCCCAAGGAAAATAAGACAAACACCTTCAAATATCAATTCACCTCAACTAATGAAGTATTTTGTTCACAGTGCTTTTAGATGCAAACCATCAATTTGGTCCAGAGTTTTCTCGAAGAAACTTATTTTTTTAAGTGAACATGTCAAAGACCCTCATCTGCAAATGATACCAAAGTTTCCAAGGGTTAAGTTATGTGAAAAATCAAAATAAACAAAAAGCTTTCAGTAATGACTTGGACTAGCAGCTTCTTCCCATCTCAGTATTATGAAGAATTTGTTTTACAAAACTAAGTAGGAGATTATCTAAAAATCCATTCTTATTTCACTCCTGGTAGGCCCTACTCTCCTGAGATGAAACATTGAGGAATATTTCTTTGAGATTTTGAAATCAGGCAAAGCTTTGCCTCCCTTGAGGCCGGAGTATACTTCCTCCTTTCTGAGGGCTGATTTGTCATTTATCATGCTTCCCTCTTACCCAGCCTGCCAAAAAGCTTAGACCCAAGGTTGAAACTCAGTCAAGCAATAATCTGAACAATTACAGGTAGTGTATTTTCCTCATGCCTTTTTCTATATCCTACTTTTCTGTTTTATTAAACTTATCACTAAATCTTTTTTTATAAGTCATTGCAAATTCTTTTGGAAAGGGGTGAAGTTCAACTAATACAGCTATAAACTGAGCAGAACATATAAAAATTGCAGTCTGTGTCCAACGAACAACATCCTTCACCTCTACACAAGGATATTAAAATTAAAAGTGAACATATTTGGAAGTGAACAGCATGATATCAGCAAAATTGAGACAAGCAAGTAATTTGTTTATTAGACGCTTCATCAAGTGTCTCAATCCATTTCACTTTACTAATCTCTTGGGGAAAATTGAGACCTCTCTGAATACTTAGAGTGCTCAATTAAATTAAATATTTTGTAAAAATACATGTTGCTAATTTTTAGGTGAGTGTCTACCTTCAAAGTGGAACCAAAATTCTCTAGAACAAGCTCTGTATTATTTAGGGGAACATTGGCTGCTGTAACAAACCCAAAATGCATAAAGACTCAAATGCAATTGCAGTTTATGTTTTGTTCACCTGAGAATCTGAGAGTCTTTCCTAATTAGCAGGCGGGTCTCTTTGTGGTGCATCAGGTACCCAGGTTTTTCCACCTTTGGCTTCACCATCCCCTAGGGCATCCAGCCAGCAGAAAGGAACAGAGAGCATAAAGCCTCAGCCTGAAAATAACACATCACTCCAACCCACATTCCATTACTGAGGACTAGTCCAGCAGCCACATTGTATGCAAAACAAGGAGTAAAAGGTGAGGAAGCTAAGAAGTTAGGACTAGGCTGGATGGCCGTTTTCCAGCAGATTCCATACAAGTCACTATGGAAAGAGGGCATGTAAGTTTTTGTGGGCGGCTTGCTCTCCCTGCTGCAAGTTTATGACTTCCTCCAACTCCAAACTCTCTACCCTCTGTGCCAGGGCAAACAAACACACAGTGATAATTTGGCAGCTTAACTTGGTCCATGTCAGACTAGGGTGCTGGCAGGGAAGAGCTGCTTGTAAAAGGTGGTTGAACATAACCAGGAGGTCACACCAAAGGCTGAAGAGTCAAGTAGACACCAGTCCTGAGATCATAAACTGACAGTCTCTTTCTGTGCTGTTGAGTCCACGGGAGCCAGATAAACTAGATATTCCAGGACAGACTTAATCTCATTCTTTCTTCATCAGTGAAGTCTCTTTGTTCAATGTGGTATGAAATATGATACCTCTGAAAGACTTTTCTTAGTAGTAAATTTACAAATCAAAAAATTGCCTTTGTCAATCCATATATCCTAATGTTTACTCTGGAAATATGGTTATCAGCTGGTTCTGGGCCTAGCTCAGCCAAAAATAAGTAGCCATGTGACTTTAGACAGCCCCAGTTTACCTCTGTAGCACTCAGATTCTTCAAAAAAAAAAAAAAAAAAAATCAAGGCATTGGACTAGATGGTTGCTAATATTCAACTAAGATCCAGTGGAAAAACTCTGCATTCTGAGTGGCAATATAAAGCTAATAGCTAATTCAACCTGGATACATTTTTAACTTAAATTATCTTCTGGCATCAACAGTAAACCAAATTATTACAATAAACACATCCATTGATTGAATTGGAGCAAGTCATTGTTGTTAATTCCAAATATTGCCTAAAGTGGGGGCTATTCTTTCCATATATCAGACATCATTTAGCCAAATGTATAATTTACTCCTATAGAATAAGTAAAAAGTTTAAATAGGCCTTTGCCTCTTCAGAACCATGATCTTACATTTAATTGAATCAACTTCAGACACAGCTTCTTAAACTATTTACCTGAAAGGAGAATGTAATAAAGTTGATTAATCAAAATGTTGAGTGGTAAAAGTGAATACTAGTCTTCACCCTCTGGGTCTTTTTCTGGCCAGTTACAATGCCCGTTCAGTAAACAGCTGAATGCCTCGTTTAGTGAACTAGATCATAATGTAGTTTCCCAGATGGTAACTTTCATTTGGGGCCTTCCTTAAGCAGTGCCCAAGCCTCGGAACAGCTGCAGAGGGAAAGTTTGCCTCTTCCATCCACTTCCCCAGCACAGCTCAGTAGAGTGCATGGTTGGGACACTATCCTCGTCACCTCTCCAGAGTCTTCCAGAACTTCACCAGAGTTCAGTGGCCATTGTGTCTGCCCTGCAAGTAGCTCCAGAAAGAGTTACCCAACATCTCTCACTCTGAGAACTGAATAGCAAAATATCTGAATTTTGCTTAATTTCATTTCTAAACCTCACTAAAGGAGCTTGATGCAGTTCCAGGAACACATAGGCAGCACAAAAGAGGGAGGGCTTAATTCTACCTGGGCAGATGTAAAGGGAAGAGGGTCAGAAAAGACTTCATAGGTAAGGTGACATTTGAGCAGAATCTTCAAAGACAGGAGGGACAGAAAGGTGGGCAAGGAAGGGTCGTCTTTCTAAAAAGAATAGGCTGGAGAAATAAACAAGGACAAAGTCATGAAGGCCCTAGGGCAGGAGATGAAAGAGTTTGAACTTTATCCTGTGGGTGATGGAAAGTTCTTGAAAATGCCAGTTAGCTCAGCTGATTAGAGTGCAGTGTTATAACACCAAGGTCAAGGATTTGGATCCCCATACCAAATAAAAGGAAATTTCCTAAAGGATTTTTAGCATCAGAGTAACGCAGTAAAACTTTGCATTTTGCTAAGACTGTTATTCTGGCAACAGTATGAAGGATAAATTATGGGCCAGAATGAAAACAGGAGGCCAGTTAGGAGACAGCTGTGGTAGTTATTATAATGTCAGTTTACTATACACACTGTGACAAAGTTCCCAGCCAGAAAACTGTATACTCCCACACCAACCCTTCGGCAGATTCACAAGCAACAGGACATTTCACACAGATAAATGTTCCTAATCTGTACATAGATGCTTCCAGGCAGTAATGTTAGCTCAAGTTGTATTTACAAAATGTGTAGAGCTAGATTTAAAAGCCTTCCTTTTCACTGATTACTTTCAATTACACATTACCTGAGATAGTCTTTATCCAGACACTCCTTATGATTTACATCAGTGCTTCCTATCTACAGGTAAGGTTTTGTGTTTTGTGTTTTCTTTTTCCAATGTGTCACAGACTGAAATGTTTGTCAAATACAACAATAATAAATTATCAGAAAAATAAATGAGAAGCAAAACACAAGCCCTTTTCCTAATTTTATTCAATTCGCATAAAACAAATTTATCAAATCGCTATCGAAGTTTCTGAATGCTTACACTCGATTGCTGTCACAGACCAGTAAGAGTTTGCAGACTGGCACAAATCCACAGACCATAATTTGAGTAGCACTGGTCCAGATGGATATAGCAAGAGCTATGAAAGCACAGGAAAACTGATAACCTCTAGGGAGATCATGGACTCCTCTGGGTCCCCCATCCAAGAAAAGAAGAGACTGAACAATGATGGTACTAAACTCATTAAGCAGAATCAGTCAGACACAAAGTCCAGCTTTGTATCCTGAAACAATTTTTAAAACAAAGCAGCGTTTTTATTAGATTTGGGTCATTGAGGTGTTTCTCTTCTACATCCCTTTGCTTTCAGCAACCACTGAGACCGATATTTAAACATGTTAGCACTGATGAGCAATGCCAGAAAAAATATAATCAAACAAAGTGACTAAATTAATAATTTATAGCCTAACAACTATGTGAAAATATAAGGCATGTGAAATTAAATTAGAAAAAAAATGTAATTCAAATTAGAGTGTGTCTCAATTAAATTAGATTCCCCGACAGTGTTGTAACTTTAGTTAAAGCCAGTAGCACTGCAATGACCTTAACATCACTAATGGTAACTTGACTTAGAGAACATGTAGTATATTTGAAGCACTTTGTAAATTTTATGTGGACGCTTTACTTCAGCTTAAATGGTAGTAATACTTTTTCTATATTTTTCTTTATAATGTAATAATAATATTTATTGAGCATTTGTTATGCTTCAGAGACATTATGTCTTTACACTCCCAACAATCCTGTAAGATGAGCATTATATTCCCCTATTTTAAAGATGAGAAAATTGAGGTTCAGAGAGGATAAGAACGTGCTCTACTATATCATGTCCAGATCATCCGCCTCAGTCAAACTTTGGTCCAAAGGCAGGAGATCGCCTAGCTAGGGTTGCTTTTCCAGCTTTGAACAGGAGGGAGATACGCTAGTTCTTGACCCTCATTGAGCAACAAAAATCTTAGCAAGGTGCCACCATCCAGGACAGCCCTATCTCTGTACTTGCCAGCCTTTTTAAAAACTTTTTATTTTGAAATAACTTTATACTGATAGAAAACCTACAAAAATAGTACAGAAAGTTCTCATATACCCTTTATGTAGTTTTCCCTAATGTTAACATCTTATATAACCATAGCACCATTATCCAAACCAGGAAATAATGTTTCTACAATACTATTAATTAAGCCGAGACCTTATTTGAATTTTGCCAGTTTTCTCGTTAATGTCACTTTCCCTATTCCAGGATCCAATCCAGGATCCCACATTTGCATTTAGTTTTTATGTCTCTCTCACCTCCTCCAACCTGTGACAGTTCCTCAGTCTGTTTTTGTCTTTCATAATCTTGACACTTTTGACACTGTGTCACTGTGATGCTTGACACCGGTCATTTATATTGTAAAATAACCCTCAATTTGTATTTGTTGGATGTTTCCTCAAGATTGGATCAAGGTTATAGTTTGGGAGAAGAATACTACAGAGGAGATGTGCCCTTCTCGGGGCTTCATGTCAGGGGATGTATGTCGATAACATGTCTAATTATTGGTGATATTAACCTTGATTACTTGATTAAGGCTCCCCAATTTCTCCACTGTAAAGTTACTATTTTTCCCTTTATAATAATATTTATTTGTAATATTTACTTATGGGGTAGATGCTTTGAGATTATCCTGCCAGCCTTTTAACTTTGGTAATATCATCTTGTTAATTTAGCCATTTATGACACTAACTTCAGAGTCCCTGTGTACTGTTCAGAAGGGCATGATTGGAGTGGACCATCAGAGAAAGAACCTACTCATCACTGAGAAGGAGGGGAATAGCCTCTAGGTGACTGGATGAGGAGCAGAGAAGCAAAGTGATAACAGCTCAGCAGAAAAGAAACAAAGCCATGCAGAACCCTGAAAAGAAACCATGAACCATCTCCCATCCATTGTTCAATATCCTCTGATTCCCTGTAGTAATTTAACCCCAATTCCCCCTCAAGTTTTGGCAAGGCACGTGATCTTCCAGCTAGAAACCATATTTTCCACCTACATGTGGCCCTGTGACTAAGTTCCCAACACTGGCAAGTGAGCAGGAAGTGTTGGGTGCACTTTCTCTTACCCTCTACACTCTTTCCTTCTTAGACCATGACCCTAGAACAGTGCTTCTTCATCTTCTTTGTACCCATTTGGTGGCATTCTAGTGAATCTTCCCCAGAGGCATTAGCAGAATGATCTTTCAAATACGTAAAGATACAA
The DNA here is from genome assembly GCF_027409185.1 of Cynocephalus volans. Lineage (NCBI taxonomy): Eukaryota > Metazoa > Chordata > Mammalia > Dermoptera > Cynocephalidae > Cynocephalus > Cynocephalus volans. The sequence goes on along the minus strand of NC_084470.1, from coordinate 30,820,195 downwards.
TGGGTTATAAAAGAAACTAATCCGTAATGAGATACAGTTATAAAAATATTTTTTAAAAGAAATGCATGATACATTACTATATGTGCTTCTTTATTGATATGTTACATAAGAAAATCTATCAAGGGGTTCTAACAACTAACGTGGTTTTAAGTAGTGATGAGTCTAAACAGTATTTTGAGATATCTGCAATTAATACTGCAGTTGTAATACACTGTGAAACTGCTTGTGACTTCTGTTGTTGACAAAATCATTAGTTCTCCTAACACTACTATGATTTGTTGCCTATAACTGAGAAAATGCTACATTTCTGTTAGAGGCTTTTCTACCCAAGTTCATAGACGTAATGAACTCATAGACACCAGATTAAGAACCTGCGCCCCAGAAGATGTGAGGGCAACAAGACAAAAGGAATCTGAGACCCTGGATAACACGAGGAACAGAAGTACCTGCCTGTCCGGGACTCCCACCCCATTGGCCTCTGGACTGATACTTAAAAAGAGAGAATTTCTACGTTGTTCGAACCTTTCTCTGTATATGTCTGTTAGCTACAGCAGCTGAAATGTACTCTGACTCAGTGATTCTCAGACTTTTTTGGTCTCAGGGCCTCTTGACAATCTTGAAAATTACTGAGGACCCCAAAGAACTTTTATGTGGGTTCTATGTATCAATATTTACCACATTAGAAATTAAATCTGAGACATTTTTATTTTCTAATTCACTAAAATTAACAGTAATAAAACCATTACATGTTAACATAAATAACATTTTTATGAAAAATAGCTGTATTTTCCAAAACAAAAAAAAATTAGGGAGAAGAATAGGCATTGTTTTACATTTGTGAAAATCTCTATGGTATCTGGTTTAATAGAAGACAGCTGGATATTTATATCTGCTTCTGCATTCAATATGTTTTGCTATGTTGTTTTGCTTGAAGTATACAAAGAAAATCCAGCCTCATACAGATATGTAGTTGGAAAGGGCAGAGTATTTTAGTAGCCATTTCAAGTAATTCTGGACATTCTTTTTGATATTATACTAAAACTCAACAAGTAGTTATTTCTTATAAGTTAGTTGTAATATAGAATCTGAAACTATATCAATGAACTTTCTTTACTCTGTTAACATTAAAATCCATTGTTGTATCTTGCACATTGAGTGGGTTTTTTACCTATGCACAGTTTTGTAACATCATGTGTTGGTCATTTTGAAAATACTAGTTCACTGACTTGTGCTGATTTTCCAAATATTGACACATTTCATTATTCAACATTGGTTAACATCACCATAGATGTCATCAAAAAGGTTTTTAATACTGGGAAACTGTCACGTTCATGGTGGTGGATACAAGTCTTCCAAAATTATAATTTTCACTTGAAAGCTCTAATGTTATCATTGGCAACAAATACTGTCAGTTGTTTTCCTTGAAGTGACAAGCTTGCTTACTTCATTTTTGAGGAAATGTCTGCCAAATACCATAGCCTGTCTATCAGTCGTTCTTTCAAATAAAAATGGTTTTCCATGAAAAAGTGGCTAATTCAGCTCACAGCTCAAACAATTGCACAAATACTCTCATTGAGACAGCCATCGTGCTTTGATGTGGAACAGAGGTACTTTCTGTGTACTTGTCGTTCTGCCACCAGAGCACTAAGGGTACTCAAGGTTGAAATTTAATTAAATTAATAATTTCTATTGCTTTGTCAAGGACATTCATAAATGAAATGGGCTTTTTTTTTTTTTTTTCTGTGAGTGCACAGCAGGGAAAAATACAATCACTGCTAGAACTTTGGGTACCTGCTTTGATTTGTGCTGAGGAAACAGCAGTTTAACCTGTCGCCGTTTTCGTGCCATCATTGCAAATGTCAATACACTGAAAAGGACAAAAAAAATCTTAGTATTATTATAAAAATAGTTTAATGTGTGGAACACCTGAAAGAGTCTCGGAGACCCCTCAGGGCCTGCCTAGGGACTTTACTTTGAGAACTGCTGCTCTGATACAACTCCAGGGCCTAAAACAGGCAAGAAACTGGATGTGGACTGATCCAAGAAAAGGGCCACAAAACGACAAGAAATGAGTTTGGATCTGTTAATACCCTAAACGGTGACCTCAGGGCTTAGGAGACTAAGAAACTTGATCCCACCAGCTGCTCCTGAGGGGGCCAGCACCTAGGCCTCATTAAGCTCCCTGCTTGTGTCAAGTCTTTACCAAGCCAGTAACAGCTCTCAGATTCAGGGTATAGAAATCTGGCCTTTGTTTTTCTTATTGTTTTGCCCACATAGCATTCCCCCAACACCCAATTTCTTTTTCCAGCTGCCTCTGTTTTCTGAAACTGCCCTCGTTTGCACCTCCGTCCAGGCGGTTTGCAGTGAAATGAGTGAGGTTACCTCAGGAACCAGCTCTCAGGCTGCAGCTAAGCAGTGGAGAGGTGGACCCCAGAATGAAGCTATGTTCATAATGCTTAGGATTGCAAACTAGTCAGTCTCTCTCCAGGTGGCTGAAGATGTAAGCTAGAAACCAGTGGTTTTCAAACTTGGTATGCATTAGAATCACCTGGAGGGCTGTTAAAACACAGATTCCTGGGCCTTACCCCAGAATTTCTGATTCGGTTAGTCTGGAGTGGGGGCTTGAATCTTTAAATTTCTAATGATTTCCCAATTGAGGCTAATGCTACTGGTTTGGAAACCAGCTTTGAGATTGATGTAAAGTTCCAGAATATTCAGGGCTCAGGGTCATCGTTCCTATCACAAAACCTGAGAAGCTGAAAATAATCTGCCTGAAGAGATAGAGATGGAGATATAGACAGAGAGTTCTAAAGACAGAGGGAGGGAAAAAGAAAGAAAGAGAGGGAATGAGCAAGTTATGCAGAGATGAGATTCACAGAGACTATCCTGTAAGTTTTCAAGAGCTGCATCTGGTGGTTCCTGAATCCTAGCCACATGCCCGTCCTTAGGCTTCATGACAACCTCTGGATCTTCTGAATAAAATGTGAGTTAAAGTTGAGTTTTTTTACCATTCAATCCAGAATTTTCCTAACAGATACACCCTCCCAGAACCAGCCCCACAGAACTGGCTCTTCCCTAAAGTTCTATTTGGAGCCATACATAAATCAAGGCAATGGAAATAGGATGGATGTCATGAAACCTCTCATAGACACCTGGACCCTCAGCCAACAGCTGTATGGAAGCTTCTAGTTCATGAAGACAATCCCAAACACTAACAGTACTGCCGGCCACAGATCAGGGGATAGCATAATAGGTGGAAAGGTAGGCTGTGGGTGAGAATGCATTGGTTTGAATCTGGCTCTGCTACTTACCAGCTGTGCAATTGTGAACCAATTACATAAACTCTCTAAGCCTCAGTTTCCTCATCTATATAAGGCAGGCATGACAATAGGATCTACCTCATGACATGTGTTATGGTTCGAATGTTGTGTTCCCTCCAAAATTCATACATTGAAACTTAATCTCCAACATGATAGTATTAAGAGATGAGGCCTTTAGGAGGTGATTAAGTCATTAGGGCAGAGCCCCAGGAAGGAGATTAGCACCCTCATAAAAGAGGTGCAAGGAGGCTGTTTGCCTCTTCTGCCTTTTTGCCCTTTCATCCCTTCTGAAATGTGAGGACACAGTATTTGTCCCCTCGGGAGGACACAGCTTCAAGGTATCATCTTAAAAGCACAGAACGGGGCCCTCACCAGACACTGAGCCTGCAGGAGCCTTGATCTTGGACTTCCCAGCCTCCAGAACTGTGAGAAATAAATTTCTGTGGTTTATAAATTATCTAGTCTCAGGTATTTTGTTATAGTAGCAGGAAAGAACTGCAATAACTCCCTATGAAAATTAAATGAGATATGTAGGGCAGCTTAGCACAGAATCTGCACTATAGACTAGGTGACCCGTCCCCCCAACCTCACTGAGGCTTAATCCCCTCTGTAACTGTTGAGGGTGAAAAATCCTATTATGGTAATTGAAAGGTGGGGCCTTGAAGAGGTGATTAGATTGTAGGACCATGCAGTAGAGAATGGATTGAAAATGGTGGTCATGGGCATGGTTGGTCATGGGCATGGTTTGGAGGACTTTAAAAGGAGGATGAATAAGAAGGTTGGTCTCTCACTCTCTCTGCTCCACAACTTTCTGCAATGTGAGACCCCTGCATTGTTGTAAAGCCACCACCAAGGCCTTCATCAAACATGTTCCCTAGACTTTGGACTTACCAGCCTCTGAAACTGTAAGCAATAAATTACATTTTCTTTATAAAATACGCAACTCCATGTATTTTGTTATAAGCAACAGAAATGGACTAATACAATCTGGCACATGGTAAACGCTTGGTAAATGCTGGTTATAGTTATTACTTCTTGGTCTGTTCTCACTGCGATCCTGTATCTGCAGAACCAAATCCATGATTCTAAACCCTGTTCTCTATTTGGTGTCTCTATCTGGATCTGGCTATTGTGCTTCATCTCTCCAGGCTGTGATCTCATGTACAGACTCTTGCTCCAGTTCAATCTCTGAGGGATCTAGCTGATACTTTCACCAGGGAGTAATTTAGGCCTCCAAATCACCATGGTTGCTAATTCTCTCAAGGATTGAGACTGTTCAGGGGAGCATCCTAGTCCCAACCTTCTGGGCAAGATTTCCAAGGCAAAACAAGGCCTAAGAACCAAAAAGTGGAGTTTAGCAAGCTGGTGATTAGAGTCATCTCATCTGTGATGAGGTACAAAGATAGTAAAAATACCTGTGAGCCTGGGTTCAGGTGTTATTGTGGCTTCTCATGGAGCTATGGAGCTTCCATTGCTTCAGGTATGGGCATCTGGGATCAGGTAAAGAATCTGTCAGCTTGGACACTAACAATGCCAGACATTGTCATCACCTGCCACTCAACCGTATTGAAAGTTAGTCTCTGACCTCAGTTTCTTCTGTTTCAGCTTGCTAGGCCCTCTGTCTCAAAAACCCAGGATAGCCACACTTTCATATCTTGAACACCAGGTCACAGAGACAACTTCTGCAGAAGGCCAATTTTGACATCCTACTAAGAAGCAATGCAGAAATAACTATTAACCCAAGTTTCACATCCTTTGGATATTTCCATCCATGACCTTTTTATCTCCATCACTCTCAGGAATCCTCTCTCATGATCTCATATGCCTCTACTACCCTGTTCTCTTTCCCCCAATTCATCTGGCATCTCCTAGCCAATATCTTGGTAGCCAATATCTCTACCTTCTTTGGGACTCCCTGCCATCACCAAAATGTGACCCTCATCTGGGGGCAACATCTCCTTGAACAAACTTCTCAGTTGATGCTGTGGATTCTTTTCTTCCTATGAGGATTTCCCATTTAGCCATCTCATTCCTTCCATGGTTTCAACTACTGTCTATGTATTGATATCTACCAAATCTTTATTTCCATTCCATCTTTTTCTCTGGTCACCAGACTCGTATAACTACCCTTGCAAATCTCTGAGGTTGTCCCATAGGCACCCTGAAATGAAATGCTCTAAACTGAACCCCCTATTCTTATAGTTGCAAACTTATTTTTTTTCCTATATTTTGTATTCAATACATGGCTATGTAGCAAAGAACTGAGGTCTCCTGCCAACAACCAACACCAATTTGCCAGCCAAGGGAATGAGCCATCTTGGAAGTGGATCCTGTGGCCACAGTCAAGATTGCAGATGACCATGGCACAGCCAGCATCTTGGTTGCAACCTCACGAGAGACCCTGAGGCAGAAGCACCGAGGTAAGCTGCTCCCCAGTACCTAACCCACAGAAACTGTGAGCAAATAAATGTTTATGTCGTTTTAAACCATTAATTTTTGAGGTAATTTGCAATGCAGCAAGACACTGGAGAGGTGGAGACGAGAGATAGTATTCCTGCCCTCGTAGCACTTAGGTAGACAACATATGTTCTACTCATTCCCACACATTCATCAAAATATCAGCACCCGATTACAGTTTACTACTCCACACAAATCTTGCATTACCCAAAAAACATCCATGGGGAGGGATCATCCAATACTTTTGCCTCACAAGTCCTTTACCTCCACAATTCCTATGATCTGCATCTTCTTATTTTGGCAGCCCAGTCCTGTGATCACACTGTGGTCTCGTCACAACACGTAACTGGGCCATCTGTAAAATTTTCAACCCAAGTATACAACCTTTTTACCCCGACAACTAGTTTTCTCTACTTGGTTATTCCCTTACTCTGACATCCCTAAGAGATCCAAGTGTAAGAAGACTCCTCACCTTCAGCCCCCACCATCTATCAAACCCTTCCTGATATTATTGTTTTCCTCATCCAGGCTAGATCCCATAATTCACCACATCAACCACCTTTCTGCCAACAATCTCACTTACCCTTCCTTTTTGTCATCAGATTTGGATAATTTCCCCACCTGTCAGTGCTCCATCCATAACTCTCAGCATTTGCCTCCATCGCCCAAAGGTTGCTTAGGATGAATACCTGCAACTCTATTCCTGATGACTTTTTTCTGGCTGTGGAAACAGGCTCGGCCCCAGCATGCAGGGCAAGTCAGAAGTACCAGGGAGTTAATGCCCCCGGAAGCGTCCCCCAGCTAATAACAGACAAGGAGTTATGGAGAACACCATGGTCTGCAACCACAGTTGATCCTTCCCGCTGACCAGAAATTCTTCCACTTCCGATGGTCATCTTTGCCTCTCATTTCCCAGCGGTCAGCTCAAGGAATGTCCTCGCTTACCCTCAGTGAATATCTCTTCCTGCTTGACAGATAAAGTGGAAACAATCCATTGAGAAATGCACTAAATGCCTTCTCCTGTGCTTTTCTCCTGCCTTAAATTAAAAAAAAAAAAAAAAAAAAGCAGCCTTCCTTGCCTCTTTTTCTCTCTATTTTGAGATAAATTTGTTCTTCCTCCTAACCAACGCTAATCTTTCACCTGGACCCTGGATCCATTTCCTCCCCCTTTATCATTAAAGGTGGCAAATCTCCCCTGAACTGGCACATGCAATGGAAATTTCTCTCAATTGTCATCGTAATTTACCTCCCTGCAGCATCTGATGTGCTTGACCACTCTCTTCTAAAAGTATTTCCTCCTTGGTTTTCATTACATTCTTCTCTTCCAGTTTTCCTTCTACATCTCTGACTGCCCCTACTCAGTGTTTCCACTGATCAGACACCTTTTACAGTTACCTCCAAAGCATTCACTTCCATCCCCGTTGCTACTGGGCTAGTCCAGGATTTCACCGAGATTATTCAGTGACTCTTCTCCCTGTCTCCTCCACCCCACCTCATCCTGCAGCCCTAATATATTCTCTAAACAGTATCCAGGGTGCTCTTTTTTAAATCATGTCACTACCCAGTTTAAAATGTATTGGCAACTTCCCATCAGTTGTCCCAATGGATGTCAAGACTGGCAGCAGAGATAGAAGGTACTAAAGCTAGTCCCCTCCCTCACCCAGCCCTGCCTGGGAGATGTGAGATGAATTTCCACTGGGAAGCTGCTCCTTCTGTCTTGGAGAAATCTCATCTACCACAGTAGTGCTTGAATACCAGGGCTTTTTAACAATCCCATCTGACTTTCTAACCCAGCAGCAACTGAATCATCCTTTTGTCTTGATATATTACTCACCTATAAGCCCTAAACCCTGCATGTCAGCTGCACCTTTCTGGAACCACTATCCCAGGATTGATATTTAACATTGTGATGTTTGTGTCTTTTAAGTCTGTGAGCAGGAATCATTTGCTACACACACAAAAAAAGTACGCAAATAATAAAAGTTTGTATTTTCCCTTTGACTTTGGCTACTAAGAATTTCAGAATTAAATTTGTGTTTCAACTTAATAACTGTCTAAAACCCCTATCTGTAGTGTCTATAAAAGTTTTTTCTTATTTTCCATTTATTTCTTAATCTTAAAGTCTTCTTTGGATTTTTTCCTGATGTATTAGTTTTCTATTGCTGCATACCAAATTACCACAAGCTTAGTAGCTTAATACATCATATGTTTATTATTTCCATTTCTGTGAGTCAGGAGTCTGAGCACAGCTTAACTGGTTCTGCTCAGGGTTTCACAAAGCCATGATGTAGGTGTCGGATGGACTGCATTCCTTTCTGGAGCTCGAGGCCAAGCAGTTGTTGGCAGAATTTGCTTCTGTGCAGTCGTAGGACTGAAGTCTCCTCTTCCTTGCTGGCTGTCAACCAGGGACTGCTCTTAGCTCCATGGAGACCCTCACAGTTCCTTGTAACATGGTCTCTCACAACATGGCAGCTAACTTCATCAAAGCCAGAAGGACTTTGCAGACTCTCCAGTCTGCAAAGACAGTCTTCTTTAATGTAATGTAATTATCATATCACTATCTTAGCACTTTTGCTATATTATATAAACTAATCAAGAAAGCATCTATCCCATTATATCCACAGATTTTGCTCATCCTCTAAGGGAGGAAATTATATAGGGCATGTATACCAAGGAGCAGGAATTTGGGAGCCATCTTAGAATTCTGCCAACTACACCTAATCTTACACTTTTATTTATTATGTACAAAATTTTCCATAATTTTATTTTCTGAAATCCATCTCAAATATTTTGTGGAATAATTTATGTGGAAAATTAAGGGAACATCATGTATTATATGGTATATTTATTGTAAAAATGGCCCTCCCCAATTATTCTCTTCCCTGTATCCATGTCTCATGTAATGATACTGTGCCAATCGTTGCAGAGATTCTGAGATGGGCTTACATCTTGCTTTGGCCAATAGAATGCATCTGAAGTGACAGTGTGAGGGTTCTGAGCCTAAGCCTGAAGAGGGCTTGCATGTTTTTACTCTCTTTGTCTTGGAACCATACCACTGCCGTGGTATCAAACCCAAGTTTGCCTGCTATAGAACGACATACTGTGTGAAGTAAGACAAGATCCTATCTTGGCCAATCCTAAATCAACCAGGCCCCAGCCGACCAGGCAGCTGACTACGGACCCATGAGTGAGCCTAGCCAAGACCAGCAAAGCCTGTTCCAGGTCAGCAGAACCTCCCTGTCAATCCATAAACTCATAAGAAATAATAAATGATTGTTGTCTTAAGCCACTAAAATTTGGGGTTGTTTGTTACGTAGCAATAGCTAACTGATACACATATGTGAGAAAAATGCAACAAAGTACTTGACTGTGTAGTAGAAGTAAAGTATCCTGAAAAGATTTAGTTCATTCACAGTACCCTCAAATTTCTGTTTCATATCCTAAACCACTACTGCTGATTGTGAGATGTTTTCAATCTCTGTACTCAAGTAATATTCATTCAAAAGATTGATGTGTGACCTGGAGTCCTTTCTACAATGAACAGAGCATAAAGAGATAGAGAAATCAAATAGCAAAATAAAGAATTTTGCTGTGCTGTTCTAGACACAGCTGCCCTAATAGAGAAATGTGCAGTTTCTACTTTCCTTGTAGTTTTTCAGTACAGAATTACTTTAAAATAAATCCCAATGAAAGCAGTAATCAATTATGTCAAGAAGAAAACAAAGTTTGATCTGAAAATACTAACAGAATCTAACATTTTAGAGATAAATTACTGTGTCATGTCCTGTGGCAACATAGTATCAAATTGCTTAAAGATAAACTGTACAATCAACTCATGGGTCTCTGCATGTAGATTATCCTTTTTGTAGATTATCAAAGGCAAACATTTAATTCCAGATTTTTATCCCTCTTTTTCTCTATCTTTTTTTCCTCTGCATTTCTCTACCACCTTTCTGTCTACTATCAGTGATAGAGTGCTAGGAACATAGAAATTTAGTGAAATACAGTGATAATTCACTTACCCTACATCATATAAGAATAAGGTGTTCAATGTAAGTACATTTCTGAGATAGTCTAAAAGTTATCCAAGCACTCTTATTTAAAAAAAAAAACTGTAACCATTCTGGTATAAATCTTTCTAAAATGTATTTTATATTTTTCTTTCTTATGAAATAGAGTGTTCTTTATTCCTTAAATAAATCTTTATGTTACAAAGTGCTACAATAGATGTTAAAAGGATGCAATGGTAAATCAAAACAGAATCCCAACCTCAAGTGGCTTACAACTGAAGGAGGTAGGATGGAGAATTGGACATGTACATAGATGACTCTAGTGCTAAGTATCATGAGAACGTAAAGACAAAATGACATATGAATTCAAAGAAAATATTGAATACATTTAGTGACAGGAGAAAAGGCTTTATGGGGCTGGATCTTGAGGGCAAGAGGGCTGGGACTAGGGACAAGCTAGTGAGGCACCTGCCCCAGTACAAAATTTAAGGGGGCACCAACAATCTCAGTAATCAAGATACATAGTATTCTGATGCATTATTTTTAAAAATCAAAATTAATGCAAAAATACCCATGATGAACAAAATGTCAAAATTTTGAATAAAGACTGGATCAGTAACAGTACCGTGCAGAGCCATATTAGAGCCTGAGGCAGAAGGAAAAATTAGTAAATGGCTATTTGGGTTGGTGACTAAAAGAGCCCACTAAGTAGGAAGTTATCCCATTTTCTAAAATTACAGTAAACTTTTTCTATTTTGAGAAGAAAAGAAAAGGTATACTACAAGGAATGATAGTTTTTATCATTGCTTGCCTCTTTACAATTTTGTGTATGTCACCCTACACAGAATATTGAGGTGGCAGATTACACATCTATTGATGACTTGCTAATAGGCACAGATATTGGCCTCGGGCATTTTCTCTCCTAACCAATTAGGATTTGGGTGAATCTGAAACTCAATACCCCCCTTAAAGTTGTAAGTCAGAATATTGGGTCAGAATTGTACTGCTCTAATAATAACATAAATGTGTTTTTCTCTACACTTTCTGCTAGAGACAGCTCTCTCAAGGCAGCCTGAGGCATCCATCTGCCTTGGGGGGAATTAGGATTGCTAAACAGAAATGCAAAGAGAAAGAAAGCTATAATTTGGCCTCTGACTCGGAAAATAGGATTTTCAAATATGCAACAAGACTTAAAAGCTAGGCTTTGTCAAAAGAAAAGGAATTTCTAAATTCCCTTATCTCCCCCTTGAATTTATCCAGAGAGGAGCTGACACAATCATAGTGTCTTGCACAGTGAAGATAAGTATCCCATCTACCTTTGGCCTAGGACATGGGGTTTGATGACCTAGGTAAGGAGGATATGACATACAGGAATTGAAATGTCCAACATTTACTGCTTCTGATACAAAGGGATTTAAGGAGGAGAGAAACAAAAGAGGAAGGAGATGAGCTCCTCTCTGAAAACAGCAAGTCTGAGTGTTGAAGGCAGTGATAAGACCAGAGGGGGTTTTCCCAAATTCAATTTTAGACACAAGAGGACATTGCCTCATAGGTTGTCCCCAACTTCAGGGACAGCCCCATTAAAATCAAAGACGACCATGCGTCAGCAGAGTGAAAGCTAGGGTTTAGCTTTTCTGAGTCCAAATGAGGCATGGAGAGAACCCAAAAGTTCTCCTATACCCCCAAGGGGAGATATAAAAAGTAACTGAGATGAGAGCCAAAGGACTTTTGGGGACCCACCACGGCAAGGAACAAGTTCACCACATAGCAGAGACCGTGTGGTGGAACTGCACAAGCCATGGCCAATGGAGGGTGTGGTAGAGACTTGGAGTGCCAATGTGAGCAATGTCAAGGCCAAGTAAACAGATATGCACATAGGTGCACAGGTTACGTAATTCATAGTCACAGGTGGAGGACTTTCTAACCAGGAAAGATAAGACTCTTAGTTACCCAAGCTGCCACCTTGGGCAGTTTGTAATTCAGTCTATTTTCTTGGCCTACATGGTCAGAGGGTGACCGTGTAGACAAGAGACAATTCTACAAAGACCAGCAGAGCCAGAAGACACCGTGAGGTGGACATTGACAATGCTCTGCCCAGATCCCCTTGGATCACCTTTACAGGTCCTGTGTGCACTGACCCCACTCCCCTTTCAAATGTGCTTTTGCTTCCAAGACTGTACCTGAGACTACTTGGAGATGTGCCTTCAGGGTACTGCAGCAGTTTTATCCACCTTCTACCTAGAGCTGGAAGTGGCATGGGAGTGACCCTCAGGCAATGACTGATGGGGGAGTGAGTTACGTGAAAGGGATAGGAAAGCCCAACCTCATCTTCTCAAATCCTCAAGCTGGGACTACTTGGGGAAATCATTTGAAAAGCACAGCATTCCCCTGCAGGGTAAGGTTGAAGCTGCCATTCACCTGACTTTGCCTGAAATCATGCCATTGCTTGTCCGGCTCCCTTTCGTTCTCCAGCTTTTCTTCTCTTATTGCGTCCTCCTATTTGTTATTGTTGCTCTTGTTCTTTTTGAGCTTCTTGAGATTAATGCTCAATTCATTTATTTTTATTCTTTTCATGGTAATAACACTTAAGTCTATGAATTTTCCTCTGAGTAGAGTTAGGACATAACACTGAGTTTCAATATAATATTTAGATAGTCATATGTTTCTAAATATTACATCATTATTGTCTCGATTTCCTTTTTGACCTAAGTGGTAAATTGGAAGACTGTTTCATAATGTCCAAGCATTGAAGCTTCTGTGTGGTTAAGTATTGTACATGAATGTTCATAACATCATTATTCATAACAGCCAAAAAGTGGAAACAACCCAAATGTCCACCAACTAATAAATGGATAAACATAATGTGGTATATCCACAGAATGAAATATTGTTTGGCAATGAAAAGAAATGAAGTATGATGCATACTACAACATGGAGGACCCTTAAAAACGTTATCCTAAGTGAAAGATACATGTCACAAATGACCATATATTGTATGGCTCAATTTACATAAAATGTCAAGAACAGGCAAATCCATAAACACAGAAAATAGATTAGTGATTGCCAGGGCTCGGGAGAGGGTGGAATTGGGGAGTGACTGCTAATGAGGAGGGGGTTTCTTTGGGGGATGATGAAAATGTTATGAAATTAGATAGTGGGGATGTTTACACAACTGTGTGAATATGCCAAAAACCACCAAACTGTACACTTTATCAATTTTATGCTATGTGAATTATACCTCAATAAAGTTATTTAAAAACAAACGTACTGTTGTAGCACAAAAGATTTTTAAAATTGGCTGCTCCCATATTCATATAATCTGAATAAAGCAGTTGCCAGAAAATATATATAGGTAGATGGACAGAATTTTTAAAATATAACATACATGCACAAAAGTGCACAAATGATGTATACAACTTGATGACTTTTCACATGATGAATGCACAGTCCAAGATATCAGACTTTTCTCTTACCAGTGCTCTGGAAGTCCCCTGAGTAGTCCAAGATGAACTGCTTGGAATCATCTTTTTAAAGAATCCTCATTTCAAGGTCTGCATCTGGGAGATCCAACCTAAGACAGTGTTGATACAAGGATCACTTCACTCTGCCCTCCTCCAAGCCTCCAAAAGCCCTCTCTGAGAGAGGAGAAGGAAAAGAAGGAAATCCAAGAGGTTAAGCTTTACCCTAATGAATTATTATCAGAAGTTACACTTTGACTAAATGGTGAAACTGAAAGGAGCTGGCTGGACTGAAAAAGACTGAAATAGCAATTGGTGAGTGGACATTGTCATGGCTATCCAAAGTGCTGGGGGACCATGAGAAAGGTCAAAGCAAGTATAGAGAAATAAAGCAACTACCAGTTCCCTACATATCAGATGCCATCAGGTAACCCCACCAGGGAGACACTGTGTAAAGTACAGAGCTCAGTGACTGGCACATAGCCATGTCCACTGAAGGGCAGTTATTTACCACTCTCTCGCACTGTGATCCCAGAGAAATAATTTAACCTCTGTTGGCCTTTGCGTCCCCACCTCTAAGTAAAAGGAGAAAATGCTGAATTACATGTGGTTTTCACATCAATGGTAATCTCATTGTAACTGGTTCAAAGAACTTCCACATCAGAAAAGGCAAGTGGTCATCCTTATAAATAACCAGCACAACATATGTTCTGTCCCTAGAGAGGCTGTGATGAAGTTCTCTGTGACAGGTTTCCAGAGGGCAAAGAAAGGGGTCAAGTTCCCCTATGGCCCTCAGCTACCTAGGACTGCCAGCATAATCTTTGAGGAGGCAAATCAGTTCCTTGCTCAAAGAATATGCTCAGCTGTCCCTTTGACAATAAGCTAAACCCTCTATCCTGTGAAAAAGACTTGGACTTGGTCAGCGGTAAGACAATAGTTGGAGAGGGCTGCTTTAAAAATCTGATAATGTAAGATCCCGCAGTGAAAGGAGTTAGGTAAAAAGGAGACTAATGGTAACAAATATCATGCTAGGGAGTTTGCTCCTACAGTCTATATTCAGTCTTGAAACTGTCAAAAATTGTGGGATGGTAAAACCCACCTCAATAGAGGAATGAGTTCAAAGTTCCTTTGCCTAATATTCAAGATCATTCATAATTTGGTTCTTCAAACTCCCTAGAGTCATTTCCCACCAATTCTGTTGGCTGTTGGGTCATAGAATATTGCTCTGCTATCCCCCCAAAAGATCTCCTGTGATTTTGTACCTTCTATTCTCTGTTCTGGACTTTTTATCTACTTTGTATTCAAGATTTCCTATTTTTCTTTTAAGAGTCAGACTAGCTTAATAACTAAGTGGATTGAATCCTGTTTTTTTTAAAAAATATAGCTATAAAAGTTTGGGGAGTAAATGGGGAATTTGAATATGTCCTGGATATTAGACGACAGTAGGGAAGTATTGCTAATGGCATTACAATTATGTTGGAGAATGTTCTTACTTTTAGGAAATACACACGAATTATTTAAGTTAGAACTTGATGTCTGTAACTTGCTTCCAAATGAATTTGAAAAAAATAGAGAAGATAAGGCAAATATTTGTAGAGCAAAATGTTTAACAATTGTTGAGTGTAAATGGTAGGTATGCAGGTGTTCATTGAATTGTTTTTTCCAACCTTCCTTTATGTTTAAAGATTTTCACAATGAGAAGTTTGAGGGTGGAGGGAACCAAAGTTCCTGGTATTATCCTAAACCAAACATAAGTAATATGTAGATTTTTTTTTTTTAAAGAAGTTTCCTCACATCTCCTCTCTTCAGTGAAGCCTGCCTTGGCCTCTGCGTACGGGGATCCACATCTTAGCCCAGCACTGGTGCAGTATAGGGCATTCTTGTTGATGAATATGCAGGAGGATAATTTGTCAATTTATTGTTTGTGTTTGGTTCTCACTATTCTTTCCCTCCCTCACTTCCCAGAACCAAGCAGGACTCGGGAGTTTGGCTCAAAGTGCCAAACTTTGGGAAAGGCCTTGTTAGGCTAGCAAGTCCTATTACAAGTGTATTCATTCAAGCTACTGGTACAGAAAATGATTTGTGTTAGATAAAGTTCAGAAGACCCCAATACTGGAAACACAGGTAATCACAGGCAGATTTCTGAAAAAAAACGATAAACAAGAAGAGCCTTGAGAAGCAAAATACAATTTGGATTGGGGAGAAAGTATTACTGGTAGGATAAATGGTTGGAATAAAAATAGGAAAGACAGAATGGCCAAAGTCTGTTTGTATGGCAGTGAGTAGAATTCAATCATTCATTCATCAGGTATTTATTGGTACAGTGTGAATAAAGCGATGTGCTAGGGACTGAAGATATAATGGTAAGCAAAACAAACAATGCCTGATGTACTAGATTAGAGGTTCACAAGCCTCAGGGCTGTGGGCTAAATATAACCCACCACTTATTTTTGTAAATAAAGTTTTACTGAAACACAACCACACTTTTGTTTACATCTCATCTGTGGATGTTTTTGCACTGCAGCAGCACGGTTGAGTAGTTGCAACAAAGTCTAAAATATTTACTGTTTGGTCCTTTATGGAGAAAAAAAAAAAAATGCCAACCCTTGCTCCAGAGAATACAGCATTGTGAGGAGACAGATATTAGTTAAATAACTACAAGTAAATTAGAAGTTCAGCTTTGATAAGGGCCATGAATGTGAGACATGTGGTACTATAAGTGCATATAATAATCAGAGCAATAAGAGAGGATTGCTTAGGGATATTAAAGTGGAGGTCAAACTAAAGGATGAGTAGAAGCTGATCAGATGGAGCAGAAAAAGAAGAACATCAAAGGCAGAGAGAGTATCACATACAAAGGCCCTGGGGGAATATGAAGACTTTGAAGGAATAAAAAAACTTTACCTTGGCTGTAGTTCAAAAGGTGATGGGAACATGGTACAAGGTGAGACTGGAGAGGAAGGCAAAGACTAGACCACACAGGATTTTATGGGCCAGGTTGGGAGGTTATTTCTAAGCTTAGATAAAAGGGATCCACTGATGTGTTTTAAGCAGATAAGTGATGTAACCCTTTACACTCTGAAAACATCACTCAAACTTCATGTGGAGAAGAGAGAGGAATGGTGCATGCATGTGTATATGTAGACGAGTTAGGCAACTATGGTAGCTCTCTATGTAGCTCAGCCAATCTGGAACTACATTTCCCATGTGGTTCTGGGTAGTGTTGGCCACAGAGACCTTTTGCATGAGAAAAATGTAGAGCAACAGCCATGTGTTTTAAGTTCTGAAGTCAATGGCAGTGTGGCAGCTGATACACACTGTCACTGATCTGCCAGCTCACCCATGTTGGCATGGGGCAGTACTGAGACCCACAGCTCCTCCAGCTCCCACAAGATCTCTTTCCTTTGTTTCTCCTTTCTTCTTTTGTTTCTGGGCCAGACATACATGCAGCTCCAATGGAGAAGAGCACCAACTTCTCCTAAAGTTTACCTACAATGTTGTAGCTGGAGAACATAAGTAAGAGCATTGTTCTATTTGTCTTCATAGGATCCAGTTTATCCTCAGTTTACCCTTGCTCTCCACCACATCCAACTTCCCTTCCCAACCATCAGCCTGAAAGACCTAAGTCTTGGGACTTCAGGCCCAAGACTAGAAACAACAACAACAGCCCACATAGACTGCTCCACCAGCCCCGACAACTGTCTAAGGTCTGACCACCTGTAATAAATCCCTTCTTCTATGTCACTTGCAGTTGTTCTGTTTCTGTGATAGAATCCTGACTGATGCTGGACTATTGTAGTAGCCTACATTAGAGATGATGGTATCTTGAGCAGGGTGATGGTGGTAGATGGGGTATATTTTTTTGGAGCTCCTACCTGCATTTTCTCTCTGTGAAAGATTATACACACCCCTGCCTTGTTAAACTCAGACATGGCTTTGTGACTTGCTTTGGCCAATAAAACAGTGAGGGGATGGTAGTGATGTTTGACAGGGGCATTTCTGAACAGAACCAGCAAGAGGCTCAACATGTCCTCTGTCACACCACCAGCAATGTTCTGAAGAGAGGCTGCTCCCTCAGCCTGGATCACACAGTAAAAGCAATATGCAGCAGAGCACAGCTGACCTATGATGGACCTGTAATGTGAGCAACACATACTTTTTTGTCAATAAAGCCTTTGAGATGGGTTAGCAGGCAAATTCAAGATATATTTATATACCTGTGATTGGAAGAACTTAGTGATGGATTGGACATGAGGTAGAGAGAGGTGTCAAAGATGACTTCCAAGTCATGGCTTGCGTAACTGGATAGGTGCTGAAGCAGTTCACTGTGATCACAGGTATTGCAGAAGATGAGGGTGTTTGAAAATCAACAGTGTTGAGTTCTGCTGAAAGCTATGGAATTGTAGAGGGAGATATGCCAGGAGCTCTGAATAAGCATTTTCATGAGCCAATGGCAGTTAAGAAAGCTGGAAATGGGAACAGAGTATGACAGGCAAGCAAAGCACAGTCCTGGGTAGGTAAAGTGTGAGGCAACTGAGCTCGTCCAAGCAGGCCATTCAGGTCATAACACAGGGCATCTCTCTCTGGCAAGTTCAGCCTGGCAATAAGCAGCTTAGGTTAAGGCAGAACTGTCCCAGGCTATGACTAGGGACAGCAGTCAGCAGATGACAATGCCTCAGCTGCAGGGCTGAAAGAACATACAAGTCCCTGGGAATTCTGGCAAAATCGTGGTCCCCCTGTCTTTGCGGTACTGCGTGGCAAAGCAGGTTACCAAAACAGGGATGCAGTCAATGAGAAACAAGACAGGAACAGTCATGGAAACTACGGAACAGGTTGGGGTATTTAGTCACAGGACACGAATTAAAGAGAGGATAGACAAAAGCCAGGGAAACAGTCCAGTTATGACCTACAGTTGCAGCAAGCATGAGGGAATAGGAAGAACAAGGAAAGAAAAATGAACAGAATGGATGTACAATACAATGAGTGACAGAGAAGAGAGAGAGGCAGCAGTGACATGTGTCCTGAGCTCTACAGGAAATTGCACTGTGGTACCGTGACACTTTATTGACCTAGTAAAGCTGGAACTGCCTTTCCCAGCATTCATTTCCCTCTGTAATTCCAGGCTAGTATTGATCATAAGAGACATTTTGTGTGAAATGCAAAAGGCAGAGGTAAAACAATTGCATTTTTTTTAACCCCTGAAGGTGAGTGTGGGGTGCTGTCATTGGTGACTTCTGTATGCGTCATTGATCTGCACAAGGCAACACCTGAATCACAGCTCTGCCAGTTCCCACCACCGTCTTCCTTCAGCTTCTCTGAGTCCTGGCCCAGTGCAGTAGAGATCCATGGCAAAGGGCTCCAGCATCCCCTACAGATCACCCACAGCAGCGCCAAGGTTGGAATTGGTGAGAGACAAATACAGGTTCCAATTCATCTTCACAGATTTTAGATTGTCCTTCCTCTTGTCCACATCCATCTTGCCTTCCTGATGGCTGTTCTGGTTGACCTATAAAGACCTCAGGCTCAGTTCCAGAGTTAGAGCATCAGCGTCTCTAGAACACCAGCTCCCACAACTGTATTAGGGTAACCACTGTACTAAGTCACTCACAGTGGTTCTGTTTCTCCCTCTGATCCTGACAGAACATGCATCTTAAAGCCTTCTATGTGATTAATGTGTGGGGTTTTCTGTCTTTTTAAAGACTGCTCTTCTTTACAAAAGAAAGAGGTGTGTCTGAGTGAACTGACCTTTTGGAAAGTCAAAGCTATGGTTGGGAAATACAGGCCCATTTACTGTTTATCTGTTAATGTAGTCATTATGTAATGACTTATATGTATGTTATTTGCTTAACTTTTCTCCTATGAGTCATGCAGACAAAAATAGTTGTAGAAGACCTTGACCAAAAGCTTCACAGTGAGTACAGCCAAAAGCATAGAAGATGTAATCGACTCCCCTTCCCAGTCAGGTTTGTCTCTCAATGCAAACATGATTCTCAAGATTCACTTTGCAACCCCACCCCACCCTGAGTTTCCTACCCTCAATTAGAAACAGAATTAAGATGGCCAAGTTAAAAGCTGACGTTTACTTCTCTTTCAGGAAACTCCTGTTTTCCTTCAGCTTCCCTGGATGCCCAGTGTCCCCAGGTGGCTCCATTCCCTTACCTTCAACACCAGTGTTTCACACATATTTTGTGTTTCTCCCAAAGAGTTAAAAGTATAACATGCTGAGTTAACAAGCTCAGTATTCATCAGCTTGGTGTACTATACCATCCTACCACCCCTGCATTGGTAACTTGAAGTCTCCATCAGACAAATCAAAGGAATCCAGTTATTTCCTGATATTTGCAGAAAGATTCATTCACATTCCAAATACAGTCCTAGGGTTTTTTATTGCTTATTAATGGGGCAGAAACTCAGACACTTATTAAGATGTCTAATGAAATAATCTGGACCAAGGTGTGGAGCACAGAAACAGTCCAGGCAGGTTCAGTTAGGTGGCATCCTGGGACCTCTACCTTGGGCAAGCAGTGAAAGGGGTTGAGGGGAAGTCATCCAGTCATGAACAGATTAGGCCAGGGCTGTGGCAACTAACCAGCCCCAGGACTAGTACCTCAAAGAGCATGCCCTGCAACTGAATCCCAGTACGCAAAAAGCCAGACTTGGGCTGATGCTGGTATTCAGGGAGTCCAGATTGGCAGGTAGAGATATAGTAGTAGACTGATGTTGATAGACTCACTTTAAGCTCTATCCATTGGTGACATGGGCTTCCAAAAAATCACCAACCTTGATTAGGTTTGGTTTAGGAATAGTGCTGCCTTGAGCCTGCAGGTTGAGGGTCTTTAGTACCTGCTGCTAAGCAGGCCTAGGAAAGGCGAGATGCAAGAATATAGAAAATAATTTTTCTGTGGTGGGTAAAGGGTTTGGTTCATTCTCATCTGAAGGGGGTAAAAATCTAGTCTCAATCATTAGGGAAAATGCATATCCTCAGACAGGAATGTAGAAATTTGGAGGTATATCTAGATTTCCTGCCACCAGACCTCTAAGAGGCAGTGTTTCTAGGTACGGGATCCTGAATGATATGTGCTAAAATGGAGAAGGATTAGAGGAAGCCAAGCTTAGAAGGGGTCTGTGAGTTCCAAGAACAGGCTGTGTTTTAGAGACCACATATCTGGCTTCACAGAACTCTTAGTATTTGTTTTTACTCTTTGTTGCCCATTTCTTATCTTTCATCTGGCACAAGGTTTTCAGTCCTGGCCACACATTAGAATCACCTGAGGAGCTTTTAAAACTACCTCCCCCTTGAGTCCCAACTGAATGAATTTAATCAGAATCTCTAAGGGTGGAGAAAGCATGATATATTCACTATCTATCTATCAGTATATGTGATATACACATACATTTGTGTATACAAAATCAACAAATATGTAATCAGTGTGTGTATATATATATATATATACACATTATATATATATATTTAATGTCTTAATATGCATTCTGTGTTCTGCACAGCAAAGGAAACAATCAACAGAGCAGAAAGACAACCTACAGAATGGGAGAAAATATTTGCAAACTATACATCTGACAAGGGATTAATATACAGAATACACAAAGAACTCAAACAACTATATAGTACAAAAACATAATCCAATTAAAAAATGTGCAAAGGAGATGAATAGACATTTTTCAAAGGAAGACATATAAATGGGCAACAGGTACATGAGAAAATGCTCAGCATCACTAGTCATCAGAGAAATGCAAATCAAAACCACACTGAGATATCATCTCATCTCAGTTAGACTGGCCATTACTAAAAAGACTGAAAATAACAAACGCTGGTGAGGATGCAGGGAAAGGGGAACGCTTCGGCACTGTTGGTGGGACTGTAAATTAGCACAGCCATTACGGAAAACAGTATGGAGGTTTTTCAAACAACTACAGACAGAGTTACCATATGATCCAGCAATCCCATTGCTGGGTATATATCCACAGGAATGGAAATCATCATGTTGAAAGGATACCCACACTCCCATGTTCATCACAGCTCTGTTTACAATAGTCAAAGTATGGACCCAACCTAAGTGTCCATCTACAGATGACTGGATAAAGAAAATGTGGTATAATATACACAATGGAATACTACTCAGCCATAAAAACGAATGAAATTCTACCATTTGCAACAATACAAATGAGTCTGGAGAAAATTATGTTAAGTGAAATAAACCAGAAAAAGAAACAGAAATACTGCATGTTCTCACTCATAACTGGCTGCTAGGAAGAAAAGAAAGGAGGGAGGGAGGGGGGAGAGGAAAGGAAGGAAGAAGGAGGGAACGAAGGCAAGAAAGAAAAAAAAGACCACAACAATACATTGAACTTTCAGAAGGAGAGAACAAACCTAAGGATACTAGAGATGGGGGGGAGGGGGGTTGGGAAGTGATAAGTCAGGTAAGGGGCATAAAGAAATATCACAATTTGTAGGAATGAATATGCTTATGATAAATTGAAAATTTTTAAATTAAAAAAAAGAAATTCAACTTAAAAATACAAACAAAACAAAAAACTACTTCTCCTTTGGACCCCAAGTGAATGAATTTAATCAGAATTTCTAAGGGTGGAGCCAAAGCATAATATATTCACTATCTATCAGTATATGTGATGTACATACATTTGTGTATACAAAATCAACAAATATGTAATCAGTATATATATGATCTCTTACTATGCATTGTGTCTTTACATATATGATTAGTATACATATATTATCAGTATGTGTATGTAAAATCCATATACATGTAAATGATCAGGATATATGAGATACATATTTAATCAGCATACACATGTGTATATAGTGATCATTTACATGTATACTGATTTTACACACATTTTTATACATATGCACATATAAATACATACATGTGTATATTTTCTTAACTCTCCATATGATTTCAATGTGGAGCCAGGATCAAGAACTACTGCTTTAATAAATTTTCTATGAAACATTTCAACCTTACCTAATCTTTGCTTATGAGACAGTATGAAGCAAATATAAAAAAGCAGATGGGCATGACAGTCGTCTCATTGAGAGGAAAGTTAAATAGGGTTGGGGTGGATAAAGATTTGAGGGTGCAAGGCCCCATCTCCCCTCTCCATATGAACATTTTTCATCCATTGATAATTTTTGAGCATATGAATTGTTTTCATAAAAGAGAAATTTTCTTAAAGAGTGACTCCCTGAAAATGACTTAATTTGTTTTTATAACTTTATTTTAATATATTTTTAAAATTTATCTCTACCAAGAGTTGTCGATATTTTAATGAAAAAAATGTTTTTAATATTTGGTGTCCTGAAAAGCCAAAGGATGATATTTAGGAAATGGAGAGTAGGAAGCTTCTTAACCATCCGGGCTAGATAGCTCACATAGTTATATAGGACTAGCCCTCCTCTCCTGCACTTTTCCTCCTAAATAAGAGCTTATTTGTGAATTCCTCATACATAAGCAGCAATTTTCACTTTAACATTCACACTGGCTAAAGCTCATGCAATGGGAGACTATGACACAGTGTGAATGGTGTTTTGTTTTATTTCTTAAATCCTTTTGTGCATCATAGTATCTCCTGGTGATAGCTGCTGGGGAAATAATTTGGAGAAAGTTTTCTTGTTTGCCTTTGAAGATAGTCAATGAATAATATGTTTCAAGAATCCATGGACGTGAAAAAAAGCAAAAAATTAAAGGTAAATTGTTCCATTAATTCATATTTAAAAAATTTTTATTGTGTGATTTTAAGGTGTACAACATGATGTTTTGATATACTTATCCTGTTATATGAAGAACTTCAAAAGTTGTATTTTATAGGTGGAATCCATAAATCAATTAGATGTTTTTTACCATTATATTCTTTGGAGATATTTATCGGGTTATAACAATGGTTCCTAAAAACATTTTAAAAATCAACTTCTTTACTGATTTTTAAAAAACCTGTAAAACCCCTACACTATATACAAAAGTTAACTCAAAATGAATCAAAGACCTAAATTTAAGAGCTAAAACTATAAAACTCTTAGAAGAAGAAAACATAGGAGCAAATCTTTCTGACTTTAGATTTGGCAATGGTTTCTTAAATATGACACCAAAAGCACAGGCAGTAAAAGGAAAAAAATATAATAAACAGCACTTTATTAAAATTAAAAACTTTTGTGTATCAAAGGACATTATTAAGAGAGTGAAAAGAAAACCCAAAGAATGAGAGAAAGTATTTTGAAAATTACATATCTGATAAGAGTTTAATATCCAGAATATATACAGAACTCTTACAACTCAACAAAAAGACAAATAACCCAATTAGAAAATAGGGGAAAAGCCTGAATAGACATTTCTTCAAAGAAAATGTACAAATAAGCACATGAAAATGTGTTCAATTAGTCATCAGGGAAATGAAAGTGAAAATCACGATGAGATACCACTTCATACCTATTAGGATGACAATAAATAAATAAACAACAGACAAACAATAGAAAAATAACAAGTATTGATGAGGATGTGGAGAAATTGGACCCCCATTCATTGCTGGTGGAAATGTAAAATGGTATCGGCACTATAGAAAACAGTTTAGCAGTTCCTCGAAAAGCTGAACACAGAATTATCATATGACCCAGAAATTCCACTCCTAAATACATACCCAAAAGAAAAGAAACTCAAACAGATATTTTCATGACAATGTTCACTGCAGCATTATTCACAACAGCCAAAAGTTGGAAACAACCCAAGGGTTCATTGACAAATGAATGAATAAAGAAAAAGTGGTATATCTATGGAATTAAGTATTATTCAGCCACCAAAAAGAATGAAATTCTGACACATGCCACAACATGGATGAAACCTGAAACATTATGCTAAGTCCAATGAGTCAGATACAAAAGAGCAAATATCATATGATTCCATTTATACCAAATATCTAATAAGGGCAAATTCATAGAGACAGAAAGTAGATTAGAGGTTACCAGAGCTAGAGAGATGGGAGAATGGGAAGTCATTCCTTAATGAGCACAGTTCCCATTCAAGGTGATGAAAAAATTTTGGTAATAGTGGAGTTGTACAGCATTGCAAATGTAATTAATGCCACATAATTAATATAAAGTTAGTTGAAATGGCAAGCTTTATGTTTTTCACCACACAAAAGAAATTTTTTAATCCATGAAACCAACTACCTTATTTACTATCTTCTCAAAATTTTCACTGCCAGATAAATGTCACAAAAATTAATAGGAAACTTGGAGTTTCATTGGATGAGTGCAAGGAATGGATTACTTATGCTAGAGACAAAGTACAGATATTGTCGTAGTACAAATATTACCACCATATTGCATTAGTTCAGAGAATGCTCAGGAGACCACCTTAAATTCAGAACCAGGCATTATAGATGACCAATCTTGAAGAAAAATGTACTATGGAATATATGTGTTCTGATTCTAGACAGACAGATTACCTTTTGCCTTCTGATTTAATTAAGCTTCTCTTTAAGACAATCTTATTATGTGTGGATTTATTTGAGTTGAGATTAGCTTTTAAAAAGAAAATAAACACAAAAGATACTGTAATCTTTGAGCAAGAAATCAATTTGTCATTATTCAGAATTGTTGTTTTAAAGGAAAAACCCATAAATTTTTGCTCTCTCATGTTTCTATATTATGAACCAGGTCATCATAATACAGATTATTAATACTGCCAATAGATTCCAGTAAAAATTTTGAAACATTGGAATACAGGTAACATTTTTTTGAATTGCTAGTCTTTCTTTATGCTGAATATATATTTGAGCATGCAAAAATGTATTTAGGAGCTCATTAGAAATTCAGATGCAGAAATTCCTTTCATCTGATCATATAGAAGTGGATTAATTCAGATAATATGAACAGAGAAAGATAAAAAGACATCATGTTGGATATTCAATAATCCATTACTCAAAGATAAAAGTTTTCTAATAGCCATTAAAAGGAAAATCAAAGAATATATAAATTTAAATTTAGCATAGCTTTGCATCACATCATAGATTGTGAAAAGCTTCCAAAGCATATAGCAACAGTTGAATTACTGGTCATTTACTAAGAATTTGGAAATGTCAAAGGTAAAGAAAATTGTACTGCCCCAAAAAGATTTTAAATAAAAATAAGTTAAATTCCTTATAGTAAAAGCCTTATGAGAACTGTTATGAATATAGGCACTACTGAATAAAACTGCAGTTAAGGAAGCCAATTATTTTTATATAGAAAATAAATTTTCCTATGATAATTCAGATAAAACTAGTAAAAGGATAACTGCCTTAATAAAAGGGAAAGAGGAAGCTCAACATAACAGCAATTTATCCAAAACAAGAAGTGGTAATGAGGAAAGAGATAAGGACTATCTTGAAGATGTATATGAAAGAATATAAATCTGAGAACCTGGTAAGTATGGCTTAGATTTAGAAAGTTTGGAGGAAAGAAATTGAAATCTTAAATTTCTACCTAACCAAAAATTTTTGAAAGATGAAAGAGAAGAGTGACATCAGCAAGATTGTGGAATAGGAGCTTCCAGCACAATCCCCTCACAAAAACATCAAGTTGAACAACTATCCACATGCAAACATACCTTCTTCAAGCGATAAAGAGAGGTTTATCTCTCTTTATAAAGTGAGAGTTTACAGCACCTGGGTAGAGCACAGAAATAAGAAAAGATCCATTGAAGAGGGTAAGAAGAACAGTTTCATATTACCCACATCACCCTTCCTCTAAGGCCAGACCGTGCAGTGTGGAAAGAGATGCCTTCTGTGTGGCAAAAAGAGAGTGAAGTGAGCACCACACTTTGCTGCAAACCCCAGCACCAGACCCTTTCCAGTGAACCCTGGCACTAGTCCAGTCCCCATGGCCCCAGGATTCAGGCATACCTCAGCACCAGCCAGCCTCTGTGGACCCAGGCTCCAGGCCTGCACCTACAGACCCAGGTTTTAGCCCACCCCAGTGCAAGGCCAGCCCCCACAAACCCGGGTTTCAGGCCCACAGTCGTGGTCCCAGGCTCCAGGCTGACCCCCCACAGACCAGGTGCCAGGCCCACTGTAGTGGACCTCAGTTTCAGGCTACCTTTGGTGGACACAAGACCAGGCCCAAACCCACGGATGCAGGCACCGGGTTGGCCTCCACGGATACAGATGCCAGGCCCACCTGCCCACTCACTCGGGCCCTAGGCCAGCCTGCCTAGTGCAGGATTCCAGCAGCAAGCTTGCCCACAAGACTTCACCAGATGGCCCTCCAGGAATCTCTGAATGGGCTAACTTATGAAGGGCTTTCCTATCAAAACTAGTCTGTAAAAACTAGAAGAGGTGCCTACTTCTTCAAATGTGAAGGTACCAACTCATGACACAAGGATTACAAATAATCAGGGAAACATCACCAGATGAACAAGATAAAGCACCAATAACCAACCTTAAATAAATTGAGATCTGCAAACTGCCTGACAATAATTCAAAATAATCAACTTAAAGAAGCTCAGTGAACTCTAAAAGAACACACATAGGCAACTGAACAAAATCAGAAAAATAGTGCATGAACAAAATCAGAAGTTCAACAAAAAGATAGAAGTCATAAAAAAGAACCAAACAAAAAATCTGGAAATGAAGAACACAATGATAGAACTGAAATTATCTATAAAGATCTTCAACAGCAGACTCAGTCAAGCAGATGAATCAGTGAGCTGGAAGACGGGTCATTTTAAATTACCCAGTCAGCAGAACAAAATGAAAAAAGAGTGAAGAAAGCCTGTGGGACTTATGGGACACCATCAAGCAGGTCAATTTTTGCATTAGGGAGTCTAAGAAGTAGCCAAGAAAGAGAGAAGGACAGAAAGCTTATTTAAAGAAATAACAATCAAAAAATGTTTCTACTCTTGCTCGCTCTGTTCTCTCTGCTTCCACCATCTTGCAATGTGAGACCCCTTGGTCACTGTTGCCACCACTAGAAGGACTTTGGACCTCCCAGTCTCAGAAACTAGTTTTATAGTTTATTGATGAAGCAGCATGTTCTACAAACAGTGGCAGGTGCCATGCTGTGGGACCTTTACCCCAGGCCAGTCCACACTGCCCAGAGAGGCCCAAGAGCCACCAGGCACACAGGCCCCAAGCCAGCCACACTGGAACCAGCAGGCACCATGCTGCAGAACCCTCAGCCCAGGCAAGTCTACACCGCACAGAGAGGCCCAAGCTGCTGGCTCACAGTCCACGAGTCAACCAAGCCAAATTGGCCATCCCTGTGGGATCCAGGCCAGACACCAGGGTGGAACAAGCAGACCATGAAACCCCTGCCACAATGACTAAACACCAAAGGAAAGATACCAGAAATATGAAAAACCAAGAAAGTACGACACCACCAAAGGAACATAATAACTCTCAAGTTCTAGATCCTATAGAACAGGAAGTTCTTGAAATGACTGACAAGGAATTTTGAGCAACAATCTTAAGGAAACTAAATGAGATACAGGAAAACTCAGTTAGACAGCACAATGAAATGAGAAAAAGTATACAGGACCTGAAAGAGGAAAAGTACAAACAAAACAATGCAATGATAAAGAATGTAGAAGAACTTGTGGAGCTGAAAGATTCATTCAATGAAATAAAACACACAACAGAGAGTTTAACCAACAGGCTAGAAGAAGCAGAAGAGAGAGTTTTTGACCTTGGAGACAATCTGTTCAAAATAACATAAGTGGATAAAAAAAAGAAAAAAGAATTTTAAAAATTGAAGAAAATCTAATAGAGATAACAGACAATCTTAAGCATTCAAATAGCTGAATCATGGGTATTCCAGCAGAAGAGGAAAAAAGATATGGCATTGAAAACATATTCAATAAAATAATAGCAGAAAACTTCCCAGGTATAGGGAAAGACAGATCTTCAGATAAAGGAGGCTCAAATATCTCCAAACATATTTAACCCAAAAAGGTCCTCTCCAAGACATGTTAGTCAAATTGGCAAAACTCAAAGACAAAGAGAGAATCTTAAAAACTGAAAAAGAGAGGTATTAAGTTTCCTATATGGGAGCCCCAATCAGACTAACAGACTTTTCATTGGAAACCCTAAAAGCCAGAAAAGAATGGGATGATATATTCAAAATACTAAAGGACATAACTTGCCAGCCAACAATACCCAGCATGGTTATCCTTCCAAAATGAAGTAAAAAAGTATATTTCTCAGACAAACATAAACTGCAGGAGTTCACTAACACATGACCAGCCTTACAAGAAATTCTCAAGGGAGTACTGGGTTTGGTACCTGAAAAATAACCATCACTGCCATGAATACTCAAGAGAGAACAAATCAACAGCAAAATAAAAATGCTAAACATAAAGAGAAAAAAGTTTATCTACCATCCCAAGAAACTGAAAAGCACGGAGGACAAACACTAAATCAGAAAGAAAGGAACTAAACATAGTTAAGACATCCAAACTAAAATCAATAAAATACCAAGAGTAAATCAATACCTTTCAATAATAACTCTTAATGTAAAAGGATTAAATTCCCCACTCAGACTGACTGCCTGGATTAAAAAGATGGACCCAACAATATGCTGCCTTCAAGAGATTCACCTTAGCTGTAAAGACACACATAGACTAAGAGTGAAAGGATGGAAAAAGATATACTATGCCAATAGAAATGAAAAACGAGCTGGAATAGCTATTCTTAAATCAGATAAAATACACTTTAAACAAAAAACCATAAAAAGAGATAAAGAAGGCCACTATTTAATGATAAAAGGATCTATCCATCAAGAAGACATAACAATCATAAATATATATGCACCCAACATTGGAGCAGCCAGATTTAAAAAGCAAACACTATGAGACCTAAAGAATGAGATCAATACTAATACCATAATAGCAGGGGACCTGAACACCCCAGTATCAATATTGGACAGATCATCTAGGCAAAGAATCAGCAGAGAAACACAAGATCTAAACAATACTCTAGACCATTTGGACTTGGCAGATATCTATAGAACATTCTATCCAACAACCTCAGAATATTCATTCTTCTCATCAGCACATGGAACATTCTCCAGGATAGACCGCATGGTAGGTCAGAAAGCAAGTATGAACAAATTCAAAAAAATTGGAATTATTCCATGTATTTTTTCTGATCACAATGGATTAAATTTAGAAATCAATAACAAATGAAACTCTGGAAACAATACAAACACATGGAAATTAAACAACATTCTACTTAGTGACATATGGGTTCTAGAAGAAATTAAACAGGAAATCAAAAAAATTATTGAAACTAATGAAAATAATGACACATCATACCAAAACCTGTGGGATACTGCAAAAGCAGTTTGGAGGGGGAAATTTATCATATTAAATGCTTACTTCAGAAGAATGGAAAGATGACAAGTAAACAACCTAACACTTGACCTTAAAGAACTAGAAAAACAAGAACAATCCCATACCAAAGTTAGTAGATGGAAAGAAGTAACTAAGATCAGAGCAGAACTAAAGGAAATAGAAACCCAAAAAATGATACAAAAGTCAATGAAATAAAAAGTTGTTTTTTTGAAAAGATAAATAAAATTGACAAACCATTAGCAAGGCTAACAAAAAAAGAAGAGAGAGGACCCAAATTACAAAAATCAGAAATGAAAAATGTGATACTGCAACTGATACCTCAGAAATACAAGGAATCATTAGAGACTACTATAACCAACTATATGCCAACAAATTTGAAAATCTGGATGAAATGGATAAGTTTCTGGACACACACAAACTACCATAACTGAGCCAAGAAGACATAGAAAACCTGAATACACCAATAACAATAAAAGAGATTAAAGCTGTTATCAGAAGTCTCCCAGCAAAGAAAACCCTAGGATTGGATGGGTTCACTGCAGAATTCTACCAAACCTTCAAAGAGGAATTGATATCAATTCTCTACAAACTATTCCAAAAGATTGAAACAGAAGCCATTCTCCCAAACTCATTCAATGAGGCAAACATCACCCTGATAACAAAACCAGACAAAGATACAACAAAAAAAGAAAACTACAGGCCAATATCCTTGATGCATATAAATGCAAAAATCTTCAATGAAATACTAGCTAACAGAATACAGCAACACATACACAAAATTATACACCATGATCAAGTGGGATTCATCCCAGGGATGCAAGGTTGGTTCAACATATGTAAATCAATAAATGTGATGCACCACATCGATAAAATCAAAGACAAAAACCATGCAATCATCTCTATCGATGCTGAAAAGCACTTGACAAACCAGCATTCTTTCATGATAAAGATTCTCTATGAGTTGGGTATAGAAAGAAAGTATCTCAACACAATTAAAGCCATAAATGATAAGCCCACTGACAATATCATCCTGAATTGAACAGGAAATAGACAAGGATGCCCACTGTCACCACTCCTATTCAATGTAGTGTTGGAGGTACTAGCCAGAGCAATTGGAGAAGAGAAGGAAATAAAGGGTATCCAGATTGGAAAACATGAAGTTGGACTGTCCCTGTTTGCAGATGACATGATCCTGTATATC
Organism: Cynocephalus volans; assembly: GCF_027409185.1. Classification (NCBI taxonomy): domain Eukaryota; kingdom Metazoa; phylum Chordata; class Mammalia; order Dermoptera; family Cynocephalidae; genus Cynocephalus; species Cynocephalus volans. The sequence continues at coordinate 30,789,388 of NC_084470.1, read as the reverse complement.
AAACAGCCTAAAGCCTTTAAAAAAAAAAAACTCTTAGAGTTCACAAATAATTTCAGCAAAGTTGCAGTAAACAAAATCAACACACAAAAATCAGTAGCATTTGTATACTCCAACAGTGAACATGCAGAAAAAGAAATCAAGAAAGCTAGCCCATTTACACAGCCACCAAAAAAAAAAAATACTTGGGAATAAAGTTAACCAAGGATGTGAAAAATCTCTACGAAGAGAACTATAAACCACTGTTGAAAGAAATTAAAGAGAACACAAGAAGATGGAAATATATCCCATGCTCTTGGATTGGAAGAATTAACATTATGAAAATGACCATACTACCCAAAGTGATCTACAGGTTCAAGGCAATCCCCATCAAAATTCCAATGACATTTTTCTCAGAAATAGAAAAAACTATCTTAACATTTACATGGAATAACAAAAGACCATAAATAGCCAAAGCAATCCTGAGCTAAACACATAAAGCTGGAGGCATAACACTACCTAACTTTATACTGCAAAGCTGTAATAACCATAACAGCATGGTACTAGCATATAAAGAGACACACAGATCAATGGAATAGAAGAGAGAATCCAGAAATCAACCCATACACCTACAGCCATCTGATCTTTGACAAAGGTACCAAGTGTACACACTGGGGAAGATACTGCCTCTTCAGCAAATGGTGCTGGGAAAACTGGATATTCATATGTAGGAGAATGAAACTAGACCTGTACCTCACACCATATTCTAAAATCAACCCAAAATGGATTACAGAATTAAATATACATCCTGAAACAATAAAACTTCTTAAAGAAAACATAGAGGAAACACTCCAGGAAGTAGGATTGGGTACAGACTTCATGAATATAACCCCCAAAGCACAGGCAACCAAAGGAAAAATAAACAAATGGGATTATATCAAACTAAAAAGCTTCTGCACAGCAAAAGAAACAATTAACAGAGTGGAAAAACAACCAACAGAGTTGGAGAAAATATTTGCAAAATATACATCTGACAAAGGATTAATACCCAGAATATATAAGGAACTGAAACAACTTTACAACAAAAAAACAAGTAACCGAATTAAAAAACGGGCAAAGGAGCTGAACAGGCATTTCTCAATGGAAGATATGCAAATGGCCAACAGACACATGAAAAAAATGCTCAACAGCATTCAACATTTGGGAAATGCAAATCAAAACCACTTTGAGATACCATCTCACTCCAGTTAGGATGGCTAATATCCAAAAGACTGAGAATGATAAATGCTGGTGAGGTTGCAGAGAAAAAGAAACGCTCATATACTGTTGGTGGGAGTGCAAAATTGTGCAGCCTTTATGGAAAATGGAATGGCAGTTTCTCAAACAATTACAGATAGATCTACCATATGATCCAGCTATTTCACTGCTCAGTAAATACCAAGAGGAATGGAAATCAGCATGTCAAAGGGATACCTATACTCCCATGTTTATTGCAGCACTATGTACAATAGCCAATAGTTGGAACCAGCCCAAATGTCCATCATCAGAGGAGTGAATAAAGAAATTGTGGTATATCTACACAATGGAATTCTACTCTGCTATAAAAAAGAATGAAATACTATCATTCACAGCAACATGAATAGACTTAGAGAAAATTATATTAAGTGAAATAAGCCAGGCACAGAAAGAGAAATACCACATGTTCTCACTTATTTGTGGGAGCCAAAAATAAATAAATAAATAAATATACAAGCAAATAAACGGGATGGGGGGAAGAAGACACAACAATCACAACAATTCCTTGAACTTGTTAAGAATAGTGAACAGTTATAAGGTTGATCGCAGGTGGAGTGGGAAGAGAAAAGGGGAAAAAGGAACTGGTAAAGGGACAGGAAAATCAACTACACTGTATATTGGTAAATTAAAATAAAAATAAATAAAATAAAATTTTTTAAAAATTAATTTTAAAAAGTTTCCAAATCTGGGGGGGGAAAGCAAACATCCATGTCTACAAAGCCAAAACATAAAAGTCCAAATAGATTAAATATAAAAAGATCTTCACCAAGACACATTATAATAAAATTCTCAAAAGTGAGAGGCAAAGATTTTTGAAAGCAGCAAGAGAAAAGCTACTCCTGAAACACAAAAGAACCACCCTTAGACTATCAATGGTTTCCTCAAAAGAAACCTTGCAGGACAGGAGAGAGTGAGATGATATATTCAAAATGTTGAAAGAAGAAAACTGCCAACCCAGAAATGAGGGTATTTCTAAAAGCTCATAGAAAGATTTGTATTATCTTTTAATTCCATTTTTCCATGAATTTTTTGAAGTACTCTTGTACTACAGTTGGCAAAGCTGTCCTTTAGATATGAAGGAGAGAGAAAAACTTTCTCAGACAGATGAAAGCTGTGGGAGTTCATTACCACTAAACCTGCCTTACAAGAAATGCTAAAGGAAATTCTTTAAGTTAAAAAGAAAGGACACTAACTAATGTCATGAAAACATATGAAAATATAAAACTTATTGTAAAGGCAAGCATGTAGTCAAATTCAGAATACTTTAATACTGTAATGTTGGTATATAAATCATGTTTAACTGTAGATTAACGGTTAAAAGACAAAAGTATTAAAAGTAACTATAACTATGATAACTTGTCAATGAATAGAGATATACAGCAGATGTAAATTGTGACATCAATAACATAAAGTGTGAGGGGAAAAGATGCTGAAGTGTAGAATTTTTGTATGTGGGCAAATTTAAGTTATCAGCTTAAACTAGACTGTTATAACTATATGATGTGTTAAGTAAGCCTCATAGCAACTACAAAAAAACCCAAAAGCTGATACACAAAATATAAAAAGTAAAAAACCAAAGCATACCACTGCAAAAAAAAAAATCATCAAATCACAAAGGAAGACAGCAAGAGAGGAAGAGTGAAATAAAGGAAACACAAAACATTGTCAGAAAATAATGAACAAAATAGCAGTAATAAGTCCTTCTCTATCAATAATTGCCTTAAATGTAAATGGATTTAATTCTCCAATTAGAAGACATAGAGCAGCTGAATGAATTTTTAAAAAAGAAAAAAAAGAAAAACCAAGATTCAACAATATACTACCGAATAGAGACTCACTTTAAGGATACACACAGGCTGAAAGTGAAGGGATAAAAAAAAAAAAGATATTCCATGCAAATTGTAACCAAAAGAGAATAGGAGTGGCTATACTTACATCAGACAAAATAGACTTTAAATAAAAAACTCTCAAAAGAGACAAAGAAGGTCATTATAATGATCAATGGGTTAATTCATCAAAAGTATACATAATTCAAAATATATATGCACCCAAAATTGGAGCACCGAAATATGTAAAGCAAATATTAAAAGAACTAAAGGGAGAAATAGACAGCAATATTAGGGGACTTCAAGACCCATTTTCAACATTCAGGTTGAAAATCAATAAGGAAACACTGGACTTGAAGTATACTTTAGACCAAACGGACTTGATAAGCATATACAAAACATTCCATCCAATAGCAGCATCATATACATTATTTTCTGTCACACATAGAACATTCTCCAGGATAGGTCATATGTTCAGCACAAAATAAGTCTTAACAAATTTAAGGAGATCAAAATTACACCAAGTATCTTTTCTGACCATAATGCTATGACACTAGAAATCAACAAGAGGAAAATTGGAAAATACACAAATATGTGGAAATAAATCAACACACTGCTGAACATCCAATGGATCAAAACAAAAAAAAATCAAAAGAGAAATAAAAAAAATCTTGAGACAAATGAAAATGGAAACACAAAATATGAAAACTTACGGGATGCAGCAAATGCAGTTCTAAGAGGGAGGTGTATAGCAATAAACAATTACATTAAGAAAAAAATTTAAAAATAAATAAATAAATAAAATAAAAATAAAACGTGAAAAAAAATAAAATAAAATAAAATAAAGATCTTAGAAAACAACCTAATTTTACACCTCAAGGATCTAGAGAAAAAAGAATAAACTAAGTGCCAATTCAATAGAATGAAGGGAATAATAAAAAATCAGAATAGAAATAAATAAAATAGAGGCCAGGAAAAAAATAGAAAAGATAAATGAATCTAAGAGTTGGTTTTTTTGACAATATAAATAAAATGGACAAATCTTTAGGTAGAATAAGAAAAAGAAAACATTCAATAAATAAAATTATAAACAAAAGAGGAGATATTGCAACTGGTACAACAGAAATACAAAGGTTCATAAGAGACTACTATGAACAATTATATGCCAACAAATCAGATAGCCTACAAAAAAAAAAAATAAAAAGATGAGTTCCTAGACACATATAACCTATCAAGACTAAATTATGAAGAAGTAAAAAATCTGAACAGAACAATAACAAGTAAGGAGACTGAATCAAAAATCAAAAACCTCTCAAAAAAGAAAAGCCCAGTACTTGACAGCTTCACTGGTGAATTCTACTAAACACTTGAAGAGTTAATTCCAGTCCTTCTCAAACTATTCCAAATAATTGAAAGGGAGGGAATACTTCCAAACTCATTTTATAAGGCTAGCATTATCCTGATATCAAAGCCAGTCAAGGATACCATACAAAAAGAGAATTGCAGGCCAATATCCCTGATGAACACAGATGCAAAACTCCTCAACAAAATACTGACAAATAAAATTCAACAGCACACTGAAAGGATCATATACACCATGATCAAAAGGGATTTATCCTCAGATTCAGGGATATTTCAACATACTGTCTTAGCCCATTTGTGCTACTATAAAATAATATCTAAAACTGGGTAATTTAGGAAGAACAGAAATTTATTTCTCACAATTCAGGAGGTTGGTAAGTCCAAGATCAAGGCACCAGCATCTGGTGTCTGGTAAGGGCCTCCCTACAGTGTCCTCTGGAGGTAAGGGAATCTGTGTCCTCACATGTTGGAAGGCAGAAGGGAAAAAGGGATGAACTCTGTCTATCAAGCCCTTTTATAATGGCATTAGCCCATTCATGAGGACAGAGTCCTCATAACCTAAACACCTCCCAGAAGGCCTCACCTACCAACACTGTTGCATTGAGGATTAAGTTTCCAACATATACATTTTCAGGGGCACATTCAGACCATAGCACATAGGCAAATCAATATATGTGATACAACACATTAACAGAATAAAGGATAAAAACCATATGATCATCTCAATAGATACAGAAAAACCACTGATAAAATTTAATATTCTTTTATGATAAAATCTCTCCAAAAATTGGCTATAAAAGGAATGTACCTCAACATAATAAATGTCATACATAGCAAGACAACAGCTAATATCATACTCAATGGTGAAAAGGTGAAAGGTTTTCTTTTGAGATCAGGAACAAGGCAAGAATGCCCACTCCCATCATTTATATTTAATATAGTACTGGGAGTCCTCGCCAGAGCAATCAGACAAGAAAAGGAAATAAAAAGTATCCAAATCAGAAAGAAGTAAAATTGTCTTTGTTTACAGATGACATGATTTTATATATAAAAACCTTAAAGACTCAACCAAAATAACTGTTAGAACTAATGAATAAGTTCAGCAAAGTTGAGGCATACAAAATCAAGATGCAAAAATCAGTTTTGTTTCTATGCACTAACAACAAACTATCCACAAAAGAAATTAAGAAATCAATCCCATTTACACTAGCATCCAAAAAATAAGATAGTTAGGCATAAAGTTAACCAAGGAGGAGAAATATCTCTACATTAAAAACTATAATAACTTATGGAAAAAATAGTTGAAGAAAACACAAATAAATCAAAATATATCCCATGTTCATGGATTGGAAAAATTAACATGTTAAAATGTTCATACCACCTAAAGTGATCTACAGATTCTATACAATCCCTATTAAGACTACAGAAATAGAAAAGATAATCCCAAAATTCATATGGAACTACAAAAGACCCCAAATAGCCATAAAACCTTCAGCAAGAAGAACAAAGCTGGAGGCATAACACTACCTGATTTCAAAATATATTACAAAGCTATAGTAATTAAAACAGCATAGTACTGGCATTTAAAAAGACATGTAGGCCAATGGTACAGAATAGAAAGCCCAGAAATAAATCGATGTGTTTATTTTCAATTGGTTTTTGACAAAGGTGCCAAGAACACACAACGGGTAAAGGACAGTCTCTTCAATAGACAGTGTTGGAAACACTAGATATCCACATGCAAAAAAATGAAATCGGATCCTTATCTTACACCAAATACAAAAATCAACTTCAAATGAATTAAAGACCTAAATGTAAGACCTGAAAATGTAACTCTACTAGAAGAAAACATAGGGAAAGAGCTTCTTAACATCTGTGTGGGATATGAACCCAAAAGCACAACCAACAACAGCAAAAATAGACAAACGGTATTGCATCAAACTAAAAAGTTTCTGCACAACAAAGGAAACAATCAACAGAGTGAAGAGACAAGCTGCAGAATAGGAGAAAATATTTGCAAATTACATACCTGATAAGGGGTTAATACCAGTTTGGGGGATTTAGACTTTGTCTGGGGGAATGAGGCAGCAGTACACATGTATAAACAGAATGGAGCCAGATTAATAAAACAATACTAGAGTAGATGAACTGACACTACAAGAGACTGGACTCAGGACAGCCCTCAGAAGTCTATTAAAATAGTCTAGATGACAGATCATGAGTACGTCACTTGAGATGTCACTGAGGAAATGGGGAAATAAGAAAAGTTGTAGAAAATATTAAGGAGCTAAGACAGGTTTTGACAACTGACTTGACAAGGAAAAATGATGTCTGAGTTGTATGCACAGTGACTAAAAGGAAAAGAGGGTCACTAATTGAAACAGGGGGAGGAAAGAAATAAAAGCAGGTTTGTCAGGGGAAAGGATGGCTTGTACTATCTCAGGATTGAGGTGTCTTCTGAAGATCCTAAGGTAGAAGAACAGGAAGCAGTTAAGTGTATGACTCAAGTTCAGAATGGAAGTTGGGATTTGGAAGTAGTCTGCAGAGAGTGGGTACTTGATGTCAAGAAAGTTTACCAAGTGTAAGAAGTAGGGAAAGAAAGAATAGGTCAAAAGACATTCACGGTATTGGTAAATAGAAACCAATCCTAACTTGTTTAATTCCTTGATCTCTCCTCTTCAGTCAAATGGGAAATAACAAATGCAGCACACTTTGAATATTGCCTGGAACATGGTAAGGATTCAGTGAACGTTTTGAGACAGTGAATATGACTTACTCTGTCTTGAAGCCCTTACCACTTGCTCTGTCCTTTGTGTGAACCCTACCCGCAGAAGTTATACAGTAACTAGGGGTGAGGTAATTAGAACAATTGGTAGAAACAGCTTGCTGACTATGAAGAAGGAACTTAATGATTAAATACTGGTATGGCAACAGCTGGTTCAGCTACCTCTATCACAAGACCACCAAAAATAATGATCATTGTCATAAGACATTTGGAGTTGACATTAGCTTGTTTCTTAGTTAACAATTGCTTCTTGACTTTTTCTACTGCCTTGTGTTAACTGCCTATATAAACTTTGGCTTGACGCGGAAGTGGTACAGAGAAATCTTGCATAGGATTCTGGATTGTTGCCTGCCTGATCCATCATCCTGTATGTAAGTTACCCTAATAGAATTCTTCAGTTTACCACATGGAATTGCCTATTTCATTTTTTGGTCTCAAGATACCTTGGTTTGGTGGACATTTTGCCCTTAGTCTACTGTCAGACAGTTGCCCCAGAGGATCAACAGAGTGATTGTTCTAATGAATGGGAGTAGTTAAATAAATAATTGTACATTTGCATGACAGGATATTATGCAGCTATTTAAAATTACGTTTTTGAAGAATAGCAAAATGACTTGGGAAAATGCCTTTAGTGTAATATTAAGAGAGAAAATCAGAATTAAAATGGCAATTTTACTAAGAATTATAAAATAAAGAATTATAAATTAAGAATTATAGAAATATGCATATACACACACAAACACTTGCAGTAAAAAAAGAAATCTCTGCAGTGGTTATCTCTAGGTAATGAGAATAATGGGGGTTGAAGTTTTTTTCTTTACTTTTCACTGCATTGTCTCTATTTTTTATTACTAGTACATAATACTTCATAGTCAGAAAACAATGTTCAAAGAAAGTGTGATCAATAGCATCAAATATTGTAAAAATTTGCAGAAAGAGAGAAGCCATTGATCTTGCCAACTAGATGATCATTTATGACAGTTTTAGCAGAATAGTGATGATTGAAGCTACTTATTAAAAGTATAATAAAATATTTTATACATATAAAAATATTTAAAGAAATATGACATTATCAATATGGTTGAAACTGTCTGCATACTCCTCTCTAATAATATTTCCCTGAAAGAAGTAGAGATTATTCATAATGTTGTACTTAAGGCCACACTTTGGAGAGTTAAGTGAGTAGGTGGTGAGAGAATGGAGACTGGGACTCTGGAAGGCTCTTTCAGGATTTGGTGGTAAAGTGGAGAAGAACAATAAGACAATAGCTTGAGAGGAGTGCAGATGGAGGGAATGTTTTTAATTTAGACGACGACAGAAGCGAACATTTTTCTGGCAGAAGTAAAGGAACCAGATAGAGATTAAGGACACAAGAGAGATGGGAAGCTATGACTAAGACAATCCACTCCCCAAAAGGCAGGAATGATTGAAGTAGGCACTTTGGGGTGAACTTCAGCTACACCCGTGAATGATCAATTCTAGTCATTAAAATAATTTCCATTATTCAATTTAATGTGTTTATTTTCCTTGCCCTTTATAAATTCCTTCAGGGTAAAATATATGTTACATTACCATAAACCTTTTTAAGCAGACAAATCCCACTGAAAATTGTATAAAAGCAAAGAAATGGTTAAAACTCAACAAAACATTAACAGAACACACAGAAAGAAGAATGTTGCTGCAATTCTTTGAGGAATTGAACCCTGTAAAAGAGAAGATTTTTTCATTATTATTTCAAATAGTGCCACATGCGTAAATCAATTTGTGGTTCCATTTTTACCTTATTGTTGAAAATGAATAAAAGAGCTACTTGGCTGTTCAAGATGTTTCTCTACTTTTCTCAACAAGATTATGCAATAATACGCAAATTTTTAACCAACAGAATGAGTTGGGCTATGGAACAAATCATTCATAGAAATAGGACTCGCTTCATCAAAGGTAGATTCTCATGAAACAATGTGAGCAAGGTCTGAATATTATTAGTTGCGCCCCAAATACTTCATTTCCAGTTCTGATGATAGTGAAATACACTGAACTAGCATTTGATAATATTAAAATGGCTATATGCTTTTCAAGGATTTAAAGGATTTGATCTTAAGAAACCATTTACAATATTCAATTGGTATGCCTCCTTTGAAAGGATTTTTGAAAACATTTATTAAAATGAATCAGCATTATCCTGAGTTCTTGTTTAAAGGGTAGGGTGATCCAGGATAGCATCTGTCTCCATAACTATATTTGCTTGATATTAAATTGCTTTTGTACATGTTTTAGGCAAAATAATAATATACATTAATGTATTTATTATGAACCAAGCATCTAATTACTTGTCACTGAAAATTATTTACCAATAAAAATCATTCAAATTTTCTTTCATCTAAAAAACATAAGCAGTATGTAACATTTTTGTTTCTGAGAGATATCACATGGACATGTATTTGAGTCTCAACGTTTTGTGCTTAGAAAAATAAAGTCACAGAACAGATCTCTAAAATTGTTTTCAAACTGGCTCTTTATTAAACAGTCAATATTATTCATATATAATTTTCACATATTATTTATATATAATTTTAGGATTATATACTTATAGAAAAGCACCAAAATTTTCCTAAATGAAGTAATATCATTGTTCTCATCCTGGTAAATATTTGGGACATATATTAATGTTCTTCTCTATGGACTACCATTGCTCTTGGGTAAGTTATTTAACCTCAGAGCCTAAACTAGCACCTGCAAAGAATGCTTTTCCACAGCTGTCAGTCATGCATTGATAGGTCCCACCCAGATTTCCACTGATAGATCATCATACCCATAGAAAGAACTCAGTTATCGATGACCATGAAGAACTTTGTGAATATGTATGATTACCAATAAATTTTAGAAGTCTAGCATGCATCAGAATCACTTGGAGGATTTTAAAATACAGATTACTGACCACCAACCCCAGAGTTTCTGATTCCAGTAAGTCTGAGTAAAACCCCAAAATTTGTATTTCTAACAAGTTCCCAGGTGACGTTGATGCTGCTGTCTAGGTACCACACTTGGAGAACTACTGATGCAAATATTTTAAATGTAAATACCTCTAAAACACATACATAATGACAATACCATTGACATTTGATGATTTCTCATTACAAGTGCAAGCACTCATCCTCTGAGTACCTTGTCCTTTTCGATGTGTCCTAATGTCCATGTCAGCCAGGATCTGTGACACAGGAATTAAGGGACGCCCTGAAGGACTTTACAGTTTAGGACAGGATACCTGTTGTCTCACTCTCTCTGCAGTTGACCCAAGTACCCAGGGAAAGCAAGAAGTGATCTAGCCTCTGATCACAGAGTTATCATGAAATGAGGAGAATTTGTCTTTCTTTTTTATGGATAAGAATTCATGTGTGTTGAGAGACTCCCATGACATTTCTTGCAGGGAGATTCTTTTATTTTCTTAATACAAAAGAAAATTGTGGGCCATTAGTAAACAAAAAAGATGACTGTGAAATCATGGATACAGTGAAATCAATGGACCAAGCAAAACTTTTGTGGAATTTGATCTCATATCTATCAGTGTTTGCCTAAGGAAACACAAACCATTCTAGATATTTTATTTGTTTGTTGTTTTTTGTGGGCTTTTTGGATTTGGTTTTGGGTTTGGGTTTGGGTTTTTTGGCAGCTGGCTGGTATGGGGATCTGAACTCTTGACCTTGGTGTTATGCTCTAACCAACTGAACCAAAGGTGATAGCCCACATTCTAGATATTTTAAATAGAAAGAGATTTAATGTAGGAAACCAGGTGCTTGCAAAATCATTGAAATAGTTGGAGTCTCCAGCATGAGGAGGCCTGATCTAGGAATCATAAAGCCATTAACAACATTGTCTCTCAGCACCCACAAATCTGGTGATTAAACACTGGAACATCAAATATGACCACCTAGACTCCCTCTAGGTACGTGTCTCCATGACTTTACTCTTCAAGAGAAGAATATGGCCTTACTTCATTTCTGCATTCCAAAGCTAGTGCATGTGCATCTAATTGACAGAATTCAATTTGCATCCTGTACCCTAGTTGTAATTTTTAGATTTCCAGCTCCTGCAGTACATAAAGGTACACTAACATTAGAGATGTATGCAGAAAAAGCTGATATACATACTAATATATTTTCATAATGATTATCCACCACCGTGTGAAAAAAATCCATGTTTGTCTTGTTTATCTCCTGTTCCCCCTTCTTCCCCTCCTCTTACACACACACACACACAGACAGGCACACACCCACACAAATACAGCTAGATATGTGTCTACCTTCCTCATTGCTGTGGGACTTACTGTCATTTAGTTCCCAAATCCTTGCATTAATTTTTAATCTTTTCATAACAAAGTTTTCAGATTGGAAAATACATAGAATGTCATGTAGGCCTGTCCCCTACTTTCCAGATGAGGAACCTGAGACCAAGAAGCACATGACTAGTAAGTGGCTAAGTAGGAAGCAGAACCCAGGTCTACGGTCCCTCAGTCCTATATTCCCCTCCACAGAACATGTAACTTTGTCAGTGAACTCTGTTGTTTGTATGTTTGTTTGTTTTTTACGTTCCTTATTGTCATCCCTTTATCTCTATCTGTATTGTCCCCATCCTAGCTCAGGTCTCTAACATCTCAAACAAGAATTCAAGAAAGAGACGCTGAGATGATCTTCCTGGCTCCTGTGTCCACTTCACTCTACTCTATTTTCTTTCTTTTCTTTTTTTTCTTTTTTCTGACCAGTAAGGGAATCACAACCCTTGGCACGGTGTTGTCTGCACCACGCTCTGCCAGTGAGCACACCGGCCATCCCTATATAGGATCCGAACCTGCAGCCTCAGCGCTAACAGCGCCGCACTCTCCCGAGTGAGCCACGGGGCCAGCCCACTCTACCCTTTTTCTGCTGCCACCTTCATTCTCCTAAAAATCTTTCACTATAGCATCCCTAGTTTTGATAGCAAAAGTAGCTTGATGTTGCTGAGAGAATGAAGTTCAAGTTCTTTAGCCACTAACAAACAGCCAACTCCCTATATCTTGTCTAATTTTGTTCTCATACAAGAGGATTGGGACCACAGCCATGTGCTCTTCAAATTACCAGAACGAACTAAGAACATGTGAGACGTGGAATAAGGTACAATTTAAGGCCTTAGCATGATGCTGAATGTTAAGTCAGCAATAACTGGAGGGAAAAAAAAAACAAACACGGTTTTTAATAAAAAGGCCTAACTTTTATTTTAAGTTCCAAAACTACCTATATAACTTTACAAGCCGATTGCTTAACCTCTTTGAGACAATTTCCTCATCTGTACAATGAGGACAGTGATAATGACCTGGCAGGGGTGCTATTAAAAATAAATAAAATGACATGTATGAAAGAATTCAGGAGACTATCTAGCCTATATTAGGGATTCATTCTTCTTATTACCCCTCTATTCCTTCATTCCTTCATTATACAAACATATATTGAGCACCTACAATGTGCCAGGTACTATTGAAAGTGCTTTTCAGATACTTTTAGAATATAGTGAGGAGCAAAATATATGAAGTCTCTGACCTTATGGCACTTACAAACTAGTAGAAGAGGCAGATAATACATAAATGAATATAAATATAATTATATAATTGCAAACTGATATGTGTGCCATGAAATTAAAGAATAAAGAGGCATGAGAGTGATCAGCAGGCGGTCTGGGAAGACCTCTCTCAAACACTAAAACTGAGGCATGAAGGAGAAGAAATTAACTAATTGAACCGTAAACAAAGAGTGTGACCAGTAAATGCTAATTATTTTTTGCATCTGCACTGGGAATGAGAAGTATTCCCTTTCATTATCAGAAACGCTGTCTGAAAGAGTTGACAGTGGTTGCCTTGAAGGTGTGGAAGAATGCGGAAGAGATGGTGATGTTCTGGAGCTGGTTCACGCTGGCTCACAAGAGCCGATGGTGCATATCTCTTTCCAACCCTGTGTTTAGTGACATCACACCGGTAGCTTGAAAGTGGCCATGGATGGAGTATTTACAACATTACAAACGGAGGTCTTTTTTATCCAGAGAGTTGGTTCTTGAACACTGACCAGCACACCACTGTGCAAGAGCCTGGTGTTCTATTTGATATTTTGAATTATGTCCTTTGACAAAGATAAAAATTAAAAACAAAATGAAAATTTAGACACTGAATTAGAAATAATTTTTAACTACAGGTAGTGTATAAGCCATAGTCCAGTCAGAACATCGAAGCTGTGCTAAGTATTTCAAACAGAGGGTATTTAATACAGAGAATCGTTGCATAGGCATTGAAAGGTTGAAAGTGGGATGCTGAAGTAACCTGGAGATTTAAAATGCCAAGAAAAGCTACTACCCTCTAGAGCTGGTAAACAATACAAAGAGATGGTGTTACCAGAAACAAAGTCCTGTGAGATTGTAAGATGAGAAGGGCCATCTCTATGCAACTGACACAAAATCTCTGAGGAATGGGCATAGCCAGGTGGGTGCTGGAAGGCCAAGGAGACAGAGCTAGAAAACAATAGGAATGGGGTTCTGGAGATAGTGTGGCAGGTGCTAGGACAGCTGATGGAAGGTGGGTGGATAAGGGAGTATGGTGCAACTGCCACTCCAACAGCATTGGGTAGCTGCACAGCTGGCTTTGGAAGTACCAAGAGAAGCACAAAGCCATAGCGATAGCCGTTCTCTCCTGCTGGAGGGAGGCAAACCAGAACCAAAAAACGGGAGGATGTCCATTGTCCCCTCTTCCTGCCTTGCGATCTTCCATCGGTGCCTCCTATTGGTAGCATCCTTCTGGAAGTGAGCTGGAAGATGCAGTTTTGGAGTCTCGGTTCTAACATCACAGAGCAGCCTAAAATAGGCAAATAACTGGCAAAGTAGATATGTATGTTTTCACAATTTATACAGTTGACCCTTGAACAATGTGGGTTTGAGCTGTGTGGGTAAGCTTATGTGGATTTCTCTCAATAAATATGCATATAGTACTGTAAATGTGTTTTCTCTTCTCTATGATTTTGTTAATAACATTTTCTTTTCTCTTGCTTACTTTATTGTAAGAATACAGTATATAATACATATAACATGCAAAATATGTGTCAGTCGACTGTGTTATTGGTAAGGCTGCTGGTCAACAGAAGGCATCAGTAGTTACATTTTGGGGGAGTCAAAAGTTACTCATGGATTTTTTGACTGTGTGGGAGATTGGTACCCCTAACCTCTGTGTTGTTCAAGAGTCAACTGTAGTTGAAACTATGTGGGACTGTAAGGACTGGTTCACAGGCTAAAGTGCTCAAGGTATGTTTTTGCTGTCAGCATAGTCAGGAGACTCTCATGAGCCTGGTGGGAAACAGATTGGCAGACAGTTCCCTATGGGTCCCTTGTGTTTCTGCATGTCTTATGAGCAGGGGACAATGGCAGCTTTTATTATCCATTATTTTTTCAAGGATGTTCACTTAACAAATAACCTTGGAAGATAGAGATAGTATCTCCTTCTAGAATAGATGGAAAGTTTGTTCACTGTCCAGTATAATAAAGATACTGTTTCCCTACAGGGCAAATGTTGGACAGGTTTGCTTGCATGAGGCATGAAGGAGAAGATTATAAAAGATTGGGGTTTCCTAAGCTGTGTTTCCTCAGCTACAACACAAACCCACTGCATACGCATTCACCTGATCTGTGCAGCATCTCTCTCATGGGACTTGGAGGGCAAGGGGAACCTATGTGAATATGAAGCTCATGTTGCTATTGTATCATGAGTGATAAAGTCCCTTGTCTCCACTCAGTCCATCAGACAATTTGCTGTAAAACCACTGCTTACTCACCCAGCCTTTATGGGCATGTACAGTATATCCAAGATGCGTTCTCTCTGCTTTCAGTCAGTTCACAGCATAGAAGGAAAGGGATGTGCCTCACCACCACTTCCACCACCTCCATCACCTCCATCACCACCACCAATACCACTCCTGCCATCACCACCACCAGTACCACTGTAACGACCACCATTCCACTACTTCACAGAGCAAACTGGTACAAGTCAGGTACCATGTGTCTTTCTGCTGTTGGTCTTCTACAGTACAGTTAATAACTCCTCATCTGCCATTTTCTCCTTTCTTATTGCTTTTGCCATTTGGGTTTATTCTTCGCTGTACTTCTGGTGGGGTTTTAGAAGGGGAAAACTGTTAGAGGTCTTCAACCTGCCGTGTTCAAACAGAAGTCCCTAAACTTTCATTTTCTATCTGATATGCTTATGATTTTTTTTTTTTATACACACTAATGAATTCTAACCTTCAGAGTTATACCTTGCAAAAGGACAGCTGCCTGGATGTCACTTTAAGAGTGGAAATGATATATACATCTTCACCAATAAAACAGTTCTCAGGGGATTTTAGGGGGAGGAAATGCTTCCATCTGTTAGCCATCGTGAGCACTAACAGTAAACTAGCTTTAAGTCTTTTTGATAGGGAGAAGAAACCAGTGGCCTTTGTTTGAGATCCTAAATGATGGTTTGGACAGAGTACCACCTGGAGGAAAGGGCTGAAGCTGGGATCTGAAAATACAGCTGACCTACTTCACGTTACACGGGGCCGGCAGATTATTTTTTCACTGAGCTGAGCTGTGTATCTCTACAAGTCTCTAACATTCCAGGAAATAAATACTGTATTGAGCCCAATAATCTTATTGAAGCTTCGGCTAGCCTTGACCCATCCCTTGAAATGAAGAAAGCACAGCTTCTGCATCTTCGCCCATTAAAGGAGATTAGTTTACCTTTCCACCGGCTTAAACAAAATAGCAACTCAATGGTCCTCTTAGGACTAACCAAATAAGAAAACAGTGCTCTAGTCAATGTTACTGCTAGGCTTCATAGTTTTCTGATATTTGGTCTGAATTCTATTGCTATCAGTTGAGTATCTCTTTTTAAACCATTTTACTTGCCTCTCAATTATGTGCATATGTTTCATGTAACATATCTCCTTGAGGTAGAAGAGTAAGGGGGACACTGAGAATGACATTGGTTATTTAGTTTTTCTTTTTATTACAATCAATGGTTTCTTTATGATCATCTTGTTAAACTAGGCATTATTAGGTTTTTTTATTTTCAGTTTGGTGAAGTCAGTGCTGTTGGCCACTTATCCCTATGTTCAGAATTTTCCTCCCATCTGATGAGAAAGTTGATAACAGCGTCTTTTCATCAAGGTGCTTTTAAGGTAATTTTTATGTTTTTGTTTAACATGACTGAAAGAGCAACCCCCCAAAATCAAGATACAGATGCTGATTAAAACACATGGCTGTCTGCTTCCCTGCATATTGGCCCAGTGCCTGGAAGGATCGTGCACCAGCAGGTGGATGGATTGTGGCTGATACACCTGACATGAGAATGGACTATAATGAAACCCAGGCTACACTCCAGTAAAAATCAGGATCTTCACATCTTTGACTAAATCACTTCAGATCAAGCCTCTATTATGGCAGAACTAACTAGTGGTTTCAAAATTAAAATCAGGAAGGACTTCAATATCATTATGCTGTTTCTACACATTGTAGGAATTTCAGACTTGGGGGATGATATCATGAAGAGAGAGGAAGAAAGGAGAACAAGTGTGGCAGATTGACTGCAAAAAAATGGCTCCAATTCTTTACCTCTCCTTTGCCATATCACTTTGTAGTGCCCTCCCACTCTGACTCTGGCTTGGCCGGGTAACTTGCTTGGACCAGTGTGATATTATCAAATACAGTGCAAGCAAAAGCTTGGAAAGCACTTACTTGTCTCCACTTGTACTCCTGCACTTCTGCCACCACCATGAGCAAACAAGTGGACTAGCCTGCTGGTGGGTGAGAGAAACATGCCCAATCTCCTCTGTCACCTAGCTGATAGAAAGCCAACTACCTGACAGCCAATGAGTCCGGTCTGGGTCAGAGGAACTACCCTACCAAGCCCAACCTAAATTGTTGATCTACAGACTAATGAGTTAAGTAAATGCTAATTATTTTTAGCCACTAAGACTTGAGGTAGCACCACCAAGCATTATCATGGTAATAAACAATTTATACAAGCACTGTTCAACTCAAGCAGCATTCTCTGAGTGCCTAGTAGGCTCTAGGATGATGCAAGTATGAGTAATGCATAATTGTCTTGCTCTCAAAGTGTTTATAAATGAATGAAAGATTTGTAAATATATAATATCAATAGAATGTAGTGCTAAATACAAGCACAAATATGCTGTGAAATCATCACTCAGTTTCAACGATAAGAATGAATGCTTACAATATGGAAATTTATTATAAGTGGATACACAAACACACACATATACACGTGTGCTACCTGCACAATATGGGACATAGAATCACAGATGCCCACCTCAAACTACATTAGCAAAGGAGGTGTTTACTGGTCTGATGCCTAAGGTTCGTAATGTTCACATATCTGCCCATTTGAGATTGAGGGGAGGATTTCTGTCAGCTTGAGTCCCAATCAGGGGATCACTTGTCCTTTCAATGGAAGGAAATAAAATACCATTGGCTTCATCAGAATTTGCAAAACTAAATAACAAAGGGAAAGAGAACAGAAGCAGCTGGCCAGAGAACAGAGAAGGATCTAATTAGAAAGGAGAGCTGTAGCATCTTTGTCTTGTACCTTACTACTCAAAGAATGGTCCATGGACCAGCAGCGTCGGCTTTACCTGGGAACTCATTAGAAATTCTGATCTCAAGCCCCATTCCAGTCATATTGAATCGGAATCTTCATTATAACAAGGACCCCAGGTAATTCTCACCCACATTAAAGTTTGAGAAGCCCTGGTCTAGCCCACATGCTTCAGGTGAGCTTATCCAAGTAAGAAGGTACAGGAACAAATGCAAGCTTCAGTCTTCTGTGGCGTGTATTTGAATGCATATAAAGAGAAAGTAAGTATTATTAAAAACAAATAAAAGTAATGAAAACATTAAAAATTGCTACAGCAGCAAACAATAATTATATAGGCCATTTCAAGAAGTGTTTTTCAAAAAGAGGTATGAGACCTAATTTAGGATTGTGCAATCAATTTAAAGTACAGCTAGTGTTAACACCAGCTGTACTTTAGAATTTCTGGTGTTGCTTTATAACATTCCAATGCCCAGGTCCTTCCCCAAACCAATTAAATCTGAGTCTTTGGTGGGGAATGGGGCAGGGATGGCAAGAGGAGGAAGGATAACTCAAGCATACATATTTCTTAAAGCTAAATGATTTTAATGTACAGCCAATTTTGAAAACTGCTAATTTAGAATTTCACAACTAGAAACTTTCCATAAATAAAGTAGAATAGAAAGGAGTGGAGTGAAAATAGAATAGAACAGAATGTCAGAATGCATCACATACAGTGAGGGTATTGTTTTGAGAGTCTTCAGTTTTATATATATATAAGAGTACTGTGTAGTGGACTTAACTGTATAGTCTATTTTTAACTGTGGTTCTTACCAAGAAATTTTTAAAACTACTGTTTTAAAGTGAACACTGAACAAGCACATAAGCAAAGGTGGAGAAATAATCACAAATGAAAGTCTTGATTTTAAAAGAAGTTATATCCCAGCACAAATCCAAGCAAGACAGGAATGTATCAATAGACCTTGAATAGAAAGAAAACAAAGGAATCTGAAATGTACTGGACTAAAACTGAGGCATTCTTGTTTGTTCTATGCACCCCTATTCAAGCTAAAGATGGGGAATAATATACATCAAGAACTTCCAATAGTGAAGGGTCAACCAACCACTCTCAAATAATCTGTTACATCCATAAAATTTGAGATAGAGAATCTTTTTAGGTATTGTTAGAGAGATATCTGAAGTACATGGGTATTATCTGTAAATTGCAATGTAATTTAGTAGACTAAACCGTGTAGGGAACACTCCTCCTGACAGTGGTTCTCAGCGTTGGGGCCACTTTGGAAATCTGCTAACAGCAAAGGTACTTCTTCCTACCAAAATATGCATATTCAGCTGCACTAAGAATTTTCCAGGAAAATAAAGGATCCCGCAAAGCCATACACGAACCACTTTTTCACAGTGCTGATGTCCAAATTAAGGGCACCCCAAAGAATGTGGCTTTAAAAAAGCTTTATTTCCTTGTGGGTGTGCTACATGTTATTCAAGTATCCATTAGTTGGTGACAACTTGATATTCAGAGTTTTCATCTCACAGAATTAATAAAGCAGGGAACAAATTTAGTAAATGAAGACTTGCAGTAATCAAAGGTGATATCCCAGTGGCCCAGTTCTACGGTTCTGCTGGTGGTGCAATACCACCTTGCCTGTGCTAGACAGAGCTTTCTATTCTTCTTTTCTGTCCTCTTTATCTCTTTCTCTTTCTTTTTTAAAAAAATTGCAGTAAAACACACCTAACACAAAATTTAGTATCTTAACTTTCTAAAAATGTACAATTTAGTACTGTTAAATATGTTCCTATTATTGTGCACCAATCTCCAGAACTCTTTCCATCTTGCAAAACTGAAACTGTACCCATGAAACAAGAACTCCCCTTTTCCCCCTGCCTCAGCCCCTGGCAACCACCATCCTACTGTCTGTCTCTATGAATTTTACTACTTTAGGGACCTCATGTAAGTGGAATCTACAGTATTTTTGTGAGTGGCTTATTTCATTTAGCATCATGTCCTCAAGGTTTATTCATGTTGCAGCATACATGAATAAATGTCTTTCCTTTTTAGGGCTGAATAATATTCCACCGTACGTTTATTTCTTAATCTGTTGATAGACACAGGTTACTTTCCACCTTTTGGCTATTGTGAATAGTGCCGCTGTTTTAATCTTTTACAAGCTTGTACAAAGAACTTCACCCCAGGAAGCAGCCAGGAAGATCCTCAACTTGGCAGTCTGGGAGGAAGCACAAGCCTCAGATTTTAACTTGCTGCACAATAACTGGATAGCAGAGTGCTCTGGTGTCACCCAGAGAGCCATTTTAAAACTAAGTCACTCTTTTTTCTAATTATAAAAATAACATATGTTCACTGCAGAAAATTTGGAAACTATAAAAAAGAATAAAGAATGTAGAAACTGTCCCTAAGCCATCAACTGAGACATCCACTATAAAAATTTCTCCCAGTTTTTCTGCTATATTATAAAAATTTCTATAAATAAATATAGAAATGTTATGCAGTGTATATATATTTAGTTTTTATATATATTTAGTTTTGTATATATTTAGTGTATATACTTGGCTATTTATTTTTATTTTTCATTTTTTTTAGACTTGGCTATTTTGTTTGAAAAAATCTGCATATGATCTTTTCAAACAAATCGGAATCATACTACATATGATTTTGTGTTCTGTCACCATTTACAATACCATATTGTATGGTCAGTATTTTCTCAAGTTATTGAAATTCTTGGTAGTGTCTATGTAATACTCCATTTCACGAATATATCATAACTAATTAATCATTTCCCTATTGTTTAATGTTTAAGTTATTTCCACTGCTTTATCTATTACAATCCTCTGATGAACATTTATCTACATTTTATCTACATTGCCAGTTACTTCTTTTGGATGGGTAACTGGAAGTAGAATTATTGGGTCTAAAGGTGTGGATTTGTGGAAATCTTTTAATATATATTGCCAAGTTACTAAACATTAGCAACCAATTTATAGTTAGAGTGTCTGTTCAACATTTATTTGCCAGCATTGAGTGTTACCTTTTATTAGTCTGTGCTTAAGTATGAAACCAAAAAATGGTATTTTTGTTTTCATAAGTTTAATGGCCCTTTGGATTTCTTATGTTAGTTGTCTCATTCCTCTTTCTTATTTTTCCTCCTGAAGTATTAATATATCTCTTATAGGTTTGTGATTGCTCTTTGCTGATTAAGTAAATAAACCATTTGTTATTTTGTTGGAAATACTTTCCTGAATTTTCCTTTGCCCTTATTTTTTAAAAATGTTTTATGACAAACAGAAGATTTAAATTTTAATGGAATTGTGTCTATTAATCTTTTGTGATATCTTAAACTGCTTTTATGCTTAGAATGCCTTTCCCCAAGATGGATTAATTAATTAATTAATTCTTCTGATATTTTAATGTTTCTATTTTTTCATTTAATTTCTTAATCTATCTAAAAGTTATCTTGGTGTCCCATGAGATGACAACCTAATTTAATCTTCCCACCCCACCCCCAGTTTGCACTGACCACCACCATATTTAGGCAATTTTCCCAAAAGGAACAAATTTTCAGTTACATTTTGGGAAACAAAATGCAGTATTTTATTATTAAGAATGATGTATACTATTGTTTATTTTTTTTGTTTTGTTTTGTTTTGTTCATTTATTAATATTATTCTCTTAAATTCTATGATGTTGTTGCAGAGCAGTCAGTGGGGAGGGGGAGAAGGAGGAAGGAAATAGGGTGAGAGAAGCAGGAAGGAGGAGGGGTGGGGTTGAGGCCTGTGGCACCCCCCTCGTTCCTGCAGGGGATACCAGGGGGCTTCCAGCAGTGTCTTGGTCATTGCTGGGCTGGGTGCAGATGTCAAGGGGGTGTGGTTGAAGCCTTTGCTCCCCCACCGTCCCAGCTCAGGAGCCAGGGCTCTTCCTGCAGTGGCTCAGTGGTCATTGCTGGGCTGGTTGAGGGTATCAGGGGGCATGGCTAAAGCCCTCAGTCCCCCACCACCCTGGCTCAAGAGAGCCTGGGGTGCTACCTGTGGTGGCTTGGTGTTCATTGCTGGGCAGGTTGCAGGTGTTGAGAGGGTGTGGCTGAGGCCCCCAGCCCTCCCTCCTCCCTGGCTTAGTAGACCAGGGGACTTCCAGTCCTTCTAGGTTTTATAGGTCTTCTTTGGTGATGTGAGACCTTTACTAGTTATTATCAACCTTTGTCTCTGGTCTGTGGGTGTTGTTTTTCTTTCAGTTCTGTGTTGGATTATTTGCTCTTCCTGACATTAAACTCTTCACTGGAACTAATTTGTTATCCTTTGTTAACTTCTAAAATCGGGGATCTTCCTGTGGGGACCAGCACTTGAGCTCTGTGGTTGAGCTAAATTGTTGCTTTGCTGCTGTTTCCCTGGTGAAGGCTTTTTGTGCAGCTCAGGTTTTAACGGTTGATTTTATAGGTACTTCCAGCTCTAGTGAGATCAGGTACACTGGGGTTGTATAAAAACTCTAGTCTGTGCCCGCGTCTTTTCAGCAAACTGCACCCCTGCAGTTCTATATTCCTGACCTGTCCCCACTGAGTGTTCCTGCACTGATTTGGAGGCAGATCAGCTGTTCATGCTGTGCCCCAGTGTTCTCTTGAAGGGCCCATCTCCCCCACTGCCTGCACTCCAAATACTTCCCATGGGGCAGGTTGTGTGCCGGTCCCTTGGGATGACTTACCAGCCTCTGAGTGGCTCCTTTTTTTCAGTTGTTGTGACTCCTTGCTCCTATGTGGGTCCACGGGAATCCTGCTAGTAGTCTTGCTGGCCTGGGGGCCACCAAGGCCCTCTTCTCCCCTGCCACTTCCAAACAACTTCACAGGAAGGGCACAGCTGCGGTTTTTGTCAGCTCCTGCTCCGTGCACTCACCAGCTCCAGCCTGGAAGTGGCTGGAGCTCGAAATGGTTGGAGTGGTTCTTTCTTTCTCTCATCGTGGCTTCTCCTGCCTTCATGTACTCCATAGGTCTCTACTCC
Organism: Cynocephalus volans; assembly: GCF_027409185.1. Classification (NCBI taxonomy): domain Eukaryota; kingdom Metazoa; phylum Chordata; class Mammalia; order Dermoptera; family Cynocephalidae; genus Cynocephalus; species Cynocephalus volans. The sequence goes on along the minus strand of NC_084470.1, from coordinate 30,766,494 downwards.
TCTTCCCCTGAGTTCTAGCAGCCCCAGCTTGGCTCTCCTTTCTTTTTAATAGTTGTAAATTGGTTGATTTGTGGGAGAGAGTGATGCTGGGGACCATTTATTCCACCATCTTGACCAGAAGCCCCTGTGCTATTGTTTAAAATGGTTATTAAGAAGATATCATTTTGTTCTTGGTTTACTAAGAATTTCTATCAGGAATAAATATTAACTTTATTAAATAACTTTTTTCAGCATCTACTAAGGTGATAATGAATTTTTTTTGGTTTGTCCTAATCATTTATATATGATTTCCTAATATTACAGCACCTATGCATTACAAGTCTACACAAAACTACATCATGGCAGATTGTTATTTTAATTTATTAACATTTTATTTGTGGTTTTGATCCTATTATAGGATCAAAAGTGAAAATGTGTATTGCATTTTTTATGTTTTGGTATCAAAGTTATGTTAGTTTCACAACATTATTTGGATAATTTTCCACATATATAAAACATTACCGTCTTTTGCTTTTACATCCACTTTTTATCAAAACTAACATTTCTTCATTTATATTTTATCTCTTTTTTTCAAAGAAGTTCTTCAGGAATTTATCAATTATTCTATTTGTTTTATTTATTAATCTCTGCTTTTATCTTTATCAATTCCATATATCTGTCTTGTTCCTGTTTCTCTGACTGAGTTGTTTTCCTTTCTGTTTTTTGTGGGGTTTTTTTGTAGTAAAGTATAATACATTATACAAAAATACACAAATCTATATGTAAAACTCAAATGACAATCATTTCGTCTGCTTCTTATAAGAAGGAAAAAAATAGTTAAATGGAACATTATTCCATGGATGCTTGAACAGGCAACTTCTGAGGAGCACAAATTCTGATATTATATTTATTCGATCAGCCTTAATTATTATATTATTCAAACTATCAGAACTCTTATGGTCACAAGTGGCAGACCCCACTTCAACAGTCATAAGGCCAAAGGAGGATTCATTGGCTAGATTAAATGGAGATTCTGTTACTTGCAATCCAAAAATTCTTAAATTCATTAGAAAAAATTCCAGGATTCCAGGAGTGTTTCTTGAGTTTGTCCTTCAAATTACTGGTTTATTATTTGGCAGTATCAGTTTTGTCCTTTACTCCTGTCTATGTACATTCTAATTTGGTTGGCTTTTGGATTTTCTTACATTGCTTTTCTCATTTCAATCAGTTTCTTTCATACTACCCTTATGAGTCTTGTCATTTCTGTTCTCTTCACAAAGGAGCCATGTCCTTGGGTATATTTTGATGATTTCAAGCAGATATATTGTAAAATTTTAATGTGTTTCTTTTCTTCCAGAGCCACGATCTTCCTTTGAATATTAAAAGGTGTTATTTCTGTTTCCATATGCCACAATATTTTTCCTTAGACCCCTAAGTTGAATTTTTTCTGTCTATTCATTTTGGAATTTGGAGAACACTATTGTTTGAGCCCAGTGTTTGCCAATAGTCAGAGTGAATTTAGTGTTCTTGACTATTCTCAGATCTAAACCTGAAGGTCAAGTTGATGTGCAAAGTCTCTAGTACAGTGCATATTAACTAGGGATAGTACCATTTTCAAAAGGAGAATCTCAAAATGTGGTTAGATAGCTTAGGCTGTGTGGTAAGCAGTCAGGCAGAATAATGTCCTCCCGACCCCCACAGAGATGACCATACCCAAATGCTCAGAATTTGTGAATATGTTACCTTAAATGGCAAAAGGAACATTACACTTGCAATTAATGTTACGAACCTTGAGATGGAGAGATTAATCAGAATTACCCAGGTGGGCCTGATCTAGTTCTTAAAAGTGGAGAACATTTCCACCTTTCCAGACTGTGGTCAGATAGAGACATAATCAGAGAAGAAGGGTCAGAGGGATGTTACGTGCGAAAGACTCAAACTGTCATTGCTGGCTTTTAAGAGGGAGGAAAGCAACCACAAGCCAAGGAACGTTGGTGGCATTTAGAAGCTGGGAACAGCCTTCACCTCATAGCCAGCAAGAAAATGAAGATCTTGGTTCTACAATGTCAGGGAACAGAATTCTGCCAACAACCCAAATGAACAGAAAACAGATTCTCCCCCGGAGCCTCCAGAAAGGAACATGGCCTGCTGATACCTTGATTTAAGTTTGGTGAAATCTTTGTCAAACTTTTGACCTACTTAACAAGAAGATAATAACGTGTTATCTAAGCAGTGGAATTTTGGTAAATTGTTATGGCAGCCATAGAAAATGAATACGGATCGTCTTAGTGACGGGTTGTGGCAATTGTATTTTCTGAAGATGGTTCGATATCATTGTTGACATTCTTCCCATTGAAAAGTGGGTCTGTCCCTAACCTCAAATCTGTGTGCTTAGACTCACTTGTAACAAATACAATAGAAGTAACACTGCATGACTTCCAAGGTAAGGCCAAAACAGATCATGAAATTTTCTTCTTGTTTCCTGAAACACTCATACTCAGAGCCCTGAGCTGCCCTGTATAAGTCTGACTACCCTAAGGCTACCATGCTATGATGAAGTGAAGTCACATGGAGAGGCCCCATGTAGTTGCTCTGATGGGCAGGCCTAGTCTTTGAGTCCTCCCAGCCCATATGCCAGGTATGAAACCAAAGGAGCATTTCAATGATTCTAGCCCCCAACAGTTGACTGCCTGCCTGCCCCGCTTCAACTTTTCCCAGTTAAGGGCCAGATGGGATGAAGAGACAAGTCATTCTTAATGTGCCCTGTCTATTTCCAACCCACAGAATCTATGAACATAACAAAATGATTATTGTTCCATGCCACCATGTTTGGAGTGATTTATTACACATTAATAACTATAACACAGAGGGTACTACCTGAATTAAGTGCCCAAGGGCCAGTGAAGCCAACTGTCCTACACAGGAAAGAAAACCACTTCCCCTCCAAAACCAATGGTGCCTCCACTGACAAATGTTGCTCTGGTCTGATGTTGCATTTTTCTCCTACTCTCAACATTGGTTTCTCTGACTAAGCAGTTTTCATTTCTTCTTTATATAGTGCAGTATGTGAGCAAAATCTATCCAGCAGGCAATCTTCATTCCCTTTCTGTCTCTGTCCCATTTATAGCACTTTTCATTAGGTAACTATGAATCCCAAGATTTTCCTCGTCTCTGTTTATTTAGCCCTCTTTCTGCTGTGTGGCATGCTGGGTGTTGCCTTTGAAGGCTAATGAGGTTAGATGAGGGGAAGAGAAGGTGAATGATAGAACTTTAGCTCTCACTGGCTCAGTTGGTGTCTGTTTACAGTCACTAAAGTACCTGCACACTGGAGTTAAATGCAGACAATGAGGCTGTGCCAAATTTGGGTTTTTGACAACATCTGTCATGGACTGTTTCATAGGGAGATACCCATAGAAAGTAGTCTAAAAATATGTTTTCAGTCCACCATCAATAAAATAGTTAGTTGAAATTCCATCTGGACTTGAGCAACTTGTCTTCCCTATCTTAAGTCCACAGTGCCATATGCCAGTTTTTCTTCTTTTCTGTATCTTTGTGGGCATTTTAACAGAAAATTGTAAGGTGGCCTACCAGACATTTCTAGACAGTCCTTTTGTGAGCCCAAATTGTAGACATGCTTTTAAAGCCTTTTGCCCTAGGGACTATACCTTCAATATTTTAACATAAGATATGAAAGTTAAATGAGAGAATAGTTTGATATATGGAATTTAGCTCTACTCCAGTTTTTCAGGAATGCATCTGTTCATGTCTTAAGGCATACATAAATGAATTGATAATTGGATATCAGGGGGAGTTGGCTACATATGTGACACTTATTATGACACTACAGAATTTGGAAGGAATAGCATTATATTTGAAGGAATAGCATTATGTTCTTTAAGTATTTTTGATAGAATAGTGTTTCAACTTCTGGTGTTTCGATGTGAAAATTAAATTAAATTTAAAATTTAATTAGTTAATTAAATATAGCATAAAATCTAATGTCCTCCAAATAGCCAAGTTAAATGGCAAGATGCAAATTATTCTGTATCAATCCATTTTAACTGCACAGGTAAACAATTATTAAGTTGAAAACAGATGATCATTGGAGGGCTTGATGAGTCAAAAAGTAAACAGAAAAAATATCAGTTTGCCAGGCTCATGAGGCTAACTTATTTATAAGAAAATAATTTCCCAACATAAAGCCATCAGTTAAAGAAAACTACTGAAACTTGAATACAAAGCACAGGAAAAAAATATCAGTATTGTCCATAATATATCTAAGAAAATAGGTAAATGTGTTTCTTTTTATTTGGATTACAATATTGCAGCCTATTTGAATGAAAGAAAATTACTTTATCCAGTCACCTATGAAACATTCAGTTGTATTATACTGTATTTTACCTGAGGCTTTGTCCATAAGATAAAAATTCCGAAAATAATTTTTCTAACTGAGCTCATAACTCTTTTGCCACCCTCATCTCTGAATATGCATGATTTCCTATTACTGTTTATAGTTCGAACTTCTTCTGTCTTTACAGTACATGGGCACAAAAGTCTATTTTATATTTGCCATGGGAATCATGATTTTTAAGGCCCTTGTGCTCGTAAAATCTTTACCTTTATTATATTGCTAGGAAGTAGATTTTGTATTTTACAGAGGATTGCATAGCAAGGTAGCTCAACGCTGTACCAATGCAAGGCCTGAACTGTTAGTTACATGATGTTGTGACTTGTTCTTCTAAACCAGCAGTCAGGGAGCCCATCGTAGTGTCACAGGCAACTTGACCAGTTTTACAGTTGGCTACCTGTGCTTGTGTGCCTTTGCTCATTATTCTCCATTCTTCATTCCCTCCCTATACTGGAATTACTCATCATGTCCTCTGCCATGGGACTTTGCATTCATCCCAGTAAGGTAAGTAGACCATATTTTAACATTATATTGATATTGGGCTCACCCATGTGACTTGCCCAAACCAATGGCAGATTCTATGGGTCAAATGTGTCCCCCAAAAGTTCATGTATTAGAAACTTGACTCCCTTTTTAACAGTGTTAAGAGGGAGGGAAATCCAATTATGGTATTTGAAAGGTGGGGCCTTTGAAAGGTGATTGGATCATGAGGACTGTGCCCTCCTGAGTGGATTAATCCTTTCACGAAGTTATGAGTTATCATGAGTGTGGTTCTGACAGCTCTATAGGGAGAGCAAGTGAGAAGATTAGCTTTTTTGCTCCTGCCATTCTAGTTTTGTGATAACCTGAGTTGCTGTAGAAAGTCACTACCCAGAAGAAGGCCATCACCAGATGTATTCCCTGGACTTTGGACTTCCCAGTCTCCAAAACTGTAAGAAATAAATTTCATTTCTTTATACATTACCCAGTTTCAGGTATTCCATTATAAGCAAAAGAAAATGGACAAGTACAGCAGAAGCAATAGTGTGCCAGTTTTGAGCCAAAGCTTTAAGAGATGTAGAATGTTTCTACTTGCTCTTCTGTACTTCTATCACCTGCCATGAGCAGAAGATGAACATGCCCTGTGTAACTGCTGGTCCCAGAACGAAGAGTACATGTGAAACAAACCTGAACCCAACCTAAAGCCTGGAGTCCAGCCTAGTCCAGTTTGGCCCAGCCAAGCCCAAGCAAGATCATGTGAACCATAGCTGACCTGTAATCTCTGAGTGAGAAAAACAAATACTTGTTTTTGCAAGTCATTGAGATATCGGGGTTGTTTGTTATGCAGCATTGTTGCAACAATAGCTAATTCATGTCTCTCCCATTGTTGGTTTTCATGCATTTGTCTTCCTGTGTGCATGCTTAGCACTTTTGGCTGGCTACTCAAATGGATGGAATCAACTGGAACATGCCAAAGACCAATTGAGACATTTTTGCTGTAAATTTTCCAGATTAACAAAGATGTTGCATACCTTCAATTTTCATATTTCAGTCAACTTTTTAAGGAATTTCTGTTTGAGGATTTGGCCCCAACAAAACTGGCTGGTGATTCGGGGTTTCAACTATTTCTGTTGATGAGTTGTGACTCATCCATTCAAATTGTAAGCACATTGATGATAGACTCTATTCCTCTTATTTCATGTTTTTGGGCATTAACATATTTGAGCAAGCGTCCAGTCATTCTCATGAATTAGCATGTGAACCTAACCAAGTTTCTTCATTTGAGTGGATCACATAATCAAATAATGTGTGTGTGTGTATATATATATGTGTGGTATATATGTGTTTGTATATATATGTGTGTATTTATATGTGTGTGGGTGAGTTGTGTGTGTGTGTGTATGTACATATATATGTATTTTTTTGGTGGGTGGTTGGTATGGGGATTCAAACCCTTGACTTTGATGTTATAACACCATGCTCTAACCAACTGACCTAGCTGGCCAGCAATATTTATGCGTACTCATATCCATGATGGACAGACTCTAGGATAGCCCCCAATTATCCCTACCTTCTGGTACACTTGCCCCATGTAATACCCACTCCTTAAGTGTGAAAGGGCCTATGATTTGCTTCTAACAAATAGTATATTGTTTAATGGTGAAAGGGATGTCATTCCATGATAATATAACATAACATGCAATGCCTGTCTTGTTAGAAAACTCTCTCTTGCTAGTTTTAATGAAGCAAGCTGATAAGTGGTGAGGCCCACATGGCAAGAAATTGAAAGCAACCTCCAGCTGTCAGCTGGCAAGAAATGGAGGCCCTCATTCCTACAGCTGGCAGAGAACTGAATTCTGCCAGCAACCATGTGAGCCTGGAAGCAGATCTTTTCCCCAGTCAAAACTTCAGATAGACTGCAGCCTCAGCCAGCAACTTGACTGAAAACTCCTAGAGAGATCCTGAAGCAAAGAACCTAGTTAAGCCATGTGCAGACTCATGACCTGCAAAAACTGTGTTTCTAAATTGATGTTGTTTTAAGCAGCTAAATTTGTGGTAATTTGTTACACTGCAACAGATAAATAATACACTGTCCAACCATATAGCAAGTTGATGATTTCCATTATGTGATACATATTTACTTTCATTCATTTCAAACATTTATTTAATACCTACCAAATGCAAGGTATTTCTTTTCTTTTCTTTTCTTTTTTTAAAGATGACCGGTAAGGGGATCTTAACCCTTGACTTGGTGTTGTCAGCACCACGCTCTGAGCAAACCGGCCATCCCTATATGGGATCCGAACCCCTGGCCTTGGTGTTATCAGCACCACACTCTCCCGAGTGAGCCACAGGCCAGTCCCCTGCAAGGTATTTCTTAAAACACTGAGGATTCAGAGATAAGACATACTGCCTGCATACTGCACACAGTCCAGGGAATGTCAGACATTTAAGCAGCTGCTCATAACACAATGGGACAAACACTCAAACAAGTTTATGAACTAAATGGTATAAGCCATGTTGCTTGTTAAAGCTTTTCTTGAAACAACATTTTAAGCCTGTATCTGGAAAATATGTACAGGTCTCATATAGCATAAAGACACTATAAAATCACTGTTGAAAAGTGTTTATTAAGGAATATCTGTATATCCCTGACCAATAATAAGTAGTCCAGTCGAAATCATTGCTATCATAGGGAACAAAAGCTTCAAGGAGATAACTTTTCATACTAAATTGTGATCATGAGTCCATTGTCCTTCCATAAAGGTGTTGAAAATCAATACTGATAATCTCCCTCCTAAAAGTTCTTTCTCCTTACAGTATAATGTTTTGAGATCAAGGGTTCAGATCCCCTTACCAGCCAGTCACCAGAAAAAATACATATATATATAAAAGGATGAAAGCGAAGACATCACTTTTACTGCTGTGCCATTTACGGGTATTAGAGGGCATATCACAGGAGATGTTAGGGCAGCAAAGCAAAAATACAATTTGTCTTTTTGATGTCCAAAGTAAAGTCCAGAATTTGCTATTTTGTGTGCGCAGACATTGAATTTCAATCATTACTGCTATATCTATAGAGTAAGTAGCTCTTCCTGCAGACCGTCTCTTCTGATCAAGACTCCAGGATAAAAATATCCATTTTTTAATCTATGTGTGCTAAATGCCTTACAGGAAATGATCTCATTCAATGTTCCTAACAACCTAATAAGTCAGGGAGTATTATGATCCCCATCCCACAGATGGAACTGAAGCCACAGAGGTTAAGCAACTTAAGTAACTTGCTTCAGGTTGTGTCATTAACAAGGAAGGGGAACTAGGATTTGAACTTGGGCAATTCTACTCCGCGCACATAACATCTTAGTCTATACTGCCTCCTAATGTCTCTGACTGCTCCATGATCTTTAAGACAAACTTTGAGCATGGTTGCTCTGGTGATAATTGAAAGCACATGGTGCCAAAATGGGCGTTGCAGTATCAAGGCATTTGACATTCCTCAGGTATCCATAAATGGTGACGACATTCCTTTTAAGGGCAAATTAATCTATCCATTCATTTTTAAATATTGACTTAGATAGTCTTTCATGAGATTCTCCACATGTCAACTTAGTTAACAGAATGCAATACCTAATTTATTGTATTAAGTAGGTTATAGAGTTCATGGCTTTAAAAAAATTGATTAAAAATTCAGTGGCTTAAATAAGGTAGCAGGTTATTTCTCTCTAATTTAAAGATGTAGTGGGGAAGTCCATGTTGGGTAAGCAGTTCATGAAACAATTCAGGGACCCAGTTTCCTCCCTTCTGGTTCCTCTGCCAGGCTCTGTACATTGGAAGCTAGGTCACCACCATGTCCTTGTTCCAGATGGCAGGAATAGAGAAGGAGGAGTGGTGTAGGGTAAGTAATTTTCTTTTAAGGAAGTAATGTGGAAAATATAGACATTGCTTCATCTTACACTGTATAGATGAAAACAAAGTCACGTAGCCACACCCAGCCACAAGGGAGAATAGGAAATGTATTCTTCAGGTGGATGGTCCTGAACCCAGCTAAAAATCAGTTTTAATGGAAGAAGAGAAAAATAGATTTGGGTGGGAGGAGGAGCCAGCAGTCTATCACACATAGGTACACGACACTACCTACAAATCAATTTCTGGTTATAGCATTTTTTTTTTATAGGATCTCTGAAGAATATTATTTTTGTTTTCCATGACTAGGATGAGAGTTAAAATGACTTTAAAGCCAAACCCTAATACCACTGATCGAAGGGTGTGTGGGTAACTAACAGAAGGAATTTAGTAAACATATATTGTTTTGTCTGCCGAGCATCTCTCCCTCCTTTGCCAAATAGTCATGACCCTTTTTTAGGAAACTGACCCTCTCCCACTCCTTGTGGTTGTTGTTGGGGGCTGGGGAAGGGATACATCTTGCAAGTGTCTGCTATACATATAACCAACTTCTGAGGAAAGCTGACCCAAGTAGTTCTCTGCATAAAACTACTCAGATGCTGTATGTACCATGGTATGGATCCATTGGATGACTCCATCCAGGGGCCCCAGTTATATCATCTTTCCCTTTGTCTCATCAGATGAGGGGTAGCATATTTCCCTCCTGCTGTAGCTAATCTCTGGACAACCTCCCCATTGCTTGTTTGCTCTCAGCAATTCCATTGCCTGCATAGCTCATTCCCTGTGTTGGATTTTCTCTATGGTAAATAATTGAAATGGTTTCTACTCTCCTGGTTAGACCTTAACTGATAAGATGGCCTACTCCATTGGATTGTTACAGTTTCTGCCACACACAAGGACTGACTGGTTGCCTTTTAGTCCCAATTCTCAGTTCTCTCAGAAAGAGAAACTGATTAGCCCTGTTTGTTTCAGGTTCTTGATAAGGGGTTGGGAGTGGGGAGAAAGGAGAAGTGAATGAGAGATGGTAATTCATAGCTCCTATTATGAGCTGGAAAAATAGCCCACAAAGTATCTGCTACAGGAACACCGAATGGGGAATGGAGGACCTGAATGACTGTGTTACCCCATAAAACTTTTAGTAATTTTTATTGGGCTCACAACCTTTATTATAACCATAATCATCTTTATAGTCAAAATAACTCTTCAATTGTCTTTTTAATTTTCTAACCAGTGAAAGGCTTTAGCTTGTTATCTCTACCTGGGGTTAGCGGCCTTGCATGGATGGCTCTGTGAGATGAAAAGTTTTTGAAAACCCAAAACCCAAAAGAATTAAAGAATTTAGATGTCTTGATATTACTCAAATATTACTCATAACTGTGACCTGTAGCTATAGTCTGAGAATGGGACAGTGGTTGTCCTAGAATGGGGGTGTATTTCAGTTCAGGTTCTCGGAGAAGCAGACACCAAGATGAGATTGAACGTGCAAAAAAAGCTTATTTGAGAGACCATCAATAAAGGATAAAGGGAAGGAAGAAGGAGTCAGAGGGAAAGACTTCCGACCACGATGAAAGTCTATCACCTGGGAAAACTAAAGGGAAGTGACAAAAGATTAATTAAGGAGAGCCTTCACTCTGGCACAGTTCTAAGAATGATTTTTTTGGTCATGCAAATGGGAATCCTTGAGCCAAACCTGCCCATTAGAGGAATCCTGAATCCCTTGAGAAATGGCCTTCACTAACACTCCTGCTGTGCTCAGTAGTGACTGGGAGCTGCCCAGGGGAAGTGTCCTCCTGCGTGAATTCCATGATGGATCCTGCAGGGCAGTGGCTGAGGCTGAAAGTGAACTATGCTCCTTGCAGCAGGAGATCTTAATGGGGGCATTTCCATGGATGCTGCAGAGGGTAGCAAAGTAGGAGATGATTCTTGATGCCAATTCTACACACAGCCCATGCTTGCCCCAACCCTTTCACTTCCCACTGGACAATGCACACTGCAGGATGTACATCTCATTATCATGTTAGTCTAGGTCACCATGGCAATTTCAGGATCTGATGGTGGCCTATTTACCTGGATGAGTTGAGTGGAGTGGAGGAGAAAAGAGCCAGGAGAGGGTATGTGGATGGTGGCCTGGCCAGAGTGGTCCCAGACTGAGTGTCCACATAGGTAGAGGGCTGAGAGAGAGCCAGTCTTTGATGAGGGCTGTCCTCTCAATTTCCAGCTTTCCTAAAGAACATTTGCATTTTTTATGTTTCATTTTCTGCCATTCCCCAAGACAGAGAATGCACCTAGATGCTGAAGCAGAGAATCAACTAGCACACAAGTAGCCACAATATCAAATGTCACAACTGTTACTTTTCTAAGAATGCTGATGTTCGTTCAAATTTAATTTTTCTATCTTAAACACATGAATTGTTTTATAAGTAACACACTCAAAATGAACTTTTATATAATGTTTATATTTGATGGAGTTATTCATCATCAACTTTATAACTTTAGTTTCTTTTCCCTAGATTAGATTGCAGGCCACTCTCTGCCTTGTCAGGGTGCTCTGTATTGACCGAGGATTAACAGACCCCTCAGGTGTGTCTTGGGGCATAAGAATATGAGAAGCCAGAGAGAAGTTGGATCCATAAAGCTATTGCTGTATCCTACAGAACGGGATCAATGCAATGGTGTTCTAAGAGGCCAACTGGGCCTCCCACTCTGGGAACCACCAGGACACAGGCAGGTGATGGAAAATGACTGAGCTGGTTTCCCATATCTCTTCACTTCTTGCCTGACAAGAAACCTCTAAGGCATTGTGGGTGTCTGAGTGACTCTTCCTTGCAATGTGGAAGAACCTGATTAATCCTCAGTAGTTTAGGAGAGAGTTGATGAGGGGCTGAGGTGAGAAGTGTTTTGCAGGCTGGAGAAGAAAGCCCATTACTTGGTGACTGAATGTTGCAGGATAAGGAGGAGTCAAGGGAAGCTGCCAAGTTTTCTGCTTAGGGCTCTGGGGGAATGAATGTACTACCAGTGGGGTAAAGGACACAGGAAAAGGGGCAGGTTTGGAGGGAGTTTTAAAAACTCATTTAGAAAAAAAGCAAAACAAAAAACAACTCATTAGGAGCAGACTGAGTTTGAGGTACCTGTGGGACCATTTAGGACACATCTCTAGCAGGCAGCTGGTTATATAGGTCTATTCTAGTTACTTATTGATACCTAACAAGCTACCACAAAAGTTAGTGGATTAACACACCAACTATTTTATGTATTTTCCCACAATTCTGCAGTACGGGCATGGTGGAGAACAGCTTATCTCTGCTCCATGTGGCATCAGCTGGGGCAGCTTGACTAGGGCTGGAAAATCCACTTCCCAGATGGCAAGGTGGTGCTGATGCTCCAGTGGGAGCACAGCTGGGGCTGTTAGCCAGGGGCTCAGTTTTCCTCCATTTGGCCTGTCCAGGTGGCTGGGTTAGACTTCTCATGGTTGTGGTAGTTTCAGAATAGTTGGATTTCTTACATGTGCTTCCCCAAAAGGGCAAAAACAGAAAGATAAAAAACAAGCAAGTAAGAAAATAGATTTTATTTAGGCAATTACAATAGGGAGAGCACACGATTTGGAGATCAGAGTGTCTCAGCAGGGTGGTTTTGCCTTATAGTTTAATAGGGAGGAGTAGACAGGTTATAGGTGAGATGATTACAGTTGGGATTGTTTTTGTAACCAGAGGAAGTCTCAGCCAGGAAATGTTTATCTCTGTGTCTAGCTAATTTCAAAGGATAAACGGCTCTAATCCCGGCTAATCCTTCATGAGACAAAGAACAGTAAATTGAAGAGTGCTGACCTTGTCAACAGGTTCAGGCAAAAAGCAAAAGGTCTATGTATGGCCTTGTCATAGGTAAACAAGGAGTAGTCTGCTAGTCTTAAAAGAGTGTACAATGAGTCTCATCTAAGTCATATGGAGAGGGTCTCTGTGGTAAACGGTTTCTCAGAAGAGAAACAGGTGGGGATATTTGTTAACCGTCTTTGTTTTCCATAAGTACAGTAAAGCTCAAAGTTGTCACAGAAAAGCATCTTAAGGCCTAGAAGTGGCAGAGACATTTTTGCCACATATTATTTAAAGCAGGTGACGGGTCCAGCCCAGATTCAAAGGGAGAGGATTATACAAGGTCATGGTTCATTGTGGGACACCAAAATAAGTCAACCACAGAGTCTGAACCTTGGGCTGGATATTTAGAGTGGAATGCCACTAGCATAACCTATGTGATAGCTGAAACTATGGGGTTGGATCACTCCCTGGGTGTATACTGTGGTAAGTGCAGAAACAAGTCCATCAAATTTGCAGACATATAAGAATGAAGTCTCGAAAGCTGTTATTTTCCTAGTTTCTCAGAAGCCCTTGTTAATACTGTTTCTTCATATACATTCATCCTAACCTTTCCTGGAATTTTTTTGCTAGTCCGTTTTTTTGACCATTTCAATATTCACCAATCTTACAGGAATGATGACTGTTTTAGCCAGAACTCCAAATTATTAAGTTTTTACATTTTATTTCTTTGCCCTGATTAAATCTGGCCAGAGGAACTAAGAGTCTGTTCAGCTTCTGTTAATAGAAAGAGGGGCCACAGAAAGTGGGAATCCCTATGTGATGTGGAACATCTGCCCACTAACAGTCTCCCACACAGGAACCTTCATCTGAAGCTAGCCAACTTTTGGAAATCTGACCTTTCTCTGCCTTGGTTTCCTTTTTCTGGACTCAACAGTATCAATTTCCTTTATAGCTCCTTTGTGAAGATAGGCTAATAGAAGACCATAAATCTTTTTTACTAGGTGAAGCATTTACCACTCTAATTAGCATCACCATTCAAAGGCTTTCATATTGGGGAAACAAACACCAGCATCCCACGTGTTTGGGTTAAAGGGAATCTTAAATCATGATTAAGCACAGGCAGGGCAACAAGACAAGGGTTTAGACACTGCCTGCATTCTGATAGTCATCAGACTCTTACGGAGATACTACCACGCTGAAGACACTTATAAGCGTGGAAAGGAAAAGATAAAACACGAATCTAATATTAAGGGGTTTGTAAAAAAATAACTTTTATTTCTCCATGGGATATATTACAAAGTAGCTCTGCACAAAGAACTAGTGACTCCCCCAAAACAGAGTTGGGTGTTTCAGAGAGAAAGTGACAGACGGGACAGAAGTCTACTCAGCTACAGGAAAATGTTGAATGGAAGTCCATTCACATGCGACAGGAAATGTAAATTCCTCCGCAGAAGGGCCAGGCTTCTGGGGGTGGGGGGGATCCCAGGGTCTGCCTTCTTCCCTCCTTCTCAGCCCACCCTGGGAAAGTGGAGGTAGGTGTGAGCCTCTGATAAGACTCAGCTGTGGGGTCCCAGCCTCCAGCTGCGCGCTGGTGAGGAGGGTCAGGGAAAGGAGGGGGAGCAAAGCCTCATGCGCATGCGCCCCGGCAGCCGACCAGCACAGCAGAAAAAGGCTCGCCCCTCACGCCTCGCGGGCCCCAGAGACGTGGCCCCGAGAGCGAGCGCGTCGCGCGCTCGCGTAATCTTCAGGCCTGGGCGCGCGCCTGCGCACGAGCTTCCCGGGCGCGCGGGCCGCGGGGTTATTAGAGGTGGAGCGCTGGGAGGGCGCGCGGCAGGAGGCGGCCGCCGTTACGGCGCGAGCGTGGTCACGTGGCCGCCGGTCACCGCCGCCACCCCCTCCCGCCCTGTTCTCTTTCAGGTCGGGCCGGGCCCGGCCGGTTCCACGAGCGCCCGGCAGACTGAGGGAGAGAAAGAAAGGAGGGGAGGAGGAGGATTCAGGGAATAGGAGCTGGGGAGCCCTTCTACGCCACAGGTAAAACAAAATAATGATGATGATAATCGTAAAAAAGCCCAAGCCCCTTGAGCGCCTCCGCCTTCCTCCAGTGCAGCCCCCACATGCAGTCGCTCCCGACCCGGCTTCCACCTCAGCTTCTCAAGACAGGTTCCGTGTCCCCTCGCGCCGCTGCTGCAGCCGCCGCCGACGCCACACGGGAAGGCCTGAGGGTGCTGCTGCCGCCGCCGCCGCCGCCGCCGCCGGCTTTCCCGCACCGCCCCCTGTTCTGCGCCTCGCGGAGTCGGCGTGGGGGTTGGGTGGCGGGACGAGTGGCTGCTTCCAGCCTGCCTGCCTGCCTTCCCTCCTCCGGGAGGTCGGGGTTTCGGCTGGAAGGCCAGCTACAGGAAGAGGGTAGAGCCTGGTGGCCGGGCTAGGGCTCAACTTCCTACTTGGTAAATTTCCCCGTTCATTTCAGCCCTGGGCAACAAGCTTCCTTTGCAGGCCGGAAGCGAAACGGGTCCGCAATCGCTAAACCTTCTAAGATGCAGCCTTTACAAGAGAAAAGCCCTAACTTCACTTTTGAGGAGAGGAAACGTGACGGCTTGTTTATTCACCTGTAATAACGTGCAAGTTGAGGCCTTTCAAGATATAAGAAAAACTTTGCAGAGGGTGAAAGTTGATCCCTCCCTACTTATCCTGGAAAAACAAACACAAACCTTCCGAAATAAGATTCGGTTTTACAGTTGACCTAGAGTTTGTTCAGTACTAGTTCTTACATAATTTTAGTTCCAGGGATAGGATGTGTGTTCAAGATTTACATTCTTTAGATTTTTTTCCTAATGAGTTTCTGGAAAGGGTTTCATTTGTCAACTCAGAATTGGATTAAATCTCCAAATTTTACCAGGTTGCATACCTTTGGGCCGGATTGCACTGGAATTTCTAGATCCAGTCTTTTCTTTTGTACTGTTTGTACGTCAAAATATAGGCCTAATAAAAGTGCATATTGTTAGTGGTATGCTTTTGCACAAAATACTTATTTAAAGCAGGAATCATTAAATGCAGGCATTACTGAAAAATAAACCTTTGAACACTTTTGACTGATGGCAGTAGCAAAGAAATTACTTTATATATTGGTTATTTTTCTTTGAGTTTTTCTGACTCTATGTCTTGGTAGTTTTCATGCCATATCTCTGAATTCAAATGTAAACTCGAGCATTTTTTACTACTATCTGCATTAGTGTCATATAGAGCAGTGCTCAACCTTTAATGTGCGTAGGAATCACTTGGGCCTCTTGTTAAAAATGCAGATTCTGATTCAGTAGATCTGTGATACAGCTTGATATTCTGCATTTCTAATGATCTACCCGGTAGCTCAAGGAACCATCCTTAAGTTGCAAGGATGTAGATAATTTGTGTGCTAAGAAATAAAGTGATGTATTCATCAATGAACGCATTCCTTTTAAAAATTCACTCTGGTGTAGACGTGGCTTGGGAAAAGGGGCAAATGGCAAGATGAACTGAGAAAGCTTGCCTAGGGAGATCCCTTATACCAAGTGAGCAGGCCAAGTCTTGATCCTAGGGGAGGGGTTTGGAAGAGTGTAAATACCATGTCTGTATTCTGTGTAGTGCCTGCATCACCTGGTCTGTGAGTTTTCTCATAGAAGCTTGGTCTACTTTTAGCTGAAAGACTTGCTCAGCTATGAGTAGTTGGGTGTTGTCAACATAAAGGCTAGGAATCATATGTCTCTGAATGTACTGCTGGGGTGAAAGTTTCTTTTATTGGTAGAAGTGTTGAGCATGTGCTGGCTGTCAAATGCAGCCTCAGTTGAGTAGTGCATTCCTGAGTCGTGGAAGCAAATTTGCAAATAATGGAGAGTCACACTTACTGAGGGTGTCCTAAATGAATTCAGATTTATTTCTAATGTAATTTTTCTGAGGTAAATTAAAAAGTTTAGAAGTGTTGCAGGTAAGTAACCTCGTATAATTCATGTACATAAAAATGGTTGTACTTAACTTTTTAAGAACTTTATGGAAGTATAACATCATCTACTTTTTGATAGTCTTCATTCTAGTCCCTGCTTTATTTTTGCTTCTTCATGTGATTAAATAATATTTATGATAGTACTTTTGAAGCACTTACTAAGTGCTGGGCATTGTTCTAATTGCTTTGCATATCTTAACTCATTTAATCCTCGCAACAACGTTTAAGGAAACTGAAGCAAAGAGAGGGTAAACCACATGCCCAGGTTTACACAGCTAACACAGAGCTGGGATTCTGGCTGGCTGACTCCATACTGTTAACAATCTTCCATGAGTATATGCTGCTTTTTTATGAATATTACAGTGACATTTTTTAGAAAGTAAATTAATGATGTTCTTTTTAATCCCTGTTTCCTAGTATTGTTGAGAATAATTAGCTTTACCTTCATTTTAAAAGTCAAATTTGTCATCATTCCTTTATTTCCTCCATTTTATTTTATTCTAACATGAAAAGCCTCAATGCTTGTAATCTCATCTGAAAAAGATATTGAAATTTGCAAAGTTTTATTTTGCTTACACTTGTTTGCTGGACCAGTCATTCTCAAGGTTTCTATGTCACTGTTAAATGTAAAAGTATCTACTTCCTTTTGACTCTGCAAGTTTTTCAGCCCTTCATTTCCTGCCTGTGCCTGCCCTCTCCCCCCGTGCATACCTGGTAGATTTATTCTATATTTGTGATCCTAACATTTAGGTTTAAGGAATTGTCTGGGTCATTCTACATTTATTATCCTAACATTTAGTTGTAGGAATTGACTGAGTTACTGACTTTTTATTTGGCTATTAAGGATAAAAAAAAGTGGAACTAAGCATTGGTCATTGTTAAGATTTTTTAACAGTGAGAAAGTAAGAAGGATACCTTCGGAATAAAGAATGCTCTTTTAAGTTGAATAGTTTGTGTTTCATGAAAAAATTAATATATCATCCTTTCCCCAACCCCTTTTTTTTGTCTCAGACCACTGAAAACTTTTTGTTAGCGCTAGACTGAGGAGTGGTGCTTGATCTAACACATTTCTCTCAGTGTGAATAGATCACTAGAATTGCACTACATACAGGGTGTGTTCTAGAACTGGAGAAATGTGAGGTTGTGGTAGTTCGAGGGGGGATGTGAGGTAGTGAGAGGAGAGGGAGGGCACTGGGGAGAAGGCCTGTGCGCTGTTTCTAGTAGCATCATTTATTACTGGGATAATGGTGAGTTTGGGAAGGAAATCAATATAACAACAAATCTCAGTTGTAAAAGCTTTCTCAAAAACACATCAAATGTTTAGGAAAATGTTTACCTTTCTACAAATGCCATGCAAACATTTAAAAATAATGTGTGTACAATGGTTTAGTAACATTAAACATTACATAAATTGAGTGATGAAGAGTCTAAGAGGTTATTATCTGTTAGAGTTGTCCAAATTCTACTGCTCTCTTTGTTTACATATTAGGGTAGTGTTGAAGCCTTGCTACTTGCTCATTTGCTGGCTCTTCCGTTTCTTACCCTGATGCTCTGTTGTGGAGTACTTTCTGGGCCTCACAGCTGAGTGAAAAACCCAAGGGAGCATTTGTTACCTGTCCAAATGATAGAAGCCTTCCAATTAGTATTTTCACTTATTTTTAATTTTAATATTTTTACCAATTCTGTATTATTGTGATTTCTATTCTGATGGCATGCTGGACAGTTACTTAGCCTCACAGTGCCTCATTTTTCTCATCTTTAAAATGGGGATAATAATAGTAACTACCTCACAAAGTTATTTTGAGAATTAAATGAATGTGTGTGTGTGCGTGCGTATGACATGCTTAATGCTATCATGTTAGTGTTAGTGTGTTCTGCTGTGGGTACTCTGTGGTATGATCAATCATATCCTCTTAATCAGGACTGACAATATTTGAAAGAGCTTAATGGAAATTTTACATTTATTTGGGATAAGGCTGTATGGGCGAAGAGAACAGAAAGTTTGTACTTTTTGGATGAAAATATAAAATTGGTTTGTAACGTTCTTATCTCTTTGGAGAATTAAATATGAATAAGTGTAGTTTGACAGCTCAGATCTTTTAAAACAAGGAAGTAGACCTGGAGAAAAAAAGGTGTCTTTGGTGGTGATGTGAAAGGATTGGTTTTGAATTTTCAAGGGTACTGTTGTGAAGGGTAGAACAGGACCACCATTTTTCCGAAGGCTTCTCTGACTGTACCTTTTGCATGCCTCAGCTGACTCCTTTGCCCCTTGAAATAATTCATCTTTACATCCTTCAGACCTGGTCTGTACACTCTTATCTGAAAGCTATGGTGGCACGTGCGTCTCAGAAAGTTACGATGGTGTGTATGCTGTATATCATAAAACCTCCTGTGGACAGGAGCAACCATCCCAAAATTGTACACACTAACTTTCCTGGCAAAATTATACATATTTACACTAACTAGAATAACAAAGACTATAAAAAGCCTCACATTAGTTCAGGTCAGGTTTTGTTTATGACTTAGGAAATAGTTTTTGGTTTTCATAGTCTTTTGGATTTTTGGAAATGAAGATAAGGAGTTGGGCCTATATATACTATATATATATATATTTTATATGTAATTATATTCATCATAGGGCCTGTCTCCTCAATTAGACAGAGAACTCCTAGAGCATAGGGCTTGGCATACAGTAGGTACTTATTAAGTGTCTGGTAGTTTGGATGAAAAACATTTAAAGATAATGTCATTCGGTCATTGTTCAGTGCTGCATGCGGTTTCTGTGGCTGACTCCATGAGAATATTTAGTAATTTTAGGTTTATCTATCATTTTACTTAACAGTTGCCTAGAAAAGGTAGTTATTGGGTTACTTTTTTGAAACCAAATAGTCTTAAGTGATTTGAAATAGGCATTATAGATTACAAGTTTTCGTAAATTTTGTTAAGACAAGAATGCTTACCTTTACTTTTTTGCTAGTCGTGAAGCCTACATTTAGAAGAATGATTAACATTTAAGAATTGGTTAGATTTAATTTTGTCTGACAACTTATGTCATGCTAGGTGTGGTATATATGTCTAAAGAAAATCCTGCTTGGGTGCATATATTAGGTCCAGTAATCATAGTATGATAGTTTAGCCAGCCACTGGGAAAAAAAAAATCTTTTTTTTTCTGTTATGAAAGGTAATGCCTATTGTGGAAATTTTATAAAAATAAATTATCAATAATAATTACCCACACTAGGAATTTCTCAAGTTTTCTTCCTTTGAGAGATTCTGAAAAACAAATGTCAGTTTTGTACTGCAAATATTAGTTTAGAAAGCCAAGTAACAGGAGTGTTTTATCTCCTAGACTTTTTGACCTTAAGTAAGATAAAAAGGTTGAACCAAAAGTAATTAGACCCCCACTTTTAATTCATGAATCTTCAGAATAGTTAGACCAGTGAGAAGTAGGCTCCTACTTCTGATGTAACCACCTTGGGTAAGATCCATCAGAGAGGAACAGTACTCACCTTCTGATGGAGTTGGGATGATACAACACTGCAAGAAGACTGACTCAAGTCATTGGTTCTTGCTTCAGAGGGCTACGTTCCATTTGCCGATACCCAGTGGGGACCAGAATCACCCCTTTAGAGTTTCCCCAAACAGGTATCTTTGAAGCTGTCCCAGCAGCTACCTGGCAGAAATCCAAGAGGTGTTACTAATATTGTATCTCTTGCCATCCTGGGGTGAAATAGTGGATTGGTTGCTCTGGATCCCTGGTAGAGCTTGGGGAGCAAGGTTGGAGAGGTAGAGTTGATAGGAGATGGGCCAGTGGTACCACTATTTCAATCTTGGTCTACTGCATTCATAGAACCAGATTTTTTTTTTTTATTTCCATGAGGTACCAGAGTCTTATCGTAAGAATGCTCATTTTAATAGGTAGATGTGGGTACCTTAGGGAGGCTTGAGATAAATTGCCTCCCCACTCTTATTTCTCTGACTAATGTAGGGGTTAGTTTTAATCTCTTTATCCTGAGAGAGAGAGGGTGTGTGTGTGTGTGTGTGTGTGTGTGTGTGTGTGTGTGTGTGTGTGTGTGTGTGTGTGTGTGTGAATATACATAGATATACCTTTTTTTAAAACCGAAAATGGATTCATGCTATTTTGTTGCTCGTGTTTGTTTTTCATTTAATATTTTATGATGTTACTTATGTTATTACTCTTCTACATAACTTCTTTTTTTTTTTTTTTGTCTTTTTCGTGACCGGCACTCAGCCAGTGAGTGCACCGGCCAGTCCTATGTAGGATCCGAACCCGCGGTGGGAGCGTCGCCGCGCCCCCAGCGCCGCACTCTCCCTAGTGCGCCACGGGCTCGGCCCGACTCTTCTACATAACTTCTAGTGGCTATGTACTATTTCATTGTGTGAATGTAGTATAAGTAGCCCTCCATTCTTAGATACCTAGATTTTTTTCAATCTTTATGACAAGTGGTGCTATTCTGAACATTATTGTAGCTATTGAACCTTTTGTGCCTGTGCATTATTTATTTAGGAAGAATTGTTGTGAGCCGAATTACTGGCTTAGAAGATATGTTCATGTTTAACAGTTTTGATATACATGGCCAAATTGCCCATCAGAAAGATTATGCCAATTTTCCCTTTACTGCAAAGCTGTTTGAGAGGCCTTGTACTGCCATTTTTAGGTATTATCATTTTTTCTTTAACGGCTTTCATTAGGTTTAATTGACTTTATAGTTCCTCTCCTTCTTTTGCCTTCTTATAGGTTTTAACATTTTATGTAGTTAAATCTTGCATTTTCTTTACATATCTTGTATAGATAGGCTTTTCTTACCTTATGTTTGTATAGCGATTAGTTTATATTTTTTCAACTATTTTTATACTTGCATTTTCAACTTCTGGGTTTGCGATTATTCCAGAACATGTTTAGTTATATAGTATGAGGTAGAGTCCAAAAGATTTTTAAGCTTTCTGTTAGCCAGTTTTCTCAGTACTACTTAATGAATGATCTTCTCTTTTTTCCATGTATGTCAGATACTTTATCATTTGGTCTTCTATTCTGTCCCTCTGTTTTTTATTTTTTAATGTTGTGAATGGGATTTTTTTTCTTTCTATATACACACATATATAAAGTTTATAAAATCTTGTGTAAAGTTTATATTTGTAAAAATATATATATACACGAGGGTACTTCAAAAAGTTTGTGGGAAGAGTCATATTATCTTAAATTTTATTTCTCCATGAACTTTTCAAAGTTCATATGCTTACCTGACTATTGCTGGTTAATAGAAGAGTTATTGATTTTTTTGTATATTTATTTTGTAACCAGTCACTTTCTGAATCTCTTATTTATTGCAATGGCTTTTCATTTGATTTTCTTAGATTTTCCAGGTAGATAATCATACCATCTGGAACCAGCCATATTTGCATTAAGGGTTTTTTTTATAATTAGTTTTCACTTATGGAAGCTGTGCTGGAATGATTTACTTAATTTCTTTGACTTGAAATAAGATGTTTTGATATGGTACCACTGATTTGATCTACTCAGGTCTCAAAAGGGTTTTAAAATATCTGGAAAACGGGCCGAGCCCGTGGCGCACTTGGTAGAGTGCTGCGCTGGCAGCGCGGTGACCCTCCCGCCGCGGGTTCGGATCCTATATAGGACTGACCAGTGCACTCACTGGCTGAGTGCCGGTCATGAAAAAACGACCAAAAAAAAAAAAAAAAAAAAAATATCTGGAAAACCACTCTACCAAATGATCTCTAAGGACCTTTCTAGCTCAGAAGTTTTGTGATTCTACTTTAATGTCAAAAGACTCCTGGTAATATACACAGCTTGATGTAATTTAAGTGTCTGCAGCTTCCTTTGTAATTGAGGTGGTCTAGCTACCCACTCCCCTCCCCTGCTGCCCAAGCAATTACTGAGGTTTTGCACTTTTATCTCCTTAGAGCTTGAAGATTTTTTTCTATTTGGTTTGGCAGAAATTAAAAAAGAAAATTGACAGACTACACAGTTCAGACTGTGCAACATTATGTAGCTTATTTGCAGTATCAAGTCTCATGATTTTCTCTTTGTGGCAGGGGATGTAATTTTCTACTCCTCATATTGGTGAATTTTCTTTCCAAGCTATGTTCCTACTATAGGCTACTTAAAGTACTCCAAGCCAAATTCTGTAATTGTCAAAACTGAGTGTAACAGAAGCCACTGGGAAGTGATAAATAGACCTGGATGCAGTGAAGGTAGGACAGGAGAGAGAGGAATGTTGAAGCGCCTAGATGTGAGTTCTTCTTTCTCTGGCCCCCAGACTCCTTTGACACTTTCTGCTTCTTGGTTTTCTGGCTTCCTATTTATTCTCCAGGTATACTTTATTTTCTTTCTTTCAGAGAATAACTCCCTACCTCCTTTTACTTTGGTCAGAAGTACGGATGCCTTCCACCAGTCTGGGAAGTGGTCCTGATCAGTCCCCTTACGGTCCTCTCTTGTCACAAAACTACCTGCAAAATGCCCTGACCAGTGGCAATCATGCATCCTCGCTTGCAAAGGGGTGACAAAACATTGATTAAGTTTGGGTTTCTTCATAACAAAACCACTGATAAGGAATCATTAACGAAACGAGAGAGAGACTTTTATAAAGAAAAATTGTCAGAGAATTATAGAATAGTAAATGAGTGGTTGAGAATTACAGAAGAGATAGTGAGGGGTTAGTGTTACAAAGAGAGAAAAAGTTTCTGAAGAGTCTGTTAGATCTCTAACATCGATTTCTTCCTGCGTTTTTAGACCTGTGTATCTGATTGCCCACTGAATAACTCCCATTTTTGGATGGCCTGTAGGAATCTCATATTTAGAATGTCTGCAGCTGAATTTATGATCTTCTCTTACAAAGCCATTTCCCCCTCCCAAGTTTTTTTTTATCAAGAGTGGCACCACCATCTCCCTAGTTCTTTAATCCAGAAAACTGGCGACATGTTTTACTCCCCTTTCACATATCCTCATGTACAGACATCAAACCCTGTGGATTCTACTTCTTGAATCTGTTATCACTCCATCCCCACTAGTTCTGCTCTGGTTCAGGTCCCCATCATCTCTTGCCTCTGTTTCCATAAGGACATTTTACTGGAGTCCCTGCAGCCAGGTGATCTTTTTAGTCTCTCACCTGGTTCTCTTACTCTATTGCTTTAAACCCTTCAGTACTCTCCACTGCCTGTATCTTGGTCTGACTCCCTTGTATTGTGTGATTTCATTATAAAGCACTGAATTTCTTTGATTTTTTGCAAGTTTATATTTTTGCTCATCTTGGGCCTGGAATATTCTGTCTCTTCATTTTACTGATTCTTGTGAGGTCTCAGTGTAAATGTCATTGCTCATGGAAGCTTTCTTACATCACCAAGTCTGTGTTGTGTGGTTCCTGTTTGGCCACATACCCTATACTACTCCATAACATTTGGTATGTATTAAGATGACCTTTTTACTCACTAGTCTGTGTCCTGCCTTTGACTGTTCTGTGAGTGCCAGGACTGTGTACATCATGTTTACTCTCATAGTTCTGGTGCTGTGCCTATTAAATGTAGACGCTCCATACTAGGTACTATTCTAGGTGCTAAAAATAAAACAGTAAGTAAGAGGCTGTTCTGGTTACTAACTGTTGTGTGATAAACCACTTTAAAACTTAGTAGCTTAAAACAACAATAATATTTACTCATGATTTTTAAATTTGTGTAGGACTCAGTGGGGGCAGTTTATCTCTGTTTCACCTGGTGTCAGCTCAGTGGGATTTGGAGTATATACTTCCAGGATGGCTCACTCACATGGCTGGCAGTTGATGCTGGCTGCTGTGAAGGAACTCAGCTAGGACTATTGACCAGAGCACCAACATGAGATCTTTCCATGTGACCTGGGCATGACTGGTGAGTTCTAAGAGGGAGTACACCAAGAATGAGCATTCCGATAGGCAGAAAGTGAAAATGGCTAGGTTTGGAACTGTTGAAGATTTTTTTTACTTTATTCTACTGGTTAAGAAGACAAAGAGTCAGCCCAGATTAAAGGGGAGGAGAATTAAACTCCATCTCTTGATGGAGACAGAAACAAAGAATTTGCAGCTACATTTAATTTATTATACAGACTAAAAAACAAACAAAAAAGAAAACTACCAAAATTGTTGGATGAATTAATATCTGTTTATGCTTTCATCTTCCCAAGAATCCTGATAATATGGGGGTGCTTCAGGAAGTTCCTGGAAAAGTAGAATTGAAAGATAGTACAAATCCTTCCAGGAATTTTTTGAAGACCCCTTCATATATCATGGCTGAAAAAAAGTCAAAGTACAACAGTAAGTAGAAGTTTAAAAAATGATGTCTGTTGCCACCCTTCTTAAACAATTTTATTTAATGTTCTCTTTTTCTGTTATTATTCATGTGGTTTCTTAATTTTAAAATTTTAATTGTACATATAACTCCTAACTTTAATGAGTTTTATGTTCTGTTTTTTAATTTCATCTTATCCTCATGCAGTGATGTTATTACCCTAAGTATATTTCTAGAATTGGGATTATTCTATCAAAGGGTATGTACAATTTAAATTTTGGTACTTACTGCCAAACTGCCTTATAGAAAGATAATATTAATTTATACCCCAGCTTTTAGTGGAGGAAAGAATTCATTTGCCCATAACCTTGCTACCAGATGGTATTGTAAATCATTGTTTTTGGTCAGTCTATTGGCAAAAATTGATAGATTGGTTTTATTCTTCTTTCTTTAATGTGTATTTAAAATCTTTGTCCATTTTTGTGGGTGTTCACTTTTTTCTTACTGATTTTCAAGAGCTCTTTGTATGCTAGTTTTTAACTTTTTGCCTACTGCATATTGCAAATATTCCCAATTTTGTTTTTTGCTTTTGCTTATAAATTTTTTTAATTCTTATGAAGAGCTATTAAATCTTTATGTAATCCCATATAGTACTCTTTTTCTTTAAGATTTTTGATTTTGGGATAATGTTGGAATGACTTTCCCTATTTGAAGATTGTAAAACTGTTAAACACTTGATTGATAACTAAAATTTTTATGGTTTCATATGTTTACATATAAGTCTTTGACCCATCTGGAAATATTTTTTGTGTACAGAGAAAATAAGGATCCAAATTTATTTTTTTCAAGTGGCTAAAAAATTTTTGCAGCATCATTTATTGAATAATTTACTGTTTTTCCCCACAGATTTGAAACACTACCTTTATTAAATTCTAAATTCCCATATGTTCTTGGATCTATTTCTGGAATCTTGGTTTCATTCCATTGAGCTATCTGTCTCTTTATGCATCAGTACAATTTCCTGTAGCTTTTAGTACATTATACTATCTGGGTAGGGCCAGATTTCCTTCATTATTCTTTTTTTTTTTTTTGGCTGGTCTCACACATTTATTCTCATAATTTTTGATAGTTTTTCAGTTGATTCTGTTCAGTTTTCTAGGTAGAAAATACCTGCAAATATTGGCGAATATTATATTTTCCTTTCTAATACTTATGCCTCTTATTTTGTTTGCTTATCTAATTCATTTGGCTACTACTTTCAGGACATTTTTAATTAATAGTGATGGCAACCAGGCCCCTTGTTTCTCTACTAACTTTAATGGTAAATGTTTTAAATATTACTTCATTAAACATTGTGCTGGCTTTGGTTAGGGAATGTGTGTTTGTGTGTGTGCGTGTTCTTTAAAATCATATATAATACTATTTTCTATTAGAAATGGATGTTAACTTATCAAATGCCTTTTTTGGTTTTTCTTAATATAATCATATTTTCTGTCCTTTGTCTTGCTAATATGGTGAATTATATAAATACATTTTTTTAGTATTAAGATATTCTTGTGTTGTTGGAGTAAACATTATTTGTTGTATTCATAAGTGTAACAGGCATGCAGTTATATTTATATGTTCTCTTTGTTAGGTTTAGAGTCAATATTATACAGGTTTTGTCAAAATAATAGGGAAGCTTTCCTTTCTCTGTGTTCTGAAACAGTTTATTTATTTATTTATTTATTTATTTATTTTGTCTTTTTCGTGACCGGCACTCAGCCAGTGAGTGCACCGGCCATTCCTATATAGGATCCGAACCCGTGGTGGGAGCGTCGCTGCGCTCCCAGCGCCGCACTCTCCCGAGTGCGCCACGGGCTCAGCCCATGTGTTCTGGAACAGTTTAAATAACATGGAATTGAAAGAATTTACCTGTTCTCTGTCTAGGCCTGGTGCTTTTTGTGGAGTAGCACTTTGTTTATTTTCTCAGCTTCTTTCTTGGTTATTTATGTGTTAACTTTTTTTTTATTCCTTGGATCAATTTTGGTAACTTACCTTTTCCTGGAAAAATCACTCATTTCTTTTCGGTTTGTTGATTAGTACAATTTAATAAATATTAAGGTTATTTTCCTTTTTTGTGTGATTCACAATTTGGTGATTATTTCTTACAATTGTTTCTTGGCAGAAGTAAGACTGAACTCAGTTCTCCTTTGTTATATTTTCACCAATCTGGCTAAACTTTAAGTAGTTTCAAATATAGAATTTTTGTAATTTTACATATTGTTGGTGAGGGGAAAATCAATAGACCAGTAAATTCCACAGCAATTATATGTATTTCTGTTTGAAGAATTAATTTCTGAATCTTATCTGTCTCTTAACAGTCTTATAATAGGATTGATCTGTTAGATTTGGCAAAATTCTATCTTAGACAGTACTAGTGAATCGAGTTGAATAAAGACAGGTTGTTCCTTGCTGTGTGAGTGTTACACATTCCCACAAAATGAAACTTTTAGTGATTGAAATATAAAAATATGAAACCTCTCGAAGTTGAAAATAGGGTAATATGGTCAGCTAGGTTACACAGACGAAGTAATTTCCTGAAAACAACTAGAAATGCTAGATAAATATATTAAAAATGTTTATTCCTTAAGAGCTAACATGGCAATAGGGAGTTACTGGGCCAAATCTGTATGAAAGTGAAATTCAGAGAGGTAGGTCGAGTATTAAGCCTGCTTTTTTTTCTGAGGACATTTGCTACATTCTGAGACATTTCTGTGACATTTCTGAGACCTTTCTGTGACATCTGCCACATTTTACTTTGGTTTTGAAGGACTCACAAAGCACAGGAAGTAGAAATTAAAGCCCGGGTTAGCCCAAGGTGAGGAATCTAATAGGAAATTTATCCCTGTGAAACCGAAACTCCAGAGAGCTATTCCTGTAGAGTATTGGTGAACTAAGATTAAAACCTACCATGCTCTTGCCCACAGGAGGCTGTAAGAAAAGGTGCCTTGGACCTGAAAAAAATACCCATTCATTCTAAGTAGTTAAACCCACAGGCCGTCCGTCTCCTGGATCTGCTGCTGCTCAGATTCACATCACGTAGCTGGTCCAAAAAACTTTAAGCTGTGAATTTAAAATGGTTTTAAGTACTTGGCAGAAGGAAATGAAAATACTCTCAAGAACAATACATTTTAATTTTAGGCCCCAGGGAATTGCCACAAATAATTTTCCAGAGAATTAGCCCAGAATAAAATATAACCAAGCACACAAAGAAACATGGCACCATGAGTAAGAAGCAGCAGAAACAACTCACAGATAGACCCTTAAAAACTTGATATTGGAATGATCAGGCACAGATTATAAAATAACTGTTTATTATGTTTAAATAGAAGATAGAAAATATCTGCAGGGAACAGGAAACTTGACAGATTTGAAAAAGACCTGAACAGAACTTCTAGAAGTGAAAAATACAGTAATAATATGAAAAAACTGAGTGTGGTTAACAGTAGATAAGACACAACCAAAGAGAGTTGATGAACTGGATATAGGAGAGAAGAAATTATCCAGAATGTATCATAGACAAGGAAATGGGCAACAAGAAAGAGGTTAAGATATACATGTACATATCATAGAATGAGAAGGTCTAATATGTATTTCATCAGTTTTCCAAGACAGAACGGAGAAATAATGGGAAAGGAGGAGACAGTGTTTGAAGAGATAATGGTTGAGAATTTTTCAGAGCTGATGAAAAACACCAGTACACAAATACAAGAAGCTCAGCGAATTGCAAGCAGGACAGTTTAATGGAAATAACACATGTAGACACATCATGGTAAAATGGAGAACACCAGCAACAAAGAGAATATCTTAAAAGTTACAGGAGAACAAATGACATTACCTTCAGAGTAGCTGAGTAAGTTACACCGACAGCTGCTCAGGAGCAAACATGGAAGCCAGAAAACAGTGGAGTGATATCTCAATGTATTGGAAAAAAATTTGCCAGCCTAGAGTTCTATATCTGATGAAAATACATTTAAAGAGTAAGGGTGAGATACAGACATTTTCAGACAATTGTAAAATATTCTCTGGTCGTGAAGAAAACATGTATTGATGGATATATTTTCTGATCCATTCTACTATTTATAATGAAGGATTGTAATATAGCTAAGCCATTCTGAGCTTCATATAATTATTTTATTCTTAGATAATTGTGTTTACACTTAGTAAACAGAGGTACTCCTTGGTAATACTTTTACCAACACATTACTCCAACTTTTGGATCTTGGCTCTGTTCAGAGTCTAAGATGTTATTTTAGGAAATCTTTTATAGTGATTAATGGATGTTTTCAAGTCTTGCTATATCAATGATGTAATTCTTAATACTCATATTTGAAATATTAAAAGTCATATCAAGAAAAATTTGGAGAAAATTGTGTCCTGGTATTTGCAAAAATAAATCCTTGAAATGACTTTAATCTCATCACCTTCCTAGTCGCAAATACAAATTTTGGGGTAAAAAATAGTAAGAGATGTGTTTTTAACCCATTAACAAGATTTGCATAAGAGAGAACCTTAGAGTAGTGGGAAAAACAAATAGAACTTAAAAGCTAGATGGTCCTGCAGTCTTGGTGAAGTGACTTCACCCTTCTTATACTAAGTCTCTGATCTGTAAAGTAGGGGGATAAGACTACCTTGCAGGTGTATCATAGGGAATAGAGTTATGTTTGTAAGAAATACTAAGTACAGTTTGTGAGCTTTACTGGGTTCCCAAATACTTGGCAACTCAAAAATTGTTACTACCGAGTAAAATAATTGAATCTGACAAGGAATTTGAAATAGTTTATTGTACAAATAATAGGAAAGAATTGATCCTTCTTTTAATATTGAAGAGTCATAGACACTGATAGTAGTGATAATTTTTTTTTTTAAGGCAAGAAAATGTCAGAATGTGGCTTTACCTATTGATTTGATGGTTAATTTTGCAGTCAGCTAGCTGTGTATGTTGCCCACAGGTGGGCATCTTCACATTTTTTATGGAACTTATAAGAGAGACGTTGGTAAGAAGGCAAGGTTAAATAAGTGACTTTCTTTAGAAAGTTAGGAAGATTGACAGCCACAACACACTCACACAGCCACAACACAAACACACGCACGTGTGTGTGCGTACACACATGCTCACTTGAGGTACTTACTCTCTTGAGGTTGAAGTTAATGATGATAGTTAATTTATGGAAAACCTGAATATTTTGGAAATTCAGTCCGAAAAATCATTATAAAGTTATGTACTTAAAACCATACACTTTAGTTTTCAGGAGTCAAATAAATTCATTGGTTTCCAATAATTTGGGATAACAGCCATCAAGAGCACACTAATTACTATTTGAATTTAAAATACTAATTTCTATAAAATATTTCATAGACCTAGACTTTTCATTTTGTTGTTTATAGTCAAGTCATGAAATAGAATGTTTTATGATGTAGGATAACTTGTACACATTGCAAATTATTTTCTACTTTTTTATGCTTTATTCATCATCTGGACGCTTTCCCTCACTGAGAATTGATACACTATGTAGAATATAGTAGCTGTTTGCATTTTTAAACTGCACTTCTTATTATCATAGTAAAATTTTAAAAGGATATAATGAAAACAATTCAGAGGTTTTTATTTTTGGAACTTGACATCATTTTTATAATGTTGGTTAAAGGAATATGTTGTATTTGTAGCTTTTGAGTTTATTCAGGTTACAGAGACACTAAAAACAAATCAGGCATTTATTATCTTTCAAGAAGTTCTAGGATCTTCAGTCAAATACTTTAAAAGTGATTTGAGTAAAAATAGTGACACCGCTTTATCTAAATACACATAATACACAAATGTTTCCTATTAACAATCTTGTTTTAATTTTCTTGATTCACTTTAGATGCTCATATGATGCAGAACTTGAGCAGCAGCAAATTTTTTGGCAGTTGGATTATGTGAATTAGTATTCATGCAAGGCTGCCTTGATCTTGGAGGTAGTCCCTTATAATCACAAACTTTAAAGAACGTTGAGATTGTATTTTCTAAGTTGAGATATTTTGCATTAGTAAAAATATATAGGCTTAGAAAAGACAGTGTATAAAACTTATATAGATTTTTTTTTTTCTTGTTTACATTTGGCTTTTATTTCATATTTTGAGCTTTGTTCATGTACTAAGGACTGGTAATTTCTTTTTCATTAGTAAATGTATTATGTTTAAAATTACAGGTTAAATTAGAACGAGCCTATGTTTTATCTTTTATGTCCTCTAATCTTGCATATTTTGAAAATGATATTTTTTGATTTTTCAATACCAAACTTTTCTGAATCAAAGTCAGTCCTCATGGGAATAGAAATTACTATTATTGTTTGTTAGGAAGGGTTTATTCATCTCTCTTCCATGCCCTAGTTTGACTTTTTTGCAAAACCCATGGATTTTTAGGTGCAATCATATCTTCACATTCTACAGCATTATTGAAAAAACTGATAGGTTAAACAAAGAAATCTAGTTTTTTTAGTGTATCTAGTAGTCCATTTTAAAAGATAACACTAGACAAATAGGCTTTTCCAGTTAGTCATAATTGCTTATTTAAAGTAAATTATGATACTATCAGGTTTTGTTTTTTTTTTTTGACCAGTAAGGTGATCGCAACCCTCGGCACGGTGTGGTCTGCACCATGCTCAGCCAGTGAGTGCACTGGCCATCCCTATGTAGGATCCGAACCCGTGGCCTTGGCGCTACCAGCACTGCACTCTCCCGAGTGAGCCACGGGGCCGGCCCGATACTAACAGGTTTTACTAGCTTACTTTTGTGGTGCTCTGCTGAGAAAACATTCTATTTGTGACATACTAAATAGCATTGTAGAGATTTAGTGGAAAAAACATAGTAGTCTCTCCTCAATGGCTTAGCAATATGGGTGCCTGGTGTAGAAGTTGGTGGAAAACTTTCAGTTGAAACACTGTAGATTTTTTGTCTTGAATAGTAATTATTCTTTATGAAACAGTTTACCAAAGACATTATTTAGAAATCATTGCAGTATTGAGAGGATCAGTGAAAACTTTGGTG
Source organism: Cynocephalus volans (assembly GCF_027409185.1). Taxonomy (NCBI): domain Eukaryota; kingdom Metazoa; phylum Chordata; class Mammalia; order Dermoptera; family Cynocephalidae; genus Cynocephalus; species Cynocephalus volans. The sequence continues at coordinate 30,734,576 of NC_084470.1, read as the reverse complement.
AACATAAATCTTTTTTATAACTGATTACATTTTAAAAGTTTCAGTACTATTTAATGATAACAAGGAATTATTGTTAATATTGTGATAATGACATTGTGGTTATGTAAGAAAGATTCTATAGTTATATGTTTTAAGTATGTATGTAGGGTAACATGACAGGAGGTCTGGAACTGATGAATAAGTATAACAAAATTTGATAGTTTGTTGAGTCCGTGACATGAATCTATAGAGAAAGAAAAGGAAGGAGAATGATGAACAGGGGTGTTGGGTGTTGCTGAACTGGTGGCTAGCTCCAGGGAAGTAGTCAGACCTTTGGGCCTGGGAAGGCTGGTAAACTCGCTCTCTGAATGTGTTGGAAAGCACCTTTTCTTTCCCCCTTCCCCTCTTTTTCTTATCAACTTTTTCCTTCTTCAGTACGGAGAGGAAGAGGAGAGAAAAGCACTCATGTCATGTCAGGAGTCACTTAGTGGGTTTGGGTTCTAGAGCAGTGTTCTTCCAAAGGCAGGTTAGTGGTTTATGAGATCAGTTTAGTAGGCTGCTACCAGCATTTTAAAAAACTAGAAAATAGGGAGTGTAATGTGCACGGTAAGTATAAATGTGGTTATTATAAAGTTTTTGTTTTAGTTATATAACATGTATATATGTATGTGGTTGTGATGTAAAATGTATTCCTTAGAGTGGGGTGTTTTTTGAAAAGGAGTAGTATGAGGATATTGGTGGCCATGTAGCCACTGGGAAGCAAGTGTCAGAATTTGTACATTTTGGGACTTGGAAATTAACTCGTTATTTCATCCTATTTTCAGATATTAGTCAGACAATTAGGAGGAGCAGTTGACCAGGAAGATCTGGCGAGGCTATTCTATCAGCATATGATGAATAAACCACATACAAAGTGAGGGGGGTAGGTGGGATGTTGGCTGGGAGATGCTGATCTCATTGTAGGGCCTTTGTAAAAGTGAGAGCTGTGTGTTATTTGTTAATTACTTATGAACTTTTTGAGGTAGGTCCTTCTTGTAATCTGTTCATTTGCAGAACTTCACACACATTAGATGCTACATTCTCTTTATATTTATACAAGTATTTATGTTAAAAATGTGTGAAAGTTTGAAAATATTAAATAAAGATTATTTAAAATATTAGCTAGAGACTATCATTTCATTTTAGACCTTTTTTCTTTTTTAAAAATAATTTACTGGTTTATTTTTAGCTTGAAATCACCCTCAGGGCATATTATTCCAGAGAAAGCAAGGGAGAATAGTTAATAGAATTACACTCTAGAGCCATACAAGACTGAACTGAAATTCTACTTCTATTGTTCAGTGGTTAGGTAGCTTGGGAAAATTTTGTAACTTTTTTTGGGTTTCTATTTCCTCACTGTGAAATTCCCTCATATGGTTATAAATAAAATGAGATGATTTGCATTGAATGCCTGGAATTTTATGCTCAGTGAATGCTTGTTGTTATTAATGTTAGGTGCCTCTTTCTTTACATCTCTCATTTTTCCAAAGTCTGTAATCTTAAATTGATCTTTTGCTTAGTTTGGGGTCCATTGGGAATATTATCTTTTGGTGGAGATCAAGAACAGACATTCAGAGATGAGAAATACTGTTTATTTACAAAATGAAAACAAATAATAGATGTTATCTCTGCTCTGGAACTATTTCATTTCCTGAAGTATTTGATGAACAGTGAGTAAATTATTATTTTATCAAACTAGCTCTATTAAGTGAATTTCATATAATGAAAAGGGAGTCAAGAAGTCTTGTAATAATCAGTTAACACTGGACTATTTACAAATTGTGCCCTTATCCCTTATGTTTCAGGTGATTGCAACTTTGATATTTTATGATCTTAAAAAGCTGTATGAAATATCTTTAATGGATAAAGGTATATCTTCTAAATGATTAGTCTAGTTGGATTTGTCTTGCAAAAGGACTGTGTTTTGTGGATTTGAATGATAAGTCACTGAGAGGGGATCTTTAACATTATTTTCCCTCCAAACAGATGTCTTGGCCTGCAGTGACTCCAAATCCTGTAATCCTTCCAACTTTCCTCTCTACTAAATAAGTTTCAAAAAAGTGGCATTTTTGTTATGAGTGACTTAATTCAGGCAAATATTACAGTTGAGTAAAGACTTCATCCCAGTGAGGAACACTTTAGTGTGAATAAAGTGTTAGATTCTTTATTTGTACTTTTAAGAATTTAATGCATGATGTTCGAGATCTCTCTGTCCCTCTGTATCTGTATTCAGAAAATGTTTTTGTATATATCCTTTCTTCAAGATTAAAAGTTTTTATGCTGTATTGTGCTGAAGTGATACACTATTTGATGCATTCTTTGTTAAATGACATTTAAAAACAGAGTCAGTCAGAATTCATTCAGGAAATAGTAACCATTGTAGGTCTTTCCACAGAGGAAAGTTAATCCAGGAACTAAGAACACAGGTAATGGAATTACTCAAGAGCCAAGTGACTGTGAAACAACCCAGACATTAACAACAGCAGAAATCCTCTCTGTTACCATTGGGCCTGGAAGGAAGATGAGAAAAGATGGTGTACAGAAGCCAGGGCTTACCAGAGTACAAAAGGCAGGACTGTGTAGGGAAACTAGAGTCATACCAGGGATGCATGATGGGAGCTGGGACATTATGAACTGTCTGGAGGGAACTGGTGTTATAGAAAGATTCTACCACGGATGCCATAGGAAGTAGAAAAAGAGGAGCAGAAATACTCTTCCTTCTGTCTCTTCTGCTTTCTAGTTACCTACCACTGCCTCCCCACTGGTCAAATCATCCTGGGTAAATCTTTGCCAGAGGGCTAGTAGGTTGCTTGGGAAGTGCACTTGCCTGTGATACAGAGTAGCACAGGGTAAGTGTGGGGGAATGGATCTGAAAGCATTTAGTTGACTAGCTCAACAACTGTTGCCAGTGTATAACATTCATCAGTAGATTGGTGCACCTATGCTCTCAAAGACTTTGGGGAAAGCCCACTCCCCTTTTTAAAATAATGATGGAAAGGATCGAAAGAATTCTCTAAAATCCAATGTTAACATCAACATTTCAGTTCAGTTACTCAGTGGCACTGTAATATTAGGTAAATGGGCTACAAAGATGAAAACACTTGGTTCTCAGTTTTGTGGTACTCGTAGTCTACTGGAAGAGATAGTTTAAAAAAGACAATTTTAATTTTAGTAGATTGTGTGATAAGTTAGAGGTGGGTACATGTTTTTGTAGGAACTCAAGTGAGGAGTAGTTAACCTAGTCTTATAGTTTTTGTAACATATTGATCAGTTTAGGATCACTAGAGCTGAGCTTTGAAGAATTGGTCAGAGCCTGCATAGAGAGGGAAGGGACACTGCTGGAAGAAGGTTAATGTGAGCAAAGACACAAAAGCCTAAAAGAGTTTAAAGCATGTGTGAGACACTTGAATTAGCTCACTGTTGCTGGAGCAAGTTTGCAACATATAGGACTATAAAATGGGGTTGTAGTGCCAGGAAATGGCTAGGTTATTTTTATTCTCAAGCTGATGGGGAGCTATTTGGAGGGTTAGTGGAGTGGCCTGATTGACTTTGTTTTACCTGTACTTTTCCACAGTGTAGAAGATGAGTTCAGGAGGGTGCTTTACTGGAGGTAGGAGACCTGTTAAGAGGTTATTGCAATAGTTCAGGCAGTAGAGTAGTGATGTACATAAACTGTCAGTGGTGTCTTCTTTTTATGTCTAAAGTCATTCATCAAAGTGCCTTCTAGTGCCAAGCTTCTCAGTCTGTGCCCCACTTTGATACACCCTTCTTTTATGTTATTTGAAAATTCAAAGTTAATTAAATAATATAACTTTAAAACAAAGAATGGACAAAATGCTATTTTGTTATCAAATTGCACACACCTCCCTGGATATTCTGATGCTTATTTTCCTTAAAAAATTACTGTCATAGGGTTAGGAAACAGGAGTAAGTCACAGACTTTGCTCTATAGAAGTAGAAATGGTCTGGTATTCTCTAGGGTGCTTTGCTCTGCTGGAGCCAGGTGACTGCTGTGTTACTGAAGTATGATGGAATGCAATCATTTCTCAGGAACTTGAGAAAAATTTCCTGAATTCCCTAATGTAGCTTCTGATATTGAAGAGTGACAGATTTGCAGTGTGACATTTAGGTTTAGTAAATATATCTTTTAAAATACCAAAATCCTGCATTTGAATAAGATCCATTTTACAAGTTGATTTTAATGTATATACTCTAACATAATTCTGATAATAACACCTATATCACGTGTATTATTAATATTTTCTTTTTTTTCTTTAACACATTCATGTCTAGGTTGTCTTACTCAAACTCTAGTGGGATTTCTACTGTATCATAGATGAGCAAGAAAGAATTTTTGTCCTCAAGAAGCCTATAATCTAATGGGGGTTGACAGTATTAAGTTATAATACAAGGGAACCTAAGAAATAAGTTAAATGGAAATATAAACGCTGTATTGAGAGAGTGATGTCATCAAGGTGGCAGAATAGATGGTCCCCAGTGTTGCTCCACCCCCACAACTGATCAATTTACAAGTATTGAGATGCAAAGACTGCCATCCTAGGACTGCTGGATCTTGGGCAAAGAGGAGGAGAAACCCACAGAGTTCCTGAAGGTGAGAGGCCACAGCAAGAGGGAGAAGGGACTGGTCTGACCCTTCCGAGACCTGGATGCTTCCAAGATGGCATGTTGTGGGGCAGGAAGCAGCTGTAGCACACAGAGTAGCTGGAGGGAAATGGCAAGAGAAGGTGAAGCCACATCAGTGCCCTTTGCGTGAAGCTGCTCAGAGTTTGCAGGGGAGAAGAGAGCTTAAGAGAATACCATACCAGCCCTCAGGCCAGCAAGGCTACTGTCAGGAGGGAGGGGCTGCAAACAACTGGATGTCACTGAATCATTGTGAGGGACAGTGCATGGCCTGCCCTCCAGAAGCATTTGGAGTGTGGGAGGGAGGCTGGCCTGCAGGGGAACAGCGTGGGCAGCTGATCTGCCTTCTGATTGGTATGGTTGCCACTCAGGTAGAGACTGGTGAGGGTGATTAGAACTGCTGGGGGTGCAGTTTGCAAGAGACTCAACATGGGCCAGAATTTCCACACAACCCATTTGTGTCTGTAGTGACCTCACAATACCTGGAAGTGATTAAAAGGACAATTAAAATTCAATCTGCACAAAAAGATTTCTCCAGAGAATAAGCAGCTAAGCAGCAAATTAGCTCAAGCACAGAGCCCAAGTTCTGGTCCCCACAGGAAGCTCTCCCAATTTAGGAATTATCCACAGGACAACAGATTAGTTCCAGTGCTGTTTAAGCAGTGGTGGGAGCTAATTACCACAGAATGGAAGAAAACCACAGACCAGAGACAAAGCTCTGATATTAACCAGTAAAGGTCTAACACCACCAAAAAACACTTATAAAACCTAGAAGAGGTAGTAGTCTTCTCAAATGCCCAGATATCAATGTAAAGACATAGAGCTCAAGAATGAACAAAGAAATATGACACCATCAAAGGAAACAAACCAGGCACCAGCAGTGGACCCAGAAGAACAGCAGATTTTTCTTTTTCTTTTTCTTTTTTGGCCATCAGTCTAAGAAAGAACGGCTAAATTCTAAATGGCCTTTGATAATTTTGTGGGATTTTTTTTGGCAGCTGGCCGGTAAGGATATCTAAACCCTTGACCTTGAAAGGTGGTGCTCTAACCAATTGAGCTAATTGGCCAGCCCTGAACAGCAGATTTATGAAATGTCTGACAGAGAATTCAGAATATCCTTCTTAAGGGTGTTCAAGGAGTCACAAGAAAATACAGATAGAAAATTAAATGATATCTGGAAAAAAAATTCAGGAGCAGAACAAGGAATTTGACAAAGGAATCAATTAAAGAAAAACAAATAGAAATTCTAGAAATAAAGAATACATTATCTGAACTGAAAAACTTGATAGAAAGCTCCAACAGCAGACTTGATCAAAGGAAAAAAACCAGTGAGCTTGAAGACAGAACACGAGAAATTATCCAAACAAAGGAACAAAAAGAAAAAAGAAACCAATCAGAAATACAGCAAATATTGGACTCCCTCAAACAAAATAGTCTCTGCATAATTGGCAAACCCGAAGGAGAAGAAAAAGGAAAAAAATGTAGAAAGCATATTTGAGAAAATAATAGCTGAAAATTTTCCAAGTATGGAGAAGGATAACAGCATCCAGGTACAGGTAGCTCAGAGGTTGCCAATCAAATTCATTCCAAAGAGGAATGCCCCATGGCACATCACAATAAAATTATCAAAAACCAAAGACAGAATACTGAGAGCAGCAAGAAAAAAGAAATGCGTAATATTCAGTGGAGTCCCAGTATGTCTCAGCGGATTTCTCAGTAGAAACCCTACAGGCCAGGAGAGAATAGGATGATATATTCAAAGCGCTGAAGGAGAAAGACTGTCAGCCAAGAATTCTGTATCCAGCAAAACTTACCTTCAAATATGAAGTAGAAATAAAGTCTTTTTGAGACAAACAAAAGTTGAGGGAATTCATCAACCCTAGACCTGCATTACAAGAAATGCTAGAGAATCTGAAAAATGATGATGCTAAAGTGTAGCAAAAAAACACTTGAAGGTGCATAACTCATTGGTAAAGTGGAATATACAAACTATTTCAGAATTCTCCTGTGTTGTAAGAGTGTTGAATAAACTACCTGTATCCTTAGTACATAGGCTAAAGGACAAACCTAACACAACAACAACAAATACAACAACTGTATAAGAGATAGGTAATATTAAAAGATGTAACTTGAGACAACAAAATGTCAAAAAGTATAGGAGAATGACGCCAAAGTGTAGAGTTGGGTTTGGGTTCTTCTTTTTTCTTAGATATCAAAGTTTAGTTGTTATTAGTATAAAATAATCTGTTATAACCATAACATGTTTTTTATAAGCCTCATGGTAACTAACACAAAAAGTTATATGAGGCATACTAAAAATAAATAGCAAGAAATCAAAATGTACTGCTAGAGAAAACCACTCAACCACAAAGGAAGACAGTAAGATTGGAAACAAGGATCTACAAAACAACCAGAAAAAAAAGTAGCAAAATGGCAATAACAGGTCTCTATATATCAATAATAACTCTCTAAATGTAAATGGATTAAATGCCCCAATTAAAAGATAGAGTAGCTGAATGGATTATAAAATAAGAATCAACAATATGCTGCCTATAAAAAACTCACTTCACCTATAAGACATCAACTGAAAGTGAAGGGATAGAAAAAGATTTCATGCAAATGGATACCAAAAAGGAGCAAGATTAGCTTTACTTATATCAGATAAAATAGACTTCAATCTAAGGAAAGTAAAAATAAAAGATATGGAAGGTCATTATATAATGATAAAGGGATCAATTCAAGAAGAGGATTGTATTAGTCTGTTTCTGTTGCTTATAACAAAATACATAGAACTGGGTAATTTGTAAGAAAACAAAATTTATTGCTAACAGTTTCAGAGGCTAGGAAGTCTAAAGTCCAGGAAACACATCTAGTGAGTCTTCTTTGGTGGTGGTTTTACAGCAATGCAGGGGTCTCACATGGCAGACAATGGCAGAGCAGAGATGAGAGACTAATCTCACTCACTCTCTTTTTAAAGCTCTTCTTTTAAAGCCCTCAGAACCATGGACCGTGACCACCATTTTAAAACCAATCACCACAGCATGGTCCTGCAATCTAATCATCTCTTCAAGGTCCATCTTTCAGTTACCATAATAGAATTTCCCACCCTCAACAGTTACAGTGGGGATTAAGTTTTAGGGGGACATTCAACCCAAAGCAAGCATATAACAATTCTAAATCTATATGCACCCAACATGGGAGCACCCAGTTATATAAAGCAATTGTTGTTAGACCTATTAGGAGAGAGAGACTTCCAACACAATAATAGTTGGGGACTTTAACACTCCACTTTCAGCAAAGGACAGATCAGACAGAAAACTAACCAGGAAACATCAGAATTAATCTCTAGGCCAATTGGACTTGATGGACATTTATAGAACATTTGGTCCAACAGCTGCAGAATACACATTCTGTAGCACATTCCTTTCTGTAGCACATAGAGCATTCTGTAGAAAAGACCATATGTTAGGTCACAAAACAAGTCTCAACAAATTAAAAAAACCTCATATCAACTGCCTTGTCCAACCATAATGGAATTAAACTAGAAATCAAAAAAAAGGGGGGGGGGGTGGACACTAGAAACTGTATAGATACATGGAAATTAAACAACATGTACCTAAACAATGAGTGGGTTAAAAAGAAGCCAAAAAGGAAATTAAAAAATTCCTGGAGACATTAGTTACTTCAAATGGATAGAATGGAGAAGCGTAAAAAGATGGGCAGTGGCTCTTTATGTGACTATGCCAAGAAAGATTTTTAAGGAGGGAGTTCTGAAGACAAGTGAAGGTTTCATGTAGTGGACCTGCAATGATGATGTCTTCCAAAGCTTATGTTTTTTAGATCTGTGTTTGTGTACCATGAGAGGGAAGCAGACAGAGTCTGAAACAAGTGTATGTATGTGGTGGGGGAGGTGGGAGGCGCAGGGCATGTGCTAAATAATTGTAAAGGCATTTGAAGAAGGCTTCCAAAATTGCCAACAAAGAAATTGTGACCTTTATGTTTGATTGGTCATTAAATATGAAACCAATGGGAAAAAAAAATTCCTGGAGACAAGTGAAAACATAACATACTAGAGCCTATGGGATGCAGTGAAAGCAGTTCTGTGAATGAAGTTTATAACAATAAATGCCTACATCGTAAAAAGGACTAATGTTACCCCTTAAGTAACTAGAAAAACAGGAACAAACCAAATCCAAAATCAGTAGGAGAAAAAAAAAAAAAAAAACAGATCAGAAATAAATGAGTTAGAGATTGAAAAAACAATAGAAAAGATTGATGAAATGGTTGGTTTTTGAGAGGACAAACAAAATCTATAAGCCTTTCGTTAGCATAATGAAGAAGAAAAAAAGACAAATAAAATCAGAAAATGAAGACATTAAAAATGAAGACATTACAACTGATACCACAGTAATACAAATGATCATAAGAGACCACTATGAACAGCTATATATGAAAAAACTGGAAAACCTAGAAGAAATGGATAAATTCCTGGACACATACAACTTACTGAGGTTGAATGATGAAGAACTAGAAAATCTAAAAACACTAATTACAAGTAATGAGATTGAAGTAGTAGCAAAAAGTCTCCCAACAAAGAAAACCGGAGGACCAGGTGGCTCCATTGCCAAATTCTACCAAACATTTAAAGAAGAACTAACACCATTTCTTCTCAGATTCTTCCAAAAAATGGAAGCGGAGGGAATAACTTCCAAACTTATTCTACAAGTCAAGTATTACCCTCATACCACAAATGGAAAAAGATACAACCTGAAAAGAAAACTCCAGACTGGTATCCCTAATGAACACAGATACTAAGATCCTCAACAAAATACCAGCAGACAGAATCCAACTACACAGTGAAAAGATCATTAACCATGATCAAGTGAGATTCATCCCAGGGATACAAAGATGGTTCAGCATATGCAAATCAATAAATGTGATACACATAACATGAATAGAACAAGTGAAAAAAACTATGTGATCATTTCAATAGATGCACATAAAGCATTTGGTAAAATTGAGTATCCTTTCATGACAAAAACACTCAACGAATTAGGTATAGAAGGAATGTTCCTCAACACAATAGAGGCCCATATATGACAAATCCACAGCTAATATCATAATGAATGGACAAAAATGGGAGGCTTTTCTTCTAAGATGTCTACACATACAATGCTATCCCTATGAAAATACCAACAACATTCTTGACAGATATAGAAAAAATGATCTTAAGATTTGTATAAAACCACAAAAGACCCCATATAGCTAAAGCAGTCTTGAACAAGAAGAACAAAGTTGGAAGCGTCACACTTTCTGACTTCAAAAATATACTAGATAGCTATAGTAACCAAAACAGCATGGTACTGGCATAAAAACAGACAATAGACCAATGAACAGAATAGATACCCCAGAAATAAACCCACACAGTTACACTTACAGCCAACTGATTTTCAACAAAGCTGCCAAGAGTATACAGTGGGGAGAGGACAGCCTTTTCAATAAGTGGTGCTGGGAAAACTGGATATCCACATGCAGATGATTGAAATTAGACCCCTGTCTCTCATGATACACAAAAATCAACTCAAAATTGTTTAAAGACCTAAATTAAAAACCCAAACATGTGAAACTACTAGAAAAAAATGGGAAATGCTACATGATATGGGAGTGGGCAGTGCTTTTTTTGGGTGAGACTACAAAGGCATAAGCAACTAAAGCCAAAATATACAATTGGGACTACAAGCTAAAAAGGTTCTGCACAGCAAGGGACACTATCAACAAAGTGAAGAGACAACCTACAGAATGGTTCTTTTTTTCTCAAAAGATGTACAAAGGGCCAGCAAGCATATGAAAAAAAATGCTCAATATCACTAATCATCAGGGAAATGCAAATTGAAACCACAGTGAGATATCTCACTTCAGTTAAAATGGCTGTTGTCAAAAAGACAAATAACAAATGCTGACAAGGATGCAGAGAAAATGGAACTCTTCTACATTGTGGATGGAAATGTTAATTGTTATAGCCATTATGGAAAATGGTATGGAAGTTCCTTAGAAAACTAAAAATAGATCTATCTTATGACCTAGCTATCTCACTACTGGGTATATACCAAAAGGAAATGAAATCAGTATATCAAAAAGACCCCTTCACTCCCATGTTCATTGCAGCACTATTCACAGTAGCCAAAAGATGAAATCAACCTGAATGCTATTCAGTTGAAGAATAGATTAAAAACTGGTATGAATATACAGTGGATACTATTCAGCTATAAAAAAGGATGTTCTTTTATTTGTAGCAACATGGATGGAAGTGGACACCATCATTCTAAGTAAAGTAAGTTTGGCACAGAAAAATACTGCATGATGTTGCTCATGTGTGGAATCTTAAACAAAAAAAGTGGTTGTCATAGAAGTAGGGAGTAGAATAATGGTTACGAGAGGCTAGGGGTAGGGGGCGGGGTGGCTGGTAGGAGACGTTGTGGTCTAATAGATACAAAATTATGCTATCCTAAGTGAATCATTGTGCAGTATATGCATGTATTTAAACTACACAGTGTATCCCACAAATATGTAGAAGTAGATGTTTAAAAAACCAAAACCAAAAACACTCTGTTAAGGGAATTTAATGGAAGCAATTTATTGTATTTTATGTCTAAAACAAGTGGTTTTTTTTCATATTTTAAGATCTCTAAAATCAGCATATTTCTTAAAATTAGACGGCATTTTACAGAGAGCTGTATTTTGAGAATAATAATGGCATATAGGTCCTGGAGGATGAGGAATTTTAAGTGGAGAAAGTTCTAAGAGAAAGCACCCAGGCATGAAAGCCATAATGTGCTAAAGGAATGAGAAGTGCTTTTGGGAGACTTAGCATTTAGGGCTCAAGAATGACATAAGAAGAGGTTACATGAGGTAGGTGGGTTGAGTTCCTCTTATAGGAAACTTTGAAGGTCAAACTGGAGAGGTGAAATTTTACTCTGTAGTGAATGGGAAGGTACTGAAGGGTTTTGAGGTGGGAAAAGTATGCTACATTTTAGACTTTGAATTTCTTGACCTGCATTTGGGAAAACAATGGCGTATTGGAATTAGGAGAGGAATTGAAGGAAGAGAAATTGTGCTGTTTTGAAGTAACAGCTTTTTTAATAGAAAGGAAAAGAAAGAAAAATGTTACAGAGGTAGAACTGGCAGAAATTGGTGACTGACTGACTGGAGGTGGGTGAGTGGTTGTGAGGTAGAGATACCAGAGTTACTAGCATGGGTGACTAGGTGGAATATTATCACCTGATAGCTGAGACTAATTCAGTTGGTATATGAAAACAAATTTGATCTTTGTGAGAGATGTGACTCTTCCATCATGCATGTAGAAGGAAGTGGCAAAATTCAGGTCTGGGGGTCAGAGTGATGGTCAGGACTAATGACAGAAATTTAGAAGATATCTGTAGACTAAGAAATAATTGAATACATTTCAAGGGGATGTGTCCCTTGAAGAGAACAAAGGGGAGAATATTAGAGATCCACAGAGAACTATCTGTATTTTTTGAATGGCTTTATTGAGATATAATTCACATAAAGATTTCACCTATTTGTAAGTATACAATTAAATGGCTTCAAGATAGTCACAGAGCTTTGCAACCATCACTACAATCGATTTTTGGAACTTTTTCCTCACCCCTAAAATAAACATTGCACCACTTAGCCATTGGCTCTTCTATTTCATTTAGTGATTGTCCCAAGCCATTTTTGCAAAGACTTTATTACTTATCATGTGTATGCAGCAAATTCTCTGTTCTTAGTTTGTTCAGCTGGTGTTTTGACAGAGACTGCCTTGAATGCCAGGAGCTAAAACAAACAAACAAAATACTTCAAACTAACAAATAGAAGAAGAATGTCTCCCCCAGTCTTTGCAGATTGGCTCCTTGTTGGGGCACTCCCCTTAACACTTAGCCAGGCTTGCATTGAGCCTAGGTATCAGTCCAGGGTAGAAGCCTGAAGTCTACTCAAGTCTTTTCTGATCATGCAACTTGGTGTGGGCATGTGTGTTGTCTTCCACATTCCCCTCTATACTCCTAATTTGTCAAAGAAATTCTCCCCAGCTTTTGCTTCTGGGCCTTAGGTGGTCTACTGAATGTTTAGACAGTAATCTTTTGTCCCAGGCGTCTATGGGTTGTTAGTTCTGCTTGTTGTGTTTTCAAGGTGACCATCACTTTTCTAGCCTGAGTTCTTCAGTGAAACAGAAATGAATACCTTGCATCAGTTTTTCGGATAGTTCCAAAACAGTTTAGAACTGATAATGTACAATAATTTTCCAATAAGGTCTGTTCTGCTCTCTCTGGAATTAGAGTACCACACAAGGAAGACAGCCTGAGGCTGCCGTTTATGCCAGGGAAGAAATAGGTCTAGGTCATGTAAAAATACCATGAAGCTTTTTTACAGTTTTAAAGTTGCCTTTTTCTTGATTCAGCATTTGCTTGGTTGTTGTAAAACTTTGACTGCTTTCCAGAGTTTTGATAAAGTTGGTTCTGACAGTTACTGCTTGTTTTTCTATGTTTCTGTGGGGTGAGAGAACTTGCAGTTTCCTACTTTTCCATTTTGGTGACTTTACTCTTCGTTGTGGTTTTGATTTGCATTTCCCTGATGACTAATATTGAGCATGTTTTCATATGCTTATTGGCCATTTGTATATCTTCTTTGGAGATTTGTCTGTTCAGACCCTTTGCCCTCTTTTTAATTGGATTATTTGTCCTTCTATTATTGAGTTTTAAGTGTTTGTTATATATTCTAGATATGTTTCTTATCATATGTATGATTTAGAAACATTTTATCCCATGCTGTGGATTGTCTTTTTACTTTGTTAAATTGTTGAGTTGTTCTTTGAAAAGCACAAAACTTTGTAATTTTGATGATACCAAATTTATCTTTTTTCTTTTGTTATATGTGCTTTTGGTGTTATATTTAAAAACTACCTGTATTTAAGGGTCAAGCAGAGAAAAATGAGTGAGTAAAGAAAACTAAGAGGTAGAAAAGAACCAGGAGAGGACTTTGTCAGATAAATCAAGTAAAGAGGGTGGTTTAAGTTAGGGGTAGTTAATTGTATCAAGTGTTGCAAAGAGGGTTTGATGAAGAACAGGAGTGATAGGAGAAACTTAAAAGGTAGGGTGTCAGAAATGCCTATTGGCACTGGAAATGGAGGGTGGTCTATATAGCCAGTGATAAGCTAGCATGTGTTATGAGAATGACTGTTGGGTACTTGATTAACTTATTTGAATTTTAATGTTGATTACAGGAGTCGGTGAGTTGTGGTATGGAATTATGATTAGGTTTCTCATAGTAGTACTCCGTTATGCTTTTCACTTTTTTCCGCTGGTGGTGGTTGTAGATGCTTTCTCAGATGCCTGCTCAGTCTGCTAGGCCCCTCTTGTCTGGGAAGTGATATCTTTGCTCCAAGAGTGGGCCTTTGCAGCTTTGTTTGTAAGGGTGCCCTCATATTCCCAGTACATAGCTATTCAGACCATGGGTGGGACCTCTGGGCTAGACTGGGCTAAGTAGTTTTTCAAAAATTTGAAAATGGTAGATGGCAAAGATGCAGGTTAGATCCTGCCAGGCTTTTCTTCTAGAAAGACATGTACAGCTGGGGCTGGGACAGCTATGGTTAGCCTATGGTCATAGATAAACAGAGGGGACCAGTGTGCAGAGAGCAAAATGAAGCCCAGTGCTAGGGTGGTCTCTGAGAGATGGAGTAGCCTTAAAATTCTTGGTAGCTTTGTAGTTCCTGATTTCCTGCCCATTGTAAAGATCAATTGTAATTCCTGTTCATCAGTTCTGTGAGATAGATACCTTTATTTCTTTTTAATATAAGTTTTCACTTTGGGCTAATCAAATTTGTATGAGTCTCCGTTATTGGTACACAGAGGACCTTATCTAAGACAGTGGCACGTTGAAATGATAAAGATTCCTCTGAGAGAAGAGAGGGAAGTGAGGAGGCAGCTTCCTATGAGATGCTTATACAGTGTTAACCTATGATGCTGGGCAGTGACATTCAGAACAATGATGATTTTTAATGTGGATTTGTGTGCCTTGTCAATGACTTAAATTTGATTAAGCAAATGTTTTACATTGTGGTTCTTTGGTACTGGCTTTTTAATTTCAATAACTTGTCTTTGAAAATGATTAAGTAAAAACAGTTTGGCATTATGTTGTAAAATGGAATGTGCACATAACCTGTGACACAGTTCTACTTCTAGTTTTGAGAGAGAAACTTTTGGATATGAGCACCTGGAGATGTGTTCAAGAATATTTTGTAGAAGCATCGCTTGTAACGGCAAAAACCTGGAAATACTCAAATATACGTCAGTAGGAGATAGGATGAATAAGTTGTGGCATATTCATACATCGAAGTATTATATAACAGTGCAAATGAATGACCTACAGCCTCATGTGTCTACATTTATCTTACAAACACAATATCTAAGTAAAAAATATTTAGTGTTTCTTCAGTGAAACATACATATAGTATGATTCTATTTTAAATGAGAAACTTCAAAACGAGTTAGAAACCAAACATAAATATAGGATACCATTAGGAAAGAGTAAGGGTACGATTAAAAAAAAATTCAGTATAATGATTATCTCTGTGTGCAGTGGGGTAGAAGGATAGAATTGGGGAGGAACACACCAGGAGCTTAGAGACATTGGCAGTCTACTTAGTTTAGAGGTGATTTTATCATGTTCATTTTAATATGCTTTCTGACATATCTATATATGTAATACATATATTCTTTTTGATGTATCAAATACTTCATAATACAAAGTTAAAAACTTTTATGAATATGTTTGGTATAAAAATATCTTTTTAACATAAAAATGAGATTCATAGGGAAAAAACTCAGCATTTTTAAAATTTAAAAAATGCTAGTCTTTTTTAATCTATTGTTCTTTCCAGACTTCTCTATTTGCCCCATACCACTTTCACAGGCCCAAAACAGTGCTATTTTTGACCTTTATATCCTCAGATTAATTTAATAATGCAAAATGCTAGGGATATTATAATAAAGTTTTTAATAGCTGTTTTCTGAAGGAAAAAATGAATGAAAGCAATCTTTACCCTGTCTTTTCTTCTCATAATATCAAGTCATTCAGCGAATTTATTCTATTCTTGGTAGTATATCTGGATTTATCTGTGTCTTTCTGTTCATAGGGTCTCCATCTGGATTTCAGACCCTTCATTTCTGCACTGTTTCCGGACTGACTTTCTTGTCTGTACTCTTCCCTCTCCTTACTTAGTTCATTCTTACTGATATTATATTAATTTTCCTAAAGCACTGCTTTGATCATTCTACACAGTTCCTCAGAAACCTTTCATGATTCCTTATTACAAAATGTTGAGGTATATATCTTATAGGTTGTGCAGCAGGCATCTATAGTTTGGTTTTAACCAAGGGCCCACAGTCATTGCTCCTTCCTTGATGAGACAGATACCTCTCTTAGTGGCTGCCTGGCCATGGGGCATGAATGTCTTGGGTAAGAGGTGGGGAGGAGTATCCTGCCTTGATATTCTTACTATTCACTTTGTTGGTAGCCTTCAGACATTCTGTAGCTTCAAATACATGGCTTTTTGTACTTGGATCACTCTCAGAGCAACTCATAGTTTGCAGCAATTTGTGCTAGATTCTTTTTAATTTCAGTAAGATCTTGTTTTCTGTCTTTTGGTATTTCTGGTCTACCTTGGTTTTCCAGTCTGGTTATGGTTGAAATCATTATCAGTAGAGTCATTATCATTTCAGTGTGTTATTATCTCAGACAAGTGTCTTTGGGTGCCAGTAACAGAAACCTATACAAGATCGCTTACTCAGAGTGAGAATTTTTATTAAAAAGCAACAAAGGTATGTCACAGAACTGATGAACAGGAATTACTGTCGATTTTTACAGGGGACTAGAAATCAGGAACTATGAATTTTGGGTTTAATTTTTGTGGATTTGGTGTGAAACAGGGAAAGCAAGATGTGTGTTTAGTCTGCCATCTTAATTCAATATGATTCCATTTTTGGAGTCAGTTTGCTCAGTAGGGCTTTTTTTTTTTTTTTTTTTTTTTTTTTTTTACAGATGGGGGTTTGGTGATAGGTATTCCCAATGTTCAGTTGTATATGTCTAGTTTATTCTTATATTTACAGGCCAGCAATTAAGTGTAAGAGTGATAAATCTTCCATGAGTGATGACATCAGTTGAAATATTTCACGTGGGTTATTTAAAACTTTATGTGATCTTGAAAGTTTTATTACAAAATGTAGATCAAGTATCATAATTTTGAAGCTTCCTGGAAAAATAAGTTTTATAAAGTTTGAATTAATTCAGTATACTAATACTAATATGCATGTATGCATGCCAAGAAAAAAGGGCCTAGCAGAAAAAGGCAAAAAAGGGGGTAATTTCCCCCATTTAAGCCTAGAGTTTTTATATTCTAATTTCTTAGAAGTGGCACATGTGTACCACTTATTCTTGAATAGTGCCAGTGGAGTTTCCCTTTGGAAAATTAATGATTTATTTTATTGGAAAAACTTAAATCATCACACATTATCAAGTTTTGGCAAGGATGTCTGGAAACTAGAGATATTATATCCTGATTATAGTGTAATTTGATAGAGCTATTTGGAGAGCAGTTGGGCAATATCCAGTAAATGGAAATTATCCATATAACCCATCAATTTTACTTTTGTATAGACTTCAGAGCAGTGTTTCTCAGCCAGGGCATATACTCCTCAGGGGACATTTGGCAATGCCTGGAGATATTTTTGGTTGTCATACCTTGGGAGTATCATTGACATCTAGTATGTAGAGGCCAGGGATGCTGCTAAACATCCTACAATTTATAGAACCAACTGCCACAATAAAGAATTATCCAGTCCAAAATGTCAGTAGTGCCAAGGCTGAGAAATGAGAAACCCTGCTTTAGAGAAGTTTTTACATATGAACAAAGAAACTTTTTCAAAGAAATTTGTTAAAGTATTGTAACAGTGAAAAATTAGAAATAACCTAATGTCCATCAGTGGGTGAATGGATAAATAAAATGCGGTATACATATATGATTCAGTACTTTATAATAGTTAAAGGAATGAAGTGGATTGATATATTAATAAATCTCAAAAATAATCTTTAATTAAAAGAAGTGCTTTCAGTATGATACCATTTATGAAGTTGAAAAATATATAAAACACAGCTCTGTTATTAAAATATGTAAACGAAAGTGTGGGAAATGGAGGCCACATACCAGTCTCATGATGGTGATTGCTAATAAGGTGGTGAGTAATAAGGGGAATGGCATTGGGGATGGTGAATAGTAGGTTTCAACTTTATCTCTAGTTATTCTTTTGTAAATATTCATAGAGTGAAGCAAGTGTGGTTTCATGTTTATGCAAATTTGAATGCATTATGTGGATGTTATTTGTTATAAAATCTGGTTGATGGGAACATGAATGTTTGTAATATTACTATTTTTTTTTGATGGTTTTAAATTTCTCAACAAAAAAAACCTTATCCACGAATTTTTCATAGTCCTTAGAATGTATGTTTCTGTTTCTTTTTTCAGTTCTTCCTGTCCAGGAAATTAACTTGGCTTCCTGTGGAGAGAAGTGTAACTATTTTTTTTATTCATTGTTTTAGTTTATGTGTATAATTGTGAAGAAGCTATGATGATTGGCATTAACCATTAAATCTTAATTCACAAAAGTGAAAACATCATAAAGAACTCCCAACAACTGTTTACAGATGCTTCTTGACTTACGATGGGTTATATGCTGGCAATCCCATCATAAGTTTAAAATATCGTTAGCTGAAAAGGCACTTAATACACCTAACCTACTGAACATCATAGCCCAGCGTAGCCTTCCTTAAGTGTATTCAGAACACTTAGATTAGTCTACAGTTGGGCAAAATCATCTAATACAAAGGCTGTTTTATAATAAAGTGTTGAATATCTTATGTAATTTATTGAATACTGTACTGAAAGTGAAAAACAGAATGGCTGTATGGATACTCAAAGTACAGATTTTACTGAATGGATATCACTTTTGCACCATTATGGAGTTGAAAAATAGTAAATAGAATGAACTGTCATAAGTTGGAAGCCATCTATTTTGTTTTACCTGATTTTTGTGTTTTTAGAATGTATAGAAACAATTGGCTTTCAGCAGAAACAAAATATTTCTCCTATTTAGACTTTTTATTGAGTTGATTTTTTTGTTGTTGTTGTAAAAGTGGTTGATTATAGTAGTTTAAATAATCTTTTTTAGTAACTATCCAGGAAATTAAGTGTCAGTGATTCTAGGAACTTTACTCATAAAATGTACTTAAAGTCCTTGTTAACTAACGTTTTCTGAATAGGTTCACTTAATTGTGAAAATTTTGTGAATGTTTTGAAGAGACAAAATGGAGATAATGTCATGGCTAGTATGTTTTTTTTTTTTTTCTTTTTCCCCAGAACACAATGATCAGTATTTATATAAGATAAAATATATTGACAGTACAATGAAGTGGAGATAATCATGACCTGTAATTTTTTTCTTAAAGTGATATAAAAATAAGTATCTCAAATACAGTGTAATTAAAAGTTATAATAACTATTCATGTTATCTTTGAGTTTAAATTATCTCAAATTAAATAACGTAGATTAAAATTACATTTATAATTATGTAGAAGTTTATAATTTTTAAATAAAAAGAATCTACCAAAAATTATCCCAAAGTTTAGAAAACCCAACTGTTTTAAATTTAAAAACTTAAAATAACATTTAGTTAATGATTATTTACCCTTGTTAGAGAGAGAACTTAAATGCAAGAATAATAAACTATATCTCTTTACATGTAAATATTAATCCAATAAAAATGAATGAAAATTAATAACTTTAAATAAAAGACAGGTCTTAAAATTTTAGATTAGATCTAATTTTTTTGTTAAAGGATTTTATACAAATTATAAGAATGGCTTAATTATAAAATTCATAAAGATAATTTAAATTCAGAATATTTAATTTAATATAATTTAAGCTCAAATATCTAATTATGAATAGTTATGATTTCTAACTATATAGAATTTGAAGTAAGTCATATAACCTTTTAAGATAATTTTTATAATTAGGTCAGAACAAGGCATTCGCTGTCTCCATTTAATTTTCTTGCTAACATTTGCAATTTAATGCTAGAGTCAGTCCTTAATTGCTGCAAAAGAGTTTGTCTATAACATGCTTACCAATTATTCTTCTATAATACAGCATGTAATGCATTTTAAGGATCAACTATTTAAGAAATAAACGTTAATTAAAAATTTTTGAAAGAATGTCTCAGTAGTGGGGGTGTGTGTGTAAAGTAGAGTTGATTCTTTGATGGATTCAATGTTTATGGGAGACAATAGCTGATTAAACCTAGAAACTTACTAGATAAGCTTTCCTTCAAGTTTAAGTATGTGCTCTTCCAACAAAGGCATAAAATTCTGGTTTGAGCGGAAGGGTCAGACCCTCTAGTTCAGCTCTTTCTAGATTGTAATTTTTAGAGAGATATTATGGAGTGGAAAAATAATTAATGCAGTTATTTTAAGATGATGATATACTCAATGTAGAAGAAAATTAATAATTACTGTAGCAATTTTGGGTTGTATTCCCAGATCCCCATATATATGAGTTCAGTATCTATTGGGGCACTAATTAGGGGGGTTTGGTGGGAATGCTTGTGGTTCTCTGACTTATGATATTAGTGTTCAGATGTTAATGATTTTAGTTATTAGAGTCTGTGTAGTAAGCTGAAATCCTCCTTTGACAGATAAAGAGGTGAACTACTAGCCTTTTTCCCCCCGAAATTTTAAGACATTTGCAAATGTTATGATAAAGAATTTTGGCTTGGTGACTTGATTTTGTGGATGAAATTTTAAAAAATAATTCTTTGTAGTCTGCTTTTACTTAATCTATTTTTAAAGTACACTGATTGTTAGTTTATCTTAAAGTTTTGTTTACTTATTTACTTTCATGAAACTCTCCAGGAAGTAAGATTGGGTACACACTTTATGAATAAGACCTGAAAAGCACAGGCAACCAAAAGAAAATAAACAAATTGGATTATATCAAACTAAAAAGCTTCTGTGCAGCAAAAGAAACTATCAACAGAGCAAAAAGACATCTAACAGAGTGGGAGAAAATATTTGCAAAATATACATCAGACAAATGGTTAATAACCAGAATATACAAGGAACTCGAACAACTTAACAGTAAAAAAACAAGTAACCCAATTAAAAAATGGTCAAAGGGGCTGAATAGGCATTTCTCAAAGCAAGATATATAAATGGCCAACAGACATATGAAAAATGCTCAACATCACTCAGCATTTGGGAAATGCAAATCAAAACCACTTTGAGATACTATCTCACTCTAGTTAGGATTGCTAATATCCAAAAGACTGAGAATGACAAATGCTGATGAGGTTGCAGAGAAAAAGGAACCATCCTACACTGTTGGTGAGACTGTAAAATGGTGCAGTACTTATGGAAATTAGCATGGAGGTTCCTCAAACAAGTGCAAATAGATCTACCTTATGACCCATCTATTCCACTGCTGGGTATAAACTCAGAGGAAAGGAAATCATCATGTCTAAGAGATACCTGCACTCTCATGTCTATTGCAGTGTTATTTACAATAGCCAAGACTTGGAACCAGCCTAAATGCCCATCATTTGATGAGTGGATAAGGAAAATGTGGTATATCTACACAATAGAATACTACTCTGCTATAAAAAAAAAAAATGAAATACTACCATTTGCAGTAACATGGATGGACTTAGAGAAAATTATGTTAAGTGAAATAAGCCAGGCACAGAAAGAGAAATACCACATGTTCTCACTTATTTGTGGGAGCTAATAAAAATAAATAAGTAAACAAACAAATGAGTGGGGGGGTAGGGAAGAAGACACCACAATCACAACAACTCCTTGATTTTGTTAAGACATGAACAGATATGATGTTGATGGGGGGAGGAAGGAAAAGGAGGAATTGATAAAGGGACACAAAAATCAACTATATTGCATACTGATAAATTAAAATTTTAAAAAAGTACATTAATTGTTTATTTTTATTTATTTTTTATTTTATTTTATTTTGTCGATATACAATGTGGTTGATTATTGTGGCCCATAACCAAAACCTCCCTCACTCCTCCCTCTCCCCCCTCCCACCCAACAATGTCCTTTCTGTGTGCTTGTCATGTCAACTTCAAGGAATTGTAATTGTTATGTCGTCTTCTCCCGCCGTTTTTTTTTTCTTTTGTGTGTGTGTGAATTTATTTATTTATTTTTATCTCCCACCAATAAGTGAGAACATGTGATATTTCTCTTTCTGTGCCTGACTTGTTTCACTTAATATAATTCTCTCAAGGTCCATCCATGTTGTTGCAAATGGCAGTATTTCATTCTTTTTTATAGCTGAGTAGTATTCCATTGTGTAGATATACCACATTTTCCGTATCCACTCATCTGATGATGGACATTTGGGCTGGTTTAAATTTTGTTTACTTATTTACTTTCATGTTTTAAGTATGATCAAGAAGTACAAGTAAAAAGGTTGTAATTATGAGAAAATAACATTTTCTATGTATGGATGTGTCTGTGTATATGTAGGTATGTTTGTTAAAACCTGCCTTTTTTCTCTCTGTAGAAAAGGCTTGAAGCAGCTAATACATACAAATGTGATTATAACTTTGAGTAAAAACTGAAAAGGCACCATGGAATGTTTCAGTTTTCTTTTTCTTTATATAAGAATGGATTGGTAGTTAGTTAAACTTGGTGTGGGCTGTCAAAGTCTAAAATTATATTGCCAAGTATTCTCCTAGCCTAAACATTGTTTCTGGCTGAAATAATGCATTTTCTTAACTTCACCATAAATTTACAACTTAAATCCAACTTTATTGTAAACCACTTAGTTAAGATGTTTGGTATCTTGTATCTGCTCAGGTATTAACTTTACAGACGTAACTTTGTAAAATAGTTTTAGCTGTAAGATAGTTTGGGGTAGAATTTCTCCTGTTTAAGTACCTTGCACCTGAGCTTTTCAAAATGGCTTAAACTTTTGATTCTTCATCACTAAATCTGGATGACAATTTTGCCTTGCTCTGCCTTTAAGTACTGTAGAAGTTTTAATGACTCAACCTTTATTTGAATTATTTTTCCATACCCTTGAAGGTAGCACCATATGAATCTTATCAAAGTTCAATAGCAATTAAATTTTAAAAACTTTCTGAATTGTTTGAATTTGGTGGCACTGAATCAAATAGGTTAATGCATCATTGCATTTAGTTTATTTGCTATGTATGCCTAGTGATTGTACTTTCAATTTCATGTGCTAGGGAATGATGCTAAGCAGCAGCTGTTGACTAGATTTTGGGTATCTTTTTCTCTTTACGTTTTTACATTCAATTTACATTCTTGTATATTTTTTGATGCTGTTCACCGTATTCTTTTGCTTTCTAAGCTTTTGACCATTATTATATCTGTTATTCTGTGAAGCCTGAGTCCCATGGGGTTATTGTGATGCTTCAATTAAATACAAGGGTACTTCAAAAAGTTCATAGAACAATTCATGTTATCTTTTAATTCTATTTTTCCATGAGCTTTTTGAAATACTGTCATATGTGTCAAATATTTGAAAAACGACCAAACATTTGTGCAGATGTTATGATTCTTTCTTAGGAGATGTGATGCCATAATTTCTGTTTTACCAAGTAGGTTTGAATTTACATTTGATTTCTGCTAGAAGTCTGAGCAGGGTCTTTTAAATGAACTGTATTTAAAAGTAAAAGACTCCATTTTGCTTGGAGAATTTGACAGGTAAAGCATGCCCAAGTATTCTGTAGCTCACCTTACATTGTAGAGCACAGTTAATGGAAATTGGAATTCTGTTCCTTTCAATATGATTGAAAATATATTCAGTCTCTGCTAATATAAGATTGTGATTTTTTATTTCATAAAGTTACATAATTTAAAAAAAAACCCCTAATTTAATAAGCTAAACACAGTTTTGGCAGTAGAGACAGGATATTTCTACTGGGAGAGGTAATCTTTAGCTCTTGAAATTTGGTCTCTAGTAACTTTCTTTTCTAAGTCCACTTGTCTCTGTTTTTTTTTATTCAGAGTACACCCAGCTAGTTTTTAGTTTTTTTAAAAAAAAACTTTAAAAATGCTGGTCTGGGACTGTGTTGCAATAATTATGGTGAATGTAACCTCTAAACTTATAAGGAATTATCCACATATTTACCTAATGTCTTTATCATTGGTTTTTTTTTTGGTGGGTGTGGGTGTGGGTGTGGGTGTGTGTGTGGGTGTGGGTGTGTGTGTGTGTGTGTGTGTGTGTGTGTGTGTGTGTGTGTGTGTGTCTGACCTTCCATCTGTGTCTTCATTTAGTCTGGAAAAATTTTAACTGTTATCTATTTGAATATTCTCTATATTAGTTTTTCTTTTATATCCTTTTATAATCCTGATTTATTTGTGTTTTAGACCAGTGCTACTCAAAGTGTGGTTTTCATATCAGTATTCAATCTGCAAACTGATTTCACTGGTTTGTAATGAATTAATGACAGAAATTCAGAGTAAACATTTAGAAGCTTTTATAGCAACTTGACATTACCATGAAATCTAAGCAGTGTGGTTTTTTAAAAAATTTACTTGTATTGCATTTTGCAAAAGCTTTTCTCAAAGGGAATGTTAAAGTTAAAATAAGAAAAAAGTTTCTCTCCCTAGTGGATTGGCAATTAAATGGTCTTTCATGACGTAGTTTCAGAAGTATTTTGTTAGTCCTCTCTCAATTTATTCTTTGTATTTCTTAAATGCTCCTACGTATTTTTTTTTTGTCTCTCTGAACTGCATTTTACATAGATTTTTAAAAATCTTTGTTTACTAATTCTTTTTCTTTTGAATGAATCAATTTGTATCAACTCTGTTTAACTCTTGTATGGCATTAAAATTTTTACCTATGATTTTTATTTCTTCAGGTTTTATTTATATATATATATATATATATATATATATATATATATATATATATATATATATATATATATATAGCCTGTCTATTGCTTGAAACATTCTTATTATATAATCTTTCCAGTAATTGAAGAATCTGTAGTCTAATTCTGCTGTGTCTTGTTTTCTTGTTTGTGTTGGCTCTCATTCATTGTGTCTGGTATCCTTATATGTTTTGTGACTTGAGTAGTGTTTTTTGGGAAGGTGTTGGATTCTCTGAGGCCTGGGTTGAAGTTATTTTCTTTCATAAAGGATTTGCCTGTGCTTTTTCCAGTTGCCTGCCTAGAAGTTTAAGAGCATTTTAAGTGACATTTTCATATGAGATTTATCAGATCATACAAGTAGTGTGAATTTAGTCTGAGAACCTTTGTGAAGACCTCTTTGTGGTTACAGTCTCAGGAGAGTTGATAAAACATTCTCAAAATGACAAAATTATGATAGAGATGCAATACAGATTTAGTGGTTCCAAGGGTTAGGGATGGTGGTGTGGGGGGCGGAGGTGACTGTTAAGGGGTAACAGGAGGGAGATCTTTGTGGTGCTTTTTTGGTGTTAACACAAGCATGTAGCTCTTTGAAGTACCATCTTTATGTACATGTTTCCTTTTGATAGACTCTTTATGGTCATTTTCTGAGTCTTATGCAACCATCAAAATTTAAGCTTAATTTCACCCATGTTAGGCACATACCCATACTCTCAGGATGAAAAGCTGGTTTCTGGGTTTGCTTACTCTTCCCTAAGGTTTCTATTTTCATTTGTTTCTAGCTTATGTGGATACTATGCTTTCTCACTAGCTAAGCAGTTAATTAAAACAGATTTCTCCTCTAAGTTTCAAAGTTACATCTAATTGTATCAAGGTACCTAGTTTTTCATACTGCTGGAAACCAGTGTCGCTGTCTGTCTATAATTTAGTCTTATCAGGTATGGCCATTTTATGCCTCTGCTCTCTTATATTTTTGTTGTAATAATGGTATTTTTTTTTTTTATCTCTTTGGTCTATTAGTCTTCTTGTACAAGCTATCACAATCTACTCCCAGTTATGTTTTCTAATCCTGCCTCCCATTTTTCTTTCACTAGACATATTATGGTTTATTAAAGACATCATGTATTATAGCCACCATTATTTTACTCATATCATTCCATCCTGTTTAAATGCTATCTCTTCTTTTTAACTTCCATTGGTCCTTCTAGCACTATTGACATTTTTGGCTGTTAAAATTCATTTTTGTGGGGGCTGTCCTGTGTAGCTTAGGTAGGATATTTAGCAGTATCCCTGGCCTCTACCCACTAGATGCAAATACTTTCTCCCATTTGTGACAACCAAAAGGTTTTCCAAACATTGCCAAATGTCCCCTGGGGGCAATATCTTCCATGGTTGACAACCACTGTTCTATCCCTGTATGATTTTGATCTCAGTCAGGGAGCTTTCTCTGAATATTCTTGCCTTCTGTGACTTTTTACTTTCTGGATTTTCTGTAGTATATATTGTCTGGAGTGTACAGTTGCTTTTTATTACATTTTGTTTTGAATTTCTAATTCTCTCTCCTCCTCTCTTTCTCCATGTCCTTTTTTTCTCTTCTCTTCTCTTCTCTTCTCTTCTCTTCTCTTCTCTTCTCTTCTCTTCTCTTCTCTTCTCTTCTCTTCTCTTCTCCCCTCCTCTCCCCTCCCCTCCCCTCCCTCCCTCTCTCTCTCTCTCTCTGTGTGTGTGTGTGTGTGTCTTATTTTCCATGTTCTAGAGGGGTGGGACCATGTATTTCACTTTTTTGTTTGTTTGCTATTTTGGCCAACCCATGCACTTGTTTGGAGTTATAATTATATTAATTATTTGCTTTTTTCCTTATTTTTCCATTTTTTATGTGGTGGTAATGGGGGTTTAGAAAATTGAATCACTCTAGAAAATGTGGAGAAGTTTTAAGTATTCTAAATTATGAGACTCTGTTAAATGGGACTTTCAGACCATAGAGTTAATACCGATGTAACAATTGTGTATATACCCAGTAACAACTCTGGAAAATTTAAGACAATTCAAGATAATTATAAAAATATAAGAAAAGATGTAATTTCTGTCAAATGTAACCAGAAAAATGTACAGGTAGTGTAGAAACTTAAAAAAAATAAACTGAGAAATATAGAAAGTAGAAGGATTTGTAGAAGCAGGAAGGACGAATGATTAGTTCTACACAGCAAGATGAGCAAAGTAATCAATATGTCGGGGTAAATTGTTAGGAATGATGAATGTAGCATCTGGTTAGGAGTGACTTGTGCAAAGCTGACAAACGTGATATGTGAATGCTAGTAAGCTGAATACAAGTTGGGCACAGAGAGGTTGGCTTCTTTCTACAATTAAAGAGAAAGTTACATGTTTTGCTCCAAATGGGAAAGAAATAGCCCAGTTATAGATTCCCCACACCATTCCTTTTAATCAGTAAATTCCAAGTAATAAAATAAATTGAAGCTTTCATCTAATTGCTTTTATAGGGTAACTGATTGCTTCCTCATCTATGCCAAAGTCTTTCATGAAAAATAAGCATAGTACATGTTCATTGTAGAGAAATTAGAAAATCATGAGATGTATGGAGAAAATGAAATTTAGTAATAGTTCCCCAAACCAGAGCTAAACCACTATTATCATTTTAATTAATTCCATTCCTCTTACATTTTAAATAGTTTGTCTCTCTCTCTGTCTCTAGATACATGATGGACCTATATAAATGTGTAGATATATTACTAAGTATATTGTATATACGTATATTTATGTAAAACAGAGGTTATTGCATATGAAATGTTTTATATCCTTTTTTTTATTTACTATTATGAACATTTTTCCGTATCAGTCAAATTCTTAAAAGTGATATTTAGTGATTACGTGGCATTTTATTCTGAGATTACCTCCAAATTTATTTAATCGTACACCTATTGTTAAACATTTTCCTTCATTTTTATTAATATAAATATAATTCGCAGTGAACCTCTCTAAGGAAAATCTTTGAGTACATCTCTCATTTTCTTTGAAGAGTGTGGCCTCCACTGCATTCTGCCTCTTATGATTTACCTCACAAAATTCATTTACCTGTTTTCCTTCGTACGGGAGAATCACAGTTTTTATAGCTGGGTGTATTGGCATTGTTGGAGACTACATTTCCTAGCCCTTCAAGTGGTTAGGTGTGA
Source organism: Cynocephalus volans (assembly GCF_027409185.1). NCBI lineage: Eukaryota > Metazoa > Chordata > Mammalia > Dermoptera > Cynocephalidae > Cynocephalus > Cynocephalus volans. Next base: position 30,706,711 of record NC_084470.1, on the reverse strand, counting down.
CCAAAGGACTAAGTTATGGTTTATGGGATGAGAGCTGGAATATGAGAGTTAGAAAGGAGCAATGAGGGCCTTTCTTTCCTCTTCCTTGTTCCTGCTGCTGGCAGTGTGGGTGTGTCAGCTGCAATTCCCATAGGCTTATTGGCCTATGAGGTGACTTTGAAGAGGAACTGAATGGTGGAGCAAAAAGATGGAAGGAACTTGCCTCTCCCACCCCCGACTTGGAGTCTTTAATTGTTTACTTCTGGATATCTGCATGGGAGAAATAAATTTATCCCCCTCCTTCATTTTTCCTTCTCTTGTTTAAGTCATTATTTGATTATTACTCTTATTTTTGGTTTGGGAGGGGTGTGACCTAATTCTAGCTGATAAAGGAGACCATTGTGGTAATGTAATAGTTCAGATATAAGAAAAATGTATTTTGTCATGGGAGAATCTATATCTATGCTGAACACCGAAATCTATGTTGAGACTAGAGCGAGATTAATTGGTGTTGAAAAGAAAACACTTAAAATGATGAAGAAAAATAATTTCTGGAACTGTTTGATAATTGCTGAATTTTGTTCTCAAATGCTTTTAATAATTATAACAAATATTATTTCACATAATACTTGATAGCTTTTAGGCAAAAACAAAAAACCCACAAACATTGAGGATTATATATTGTATCAGACTAATCTCTTCCAGCCCTGTGAATTTTTTTTAATTAGCATATTCATTGTTACAAATCATACTTATTCTTTATGCCCCTTATCCAGTCTCCCCCCACCCCAACCCCCAAAACTGTAGATTTGTTCTCTCCATCTGAAAGATTAACTCTTCCTCTGTTGGTTTGTCGCCTAGATGATCTGTCCAGTACTGATACAGGTGTGATCAAGTCCTCTCCTGTTATCATAAATCAGATGCTTCTGCTTCTTATATTACTCTGGAGTATGCTTTGTGGAGAGAGAGGACCTCTTTCTTTCTTTATTTTTTTCAGTCTCTACTGGTGCCTCTCCTTGTGTCAGTGAAGTTGAGAGCCTGGCATGCCACTTGAGTGATGGGTGTCGTGACTGCTGCTATAGAGACTAGCTACTTTTGCGGCATCCATGGCAATTGCAAGGCTGTGGAGGGTTACCCGTGTGGAAACAATGTTTTTGGTGTGTTCTTTGCTGGTTGTGGCTGGGTTTGGCTTATCCCAGCTCCATGCCTCAGGACCCCAGCAGGGCCCAGGACGATGGCAGCAGCTTGCCTAGTTGCAGCTGGGTTCAGCTTCCTCTGGCTCCTCACTTCAGGGCCCCCGGGCAGGGTCCTGGGGCGTGGCAGCAGCTTGCCTAGTTGTGGCTGTGTTTGGCTTCCCCCGGCTGCATGCCTCAGGGCCCTGGTGGAGCCCCAGGGTGGTCAGCCCTGTGAATTTTTAGTATTACTAAACAGCCAGTCACTTTGATGAGGTCACTTCATAAATGTAACTTTTAATGCTCTCAGATTAATTTTGTTGAAAAAATTTTGATATATGAAATTTTAAAAACATTTTTATACTTTTTCTTTAGTATCAATTCTAAAAGTTAATCATAACTTCAGTTAAATAAGTGAAGAATCAGTATTTTAAAAATTGGTAAGACTGGAGCAGTTTTAAGTTTACAGAAAAATTGAGCAGAAAGTATGAAGAATTCCCATATGCCCACTCTCCCAAAGAGACACATTTTTATCCAGGACATTTTACTGAATATAGTATCATGTAGAATAAGAGACTCTACATCCCTGAACCAAGTATATGTTATTTTATAGTAGGAAAACTATGTACTACTAAAAATCATTTTACTCTAACCCAAGGCTTCCCACCTCCAGCACTGTTAACATTTTGGGCCAGATAATTCTTCGTTGTGCAAGGCCATCCTGTGCATTGAGGGATGTTTAGTTAGCAGCATCTCTGACCTCTACATGCTAGATGTCAATAGTACTCCCCAGTCACAACAACCCAAAATGTCTCAAGACATTACCAAATGTCCTTTGGGGAACAAAATCACTCTTAGTTGAGAACCATTGCTCCTGATCATATACATCTGTCCCTTGGTACCTACTGTGGATTGGTTCCAAGACCCTCGCAGATACCAAAATTTGTGGACACTCAAGTCCATTATATAAAATTGTGTAGTATTTGCGTATAACCTGTGCACATCATCCCTAGATTACTTATCATCCCACATCTCTAGATTAATTATAATAGCTAATACAATGTAAATGGTATGTATATAGTTGTTATACTATATTTTTAAAATTTGTATTTTTTTACTGTTGTATTGTTATTTTTTATTTTTATTTTTTTCCCCCTAATATTTCTGATCTGCAGTTGGTTGAATCCTCAGATGGAGAATCCAAGGATATGGAAGGCCAACTGTACTGTGTCTTATGATTTTCTGTGTTTTTTAGATTGGACCCAAATATAAAGGCTCTAACAGTTCAACAAATTTTTGCACTGAAGTTGTATAAAGTTTGAATCTTCCCTACTACTATGGCACCATGGGCAGTATACATAGTCTTACTGAGCCTCAGTTTCCTTGACTGTAAAGTAGGTAACATATTACCTAATTTGCAAGGTGGTTGTGAGAATTCATTAAGATAAGTTGTATAGAATACTTTGATTGTTAGTTTTCTTCTCTTCAAATGTACTATATTGTTTGAATTTATCCCCTTAATGTGTCAAAAACCCATCACAAAATTGTTATTTCTATGGGAAAGTCTGTCATAGTCTGGTTTCTATTATTTGTGGACGTCAAGAATGCTGAACTCTGGATAGATAAAAACTTTAGTGTTAAATGAAGACTGACATTTGAGGTCAATTGTGTTTTGACCCTTTGTGGTGCTCTATTTAGATCATGACTAGGTTCAGATTTTAACAGTTAAGTGATCTCATTGTGTTCTTTCAAGGACTTTGAGCTTCCCAAATTGAAGATAGCATTAGATGTCAGTCACTTTGCCCTTCGAAGTTTTTGTCTTCACATCTGAAATCCCGCCAGTTATAACTGCTTGTATGTCAGCTCCAACAGAAGAAGCTGGACTGTGTCAAGTTGAACTTACTCTACTAAAGACTTCTAAAAACTTGACTTGGTTTACAACTAACAATGCCCATGTCTCATTGATATTTTGTAGAATTATGAAATATTGTCTACTAATGAATGAAACGGTCATTTATAATACTTAAGGTTATTCTTATTGTTGTTCCCCTGCAGAAAATTTCTGAAGACTTGGTGAAGATAGGAAAAGGCTGTAGCATTTCCTGTTAGAAAGGCTGTAGCACTGTTACACCGTTAAGTATCTCTTTGAAAAAGAAGTGTAAGTTAAGAATGTTTCAAGTGTCCAGTTGTTTGTGGGAAAATGTTAGAAAAAGATATTGAATGTAAAATATAGAGGAGGATATGTTATAATCATGTTAATTTATGAGAACTAATCCTATGCAGTCTTTTAAAAATTGAAAATGTGTTCTTGTGTATTGAGATGAAGTTTTTACCAATAGCATTGAAAAACATTTCTAATTCTAACAAGAATTGATCTAATTTACGTACATTTGCTTATTTAAAATTATCAGAATCCAGAAAATCATTGTAGTTTTATAGGTTGTGATTTGTTTGGGTGACTTATTGTTTAGGTTGTTTTGCAGAATTATTTATTTGCTGATTTATTTATATATTTCATTATTTATTTATTTGATTATTTAGTAAATTATTTATCTGATGAATTATTAATACATCTTCATGACATGCTTTAAATTATTTATGACTTAATTTTGAGTTTATTGCTTTTAGATGCTGCATTGTTACTGACTAGTTTTGATTTTTTTCTTTGACGTTCTTGAAAATTAAAGTATTAGCTGTAAGGCAAAAGTATATTCATTGCAATGCCCATTTTGTTTTGTTGCAATTTATGATTAAGATAAAATTTCAGTTATGCTTTGTTTAGCTTTAAATTTACCGGTTTAGGATTACCAGGGATAGAATGTGTTGTGTGCACACTCATCGTAGAGTCACTTACAAATTAATGATGTAGCCTATCATCTGTAAACAGAGATTGAAAATGTAAACCTCAGTTCACATTATCTTTTGTATCTCTAAAGGGCAGATCTGTATTTCTCACTTGGTTTAGAATAAATAATGGAGTTCTGGTTATTTTATTTTAGTGGCAAATCTGTTTTACTACTAGATTATTTTTAGGAAAGTTCAGAGAAATGAACTTCAACTTAGATTTGGATTCCTGAAATATAAACTTAATGTTGCCTTTGTTTTTTTAAAATCCCTATTATGTATGTATTTGGAAAATAGCATGATGTTTATATCGATATTATATCAGTCATAATGACATTTATTTCATATCATATCTCTTATGGAAAGTTTTATATCATTTTATTTTAATAAACTAAAATTGACAAAGATCTTTATAAGCATGAGATATAGTTTCTTTGACTTTAGTTAATAATTCTCTTACGTAAAGTTTCTGTTTTTAACCGTCTAAGATTATTTGATTCTGTTTCATAGTATAGTGCAGTTATTAGGGCTCTCCTGTTGAATGGGTTTAATGAATAGGTTAAAGTAGTCGTTTGGGTGAAAGAGTGCCATGTGCACAACATGGTCCTTATTTTGTATTTGCTTGCAGTGAATTACTGTGTACCTTACAGTTGTAACACTTCAGAGAGAAGCTGCATTGTACATTTCAAGTTGAGATGTTATTGAAATATAGTGAAAATGGCCTCTGTAGACAGGTTTTGCTATAGAATTGTAAATTATGCATATATATCTCCAAATTTCTTATTTTGAAATATTGAATATATGAATATTTAATTGGAAAGTTGCTTTAGTATCTTCACATGCTTGCCTTAAAGGAAGTGTTTTCCTTTGATTTATATACACGGATTTAGAAATGTGTGTATCATACCTATCTATGACTTTTCTGTTCTGGAGATGAACAACCACAGATACTGCTAGATAGGGAATTTTAATTTTAAATGTGCTTCAGTATGCCAATGTGGTCTTGTTTTGAAGAAAAAAGCTGCCTTCTCTAGTGTTGAATGAGATCCATATTAGCTGTCCTGATAATCTACTCAGACCACACTACTAACATGTATTTGTGGAATAGTAGCTGTGTCATCCAAGTGATCTTTCCTTGGACAATATACATTTGTGCACACACATGCATGCACACATGTGAAATTTTCTTCTGACATTAAAACAATTTTTTAGGAGTTGTCTTTGAAAAGAGACATTAATGCTTACTATTATAATAATAGCATTATTGAGTTATTATGTGCAGGCACAGTGCTCATTATCTTTTACATGAATTATTTGTTGGGTAAATACTATTATCTTCGTTTTCAGTATGAAGAAATAGAGACTTAGAGATGTTAAGTAACTTGCTCATTGCCACACAACTGAGAGTATGTGGTGGTGCTGGGATTAGGACTTATTTAGTCTGACTCAAGGGCCTTTTTCATGGGCCGTTACAGTTTTGCATGTGCGAATGGTATAATGTAGTTTTTAACCAAAGTTGTTTTATTTTTTTAGAGAATGTATTTATTTATCTCTGACAGTTTTAACTTGCTAAGTATATCAGTTTCGAGTTACACTTAGTCATCTTTATTTTTTTTTTTTTAAATTTTATTATGTCGATATACATTGTAGCTGATTATTGCTCCCCATCACCAAAACCTCCCTCCCTTCTCCCTCCCCCCTCCCCCCCAACAATGTCCTTTCTGTTTGCTTGTTGTATCAACTTCAAATAATTGTGGTTGTTATATCTTCTTCCCCCCCCCCCCCGGTTTGTGTGTGTGTGTGTGTATGTGTGTGTGTGAATTTATATATTAATTTTTAGCTCCCTCCAATAAGTGAGAACATGTGGTATTTCTCTTTCTGTGCCTGACTTGTTTCACTTAATATAATTCTCTCAAGGTCCATCCATGTTGTTGCAAATGGCAGTATTTCATTCGTTTTTATAGCTGAGTAGTATTCCATTGTGTAGATGTACCACATTTTCCGTATCCACTCATCTGATGATGGGCATTTGGGCTGGTTCCAACTCTTGGCTATTGTAAAGAGTGCTGCGATGAACATTGGGGAACAGGTATCCCTTCGACTTGATGATTTCCATTCCTCTGGGTATATTCCCAACAGTGGGATGGCTGGGTCGTATGGTAGATCTATTTGCAATTGTTTAAGGAACCTCCATACCATTTTCCATAGAGGCTGCACCATTTTGCAGTCCCACCAACAATGTATGAGAGTTCCTTTTTCTCCGCAGCCTCGCCAGCATTTATCGTTCAGAGTCTTTTGGATTTTAGCCATCCTAACTGGGGTTAGATGGTATCTCAATGTGGTTTTGATTTGCATTTCCCGGATGCTGAGTGATGTTGAGCATTTTTTCATATGTCTGTTGGCCATTTGTATATCTTCCTTAGAGAAATGCCTACTTAGCTCTTTTGCCCATTTTTTAATTGGGTTGCTTGTTTTCTTCTTGTAAAGTTGTTTGAGTTCCTTATATATTCTGGATATTAATCCTTTGTCAGATGTATATTTTGCAAATATTTTCTCCCACTCTGTTGGTTGTCTTTTAACTCTTTTAATTGTTTCTTTTGCTGTGCAGAAGCTTTTTAGTTTGATATAATCCCATTTGTTTATTTTTCCTTTGGTTGCCCGTGCTTTTGCGGTCGTATTCATGAACTCTGTGCCCAGTCCTATTTCCTGAAGTGTTTCTCCTATGTTTTCTTTAAGAAGTTTTATTGTCTCAGGGTGTATATTTAAATCCTTAATCCATTTTGAGTTGATTTTAGTATACGGTGAGAGGTATGGATCTAGTTTCATTCTCCTGCATATCGATATCCAGTTATCCCAGCACCACTTGCTGAAGAGGCAGTCCCTTCCCCAGTGAATAGGCTTGGTGCCTTTGTCAAAGATCAGATGGCAGTAAGTGTGTGGGTTGATTTCTGGATTCTCTGTTCTATTCCATTGGTCAGTGTGTCTGTTTTTATGCCAGTACCATACTGTTTTGGTTATTATAGCTTTGTAGTATAGCTTAAAGTCAGGTAGTGTTATGCCTCCAGCTTTATTTTTTTTGCTGAGCATTGCTTTGGCTATTCGTGGTCTTTTATTGTTCCATATAAATGTCTGAATAGTTTTTTCCATTTCTGAGAAAAATGTCTTTGGAATTTTGATGGGTATTGCATTGAATTTGTATATCACTTTGGGTAGTATGGACATTTTCACTATGTTGATTCTTCCAATCCAAGAGCATGGAATATCTTTCCATCTTCTTGTATCCTCTCTAATTTCTCTCAGCAGTGGTTTGTAGTTCTCATTATAGAGATTTTTCACCTCCTTGGTTAACTCTATTCCTAAGTATTTTATTTTTTTGGTGGCTATTGTAAATGGGCAGGCTTTCTTGATTTCTCGTTCTGCATGTTCACTATTGGAGAAAAGAAATGCTACTGATTTTTGTGTGTTGATTTTGTATCCTGCTACTGTGCTGAAATCATTTATCAATTCCAACAGTTTTTTTGTAGAGGTTTTAGGCTGTTCGATATATAGGATCATGTCATCTGCAAACAGGGACAGTTTGACTTCATCTTTTCCAATCTGGATGCCCTTTATTTCCTTCTCTTCTCTGATTGCTCTGGCTAGTACTTCCAACACTATGTTGAATAGGAGTGGTGAGAGTGGGCATCCTTGTCTAGTGCCTGTTCTTAAAGGAAAAGCTTTCAGCTTTTCCCCATTCAGGATGATATTGGCAGTGGGTTTGGCGTATATGGCTTTAATTATGTTGAGATACTTTCCCTCTATACCTAACTTATAGAGGGTCTTTGTCATGAATGAGTGCTGAACTTTATCAAATGCTTTTTCAGCATCTATAGAGATGATCATATGGTCCTTGTGTTTGAGTTTATTAATATGGTGTATCACATTTATTGATTTGCGTATGTTGAACCAACCTTGCATCCCTGGGATGAATCCCACTTGATCGTGATGAATAATTTTTCGTATGTGTTGCTGTATTCTGTTTGCTAGTATTTTAGTGAGGATTTTTGCATTTATATTCATCAAGGATATCGGCCTGTAGTTTTCTTTTTTGGTTATATCTTTACCTGGTTTTGGTATCAGGATGATGTTTGCTTCATAGAATGAGTTTGGGAGATTTGCGTCCGTTTCAATCTTTTGGAATAGTTTGTAAAGAATCAGTGTCAATTCCTCTTTGAATGTTTGGTAAAATTCTGCTGTGAATCCATCTGGTCCTGGGCTTTTCTTTGTTGGGAGCCTTCTGATAACAGCTTCAATCTCCTTTATTGTTATTGGTCTGTTCAAATTTTCTACGTCTTCACGGTTCAGTTTTGGGAGCTTGTGTGTGTCTAGAAATTTATCCATTTCCTCCAGATTTTCATATTTGTTGGCGTATAGTTGTTTATAGTAGTCTCGAATGATTCCTTGTATTTCAGATGAATCAGTTGTAATATCGCCTTTTTCATTTCTAATTTTTGTTATTTGAGTCTTCTCTCTTCTTTTTTTTGTTAGCCATGCTAATGGTTTGTCAATTTTATTTATCTTTTCAAAAAACGAACTTTTTGATTCGTTGATCTTTTGAATTGTTTTTTGGTTTTCAATTTCATTCAGTTCTGCTCTGATCTTAATGATTTCTTTCCGTCTGCTGACTTTAGGATTGGATTGTTCTTGTTTTTCTAGTTCTTTAAGGTGAAGTGTTAGGTTGTTCACTTGCCATCTTTCCATTCTTCTGAAGTGAGCATTTAATGCAATAAAGTTTCCCCTCAATACTGCTTTTGCAGTATCCCACAGGTTTTGGTATGATGTATCATTGTTTTCATTAGTTTCAATAAACTTTTTGATTTCCTGCTTGATTTCTTCTTGGACCCATATGTCATTAAGTAGAATGCTGTTTAATTTCCATGTGTTTGTATAGTTTCCAGAGTTTTGTTTGTTATTAATTTCTAGTTTTAATCCATTGTGGTCTGAGAAGATACATGGGATAATTGCAATTTTTTTGAATTTATTGAGACTTGATTTGTGACCTAATATGTGATCTATCCTGGAGAATGATCCATGTGCTGATGAGAAGAATGAATATTCTGAGGTTGTTGGGTGGAATGTTCTGTAGATATCTGCCAATTCCAATTGGTCTAGAGTCTTGTTTAGATCTTGTGTTTCTCTACTGATTCTTTGCCTAGATGATCTGTCTAATATTGACAGTGGGGTGTTCAGGTCCCCTGCTATTATGGTATTAGTGTCTATTTCCTTCTTTAGGTCTATTAGAGTTTGTTTTATAAATCTGGCTGCTCCAACATTGGGTGCGTACATATTTATGATTGTTATGTCTTCTTGATGGATCAGTCCTTTTATCATTAAGTAGTGTCCCTCATTGTCTCTTTTTATGGTTTTTAGTTTAAAGTCTATTTTGTCAGATATAAGAATAGCTACTCCAGCTCGTTTTTCTTTTCTGTTTGCATGGTAAATCTTTTTCCATCCTTTCACTCTTAGTCTGTGTGAATCTTTATGGGTGAGGTGGGTCTCTTGTAGGCAGCATATAGTTGGGTCCTGCTTTTTGATCCAGTCAGCCAGTCTGTGTCTTTTGATTGGGGAATTTAAGCCTTTAACATTAAGAGTTGTTATTGAAAGGTGTTGATTTATTCCTAGCATTTTATTGGTTGTTTGGTTGTCTTAGGTGTCTTTTGTTCCTTGCTTTCTGATTTACTGTTTGGTTTCTTTGTTTGTTGGTTCCTTAGGTTGTAGGTAGTGTTTTTGTTAGCTTGTTTTCTCTTCATGAATGCCATTTTTATTGTACTAGCGGGTTTAGATTTTTCTTAGGTTTTTATGGCAGTGGTAGTTATTTTTCAGGAACCAAACCCAGTACTCCCTTGAGGATTTCTTGTAAGGGTGGTCTTGTGGTAGTGAACTCCCGCAGTTTTTGTTTGTCTGAGAAATATACTATTTGCCCCTCATTTCGGAAGGATAGCCTTGCAGGGTAGAGTATTCTTGGCTGGCAATCTTTGTCTTTTAGTATTTTGAAAATATCATCCCATTCCTTTCTAGCTTTTAGGGTTTGTGATGAAAAGTCTGATGTTAACCTGATTGGGGCTCCCTTATAGGTGATTTGACGCTTCTCTCTTGCAGCTTTTAAGATTTTCTCTTTGTCTCTGAGTTTTGCCAATTTGACTATGACATGTCTTGGGGAAGGCCTTTTTGGGTTGAATACGTTTGGAGATCGTTGAGCTTCCTGGATCTGAAGATCTGTGATTTTTCCTATACCTGGGAAGTTTTCTGCCACTATTTTGTTGAATATGTTTTCAATGGAATCTCCATTTTCCTCCCCTTCTGGAATACCCATGACTCGGATATTTGAACGCTTGAGGTTGTCTGATATCTGTCTCAGATTTTCTTCCATGTCCTTGATTCTTTTTTCTTTCTTTTTGTCTGCTTGTGTTATTTCAAACAGCCCATCTTCAAGTTCAGAGGTTCTCTCTTCAACTTCGACAAGCCTGCTGGTTAAACTCTCTGTTGTGTTTTTTATTTCGCTGAATAACTTCTTCAGTTCAGCAAGTTCTGCTACATTTTTTTTCAGGACATTGATTTCCTTGTATATTTCCTCTTTCAGATCCTGTATACTTTTCCTCATTTCATCATGATGTGTAGCTGAGTTTTCTTGTATCTCATTCAGTTTCCTTAGAATTATCATTCGAAATTCCTTGTCAGTTATTTCAAGGGCTTCTTGTTCTATAGGATCTAGAGTATGAGATTTATTAACTTTTGGTGGTGTACTTTCTTGATTTTTTGTATTTCTGGTGTCTTTTTTTTGGTGTTTATTCATTGTGGCAGGGGGTTTCAGAGTCCACCGCTTTGAGACTAATGACTAACTAGGATGTTGCTGTGGTTGCCAATTTGGTATGGCTCCCGCCGTGACTGCTCAGTTGGCCTCTAGTGTCTTGTGTGTGTGGTTGCCTCGGGTCTTGGGCTTCTCCGGGGATCCACCTTTCTGGTCAGCTTGTACTCTGCTGGGCTGGTGGATCACGTACCACAGGGTGTGTGATCTCTGTTGAGCTTTCACTTTCTGTACAGGACTTCTCCCCGTTCCGTGTGCTCTGGCCCAGGCTGTTAGATCGTGCAGTGGCGACCCCACCGGGTGTGTGGTTTCTGTCGAGTCTCCGCCTCCCTGGCCGCACGTCTCCCCCCTCTGTGCACACTGTGCTGGGCTGGGGTGTGTCTTCTGCACCCCTCGTCTATCAGCTGGGCCTTCAAGACCCTGCTCATCACCGCCTCGCCCGGGAAGTCTACCAGGTTTCTGCTAGGCACAGACGACTGGTCTCTCTGGGTGCCTTTGTAGCACTGTGTAGATCTTTCTCGGGTCTTGTTCACCTTTGTATCCCCCCGGTATAAACCGAGTCTAGTGCCCGCCTGCAGCCTGCTCTCCGGCAGGTTCAAGCGGACCTGGGAACTCTCCTGCCACACTATTCCCAACCAGAAATTCGTTAGGCTTTTTTCCAAACTGGTGGTCGCAGAGATTCTATCTGCCTCCCAGTAACAGGAAGTTTACCGGGCAGGAGTCCAGGGTGTGGTGGAGTGACAGTCGGCCCCGCCCGTACTTCCTAGCCCTCCCAACACTGGTCGGGACGCCCCACACCCCCAGCCCCGCCAGAGAACCGCGGAGGGAGTGGGAGAGGAGGCCGGCCCGCAGGGTCCGGAAAGCCCCGCGCCAGGCCAAGCAAATGGGCTCAGTGATGGCCGAGCAGGGCGGAGCTGCACGCACCTGGGAAAATGGAGGCAGCACCGGGGCAATGAGTGGCCTGGTGGTGCAGGCGGGAGCCGCGTGGGCATCCACCCCCCGAACAGAGCTGTGCCAGGGATCACTCACAGTGCTGTGCCAGGTCGGGCGCTCGCTCTGTCTCTGGTTTGTTGCCTTCCGTCGGCGCTACCGCCTCGGGCTGTTCAGTCGCGCGCGCTCGGGCGCTCCCAGGAATCTTCTTTAATGCCGGCCTGAAACCTCGAATCCTGAATAGGGCAGCTGGCCGCCTTCAGTGCGGCCCCAGCCTCCGGGATCCTGGCTGCATCCACAGCAGCCCTGGCGCCGTGTTCCCTGTTTCAAGACTCGCTTTTGCAGCTAAGAATCAGTTCTTCTCCTGCTCCACACTTCAAAGCTGTTGCCTGTAAATGAGGTAGCCTCTCCTGCCGGGGGCAAAGTGGCGTTGAGCCCCCACGACCGGCCAGCAGCAGCAGTCCTCCCTTAAGAGATGGCCAGAGGAAGGTCCGCAAGTTTCCCGACTGCTTGAGGCCCAGTGGCCACCTTTTCCACCTCAGCTACTCCGCGCCAGCCGCCACAGCCGCCGCCATCTTGAAACCCCTCTTAGTCATCTTTCTTAAACTGTACTATAGTAGGCAAGTACTTGAGCTTGATTTTTTTGATTTGATTCTTCTTGTGATCCTGTGTCTTTGAGCAAAGTTACATACAGAAGAACTTGTGCCTTGGGGAGATTGTGTGTTTCCCTGGTGGATGTCCAGCACTCTCATCAGATCTTTTGACTCTAAGCCCAAGGCCATTTCCAGGGCTCTGTTAGGTCAAATCTGATTTCTATATGAAAATAATGTTATTATCAGGGTCAGACACATACATATTGTTAGAAGAATGATTAAGTGCCTGATGCTTAAACTTTTATAGACATGACCACAAATATACTATTAAATTAATCCTAAATATAGTGTTTAATACACAGTTAAGCATTTTAACATGTCCGTGAAAAGGACAAGAAAGTAGCCAATTATAATTTTAAACAGTTATATGTAATTATTTAAAAGAATCTGTGGAGCCTCTAAGAGGCTGTGAATTGGGTGTGAGGTTAAAAGGAAGGGATATGTCCAACTCTGTTTGCTACCTGAAGACAGAGGGAAACCTTCAACTTGGGTCTTAAATACATAATGTACATCAGAAAACATGAATTAGATAGTAGAGTTTGGATGATTTTGATGTGAGTGCTGTAAGTAAACGCAGCTGTGTGACTGGCAGGGTACTGTGTGAATCACTCAAAGTTTTTAAGTTAGAAGATTTTTCTAGTAAATAATATTACATTATAGAATCCTCAAAACACTTGATTTAGTAATATGGAATACTGTAAAAGCCAGGATGACCATGTAATTTATCTTCTAATCCAGGACAGTTTTGAGTGTGAAAGGGTGTACAGTAATATGTCAGGACAGTAGGTATAAACTGGGATCTTTCTGGGCAAATTGGGACCTATGGTCATCCTGGTAATATCTCAACTTCCAATCGAGTAATTCCTAATAGTCTTGTATAGTGTATATTTGTTAAAAGGAATCTTAATTCATATGCAGTATCTTCAGTAATATTTTCTTTTATGATAAAACAAACTTTTGTTATGGCCAGTATTTACTGTTAGTCAACAAAGGCAGTTTGTGGCCATGACTTTAATAAAGGATAACTAATGTTTTTATAGCTTTTGGAACCTACTTTCAAGGTGAAAGTAACAGGGTATTTCTATTGGGAACAGAAAGATAAGTATGGCAAAGTTGGGCAAAGTATAGTGTATAGTTCTAAAGTTTTTTTTCATATCAAGCATTACTGGATTTTTTGTGCTTTTACTTTATAAATCTTCTAATTGATAATAGCATAGTTGACATTGTACCGAAAGCTGATTTTATTTTTTGAACTGTCAAAATTTATAATTTCATGTTAGGTGATCCAGTGGCCTTTATTTTCTTTAAAAACATGTTACATGTCACACGTGATAAAGTTGGCAGTTTTGTCAAAACATTTTTGAAAACAGCTGTATTTCCTTGGTGAAATTCTGTGTAGGAAAATAGAAATCTGTAGAAGAGAATAGCTTAAATTTTTTTTTTGGTATAGTTTTCTTTTTAATTCCCTTCTGATGTGTATTTATCTGACGTGGCAAATTATATTATTAAAGTCATAATTAGATTATAAAATTTTAATTTTTTATTTATTTGTGTATAGAAAATAGATGACTCATTAAGTTGAACTAGGTAACCACAGCAGCACATCTGTATTTGAATGTGCATTAAAAAGTTAGAAAAATTCTTATGCAGTAATTCTTATTCATTCATATGTATAATATCAGAACTCTTTTTGTTCAGAAAGGCCTATTATGCCTGGTAACAAAGGAAGGAGCAATCCATATATTCTGCCTCAGGTTTGTCACAGTATGAAGCACAGTATGAAGCACATCCTGAAATACTTACTACTGTATGTAGTTTTAAGAGTAATAATATGGCTTATGTGTTGGCTCTGAGAATAGCTCCTTGATAATTATGACAACTAAAAGTACAGCCAAAGGTTACATTAAACACAAGATTTTTTTCATACTTCATTCATTTTGTGGATAGCTTGTGAAAGAGAGCAACCAAGGTTGTTCTCATGGAAGCATTTCAGATATCTTTCCCCCTACCTCACATGTGGTTGGAAAATTTGTTGTGAATATGTATTTGAATTCTGGACTAGTTAAGTTAGAACCTTATTAAATTTAGAGTTTGCAAAATAAAAAAGGGGATTGTGCTATACTTCAAGGATTTCTTAGGCCGTTAAATAATACTGACGTGTAGAAGTCTTGAATAATACCAAATACATACTGACTGATGCAGTGTCTTAGTATTGACCACCTTGGTATTGATGTTGCTCACTGAAATAGTAAAAACAAAACTTATAGCAACAACAACAAAAACAAAATAAAACCACACAAACTAAATTATATAAGCATGGCATTCCTATAGATATGTAATCTACTGATTATGTTGTATATTTGACTTTAATTTGGCTATCTCAATAAAAGCTGAAGTATTAACAAGGTCATATTTAGGATAGCTTTCCATTAAAAAGCAAATAAAAGGAAATATACATATGTTCTAGAGTGGTTGTAAAATCATTTTAAGTCATCCTCAGGACACAGTACTAAAAAATATAGGCAGTAGAAAGGACATTTAGAAGAGGATAAAATTGACAAGTTATAACTTATAGTATAACTGATAAAAGTGTTTTCTTTCTGTTTTGAAATATCTTTTTCCATTGTTTCCACTCTCTATTGTGTTTTTTCTTACTGTACAATTTGTAGAGTAATGGTTTTCAAACAAGGTGGGTGCTGCCCCATCAAGGAATTTTGGAAATTAGTAGCAGTGTTTTCACTTGTCACAATGATTGTGAGACTGTTTTTGTCATTTAATGGATGGGGATCAGGTATGCTGGGTATTCTACAGTGCAGGGGACAGTCCCAGACTACACATTGTCCCGAGTACCACATGACTTTTCAGTGTCTACTTGGTTGAATTCCCTTCAAGGATAAAGCAGTAATACTTCAGTTGTAATAATACTGACAGATTTTTATGAAATATCACATGATCTGATAATTTTGGAAGTTTGTGTGGAGGGGAAGCTTAATTAAAATAAATTGTCTCAAAATTATTGTATAATTTACTTCACACAATCTTTCCACTTCCTGATTTAATAGCATTGCCAGCTAGATATTTAGTTGAAAAGTTTTCAGTTCAGTAACACAGTTACTAGAAGCTCAACAATACATTGCAAATATGTAACAGGATATTTAAGACTTTTTTAAACAACAAACTTAATTTTAAATTAGTGCATCATCAAATTTTATTAATTTATTTTAATAATCTTATTAATTAACAAGGATTATTTAAAATATTTCGTGATTGCCATTCTAAATATTAAAATTTTGCTTTCTAGAAGAATGATAATAAATGCATTGTTTATATGTTAAAATTATTTTCATGTTGCCTAGTCTTCAGTATTTTTCTGATACTCTCTCTAGTAATCTATTTTACAATGTCTGTGCAACTTCTTGTATTACATTTCTTCACCCACTCCATTTTGTATTTTCTATTTTAGGAGGATATGGTCTTTATTGTATTTTTAAGTACTAGAAACTTAATGTAATTACTTAATGTACTTGCCTTAACATTGTAGTAGGATTTCTCAGATAGGTTGTAATCACACTGTCCTACATCTTAGCATAGCTAATTAATTTGACACTAAGAAATAAATGCAGGTCAGTTGCGTGAATACCACATTTTATCATTTTCTCCATTTCAACAGTCTGTAATGTGTCTTGGTGTTTTAATCTTTAAGCTTATTTCTGTCTTTCTCTTAACATTCGATTTAATTTTTGTCTGCTGCTACTTATCTCAATACTCTTATTTATTCTAATGTTCTGTACTTCTTCTCTTTCATTTTTTTTGTACTTTTTATAGTGAATGACTTATGATCTTCTTTATTCTCTTAGATCCAAACTTATTCATTTTATATAGATGCAGATCAGTGACTTTTATTTTCTTCTTAAGTAGCTATGCCTAAGCATTTACATAATGAAATAAGTATTTCATTATAAATTACTTTTATTTTTCATTAATATATGGTTAGGGAATTATATTGATTTTTTAAAATTCTGTTTAGTTAGGTTTCATTATTTCTAAATTTCATTTCAGGATGGCACAGGGAATGAAAGGAACATTGGATATGATGGGGTTAAGAACCATCATTTTAGAAATGTAGGCTTATTCCTGATAGTTCTTCCAACTTGTGTACTTAAATGATACTTCCAGACTAGATTGGAGCATCTTATATGCATGAGAAAAATACTGAAGTCAGCAGTTTATGTAGAATTAAATATCATCTTAGGTTAAACACTCTTCCAATCAGGAATGTAGGGGCTTACTCTGATTTCTTTGATATTTTATAAATGAATATTAACTGCATATTGAAGTATATGTAATAATAGGATTGAAAGATGAAAGTTTATTTTGTCCAAAAGACAGCCAAATAAAGTGGGTAGTTTTCCATCTACAATTTGAAAATAACTAGTGCTAACTAATCAATTTGGAGGGGAGGAACTCTGAAATTGATAACTGATGTGATCATTGACAACCATTTTTAACCGTTGTTTTATAACATACATTCCCTTGCTTCGTAGAAGCTATGCTGTTATGTTTTGTTATTGGTTTCTTAAATGAGGCCTAATTCCAAAATAATCCAATTAAACCACAGCGTGAGGGAAAACAGATTTTATATATACAGTTGGCCCTCTGAATCTGTGGATTCAACCAACTGTGGACTGAAAATATTTGTGGGGAGGGGGAGAAGGTGTCTGTTCCGAACATGGATAGACTTTTTTTTCTTTTCATTATTCTTTAAACAGCGCAGTAAAACAACTGTTTACATAGCATTTACATTGTATTAGGTATTATAAGTAATCTAGAGATGATTTAAAGTTCAGTCTTGTGCCACATAATGTCAACAATGGACTGCATATAGTACAGTAGTCCCCTAAGATTATAATGGCTATACCATATAGCCTATGTGTGCGGTTGGCTATACCATCTGGATTTGTGTAAGGACACTGTATGATGTTTACACAAAGGTGAAATTGCCAAGCGACAGATTTCTCAGAATGTATCTTTCTTTGTTTTTAAGGGACACATGTCTGTATACGGGAGGGTGTGTGCAGGTTATATGCAAATGCTATGCCATTTTACATCAGGGAATTGAGCATCCATGGATTTAGGTATCTGGGGGAAGTCCTGGAACTAATCTTATGAGGATGCTGAGGGATGACTGTGTATGTATTTATGTTTAGATACATGGTTTTTGTTCATCTTCAAAATGACACTGTTTATAATTTTAGAGCTGGATGTGTAACATGTTGGCAGTCATTTGATATTGGTTTAATGTAGAGTCTGTCATCTGAAAAATAACACAGACTTTGCCATGGGGTTTACCACCAATCTCACAGGCACATTTACCCAAAGAATACTTGCTTCTAGTAGCTTCCTCTAGTAATATTTATTATGGTTATTATTTCTGTAGGTGCTGCTGCCGTTTTCATTCAGAGTTATGCTGTGGTGTGTTAATGACATCTTGAAGAAGCTCAAACATTTGACATTTGATATCCTCAGCAATTTCATAGTTTTACTCTAGTCTTTTCTTATCTGTGGATCCCAACTCACTGTCTTTTTTCTTTAACCTCATTATGTGGAAATATATCCTAGGAAAGGTTGAAATGTCTTTGTTTTATTCTCAGGCTTGATTAATGCATCACCTAACAATGGGAAATGTTTGGAGAAACATGTTTGGTGATTTGTTCTGCAAACATCATAGACTGTGCTTACACAAACCTATATGGTATAGTGTACTACACATCTAGGCTTTATGGCATAGCCACTATAATCTTATGGGACCATTGTTGTATATGCAGTTTGTTGTTGACTGTAACATTTTTATAGGGTGCATGACTGTAGTTTGGTTTGGTATAAATTTTGGCTTAGATAATTTTCTTTTAGATGTTGCAGGCTTTGTTTCACAGCATTCGATGTTACAACTGAGAAGTCCATTACCATTTTTTCTGCTACTTTTTGCCCCCCACTATATATGACCTGTTTTTATAATTCTGGAAGCTTTTAGAATCTTCTGTCTGTGAAGTTTTATGATGACATGTCTTAGAATGGGTTTTATTCATTATTTGTATTGGAATTTCAGAGGACCCTTTCATTCTAAAAGCAAGTGTTCTTTAATTTGGGAACATTATCTGGAATTATTTTCTTCCCCCCCCTTTTTTTTTTTTTCTTTTTTTCCCCCTCTCTTTCTCCTTTTTCCCTCAGTTTTCTTAGTTAGAGATTTACTACCAGGGTAGTAGAAGTGGGATGTGTGAGGTTGGGTCATTGCCTGACTGTGGGCAAAATGGTTTGCTTCTCTTCAGTGTCATTTATGATATGTTCTGTTATGATTAACTTCCTTTGACAAGTTATTCATCTATTTCCCAAATATTTGTGATCTCTTTCCTCCTTTTGTCGCACTTTCACTTGTTGTTCTTGTGAAATATACCTTTAAAAAAATTTCCATTTTAGTGGGACTTTAGGAGGAAGAAACAAATAAGCTCATGTGGTTAATCTGTGTTTGTTCAATCAGCTGTTTTATGTAGTGTTCTTTCCCTACCCTTTCCTCTTTTCCTGGCTTACTCATCTTGCAAGATGCACCTCTTGAAAGCTTTCTTTCTTCAGTAATGTCACCTCACCTGCTAAATACCTTGCTAGAGCACTTATCATACTATATAAATATTGGTTTACTGCTTATAATAAGAATAGGAATTGTCTTATTTTTACCAATGTCCCTGTGTAAAACATAGTATTCCTTAAATGAATGAAAACATAAGCAAAATACAGAAATGAGGTAGATAATAGGTAACAACAGTATGGTTTAATAAGAAAGATTGAAATTATGTGTTTCTAATTCAATCCTGTTTCAATTAGTGGTAGATAAAAAAAAAAACTTAATGGAGATTTATTTCTTTTACTAAAATGTTAATACTGTTATCCTCCTGGGGTAATCAAAGAAATGTCATTATATTGAACCTAATTAAAAAGTAGTCATGAGAGTTTCAATGTAAAGGAACCTCTTTCTTGATACGTTTTATTAGGAATTAAGCTACAAGATATTTTAAAAAAAAAAAACCAGATAAGATTCCTAGTGGACAGTTCTGTGTATTAAGAAGAGTACAACAAAATCACAGAAAAGAGGAAGAATGGAGAAAGTCTTGTCTACTTCCATTAGCATAGCATCCCAGTCATTCCAAATAACAAAATCAAAAATTCTAACATGATTTTGTTTTGTTTTGTTTTGTTTTGTTTTGTTTTGTGGAAACTTATATCCACAGAAGAAAAACATCTGAATTAAGCACAAGATTTTGTTAAGAAATCTTTGTTACTCTCTTGTTGAAGTTTCATCGTTGTAATTACCTGTTGTCTCTTTTTACAAGTTTTCTTTTGATCATATTTAGTTTTCTTGATTTTAACTGTAAAGGTAGGAAATATAATTGGTTTAATTTATTTTACTCATGATTCATGCTTTCATGTAAATTTTTTAAATCAGCAAAAATGTGTTGAATACATACAAGAACTGGTTGATAAGCAGAGAATTTGAAGAGTTATTTGCTTTTGAAAAGGTATCCTCTTTTAAGAGACTGTATGCATGTAAAGAGTGGCACGTATAAGGTTCAATAGGATAAGAAATGTATCAAAAATATACATGATTAAGTACCCATGAATGGCCTCAGATGGAGTTTATAGCATTTTAGCTATCTTTAGTAGAATGATCACATATTCTTGTCATATCTCAGACATGATGTATATAAAGTCAGTAAGGATTGATAATTGATAAAATTACTTAACAGTTTTCTACATTTTATTTTTAATATTTATCTTTTTAGCTGTAGACACAGTATCTTTAAAGTGTGGTCATTTTTATACTTGAGTTTGCTTGCTGATTAGAAATGTTCTTATAGCTGCATAGAATTACTTTTGGTATATTGTGTGTGTGTGTGTGTGTGTGTGTATATATATATAATATATACTATTATAATGTTTTCATAAAGTCATTCAAGTTTTAAAAATTAGAGATTTTAAGCCTAAAACCATGCAGGTAGTAGTTTTTTGCTGTGTACTAACCTTTTGCTTCATAAAGCATGGTTTGAGTTCTTTGTCCCATGCCCCATGTATTTTTATTTTCATGTACTTTTATTTAAATCAACATTCATATTTTATCGAGTAGTTTCAGGATAAGGTTAGATATATACTATATATTTTTTATTCAAATTAGCTTATTTTCCTCTGTCTTAAGACTGTGAACTTTATTTAGAGTGTATTAAAATATTTTCTTGAGTATGTGAAGTTCACACTTAACATCATCTCTATCACTCTGTCTCCCACCCTTCCTTCATCTCCTTATTATTTGTACCCTACTTCCTATGTTAGGTTACACTGAACTCAATATACTCAAAAAATTTAATGAAAAGCTCAAATCAAGTGCAAGGTCTTATAGAGGAAAAAAGGTATAATTATGTTATTGTATAAACTTTTAAAAATGTTGTCTAGGAAGCTATAACCGCCTAACAGATGTTATTGCTTCATTGTTTCAAATTTATGCCAATCAGAGTTGATAGGATTTGATCACACTCTACTAGATTTATGAGATAAATTACAATATTGCATGACACACTTCAGATAAAAAACATCAATATAAGTTGGATACGATTTCTTGTTTAAGCTAATAAGCCAGTGATTCTATAATTTAGATGGTTGCTACTTTGAGAGAATATATATCAGTTTTTGTGGAAATTAACAGTATCTTTAATATTTTCTTCTTGGTGACGAAAGTATATTAAACTTTTGTTTTTGTGTACAAATGTGATTGTAAATGAGAGGCATCTTGTTTATATTTAGCTACAGATGGCCTGTCAAATTTCCAAAGATCTATAAAGAAATGGGGATTACCTTGAAATTTGACTGCAGAAAAGTTTAATACAAGATGATAAAACTTGTCCTGCTGGTACTGAATTTCTTTAAAGTAACATTTCGTTAGATACCTCTAAAGGCTTACTAGGAATTTTTTTTTTCTTTTTTAAGAAGTAAAAGTTTAATACCTCACATAACAAAGAAAATGGAAAAGAACGTACTAATGAAGTAACAGCTTCCTTCAGGGAAGTTAGAAGTTAGAGCCAAGGAATTGAGAGTCAGGCTCTTTAAAGCCTGTTTGTTCTCAGCAAATGATAGAACCATTTATTTAAAAGCCCTTGCTGAGAATGTTTTTATTCAAGAGGTCTATGTGGTGGAATTTCTCAGTTCAATTTTGAAGTAAAAGCATGAGGTCTCTTGAAAACTTGATTTGAAACTGTTATTAAAGAATTTGTGGGAAAAAAAATTTTAAAACTTTCTTACAATTTAATTTTTAATTCTAATTTTTAATTAGAATTTTTAATTTCTTAGATTGGAATTTTTAAGAATATGGGGACTAGCCATACCAATATTTTTAAGAAGGTAGGCCCTCATGTTTCAGATAAGGATATTATAACACCTTTTAAATTTTTTCAGAAGAAAATTGTTTACACATGGCTTAGATTTTTAAAATTTCCGAAAGTACAGAAGATAAATAGAATAGGTAACCATGTAGAATTAGTACATTAACATTTGCAACATATATTTTTTAAAAATATTTTGGGTTTTTTACTTCCCAGAGATAATAACCACCATCCTGAAATTGGTTTATACCCTTCCTCAGTTTTTATATTATTACTACATGTATATGTCTATTAAGTGTTCTTAAAGTTTACCTGACTGAAATATCCTATCTGTCTTTATGCAGTTTGTTGTTGTTTTCCTTTTTAACCAACATTACTCCTGAGCTGTTATTTGCTATTATTTGGACACCTGGTTTATTCATTTTAACTGTTCTTTAGTATTTCATTATAGGACAACATCAGTACCACAATTTGTTTATACGTTTCTCTTCTAACAGGCATTTAAGTATCAGGAAACTTTGCATAGACTTCTTTAACAGGTATTCACGGGGCTGTGTAGGGCTCAGTGTTTTCAGCACAGGGGACACACTGCCATCAACGCTAACAGCATTGTATCCAGGTTCTAGCATTAGGCAGTATCCTTAGGCAATTTGATGCCTGCTTTTTTTTTTTTTTTTTTTCTTGCTGAATTTCCTCTGTGCTTACAAGTCAATCCACTGTTCCCATTCATGGCAAAGCAGCGTACAAACTGTCTTGTTATGCTGTTCTTTTTTAAAAAGTGTCTTCCCATCCTCCCTACCTCCCAGTATAAATAATATAAAATCTGTATTTTTTGTTATCCATCTGAAAAATGTCTTTAAAAGTGTATATTTATATAGATTTTGATTTTTACATTTTTGCTTTATTTTAGGGGCTAGCGCCTATGCTGTTTAGGGTTTATTTTGTCATAGCAACATGTGTCCTGGATCCGTGCATAAATAGGACGGACATGGTTTTTCTTAATATAAGCACTATGATTTTGCACCTAGTTAATTATATAATTCTTTTAGTAAATAACAAAGACATATTGATTATTGGAAAAAATACACTCTTATTTTGAAAACATTTTGGAATTTTTTTTAGACATTTTAAAATTTATAATCTAAATAATATGGTTTAGGTTCAAATTTATGTCATAATTTTCACTAGTTCAGCTACTTTTATTTTAGTGCATTTTATATTTTGGAAGAAATCATGTATTTGGAAGAAGTCATAGATTTAAAAATATATTTTAAGCATGTATTACACACTTAAGATTTGGATTGTGGTGCACTCTCAAATCATTAAAGAGAAAGCTGTCAGTTTATGAAATTCTTTGACTGTGTGCCCAACACTTTAAAGCTGTCTTATAGAATGCCAGATATTAGACTGTTAATGTTATTAACCCTTTCTCTGAAAGTATTCTTCTTGAAATAATAATAAAAAAAAGATTAAATGAACTGCTAGGTCTGGATTATTTCTTGCATGCCAGTAGTTTCAGAAAACTGAAAAATGTTATTCTGTGTAATAAACAGATGCTGCTCTAACAATGCAATACATTATGTACCAAAAATGATTTCTGTTTTAATCAAAGATGCTGATTTAATGAGACAACACTAGCTTACATCAAAAATGGATTTAGGATGTGATTTTTGCTTTCTGTGTGTTTTTTCTACATAATTAATAGACATACCTTTTAACATCATTATCAGATTTTGGGGGGAATTTTTATTTCTTTGATTTTTATACCTATTTTCTCTTTTGAATTCATAGGAATTTGTAATTGTCTCATAAACTCATTCATATAGTAACTAAAATATTTTAAAGAAGATGCCTTGTCTTGTCCTGTATTAAGTATACTTTGCATGAAAAAATTTCTTATATATTCATGTTTTAAGTTTCTACCTTTTGGGGGTGGGTACTGAATATTTTCTATACTTTGTGAGACAGTTTTCAGGGAGACAGTCAGTGAGTCAGTGAATTGGCTACTGTAAGATGTTGATGCTTGAGATTTAAAGTTTCTCTCATGCATTGTGTTTAGGTTGCCTTTTTGGTTTGCCGTTTACAGAGTCACTGGAACCTTTCCTCACCTATGAGAGAGGCATTTTGCTAGGCTCTGCTTTTGATTTCTCTTCACTTAATTTATTCCATGAGCACCCTCAACCTCAACTGTGGGTGCTGACTTTGAGGCCTTAACTTTTTCTGTATCTGGATTGTACATCTTGATTGACAAATTTGTCTTTACATACAGTCAGATAATTCTATATTTGGAAAAATATTCCTAGTGTGTGTTTTATGCCACCGAACCTAGCAGAGTTAAATGTGGTTTGGATGCATAGGGAAGAATTAATGACTGGAAGATACAGAGTTGGTAAATTATTTATTCTGGCCCTGAGGAAGCTGAAAAGCTGAGTGAAAGACTAATAAATCATTTGTGGTAGTGCTGGTTGTCACTTCCAATTATTTTAGACGGTTTTGTGATAAACTGCAGCACCTGCTAGATATCCGCACACCCTCCCTTGATGCTGGTGGTGCAGCTTGTTTAGTTGATTATCAAAGGCAAGTTTGTGTAAAGTTTATTTAGTTTGGAAAGGAAATTACTCTTTTTAAGTCAGTTTTGTTGCTTTTTCTCATTGTTTTGAATGCTGTAAAAGGATTTCTGTGACATGGCCGGGAATCTGGAATATGCATACTACTTTAGCCAGGAGAGACTATCTTTATCTTTTGTTAAATTAAATACTTGAAGAATTGAGCTTCTTTTTTATTCCCAGACTAATTAAAAACTATTTCAACTGAGATGATTAGTATGCTAAAGATCAAATCATCTTTTTGGTACCATTTAATAGAGAACCACTGCTGCTGCTTGACCAGACCTTTTTCTTCATTCTTTGTTTTTGATGGCTGAGGTTTTGGAAGTAGTAGCCCTAAAAGGTAATGAGGCCCCTCTTTGTGTTGTTCCTCAACTCAGCTGCTGAGATTCTTGGAGAGGCAGAAAAGAATTGGAAAGGAAGAGTAGCCTAGACTAGCCTGGTTCTAGCGGTCATGAAACAGGGCTGCTCTAAAACTCCTTGGGAAATAAATTATGAACACCATGTAATGTGCATGCTTTATGCTCTTGGAATTAGCTCTTTGTTTCTGTCAGAGCTTAGTTATAAATCGTGTTCAAGCCCAGAACATTAGTTTTGTTTCTACATGGTCTGAGTCACTTTATTTTCACTGAGATTTTCAGCATTCACAAAAATATGGCATAGTTGACAGGACTCTTAAGACTATCTATGAAGAAATAATGTTGGTAAGTCTTCTTGTATTCATTCAGTCACAGTCTTGCTCACTGACTTGCTTCTCTTCATCAAACATTTATTAAAGTGCATGTGTGCCAGCTCTTTGGGAACAACTACTACTATTACTATTAGTAATAACAACACTTTTTTTTTAGAGGTCAGTATGTGCATATACTAAGCATGTATTAACATGTATTAAGCATGTATTTTACATGTTATACCTCATTTTAATACAGCATTCCTATAAGGTATTTATTTTTATCCTTATTTTGCAAAAGAGGCTTGTGGAGTGATAAAGTGATAGTGATTTAGTTTTTTCTTCAGAGTCTATAGAAGGAGGGAAACGTTTAACTTTATGGCAAATCTTTGTTAATTAGGTTTAGGAATTTCAATCTGAGTATTGTAATAATAACTATCATTTATTGAACATTTAATTTTGTGTTTGGTACTGTATATTATTTTACTTTTAACCCCTGAACAATAAATGATTATTATTTTCTTTGTCATGGTGGAGAAATTAAAGCTTAAAGAAGTCAAATGACTTGCCCTGGGTTATGCAGATTGGAGGAGGAGAAACTGGGATTTGAATCAAGACCTGACTGCTTCCACACTCTACTTAGGCGTTATAAACCCTAGTCCCAGTGGAGCTTGGTAAGCAACAGAAAATAGTAGGAAGCAGGGCAACCGGAGAGCTTTGTCAGTGCTGGCCCAGAATTGCTAACTGACGATTTATTTATTTATTTATTTTTGACAGAGTTAAAATTCTAGATTTCATGTGAAATGTCCAGTTTTTAAAATCTTGACAATTTATTCAGGATGAATTGCTTGCCCGGTGGATGTAGAAGCCTGATGGTTGTCAGTTTGAAACCTGTGTGTATTGCCTTTGGTAGAATTTGTTTTGACCGGTACATTTCCCTTATAACTTCATCAAATTAACAGCTGTAAGAATCTGTGAAACCGTATTAATAGGATATATCCTATTAGGGAGATAAATAGACTATATGGAACAATTATTATTTTAATAATCCTATATAGCTCATTATAAACCTTGAGATTTAGTTGAGCTTAGATTTAACGTTATCACGATACTACTTACTCAAATAGTCTGTAGTATAGAACATAAAATCAAACAATAAAAAAAATCAAACTAGAATTTTGAAAATCTTAGCAGGTATTAACTTATGTAAGTATTTATTGAAACCCTCTCTCTCTCTCTATGTTGTGCCTCTGATGACAAATCCTTTTATTTCCTCCTTTCCTCATTCTTCTTTTTCACACACATTTCTTTCCCTGTACTCTGAATCACGTGGGAGATTTAGGGTACATGTCATTTTTAAAAATTGAAATGCCTTTATCACATTGTAAGTAGAATTAAATCATATGTAGTGTGTCATGACTTTTAATAGAACTTAGCACAATTAGATGAAGATTAAGCTTTTAGTGAATGGGGAACTGTTTGAAATAAAAGTCAGGGGTTGTTTATGGTTTTATTAAATGCTTTTATCTTAAAATACAACTAAAATATCCCTCGAGACAGCTTTAGTGTCATTTCATAAGTGTTTGAAAAAAAACCAAAAAATAAAACTTCATACCAATTAGTTGTGAGGAGGTTCTTCCACAAGCACTAGATGAAAGACCTAACTTAATAATTGTTAGTTAATAAACTCACTGTTTTGGAATTGTTCAAAATAATTTTTCTTATGGATTTTCAAGTCCTACCTTGTAATGAAAGTCATTCTGCCCAATATCAAAAGTTCTCTAAAAAAAAAGGCTTAATTATGAATTCTTTAGTGTGTCCTTTAGATATTATACATATATCATTAAATATATAAGTTAAGTACTTGTTGCAGACTTAATTTTTCTGTTTTAAGTTGAAGGTTTTTGCCCTATAGCATTTCAATAGGTCAAAGCATGGCTGTAAGAATGAATTGAAAAATCTTTTATTATGACTTTTTTTATTATAAGAACAGTATGTTTATTACATAAAAATTAAAAAATGAAAAGCACACATGATCTTATTATACAGAAACAACTAGCAAATCCCTTTCTCTTTGGAGTCTTTTTTTTTTTTTTCCACTTTGATTTCTTAGCATTGTATATTTGTCTTTTCTGTGATAATATTCATAGCTTAGTAGATTTGTTTTTAAAAGACATTATAATATTTGACAAGAGTTTAATGCTTCTCCTTCACAAAGCTTCTCATCCAGTAGCTGGAAGTAAATTCTCCTTTTTCCTAAATTCCATGCAACTGTGCCTCTGTGATACTTTGTAGCTTCTTGTATACATCTTAACCCTGGATTCTTGAGTGCAAGCACTGTCTTGTATTCATTTTTATATTTTTGTAACATTCACTGATTGTTGAATGAATATGTGAAAGTAGATCTTAAATTCAATTTGCCTCCTACATCTACCACTTGAAATAGCAAAGTGGCAGCAAATATATCAATACAGTTTTAAAAATTTTAATGGGTTATGTAGGTAGGACTTTTGTGGAAATACAAGAAATCACTGAAGTTTATGGAGCTAACAGTTCTTCCTAGATCTGAAGATGTACTCGGTCCCCTATGTGATAATTAAATAATGAAGATCTACTATGTTCAGGTTTGTTAAGTAAATCTAATTTGAATGGTGAATTCTGCTAAATAAGTGTTTATATACAGTATTACAGTTTTAAAAGGCTACAAAAGAAATGCTGAATTATTGGAGGGTTTATAATTAAACGGAGCCTAGGAAGTCTGAAGTAGAAAAACTTCAGATATGGTGGATCAAGCGTGTTATTCTGTAGATGAAAGGTAATTCAGAATGCTAGAGGTGGATGGGTCATTAGAAATTATCTTCTAAAATCTTCCTTGCCAGTAGGAAACTGAAGTTTTGGGAGGTAAATAATTGGACCAAGATCATAAGACTGAAGTGTACCTAATGCTAATTACTCATGTATACTCAGTAAATATTTTCTGTGGGTAAATGAAATGCCTTATATAGAGAGTTGTTGAAAATTTTGCCAGATAAAGTTTATGAAAGTTACTACAAAAAATGCACCATGAATGTGCATATTAGAAAACAGACTTTTTGCTTTCCTTAAAAATATTTATACTTTGAAGAGAAGAACTTAGATCTTAATACAAATACGTAATACTTTTAAAAGCATGGCAATGAAAGGAAAGATGAAGTGGAATGGGTTCTACTTAGCTTTGTTTCTAGCAGTACTTTGTATAATTGGAAGGTATATTTGGATGAGTTTTATGGAAACTTTTTGAGTTGGAAGATTTCAGCTGGAGTATCTAAAGGGTCATTTTAAAAAAAAAACCCTCTATATTAAAATAAAATGTGTCCAAGCTTTAAAGAAAAGATCTCAGGGCTTGCAGATGATCCTAAAATTGGAGCTAGGGGAAATAATGAGGAACAATGCAATCAGATTCAAAAAGATTTGGATTGTTTAGGTGATTGGGCCAGCAGATGGCAAATGCAGTTCAGTGTAGACAAATGTAAAATAATTATCTTAGGAACAAAGAACCAATCATACAGCACACTGATCAGGAAAAAATTTGTGAGTTATTGTAGGAAAACCATTGAAACAGTTAACCCGGTGCACAGCTGCAGCAAAAAAAGGCAAGCAAGAAACCAGATTAGGAGACGGATAGAATATAAAGCAAGAGGCAATACTTATAGTATGTTAAGAAACTTGTTAGACCTCATCCAAATTACTCAGTCTAGTATTGGTTGATAGAACCACTTTAGGAAGAGTAAATTTTTGCCTTGGAAATAGACTAGAAATTGTACCAAGCAAATCTAATAAATAATGTTAAAGAGATTTGAACTAATTTTTATGAACTTTGAATTTGCAAACTTCTATAGATACCAGCAAGACACCGAGTCAAAGTAAAGGCACTTCCTGTCTGTCCACTACCAAGAATTGGTCTTTGTCGAGTACCTGTATGGTTTCCACTGCCTAGGGCCTTACCAAGCCCCCTTTCTAGTTAGGTAGGAGGCTCCCTCTTACCTCTCAAGGCTCTTGAGGTCCTTCTGTAGTATGAGAGATCATGGACATGAGATTTAAGTGCTGCCGAAGAGATGCTTCTTCCTGGCTTCTGATTCTTGATGCAATAATATAAGTTGCAGGCTTCATTCTAGTCTGTGGAGGCAGGAATTTTTCTATGATTTGCCTTCCTTGGTTCTTGTCCAACCCTGATTCTCCAACCTTGGCTCAATTTTTTGAGCTACCCCAGTACCTAGCCAGTGAATTCCTTTATGACCTAGATTAGCCAGCATATGTGTCAGGAGCCTTAATTGGTACAGTGGTAGTGTTCTGTTATTTTAGCCCTGACCACTGCAGTGTTATTTTTTGTCCTACAATGTGTTTGCTTTGTTTGGAGCAATGTCTTTATTTTTTTCTGGATGAGGAGAAGAAAGCTGAAATTCAAATCAGTCAATCAATACCTCCTTCTCTCCCTTCTTCATTCCCTCTCTCCCTCCCTCCCTCCCAGTCCCCATCCCAACCCCCCCAACCCCCATCAGATTTGGAAAGAAGATGAATTTGTATCAAAACCATCAGCATCTATAATTCTCTTGTAAAATGTAACTTTCTCTATGGAATTGAGTAGTGTCACTGTTAAAAATGGCCTTTGGTATCTAGCCTGTTTGTAAGAAGTGTATTTACATTTCTTTGTACATTGTATTTTATATCTCTAAAAACCATTTTCTCATTTTATTTGGAAGAAACAAATTCATCAAATTGCATAATTTTCTTAGTGTCACATTAATAATAGGTGGTAGAATCAGTAATATCCCAAGGTTTTTGATTCCTCTGTCATTGCTTTTATGTCAATTGATTAATGAATATGTGTTGAATGGAATTTTTTGAAAAATAACACTTGCAAATTAGTAATTATGCATTATATTTTAAGTTTGAGGTAAGTTGATTGGTTAATATTTAGAATTGATTTTTATTAAAGAGATGATGTTTTAAATAGTGCTTAGGTTTTCTGTTTATCACATATGTCATAGTGACTCATATTTTAGTTATATTGTTAGTCTAGTATGTAGATGCTGAAGCACAGCCACATGCAGAATAAAGTGAGAAGACAAGAAAAATTTGTTTTCTTTACTTTTTTATTTGGGGGAGTGGTGTGCAGGGATAGTCCCTGGAAAGAATTCGAAATAATCAAGAGTTGTGTTTGAGACCCTTCCATCATTTTAAAAGTGAAATGGAATTCCTCCCATTAGAAGGATGTCCTTGAGTCCATTACTTCCTCACTGTAGGTTGCGAAAACTCTTATCTTACCTTAAGACCTATATGTATCACATCATTCATAGCATGCCCTGCTTTCTAGAGTAGGTGTTCCGTGATTTGAATTTCATACCTCCCTCCCATGCTGCCCCATAGTATAGATTATGGGCAGTGTTAGGAGGTAAAACTGTGTGACTGAACTGTTTTATACATCTGTATGAATACTGGATAAACTTTTACTTTCTTAGAGCTTTTATGAAGAGAATGTTTGTGAACTTAAGTGGTTCTTTGAAATTTTGGTTAGTATGTCTCAGTGAAGGTAAAAAAGTTCTTGTAGTATTCAGGAAAATGTCTTTGGTCGTGATGCACAGTTAGGGACTGCCTCTATCATATACCTTTATAATAGAGAGAATTAATATACTCGAGAAATTAATTATTTTAATTATGTGAGTGTTAAAGGGTACTTGAAGTTTTATGTTCTAACCATTAAATTGTTTGAGATCTTTGTAAAATGGAATAAGTACAGTACTTTAAATTATTTTTTCTGCACTCATACATACATATGTAGAAAGAGATGTATGGGGTAGAGGGCTGCAATACTAAGTGGAAAATTATATACTGCTGTTGACATGCCATACTGCTGAAGACTATCTGCATGTCTTCAAGGTAGCATAATGGTTCTCTTAAGAGTTGAATCAAGGCCCAATGACCCAGCTACGTTTCCCCCTAGGAGAAGTTTATTTTACCTTCCTTGTTTGCCATGTAGTTTCCTCTATGACAACAGGATCTACAGTAAGCCATTTCTGTTGCTACTTGCAATTGAGTTGCACTGGATTATGCTAATACTCTTAATGACTCACAGGGGGCATGCTGCTGTTGGCTGTTTCTGGTTAGTTCCTCAGTAAAAAGGAAGGCCTGCATATAAAGAGCTGCATTTTCATTGTCAAAAAACCTTTCTTTTTTTTTTCTTTTTTTTAAGGTACTGCTGGGTTTGGAGTCATTTTGGAAGACTGGTGGTTCTAGATAGCTTATAGCTTAATTTTATAGTGGGATTTTCCTACATTTAATTCTGGTTGCTGGCCTACCTACCTGCTTTCCTTCTCTCATTCTCTTCCTCCTTCCCTCCCTTCCTTCCTTTCTTCTTTTGATAGTTTTGGTTAGTTATTTCATGCTTAAAGAAAATGATCATGTTAGAAAATTCTATGTAAAAAATTTTATTCTAAAAATACTAGGTTATTACTTACTAATAAGGAGGGATTAAATATCTTAAAGGTTTTTTATATGAAAAAATAGGATGTTATACATCTATTACTTTTTCCACATAACAGTTTATTGGGGGCAGAAAATATGAATCTACGTTATCTCTTTTAATAGTTGCATAGTATTCTGTAGTATGGAGGCACCATAATTTGTTTAACCAGTTCCCATTGATGACTGTTTGGGTTATAGACAATACTTTTGATAACGCTTATATATATTCCTCATTATTTCCATAGGATAAGTACCACAAGTGGAATTGCTAGACAATAGGGTAATTATAAGTTTTCTGATACCTATTGCCAAAATTTACAAATTTTTTTCCCACCAGCAAGTTTTGAGATTTCTGAATTTTTCATGTCAGTGATGATGTTAATACTTAAAAAGAAAATGTCTTTGCTAGTTTTATGGGAGAAAAATAGTATCTTGTTTTTATATACATTTTTTAATGCTATTTATCATTTGCATTTACTTTGTATTTTATCTGTTAACATCATTTGCCTCTTATTCAGATATTTTTCTCATATTGAGCACTAAATTATATATCAAGATCAAGCCTTTTCTGGCATGTTGACAGTAATTTTTTCTGTATTTTATTTGTATATTGATTTTTTTAAACTAATGAGAAAATATTGTTTTATTTGTTTTATTTTTAGGCCATATAATTTTTAATTTTTATGTAATCAAATGTGTATTGTTCTACATAAAAATTTTTATCTTTATTGTTTAATATTTAAAAATACAACTAAAGTTTTAATTAACCCAGGATTTTTAAATATTAGTTTTTGCGCATATGTTTTGTAGTTTCCATGTATTAGCTTTACAATTCTTGATGTGCACCCAAACGCAGAATCATGAATAAAGGAAAGAACACTGGAACTGCTTCTAGCTGACTGTGACCTTCAGTCTCAGCTTCAGAGTTTGTGAAGTGAAGATATCGGGCTGGTGCAGTGCTGTTCATTTACAACTTTTTTGTCCATGAACCACAGTAAGAAATGAAATTTAAATTACAACCTAGGACATACATATACAGGTGTATATATATATGTGTGTATACACATGTACTATGGGTGTTCTACTTTTTGTGTCATGTTATATCATGCCATGCAATGCCATATCATTGAAAAAAAAAAAACTGCTGTATGCAACTCACTAAATTGCTTTTATTACTCACTAAGGAGTTTACAGTTTGAGAAACACTGTTCTAGTGGACCTTAATTGGACACTCAAATGCCTTCTGAGGCTGACCATATAACAGATGCAAATAACATACCACTTTAGCTAATCAGAGGGCCAGGGTCCTATCTAAAGGCATTCAAATTAAAATAAAACACCTTGTTAGTTCAACACCATTTTCAGGGGGAATTCAGCCTTCTAATTTGGGCCCCTTAGGCTAGTTTCGAGAAAGAAACCAAAGACATATAAAACTTATTACTCTGTCAAATTGCTATAACATGTTTTTTTAAAAAAGTAATTCACATTCAGGTGGTGGAACCAGACCATACTTTGAGTGGCATCTGTCTAGATGCAGGTCTTTGAATATTTTCCAGGTACCTTCCTACTCTAAAATTCTTTTGCTCTGTGACAGCTTCTAGCCATGAAAATTAGGAGCTAAAATGACCCCACTCAGTTTTTCTGATTTGATAAAAAAATGATGCCTGTGATAGGATCTGAGCTTATTCTAGATATCTGAGTTATTCTGGAGGCTGAGTAAAGGGGAAAGTGAACTTTTGTCCTTTCCATGTCAACCAAGGTGATGGCACAGTATTCCAGCAACTGTGTCAAAGAGAAGATGCTGATAAATTACCAGTGAAAAACTGTATAGGAAAAGTTTAGTATCATTGAAAAACTATAGCAGCACCTGCTGAATCTTCCATGTCTGTGTCTGCACGCACAAAATTATTTTTTTGATTTGGTTTTTTGGTTTCAGGGGCAAGACTGCGTATACCTCCAAGAGATTGTCTGTGATGTACAACCATTAAGGCTCACTTTGGTGACTTGGGTAATTGTGATAGAACCATGGAGCCATTAGGCTCCAGATGGAACTTTAATCTGGCTTCTGATAGAGCAGAGTGTCCTTGTAGAGTCTCTAAGCATCTGTTTTGGAAATACATATATGACATTATTCAAAATTTGTACAAATTAACCCACCCTTGGGTTGTAATTCAATTTTTCTTTATTGAGAAATGTAAACAGTTTTATGCAATGAAGTAAAACTAGCCTACACCCATAATTTGTCTATTAACTGGTCATTTAGATTTTTTGTGATTGAACTGTTCATGAATTTAAGACAGCTTGTATTAGACTTCTAAAGATAAAAATTCGTTTATAAAATGTGAAGAGTTGTTTATAGTTTAAAATAGCTTTCACATAGGTCTTATTTTTGAGAGACTATTTAAAATACTTCAAATTATGGTGGTTCTACCTCTGAACAACAGAAACCACCAAATAATGTCCTTATTCCAGAATGAAGTTTGTTTTCTCCCATAGTGGAAACTCCATAGGTAACAGGAGGCTTTAGAGCTTGTATGAACAAGGTAGCAGCTTGGTTTATCTTTCTCCATTTGTCTTCAGGCTGGTTTCCTTCATGTTTCCAGAATGGCTACCATCAGCAGATGGAGCAACAAACATCTTTTATTTCCAGCAGAGAAATAAGAATTTTTTTCCTCATTCCAGTCTAAAAGTTGTTACCTTCAGTTTTCTTGGCTTCATTTAGACCACATGTCCACCTCTGGACTGAAAATAATCACCACGTGGTGTTTGGTTTAATTAAGTCTGGGTTTCTGACCCACTTACTTGCAGGAAGGATGGTATTATAGTGTTTGATGTTTCAGTGTCCAGTCCTGAAGCTGGGGGGTGACTGGGGAGGTCAGCCTCTCGTGAGTTATAGGACGGGGAGGGTAAAAATGAATGTTGGATTTGCAACCAGTGGAATTTTTTCTGTAAGCATTACAAAAGTTATAATCCATTCCTTGATCAAGGTTTTAGTTTCTTTCCTTGCATTTTTATTAGTAATATGGCTTTTAATTAATCTCCTATTTACAGAACACAGAAATTAAAATTGTATTGTGGAAAGAAATACTAGTTAGGTATTTTATATGGCCCCTTTGGCTCTTCTTATTATGTAGAGACTAGAAACATTATAAATATTACCTGGCACAGGTGAAGTATAAGGAGATTGCATTATTAAATAAATGATAGTGATATTTTCTTAGAAAACGATCATACATCATCACTACTATTTGATCCGTCTCCAAAAGAATGCAGTACAGTTCTGTGGACCCACAGTCGTCAACATCCTGACCTGCCATGTGTCGCTAATGGTTTTGTTTCTTTTTTAAACTGAAGTATAATTTATGTATAGTGAAATGTTTACTTAAGTTTTGATGACTAAGAATGAGTATTGGAAACGAAGAGTTCTAAATTTATGACAGAAGGATCTTATCCTGACTTAGGAAATACTGAAAATACTGATATATAGAGAAAAATTCCTCAGAGTATTAGAGCAAATGTAAATTTTAGGTTTGGATTGTCTGATCCTAGGTGCTAGTATTTGTATGCAGATTTTCCTGAAGAGTGAAAGGCTGCATTTTCCTGCCAGTTCATTTGCTTT
The DNA here is from genome assembly GCF_027409185.1 of Cynocephalus volans. Classification (NCBI taxonomy): domain Eukaryota; kingdom Metazoa; phylum Chordata; class Mammalia; order Dermoptera; family Cynocephalidae; genus Cynocephalus; species Cynocephalus volans. The sequence continues at coordinate 30,671,474 of NC_084470.1, read as the reverse complement.
TCTTAAACTTCTTTTGTCCCTTCATGTGTCAAAAATGCACTATTGCTGATATCACTAATTTAAAATTTGTGATAAAATGATTGGAGGTAGTTTTTAACTGTAATTAAACATAAACCGCTAGCAGAAAAACAAGGAATCTGTTTAACTTTTTAATGGTTAAAAAACAATTAAGGCACTTTACATGTCTTTCTCTCTTTCTTCCCTATCTCTAACAAGTCATTTTGATTCTCCCTGATTCTTATCTCTGGTATCAGTTCTCCATATTCTGGTTTGGACTGTATTTATCTTTTATTTTGGACTCTCTAATCTCTGTGCCAGAACATTTATATGATAAACATTCTTCTGCACCTTGGCTTTTTCTTTTTGAATTTAGCTCCTTTACATGTGAGCACATAGATCCACTCATTCTATTTACAAAGCTTATAGTATTCCAGAATAGGAATGGGTAGTATATAATTTCAAAATAGTTTTTCCACAATGGTACATCTGGTCATGTTTTTGCTCTTGTTAAAGGTTTCCCTCCACTCCTTTATAATGGAGATTCTCAGTCATGGCAGGGAACATTTACTTCCTAAGGATGGTGAATCTGAGTCTTGCATTTTTAAAACTTTTAAACTCTGTCCTTCAGATTCTGATATAACTTCCTGATTGAGGATTTCTCTTGCACTAAGAACTGTAACTGTCTAAGATATCAGAGTAGACAAAAAATTGTAAACTCCCTATGGTCTAACCTTCTTGCCCCAATAATTTAATTTTGAACAGCTTGCCTTTTCCTTGGCTGGGAATCTTCTGTTTTCTTTTCTCTTTCACTTTCCTACATGGACATGTTTTGTTTTTACTGTGCCTTTAACACCCTTCCCCTCTTGTCCTGTTTATCCTGAAGCTTCATTTCATGAGATTTTTCCTGTTCTGGACTGCTGGGTTGTTTACTAAGAGCGCTTGTAATTTCTTCTAAATTTAACTCCCTTATAGTAGATTTTTGAACTACTTGAAGACATGATCTTTATATTTTTAGCAGGTAGTAGCACACATAGTAGGAAATCAAATATCTCATTAAGTAAATGGACTTCACTAGAATAACTGTATAGATATGAGTATATTTCTGTTTTTGCATAAAATAGCTGGATTTTCAGCAGTGAAATTTGCTGATTCTTTTTTGTTGTTGTTAATAAGTTGGAGTTGCATATAGGCATTACTCAAGAACCTGGTTATAAGGGAAATAAGATAGGTTCTGAGAGTTTAAATCTACACAGGGAACAGCGGATGTAAAGTCTATAAAGAGGCAGAATGCCTGATGGGCTTGAAAGCCTTACCTGATTGACTGTATTGATGCAACTGTAGAAAGTATATGCCCCTTGGGCGTGGAGAGTGGATTGGTCTGCCTTCATTGTAAAGGGAGAGACCCAAGGTTGAAGTTGGTAGTACTTATCTTAGCCTTCCTTAGAAGATTATTAATATTCTGTTTTCTTCCTCTCTGTATAGAGATATGTGCAAGGAGTTGCAGATGGATACTCCAGATTTTCTTTGCAGGTAGAATAGTGATTAAGAGATAGACTTGAACAGACAGCATTCAAATTCTGGTCTTGTTACTTGCTAGCTGTATGACCTTGGGCAAGTTTTTATCAGAATCCAGTTTCTAGTCAGTATGGCTGAAGGCCAGACCTGGAACCTGTTAAATCCTTAAGGTAATGACTGCCTTCGCATGATACCTTTTGAGAGCCAGACAGACTGTCGTCCCTTGTCAAGTGCATACCTCATCTCAACAGCACCATGGGTCCAGGTACTTGAACTCTTCCCCTATTTGAACATGTATTTCTGTGTGGTTATATCTGTATGTTTGATGGTAACTAAAATATCCGTCTTAGTTTCTAGTGAAAAAAAAAAGTATGTGAAATACATTCCACACACAAAATAGGCTCATATTAAAAAAAAATAAGTATTTGATATATACTGGAACAGGCTCCTTGAGTGTAGGGTCTGGTTTGGGGTCATCATTTTACTTTGTCATCTGTTTTACTTTGAATTGTGTTTGCAAGGGATGTCTGAAGTTAGTTCAGGTTTTTAAAAGATGTGTGTGCAACAGGAAGGAGGAGTAGGGGTTCTCATGGGAATCTGAGAATGGGGCTTGGTTTTAAGATTATAGGAAGTGGTTTTGGTTTTAAGGCAACATTTCAAAATGAACCTTTTATCTTTATTCTGTATGCCACTTCTGTCTGGCTACCACAGGAGTTTCTGTTTCCATATTTTGGTTTGCATTATTACTTTCCTGCTGCAGTAACTGAGCCAGAAGGCAGGTTTCTCCAGAGGTTGGTTAGTTCAAATTGTTTGAGAGGCACAGAGAATCTGAAGTGGTGAAGGTCCTAGTTTACTGATGAGTTGAGCCTGGTGCCCACCCAAGGTTCAGTTCATTATTGCTTGTGTGGTATAGAACTGGGTAGCCATGCTGCAGAGGCTGGGTTCAAGGCAGCTTCTTTTATTTTATTTTATTTTTTCTGTGTTAATTGCTAGTTTATTTTCCATATGGTTGTTTTATTTTATTTTATTTTTTAAATTTTTATTATTATTATATTTTATTATTTATTTATTTATTTATTTATTTTTTAATTTTCTTTTGTCAATATACATTGTGGCTGATTATTGCTCCCCATCACCAAAACCTCCCTCCCTCCTCTCTTCCCCCCTCCCCCCAACAATGTCCTTTCTGTTTGCTTGTCCTATCAACTTCAAGTAATTGTGGTTGTTATATCTTCTTCCCCCCACCCCGGTTTTTTTTTTTTTGTGTGTGTGTGTGTGTGTGTGTGTGTGTGTGTGTGTGTGTGTGTGTGTGTGTGTGTGTGTGTGTGTGTGTGTGTGTGTGTGTGAATTTATATATTAATTTTTAGCTCCCACCAATAAGTGAGAACATGTGGTATTTCTCTTTCTGTGCCTGACTTGTTTTACTCAATATAAGTCTCTCAAGGTCCATCCATGTTGTTGCAAATGGCAGTATTTCATTCGTTTTTATAGCTGAGTAGTATTCCATTGTGTAGATGTACCACATTTTCCGTATCCACTCATCTGATGATGGACATTTGGGCTGGTTCCAACTCTTGGCTATTGTAAAGAGTGCTGCGATGAACATTGGGGAACAGGTATACCTTCGACTTGATGATTTCCATTCCTCTGGGTATATTCCCAACAGTGGGAGAGCTGGGTCGTATGGTAGATCTATCTGCAATTGTTTGAGAAACCTCCATACCATTTTCCCTAGAGGCTGCACCATTTTGCAGTCCCACCAACAATGTATGAGAGTTCCTTTTTCTCCGCAACCTCGCCAGCATTTATCGTTCAGGGCCTTTTGGATTTTAGCCATCCTAACTGGGGTTAGATGGTATCTCAATGTGGTTTTGATTTGCACTTCCCGGATGCTGAGTGATGTTGAGCATTTTTTCATATGTCTGTTGGCCATTTCTATATCTTCCTTAAAGAAATGGCTACTTAGCTCTTTTGCCCAATTTTTAATTGGGTTGCTTGTTTTCTTCTTGTAAAGTTGTTTGAGTTCCTTATATATTCTGGATATTAATCCTTTGTCAGATGTATATTTTGCAAATATTTTCTCCCACTCTGTTGGTTGTCTTTTAACTCTGTTAATTGTTTCTTTTGCTGTGCAGAAGCTTTTTAGTTTGATATAATCCCATTTGTTTATTTTTCCTTTGGTTGCCCGTGCCTTTGGGGTCGTATTCATGAAGTCTGTGTCCAGTCCTATTTCCTGAAGTGTTTCTCCTATGTTTTCTTTAAGAAGTTTTATTGTTTCAGGGTGTATATTTAAATCCTTAATCCATTTTGAGTTGATTTTAGTATACGGTGAGAGGTATGGATCTAGTTTCATTCTCCTGCATATGGATATCCAGTTATCCCAGCACCATTTGCTGAAGAGGCAGTCCCTTCCCCAGTGAGTAGGCTTGGCAAGGCAGCTCCTTTTAGAGGATGGTTGTGTTTGCCATGCTGGAGACCAGCTCCGCAGGATTCGTTGGACCTGAACAGGTGGTGTGGATTCGGTGAAAAAAGAAAGACACGGACCACAGATGTCTAGTCCAAGTGTGGACCACGAGCACATGAATCTTGCTTTATTTATATCTTTTTACTTAATATTTAACATAATGATTTATCTTTTAATCAAAACATTTCTTATTTTATTTCTATTGAAAAGGAAAGGTCAAAATGTTCCAAAGCATTCATGCTTTGACAAAAACACCCACTCATGCATCAGTAGTTCACCCCAATGTCTGTGGCTTGTGGCCAGGAAACTATACAATAATAGCATGCTTGGCTTTAAAGAGCATCAGACTTTTAGTTTGAACCATAATTCTTAATCTTCTTAACTTATATGTAAACTTACATTCTATTAATCTTACATATACTTATGTTTAACAATTTAATAATGTTTATGCTTATATCAACTATGGTAATTCTTAACTGACTAAAAACATATTACTTATTTCGTGATTTTATATAATAAAATATAACAATAAATCTGTTACTGTTAAATGATTCTAAATTAGAAACTAACCTAAACAAACCTGTTAATATCAAAACTTGTTTATATTCTTATACTATTTTACTTATTTATCTCTATAACAAAACGTTTCATATCTCTGCCAACTGACTCGGGGAACAGCACAGGGGACAAGGTGAAAAGTTAAATGACCCTTCTTAAGTTTGTTAAAATACACTGCGTCATTCTTATTATTACTATGGAATGACATGTTCTTGGTTAGTCAAGTGAAGCAGTGGGAGTGGAGAAGGAAGAAATCTGTAACTGGTTGTGATCAATTAGTTGTAAACACCACTGCACTTGGACCCACTGTCTCCCTAGGAGATGTGGATTTATAAAAATTTTTTTTTTTTTTTTTTTTTTTTTTGTCTTTTTCGTGACCAGCACTCAGCCAGTGAGCGCACCGGTCATTCCTATATGGGATCCGAACCCGCGGCGGGAGAGTCACCGCGCTCCCAACGCAGCACTCTACCAAGTGCGCCACGGGCTTGGCCCAAGATTTATAAAAATTTAACACAATAACTTTATTCCACACGCACAAGAGTATGATCACAACTATAGAGCCAGTTATTCTAAAATTATGGGTCAGTGCACACACCACTAACAGGAAAAATCAACAACAAAATTAAATTAAGCCAACCCATACTGGGAACATGTATTAAAAACACCTTTAGTACTGACAATGCCCTTTAAGTAAACCAGTTAATTTTGATGTATTTTAACATGTCCTTTGAGAAACTCCAGGGCCCTCGGAATCTCCCAAAGCCATACCAAGCCAAAAGTTTAGGCTGTTTAATTCTGGGAAGCCTTGTCAAGCAACCAAAGGTGAACAAACAGGAAATTCTATGGAGCTGTGCCACGTACACCGGACCCCCTGCAGCCTAGCTGAACAGGGGTTTCGCTCCTCAGGCTCCCATGCCGTTCCCTATAGCAGGACAGCTCTCGACACTGCTAGGTTCAGTAAAGTATGTTTGTCTGTAGGGGCTGAGAAAATAGTATCTTTAAACTGAATGCTGTTCCAGGGGAAGATGTTGTGTGAATACAGGAGTATACTGTTTCATTTGCTGCATAATAGCTGTATTAGTTTCTTAGGGCTGCTGTAGCAAAGTATACCACAGACTGGGTAGTTTAAAAACAGAAATTTATTGTCTTATAGTTCTGGGGGCTAGAAGTCTGACATCAAGGTGTTAGCAGGGTTGATTTCCTTTTGAGAGTTAGAGTGGTGTGGTTATTAAACCTTGATTATTTATATGTCTCCATCTTTTTAGTAATTAGCAGATTTAATGAAAGATGATCATCTTATCAGTATTAGTATTATAGTTATGTGGTTATATATAGTATTTGGATATCAGGATATTAAATATGATTAATAAAATTAAAAAGTTTACAGAATTTATTTTGGATTTCATTTAAAAAATTGATCCCTTTAGTCAGCATATATATTTTCAAGAGAATTAATTTTAGTAGGAGAGTGCCTCATACATAATGACATGGCAACTTAAGTTTTATGTCCAGATCAGTTAATTATATATAAAAATCACTTTTTAATCTTTTTATTATAATGTATCTAAGAAGGAGGTTTAAAGTAAAACTAAATCTGATTAGATTATCAAACTATTTTAAATCAGTGTTCTAATCATTTTGCCGAAATAAATGTGCTTTCTTCATTTTAATATTAAATTTAAAACGTACTAGTAACGTATTGTAACAATATTTTGTTTTAATTTTTCCCTTTGACTTTGCTTATTTTAATTTTGAAGGCTTATGTTGAAAATGTCAATACTAATTTAAATTCCACTTAACCTGATTTCTAACATTAATTACTCTGACTTGACTGTTTCAGGAATCTACCCTCTCACCCCAGAATGAATGTATATTTCTTAAGCAGATGCAAGTCTTATGAATTAATTCTTGCCATTGTAATAATACCTCTACTTATTATTCACTTAATTTATTTCAACATTTTAAAAATATATATGTCCATGAATGAAGTTAACATTGGTTGTTATGCATCATTCTTCTCTCGTTCTCTCCCTCCCTCCCGCCTTCCTTCCTGTCTATATTTTTTATTTTGAAATAATTTAGAGTTGCAGACTTATTACCCTTCACCCAGCTTTCCCTAATGTTAGCATCTTATATAACTGTAGTATAATTTTCAAAGTAGTAAATTAACATTGTCATACTGCTATTGACTAAGTTACAGTTTTTATTCATATTTCACCCGTTTTTCCTACTATTTCCTTTTACTGTTTCAGGATTCAGTCTAGAAACCCACATTACATTTAGTTGTCATGTTTCTTTTGCCTTTCCCAGTGTGTTATATAGTTCTTCAGGCATTCTTTGTCTTTCATGACCTTGAGACTTTTGAAGAGTATTGGTCAGTTATGATGTGAAATGTCCCTCGATTTGAGCATGTCTGATATTTTCTCATGATCAGACTGAAGTTATACATTATTGGAAAGGATACTACAGAAGTGATGTCCTCTGATGTACACAGTGTATCGTATTGGTGGTATATGATGTCTTACTACTGGTGATGTGACAATTTTTATTATTTTATTTATTCAAGCAAGATTCACACAATATAAAATCAACCATTTAAAAGTGAAAAATTCAGTGGCGTTTGATATGTTCATAATGTTGTGCAAGCCACGACCTCTGTCTAGTTCCAGACCATTTTCATTATCCCAAAGGGAAACCTGTACCCATTAATCAGTTGCTCCCGATGCCCCCCACCCCACTCAGTCTGTGTTCTGCCTCTATGGATTTACCTATTCTAGACTATTCTGGATATTTCATATATGTGGGATCATACAATAAATGACTTTTGTGTTTGGCTTCTTTCACTCAGCACAGTGTTTTCAAGGTTTATCCACATTTTAGCATGTGTCAGTACTTGATTGTTGGCTGACTATACCTATTTCCCCATTTGTAGTGATAACAAGATACACTGCTACAGTCCATGAATTTGTTGTGTTTTATGTGTTATCAGTTAATGTTGTTTGTCCTTATTTTGGACAGGTTCTCACCCAAAATACAGGAAATGTATTAGTTTAAGAAACCTCTATAATAAATACCTGAAGAACAGTTTAAGGAAGTTTTTTACACTTTTAAATATTTTTTCATTTCAGATTGGAGATTTTTGATATAGTTTGAACCTTTCTTTGTAATGCTTTATTTTCATGTGATAGGTGACTATTAGGTAGTATTGATTTTTAAAAATGCTTTATTTATACTTTTACATATAGCAGACTGAGAAAGGAGGGAAGATAATTCTACTAAAAACTTGTGATAAGATGGCAAATGAAAATAGAAAGTTCTCTACTTAAGAATAGATCAGGTCTATAAAGGCTGTTCTTAAACGCAGTTTTCTTTAATCTTTAGAGACTAAGAAATTTGTGTGTAGTCCTTGAGTATATTTCTATCAAACAGGAGTATGAGTTGCTTATTCAGTGGTTTAAAATCAAGTCTTTGGTCTTAGGTCATCTTGTTCTAAAAAGACCACTTTTTTTTTCTCCTTTGGCAGCTGGCCAGTAAAGGGATCTGAATCCTTGACCTTGGTGTTACAACACCGAACTCTTAACCAACTGAGCTAACTGGCCAGCCAAGACTACTTTCTTTTATGCTGAAACCCTGTTGACCTAGGACATCTCTTTTCCCCATGTGGTAGGAAGCACTGGTGGGCCTGATGTTCCCCTCATTGTTTCATTCTCATTTTTAGGCTTTCAGGCAGTCAGTGGGGCCTTGAACCTCTTGTTTTGGTGAGAGTTTCTACTCATGCATTTTCATCTGCTTGTACTTTAAGTTTTGAAACAAACCTCCTGGCCTTCTCCTGACCTAACAATAGAAGCCTGATATTGACCTTGGTCCTGTAACTCAATGGTGTCTATTGGAATGGAGAGGGAAATTCGAAGTTTTCATTGACAAAGGAGTAAATTAATGGACAAAGTAATGGACGACAATTTGAAGCAGCAGAAACTTTTTATTTGTTTCTGTTAGTAATTTTGACAAAACAAGCATTACTGTGAGGACCTTGACTAATATAGGTCTGATGATATAACTTATGTTAGATACCTCTGAAGAGTAAATGGTGACATATATCTCTTACACTAGTGTCCCTCCTTTTCTAGTATGTAGACTAGGAGAGCACATTTAACTTCTTAATACCTCAGAGTATTGCTGAGATCTTGGCAGCTGGGGTGACTGACAGTTAAACAGTAAGCTCCATATTCAGGACTTTGAATATTTATATTCTGGGATGCTCATTGATGGTAAAGCCATATACTTATAAACATTCTCTTCTCTGTTCCTGGAAACTCATTTTTCTTATTTTCTTTAAAGTTGGAAGTGTGCTAACTTTTTGTGTCCCATTTTTAAATAAAAATGTTATATATTTTAGAGATATAAGAGACTTAAATGGTGTTTAAGAATTCCTTTGATTCAAATGAATGAGAGAGCTCACTTTTACTTCTAAGAATAACAATTGAATAGAACTTCAAGCAACTAAATTTTGAAGAGGGGAAGATGAAAAAATTCTTTATTTTTCTTTTCAAGGAAAATTATATGCAGCAATCCCAATAATAGCAATGTTGCCATATTTCTAATTGCTAGTGAATGCTCAGATTGATCTGATAGCATTGGAAGTACTCTAGATTAATAAAATGAAATTTTCACCTGTGAACTCAGTATAAAATCTGAGTGTTTGTTTCTTTAGTCAAATGCTGGGGTTGCCTTGTATAATGAAGTTTAAAAGGGATGTGATAATTAGAGCTACTGTACCCAAAGTCACTATTTCAACACATTTACCACATTATACATTAAACCACCAGGTAAGACTTCAGAATCACGTCACTGGGTAGCATGCATTAAAGATTATCCCTCTGAAAAAGAGGAATACCGTTCTTTCAGCAACTTTAAGCCACTTAAAGGGAGGTGAGTACTTTTATAAATACAGAGCTGCTTTGTGAAAGTCCTGGCTTTGGAGGTATGGGACACTAAATTAAAAAATGTGACATATTATTATTTTTTTTTCATTAAAAAATCCATTTGGCTTGTAGAGTTTCTTCTGTCTCTCTCCCTCTCCCCCCTCTCTTTCTCTCTCTCCTTCCACTCTCTCCTCCTCTTTTTCTCTCTCCTCCTCTTCCTCTTCCTGTCTCTCTTCTCCCTCTCCTCCTCTCTCTCTCTTCCTGCCCCCCCACATGAATTTTTTTTAAGTGTATGAGAAAAGTAAAAGTCATCTTATTTGAAATTATTGGAAATTTAATAAGCTGATAAATTAAAAAGATGTCTTATTTAATCATAGACATGTCCATGTACATGTGCATGTATTCATCATCATTACCAGAATCCAGCCATTTCTCACCACCTCTACCTTGTTTCAAGCTGCCATCATCTCTCACCCGGACTTTGCAGAAGCCTCTTAGCTGATCTCCCTTTGTACTAGCTTCCTTCCTCCATACGTTTTGTTCTCTACATAACATCGAAGTGATTCTTTTACAGTGAATATTAGATGAGGCTACTCAGAAATTCCACTGGTGTCCCTCTTTTAACTCATTATTTTATGAAAGCTTACCATGGGCTTCAAGACCACACATTATTTGACTCCTCTCAAACCTCATCTGCACTTGTTTTCCTCTTTCATCCTACAGCAGCCTCAGTGCTTGTCTTTCAGCACTGCAAGTCTGAAAGGGTCTTTGCACTTGCTCTTCCATTTTTTTGGAAAGCCTTGCCCTCAGATATCCGTAGAGATTTTTTTCCCTTACTCTCTTCTCGTCTCTTTGCAAATGTCCTCTTGTCAGAGAGGTCTTCTCTGAGCTCCTTGTACAAAACCATAACCTTCCTTGTTTCTCCACCCCCAGCCTCCCTTATTCCCCTTACTTTGCTTTACTTTTCACTGAAGCACTTATTACCATCAGAGTTAGAGAATACTTATTTTTGTTTGTTTATTATCTATTTACTACCCTCTTTAGAATGTAAGTTTCATGAGGTTGGGAACTTTGTTTTGTTTTCTGTGGTTTTTATAGCTCCTGGAATTATGCTTGGCACATGGTAGGCACTCACTGTGTTTATTTGTTGAATGAATGAATGATTAAATAAGGGGAAGAGAATTCCAGGCAGATGTGAAAAGCATTGTTGTGTTTAAGGAACTGAGGATACTTCCCTGTGTATTTGAAGTGGGTTTGGTGAGTGATGATTTCTTTCTCTTTTAGTCTCAGAGGCCATAATATGTAGAGTTTTATCAGCAACAATAAAGAATTTGGACTTTGTCCTGAGGGATCATAGTTAAATTAATTGTGTGATCCACTGAAAGTGTGATCAGATTCACATTTTAGAAAGAGTCTGGATGAGTTAGAGAGGAGGAAAACTGCAGATATGGTGACCATTTGGTGAACAGTAGTCCAGGGGCATGCTGATGATTGGCTGAACTAGATTATTGATAAACAGGTGGAAAGATGGACAGATTAAAGAGATATACAGTATTCAGGAAGCAGGCCTCAGTAATTGATTGAGTGTGGAGCAAGAATGATGCGTAAGAATCTGCCATGGCCAAATGGGTAGGTAGGATGCTATTTAGAGATAAAGAGCAGGTTTGGTGGTACAGGGGTTATGGTATAAAATTGAGTCTGAATTGAATTTTGGGTGCTATATTAGTTTTCTAGGGCTGCTGTAATACAGTACCAAGAACTGGGTGGCTTACAACAATAGAAATTTATTGTCTCAGTTTTAGAAGCTAGAAGTCCAAAATCAAGGTGGTGGCTGAAGGCTTGGTGGGGGAGAATCCTTCCTTGCCTCTCTAGTTTCTATTGTTTGCTGGCAATCCTTGGAGTTCCTTGGCTTGTGGATGTATTCCAGTAACATTGCCATCTTCTTCCTGTGTGTCTTCACATAATCTTTCCTCTGAGTATCTGCCTGTGTCCAAATTTCCATTTTCTATAAGGACACCAGTCATGTTGGGTTTGGGCCTGCTGTCAATTGGTTCAGTTGTGTCCCCCCAAAGTTCATATATTAGAAGCTTAATTCCCACTGTAACTGTTGAGGTTGGGTGACTGTAACTGCTGTGGTGAATGGATTAATATTGGTGGTCAGGGGTGTGGTTCTAAGTCCTTTAAAAGAAGAGCACATAAGAGTCTCTCTCTCTGCTCCACTATTTTCTGCCATGTGAGACCCCTGCATTGTTGTAAAGCCATCACCAAAGAAGACCCTGACCAGATGTGTTCCCTGGACTTTGGACTTCCCAGCCTCTAAAACTATAAGCAATAAATTTTGTTCTCTTTATAAATCTTTATAAATTTTTTTCTCTTTATAAATCTTTATAATTTTTTTCTTTATAAATACCAGTTCCAGGTATTTTGTTATAAGCAACAGAAATGTGCTAATACAGGGCCCAACCCTAACGACCTCATTTTAACTTGATTACCCCTGTGACGACCCTATAGGTCACATTCTATATGTGGAACGAGGGGTTAGGATTTCAACATATCTTTCACTGATGAATGACAGAATTTTAATGTATGACAGAATTTTAATATGACAGAATTTTAAAGAATTGTGAAAGATTTGATGTCTTAATATAGAGAAAGATCAGGAAGGGGAAAGAGCCATGGTAAATCTTGAGTTATCATGCTTATCTGAGAGAATGCTGCTGCCATTGAAAGGAATAGGAAAGTAGGGGGAGAGGGGAAGGCAGTTTTGTGACAAGGTGAATGTAGAGGGAAGTGAGTTTCGTTGTAAGCGTGCTGAATTTGGAATTGTATGTGATAGTCAAATTGGTTCACGATCTAGTCAGAATTCAGGGACGAGATTTGCAGCTAGATAATAATAGCTTTGCCATAAGAATGTTTGGGTTCTCTGAGAAAGAGATGATAGAGGAGAGCTAAGCCTAAAAAGGAAGCTAATGAGAGTGAGTGACTTTGTTGAAATGGATGCCTTCGTCCATGACAGAAAAAAGTTTCCTGAGAAGATCTATCCCTTTACTCTAAATGTCAGTTCTAGTAACGTCTGGATAGTGGATTTAGTTGCTGAAGTGGTCGTTGCATGAACAGAAGTAGAGTTACCAGTTCCTGACAGCTGCGAGTCAGCCTCTGGGCATCTTGCTAAATTTTCAAATATAATTATACAGTAGACTTCCTTTAACAAATTCTGTGTTCCCAGCTATAATTATAACTGCTTTTCTTGCCCGTAGACTGTTCTTTGTCTTACTGCTCTCCTCTGTATCTCCCCCTGCTGGTTACAATTATCCTCTGGTCATTTGAGATCTGAGAAAATAGGGAGCTGTTTACCGCAGTTTTCTTTTCTAAGCACACATTTACCATTGCATACTAGTTTCCTTTTTTCCACTCTACTGTAAAATACATTCCAGGAGTAAGAAGCAATGTTTTAAAGCATAAGCTAGGAATATTCTATATTAAAGTAAATTTTATTTTCAAAGTGTATGCAAATACAAATTAGGTACATTGTAAGCTTTCTATGCAACTGTCAGAAAGTGACCACTACAGCTTACCCAGTGACCCCATTTAATCGTTACCACTCTTAAATAAAATCTCTCTCATGGCCATGCTTTAGACCAAGAGTGTTTTGTTTTGTTTTGAATAAATTAAGGTTTTCAACCAAAAATGAAGTCATCATAAATCCTACAATCATCATAAATCCTACAATCATAATCCTAGACTCATCATGACAATAATTTTTAAGATCAGAAATTATGAGTGGGATTTCCTGTTTTCTCATCCATTTTAATCACCCAAATATCACTTTAAAATAAATCACTTTAAAAAATGACTTGATGTCCTTTACAAAAATATTGTTGTTTTGGGATGATGAACTTCAAGAATATATTTCCATGTCATTTAGATTATATTCTAAGTCATTCTAATGTGTTTCTTAAGAAACAACTAAAATGTATAGATTTCTCAATGTGCAAAAGAAAATGTGAACTTTTAGCCTGCGATGGAAGTAGTCCAGAAGAAACTATAGACCTGTGTCAACAATACTTTGTGTATATACTGTTTATCACTCACTTATTCATTAATAAATACTTAGAGTATTTGTTATTTGCCAGGTACTGTGGTTTCAGTTTGAAGAATGAGATTAGATTTAAAAAGGTTTTATTTATAAAGGTTGAGATATACTTGGTAATAAACAGTACTACATCCAGTTTATCTATATTAAAATAATTCTGTGTATTCTGAGTAGCTTTAAATATTAAGAAGTAGGGCTTTTCTTATATAATAACTGGTTGACATTCTTTGACCTCAATGTAAGACTGAGATATTTAATAAACAAACATGGAAAATAAAGTTTTGATAAAAAAGGCATTTTCTTGAAACCTTTAGAAATAAGGTTGAGTCTTTTGGCATTAGATTGACGGGCTTTCCTTTTGTGAAAGAGTAAGTGAATAATTTAACGTTATATTTCACGTTTGCAGGTCTTCATCCTGTCATAGGAATAATGGTCTTGAAAGCAGAGCTCTGGAATTCACCATTCTGAGAGATCTCTCCCTGCTGGTGTAATTTTATACTCATGTAGCAAGGCTTCAGGTTGAGGGATGAGATTAGATTTGCAGGGACAGAATATTTGCTCTCCTTGTTGTTTTGGTTCCCGAGGAATGCTTACCCCTTAGCCTCAAATGTGCTGTGGTATTAGGTACTTTAAAATAGATTGCTTAAGACTCTATTTGGAAAACCTTAAATATGCATCATGCTGCATTATTTGCAATGAAAAATGAGGCTACAATTATATAAAACAAAACACTACAGCTGCTGACAGATGTTATTAGCAACTTACAACAACACAGATCCTTTCAAAAAGTAACTGCTAGACATCTGATTAAGGGAGTTAAGGTCATTATAGCTTAAGATGAAATACTGTTGTCCAGTATATGTATTTTTTTTTTAATTTCTGATAATTTTCTGGGACTTTGGTACTTGATATAGTTTAAAAACCATTTTTCTGAATTAGATTTAATAAATGTAGAAAGAATGAAGGAAATAGAAAATCACAATGAAGTAAACACCACAATAATTATTATTACAGGCAAAATCCATTAATGGATGCCAAAAATAGGGTGAAAGTTTAAGGAGAAATAGAATATTTGCATAATCTAAAAGTATCTCCCCAAGATTTTAATAATTACAAAGAGAAAAAATAGTAACTTTATAGATGAGTAAGCTGACATACACCCAGTGGTCAAGGTTAGTAGCATCAGCAGTAATAAGACATATTAGCATTTGATATATTGTGACTCACTGAAGATGGCACAGCATCATATATGTGATATTTTTACCAAAAATGTATAACCTCAATTTCATCATGAGAAAACATTAGACAAACCCAAATTGAAGCACATTCTACAAAGTAACTGACCAGTAGTCTTCAGGGCCATGAAAGATAAGGAATTGTCACAGATTGGAGGAAACTAAGGATACATGACAACTAAAGGTAATGTGGGATCCTGGATAGGATTCTGGAATAGAGAAAAGGCATTAGTGATACTTCTGGTAAAATTTGAGTAAGGTCTGCAATTTAGTTAATAATTTGAACAAATTTTAATTTTATGGTTTTATTTTATTTTTTATTTTGATTTATCAATATACAATGTAGTTGATTTTTGTGTCCCTTTACCAATTCTTCCTTCCTCCCCCCCCTCCAATTTTACAGGTTTGATAGCTGTACTGTAGTTATTTACTAGCATGATGTTACCATTAGAGGAAATTTGTTGAAGGGGATGTGGGAATTCTGTACTATTTTTACAGCTTTTCTATAAGTATAAAATTATTTCAAAATAAAAAATTTTAAAAAGCCCTTTCTTCTGGAATTCTGAAATAGAGCTTTTGTATTTATCCTTTAAGACTATAAAGGTACTCCTCTATTATAACAAAATGTCTTTGTTTTAGAAATAATTGTCTTGGATGAAGTCCAGGGTAGACTCCTGTTAAAACAAGTTTGGTACGTACTTTGTTGTTGACATCATTTGTTATCTCATTTCCCCTATTCATCTTTTAATAACAATAGTAGAGATACCCAAGTTATACAATTTGTATAGAGATGTTAACTGGCCTCTGCTGTAGTTAGTGGACTAGTATGAGGGTACTTCAAAAAGTTCATGGAAAAATAGAATTAAAATATGATATAAATCTTTCCATTAACTTTTTGAAATACCCTTGTATATGGAAGAATTTGGAGATTAGAAATAGATGGCAGCCAAATCAAAAGTGAACAAATAGGAGGTATCTGGGGACGTGTTCCTATCATGATTTTATTAAAAAGAAAAAAAAAGTTGGCCATGTTGTTCAAATTGTTAAATATACATTATACAGTGTTCCAGAAGTTTGTCCTTTTTCATATAAACTATACTTTAGATGGGTTTCAGCTATTAAGGAAGAAATCTCTGGGAGGAAGTGGACCATAGAGGAAACTTTATTTTATTTTGTCAGATACCTAGCAGGTCATCTGCCATCCATTTGAGATGACCTAGTCTTTCTAATTCTAAATCTAGTCTTTCTAATTCTAAATCTCTAACGCACCTATCTGTATATTGAAAACCATTAGTTGTACTTATGTGGTGAAGGTGTATACTTGCAATGGCAAATACCACTACCACACTAAACTTACTGATGTCCGTGGTTCTGTTACATTTTTTCTTTTCCATCTAGAATTTAGTGTCTGGTGATAAATAAATAATTTACTGAATGAATGAATACTGAAGACTGTGTAAGGTGGATTTCTGTTTTAAATGTGTAAAGTTAAGATTTCTATGATGATGCAACTTTAGGTTTGAGCATTTAGAAGCCAGGCCATCAAAGTGGAAGTTTTCTAGAAAATTAGCCCCTCTATACAAATCTACACTTGCTCTTAAGGGTATCTGAAATATCGTATTTGGTGATTTGCTTAAGGATATCATGAACGTCTTCTTACCTGGGTCTGTTTCACACTTCAGTAGCAGTGTGGATTCTGGTGATGGCAAGGCATACATAGCCCCTAGAAAGTTCTGTAGGGACTTGACAATTATTGTGTTTTGCCTGAGAAGCTGGAAATAGGAAGTAGAGAGAGTAAATAAAGAATAGTCTCCTGTTTCTGGGATATAATTCTTAGCAATCTTGTAAAACTTATTCTAGCTAGGAAATATTTCCCAAATACAATTATTAGTATCATTTAAATCATAAGGAGAATTTAGTGGAATAGCCAATTTATATTATTGACCAACTTAAAACATACTAACTCTTCGGAGTAATACATATGAATGGAATATGCATCCTGAAACTAATAGATTCTGCTTTGTTAAAAACCTGCTAGTTTTACATTGTTACAAAAAAATTTTTTTATTTTTAACAGACCTCATCAACCTGTTTGTCACAAAGGGGTATACTTTTAAAATGACATATTTTTACTAGTTTAATAAATGATTCACCTTCTCCCCATCATGGTACATTATGTTTATTCTAGCAATGGTCCTTTCCAAAGTCATTTATAAAAGGTAATGAATCGCCTTTTAAAAAGTAGATTTGGTTAGCTCCCTTTAAACTCTTTACAGTAGTAACATTTACTACTTGGTTGGAGGTGGGAGGAAGGTTAATTCTTTCCACATTTAAGTACTACAGAATGTCCATAGGAAACTAAAATTGTTGAAAGTCTCTTATTTAATATTTTGTAGTATTTTTGTGTGTGTGAAGGAACCATTAATGCTGGGTAGAAGAAAGTATTTGTAATTTTTATTTACTTTCTATGAGGAATATAGGCTTTATATAAAAAGTATGTGGTTTTAATGCTATAAGAAATAAACATTCATTTTGGTTTAAAATTTGGGGCAGATTGGAAAATTGATGAGGATTTGGGTCCTAGCTCTGCCAAATACTAATTCTGTGATCGTGAGCAAGTCAATTCGCCTTTCTCAACTTCTTATCTATAAAATATTATAGCAAGAGTAACTCTGTACCTTATGTAGTTTATGAAGATTACAACTAAATATAATGAGTATATATGGTAGCACTTAGCCCTAGGGCAGGTTGACTAACTGCAGGTTGTTCCACTTCAAATCCACTGTGGATGGTGCCTCCTGGAGCTGAGCTGAGCACAGTGCCTAGAACACAATGGTCACCCTTAGTTAACTGGGTCTGATTAAATGAGATAATATCTTTGAAAGGGTGTTGTGGGTTGAAGTACTAGAAAACTAGAAGTATAAAATATATTTAAATGTTAAAACTTGGTTAACCAAATTGATGTAGTTTTATATGATTTTCATACCACAAACCCCAATTCTGTACAAAGTTACTCATTCAGGTCTTTCTCAGTAATTAATATCTGATACTGAACCAATAAAAAAGCAATACTATGTAACACTATTTGTAAGCAACAGATTTTTGGCTATTTCAAATCATTTCTTTTTATTCTTTTTGTGTAGGGGAAAAAGTCATTAGTCTGCATTTATAATCAGGACTAGCTTCCTGTAAAATTATTTATTTTAAGTTTTTATTTATAGATTTTGAAATTTACAATTCTAAATACGGCAATAGTAAGGCACTGCATTTTTGCAGGAAACAAAAAGCACAATTAACATAAAAGTCAGAGCCAGCTACAAATAAAATATTCCAGCAAACTGTGTAAGGAAAAAAAAATGCTCTGGGAAGCAGATGCCAAGAAATGTTAGATAGGTGGCTTTATTACATTGGAAAGAAGAGAATATAGAAGATTAGTAAGAGGAAGAAGAAGAAAAAGAGGAGGAGGAAGGTATGTAGTACATAATATTTAATGAGCACTTACTAAGTGTTAGGCATTGTTCTAAGCTCTTTGTGAAGATTATATCATTTAATCCTCTCAGCTATCTTAAGAATTAGGTTCCCACTTTACAGATGAAGTAGCTGAGGCAGAGGGAAGTTAAGTAATTTTTCCCAAACCCTTGCAGCCAGGATTCAAATGCAGGGTTTAGAACTCATGGTCTTAATCACCATATGTATTGCCTCCATGAAGCCAATAGCCACCATCTACTGATGCACAGAATGTAGTTTGTGTATTTTTTTGTGAATAATTTTTATAATGGTATCTTGGGATTCTCTTGGGCCAGGAACATGATTTGGTCCTTTAAAAAGTAGTGGTCTAATTCATAGGGCCCCTGATGTCTTGAAAAATAAAAACCCACTCAGAATACCTCAATGGTAAGCACATTAACTGTCTTCCTAGATGGATTTTTAAAAAACATTCCATATCTGCATAAAGTATATGATAACATATGATAACTTCTTTTACATGCTTCTAACTTTTGATAATTGTCAGGACAAGTAAATAGATGAAAGGAAAGCATAGAAATGGTAGAGTGTGGATGTAGAATTACATCACTGATTTTTTTAGGCAGGGATTGATTTAGAATTTTTGTACTTCCTGGCAGAATAGCCTGCAGCTAGTAGGAGTATTTGGTATCTTTAACAGAATCTTACATAGTAGGTGCTTGATACCTAATCAATTGAATTAGTATTATTCTAGGTATAGAAATAATGAAGCTTCATAGTTCTTTCTTTATGAAGATATTTTATTTCAAAATATTTTCTTTCTCTTGACAAAAAGGGCATTGGATTTTTGCTTTAAAGAGAGACTCATAATTTTTTATTTCATTTTTTTTTCTTGTAGCTTAGACTGTGACAAAATCAAAGATTAGTCTTTGATGACTAACACCTATTTATTGTTTTTCCACAGCAAAATCCTTAAAAAGGTATAGTGACTAAATTATTTTATCCGAGGCATTATGTTTTCTTTCCAGTTGTTATCTTCTGTAATGCTCTTTTCATAGCATTGTCCTTCTCAGCCCTAAGTCCTAACTTCCAAATGCTAAAAGAGGTCCTCTTTTAAGAAGAAATTGATTTTTTGGTGGAATGTTTTGGCCATCTCTGATATTCCCTATCATAATTAAAAAATATCTCTGAAGCAGTTTTTATTAGTTACCTTAATTCAGATAAACTAGTTCTGGCTTTTTTTTTTTTTTCTTAAAAGATAGATTATCTACTTTAGCTGCACCAAAACAGCACCTGATTTAATGAGACTGTTCTAGCTGTATAGAGCCCAAGGGAGACATGTTTGTAGAAATTTGGAGTTTGGCTTCTATTGCTATTCTAGTGGAGTCAACTCTACACCTTACATCCTCTGTATTATACTTCTCTGTAGCTACCTCAGCCTTGTCTTTTCTTTGTAGAGCCTAAGAAGAGGACTTTTTGTGTAACTGTGCTCTCAGCTGAGTATAGAATGGGCTAGCACAGTGATGGCAAATATGTAGCTCACATGCATACTGTTTGTGCAGACATGACATACTTTCTTGCTTAGCAACAAGGTGGTTTCTCAACTTCAGGGAGCCGGAAGTTTCAGTTGTAAGTAAAACCTATTTGCTGTTTCTGGAATAGAGAGTTTGGGATGATTACCATAGGTTCTGTGTCTTTTTCCTTCATGGGTAGTATTTGATGTGACCTAAGATTAAGAGATCTATCTTAGGTTGTAAGTATGCTAATGGTGTAGTAACCTTTAAGTGCACTCAAACACTCTTGAATTTATCATAACAAAATTGACTCCCCACACCCTATTTTCTGAAATATTCTGTTAGGAAATCACCTTTCGATCACCACCACAGTTCGTTTTTGGACAACTCTCATACAAATTTATACTCAAGAAGTTATCCTTGGTGAGGGATGGAGAATAGGTTACATCTTGCACAAAGGTGTAATTTACCTTTTCAAGTATACAATTCATTGATTTTATTTTATTTTTCTTTATTTTATTTTTTTTACTGAGCTTACCAAGCTTGGGCAGTTATCGTGATGAATTAGTTGTAGATAATTTCATCACTCTGATGTGATCTCTTTTGCACATTAACTCTTAATCTCCATTCCCCCGCCCCTTCCCCAAGGCAACCATTAATCTATTTTCTGTCTCTGTAGCTTTGCCTTTTCTGGATATTTCATATAAATGAAATATGTATTTGGTCTGTTGTATCTAGCTTTTTTCTGAGTATCATTTCTTCAAGTTTTGTCTATTTGGTGTCATGTATCCATAGATTATTTCTTTTTGTTTGTGACTATTATTATACTATTAGTACATTTTGTCAATATAGTCACCAGTTGTCAGTCTATTCCATGGACATTTAGGTTGTTTCCAGTTTTTGGCTACTCTGAATAAAGCTGCTAAGAATATTTGTAATTTAGTCACATTCAAAGATTATAAAAGTATTTTATCATATTTTAAAATTATTTTAAGGATTTTATTTCTTATGTTTAAATTATTGACCCATTTGGTATTTATTTAGTATAAGAATGGAAGGAGAGATCCACTTAACCCTACTCTCTGCAAAATTTTATCATTATGAGATGGTAAATGATCACTTACCCTTGAGCCCATCATTTTTGAGTTTTCATTGGCAAATCCATTCTTATGCCACTACCAAAATCTTTTAATTATTGTAGTTTTAAATAATAAGTGTTAATAACTGGTAGACTAATTTGACTTAGTGTACAGAAAGACAGCATAGTGTAGAGGTTAAAACCAAGGGTTTTGCAACTTTAGTAGTTCATCGCATAACCTTGGGTGAGTTATTTAACCTTTTTGTTCCTCCCTCAGTTCAGTGGGCTAATAAAAGTATCTTACAGGGGAGTTACAGGATAAAAGCAATTTATCCCTGCTTTATTAACTTTTCCCTCATTACTGGATCTTTCCCATCAGTATACAAATATGCTGTTTTTCTTCTATCTTAAAGACATCCTTTTTAAAATCCCACTTCCCCTGAAAACTGTTGTCTCAGTCTCTCTTCCTTTTGGCAGTAAAACTTCTCTGAGGAATTGTCTGTACTTGGTGTTTACAATTCTTCTTCTCCCATTCTCTCTTAGAAAGTCATGAGAGGGCAGAAGCCTCACCACTACCCAGAATCTCACTCTTGTCATTGTCACCTGTGACTTCCACATTGTTAAACTCAGTGGTTAATTCCTGTTCTTACTTGAAACCTGTTGCTAGCAATTGATGTAAGTCCCTCCTCCCTGGTATACTTTCTTCATTTTTTTCCAGGACATCATATTCTTGGTTTTCTCTTTCACATTGGTCACTCTTCCTCAGTTCCCTCCACTGGTTTCTTCTGTTCTTTCCTACCCCTTAATTTGGAGAGCATCAAAGCTGAGTCGTTTGACCATTTATCTTTTCTGTCTATATTCATTGCCTTGGTGATTTCATCCAATTTCATGTCTTTAAATACCAAAGAGATCAACCTAGCCCTCTTACCTGAACTCCAGGCTTATATATGAGTACCTGGTTAATGTATTTAGCATCTCCACTGAGCTATCTGATTGTCACCTCAAACTCAGTATGTTAAAAACTGACCTCTTGTTCTTTCTCTTCCACACCTATTGCACCTGTAGCCTTCCCCATATCTGTTGATGGCACACCATCTTTCTGGTAGTGCACCAGAAAAAGTGGAGGCATCCATGACATAGTTTTTACTTGATCTTTGTTAATATGTAAGAAAGCTGTTGAAAGTTGTATATTTAGTATTGAACTCACTATTTTTGTAATAGTTTTTTTTTTGTTTGTTTGTTTCTCTGTGTCCGTATTTCCACAAGTAAAAGCATGTAATCTACAAGTATCATTTTGTTTTCATCCAAATTTTAACTTATTTAATTCTCTTGTCTAATCGCATTGAAGAGCTGATTAATTTCTTGACACTAAGCTTGTACCAGCTAATCTTGACTTAAACACCTTTGGAATCAGGATTCAGTGACTCTTGAATTGCTTGAAATAATTATTTCCAGGGTTAGTATAACATGAAATTAGGAGTTACTAGGAGGGTTGTGCCATATCTAATACTATTCTTGTAATTAATTTTTTAATTAAATACAGTGAGAATTACGTTGAGTTTTTAAAAAAGAATTTATATTTAGTTTTGCAACTTTATACTTTATTCCAAATTGTACTATTTTACAGAGTTATACTCTTTCAAGTGTAACAAAATGCAGATCTCTTTGAAAAGAGTAACTTGGGTTGAAAGATCAGATGCTGTTTCATATAGATCTCTAGCTCGGTTCTCTCAGTGATTAAGAACATTGTGTTTTTCATCTTAAAGGATAGCCTAAGTTTCAGCCTACATAGAACATTTGACCCTTCTATGGAAACATATTCTCTGGTCTTCTCTGCCTAAATTAGGGTGAGTAGTTTTTAAAATGCTTAAGAAATGGACATTTCAGGAAAATATGTTTAGCTTTTTCCTATTTTGTTTCCTTTTTAACTGTTATCAGAGATGGTGAAACATTTTTATTAGGAAAAAGGAAAGTAAGGATATGATGTAGAATAAAAGAAATTAGTATGTGTTAATATTTGGAATAAAGTTTTAATTTTTGTGAGGAAAAAAGGTGCCTGACTATTTGCAGCTTGCTCATGGGGTTTGATTCTTTTTAGTTACAAAATTGAAAAATGCCCTGGATTAAAACTTTTTACTGTTAAGATAAGTGTTTGAATTCTGTATTAGATAAACTGATTCTGTGTCAGAAATATGTACTAGACAGTTGTGCATGTGGTACTGAGTAGAGTGAACATGAACCCAATTTGCTTGGGACAGTTCCTCTATATGCCTGTCATCCTGCCTTAATTATTTCTTGCATTCTTGTATTAGTATTATGTAGCTTCTGTACAAATTATCAAAGTTAATGGTTTAAAACAACAACAAATTTTTGTCCTGTAGTTGTGTAGGTCAGAAGTCTAGTATGGGTTGTACTAGGCTAAAATCAAGGTGTCAGAGAATCAGTTTTCTTTTCATTCATTTTGTTGGCAAAATTCATTTCCTTGTGGTTGTAGGAAATAGGTCCCCATTTTCTTATTGCCTGTAACCTCAGGGCTGTTCCCAGCTTCTGCAGGCAGCCACATCTTGACTCATGACCCTCTTCCTCCATTTTCAAAGCCAGCAACAGCAGGTTGAATCCTTCTCATGTGCATTTGTCTGACCTTTTCCTTTGTAGCATCTTTCTCTGACTCATGTGGTTAGATTGGTCCCACCAGGATAATCTTTCCATCTCAACATCCATAAATAAATCTCTTTTGCCGTGTAAAGTCATACATTGACAGATTCTAGGGATGAAGATATGGGCATCTTTGGGGGTTGGAGGGCATTATTCTGTTCACAGATTCCTTTCACTCTCACAAGTTCGGGCAATAAATTATATGCTTATCCAATTTTTGAGTAGCCGGTTGAATTATTTAAAATATGAACAAAAGCCAAAACTCATGTTTCTGCCCCTCTCTCTGTCAAATTTATGTTTTAGTTCTTTTCTTTTCTATTTCTTCTCCTGCTATTCTTTGACACCTCTGCAAAGGTCATGCGTAGTTCTCCTGTCTCACTTGCTAGAAGCCAGGAAGGAGAAAGTGCATGACATTTCTTTTTGGCCCATTATTTATGGATAAAGGAGCCACGTTTTATAGTATGTCTGCTTATATCATTATTTTACTCCTTTTCCATTAAAGCCTGCCATTCTAATGTTCCTCAGTGTTTAGGGACAGGTTAACAGGTGAATCCTGAGATTGTAATATCTAAATTTGTGCTGCTGCTTGTGCTTGACTCTGTCTTTAAACTGTTACATGTAAAGAAGAGGAATTAAGACAGGCTTTTATCCACCTCTTCCTGTAGACTTTATTTTATATTAAAGAATTAGATGGGCATAACATTTATTTAAACAGCTATGTTATATTACAGAAACAAATCATTTTACTAGCACAACTACCTTTTAATAAAGTGAGTACATGAATGTTTTTGTTTCACATTTTTGAAATTTTTTATTTATTAGATTAAACTACATTAATTGAAGAAAGTAATTTTGTGTTTTATGTTTATCTAAAGACCAAATTACCATTTATGTCTACTCTTCAACTTAAATTTGTAGTCTGGAATTTTCCCCAAGGCACAGAATGTAATTTGTATTCAAATATATTAACTTGTTTCTTGGACAGCCTAAAAAAAGAACAGTTTATGATTTTCAATCCCATACCTTATTTTCATAAGCTAAATTGATATTTGATACTTGCTAATTTATATATACTTATGTCCTTAATTTAATAATGTATCCATCAGAATTTAGATTTAGTAAGTAATGCATGAGATAAAACCAATGTTACATACCTTTAAGTTTATTTCTTTCTTTTCAGTGCCAGCTTTACACTCCATTTGCTGTCAGTGAAAATGTAGGTAGTAGACACACCACATACGTATTTGTCATTACCGAGTTCAATGTATCATACAGGAAAAGTGCATTAATATGCCATACAGAAAATCTAACACACATAAACAACCACTTAGCATTTTTAAGGACATATCTGACTTAGTGATTAACTTAAGTATCTTTTAGTAGAGTGAGACACCCACGTAGAGTGCATGTATTCACTTACAAGAAAGAACAAGTGCTTCTTATGCTGATGAATGAACATATCTCCTGTTTACATATCATGGTGAAGATCAGACCTTATAAAGCCTTTCCCTTTCCATTGGAATCCCTAAATCTTGACACAATTTAATTATTCCCAGAGTTCTTCAGATAAAGTACACTTTAGAAAACAATTTTTTCAGCCTTATTGTACATTTGTATTTATGTCTGGTGCTCTGCTGTCTGTTTTCCTGAAGTTTGTACTGTTCCCCTTCTGTTCTAGGCCTATGGTGGAGTGCAGGTTGGGGGCTTTTCCTGATTTCTGTTTTCACTGTGAACTCTATGTTTTTCTGCAGGGTCTTCCTTATAAATTAGGCTCACGTTGGGTTGCGTGTATTTTTTTAAATACCTATAATACCTGTTAGATTTTTTTCCTTATTGGAATATTTTATTGAAATTAGGAAATATCAAAATATAGTGTCTAGTTTACACAGATGTTGACTTAAACACCAGAAAATTGGTAATAAGAGGTAGTAGAGATAAGAAAAATGGGGGAAGTGAATGTAATTGATATAAAGCATAAGGAGCACATGAATGTATTTTTCTTTTAGGCTTTTATAGACATTTACTTTGCATGTATTGTGCTGTTTGTAATAACTTATTTTTGTGGTTTTATATTTTAGTTATTTATTTTTTTATTTTGGGCTGCTGGCCGGTATGGGGATCTGAACGCATGACCTTGGGATTACAAGGCTGTGCTCTAACTGACTGAGCCACCGGGCACCCTGATTTTGCATGTATTCTGGAATCAGGGCATTTTAAAAGAAAAAGGCCCTAACCTTTTCTTTCAGTGCTACAATAGGAAGGAAGTTATGTGCTTAAAAGTTTTATAGTTTTCTCAGATACTAGTTTTTTCTTCTGGTTTATATCCAAATGTTTTGCGGGTTCCCCACCTCAAAAAAAAAAAAAAAGAAAGAAAAAGAAAAAACACTCAGAACATTTAAAAATTATGGATTTTTGCAGTACTTTCTAAGAGCCTGCTTGTTGAATAGCCTTGGGTAAGGTTTTTTGCAAGTTCTCTCTCTATGGGCATTGTGGTGTCCTCCTTTCTTGAATCATTACTTCGGGACTGGAACTATCTTAGAAAGGCAGTGTGAATTTCCATGGGTTTATTTATAGAATTTATTAAATAATATAGTGTAAACTTTATCCTCTCCTCTTTATTCTTCTCTTACTTTTCAAGATTTTTAACTACTACATCTTCATAGAGAACTGTAAAATCTGAAGCTCTACGTTTAACCTCATTCTCATATTTCCATCTCTCCTTTTCCTACCATCTACTTTGCTTCCCCTCACAGGGAATGTCTGGAACTGAAAGCATCATCTTGCCACAGACCTGTTCTCTCCAGCCAAATCCAGACGTTCTTAGCTTCCCTCCCCTTAGCCTTTTGGGTCTTTATCTTGTACCTAGGAATTCACTCTCTCTTTCTCTATCACCTTTCACATCTGATTTGTCAGTGTATAGTCGTACTAGTTTTTGCTTCTGTTCCATTCCTCCCAGAATAGTCTACCCGTCTACAACGTTATTCCTGGAATACTTCAGAAGTCTTTTAATTGATATCTTTGCTGTCCTCAAATCGGTCCCATACATTGCTGTCAGATTAATATTCCTAAAGCATTGTTTTTACCTTGTTACTCTCCTAGTTTTCATTGCCCACATTTTGTCTATAGATGGAAGGAAATTTGGATCCTCCAGCCAAGTATTTAAGGTTCTCACACAAATTTTTCCTACTATACTGTTGTTTAGCCTTTTTTTCACCGTCCAGTAACAAAACCTCTCCCATTTCTGTCAAGTTGGTCCCAGCATACCAAGAACATTCCTACATTTATGTGCACATCTTTCCTCATTTCATGGTGTTTTATATCTTTTTTCCTTTTTGCTCTGTGATGTGCTTTGTCCTTTCTTTTTGACTGTGTAAAGCTTACATACTGTTTTCTAACTTGCAGCTCATGTTCTGCCCCCTCTGTGAAATCTTCCTGAGCAGTATGCTCCACTGTGATTTCACCCTCTGCTGAATTCCTGTTTTGCTTTGTTGCTACTCATATGGCACTTTCTGTTTAGTGTTTTGCACTATTACTTGTTCTTATTTTTGCTTGGGTCTGGTTCCTGTATTGCCGACTGGATTTTAAGTGTCAAGAGCACAGGGACCATGTTAAGTTTCTTTTCATCTCTCTTATGCTAAGCAGAGCTCATTACAAAAGCTCACTCCGTTTTTCCATAAATATTAATTGGTTGCCTCTTTATCCATTGATTAAAAAATTAAACAGTAAGAGTAAGGATGCTGCTTCATGGACTTTATATTCTAGAATGGAGAGGTAGATATTCTCCAGCTAACTTCATAGTTACCTATTTAGTTACAGTTGAGGAATGTGGTTTGTTACTTTTTGACAAGCAAAAATCCAGAAAATTGCCTTCTTTTTTTCCATCTGCTATCATTGATATATATAATTTTTCTTAATTTAAGAATAAATTTTAATAGGGTAAATTACTATTGAAGTCATGGGTTTTCAAGTAGTCAAGCTTAAATTTGTTTCTTCTAAGTATATACTATACTGATATGCTCTCTGGTAAATTCAGTAGACAAAATAAAGGAAAAATGATTAAGACATTCTTGATATTAAAACAATTGCAGTGAATTTGTATATTATTTATGTGATATGTAAACGCATGTGAAATAATTAAAGGGTGATGTAATATTTTTAAAAGGATGATTCTCTAAACTCAAACGATTAGGACTTCTTAGTCAAAATACTAAAGCTCTCTTTTGTAGGAGAATAAAGTTAGATTAAAAGTAAATTCATTATTATATTAGCTTTAAGTGTTTCTTCTAGTGGCTTGAACAACATCACATTATTTCATTGGTATGATTTTTTTGAGTTGTAACCATAGAAAGTTGATGTTGGAAGAATGGCAAAGTATGTGGTAAAACTAAAAATTATTATATTTGCAAATGTAAAGTCATGATTTACATAAATGTTATAGTTAAGAACATTATGAATGTAAATATGCCTTCTCTGTTCTCAGTCCTGCAGTGCCATTCTTTGTCCAGTGGGAGATAAAGAGTAATGCTGAGACTGCTGTTTAACCTATTATAACAGCTTTAAAAAAATTAAATAGCATTGATGTAAATATGAGAAGAGAAAAGAGTTTTTATCTCCATTAAATGACATAAAAAGCCATGGGAAGAATACCAGGTGGGTGGGTGTGCATTAGGGAGTGAAATCCCTAAATTCAGATGCTAATTAGAAGCACAAGGACAATTGCCTCCCATGTACTTAAATGTTGTATACTTTCTTCAGTCGAAGTGTAATTCACAGTTCTTGAAGTGCTGAATACAGCTTTTATTTTTTCATTTCCCCTTAACATAAACAAACAAAAAAACCAATACAACCCTTCTACTGGACTTCAATTCTGATGGATATAGGTGGAATATCAAACCAAATGCTAAGAAAATAATTCACATGATTGCTCTTCGATTGTCTTTATTGTATGATGTACCTGCTTCCACCTGTTAAAAAATAAATATTTAGTAGTTAAGTTAAAATTATTAACACATATTTGAGCATATTTTACTTACTGTGGTGTACCAAGGATTTTAAGGCTTAGAGTGTGAAAAGATGTGTTAATAGTGGCATTAAGAGTATATTTGTTTAGATTATTATAGTTTTTAAGACTTATTTTGGTCATGACTTCTAGCGTCTTGTCATGAAAGTGATATATTGCTTCTTCATTAACAGTTTTGACATTTTGAAATATATGAGAAAAAGAAAATTTCCTCTGCACTTTGTACAGTATCTTTCAATGGCGTTTTTGTAATATGTTTTTCAGTTGTTGAAAGTTATATATAGTATAGATACCCTGTTCTTTAAGTTGCAGCGTAGTAGGAAACGTGTAATAGACTTAAATTATTTTTAAAACTTTGTTTTTAGCAATAGAAGTACAAAAAAATCCTTTTGTAATCTTGCCATTTTTTTATTCTTAGGTATGCTTTTTATTTAGCTTTTAGTAACTTGTAATTTAAGATCACAGTTATTAGGTGTATTTCTGCATTTTATATATCGCTCCCAGATGCTACAGTATTAGTTTTTATCACTGCATATTTTATGAAATGTCAGCCTTCTGTTGGCTGTTCACGCAGCATTGTTAGTGATCAAAGACACAACATAAAGGAGAGAAATCTAAACAGTTGGCTTATCTTTGTCCTTCATTGTGATAAAAATACTATAAAATTACTTTATTATAAAATGTCAGATAGAGGCATCATGTAGCATGCAAAGAAATGATGTGTCTTTGTTTTTTAGTGAAGTAAAATCTTCATGTTTAATATCAAGAAACTCAGTTATAGAGAGAAATAATTTCTAATTTTATGAAGTTTTCCTTGGTAAGGAATGAGGGGTAATATGTCATGTATAATTTTGTAACACATTGCTAAATGGTAGTACAATGCCTAGAAAAAGTCACAGTGTTTGACATCACAAGAGGTTACTCAGTTTAAACTCTTAATTTTGTTATACGAAATACATTCTAGAAAAGTGGGTATTAGTTATGGTATGTGCATTAAGTTGTATGTGATCTAGTTTATTAAAATATTTTTTAATTGACCTACTTTGTAGTTTAAAACTTTATTTCATAGATTTAAAGATACTTTTTTCTTTATTTCAGTGATTTCAATATAAAGATAAAAATAAAGGGAGAAAATTTTTCAAAGCCTGAAAGGAAATCTGTAAGAATAAAAATCTTGAATGATTTTGATCAGCTGTTGTGTATGCCCAACACAGCAGTTGGTTCAATCAATTTTATGTTTTGGGATGGTTTTATTAAAATGAGCTGCTGCTTTCAGTAAATCATTGAGAAAGATGCTGGCTTTATACATGTCTTTTTTTTGGGTGGGGGCAGGGCTTACCATTGCAGCCTTGTAAGTCAGTAAAATTGGAGACAATTCCTGACTGCCATGAAAGTCAGTGTGTTTCTGTGTTGTTGGTGTGAGTGTTTGGAAATAGAAGTAGAATGAAGATTTAGACTAAATGGCGATTTTGTATAAATACACTTCTATGGCTATCTGCAGGAAACTGCCATTTCTAATAAAAATCATTAGCAGATATTAGTGATTAATGTATCTTCAGGTTCTTAAACAGTTTTTATTTTTATAAATGAAAAGTTAATGGTTTTCTAATGGAAGAAATAGGTCTTTGGCAAGCAGTTTGAAAGACGTAGCTGGTGGGTATGAGTTAGAGCCCTCAACTTTTTGTCCTGATGTGCACCATACTGTTGCTACCCACTGGTTTTACCCAAGAGCTTGCTACAAATGCAGAATCTCAGGCCCAACCTCATACTTCCTGAATCAGAATCTTTGTTTTATCAAAATTTCCAGGCAATTCATATGAACATTAAAATTTGAGAAGCACTGCCATAATTTCTCTCATTCACACCTCTCATTTGTTCTGTGTGTATGTGTGCTTTGATTGTGGGTTGCTGATAATCAGAGTTAGTCATCTGCAGTTCAAGAGTTGGAGGAGGCAGCGGAAGCTCACGCCAGAATTTTAGTAAGGGGCTATGGATTGAATTGTGTTTCCCAGAGTTTCATGTATTAATGAAAAATTAATTAATTAACTTAATCCCCACTGTGACAGTGTTAAGTTGGTATGAAACCCTATTATTGTAATTGAAAGATGAGGCCTTTAAGAGATGGTCAGATTGTGAGGACCATACCCTTGTGAACAGATTGATCCATTCATGGAGTAATGGGCATGGTTCTGATGGCTTTATAAGGAGAGTCAGTGAGAAGCTTAGGGCTGTCTCTTCCTCAGCCATTCTTGTCATGTGATACCCTGCATTGCTGTAGAGCCAGCACAAAGAATAAGGCCCTCACCAGATGTATTCCCTAGACTTTGGACTTCCCAGCCTCAAAAACTATAAGAAATTCTATTTCTTTATAAATTACCAGTTTCAATTATTCCATTATAAGCAACAGAAATGGACTTATACATAGGGCCCAGGAGTAGGCAGATATTTAATCTAGAATTCACAGGCTTTTGGTATTTAAACAATTGCAGTTAGAATCAGTAGCTACTTTGTATTATATGTGGATAGCTTCATGTTACCCAGCTAATGTTAAGCAGGTATTTTCTTTTGGCTATGGCAGTGTCTTATCAAGTTCCCAGATACTCATGATGTTTTCTTCCAGTAAGAGTGTAAGCATTTCCAAAGTGTATTCTATGGTGTGTCTCTGTGGGGATACTCTGAGTAAAAAGATATCATAGTTTAATAAGTCTGGAAAGTGCTGAATACTTTGTTCCCCTACAGGAGAACCACAGTATACGTTGACACATTAAAATATCTGAAAACCTGATATAACTTAACAATTCAGCATTCTCCAAATTTACTTGACTGTAGCAGCCCCCGCCAAAAAAAAAAAAACCTTTTTATCTTTTCCTTTAGCATGTGCTCAAACTGGCTTCTGTCCAGATTTACTTATCTTAATCAAAATAAGAGATGGGGACAACTTTTGAAATTCTCATGATGTTATTCTACGTAAAACATACTTTCTAAATATTATTTAATGGCAGAATGTATGGGTACAGCCCTTGCGTGCTGAAAGAGTTAAACCTGCAGCCATTGTTGAGAGTTGGAGGAACTGAGAAAGCATCATTTAGAAAGCAAATGTTGAACTAATCCCAGTCAGATTTGGTGGATAAGTGAAAGGGAGGAAATTGGTACTCCTAATGTTTACTGGAAAGAGGAAAACCATGAGCAATGGAACAAGTTAAACATTTTAGTCCAATGAATGTTTACTGAATCCCTAATATAGAATAGGCTCTGTACTTGGCCTTGGTCAAACAATAGTGAAAAAATACATTCCAGTTGCTTATTGAAGTAAATATAGTACGTTCTGGTAAATGTATGACAGCCAGAATCCAAAACATAGGATTTTCCTTAGGGATTTGTAAAAAGTAAAGTTGGCCAAAATACTGTATCTTAGAGTGCCAGAGGCAGAACACTGCTATATGATAGAGGCTTATGATTAGGGGAAAGAGAGGAAAGGACAATTATGAGAGAAAATTTCAAAAGGTGAGGTTGGGAAGATTGAATATCCTTGGAAATGGTAGAGCTGAAAAAGAGGCTCAGTCTAACATCAAAAATGTAGTGTATTGTGATAGTTAAAGCCAGTGCTGGACACCTCCTGGTTATTTCACTTTGGGAGCCGCACACTTTCTTCAACTGTAACATGAGAATAATATTGTAGGAAAAATAGTAAATGACTGGCTTTAAAAAATACTTTTAATTAGAAATAAATTTAAACTTACAGAAGAATTGTAGGAATAATATAGTCTTTACCCAGGTTTACCTACTATTGATATTTTTACTCCATTTCTTTATCATTTGGCACTTGCCCTTCCTTCCTTCCTCTACACACACCCACATTCATATGCACAGAATTTCTTTTCTCAAACATTTGAGCAGAGATTGCATACATCATGGCCATTTATCCCCCAAAATACTTCAGTGTATATTTCCTAAGAATAAGGATATTCTCTTTCATAGCTATATACAGTGATCAGCTTCAGTAAATTTAACATTGATACAATACTTATATCTAATCCATCATCCATATTCCAATTTTGTCGGTTGGCCAATAATATTCTATAAATTCTAAAAATACTATAAATTTTCTTCCTTCAGTAAGAATCCAGTCTAGGATCAGACACTGCATTTAATTATCATCTCTTTAGCCTTCTTTACTTTGGAATGGTTCTACAGACTTCCTTTGTCTTTTATGACATTGACATTTTTGAATAAATACAGCCCTCTGCCTGCTTGCCTGCCTACTTACCTACCTACCTTCCACTCTCATTTGGGATTGTCTGCTGTTTCTTCGTAATTAGGTTCAGGTTATATACTCCAACCAGAATACTACATAAATGATGATGTGTGCTTCTCAGGGTATCGCATTCAGGTAATGTTAATTTTGATCACTTGGTCAGGATGTTGTCAGATTTCTCAAATGTTAAGTTACTATTTTTTCTCTTGCAACTAATCAGCAGTCTGTGGGGAACCACTTTAAGAACTCTCCATTTCTTCTGAATTTTCTCTCCACTTCCTCTGATTTTTCTCTCTACTTCCTCTGATTTTTCTATCCACTCCCTCTGATTTTCCCTAACTTGAAGGGAAGGGAGGACCTTTCTGCCAGAAGAAACATCATGAGTAAAGAATAAAGATGGTTATATTTGGTAGGATAAAGTAGAGACATATAAGTAAGATTAGAAGTAACCTTAAAACTATATTTTCAAAGATTATTGATTTCAAGAATAAGGAATTTGAGTGGTCATTGGGTGCTTATAAGTAAGTGAGGTGCTCAAATTACTTTTGCAGCACTTAAGATTGAAAAAGATGTGAAGAGAAAACAGATGGGAATAGTTAGGGAGCTCACTGTTTTAGCAGCTTCGTCCAGTGGTATTAGGTGCTTATATCGGGGTATGATATTGGAAAATAAAAAGAGACATATTTGAGAGATGTTACAATGTTATTCAGTTACGATGGCAACACCTTGGATCTGAAGGAACAGAAGGGAGAATTGTTGAAGACTCCAAGGTTTTCCAAAAGGTGACACAGGTGGAGAAGGTTTTATGGGTGAGATAATGAGTTTTGTGTTTGATATATTGAGTATAATGTGCTGATATGAACAGTCAGGTGGAGACATTCAGGGAAGCATTAGAGGTGGTGAGTAGGTTTCTTCCTCAGGGCTAGCTCCATTTGGTAGTGTACTTACCATACTGTACACAGAGCAGTGTTGAGAAGTCCTTCAACATAGCATACAGCTGACTGGCCATGTCTGTCTTGGGTGTTATGTACGTGCCAGCCATGACTTGGATCTTGGGATCTGGGCCAGGGCTAGAGACATAAATTTGGGAAATTTTCACAGAGGATGAAAGTTGAAAGCATGAAGAACCCCTACATGTTAATAAGGTGGCAGCATCAGGAAACAAGTCAAAAACTGACAGATTGATTGTTGGAAAGAAAAATTATAGAAACAAGAGGAAGAGAATTTTAGGAAGGTGGTCTTGGTTATTAGGGCCACAGGATAATCAAGGAGTATGAAGTCTTGGGAAAGGACATTCATTGCATTTGAACAATTGAGAGAACAATCTTGGTAATTCTAAAAGGGCAGGAGAACAAAGGGTTTGTACTTTTTCAAGATAATGTTGAAGAAAAATGTCCTGTACAGAAAAATTGGAAGAGCTTTTGACTAGTTAAACAGGCAAGCAATACTAGTATTTTGCTAGACTTTGAAAAGTTTGTAAAATGTGAAATAAATAAATGATAATTTCAAAAATCCATCATGGATTGGAAACTGAACTGGGGATAGGAAATGAAAGGTAAGGTAAGTAGGCCATTTTGAATGGAATGGTATGTATAAACAGTGGGAAACCCTCTGGAAGCCTGTAGTAAAACATTCCAGATTTTCATGATACTGAGGTCTAGGAAGCAAAATTGCTGGTAAAACCAATGGTAATGGCAGGAATATACTGCAGGTTGCATAGCTGGGCAGGGAGCTGGCAAAGTACTCTCATTTTTGGCAGCTGCAAAGTGATACTTGAAGTAAATTGGATTGTTTTACTAAGAATAATGAGTAATGACTGGTGTATTATGATATAGGAAAGAAATAGGATAGATTGGAGACATTTTAGAGTGTGCCTAGAGATATGCCTCCCCACCACCCACCATGGTCTGGCCCAAATGGCAGCTAAAAGGATATTGTAATTACACAAGCAATTTGGTATAAGAATAGAAAGCCGTGAAAACACAACAAATCTTCTGAGAAGGGAGAGTTACAAGTCATTCCACTCTTATCAAACCTTAGTGCTTAATACATTGTGTAGTTCTGGTTGGTGACTCTTAATGAAGACTTAATTCAACTGGAGAAGACAAAAAATATGAATGAGATAATCATAGATTAGGCAAAGTGAACGTACGAAATCAAAATCAGAAACCTGATTTTTTGTGTATATCCAGCAAATTTTATGAATTCTCTTTATTTAATAAAGTACCTCTATAAAACCTTTTAGATGTTCTACATTGATTATTATATCTGAAAAAATGGCAACTTTCTTCCCTTTTTACTCATTTTGTATTTGATTTCTTTTTTTCATCTTACTGTGCTTGCTGTCTTGAAGTCTTAGTAGTCTTGAATAAAAGTGGTAATAATGGGTGTCTCTGTCATATTCTTTTCTTTTCTTTTTTTTTTTTTGGTGGCTAGCTGGTACTGGTAGTCCAAACCTGTGATCTTGGCGTTAGAAGGCTACACTGGAACCAACTGAGCCAACCAGTCAGCCCTCATATTCTTTTTTAAAGGGCAGTGCTTCTAATGCATCACCATTATGTATTATGTTTGCTGTAGATTTTTGGAAAGATACATTTTATTCACTTCATTGCATTAGGGTGGTTTTCTTCTATTTCCAGTTAAATTAAAAAAAATTTTTTTTTAAATCATGAGTGGTGGTGATTATTATCAAAATACTTTTTTTCTCAATCTATTGAGATGATGCTATAGTTTTGCTCCCGATGGGTTGCCTAATGTGCAATATTTTAATAACAGAAAACCTCCTGTAAACTTCATAAAAAAAGAAGATCGTTAGCCCATTCTATAAGAAATGAGCAGTCATTTTTCTCCTTGATTACTGTAGGTCCTGTTCTGGATATTGTAGGCTGGAGGAGAATTGCTGCTTTTTTAGGAGTCAGCAAGAATGGAGCTGAATAGGGGACTGAGATGGCCTGCTATTAATTTGCATAGGTACTTGAGCTTTTTTTCTCCTTTATGCTCAACTTTGGCTTCTTTTCCTTCATAATTCCTGAAAACTGCAGATTTCAAATACAAAAAGAAAACGTTTATAGTTAGATACAGATATGTTAAATTATTGGAATGAGTTCAGAAAGACTGCTAGTGTGGATTCAGATTTATATAGAGTTGGAGGTAGAAGTTGAAGGGAGAGTACAAGCCACCACAGGTCATTATGTAAGCTTTAAAAAGGATTTAATTTTGTTGGGAAAATAGAATAGTTTGGTCAGGGCCCTCGCCTCAGGTCCAGTTGGGTGTGGTTCAGCATCCTTTGTAAGCAAATTGTGTGTGTGTGTGTGTGTGTGTGTGTGTGTGTGTGTGTGTGTGTGTGTGTGTGTGTGTGTGTGTGTGTGTGTGTGTGTGTGTGTGTGTGTGTGTGTGTGTAGTTAGTGCACATGCGTGCCAATATATCTTATTAGTTTTGTTGCTATTCTTATGTTCTTTGGAGGGGGGAGGGGGAGGAGGAATGGGAGGGAGGGGAGGAGGGAGAGGGTGAGAGGGAGGGAGGTATAGAGGAGTTTCAGTGAAGCAGGTGGGCGGATGACTGCCTTGGGTGTCTGCCCGGTGCAGCCATGCTTTCCAACCTATGGCTCCAAGGACCTTTTGGCCGGTTACCTAGCTCATAGACCTGCATGAAGGGGTCTGGTAACCCAGCCTGGCATATGAAGGGTTTGTGACCCAGTCTGTGAATGGGCCTGAGGGGTCTGGGAGCTCCAGACTCAGCCCTAGCTCAACAATTGGCCCAGTCGGTGCAGGATTACTGGCAAGTAAAAGAGCCCGACTACTGGCGTGGTCACCTAGCTTTACAATTGGTGTCATGAACAGGATTAAGAGCTAGACAATTGGCGCTGTGAGCAGGATTCCAGGCCTTAGCCCTGGCACGACAAATTTGTATTCTATTTTTATTCAATACCATATATGGAAATTTCTGTTTATTTTTTTTTAGTGAACAATAGATGTTATTGAGAAAATATTTTATATTGAAATTTGTACTGATGGATGGTAATTACATCCATCCAGTGCTACTCTTTTAAATTTCTTGCAAATAAAGGAGATTTTAAAAATTGTTATTATTTTTTTTGTAGTTACTTGACTTTTTAGAGCCTTTCTCTTCTGTGGGATATTATCTGTATATCTCTTTCCAAAGAGATATTCTGGAAAATACCTGATTTTAATCTAATATTTATAGCAGCTTTTGCATGGTTAATCATTCTCTTCAGTAAAATTGAAATAACTGTTGGAGGGGAATTTGAATAAGCCATTTCTTCTGAGTTTCCCCCATTATTATGTTGTGCTGCATATCCAGAGCAGGATTTTCTGTTTTATCCAAAGCTGTTGATGTGTATCAGGATCCTTCTTTGGGAGCTGTGATATGGTTTACTAGTTTTTGCTTATTTTTTTTCTGCTGTTCTTGTTTATTGTAGAAATGACCTCTTTGTTAAAGTACATGTTTTGATTTTTACAAAAATATGTTAAAAACCTGTAACTGAGCCTTATTTTAAGATTTATTATTATAAAATGCTATATTTAACTTTTCTCTCCTGAAGGCATTCTCTCCTATTTAATTATATTAAATTAAACATTTCTTATGCTTCTTATTTTTATTCCATTTGTGTATTCTAAAAGCTATTCTAGTAAAAATGTCCATAGAAATTTATATTTACTAATCATAATTTCCCTTATTAAAATACTGTATCAGTTACTAGTATCATTATTTTTATTTTGCGTTATTGTTACTTATAATATTCTCATGTTTCATGTATTGCAGATAACCAAAAATTTGAGTAAAAGAATAAAGTAAAAATACTTGAAAATTAGACCTTACTGAGCTAACTCTATTGGGAAGGGGGGAAGTGGGCAGTAGGGTAGTGATGGAACGAGAGAACTATTTTTCTTGTCTTCTAGTCTATCACATTTTAGAAGAGGGAGACTTGCAAGATAAATGTTCCTAGAACTACAAAGCAGGCTCATATGATTTATCATTTTTTTCAGAGTATAATACAGAAGTCATGTAATAATTTGGTGAATGTTCTTCATCTTTGTATGAATGAAGTCTATTCA
Source organism: Cynocephalus volans (assembly GCF_027409185.1). Taxonomy (NCBI): domain Eukaryota; kingdom Metazoa; phylum Chordata; class Mammalia; order Dermoptera; family Cynocephalidae; genus Cynocephalus; species Cynocephalus volans. Next base: position 30,633,624 of record NC_084470.1, on the reverse strand, counting down.
GTATGAAAACATCTGTTATTACATAGCATAGATATAATTTCTGTATTTTATTATTGGATGTTAACAGAGTCTTTTTTTTTTTTTTTTTTTCTTATAAGCCTCACAAGATTTGTCTATGACAGTTGAGCTTGTTAATGTATATACATGTTAATATTTACTGGTATGCTTCTCAAAAATGAAGCACACTTTCCTGATTTTAATCATAGCGGTTGATAAAATGAACCCCACATATGGTGAATTTTGTTTTCCTACATGATCAAGTTATCTGGTTACTAAAGACTGTTTCTTTTTAAAATATTTGTTCCCAGTGCCCAAGCTCTTCAGAACATAATTTAACCTTTGTGGGATGACTAAAATGGTACTTTAAGTTCTAAAAATCGGAAGTGTTGCTAAGCAGAGTTCTAGTTGCTAAAAATGCCTGGTAAACTAGACATTTTTATTACATGTAATTCATCGCATTACTTACAATTGAGTTCTGCTAAGATTTGAGGTCCTGAAAATTTCTTGGGTTTTCTGATGTACATGACCCTTAGGGTGTTATAAATTTATGTGTGTATGAATTGTGTGGTTTTGTAAAAGTACTTAATACTATATGACTTATATTTGTTGTGGTTTAAGAGCCTGACTGTTAAAAAATCATATTGATGAGTCACTTATTCATGCAAAGACAATCTAATTGTATGAAGCTTGGGGGAAGTCTGGTCCATTAGGAAGTGCAGCTCAGTTGCTTTGTGAAGATGTTTTGCTCCAAAGACAGGTTTTTAAGATTATCCCAGAAGAGAGCTGTACCAATCTAGAGATGGATGTTTTGGGAATGTGGAAGCCTGAGACTAAGTTGAATTAAAAAAAATCATGGCTCTTAGCCAAATTAAAATTGAAATTATTCACTCATTTCTTCTTTCATCCTCAACATACCTTTTTTAAGGGTGCAAGATACTGAGATAGGTATTGGGGATATAGTATGCTGCTTTTTCTCCTAATCAACCTTTTTTTGTCCCCTACGACCATCCCCCTTCTTTTTTGTACCTTTCATGGCACAAATAACCTTAATTATTAGATTACAAACCTTTGAAATTTACTAAATTTATTTCTCTCTTCTTCCATATCTCAGTCTAGGAACTACCATTTCTCTCATGTTCTTTGGTCTCTTAGTCTTCCATTTCTATAGCTAGTTTGGTTTATAGTACTCTATACCATCCTTAGAGCTTTCTTTCCCATTTGGTACATATGGTTCCTGACGATGGTTCAACTCATGATTTTTCAACTTTATGATGGGTTTGGGGTGTTAAATGCATTTTCAACTTACAGTATTTTCAATTTACAGTGGGTTTGTTGGGATGTAATTCCATCATAAGTTGAGGAGCATCTGTACCTGATAATTTCTTCAGCCACTTTTCTGTACTGCTAATGATTAGCAACTTTATCCGGTATAGGTTTCCTTTGTTTTTTGTGGGAAAGAGCTAATAGGCAGTAAGATCAATAAAGTAACAGTAGTTTGGTGATAAAGGAAGTGATGAAAAGTCATGAGCCACAAACAGAAAAAATATGTCTAAACAATTGAGTCCTTTGTAGAGCTAACTTATCTGTTCTCTTTCTCTTGTTTTAGAGTTGTCCTCTTTTTTCCCCCTGAAAATTAAAGTTTCCCCAGAATTCCAGAATGACTTGGGGCAGTGACTATTTTCAAAGGCTTTCCTTCAGTGCAACCAAATATGTTTTTTTTTTTTTTCCATTTTGCACAGTTTAAACAAGATAGATTACAGTGTTATTGGATAAAAGGTGAGAGGCAGGTGATATTACAAAAAGGCAATAGATTTTTTAGAAAGGAACTCTGAAACAAATGGAATAACATAAGGAGTAGTTAATGAGATGCAGAATAACTTAATAAATCTGGAACTGAGAATTTAGAATACAAAACAATTATGGACAGTGCTTAAAATTTCTAGCTTATTTAATCCAAAATAATTTCTTCAAAAATCTTATTTAGGGCCGAGCCTGTGGCGCACTCGGGAGAGTGCGGCGCTGGGAGCGCAGTGATGCTCCCGCCGCGGGTTCGGATCCTATATAGGAATGGCCGGCGCACTCACTGGCTGAGTACCGGTCACGAAAAAGACACACACACAAAAAATCTTATTTATTTTCATCTTAGTTATAGGAATTTACATAGATGTCCTTTACAATACAATAAAAATTCAACCATATTTTTAATTAAAGGATTCCCTTCTTTTAAGTATGTCTGTTTTAAAAAGTCCCATGCCTAATGTCTGCCACAGGAAATGAACAAAACTAACGTAAGCTTAAGGGAATTTTTTGTCTCTTGGAGTCAGGTTGAATCTGCAAAAGAAAAAAAAAAAGAATCTAATCTTTTCTTGTAATTTTCTGACTTCTTATGGGACAATTTGACAGGTCTTCAAGACTGTAATAATCCTCAAGTGCCCAAAGAATTGACCCAGACTCTGTGGTCCTTTTAAACAGAGTGATGGGACTAATCTATTTCTTACTCTTAAGCTGAATTGAACTTGGTATCCAGAGCTTGCTCCTACATGGAACCAGGATATATAGAAGATAGGTTATCTTTCTTGATGTCAAGAATAATACTGGAAGAAATAATCTTTAAATTTCAAAAAATTTCTTTTTGCATTGTATGTGCATCTGTTTCTGTTCTATCTGGATCTTAGGGTAGAGTGGGATCTAACTTGGAACCAACTATTATTAGTGAGAAATGAGCATGAATATTTGGGAGAAAAATATGTTATGGAGAATCATTTTGGAAATGAAAATATGTTTTATTATTAGGATACCTTGGAAGCATTTTATTTAACATGAAATTCAAAGGGACAGATTTATAGTGTATCAATATTTTTGGAATCTTTGACTCTATAAAGGTTTATAAAGTTGAAAGAAATTCATGAACAGAGTTGGTAAAAGTCAGGTAAACCAACTTGCCTACATTACACTTGTAATTCCTTTCTGATCAATGAAGCATGATGTAATGGTTAAGACCAAATGGGCACTGGGGTCAGATTGTTTGGGTTCAAATCCCAGCTTTATCATTTGCTAGCTGTGAGGTTTTGGGTGAGGTAGTAGTTCTTAAGTTCTTCCTATCTGTTTTGTGTGTGTCGGAGGGGGGTGCATTAAATGAGATACTCCATATAAATATCACTATCGTAGTAAGTACTCAATAGTGTGTTATTGTTAGTAAAGTTATTTTCAAGGAACTTTTATTATTTTTGGCTCTCTATTCCCTAGCATGATCATAATGTAAGACATGGGGTTAAACAAAAACATGAGTGGATGTCTTCTTTGACTCAGAAGAATACAAGTAGATACTATGCAGTAAGTTTTAAACTTTAGCTGCCCACAGATAAACCTTGAAAGAATGATATACATATTGAAATTTTAAAATTAAAAAATAAGTTCACTTACATTTGGGTGAAAGTTTAGAGTTTTAGAATTGGTTAGAATCTCTAAGTCACCAGAACATGGTTGCCAGTCCTGACTCAGTGTGCGAGATCAGGTTAAAGGGAACTGTTTGGTCAGCAGTGCTCCATAGTGACAGTTGTGGTTCATGAAGAAGGGAAGATGGACACACTTTTTGAGTTTTTAAGTGACTAGAAGTGTCGGGAAATAGGGTAGGCATTTTCTGTCTTGAATACTGCATTGGTATCAGTGTCCCTTGGTGTCACTAATCAAGGTTATAGGTAAGCTCTTATTCCTTTTATTTTTTGTTTTTAATAACAGTTATTGTATTAGACCCTCTTACATATAACTTTTGCAATAAAATTTCCTTATGAACCATTCATCTTCCTTAAACATTCCAGACTTTGGGCATGTATATGAGTAAGTGACTTAGATTTAATCAGAAGACTAAATTCTGTATTAAGGAAAATCAGATTTGATGGAGGCATTTTATGTATAGTTAAAACTGCTTTTATTTAATCATCCCTCTTTCTCTTGAAAAGGAACGTTGATGATAGTTGTTCAGAAAAATATCTGAAATTTTTACATTTGTATTAAGTTGGGTACAATTTAATTGGATTAATGAAGTAATATGTACGTTCAGACATAACTCAAAAATTATGTGGCTAAAGAGTAGAAAGCAGTTTTAGTTGAAAAGTCGTCTATTCCACTGCTGTATCAGAAGATTTGGGAGGATCTGATAGTGATTTTTTAATTTTTTAATTTTAATTTTTTTATTTTATTGGTTATGCATATTCATGGGGGACAAAGCTGACTGTCACCACTTATGACCAAGATGTGATGGCCAGGTCAATACTATTAGCATGCCCCTTACCACAAATTGCAATTATTTCCCATGTCCCCCACCCAATTAATCCACAACCTCCTTCCCTCTCCCCCAACCAACTCCGCAACCCTAGGTATGCTTTCTCCCTCTGGAAGTCCAACACACCACTGTGGTCTTTCTTTCCTTCCTTCTTTCTGTCTTAGCTCCCATTTATGCATGAGGGCATGCAGTATTTTTCCCTCTGGGCCTGCTTATTTCACTCAATGTAATTTTCTCCAGGCTCATCTATGTTGCTGTGAGTGGCAGAATTTCATTCTTTTTCATGGCAGAGTAGTATTCCATGGTATGTATACCACTTTTTCCTTATCCAGTTGTCTGTCAATGGACATGTAGGTTGGTTCCACGTCTTGGCTTTCATAAATAGAGCTGTGATGAACATGGGAGTGCAGGTATCCCTTTGACATGATGATTTCCATTCCTTTGGGTATATATACAGAAATGAGATTGGTGGATCAAATGGTAGATCTATCTGTAGTTGTTTGAGAAACCTCCATACTGTTTTCCGTAAGGGTTGTACTAATTTACAGTCCCAATAGCAGTGTAGGAGTGGTCCCTTCTCTCCACATCCTCACCAGCATTTGTTATTCTCCATCTTTTTGATTATAGCTAGTCTAACTGGGGTGAGGTGATACCTCAATGTGGTTTTAATTTGCATTTCCCTGATGATTAGTGATGTTGAGCATTTTCTCATGTACCTGTTGGCCATTTGTATGTCTTTCTTAGAAAAATGTCTATTCAGCTCCTTTGCCCACTTCTTAATTGGGTTATTTGGGGTTTTTTTACTGTGTAATTGCTTGAGTTGCTTGTATTTCTGAATACTAATCCCTTGTTCGATGTATAGTTTGCATATATTTTCTCCCACTCTGTAGGTATTATTTGTTGATTGTTTTCTTTGCTGTATAGAAGCTTTTTAGTTTGATATAGTCCCATTTGTTTATTTTTTCTGTTGTTTATGTTTTTGGGCTCTTGTTCTTAAAGTCTTTGACTGGTCCTAGTTTGTGAAGTGTTTCCCCTATATTTTCCCTTAGTAGTTTTACAGTTTCAGGTCTTATACTTAAGTCTTTAATCCACTTTGAGTTGATTTTGGTATATACTGAGAGGTGCATATCTAGTTACATTCTTCTGCATATGGATATCCAATTTTCCCAGCATGACTTATTGAAGAGTCACTGTTTTCCCCAATGTGTGTTTTTGTTGCATTTGTCAAGTATCAATTGGCTGTAAGTCTGTGGGTTGATTTTTGGGTTCTCTATTCTGTTCCACTGGTCTGAGTATCTATTTCTATGCCAGTACCATGCTGTTTTGGTTACTATAGCTTTGTAGTATAATTTGAAGTCAGGAATGTTATGCCTCTTTATTTCTTTTGCTCAGGATTGTTTTGGCTATTCGGGGTCTTTTGTTGTTCCATATGAATGTTAGGATTGTTTTTTCTATTTCTGTGAAGAATGTCATTGGTATTTTGATGGGAATTGCATTGAATCTGTAAATCGCTTTGGATAGTATATACCATTCTCATAATGTTAATTCTTCAATCCAAGGGCATGGAATGTCTTTCCATCTTTTTGTGTAATCTTTAATTTCTTTCAATAGTGGTTTGTATTCATTGTAGAGATCTTTCACCTCCTTGGTTAAATTGATTCCTAGGTATTTTATTTTTTTGTAGATGACTATTGTAAATGGGATTAATTTCTTGATTTTTCTTTTCTGTTTTTTCATTATTGGAGAATATAAATGCAGCTGATTTGGGGGCATTAATTTTGTATCTTGCAACATTACTGAAATTATGAGACAGCTCTAAGAGTTCTTTTGATAGAATTCTTTAGGTTTTTCTATATATAGGATCATGTCATCTGCAAATAGGGACAGTTTGACTTTGTTGTTTTCAAACTGGATGCCCTTTATTTCTTTTTCTTGCCTGATTGCTCTGGCTAGTATCTCTAGTACTGTGTTAAGTAGGAATGGTGAGAGTGGTCATCCTGTCTTGTTCCTTTTCTTAAAGGAAAAGCCTTCAGTTGAGAGTCTTTATCATGAAGTGATGTTGAATTTTGTTAAAGGCTTTTTCTGCTAATCATATGGTTTTTGTCCTTGATTTTGTTGATGTGATATATCACATTTATTGACTTGCGTATGTTGAACCATCCTTGCATTTCTGAGATAAATCCCACTTAATCATGGTTTATAATTTTTTTTGATATGTTGCTGTATTCCCATTATATTTTGTTGAGGATTTTTTTGTCTATGTTCATCAGAAATATTGGTCTGTAGTTTTCTTTTTTGTATCTTTGTCTGATTTTGATATAAAGGTAATGCTGGCCTCGTAGAATGATTTTAGGAGAGTGGCCTCTGTTTAAGCTTTTTAGAAAAGTTTGAAGAGAATTGATATTAATTCCTATTTAAAGATTTGATAAGATTGAGCAGTAAAACCATCTGGTCCTGGGATTTTCTTTGTTGGGAAATTGCTGATTACCACTTCAATCCCGTTGCTTGTTATTGGTCTGTTCAGGTTTTCTGTCTTCTTGGTTCAGTGTTGGTAGTTTGCGTGTGTCCAGAAATTTACTCATTTCCTCCAGGTTTTCAAATACATTGGCATGTAGTTGTTTATAATAGTCACTAATGATTTTTTTGTATTTCTGTGTAATTAGTTGTAATGTCTGCTTTTTCATTTTTCATTTTTGTTATTTAAGTCTTCTCTCTCTCTCTTTTTTTTGTTATCTTAGCTAATAGTCTTTTTTTTTTTTTTATCTTCTCAAAAAACCAACTTTTTATTTCATTGATCTTTTTTATTGTTTTTTGGGTCTGCTTTAATCTTAATTATTTCCATCTACTAACTTTGGGATTGGATTGTTCTTGTTTTTCTAGTTCTTTGAAGTGTAGAGTTAGGTTGTTTACTTGAAATCTTTCTATTTTTACTTGAAATATTTCTATTTTTTTAATGTAAGCATTTATTGCTATCAACTTCCCTCTTAGGACTGCTTTTACAGTATCCCACAGGATTTGATGTATGTCTTTATTTTCATTGTTTTCCCAATAGTTTTTTCATATCCTGTTTAAATTCGTCTTGGACCTGTAGGTCATTCAGGGGCATATTGTTTAGTTTCCATGTATTTGTATAGAGTCCTGAGTTTTGCTTGTTATTAATTTCTAGTCTTAATACATTGTGGCCAGAAAAGATAGTTGAGATAATTTTTATTTTTATTTTTTTAAGTTGAGACTTGATTTGTGACCTAACGTGTGGTCTATCTTGGAGAAAGTTCCATGTGCTGATGAGAAGGATGTATATTCTGCAGGTGGATGAAATGTTCTGTAGAAATCTGCCAGGTCCACTTGATCTGAAGTGTAATTTAAATCCTGTGTTTCTCTGTTCATTTGTTTGCTAGATGGTTTGTTTAATGATGAGAGGGGGGTATTCAGGTCCTCCAGTATTATAGTATTGGGGTCTGTCTCTTTCTTTAGGTTTTTTTTTTTTTTTTTGGAAATTATTGACTTTATTTTTTTTTTTTTTGAGTTTTTATTTTTTTATTTTTTAATTTTTAAATTAAAAAAAAATTTTTTTTTAATTTTATTTTCTTGATATACATTGTGGCTGATTATTGCTCCCCATCACCAAAACCTCCCTCCCTTCTCCCTCCCCCCTCCCCCCCAACAATGTCCTTTCTGTTTGCTTGTCGTATCAACTTCAAGTAATTGTGGTTGTTATATCATCTCCCCCCCCCCCGGTTTTGTGTGTGTATGTGTGTGTGTGTGTGTGTGTGTGTGTGTGTGTGTGTGAATTTATATATTAATTTTTAGCTCCCACCAATAAGTGAGAACATGTGGTATTTCTCTTTCTGTGCCTGACTTGTTTCACTCAATATAAGTCTCTCAAGGTCCATCCATGTTGTTGCAAATGGCAGTATTTCATTCGTTTTTATAGCTGAGTAGTATTCCATTGTGTAGATGTACCACATTTTCCATATCCACTCATCTGCTGATGGACATTTGGGCTGGTTCCAACTCTTGGCTATTGTAAAGAGTGCTGCGATGAACATTGGGGAACAGGTATACCTTCGACTTGATGATTTCCATTCCTCTGGGTATATTCCCAACAGTGGGAGAGCTGGGTCGTATGGTAGATCTATCTGCAGTTGTTTGAGGAATCTCCATACCATTTTCCATAGAGGCTGCACCATTTTGCAGTCCCACCAACAATGTATGAGAGTTCCTTTTTCTCCGCAACCTCGCCAGCATTTATCGTTCAGAGTCTTTTGGATTTTAGCCATCCTAACTGGGGTTAGATGGTATCTCAGTGTGGTTTTGATTTGCATTTCCCGGATGCTGAGTGATGTTGAGCATTTTTTCATATGTCTGTTGGCCATTTGTATATCTTCCTTAGAGAAATGCCTACTTAGCTCTTTTGCCCATTTTTTAATTGGGTTGCTTGTTTTCTTCTTGTAAAGTTGTTTGAGTTCCTTGTATATTCTGTATATTAATCCTTTGTCAGATGTATATTTTGCAAATATTTTCTCCCACTCTGTTGGTTGTCTTTTAAGTCTGTTAATTGTTTCTTTTGCTGTGCAGAAGCTTTTTAGTTTGATATAATCCCATTTGTTTATTTTTCCCTTGGTTGCCCGTGCTTTTGGGGTCGTGTTCATGAAGTCTGTGTCCAGTCCTATTTCCTGAAGTGTTTCTCCTATGTTTTCTTTAAGAAGTTTTATTGTTTCAGGGTGTATATTTAAATCCTTAATCCATTTTGAGTTGATTTTAGTATACGGTGAGAGGTATGGATCTAGTTTCATTCTCCTGCATATGGATATCCAGTTATCCCAGCACCATTTGCTGAAGAGGCAGTCCCTTCCCCAGTGAATAGGCTTGGTGCCTTTGTCAAAGATCAGATGGCAGTAAGTGTGTGGGTTGATTTCTGGATTCTCTATTCTATTCCATTGGTCAGTGTGTCTGTTTTTATGCCAGTACCATACTGTTTTGGTTATTATAGCTTTGTAGTATAGCTTAAAGTCCGGTAGTGTTATGCCTCCAGCTTTATTTTTTTTGCTGAGCATTGCTTTGGCTATGTGTGGTCTTTTGTTGTTCCATATAAATGACTGGATAGTTTTTTCCATTTCTGAGAAAAATGTGTTTGGAATTTTGATGGGGATTGTATTGAATTTGTATATCACTTTGGGTAGTATGGACATTTTCACTATGTTGATTCTTCCAATCCAAGAGCATGGGATATCTTTCCATCTTCTTGTATCCTCTCTAATTTCTCTCAGCAGTGGTTTGTAGTTCTCATTATAGAGATTTTTCACCTCCTTGGTTAACTCAATTCCTAAGTATTTTTTTTTTTTTGGTAGCTATTGTAAACGGGCAGGCTTTCTTGATTTCTCGTTCTGCATGTTCACTATTGGAGAAAAGAAATGCTACTGATTTTTGTGTGTTGATTTTGTATCCTGCTACTGTGCTGAAATCATTTATCAATTCCAGCAGTTTTTTTGTAGAGGTTTTAGGCTGTTCAATATATAGGATCATGTCATCTGCAAACAGGGACAGTTTGACTTCATCTTTTCCAATCTGGATGCCCTTTATTTCCTTCTCTTCTCTGATTGCTCTGGCTAGTACTTCCAACACTATTTTGAATAGGAGTAGTGAGAGTGGACATCCTTGTCTAGTTCCTGTTCTTAAAGGAAAAGCTTTCAGCTTTTCCCCATTCAGGATGATATTGGCAGTGGGTTTGGTATATATGGCTTTAATTATGTTGAGATACTTTCCCTCTATACCTAACTTATAGAGGGTCTTTGTCAAGGATGAGTGCTGAACTTTATCAAATGCTTTTTCAGCATCTATAGAGATGATCATATGGTCCTTGTGTTTGAGTTTATTAATACCATATTTATTGATTTGCATATGTTGAACGAACCTTGCATCCCTGGAATGAATCCCACTTGATCGTGATGAATAATTTTTCTTTTATGTGTTGCTGTATTCTGTTTGCTAGTAATTTAGTGAGGATTTTTGCATCTATATTCATCAAGGATATCGGCCTGTAGTTTTCTTTTTTGGTTATATCTTTACCTGGTTTTGGTATCAGGATGATGTTTGCTTCATAGAATGAGTTTGGGAGATTTGCGTCCGTTTCAATCTTTTGGAATAGTTTGTAAAGAATGGGTGTCAATTCCTCTTTGAATGTTTGGTAAAATTCTGCTGTGAATCCATCTGGTCCTGGGCTTTTCTTTGTTGGGAGCCTTCTGATAACTGCTTCAATCTCCTTTATTGTTATTGGTCTGTTCAAATTATCTACGTCTTCATGGTTCAGTTTTGGGAGCTTGTGTCTGTCCAGAAATTTATCCATTTCCTCCAGATTTTCAAATTTGTTGGCGTATAGTTGTTTATAGTAGTCTCGAATGATTCCTTGTATTTCAGATGAATCAGTTGTAATATCGCCTTTTTCAATTCTAATTTTTGTTATTTGAGTCTTCTCTCTTCTTTTTTTTGTTAGCCATGCTAATAGTTTGTCAATTTTATTTATCTTTTCAAAAAACCAACTTTTTGATTCGTTGATCTTTTGAATTGTTTTTTGGTTTTCAATTTCATTTTGTTCTGCTCTGATCTTAATGATTTCTTTCCTTCTGCTAACTTTAGGTTTAGATTGTTCTTGTTTTTCTAGTTCTTTAAGGTGAAGTGTTAGGTTGTTCACTTGCCATCTTTCCATTCTTCTGAAGTGAGCGTTTAATGCAATAAATTTTCCCCTCAATACTGCTTTTGCAGTATCCCACAGGTTTTGGTATGATGTATCATTGTTTTCATTAGTTTCAATAAATTTTTTGATTTCCTGCTTGATTTCTTCTTGGACCCATATGTCATTGAGTAGAATGCTGTTTAATTTCCATGTGTTTGTATAGTTTCCAGAGTTTCGTTTGTTATTAATTTCTAGTTTTAATCCATTGTGGTCTGAGAAGATACATGGGATAATTCCAATTTTTTTGAATTTATTGAGACTTGATTTGTGACCTAATATGTGATCTATCCTGGAGAATGATCCATGTGCTGCTGAGAAGAATGAATATTCTGAGGTTGTTGGGCGGAATGTTCTGTAGATATCTGCCAATTCCAATTGGTCTAGAGTCTTGTTTAGATCTTGTGTTTCTCTACTGATTCTTTGCCTAGATGATCTGTCTAATATTGACAGTGGGGGTGTTCAGGTCCCCTGCTATTATGGTATTAGTGTCTATTTCCTTCTTTAGGTCTAATAGAGTTTGTTTTATAAATCTGGCTGCTCCAACATTGGGTGCGTACATATTTATGATTGTTATGTCTTCTTGATGGATCAGTCCTTTTATCATTAAGTAGTGTCCCTCATTGTCTCTTTTTATGGTTTTTAGTTTAAAGTATTTTGTCAGATATAAGAATAGCTACTCCAGCTCGTTTTTCTTTTCTGTTTGCATGGTAAATCTTTTTCCATCCTTTCACTCTTAGTCTGTGTGAATCTTTATGGGTGAGGTGGGTCTCTTGTAGGCAGCATATAGTTGGGTCCTGCTTTTTGATCCAGTCAGCCAGTCTGTGTCTTTTGATTGGGGAATTTAAGCCTTTTACATTAAGAGTTGTTATTGAAAGGTGTTGATTTATTCCTAGCATTTTGTTGGTTGTTTGGTTGTCTTAGGTCTCTTTTGTTCCTTGCTTTCTGATTTACTGATTGGTTTCTGTGTTTGTTGGTTCCTTAGGTTGTAGATAGCGTTTTTGTTTGCTTGTTTTCTCTTCATGAATGCCATTTTTATTATACTAGTGGGTTTTGATTTTTCTTGGGTTTTTAGTGCAGTGGTAGTTATTTTTCAGGAACCAAACCCAGTACTCCCTTGAGGATTTGTTGTAAGGGTGGTCGTGTGGTAGTGAACTCCCGCAGTTTTTGTTTGTGTAAGAAATACACTATTTGCCCTTCATTTCGGAAGGATAGCCTTGCAGGGTAAAGTATTCTTGGCTGGCAATCTTTGTCTTTTAGTATTTTGAAAATATCATCCCATTCCTTTCTAGCTTTTAGGGTTTGTGATGAAAAGTCTGATGTTAGCCTCATTGGTGCTCCCTTATAGGTGATTTGACGCTTCTCTCTTGCAGCTTTTAAGATTCTCTCTTTGTCTCTGAGTTTTGCCAATTTGACTATGACATGTCTTGGAGAAGGCCTTTTCTGTTGAATACGTTTGGAGATTGTTGAGCTTCCTGGATCTGAAGATCTGTGACTTTTCCTATACCTGGGAAGTTTTCTGCCACTATTTTTTTGAATATGTTTTCAATGGAATCTCCATTTTCCTCCCCTTCTGGAATACCCATGACTCGGATATTTGAGCGCTTAAGGTTGTCTGATATCTCTCTCAGATTTTCTTCAATGTCCTTGATTCTTTTTTCTTTCTTTTTGTCTGCTTGTGTTATTTCAAACAGCCCATCTTCAAGTTCAGAGGTTCTGTCTTCAACTTCGACAAGCCTGCTGGTTAAACTCTCCGTTGTTTTTTTTTATTTCGCTGAATAACTTCTTCAGTTCAGCAAGTTCTGCTACATTTTTTTTCAGGACATTAATTTCTTTGTACATTTCCTCTTTCAGATCCTGTATACTTTTCCTCATTTTGTCATGATGTCTAGCTGTGTTTTCTTGTATCTCATTCAGTTTCCTTAGAATTATCACTCGAAATTCCTTGTCAGTCATTTCAAGGGCTTCTTGTTCTATAGGATCTAGAGTTTGAGATTTATTAACTTTTGGTGGTGTACTTTCTTGAGTTTTTGTATTTCTGGTATCTTTTTTTGGATGTTTATTCATTGTGGCAGGGGGTTTCACAGTCCACCGGTTTGAGACTAATGAATAACTAGGATGTTGCTGTGGTTGCCAATTTGGTATGGCTCCCGCCGTGACTGCTCAGTTGTCCTCTAGTGCCTTGTGTGTGTGGTTGCCTCGGGTCTTTGGCTTCTCCGGGGAGCCACCTTTCTGGTCAGCTTGGACTCTGCTGGGCTGGTGGATCACGTACCACAGGGTATGTGATCTCTGTTGAGCTTTCACTTCCTGTGCAGGACTTCTCCCTGTTCCGTGTGCCCTGGTGCAGGCTGTTGGATCGTGCAGTGGCGACTCCACAGGGTGTGTGGTTTCTGTCGAGTCTCCGCCTCCCTGGCCACACATCTCCCCACTCTGTGCGCACTGTGCTGGGCTGGGGCGTGTCTTCTGCAACCCTCGTCTATCAGCTGGGCCTTCAAGACCCTGCTCGGCACCGCCTCGCCCAGGAAGTCTACCAGGTTTCTGCTAGGCACAGACGACCGGTCGCTCCGGGTGCCTTTGTAGCACTGTGTAGATCTTTCTCGGGACTTGTTCACCTTTGTATCCCCCCAGTATAAACCGAGTCTAGCGCCCGCCTGCAGGCAGCTCTCCGGCAGGTTCAAGCGGACCTGAGAACTCTCCTACCACACTATTCCCAACCAGAAATTGGTTAGGCTTTTTTCCGAACTGGTGGCCACAGAGATGGTATCTGCCTCCCAGTAACAGGAAGTTTACTGGGGGCCAGAGTCCAGGGTGCGGTGGAGTGAGAGTCCACCCGCCCGTACTTCCTTGCCCTCCCAACACTGGCCGGGGACGCCCCACGCCACCAATCCGCCAGAGAACCACGGAGGGAGTGGGAGGGGAGGCCGGCCCGCAGGCTCCAGAAAGCCTTTAGGTCTAATAGTGTATGCTTTATATTTCTGGGTGCTCCAGTTTGAATGCATATATATTTATGATTGTTATGTCTCTTTGCTGGATTGATCCCTTTATTATTATATAGTAGCTCTCTTTGTCTCTTTTTATGGTTTTTAGTTTAAAGTCTATTTTATCCAGTATAAGAATAGCTACTCATGCTCATTTTTGGTTTCCATTTGTGTGGTATATCTTTTTCCATCCCTTTACTCTTAGTCTGCATGCATCTTTACTGGTGAGATGAGTCTCTCAAAGACAGCATTTAGTTGAGTCTTGCTTCTATGATCCAGTCTATCAGTCTGTGTCTTTTGAGTGGGTAGTTTAATCCATTTACATTTAGAGTTGTTATTAAGAGGTATTGTCTTATTCCTCGCTTTATGGCTTTTTGTTTGGATGTTTTGAGTACCATTTGTTCCTTTTTTTTCCCCTTAATTATTGGTCTTCAGTGTTTGTGATTTTCTTATGAAGTGGAAAGATTTAGTTTCTTTTGTGTTTCTCATTTGCATTTGTGTTTTACTGGTGGGTTTTGTTCTTACTTGTATATTTGTGGTAGTGATTATTGCTTTTCAAATTCCAGATTCAGGACTTTCTTTAGAATTTCTTGTACGGTTGGTTATGTGGTGATAAACTCCCACTGTTTTTGTCTGGGAAATAAACTATTTCTCTGTTGTTTCTGAAGGACAGCTTTGTTGGGTATAGTATTCTTGGTTGGCAGTTTTTTTTTTTTTTTTTTTTTTTTTAGTATTTTGAATGTTATCCCATTTTCTTCTTGCTTGTAGTTTCAGTTGAGAAGTCTGTTGTTAGTCTGGTTGGGGCTTCCTTATAAGTCACTTGACTCTTTTCTGTTGCTGCTTTTAGGATTCTCTCTTTGTCTTTGAGCTTTGTCAGTCTGATTATAATGTGTCTCGGAGAGGATCTTTTTGGATTGAAACTGGGGATATTTGAGCTTCCTGGATCTGAAGGTTGGTGTCTCTCCCTGTACCTAGGAAGTTTTCCATTATTATTTCATTGAATAGATTTTCATTGTCTTTACTTTTCTCCTCCCCTTTAGGAACACCCACGATTTGGATGTTTGTGTACTTAAGGTTGTCTGCTAGCTCTCTTAGAGATTCTTTTTAAAAAAATTTTTTTTTAAATTCTTTTTTCCTTTTTCTTGTCTGCCTGAGTTATTTCATAAAGACCATCTTTGAGTTTGTATATTCTTTCTTCAGCTTGTTCTAATCTGCTGCTTAGGCTCTTGGTTGTGTTTTTTATTTCATTGCCTGCATCTGTCAGTTGCAGGAGTTCTGCTACATTCTTTTTTAAGGTACAAATCTCTTTGTAAATTTCATCGTTCATATCCTGTATATTTTTTCTTCTTTCATCATTTCATCTTACAGAGTCCTCTTTTATCTCATTGAGTTTCCTTAAGATAGTTACTTGGAATTCCTTTCCATTCATATCAAGGTTTCCTGGTCTGTAGGGTCTGGTACTTGAGAGTTACTGAATTCCTTTGGTGGTGTGATATTTTCTGACCTTTTCATATTTCTAGTGTCTTTATGTTGATTTTTGGTCATCTAGTACATCAGTTGCTTCTTCTACTACTCTGGAGTAGACTTTGAGGAGAAAGCCTTCTTCTTTTTCCAGGCTTGTCCAGTGACTCTCCTTGTGTCAATGAAGTCAAATATATAGTGGGCCACCTGCACAGTGGTTGTGGATTATTAAGACAGTGAGCCATCTGTGCAACAGTGTTAGCTGTGGTGGTGGCTGTTGTGGACCACTTCCACAGAATCTATGCAAAGGTTCATGGCAGTGGCGGGGCTTGTGGTGTCCTGCCTTCTGCATGTGCGGGGTGGGCCTGGGTGGGTGGCTGGCCTGTTCTTGTGCTTGGGTACCTCCCCCATCAACGGTGGCATGGTACAGGGTCCTGCCTTCTGCATCGGAAGGGTGGGGGTTTGGAAGGTGTCTGGCCTGTTCTCCTGCCTGCCTGCGTGCCTCCCCTGTTGGCCTAATTGGGATTTTAATAAGCTTCTCAGATGATTTTTATGCACACTAAAGTTTTATAACCACTGCTGAATTTTCTGCTGACAGCTTTTAGGATATTGGCTTCTAGCTCTTCTGATGGAAACTATTCTTTCCCAGTTGGGGGAAGAGCAGAGTTGAGCCAAGTTAGCGGTTCCTAATGATCTGCCATTCTGTATACCATGAAATTTTCAAAGCTGTCAGGGTCAACCTTAGTTAGTTGAGTGACTATGAGTTCTATGAATAGTCTTCTGCTCTAAGTCCTCCCTTAACTGGCACTCCTATGGTAGAGGAACGTGCGATTTTAATGGCAGTGTACAACCTATGTATTGTGTCAGAGGCTTCACTTATGTCTCTTAAAATGTCAATACTTCCTAGCAAGGGAAGAATTGCCAGTGAAGAATTGTATGTTAGAGAGTTTAAGTCGTCTTCTGAGGCCAGGGTTGTAACCAAGTTTGATTTATTTTAAAGCCCAGACTCTTGACACATTTTACCCTCCTTTTTAGTAGAAATGGCATGCACTGTGGGTTCAGAAAGCTTAACTTGGAAGTATGGCTCTATCTGTTACTGGCTTTACTAGCAATACTTCCTTAAACTTCAGTGTCCTCATCTGAAAGATGGGCATGATAATTAGAATATTGTGAGGTTTAATGACCTAAAACATATTTTTAGAGTCTTTAGTATAATTTTGTCCCAAAGTAGGCATACCAATAAATGGTAACCATTATTCTGCAATTTAAGATAAGCATAAAATGCAAATGTGCCTTTTGGAGTTAACTGGTTATAGGCTAAATGAGTTTGTCAAATTATGAAATGCATGCTTTCTTCTGATGTTTTGTGATAGCTAGGAGCTGAGACGGCACTAGATGTGTGAAGGGAGTTTCCTTTGGGAAAAGACTCTAGACTCATATCCTGGCAAATTCTCCCAGACACTTATAGCTCCAGACATTTAAATTGAAATTCTTATGGGATATCTCCAACAGATTACCACTTAACTTGTCCAAGTCTAAACTTAGCTTCTTCCCCTCTATACTTGATCTTCTTTCAGGGTTCCTTACATCAGTGAATGGAATTGCTATCCATCTGCATCTTTTACAAAATGTAATCTTCCACCAATTTCTGCTAATTGTTATCACATAAATCTTTCTGCCTTCTTCTTTGTCATTACCATCACCATAATCTAAAGTATTGTTAGTTAATTTTACATCTAACTCCTCCCCTGCCACTTTTCTTACACCTTTGTGTGATTCAGCCAAGTTTGTTATTTTTTCAAAGTAAAGTTGATTGTCGTACCATATTTAAAACCCTTCAGTGACTTTGACTTTTTCTGCCTCGTTTTGTTTCACATGCATTCCCTGTCCAGCTGTGGCTGGCCTCTCTGCTTTTCTTTCTTTACTATGAATGTGCTGTTCTCACATCTGCTTTTGAATGTTTGCATTTGCTGTGGCCCATACTGGAATACTTCCTTTACCTTTTAGATCTCATCTTAAGTGGTGTTTCTTAGGCCTTTGCTGATATTTGGGTTGCATCAAGTCTCCTGTCATAAAATCGCATGGCTCTTTCCCATCCCACACCCCCCATATTTTTTAGTGGCATTTATCTTTGTTTGCAATTACATATATGCATGGTTATTGGGTCTGTTTTCCCAAGTATAATATAAGTTCCGTAGGGCCGAAACAATTTCAGCGTCTACAGAGGTCTAGAACAGCTCTGACAGTAGACGGCAAATGTAAAATGACTGACTGAAGTGTGTAAATACAAAGTGATTAATCCTAAAGTGAGTTATGTACACATGGGGGTCACTGTGTTGGCGTAAGTTGTTGTTGTATTGGTTTGATCTGATTCTGATTTTACTTTTTCTATTAAAAATAAATATAAGTAGTAGTATGAATTTTGAATTACCTAGTATGTTTAGAGCTTCCCAAAACTTGATTGTACTTGAGTGAGCTTTAGAGTAAAAGCTTTCCCCTTTCCTTGAATCTGCACAGTATATGAAGTTTACAATTCTAAAAGAATATGCTAGTTGTATACATCTAGATGTTTACTACATAGATTATGTTCATTTATTTTAGTTCTCTAAGACGTACAAAATTTAAAATTCTACCAACCTTGTCAAGACAAGAAATAATAGCTACGTAAATAAGTTTTTCAGCTCTTATGAAAGTTAGAAAGAAATCAAGAAGCTTAAAATAATATCGGGGGCATTATGCTTTTATGTTGGCTTTTTTGTACTAGGGCCTTTATTTACTAAATTACTATTTCTTTTTCTTTTCCTTTTTTTTTGGCAGCTGACTGGTATAGGGATACTGCATGACTATTGCTGGCAGATTGAAATGTACTTGTAAAAACTCCTAAGACTTTAATATTTTCTTGAAAATTAGTTTAGTACTGTAACGTTTTAAAATTAGGGCTTTCAATAGAATTTTGGTTTCCATCTATTTTGGATTCTCCCTAGGAGTGCACAACTTAAAAAAAGAGGCACAGTCAGCAGGAAAAAAAAGGTGATCTGAGCATTTATGTGTTAAATATGCATGTTAATTAGGAAAAAAATTACAAAAATATGAAAACAGATGTTACATAAATTATTGCAGTCCCAGGGCAGCAGTAACTTATACACTGACAATAATTTTTGTATGTGCACGTGTATGTCTATTTCTAGATTTCTCAATATTTATGCAATTCCTAAGAGAATAACTAGAAAAAGAACTGGTATATCCTTTCAGTGAGACTGTAGTAAACATTCCTTCTGCATATGGATTGCTGTGGAAGTCTGGTTGTTTTATACAGTCTTACTGAGGAGATGTTCTTCTGTGTTTCTGAATTCAGCCTATGTTGTTCTCTTTTTTTCTCCTTTGTTGGTTTCTCTGATGGTATATCAACTTTATTCTTTTATCTGATATATCCTGTCACAAGAAGTTTCATCCTAGCAGTGTAAGAAATTGAAAATTGGCCTAAATCTTTAAATTAGTCTGAAGTATTTATTTAGAAATAAAACTAATTATAACTGATTAGGGCACTGATTGTAGTTTCACTTTTCCTTTTGGTTACTGTCAAACTGTCTGAAGAAATAGATGTCATTCTCTGAATAGTAGTGACTCAGTAGTGTGATAATATGTATTAAGTGTTACTTAAATACACATTCATCAAATATACATATGTTGGAGTAGTTGAAAGATATTTGAATATCTTTCACTCTAAAAAGTAATCCATAGAATACAAATGGTCTGTATTTTATACAAAGATGAGAAATAGAGACATGCTTTGTTTGAGTGGTGTAGCAATTTTTAGTTCAACCATACAAGAAAAGCATGTGAATGTATTGCTGTACAAGGAGCAGCTGACAGTATTTAGATATTTTCCATATGTGTGATATAATTTAGAATTATAAATTCTAAAATTATTGTTTTTAATTTTTTAGATAAGATTGAAAGTTGAATTAAGGAAATGCTGCGTCAGAATGTAATAAATAATTCTCTTTACTAAACAAACAAAACATGAATTGTATTCAGTAAAATGGATATATCTAAAAGGGCATAAAACAGTTACTGGAAATCCTTTTTTCCAGAAGGGTGACTTTTGTTATTTCGTTTTAGTAGCATATGATTCTAAAATGTGTTTAAAGTAATTAATTTCTATTGAATCTCAGTAGGTTTCAGCTAGATCTCTTATCATGTTGTTCAGTTCTGTGTTATTGGTGTATGTTTTGCATAATGTTACCTAATTGCTGCTGTATTTTTTTTACGTATATTGAGACACCAAAAAGCTCGTAAGAGGTTATTGAACATTAAGAACTAATAGAGAATGAAATCTAGAGGAGGGTGATAATATGTTCAGTAATTATTAAGAGGTTTTTTTACTTAAATTGGATAGCCTATGTAAGAAATTCAGTTGTCATTCTTGCAGATTTTATGTAAATATATCTATGTCAAATATGATTTGTGCTAGTATATTAGTAAAGTTGCTAAGATTTTTTTTTTTCACTCTAGGAAAAGGCTATGGAAATTAACTTTTAACTCACAAATAAAATTCAGTTGTCACCACTGATGCATCTGTATTCTATTTTTACATTTTATTAATGCTTCGGAATCCATTTTCAATGGAATTTTTTTCATGTTTCTTTTTAAATGTCAAATTTCCATTTTTTATATTATGTGATTTTAGAATGTGATATTATTTTACTATGTGTTAGAATAGTATATTCATTATTACAAAACTTTTAGTCATTTGAGTGAAAAGTTAGATGAAGTTGTAACAGGTGATTTGTTTTATAGTGAAGTATTTTGTTTTGTTTGCATTATAATGCCATTTATCCTAGGCATTATAAAATGCCTCCCTTTCTTCCAGGAGTTAAAATAAATGATGGAGAGAATGATTAATGATTGTCCCCTAAGAGTCTAAAATATTTTGACTTTTTTTTTTTTTTTAAGCATGCATTTTCCATTGTTTGGTTTGATTGAGGGTTCCTTCTGGGATAGGAACAATTGAAGCTATTTTATTTATTTTTCTAGGTAGATGCTGTTTTTTTCAACAGCTCAGTTGAAGGAGAACTCAGCTGGTCTCGATTTCTTGATTCATCTTCAATTCCTGTTTGCCAACCGAGACTTGTATTTGGAGAACTCTATTGTATTTAGCCTGAAAAATGATCTTTGATCCATAACAAGAATATGTATTTTCAAGTATCAACTAAATTTGTGGATCAGTAAAATTATCCTGAAAGGTAAGCATATATTTATTCAAAATATAAATTTAAAAATTACATAGTCTTAATATCCTTACCATAGTAATGTGTTCTATGGATTTTTGTACAAAAAAGAGTGTATGTGTGTTTGTGCACTTCTACCAAATTCAGATTGTAAGCTTCTTCAGGGAATAACATTATATTCCTGTTGCCCCTCCAACAGTTACTCAGAGTTTCTTGATCTGTTTTCTTTGTACCTCCAACACTGTTACCACTTTCCATTCTTTTCCCTTTCTTCTTTTCTTTGTTTTCCTTCTGTTTTAGCTGAGTCTTCAACAAGGCTTTAAAAAATGTTTTTCCCCCAGCAGACTTTTAGGATTTTCCTCAGAGAATACTTTTTGTATCTGTAGGCCTTTTCT
Source organism: Cynocephalus volans (assembly GCF_027409185.1). Lineage (NCBI taxonomy): Eukaryota > Metazoa > Chordata > Mammalia > Dermoptera > Cynocephalidae > Cynocephalus > Cynocephalus volans. The sequence goes on along the minus strand of NC_084470.1, from coordinate 30,612,547 downwards.
ATTTTTTCTCTCTGGGCATTCATTAAATTTGTTAAAGGAGTAGGAAATTAAAATGATTGAACTTGAAGGCATCTCAGATAGGTAGCATTCATAATTTTTTTTTCCACCAAAACCCACAGTAAGAGATAAATTTTACATCTATTAGCCAGTTCCTGCAGATATAAATGAAACTATAACAAAAGTTGGAATAATTCTTGCCTGAACTGCTTGGAATGCACTCTGTGCTCTATTCTGTTATATTCTTTGTGTATTTCGTATAATGCATACTTAGTAGTGTCCACAACTAAACTTATTTCCCTATTCAATAATGTGCCCCCTTTGCAATTTCAAAAACTGCTTTAGATCACTTGTTAGGTTTGTTCAAGACTGTTGGGAAAGTAAATGGAATGAGGCAATTTCTACTCTGCCTCAGTCAAGCTGCCTTTTCTCCTGTCTCCTCTGTGCTTCTTGTCTCTCTCTTCATTTAATACAAGCTATCAAATGACTTGGTGAAAGAATTGCTTTACTGTTGGGAAACACAGAGCCGTTACTGGGTTCCTCTGTAGTAAAAACAGAGGCACAAATAGTCAGATCTCAAAATTTGAAAGGAGAATAAATCTTTAGTAGAATCATGTCTTTATAGTAAGATGTATATTTCTTTATTCTCTTCTTGTTAGTTTTGCCTTGTGTAAATTGTACGTGTGTGCTGATGCCCTCTAATGATTCTTGGTTTGGAGCATTTTTAACTTTTTAAGTCCTGTATATCAGCTTAGAATAATCCAGATCCTTTCCCAAAGTGGTCTCTTCTCATACCCATTTCCATTTTATTTAACATGTTTTATCCTTTTAATAAATTTTTTCTGATTATAAATGTAATATTTTGTGTTAGAAAGCTTGGTAAATAAGGAAAATTAGAAAGAAAATAAAAATTATGCCTCGTCCTATCATGTAGAGATATACTGATGCAACATTTAAAAAATAAAATCTGTTCTTTTAAATTGAATTTAACAGAAAAACTGAAATGAAGCTTAATTTTTTTTTCAAAACCATACATATTAGTTCTTAAGAACCTTTCAAATTTAAAGATTGGAAGTCTATGGAAATCTTTAAGTACTCTGGAAATAAGAAAATAGGAAAGGGTGAACTAAAAGCAGAATATCTTTTTACCATAATTCGTTGAGGTGAAATGTGTATAACATAAAACTAACCATTTTATGTTTTATCTATTTATTTTTTATTGGAACATAGTTGATTGCACATATCTATGAGATACAGCATTGAATATCAGTACCTGTGTGACATGTGATATTCAAATCAGGATAATTAGTACATTCAGCATTATACAATGTAATTGATTTTTGTGGCCCTAAACTAACCATTTTAAAGTGAAAAATTCACTATAATAATTCACAATAAAGTGGCATTTAGTACATTCACAATGTTGTGTAATCTACCACTTCTATCTAGTTCCAAACATTTCCTTTGCTCCAAGGTAAAAACAACTTCTCCATTAAGCAGTTTCTTCTCATTCTGCACTATCCTCAGCCCCTGGCATCCATCAATCTGCATTCTGTCTCTATGATTTATCAATTTTGTAAATTTCATATGAATGTAGTCATGTAATATGTAACCTTTTATGTATGGCTTCTTTCACTTAGCATTAATGTTTTTAATTTTCATCCATGTTGAAGTACTTACTACTTCATTCCTTTCCTTAGCTCAATAATATTCCATTCTGTGTGTATACCACAATTTAACTGTTCATCTGTTGATTAACATTTGGTTTCCTTCTACCTTTTTTGGTCATTGTGAATCGTGCTGCTGAGAATGTGTGTGTACATCTACCTGTTTTAGTATCTGTTTTAAATTCTCTTGGGTATATACCTAGGAGTGGAATTGATGGGTTAAATGGTAATTCTGTGTTTGACTTTTTGAGGAACCATCAAACTATTTTCCATAGGTGCTGTACCATTTTACATTACTGATGAGGGTTCCAGTTTCTCCAAGTCTTGCCAACAATTGTTATTTTCCATTATTTTTTTGATTGTCAGAATATTATTTTAATTTTAATTTTATTTTTTCATTGTAAATGTTTATGGGGTACACTCTGTTGTTTTAATACATGCATATGTTGTATAATGATCAGCATAGTTAGTATATCTATCACCTAAACATTTATCATTTCTTTGTGGTTATAACATTCAGTATCCTCTTTTCTGGCTATCTCGAAATATTACAGTATTACTAGCTGTTGCCACCCTAGGGCACCAGAACTTATTCTTCCTGTCCAACTGTAACTTTATACCAGTCTACCAACCTTTCCCCGGCCCCCCTCCCTCTCCCCTCCTTTCCCTGCCTCTGGTAATCACTATTCTATGCTCTATTTCTTTTTTCTTTAATTTATTTTTCTTAATTGACCTATGATCATTGTATGTATTTATGGAGTACAATATGATAATTGGATTCATTCATACTGTGTGCAGTGATCATGTCAGGGTGTTTAGTATATTCATCACCTCACACATTTGTCACTTCTTTATGTTCAACATCATCTTGACTGGCTATTCAAAGATACACAGTACTTTGTCAGCACCACGCTCAGCCTGTGAGCGAACCGGCCATCCGTATATGGGATCCGAACCCGGGGCCTTGGTGTTATCAGCACCGCACTCTCCCTAGTGAGCCACGGGCGGCCCAACACAGTACTTTGTTTTTAACTGTAGTCTCCCCATATTACTATAGAACCCTAGATCCCATTCTGCCTATCTCTTTAATATTTTCATTCACTGACCTTATGAGAGTGATAAATGACCTTCAGCAAAATAACATTGTAGAGAAATAATTATATATTTCTTATATATTTCCTATATATAATTCTTATTTCTTACATAATGATTATATTTCTTATATAATAATTATACATCAATTCAGAATATCACTCAGTTCTGTCTTTCTCTAGAATTAACTGACTTCTGGACATGTATTTCCAGAATAAAAGGTTTCTTTTTCATTTGTTCAAAATCATACTACATTTTGTTTTACATTTGTACTATGATTTTTTTGGTGTATAGTTTTTGCTTTTATCAGTTTTAAATTGCCGTTCTTTTGTTTAATGCTCACAAGAGACCTAAGTCTCCATTTTTATTGATAGCATAATACAGTTGTACTTCTAGGCTCCTAAATCATAAAGTAACATTTTTGTAAGGATATTTACACTCTTTGTGACGAAGTTTTTCATTATATTACTTGGTTAGTTCCACTGTTTCTTCTATTGCATTGTCATCATCATTCTTAGATTCCTTCAAATAAAATTTCAGAAAGGTTAAATGGGAGATGAATTTTCTGAATTGTGCATATTAGAAAATACTTTTATCTTCTTGCAGTTGATTGATAATTTTTAGCTGAATGTATGTTTCTGGGTTTAAAATAATTTTCCTCAGGACTTTGAAGGCTTTGCTTCAATTTTTTCTAGTATCCATTATTCTTCCTGAGAAATTTGAAGCTGGTCTGACTCTTGAAGACTGTTCTAGAAGCTGTCACAGTGAAAATAGACAGAAATTCTTAACTTGATTAAGCTTACATTTTAGGGTGGAGAGGTTGACAAATTATAAGTTAAATAAGCAAAATATGCAGTAGGTTCATTAGTGATTCTGTGAAGGAAAATAAAGCAGAGAGTGGGAGTTAGGGATTTCAGGGTATAAGGAGAGGGATGGAAATTTTAAATAGGGTGGTCAGGGAAAGCCTCACTGAGAAGGTAACATTTGAAGGAAAAATCTGAAGGAGGTTAGGGAGTGAGCATCGCAGGCAGAGGGAAGAAGAAGTGCGGAGTCCCTAAATATTATTGATCTGTTCAAGGAATGTGCTCAAGTTCAGTGTGGCTGTAGCAAATTGAATAGAGAGTTGTAGGGATTAAATTAGGTAACTGGGAATCTAGGTCTTTTAAGGATTTGTATTTAGCTTTTATTCTGAATGAGATAGGGAGCCACTGGTGAATGTCATCATTTGATTTATAATTTAAAAGAATTGCTGGCTGCCAGATTGAGAACAGATTTTAAAGGAGCAAGAGTAGAAGCAGAGAAACCATCTAGATGGTTAGAGCTAAGAGATAATTATGGTTTGAACAACAGGATTTGCTGATGGTTTGAATTGAGTTAGAGATAGAATTTCATTTAATGAAGAAAAGGAAGATAATAAAAGGAGTACATTTAGGAGAGAAGGTCAGGAGTTTGATTTTGAACATGTTAACTTAGAGATGTCTATTAGACATTCAAGTAGAAAGGTCGAGGAGGCAGTTAGATACACAGAGTTCAGTGGAGAGGTCTGGGATGAAGGAAAAGCTGTGGAAGTTATCAGTTTTAGATGGTATTTAAAGATGTAACATTGAATCAATCCATTAAATATGCTAGAAGAGGTTTAAGATCCTATCCGTGGGATACCTTAAGTAAAGGCGTTAGGAGAACAACAGGAATTAGTAAGAAGAGGCCAGAGAGGGAAAACTCAGTGAGCTAAAAGGAGAACTCATTTGTCTTTCAGAATATCTGAAAGTGATGTAAATGTTTCAAGGAAGGAGGAGTAATCATCTGTGACAAATCCTACTGACAGGTGAAGTTAGGGATGGATTGTGAATTGAGTTTTGGATTTAGGAATGGGAAGTCGTGGATGACGTTGAGAAGAGAAGCTTCAGTAGAGGACAAAATTCTGATTGGAATGGGTTCAAGGGAGAGTGGGAAGAGAAACATAACTCAAGGGGGAAGATGGGGTTAAGAGAGGATTGTTTAAAATAGGAGACAAGTAGCGTACTTGATGGGAATGCTCCAAGGAGGAGGACAATAAAAAGGAAAATGAAGACATACAGTAGACATTTACGAATGATACACCTCTTGATGTTTTTGAAAAGTCTCACTTTTATAAATGTGTCTATAGAATGTTCTAGAGAACCACCAAGCTATATTAAGATCAGAAGCAGGGCCATCAACTCCTTTCTTACACCAGCCTTAGGGTGCTTATGGTTCAAATTCACTTATCAGAAAAATGATAAGGTACTTCATGTCCTGGATTGCTTGAACAGAGTTGAAATTGTAATTGTAAAAATCTATGAATGCCAAGGGTTTATGGTGTTTATCATGATTCATATTTCTCCTACTCACCTCAGCCCAGGAGCACAGTAGGTAAATATGGGCTGCAATAACAGCATTAGATCCAGCATTTACCTGTTGGTAGCTCTCTTTTGTGTTTCTGTGCTGTAACAGTGTTGCTCTTCTACCCCTTTTGCTCAAGCTCCCAGCTCTCTATAGTGATATAACTCCCCCTCTGACTGTGGATACTGCTCATGGTGTCCTGTGATTCTTTTTTAGGTTTTCACTGTATATGCACTAGACAATGCTCTTACTTTTGTGGTAATAGAGAAACAGCCAAACCTAGGTAAAAGCAAAATGTGAAATATATCAAATCCGTTTCACCTTCTTTTCCTGTTACTCAGTTTTTCAAGACCTTAATGAACAATGAAATTGACTAACAGTTTCACCTCTTTTTCCTTGCAGTTCTGGTAGTCTTCTGTGGTACCCTTTGGAAAGGGGAAGTTATATGAACACATAATCAGAAAAACAGAAGATTAACCCTTTATAATTGGAAGGAGGATGTATATCTATTTTACATTCACCTATGTAACATACATTCATCAAATATTTCTATTTTATGTAGAAATTTGAAGTTTTTACTTTAGGTTGTTCCTACTTCAGGAGTACTTTGTAGTCTGTGAACAGCTGACCCATTTAAAGGGGGTTCTTAAAATCTTTAATTTGTAATGATTTGACAATCATGCCACTAACATTTTCAAAATGTTACATGTTTTTGGATCGCTTATAGTATAGGCTTAGAAGTTTGGAGTTTTACATTTTCGGTCTTATAAAGACAATAATATCATTATGTTAGTACTATTGGAACTGAATTGCTTTACCCACATAATTGTCTGGAATAAAACTTCTTGAAAGAAGTAGTGATTTCCTATGTGAAATAGCCATTACAATATTTTTCATCTGAGAACGTGTATTTTCATTCTTAAAAATAGAACAGAGAAATTGAAGTATTTACATAGCTAGGGAGGTTATCAGCTCAAGTTCAGTAGTATGTTGTTTGACATTATTAGGCCAAGGATATTTTATAAGCTTAAAAAATATGCTTATTGTTACTTTTGTAAAATATGTGTGCTTCTGTTATATCTTATGTGTTAGTATAATTTCCCATTGATGTCATCAATTAAAGGGAATCGTGTACAAGTAGGGTTCTAAAACCTTGACGTTATTTTAATCTGATAACAAATGGGTTTAAGTTCATGTTCTTTCAGTTGTTGGCAACAAATCTAAGCCTGTATTTTTTGGATTTATGAGGATAAGTCCTGCTTTGGCAATCTTGTAGATCCTCAAGAGAATAGTTAAACAGTGATTAATCATTGTTTCTTCACTGAGTGTGCAGAAAAGAATGGAAAAGCTGCATTTCACACTTCTGAAGCAATTAATCCCCATGATCTTAGCCAGGTTGTCTTGTAGATAAGTCGGGATACAAAACGGTACCTAATTTATCAATGTATGCATGCCATAAAGTATAAAACACACAATTTATTTCATATCATTTATAGTCAAGTGTAAAAAAAGAGTGACTTCACCATATCCAAGAGTGTTTCCTACATTACCTTCATATAAACTAAGTACCAGAGATTACAATGGGATTCCTGTTTATTGTGCACATCTGGTGCAGTCACTATGCATTTTCTCATTCACTTGCTGGCATTTTTAGTGATTGTGGCATAAATCACCTTGCTAATCAGAAACATAAGTGACGGGAAGTCATCTCCTTTTTTTGAACAATGGGGAAAAACATATGGCTTCTTAGACAGTACTTGGCTGTTATACTATTTATGTGGCGTTATATTCCGTATTTAGAATTTCATATTAATTGCAGTAGTTTAGTTGAAGACATTGAACACCTAGGGTTTGCGGTCAAAGTATTTGTTTTATACCACTTCATAATGAGTAAAAAAGGTAAAATTACATGCCTTGTATTTTAAAAAAGTTTAAAAATAAAAGCTACTTTGGGAAGAGTTTTTAATATTAAGATGAATTGAAGAAAGTATATGTATTTAAAAATGCTCATGGGGTTGTTTACCTAGATACATAGTTACAGTAATTACAAGTCTCAAATAAGTTTTTAATTACCTATTTCAAAACACTGCACCAATCAAAGTTAAAGTTACTGTCCTTAAAGTGCCAAAATGTAATTGACAGTAGTTTGCTTTTCTAGAGGTAGTATTATTTCATAATAAGTTGCCTTTTCGATGAATTGTTTATTACTTGGAACCACTTCTGCATACACTACAACTCAAAGTAAAAACTGAAGTAAACCTTTGTAAAACTTGAGAATTTTTGTATATGTAGACTTTAAAGACTGCCCTCAGGGAATTTATTGTTGTTTGTTATAGAAAACTTGCTGTAGGTTTGAGGGTTTTTTTCATTTTCCTCTATAGTCTCCTAATTCTCTAAAGGAAGTGAATATAATGGCCTTTTGTCCTTGTTTGACCTTATAATATTTACCTATTCCTTATCACTGTCTTTTTTTTTCTTACTATTGTATGCCAAGAAAAGATTTATTTTAAATATATAAATTTCGTATGAAAATTAATTTCTTCAGAGAAATTTATGTCTTTTAAGCATTTTTTCTACTTTTCATGCGAGTATAAATTAGGCAAAATTTTAAACAAATATATCAGAGCTTACTTATTAAAATGTGTGTATTCCCTTTGAATTACTCCCCTTGGGAAGATGTACACACAATCCATCAATCAAAGTACTTTTGGAATGACTCTTTTTGAATTTTCTTCAGTGAAATTGATGTATAAGTGCTCAAAATGGATACTTTGAACAGAGATAAGATTCATTTTGTATATATATATAATGCTAGTATATTTGTTAAAAAAAATCAATCAATCATAATAGCTAGCAATGCAACCTGTGTATACCTTGTAGATAATTGGACACTGTGAATAGAAATACTGTTTTGAAAAACTGCCTGAATTTTAAATAAATGGTCATATTTATCCATTTTGTTCTAGAAATCTTTTATGATATTGTCTCAAGGACCACCAGTAGTAGGAGTCCACAAATTGAATAAATGCAGCATAAGGAGAGGGTATTTTCTTTTTTTCTGTTGTTGTTCTTGTTTCAAAAGTGCCACCATCCAGATTTTCTATTAAGGTATGATGTGCTGTTTTTTAAATTATAGTTATAACTGAATTGATATCTTCTTTTTAGGTTAAAATTATCCAGTGCGTCAGATGGACTAACTACAACGTACTGTCTCTCTTCTTGGTCGTTCTTATTCCTTCATGCTTTTAAAGCCCCTGCCCACTTCATCCCCTTCTCCCTGCAGGGTTTTTGTTCTGTTTTGGTGTTTTTTTTTTTTGTTTGTTTTGTTTTTTTTTTAAAGATTGAGATATATTTCTTGGACAGATCAATTTATGAGTAATACAGTTGGGCTGGCCAGTTAACTCAGTTGGTTAGAGTATGGTGTTATAACACCAAGATCAAGCGTTCAGATCCCCATGCCAGCCAGCTGCCAAAAAAAAAGTAATACAGTTTTAAACACATACATATGTTTTTCCTTTTTCTTCATCAAAATGTAAAAATTCTAGGAGGACAGGGTGTTAAAATTCAAGAAACAGGCAATTTAAGGGATGGCTAAAAGTATCAAAATAAATGAAGAAAAATGGAGAGTGGAATTTGTTAGTAATGGAACTTTGAGGAAAAATTTTTTTGCATAGAGTGCTTGATGGGAAAAATATATTAATGTACAGAATTTGCTTATTCATCAATTTACAAAGCCAGGAATTTAATTTCTAAATTTTTAATTTCTAAAAATTTTCAATTTCTGAATAAAATAGAACTGCTAATGATGTTGATATTCATTGCACATTTTGTTTAAAATTTGCTTTTATTTTCAGAGAATTTGAATTATTCTTTTTTTCCTCCAGTCCATCCTTTGTCTTATTTACATTCATACTTTGTTGGTACATATTATCCTCCAAAGTAGATTTGAACTTGAAGTAATGCCCTCTTTCTAAAAGTAGTACCAACGCCACTAAAGATAGCCCCTCTATTGTGTAAAAGTTAGGCAGGAAAGTGGGGGTGGGACAGGAGGAGCTCTGCTAACTGCAAAATTATCTCATGTACTGTTGGCTTGCTTACATTGGCTAATACCTCTTGGCGTGGTGAATGGGTGACCGAGTTGCTGCGCTTGCAGCTTTAAAAACTGAGAACAAAGATGGTTCAGGGCCGCACCTTGAATTGGCTGGTGCGGTCCGGCTGATGGAAATAAAAATCTTTTTCTCTTTTTCTGTATCGATCTCCAAGGGTGTTTTTTCTCCCGACGCCTATAACAAACTGAGTACAGAACTTGCAAGAAAAGTGTTTGTTTTTTCCTTATGTTCTCATGGCATAAACAATGAATCCTCTCATTGTAGGAATAACCTTACTGACAATTCCTAGCCAGGCAGATTATTGCCTGCTGTCTCTCTTTCCAGCTATCCCTTTCCCTCCTTGTGTTTGTCTGGAAGTGGCTTTTGGAATGTTGACAGAAGTGGTGAGCCTACCAGTAGTGTACCTTCACTGCCTGAAGTGCTGTGAGGTATGTGGTGTGACACTGTTGGCCTAATCACATTGAAATTGAGATAAAAAATGTTAATTTGTGAAATATTTCCAAATTTTATTTACTCCATAAAAATTTACAGATTTTAATGAAATGTATTAAATATGAAAAACATGGAGCAAGAAAGGGCATTCCATGTTTAAATATTTGTGTTTGTTTTAGTGTTTAAGACCCTTTCTGGATAGCATGTTCTCAGTGTGGCCCTCACATGTGTTTACTGCAGGGGTTCAGCCATATCTGGGATGTGGAGACAAGCAGGGTTGGCCCGCCAGTGATCTTTGATGCATAGAACAGAAGTGAGTATTTCTAAGAAAAATAAAGAATAAAGAGCCAACCTTGGTGATAACTCAGTTATTAAGAGAAGCAACACTTCTGAATTCAACCTGGTATCTGTTTTGTTTTCTAGTCCAGACCTTTTAGGCCTTATGTCAGAGACTTTGGAAATAGAAAGATGGGGGTGCTAGAAGAAAATAATCAGAAAGAACAGGAGAATTAGGAGAATTACTGTAAGATGCTTGAGGACAAACAGCATGGCCCTTGCACGCTGTAACTGAGAGACAAGGAGAAAGGAATTCTCTCTCCGTCTTTGTCACAGTCCACTGAGTAACTCATTTTGCAGACTACACTGTGCTGATAGTGTTAGAAAGGTGTGGGGCACTACGGTTGACAGCAGTGCTACTTGACAAAGCAGTGTTTAGAGCAGAGGGGAAGTAGGCTCAGTGGGAGTGGGCACATGCTGAAGAAACTGCAGTTGTGCTCTGTTGATGACAGTAGCAACCTGTAATCAACAGTACAAAGCAGAGGGGGAACAGTTTCCCAGAAGAAGGGAACAGATGAGACCTGCCCAAGCTTAATAATATGGAGGCAGTGGAAACAGCAGACCTCAAATTACTACACACAGAAAGACAAAGAAGAGTGAAATGACAGATTTGCCATAGTAGGTGCATTTTAGCTAACTGGTCTTATTCATGAACACGTGTGAGACACTTCAGGATAATTCCCAGAAACGCCCTGGGAGGATAATTTATAGGAAGGCCTGGCATCCTGCATTGGGGTGAAGATGAGAAGTAGGAAGCTTGAGTTACATTTATTTTGTAAAATAATTTACAAATTTATTGATGTACTAAGGGTCTCTTTTTTCAGTCTTCTTTTTTACTTCTTTCCACAAAATACTTTTTGCTTACTTACCTATGTAAGTACTTACTATGGCAAACAGAGAAGGTTCAGGCAGGGCATGTGTGAAGAATGTTGGAAAAAGACACTACAGGCAAAAGAAAATATTGCTTGCAGTGGCTCAAAGTGTATTTGAGGAACTGCAAGCAGTTTGGGTTTGCGTGTTGGGTGATATTGAGACCTGAAACTGTAGATATAAGGTCTAGATTTGTGAAGGGTATTGTGGTTTATACTAAGAGGTTGGCCTTTTTTTTTTTTTTTTTTTCCTAGAAGGATAAAGAAGGAGCGGAAGGAAGACTAGGTAGAAAGAGCCTCAAATTGTAGTGGTAGGCATTGTGTCCTACTTAAGGAATTTGAGCCAAGGAAAAGGTGTGATCAGATTTGAATGTCAGGAAAAGCATTTAAGTGACAGTTAGCAATTAAAATTGATGGGAGAACTCAAAAGACCAGATACGTTAGGAGACTGTTGCTAGTCAGGGGAGAAATTGAGACAAATTAAGGCAGGGTCAGAAGTAAGGGAGAAGAAGGGACTAATTTACAATGTAAAATTGACTAGATCTAGCATTTGATTGCATGTAAGAAGGCAATATAGGCATTTTGTCTAAGTGACTGGTTGGTTGGTGGTACCATTCCTCAGATAGAGAATACAAGAGGATCAGTTTGAAAGGGAAGAGGATGACTACTGTTTAGGCATTTTGTTGGTTAAAGATGTTTAGGAAATGGTTGAATATATGGATCTCTCACGCCCAGGAAATCAATTAGGGTAAGAGATGTATGCTTGGAATCATTAACATAAATGTTGGCATGAACTTATCAAAGAATTATTTGCTGAGCATTTTCCAAGCATCATGTTAGGCATTGGTAAAACAAAGGTAAATAAGTATGTTTGACAAGTATATGTAAGACTGCCCAGGGATGACAGGTAGAGATGAGGAAAGGACCTTGGACAAGCTGACTGCTATCAAGCAGTGTGACAAGAAAAGAAGAACTTATTGAAGACATGAAAGAGGGGAACAGTGAGTGATGGTGTGACTGAAGGCAAAGCAGGAGACAAGGAGAGTGTGATGAATAGAGAGGTCAGAAGTGAAGTGCTGAGAAGTGTCACTGAATTTGACATCCCTAAGGTGCATTAGTAAGCAGGTGGAATGGAGTGATGTGAAGCATAAGTCAGCCCACAGGGTAGTTGATATATAAATGGAAGGTGAAGTGTTGCAGACTACCAGTGAAAGGTACTTTACACTCTTATCTGTGAAGAGCTGGCTGTTAGGGGGATGAAAGCCTGAAGTTTGTTGTTCTTAATTTAGGAGAGACTTCAGCATGTTCACGTATTGATGAAAAAGGGCCAGGAGAGTGGGAGAGAGGTTGATGATATAGGAGAGAAAGCAAATTAGAATAGTTAAATTTAGAGCAACTTGTGTGAAAAGATGAAACAGATTTGGACCAAGACTAATGGAGAGATTAATTTGTATGGGAGGAGGGCTAATATTTTTTTTAATGAGAATGCTAGAAATATGAAAAGGGTGGATGTGACATGGCAGTTCAAGTCCTCCAAGAGGCAGATGCCAAGATGGAATTAGAAGTTTAGGAGATTTAGTGAGAGGACATCTTAGGAAGTTAAAGAAGAGAGGGAGCAAGTGTTAGCAGGGAAAGCCTGCAGACTCGAATGCAGGTCTGACACCTGTGATAGGAGGAAGGAAGCAAATTGGAGGGGCAGAACCTCAAAATGCAATGCAGCTGTGAAAGTCTCAGCCAGGCTGATGGTGAGAGGATGGTGGGGGTGGGCAGAGCAAATTTTGCCCATTGGAGGTGCCCTGTGTTGGGCAGGAATGGTCTTCCTCAAACATCCCTATCATTGGTTGGGAGCAGTCTGGGGAGAGTATGGCCTTGGTGTGAACACTGTGTAGATCCTGAAGGTATGACAGCTGGAAGGTATCAATTTAAACACTTCTCACAGCAGTTTCTCTGTTTCAATCGAGTGAAAGGGTCAAAGATCAAAGGAATTCTCATAGGTCCATTATTTCCTCTGCTTTCAGCAAATTGGTTGTAGAGTCAGAGGAGGTGACTGAGATTGTCAGTGTTGGAAGGAAATTGGTTGTAGAGTCAGAGGAGGTGACTGAGATTGTCAGTGTTGGAAGGTTTTTAGGAAAGTACAGCTGATAAACACAGAGAAAGAGAGGGTAATGTGATAAGACATTAGTTGAAATAGTAGCTCATAGAGTCTGGGATTGATGGGAAAGGAAGTGAAACTAGAAGGGGAATAAGGGATTGAAATTAAATGAAGTCAAAGAACTAGATGTTCCAGTGAGCTTGAAAGTACCAAGAGTGAGGGAGTAAGAGAATTTAAGGATAGAGGGAATCGTGATGATAAAATGGTATATTAGTTTAATAGCTGAGTTCCAGGAAATTTTGATATTTTGAAATCTCATCATGTGAATTGAGAATAGAATTTTACCAGCAGAAAATGATAATTATATGTATGTATCATAGAATTACAGCCATAAATATCATGAAAAAATGTAAAGGTATCATAATTACTTACAGTTTTTGTAGTGTTGTGAGGTGCTCACAGAGAGGAATCCAAGACCGATGTTGGTTTTATAGCTCTTTTAATAGTCGACAGCTCTTTTTGGTGTTATAGCTCTTTTTGATGTTACAGCACTTTATTGCATGCAAGCAAGGAGAGCACTAGGGAGTGAAGACTCCTAGACCAATGTCTCCCTGAACAAAGGAAAGAGGCAGTCTTTATAGCCAAAATTTCTGCCGTAACTTCCCACCCAAGTTCCCATTCAGGTCCTTTTATGTAAATGAGGGATGCAGCCCTGTTAATTCATATTGGCTGATCATGGGACACAGTCCATTGGTCAGCTCTGGAGCCTAATTTGCATCCAGACCATAGGGTGGTGTGAGACTGTTGTTGTCTCCTATTAACACATGGATACAGGTGGGTGCAGGAAGCAGGCTAGCTAAGTTGCAGGAGCCAGAGCTTGCCACCAAGACAGTCAAGCATAAAATCTCTAAAGTGGTTTCTCGAGCTGAAAAAAGGGAAAGGTTTAACAACTAGAAAATGCTCAGGGTTCTCTGTAACAGTAGTATAACTTTTCTGCAAAGTGTTAGAGCCATGTGTATATCTAGTTTCTTGATTGACTAAATCTATTCAGTTATCAGGAAGTGCAGTTTTGTTTTTCTAAGAACTTGTTTTTTTTTAAATGGGTTATTTTTTCAAGCTAATAGCCTAAGAAAATATTTGTCTTTTTTTTATTTCTCAAAAACAATCAAGTGAGTTCCCTCCCCTAAAGGATCAGTTTGCATCTCTAAAGATTACCTGACAGAAGAATTAGAGAATTGAAAAGACATTCAAAATCTGTATAGTGAAACATTACTTAAACCAAAATTAATTATGGTAAGACAACAGTTTTAAATACATTTAAGTAACTTTTCAATAGCTCTTCTTTGCAGAAAGAAATCAGGGGTTGCAACAAATAATGTAATTAAAATAATGTCATTATAAGAAGGATTGATGAAAGAATGACAGATGGGATAGACACTGTGATAAAGCAGTATGCTAAAATGTAACTGAAGATTCTAGGTGATAGGTATGTAGGTGTTCACTGTAAAATTCTTTCATCTTTTCTGTACATTTAAAAATATTTGTAATGTTGAAAAACAGTGTCATAGCACCTGCAACCTTGAAATGCATCAAACGCATAGATGGTCTGATAGATGGTTAGGTAAGTGATAAAACAAATACAGTAAAATATCAGTTGTAGAATCCAGATAATAGTTGTATGGATGTTCACTGTAACATTCTTGCAACTTTTCTGAAGATTTGAAATCTTTAAGGACAAAGTGTGGGAGAAAATAGTGTTATAAACAGACAGTGGAATTACAGCTCTGAAAGCAGATTAATTAGTCTGTGAGCCACAGCTTCCACATCTGTAAAATGGGAATAACATCTAGTTTGTAAATTGTTTTGAATATTGGAAAAAAAATATCTGTAAAGCAGCTGATAGGCATTTGATAACGCTTTTGATAATACTGAAACTATAAATTTGAAATTTAGGGTTTGTATCTTGGTTCTTGCTTAAATGTTTTTAGAATTTCTGGATATATGAGACTATTAACTTACTTGATGGAACTAGGGATGAGGTAAGGTCGAGGCCCCTACTTTCAGATCCTGTATGTTTCATAGTGGCTTAGTTTCTAAGAGAGATTGAACCCTACTGACGGTCCTCTTACAAAGGATGGACCTCCTGACCTTCCATTACCTATCAAAGAACACTTGATGTGCCTTTTTAAACATTTTCATTTTGTAAAGTACGTAAGTTCTCCAAAGTGGAGTTACTGTCTACCTGTCCTAATTAGTTGTTCCATGAGAATATATGTATACCATACGTCGTCAGTATTTTTGGAATATAAAGTAAATGAAAAATCATATATAGTGCTAAATATGTATCATGTTTATAAATTTGTATATTTTAAGAATATATATACTGCTTAATATTCTGTATTACCTTCTCCATCAATTACTTTTTTCTTTTTTTCTAGCAAAAGTAAGTCATTCTTGTTTTCTTTTTAAGAAGTAAACTTAGATTTCTGATTTGTTTGAGCTTCAGCATCAAGTGCATTTATAGAGTACAGTCCTCTTATTTTTTTATTTGCTCTGTTTTGTATGCAGGGTGGATAAAAATTACTGAACTTTTTATATTTATGTAAATTTATTTAAAATTAAATTCAAATTTACTACCATATGCCTCAAGGGCTAAACATAATATAGACTATTATAATCATTTATATAAATTGGTTTTAAAAACCAGTTCAATATGTTGAACCAATATGTCATGAATTTCATATCTATATAGTTGTCATTCTAGTAAATTCCATGACATGTACTTTTACAGCACACAGATTTTAAATAAAATTGAGTAGACTTTTCTAGTCTGCATTATGGAGGAACTTCTGTTATCATGCAGTTGACTAATTTAATATCAGAAAAGAACCATGGTGCTTAAATGTGAACTAGCCAGATTCTGCATATTTATCAAATCTTTTAGGACAGAGTTTTTATCTTCAGTCGTACTTACTAATTGTCCTCATTTGCAAATCTTTATATGATATAGAACACATGAAAATGAATGTATACTTCAAAGGGTTGTTCAAAGAGTGTCCTTGTTCTCTTTCTGTGGGTATTTGCCAGCCTTTGACTGCAAATCTTCACGAAACTTTAGAGATTCATAAACAAGGCATCTTTGAATGCATATTCTTGAGCAAAAACCTAGAACAAGACTAATGAATTATAAAACATTATATATGTTTCCTGTTGCCAAAACAGAACAATGTTTCTCTTTATTCTTAAATGAAGATGTTTTTATGATTTAAATTTTCAATCATTTAAATGGTGGTAAAAATTTCAAACATGGGAGATTTAATATAAGCAAGTGTTGTATATTTGTTATTGACCTTGAATGTTAAACAGTGCTGTATACTACTTTTCCTTTGTGATTATAAAAATCAGTTCATTTTTTAGTAAAACCCAACAGTTATGCCACTTAACGCTTAACAAAATATTTAACACATAAACAAAAGCAGTTTCCACCAACCCCTTGACAATGTTCTCTCTTTGTAATGTAGCTATGTTTGCACAGTTAACCTGCTATTAGTCTGTTATGATTATAAAGAATTAAAATAACTTATTTTTTTAAAAGAGTGATACATACCTTTATTTAGCAATTTCTCATTCTCTTTATTTGCTAAATATAAAATGGCAGTAAAAAATATAAATTTCTTACATTCTTAGAGAGTTTATTTTCTTAAATAGTTGTCTGTTAGGGTCATTTGTTCTGAAATTTTATTCTTCCTACATTCAAAAATGAATGAAAAATGTAGAAGAAGCTTTATCTTTGAGTTGTTATTTTTCTAAGTTCTGTCTAGAACATTATTACCAAAGCCTGCTATGTTTATGAAGAGAAGAGTTAGGAAGGAGAGGAGAATTAGTATAGTTTAATTCATTATGTTGGTTCGGTAGGTTACGGTTTTTATTATTTTTATGTAATCTGAGAATTTTATACCTGGATGTTTTTTTTTTCTTGAATATCTTTTGGTCTTTTTAACATGTGTGGGTTTTTTTACCTTGTCATATTTAGGTATATTTTGTTTATTTAGGCCAATTTCTAATTGTCTTCAGGAAGCATTAACGGCTGAAGACTCTAATTTATTTTCAATGTGTGGTATTAACTGCTGTGCTGTATATACATTTTATATTTATGTCAGGAAAGGGTTGCAGAGGGGTGCTTTTGAACTACCTTTTCAGCTCTAAATAGCTATTGTGTACATATGGTAAGGTACTGCTGCTTAACAATTAGTAACTGCTTTGATGAAACTAAATTACATGTTTAAGTTCCCATCAGGAAGTCGCTTCACATATCTGTATTAATGTATTCAAGACTCGAGAAGGAAAGTTAATTTTCCAGCTTAAATATTTAATTCAAGCTTAAAATTTAGTCTGTAATTAGAGCTCCCAAATGGCAGGAACATGGAGTATTTGTCCATTTTAATTAGATTGTTGTTTACCTATTAATTATATATCATATCTTGTCATATAGTTTTGATGGTAACAGATGGTGCTAGGAGTTAGTAAGGGTTTGAACAAAATAAGATTCCACATGATTTATTAAGTTGCACTTTATTAGTGAATGGTCTGCTTTAGTCAGGTTATTCTGAATAAGGATTGTGAAATGTTTTGGTAATTTACTAATTTTGGTGATTATTCTTTTGTGGACTCTTAAGAAATATTAAACATAAAAAAGTCTGAGATGAGTGATGTCTATTTAGAAACAAAATGGATTAATTTAGGCTTTTTAACTTTTAAAGGGTATATATTGTCAAATTGTATAATTGGTATGAAGTTTAATGCATTTTGCTAGGACAATGTTAGAGACTCAGTTTTATTTATTGGCGAAAATGTGGGCATAGGGAATGTTTTATGTATATAATTAAGATTTATGATATGAAAAATAATAGGACAATGATTCAGTTATTTTTTTTCAAAAAAATTCCTTCCCTAACTTATTAATTTAACAAAAAGACATGGTTCTTTGTTTACCAAAATATCTAAGAGCAGTCTCTGGTGTTTAGTGAAGTTGATCAATAGAATTTCCATATTCAAAAAGCAAAATGTCAACTAAATAGAAAGGCCTTCTAAGTTTATTTATACAAGATTTTATTAATATTTTTGGTTACCAACTTGGCTTCCTAAAATGAAGAAATTTTACATATGCATATATGCATATACATATGGAGAGAGATAGAAAAACAGAGAGGGACAAAGGACAGAAAGGAAGGAGGGTTTAAAATTTTAGTCTTTTAGTCTTATGCAGTTTATTTGAAATTTACTGTAATTCTCAGTATCATTAATTTAAAAGTAAGTTTGTGTTACTGTTTCTATAGTTCTTAAGGTTCTGATATATGTATATATATCAGAGAGTCTTCTGCAGCAAATCTTGAAATTAATAAAAGTGGGGCCCTCTGTTTACTTTTTGCTATAAAACACTGACCACAGTTGTCAAAACAACCTTAAGAGCTGTTAGATGTATAACACAGGACACACATGTATGAAATGCTCATATAACTGAATATATTAATCACTTAAGCTTATTTTGCATAATTTGCTGAATGAAGATTTTTCTCACTACCTGTATGTTACAATGTCCTTAGAAGTGTTTGATTTGTTCAGGAAAGAAGAACTAAATGATTGTTTTTCCCTACTGAATGGCAAATTGTCACTTTAATGTGGCCTTAGTTTCATGTTATTCTCCCCCTAGAATGTTGGGTGCTAAAAAATGATCTCAAATATTGTGCTATAGTGTTATACTATAGGGAGGATGCTGCATTATAGTTACAGTAATAAAAGAGAATATTGAAGGAAAAGAATTATCATTCACTTAGAATACATATAGCCTTAGTTTGAAAGTTTGAATTCTTAACATTTCTGCAATTTTTGAAAATATGGGATTGTATTTTCTTTGGCAAAATTAATTAAATGTCATATGCAGTAATTTCCACCAAAAGAAGGAAAATGAAATTGAAGCATGTAAATCACTTTTACTTGGAAAGTTATCCTTTATAAAGAAATAAAGAAATGACTTGTTTTTTTTTTTTTTTAAGCATGTGAAATAGACTTTACATTTATTTTGTTATATTGTTTTATCTGGGGCAATAAATAAATTAATATATAAATGAAAGGTTATTTGCTGATTGTTAACAGAGACAGCAAGTGAAAATAGAAGTGAAGTTTTCTTCAGGATTGATTCTTCTCAACTCCTCACCTGCCACTTTATCCCTTGGGAGGACTTTTATTTTGTTTCAACAGTCAACCATGTATATTTAACTTTTCCAAAGAATATGGAATTACTGATTACCTTTTCTGTAATTATTATGATCTTTCTTTCCTTAAAATAGCAGTATATGAAAAATGTTTAGGAAAATGTAGTAGTTGGTTAAGCAATCTTATTACTTTATGCTGATCTGAACCAAGGTGATACATTAACTACTACGCTTTAAGGACTTTAAACATAGGACTCAACAAATGTTACTGAATGAGCAGCTAATCTAAGTTGATAAGTTTTGCTGAGATAGTGACCCTTTGGGAAAAGGTGATGATTGTAGATAGGATTAAGCCCCTAGTCATGTACAGTTGATGTTTTTACAGTGTCTTAAAGATCCATTAGATCCAGTTCCTCAAACATATAAATTTCCCCAGGAACAGGTCTAGTACTAGGACAATGACAACCAAGTATTAGTTATTCCAAACATTGAGGCGCAGTACTTTAAAAAACTAACTCAGGTATTTTTCAACTTTATTCTTCTCATGTAATTGACTAAAAGCACCACAAAAACTAATATTCTGTAAATTAAATTTTTTGACTCACTTTAGGTTTTTTTCCTTTTTTTTTTTTTTTTTCCACTCATTGATGCAGTGTTACCATGTAATGTGGCAGGTTCAAAATTAAAATAATCTGGGCTGGCCAGTCAGCTCAGCTGGTTAGAACGCAGCACTGTAACACCAAGGTCATGGATTCAGATCCCCATACAGGCCAACCACAAAAGAAGAAAAAAGATGTTTGAGGCTGGCTGTTTGGCTCCGTTTGTTAAAGCAAAGCCTTGTAACACCAAGGTCAAGGGTTTATATCCACATACTGGCCAGTGGTAAAAAAAACAAACAAACAAACAAAAAAAACCCCAAAATTTATCTGTAAGCAAAATATTCAAGACTTGAGTACTCATGATTTGATGTCCAGGTACTTTTTTTTTTTTTTTTTTTTTAATACATAGGGAAAAAGATAACCATTTGTCTATGCTGCGTACTCAAGAGGGAGGTAAAGATTTTGTGAGATCCTCATTTGTAGTTGTGGGGCATGCATAGGGAACCAACTAGCATGGTTGGTAGGATGGGTGAATGCATATTTGAAATACATTAGAAGTACTTACTTTTCTTAAACATATCTTTATGCCTGTCTGCATTTGTGTTTCTGTTCTTTTTAAATGTGATGACCTTGGCTGGAACTCCTACCTAATCTTTCTGTAAAATTCAATTCAAATTTATTTCTTTGTAAAATATTTTAGCTTGCACATTCCTTGGCACTTTGTATATCCACTCATCATGTTGGAATTACAATTATTTGTTTATGTGTCAGTGTTTTCTATTATACTGTTGGCTCCTGCAGGTTAAGGGTAGTATTCTATCATATTTTTACTTCCAGTGATTTCAGCACAGTGACTAATTCATAATAGAGGTTTAATGAATGCTGGTTGAAAGAATGAATAAAAGTATTTTCATAGGATGTGGCTATAATGTAAGAGTTAGAATGCTATAGATCTGTGAGTGATGCCTGTGAAGTTTTCTTAACTTAAATAATTATAATATTTTTTTTCTTATAAGAAAATGTCTGGGAAGGTCATTTTTTTCTCCAGTTATTTTTTCCAAATTAAACTATATTTTTTGCTAATGTACAAGTGTGCATGTTTTTGCTAAAATAATCAAACAATACAGAAGTGTATGAAGTTAAAAGCCACCTGTATGTAATTCTTTTTCCAGTGATGACCATTGTTTCTTGTTTGAATATGTTCTTCCAGGCTCCTTTTTTTTTTTTCTTTCATGCTTTTCTGTCTTTCTCCTCTCGTTTTTATTTTAAAATTTTATATACATAAGGTTTTTCTAAAGGTACTATTTTGAAATCTCGATTCTTCACTTGAATTCATTATGACCTCCAGGTACATATATCTCGCTGCCTACCTGAGGTCTCTCTACTTGGATTTCACAAGGATTCCTCAAATTTAACAAGTCTAAAATTCAATTTATTATATACTTCCTTCATTCAGTTCTTCTCTTTCCAGTTTTCCCAGTTAAAAGTCAATAATCTTTTTATCCAGTTGTGAAACCAGAAAACCCTCCCTTGTTATAACCAATTCATTTGTGTTCTAAGTTTTGATACAGTTATGGATTTGTTTTGGACTTAGTTTTAATCTGTTGTTTTATCTGTCTTTGCACAAACTTTACACTTTTAAATAATTGTGAATTTATTGTTTTTCTACCTGACAGGACTATTATCTTCATATTATTATTCTTTAAAAAATTACAAGTATTCTCAATCTAGATGGACTTCAGAATCTGTCTGCCACCTTCTGTCCTCACAGTCTCTTTGGAATTTTTATTAGAATTGCATTAGATATACCAATTACTTTGAGGAGCATTTATATCTTTCCAACAATGAGTATTTCCATCCTTGAATATGTTGTGCATCTTTATTTAATCAAATGGCATTTTAAATCCTTTAAACAAGTCATACTTTTTCTCCATCTCAATTTTTTACAGTGCACTGTTTGTTGCTGTTGTGCTGCGTTATTTTCCTTAAGGTTGTTTTTGGTTTGTCTAGTGTTTAGCAAAGATCGTGGTACATCACTTTAGTAAATATTTATTGAATTTTGAGCACTTTTTAGTAGGGAAGCTTTCTTTCCTTCTCTCTCTTTTTTTGGTCATGAAATCCCATTCATTTTATGATTTGAAAAAAAATTTTTAATTGATTATCTTGGGTTTTTGTAGATAACATGAGCTGCAGATTATACTTTTGTCTTTCTTTTAAAGTTTATACTTCTCATTTCTTTTGCTTGACCTATTGGATTGGCTAAAATCTCCCTACCAATGTTGAATTAGTAGAATTGGCATTAATAGCCAATTTACTCTTTTGGAATGTTAAGAGAAATCCATTTATATTTTATCATTATAAATACTCTTTTTTACCCTAATAAATGTTTTGTTGAGGAATGGAAATTTTACGTTTTGCCTACTTAGTTTATTTCGAAATTAAGAATGGGTGTTAAATCTTATCAAAAGTTTGCCACATTCAGTGAATTGTTGTTGTAGTCTTTTGTCCTTTAGCTGACTTATGTAATAGTTAATAGATTTTCTAATATTAAACTGCCCTTGTATTTTTGGAAACATTCCTTCTTGCTCATGGTGTATTTGTGAGATTATTCTTTTTGTGCTCTATTTGTCATGTTTTGGTGTTAGGGTAATGCTAACATAAAGTTAATTGGGGCAATTTTTTTTTTCTTTCCTGTTTTTGTTGTATTTATGGAACTTTTTAAAAATAATAGGAACAATCGGTTCCTTGGAGGTTTATTTAAAATTACCCATACTATAATTTAGTTCAGGTGCCTTTGGTTGGGGGTGGGACATTATAGTCACAGAGGAAAATCTTTGACTACAAGTCTGATATCTTCTGAAATTATTGGTGTTTTCAAGTTCTTTGCAGCTTATTGAATTGATTGTGGAAATTTGTTCTTTCTTAGAAAAATATCTATTTCATTCGTTTTCTTTTCTATTTCATTTAGATCTTCAAATTTGTCAGAATAACATTTTGTACATAATACATCCTCCACCCCCCATTAAAAAAAATATTATTTAAGTCTGGTATTATATCCCCTTTCCTGTTACTAATGACACTTCACGGTTTTTCCCCCCTTCCTCTTAGTCATCTTATCAGAATTTAGTCTATTTTACTGAGCTTTTCAAAGAAGGAAAGAACTAGTTTATTTGCTTCTCCCTTTGCTAATTTATTTGGCTTATTTTGTTATGATCTTCTTGAGATAAGTGCTAATTTATTTATTTGTTATATTTTCATTTGTTTTACTTTTAACAAAGTGTTAAATGATTCTTCCGTACTGTAGCTTTGATTGAACCTTATAGGTTTTTACATATATATAAATTGTATGTATATGTATGATATATATATGATATGTATGTAGTTTTATTTTTAATTTGCTTTAATTAATTAGTTTTTAGCCTTTTCATGATAAAATAGAACACAAAAACCACCCCAAGGCAAATATATATCTTGGTTAATTTTTATAAGGTAAACATGCTTGCTATTATCACTCAGGTCAATAAATAGAACTTTGTCAGCCACTGTGGAAGCCCTTCCGTGTACTCTATGCCAATCACAGCCCCCTTTCTCCCTTCAAAAGTCACCATTCTTCTGACTTCCAGAATGATAACTTATTTCAGTTTCTTTATGGTTTTATTACCGAAGCGAGCATCTCTAGACATTACAATTTAGTGTTGTCCATTTATAAAAACTGTATTTGCCTTTTAAGTCTTTCTTAATTTATAGTTTCTCTTTCTAACTCTGTTTTTTTTCTTTACAAGTAATCTACTGAAGAACTTGGGTTGTTTGACTTGTAGAGTTCCCAGCAGTCTGGATTTTACTGATTTTATACTCATTATGCAGTTAAACATTTTCTTCTATATTTTCTCCAAGTTGGCAGATAGAGTAAGAACTTGATTGGATTTAGGCTTAATCTCTTGGGCAAGACTGTAGGTGCTATCTTGTTCTCTCATCAAGAGGCACATAATATCTCATTTTCGTTTTAAATGTTGGCAGCCATTGATGCTTAAAGCCTTGACCCACTCACTCAATATTTTATTTGTTATACAGTGTTTTTGTTATATATAAACTGTCTGGAAGTGAATTTTGTTTCAATTCCTGATTCTCTAACGAGGATTTTTGGCATTAAAGAAATTCTAGATTTGTATTGTGGTCAGCAAATGTGGACTCCATATTTTCCCAATGTATTAAGATGATCTTTGCTTCCTCTTATATATGTAAATTTGCAAATGTCCCATTGGCATTTGTAAAGAATGTCTGTTTTCTTTTGGTTGTCATTTAAATGTTTTATATTTATGTAGCTATTAAATATTAAATGAAACTTATTACCATATTCTTCCAAAGGTCTGTGTTCTTATTTATGTATCCTTACCTGATCAACCAACTCTTTTAGGATGGATTGGAGATACAACCATCACTAGAGGCGTGAGGGTCACATAGGGTGTTTTTTGTTTTGTTTTCTTAGCAATTATCCAAGTGAGAAGTGATGACTCCTTGAACTAAGACATCGAGAATAGAAGAAAGTAGGATATAGACTCTAAGATATTTAGGAGGTAGATGTGGAAAATGTGAGACGTGAAAGGAGTCTAGTTTCTATTTTGTGATTATAGGTTGACAGTGTGATTAAGCATATCATTTAGAACAGGGATTGACAAAATCTGGCCTGTGTTCCAAATCTGTCCTGCTCTTTTTTTTGTACTTTTTTCATACTTTTGTACAGCCCACAAACCAAGAATTGTTTTATGTTTTTAAATGTTTGGAAAAAAGTCAAAAGAGGAGTGCTATTTTTTGACATATAAACATTATACAAAATTCAAATTTGTCTTCATAAATAAAGTTTTATTGTAACACGGCAGTGATCATTAGTTTAGAGCAGAGTTGAGTAGTTTTGACAGAAGCTGTATGGCCCACAAAGCCTAAAATATCTGCTCTCTGGCCCTTTACAGAGTAATTTGCTAGCAGCTAGCTGAGAGCAACCCCTATTCTTATCTTCCTCATTCCCATGTAATCTTGTATTCATAACAAATAATTTCTTATGGGTGTAGTTTTAAAAATATTCCTACATATTATAACTGCATGAATTTAACCTAGCTTGTGACCATTAATTTTTGACCACATCGAAATCCATTTCCCTTGCAAGTTATTTTTGGTCTATTTAGTATGATTATTGAATGCTTTTAAAATACAAGTCCATTTGATATTAACTGTGCTGTTAAATCAGTGACTTTTCCTAAATGCTATTCAGACAGTCTTGGCCATTATTACTATTAAGGTGATAATTTTATTTATTTATTTATTTTATTTATTTATTTTTGTCTTTTTTGTGACTGGCCGCACCACGCTCAGCCAGTGACCGCACTGGCCATCCCTATATAGGATCCGAACCCGCGGCGGGAGCGCTGCTGTGCTCCCAGCGCCGCATCGGCCCATAAGATGATAATTTTATATTGTACAGTCTGTTATGTTTGTATTTTCCCTAGAGATTCTCTATTTTCATGTACTCAAACTGCACTTTAAATAAACAGATTGTTATAATCATTCTGAGAGTAAATCTTCTCAGGTTTTAAGACAGAATTGTGATTTTATTAAAGATTAAATTTTAGACTCTCATAGTCATAGTTTGTTGATTTATAATCCTATAAAATATCATACAATTCTATAAAATATCAGAAAAATAAGTGTTCTTGAAAAAGTCAAATCTGGTAATATGTAAATAGGTAGAGAGAAGAATTTGGCTGTTGAACCATACAAGCGGTTTACTATAAACCACAAGAGAGAGGTTTTACATCATGGAAATTTCTAATGTTTTCATAACATAGTTGTGTGGAGTAATTAGGAATCCAGTAATGACCCATCCTTAGCAATTTAAGATGCCTTTGTTTTGTTATGTGGCTGTGTCTTTTTCTGTGTCTGTATTCTGTCTTAAATTTCTGATATTCATATCCTGACAAATTATAAAATATTAATTTTTAACATTTTAATTTCTTTCATCTTTCTATGGTTATTGCTTGTGCTCAGATACAAAGATTTCTAGAAGGTGAACCACTAATAGAAGTTGACGTGAAAGCAAGCAAAATATATTTCCATTTTAATACTTGTTAAAAGCAGCAAAGTACATTGTTAAACTTTGTATTTTTCATTTGGAAAAGTGTGATGTATTGACACAAACTTCTTATCTTCATCAAATAATTACATACAAATGGAGTGTTAACTTATGTAAGCCATTGTATGTCAAAGGAGCTCTGAGAAAAGGGGGCCTGCCATACTGTTGTTTTTCCAAATACAGAGGTTTCTTAATTATCTTGTTTTTAAAATTATTCATGGGAAATTTCTTAATTTTATTGCGGTCAGTTATTGATTTACACTTACCTCTTTCTGTTACCAATGAACAAGTAGAATTGATACCTGGTCTTTGATTAATGATTTAAACATTTGTCAACAAATAATGTGCTTTTCACTCATGTTAATCTGTTATTTTATTTTTTATTTTTGTTTTGTGTTGAGGGAGAAAGGTACTTTAGGTTGTGTGACATACATACATTTTGTAGCAGTATAAAAATGCAAATATGCTTTGGCTTTTTTAGCCTGCCTTCTATTCCTACTTTTTATATTCACCAAAATAAATGGTCAGTAAGTGCAATTCACTTGTGCATATAAACTATTATTCTGAGGGTATTTAATAATGGCTACTTAAGGAAGTTTCATAGCCTGTAACAATCATTTATGAAATGTTTTCCTAAGCAGTTTGTTAATAAAAATAATAAAATTGTTAAATTTTGAAAATGAGTTACCCTTTTGATAAATTAGAGCTGATTTAAGATTATCTTTTAAAAATATCACTTATGATTGGTTGCATTCTGGGATAAGCTTTCAGGGATGGGAGAAAATGGTGTGCAACAAGGCATGCCACGATCAAACCCCTTGCTCATGGAGATAATTCTGGTATTAGTGTGTACAATGGCATTCAGAGGGAGAGAAACTGGAGGTGTGGAGTTACTACTGTAATATCATGGTCAGCTATAAAGAGAACCTGAGTTGAGCAATGACCAGTCAGGAGGAGGAGATGATGATGAAAATACAAGTAATGGAAATTAATTTCAAAACATTAGAAATTGCCCCTTTTGGGCCAACCCCGTGGCTCACTCAGAAGAGTGCGGTGCTGGGAGCTCCGAGGCCACAGGTTCGGATCCTATATAGTGATGGCCGGTGCGCTCACTGGCTGAGTGTGGTGTGGTCGACGCCAAGCCAAGGGTTACGATCCCCTTACCGGTCACAAAAAAAGAAAGAAAGAAAGAAATTGCCCCTTTTTTTGTAGGCAAAAAACTACAGAATATCAGCAATTTCATATAGGTCAACTTAATACATTCATTATCAACTTGAGTTAGAAAAAAAAAAAGCATAAAATTTAAATATTTGAAAGGAAGAGAATAACTGAAGGGCTTTGTGATTTACAAGGTAAGGGTCGGTGACACTAGCATGGGAAGATTTTATGGAGAAAGTAGATGTGTTTCCTAACACCCAAGTCCTACAATGCCCTTTAGGATCCAGGCCAAATCCCATCTGTGTAAAGCTTTAACTCAGGACCCAAGTGCAAAACAGTGCTCCATGATGGAAGAGAATAAAGAACCCATTTATCGTTCGTTTGTCATTAACCTTTGTTGGTTTTCTAGAATGTGTTCCTGAACATCACATAACAAAAGAACAGTGAGAACAAGAGAATGGTCGTGTCTCTCTGCTTTTCCTCAGGCAAAATACGTTCACACTAAGCCTCTTAGATAAAAGTTCCTGCCTATGGAACTTTTGCCTTCTCACTATCCTTTTTAAGGACTTCTTTCAGTTCCACCCCATGAGACCTTCCTCACCGATTATATTAGTTATGGGCAGGCTGTAGAATTCTGACTAAAGTTTCCCAAATTACTCCTCTGTGAGTTATGTTATGATTCTTTTCGAAGACTGTTTTCAAAAGATGTCTGGTGAGTTTCTTTTAATAGGGTGGATTAGTGAAACAGTAAATAATAGGCTTTGGTTAAGGACTTTTTGTGTTGACTGATAACCTCTTCACAGTGACCTGGTGCTGTTATTTAAATCTTAGGTTATTTCATGCAGTCTATTCTCACCAAATATAGTACACCGCTGTAGAGTGGGAATTCTATCTTATATGTCTTTGATGAGGTGAAAGTTGCTTGTAAAAATAATACATGACATACAAACAGAAGATATTGCACCCATATAGTAGACTGAGTGTTTAGGGAATAGATGTTGATAAGATTTAAAGGCAGGAAAGAGCAGTTGTCCATAGTTGATTCAACCAGTTCCCTACTGTTGAACATGTGGACTGTTTTCAGCATTTTGCTTCTAGAAACAATATTGTAATGAATAAGCTTATGTTCAGGTACTTCAGAAAGTTTCTTGGAAGATAGTATTCAAAGAATATGAATCTTTTCATGAAGTTTTTGAAGTACACTCATATAGGTTTTCAGTCCCTTATCTGAAATTTGTAGGAAGACTTTAGATATGTTTTGGAGTTCACAATTTTGGGGGTTTTAGAAATGTTAATAGTTATGCATGCTCTAAAATTACAGAACATTTCCAATGGTGGCAGCACCCAGTAACAAACAAATTACTGTTTCTGATATAAAATATATGATTATTTGTACTGTTGACTAAATAAAGACTATAAAAATAGCTTCCTATCAATTCAAGTCAAATTTGTTGCCAAATGACTTTGTGTTAAAGTCAGGATATTACTTTTTATTTTTGGAGATTGTGGCCATATACATATGTGTGTGTGTGTGTGTGTGTGTGTGTGTGTGCTGATGTATTTGTGGGAATAATTTCCAACATGGATTTTCTAAGTAAAGAGAAAGTGCATTTGTAGTTTTATTAGATATTGTTAAATTTCTCTCCCCATTGTTGTACCATTTTCCATTCTCACCAACAATGTGTGGAGAGAGAGCTGGTCTTCCCAGGCTTACTACTAGTGTGTGTTGACTGACTTTTGGATTTTTGCCAGCGTGATAGTAAAAAATGGAATCTCACTGTAGTTTTTTTTACAAGGGACGTTTTAAAAGAATTTTTAAAGGACTTTTTGTATTGACTGATAACCTCTTTACAGTGACTATGAAGAATTCCTTAAATAGCAGCAGGGACACATGATACCATCTCCTTTCCATATTTGCCCATCTGTCTTTTGCCTCAAATTTGATAGCCCAAAGGTTATATTTGTGTTTAGTCTGTGAATTCAATAAAGAGTGAACACCTACCATAGAGTCAGTTTTGTATTTGGCACTGAGTTTGTATAATAAAAGTTTATTTTCTGTCTTCCAGGCAGGATTTGGGGCTAAAACATTAATTGTAAACAAAAGCACTGATAAATGCGAAAATTCCATGTTAAATGTTAGGATTCACGTTTCTCTAGCCT
This sequence comes from Cynocephalus volans, assembly GCF_027409185.1. NCBI lineage: Eukaryota > Metazoa > Chordata > Mammalia > Dermoptera > Cynocephalidae > Cynocephalus > Cynocephalus volans. Next base: position 30,583,339 of record NC_084470.1, on the reverse strand, counting down.
AGGAACTCTGAAATTGTCCTACAGCTCATTTCTGCCTTCATACTTCTTTACTAGCTGTTTCTTCTTTGTTTGTTGTCTTTCACCCACCACTAGCATTTAAGCTCCTTTTGATCAGGGCCTTGTTTCCTGTTTACTGCTATGTCCTAGGGCCTAGAATAGTGCCAGGCATGTGCTGCCTTTTCAGTAATTACTCTTGGAATGAATGTCTTCTTTCATGATTTGCCTTTGTGCTTGCTGCTGCCTCCAGAGTGCATTTCTCCTTAGCCTTTCCTTGTCTAGCTTACAAACTTCTATTCATCCTTCCATATGCCGTTTGATTTAGGAAGGAAGATGATATGTATAATTTGATTTCATTAGAAAACAATAACAACTATTTTGATTCTCCTTTGAAACATTTCCAGAATTCTTGACTTGAATTATGATTTTGAAGCTTAGTTTTGTTTTTTTTTTTAATGGGCTCTATGGGAGGGAGCTTTGCCCAGCCATGTTGCTTCCTTTGCTTTAAAAAGCTTGCTTCTTTGATACTTCTGTGCTTTATATTAATTTTTCTTTTTTTGTCTTAAGATCATAGGTCCTTGTGTTATTTGGAATGACTGATATACTGTATATTCAGATTTCAGATGTTGAGTAATAGTTTTCACATTAGAGATAGCCTAAAGGAAAAAAAGTTACATAAAACCACAAATCAGTGCTGCTCAGAAACAAAGCTTCCCATGCTGTTGCTCAGGTGCTGCAGATGTTTAAGATGGCATGAATACATACCATATGTGTTGAAGAATAAAAGGGGCAAGGGCAGGAGTTTAAAGAATCAGAAATACCTCATCTCTGAATTTCTCCTTATTGTAAGCTTAAACTAGACATTATGCCTCATTTTAATATGCAGTTATTTTTGGTGTTTATATGTTTTATGTTTTGATCACTGTTCAGTATTTAAACTCCTTCAAATGTGCAAAGATTAAATGTTTAATAAAAATTGCTTGTTGTTTTCAACATCTGTGTTCAGAGAACAATGGCCCACTGGAGTGCAGAAAGCTTGTAAAGTTTTCAAATGTATTGAGAATGACAGAAAGTTCAGTGAAGAGTTTGCTTCCCTCATTACAGAACTACTTCTGTGGCTGCGATTACACTAAGAGCATCTTTAATTGCTTTAAAATCTGAATGCATGATAAGAATGGATTAATTTGATTTTTCTGTTACTACAAGTAGCAGATGGTTTATGTCTTAGGAATGCTCATGTTGTAAAATGAGATCCCCAGCTCATCCGTGATTGGTCACTGTTAATGAAGCATGCTGTGCTGATTATTGATTTAGAAAATGAGGATGACATGAGTATTGTGTGTGTTGCTGTGATAAATTAAAGAGGAGTATTTTAATAGCCAGCAGACATACACCTTAAATAACATGAAATATTTGATTTTCTATTCAGGTGGTCTCTGCCCTGTCAAACTAATTTTATTGTTTATTAAAAAGATATACTTTTATAGTTTCAGCTAACAAGCAGATGGTCGTCTTTACTTATTTCTGTTTTGTATTGCTGTATGACCGATCAGATGCATGATAGGAACCCAAATTAGCTTGTTGTCTGCAAAGCAATGGTGTAGCCATGGGAGGAAATCTTTTGCTCTATGTGTATGTATGCACATGTGCACACGCATGCTTGTGTGCTCTCACACACACATCACTACTTCACTGTTTTCTTACTGTTTAATCCTCATTTGTTTTTGAAAGTAAAGCTATATACCAAAAGTTTTAAAAAATACTTTTGTTTTTCCAAATAAATTTTTAAATGATAAATGTGGGAGAAAAAAAATAGAGTTATTGCATTTGTTGGTTTTAGACAGTTTTGTGTGAACACTCATGTCAGTTTATAGCCTATCTTATTGCAGGTACATTGTAAAAGTCAGGGTGATAACAGTTTACTGATACTTTTTACTTAAAGTTTTATATGTATGTTATATTTGGTGATGTCCACGGATATGTAAGTAAGTGGTCTATCTCTGTGGCAAAATACCATTTTGTGAAACTCGGCAGGTGGATTGCCTTAAGAACTCAATGTATTACTTATAATGTACTGAAAATTTTGAAATTATTTCATGACATTTTGTTGTACCACAATCTTAATTGTGGCTATGATATAAGCATTGCAGATTAAAGGGCTTCTTACCCTGACTGTGGATAAGGTTGTATAATATACGCGGTGGTGTTTTTTAAAACACCACGTGTGTTTCCATTTAACATTTTATATATGTACTGAATTCTGTTGTATTTTTATAGATGTGTTTCAATTCAGATGAACACAGCAGTTTTTAGCAAGTGAGTGTTATGTCAGCGTGATTTAGAAGACTGAAATTATAGGCAGTGGAATCAGGGTCCTAAAGTAAACTTAATAACGCAGATAGAAATTAACAAGATAATGGGGATATCAGTATTCTTAAGTGGCCCAGTTTTAACCTAGAATCTTAGTCATTTAAAACATATTCATAGGGCTGGCTGGTTTGTTCAGTTGGTTAGAGTGTGGTGTTGTAACACTGAGGTCAAGGGTTTGGATCCCCTTACTGGTCAAGTGCCAAAAAATAAATAAATAAAATAAAATATATTCAAAGTAGTAAAGGCTTCTCTAATAAATAGTAATAATTTCAAAGCACAATGAAGAGGAGAGACTCAGTGATTTAAGAGATTTGATTTGATTATAATGTTATCATTTACCCATGAAAACAAAGTATTAGCCTGTATGATACTCATGAGTTTATCTTCCTTCACATTAGATTGTTTCACAGGGAGTTTGGGAAAAACGAGTAGAGGTTGGGAAGTAAAATTAAACAGATTAATTGTATGTTTTACGTGATAATCCATTTTGCAAAAGGGTAGTAGGTACTATTCATTATTAAAGCACTATTTTGATGGGGGAGTGGAGGTACAACCTGTTGCATATTTGTTGAATGGTTATAGTGTGATGTTTATTTTGTAACTTGTAATAAAATTATTTCTTAAGCTTATTTTTCTAATCAGTTTGCTGTTGATATTCTGTGTTTCAATTTATTTATCATCGGTGAAAACCCATTAAAATTAGTAAGGATTAGTTTTTATACACCTTTACTTTTAAATGTTTTATGACTAGCAAGAGTGTACATCATTGAACAGAAAAATGAATAGAACAATCTACTTTACCTCCCCACCCTAGTGCCAGTAATGTAAATGAGATATAGAAAAGAAATTGCCACTTAATAATAATAATGAACATTATTGGAAGTGGTTTAAAATTAATAATCAAAGTTATTAAAATTAGTAGTCTAAAATAATTTTCAGTAGAATAATTGAGAAGTGTTTGGAGAGTCCTATTTGATTTACTTAAGAACTTATATTTCAGTGAGTTGAGAAAGTGATTATTTTAAATGAATGTTTTGTAGCTTATCTAATATATAATGTATATATTCTTTATTATATCAGCCCAGATAAATGAATGGCTTTAATATTTTTCAGTGTAAATTATTTTTGTATTCAGAGCTAAATCATAGAGTGACCCTTTTTGTTACATGGAGGAATAAATTAATAGCAACATTCTCTACACTTTTTCCTGCCATGTTTATGTGTAATACATTTTTTTCCTCATCAGTAGCTACAGTTTAGAAACATTCTTAACAGCACCTTTTCAAGGGAAATGTTGATTTACAGAAAATGATAGATATTTTTTTAACATTAGTCTTAATGTACATGCTGGATAGAAGATGTACATTGTTTTTTTGTTTTTTTTTTTTTTCTCCCTGTATTTTTCCTTTTATAATACAAAACTGTCTTGAGGCAAAAGCACTGTAGGATAGTTGCTGAAGAACTTGAAGTGTTTTCAGAAAGAGAAGTGATTGCCACCATGTACACTTGTTTTCTGCTACTGTGTGAAATTCTTACTCATATTCAGAGTTCTGTAACTAGGTGTTTTAAATCTTAGCCACCTTACTTTTTAAAATGTTTTTGTTTTGTAAAATTTAAAAGAAGTAAAAAAAATTGACAAGATTGTAAACTTGTCATCCCGCTTTCCTCACATCTTGTGCTTCTGAGCAGAGTGAGGAAATAGAATTGAGGTTTCATAGATGTCTCATTGCACGTATTGCAGTAAACAGCTATAGAATTATATCATGAAATCAGCTATCCTCATGTGCTCAATGTGATCAGGTTGTTACTATGGTAACATTTCCATTTGTGAATTTTTGTGTAGTTAAAATTTGTAGTCATCACATCATACTTCCACAGGCTTTTGATTTTTCATGTAAATAAATCACTGTGCTACCTGCATGCTATTAAGTGGTACCAGACATAGCACTTAACTACCACCCATACATTCTAAGCTAGGGAATCAAAAATAGGAAAATGAAAGAAATGGGAACATTTTGCTAAATTACATTTTAAGACTGTCCTGATGTTGCTGGTAAAATTTTAAATGTTTCTTAAGAGGAGTAAGAGCATTGCCAGTTATTCTCTGAGATGCTTTAATTTTTATAAGTACATATGATGATGAAATTGGTTAGGTATGGTAGCAGTAGGAGGTAGGGAGGGCTTTAATTTGTCAGTTAAATGGGTGCTAAATAACCAAAACAGAAGTAATGACCCTTCTGAGACTGATAAAATTCATTTTAAAAACAGTCTCTTCATTTTAACCTTATTAGCTGCTTGAAATTTGTTGTTCAGATTTTTAAAAATTGTCCTGCTTATTTCACTTCTGATTATGAAATCGTACTCTAATATTTTAGGTTAACTTGGATTAAAATAGACTATAATGTTCCCTTGTATCAATTACTGTATTCTAGTAAAGATTCCTACTGTTTTTGTTTTGTTTTGCTTCCCAAAGCCCCCTGCTGCTGTTGATTACACCTAGATCTGCTACTGATTGGAACTGTTAAAAGGCAAAGATAGTGTGGCTGGTTGCTGAATCATTTAATTGTAGGACTAATAAGAGATGTTCTGTCTGGGACCTAACAAACAGTAGCACTAGAATATTATATATAAAGTGGCCAAGAAATATTCCTTTGCACTTAGAATAATATTTGAAGACATAAAATTTATTTACTTGTAATGTAATAGAGGAATATCATCAGCCTGGTTGGATTTCTAAAATGTGTAACTGAACTCTATTGAGAGGAAAGGGAAAGACAGGAGAAATCCTAGAGAAAATTTCGTACTAACAGTTAATGGTCCCTAGCAATTGAATGCTATTATTTTTTATAAAGATAAAATAAATAGATAACTATGTGTATAAAAATGTTAATTCAGTGGATGAGAGATTTGACAGTAAAATGGCAAGAAATTCAAAGTTAAATTTTCATTTGTAATTGAGGCCCCTTTTGTAAGCCCACTGCACAATATAAAATGAAGTTGTGTAAAATATAGTTTACATACAATTTTGGAATCTTTACATAGGATTTCCACTGATAGGATTTCCGTGATAGCCATGGTTGTTTTATGAGGTACCCACAGATCAAGAATAACTATCAATTTGTACTCTCACTATCACTGCTTCAAAATTTGAGATAATTAGTCCTGTGCTGGAGTTAGTGAGGGATTATTTGAGGGGGGTAAGGTTATACTCGTGTGTATTTTATTTTAATTTATGATATACTGCTTCTCTTTCCGTTTGTTATAAATAATTGCTTATTCTTTTAAAGACATTTCAATTTGCTAGGTACAAACTACATCAGTGGTTTAAGTAATTTGTTGTAAGTTATGCACATCTATACCTTGGATTGGGAAAAAGCTAGTGTTATTTTAAGGTATTTATTGAAACATTTTGCTGGGGAAATTACAGGAAGAGGGCTGTCAGGAAGGGTGCTGCCGGCAATGTACATGATGGTTTGGAGAAAGAAAGAGACAAATTTGTGCTAAGGACTAGGTAGCAAATAATGAGAGCTGTAATTGGGATGGTGGCAATAAAAATAAAGTGGAATTCAGTGTTGGTGTCTCTTTTGTTGGTGATCCATTGAATCAAGTGTCAATAAACTTTGAAAAAAATGCTGAAATCTTATTAATGGCTAATGAATATTCATGACTTCTTAAGTAGTACACCATTGGATGGTAAGCTTCTTGAAGGCAAATATTCATTTTTGTTGTCTCAGGACTTGATGCAATATGTCGCTTATAGTCGTTTCATCTTTTAAAGTGGGGGAAAAAGTAAATAAAACATCAATCCTATATTGGTTTGCTAGGACTGCCTTAACACAGTACCACAAACTGTATGATTAAACAACAGAAATTTATAATCTTAGTTTTAGAGGCTTGAAGTCTGACACGGTGTCAGCAGGATTGATTCCTTGTGTGGTCTGTAAAGGAAAAGTTTTCTAGGAGTCTCTCCTTGTCTTGTTGATACTGTCTGTTCCCTGTGTCTTCACATCATCTTCCCCTCTATACATGCCCCAATTTCCACATTTTGTAAGGAAACAAGACATATTGGATTAGGTCCCAGCCTAATGACATCATTTTAACTTGAGTATCTCTGTGAAGGCCCTATTTCCAAACAATTATCACAGTGTAAAGTAGGTACTAAGGGTTAGGACTTCCACATATGAATTTTTGGGGACACAATTCAATTCTTAACAACTCTGTTGGAAGTTGATGTGATTTATAAGCCAGAGCTAATGACATATACAATTAACTGAAAAATAAATATGGTCATTCTACAATTAATGTTAGTACAGGGACCCTCAGCTATTTGTCCCTTTGTAATTAATGCCATGTGGCATAATTTTCATCTCAGGTTGTTTTACTATATTTCAACTCATATCAGCAATTTGTCAGCTAATCATTGTCCTGGTTTCCATCTAGTGGCAGAAATAGGAGATAGAAGGCTGTTTGAAAAGTACAGTAGAACTAAATTACTTATCTCCCCTCCTCCTTCTTTATTCCTCATGTTTGGAATAATCTAAATCATCTTCCACCCCTAAGACTTGGACTTCTTAAGTATTGAGAAAAGAAGCATTATTATCTGAATATTATTAACAATAATTAGATTACATTTGTATTGCTGTATAGCAGGTGGGTTTTTACATGCAATTTTGAACATGTAGTCATTTATCTACAAGAGTTGTTCTCAAAGTGTGGTTCCCTGGACCAACAGCTTAGCATTACCTGGGGAATTTTAAGAAAAGTAATTCTTAGGCCCCGTTCAAAACCTATTGAATCAGAATTTTTGAGAGTGGAGAGTAGGGATCTGTTCCAACAAGACCTCCAGGTGATTCTGAAGCTGATGGAGTTTGGATGTGTTGTCCCCTCCAAAACTCATGTGGAAATTTGATCTCCAATGTGGCAGTGTTGGAAACTGATTGAGTCATGGGGGTGGATCCCTCATGAATGGATTAATGCTCTCCCTGGGGGAGAGGGGATTAATGAGTGAGTTCTTGCTCTATTAGTTCCCACGAGAGCTTGTTGCTTAAAAAGACCCTGGCACCTTCTCTCTCTCTCTTCTCTCACCATGTGCTCTACTTGTACCCGCCAGCTGCCTGCCACTTTCCGCCATGAGTAGAAGCAGTCTGAGGCCGGTGCCAGATGCAGCTGTCCCAGAATCGAAAGCCAAAGAAACCTCTTTCCTTTATAAATTACCCAATCTCAGGTATTTCTGTTATAGCAACACAAAACGGACTAAAACAGAAGCATACCAATGTTTGATAACCACAGGACTTGAATATAGTTGTAGTATTTAATTTTATTGTTTTAAATAATTATAGAAGTATAGAATTGTATTTTTTCCTTTCTAATCTTTTGTTTATAAGATTTGATGCTGAGAGTTTGATTAGGAATGCCACCCCAAATGATTGCATTGTATTTATGGGAAATCTTTCATCTCTGTTGTAGTTTTATTGTGTCTTTCTAGAAATGTTTTATGCATGTAAAGGCAGATACAATTTTTTATATATCTATCTAAATATATACTTTTATATACATTATATATAAGATATATAGAAAATTGTATTTACCTTTAGATATATGTATATATGTATATATAGCTTCTTTCCTTTCCTTTTCCCCCCATCTGCAGATGGCAACATAGGATCTTGCTATTTTCACTTACCATTATAACCTACAAGTCTTTTTATATCAGTACATCATTCTTTTGTTTGTCTTTTTCTTGTTTCTTTCTTTTTAATAGCCATATAATGATTCTACTGTATTTATGTACAATAATTTATTTAACAAGTCTCTAAATGATGGAAATTTAGGTTGGTTTCAACAATTTGCTATTTTTAAAAATTATCTGAGGAATATTCTGGTATACATATATAATTTCATATATGTACAAGTATATTCATAGTTTAAGTTCCTAAGACTGTAATTTTAAGGTATAAAAAGTATATATATGTATAAACATTGATGTAAAAATCCTCATCAAAATACTAGCAAACCAAATTCAGTGGCATTAATTAACAGGATTATACATGATGACAAAGTGGGATATATTCTGGAATGCAAGGATGGTTCATTATGTAAAACTTGATCAATGTAATACACCACATTAACAGAATGAAGGAAAAAAAACACAGAATGGTCTCAATTGATGCAGAAAAAGCATTTGACAATTCAGTACCCTTTCATGATAATCAATGTAATACACCACATTAACAGAATGAAGGAAAAAAACACAGAATGGTCTCAATTGATACAGAAAAAGCATTTGACAATTCAACACGCTTTCATGATAAAATTCTCAGCACACTAGGAATAGGAGGAAATGACTTCAACATAATAAAGTCTATATATGCAAAACCCATAGTACGCACTCAGCAATAACAAAAAATAAACAGTCTGATTAAAAAATGGGCAAAGGACTTAAATTGACATTTCTCCAAAGAAAATATACAAATGGCAATAAGCACATGAAAAGTTGCTCAGTGTCATTAATCATTAGACAGATGTCACTCAAAACTACAATGAGGGGCCGGCCGGCCCCATGGCTCACTCGGTGCTGGTAGCGCCAAGGCTGCAGGTTCGGATCCTATATAGGGATGGCCAGTGTGCTCACTGGCTGAGCATGGTGCAGACCACACCGTGCAGAGGGTTGCAATCCCCTTACCAGTCAAAAAAAAAAAAACTACAATGAGATACCATGTCAGACCTATTAGGATGGTGACTATCAAAAAAACCCAGACAATAACAAGTGTTAAGAGAGGATGTGGAAAAATTGGAACCTTTGTGCACTGTTGATGGGAATGTGAAATGGCACAGACACAGAGGAAAGCGCTATGGTGGTTTCTTACACAGTTTAAAAGTGGGATTTCCATGTGATGGAATAATTCCTTCCGAGTATATATATTCAAAAGAATTGGAAACAAGATCTTGAAGAGATAGCTTGTACACCCACATTCATAGCAACATTATTCACAATAGCTAAAATAAGGAAGCAGCCTAAGTGTCCATCCATAAATTAATGGATAAGCAAAATGTGGTATACACATGTAATGGAATATTATTTAGCCTTAAAAAGGAGAGAAATTATGATATACACTGCAACATAGATGAACCTTGGGTACTTTATGCTAAGTGAAATAATCCAGTCACAAAAGACCAAATACTGTATAATTCCACTTAAGTGAAGTACTTAGAGTAGTCAAAATTATAGAGACAGGAAGTAGAATGGTGATTACCAAGGGATGGGTGAGAGGGAATAGGGAGTTATTGTTTAATGGGTACAGAGTTTTAGTTTTACGTGATGAATACAGTTATGGAGATGAATGGTGGTGATGGTTGCACAGCATTATGAATGTATTTAATACCACTGAGCTGTACATTTAAACGGATAATATGGGAAATTTTATGTTGTCTATTTTACCACAATAAGAAAAATTAAAGTATGTATTTACTTCTAATTTGGCTATTTCCAAATCACCCTCTGTGCAGATTACACAAATTTATATGTCCTTGAACAGACAGAAAAGTATTGTTGCAAAATATGTGCTTTTTTGAAGATGCAGCAGTATTGTATAATGGCATTATACTTCTGAAGGAAACAGATCTATGGTAAGCTATAAAAACAAACATAAAACTTCAACTAATGTCTTCCAATAAGCAGTGTATAAAGACTACTTTGAGGGCCGAGCCCGTGGCGCACTTGGTAGAGTGCTGCGCTGGGAGCGCGGCAACGCTACCGCCGCGGGTTCGGATCCTATATAAGAATGACTGGTGCACTCACTGGCTGAGTGCCGGTCACGAAAAAATGACAAAAAAAAATAAATAAATAAAGACTACTTTGAGAGTTTCTAACATTCAAATTATAATATGTTTGAGAAACTTCTTGATGTGTACATTGAAGTTAGGATTGAAGATTGTCCCCAGTAATCTGAAGTAAATCTACATTTAGTGATTCATTAAAAAGTAGTTTTTAGATATCTAGAAAAACATATCTTTGAAATCATTTTGGTTTACTGTGAGTGGATACCTGGACAGTCTTTAAATGTGGGGATTATTGAGATATTACTTACGTAGTTGTTTAAAGATTAATGATAATATGTATGTGTGTATATATATATATATATATTTTTTTTTTTGGTAACCACCATGTTTTTATTTAAAACTCTTTTTAGATTTTTCATTTACACAGTTTCATTGGTTTATTTTGTGTTAATCATTTGAAAATTTAAAATGAAGCGGTAGTGAGATAGAGCATTGGTTTTTTTGTGCGTGTTTTTAAAAACATTCTATACCCCCCCACACACACTACTTTTTTTACACTCTGTTAACTTAAAACTACTAAACAGATTTTTATTTTAATCTTTGGAACAAAAAATGTTCTCTTGGGCTGATATCAGTACTTTTATGCCAAGTTACAAGTTACAGACCGGAGTCTATTTTTATAGGCCAAGATAGAAACCTCTGAAAACCAGAGTTTATAATGGAAACATTGACAGGCCCTTAACTATCACAGCACACATGGCACTACTGAAATGATAAGGTACAAGGCACAAGATTTCACATGCAAGCGAACATTGAATTTTTCAGCAATTGTATTGTCAAATGCCTTTCAACTAGGCTTAATAAGCATCATGCTTTTTCTGGGACCATAAAAGCACATTATGTGGGCCTGATTTCTGCCCTTTGAATGCTTGTACTCACACACACTAACACTGGCAAACACTTGAATAAACCTGTTGGGAGATGGCCTTGTGGATAGATTTGATTGGAAATAAATATGTGAACTTCTTTCTCTATGTTTAATTTCTGATATAACTCTGAAAATCCGACATGTTTTTTTTCCTATAGGTCACCACACACATGTTTTAGGTATTAATACAAAGCAGGCAAACTAATCAATGACATCTTCATTTTAATGATATCAGTGAAGAAAGTTTAAACTTCATATTGTTTCACAATCAAGGAAGTTTGATATTGATTAGTTAGGTGAGTTAAAAACAAACATTTTAGCTCCTTGTTGAGGGATCCTATGGAGACAAAACAGAAATAACCTTATTCAGAGACCACATTTGATTACTCAGCTTTACTTTATGAAAGAAAATCAAATCATTAAAACAGCAACCCTGGGTTCTTGCATTACTATGCTTTGATTTAGTTATATTTTAATTTAAAATGGGACTAGTCTCTGTACCATTAATTAATGATTGGCATTAGTTAGCACTGAATGCATGACCCTACAATGTATTAATTACTTTAAAGGGAAACAGGAACTTAGATCAGTCAGATGCCTCCATGGGAAAGTAGTTAAAATGGTTTAAGATAAGTAATTAATTTGAATGTTCATAAGGTTTGGATTCTCACAGTTGTAACACCAATATTGTCTACTCTCTTTCTGCCTTTTCTTTGTCTTGTTAAATGCTAGAGAGAAGCAGAGGTGTTATGTCAGATATGCTATCTCAGAAGCATTGTGAAGTGTTAGAGAAAACCCATATCTTGTGGGAAGATAATGAAGTGATAGTTTGTTGCTACAGATTTTGCAAGTACTGCCAAAAGGAATAGGTAAAAAGATGTTAATTTGAATCTGAATCAGATTTTCTGTTCTAATTTAAATTTTCCTTATCCATTATATACATATACATTTTATAAGATTTAGGTAGCAGACATACTTGCCAACCTGAGAAGAATCTTTTTGTGTATGGGACTGGTTTTCCATGAAGAGAATATGGACTTTTTTTTTTTTTTTTTAGTAGTTTAAGACTTTTGGATCTGTGATTAAATTTTTCCCCTGAATGTGTTAGAAACAATGCATTCACATCCTGAAAGATGGAAAATTTCTACATGTAAGTTGTTTAATTCCGTGGAGCTATACTAATTCAGAATTGTTGGCCCTCATTTCCATTAAAACGGGTGATTCTTTTGCTTTCTTGATCTACTTCTTTGTGAGAAAGACTATATGCTAATTCTCCCATCTACTTCCCCTTACCATTGCTGTAGAAAACCTCACTACAGGTTTCAGGAAATACAGTGCTGATTTTGGTTATACAGGTTAAAGAGAAAATCTCTTTATATTTTAGAAGGGCCATTTTTTAAAGATTCAAAATGAAGTGAAATGTATATGAGTATATGAGGGGTCTTCATAAAGTTCATAGAAAGATTTGTATTATCATTTAATTCATTCATTTTTCCACGAATTTTTTGAAGCACCTGTGTATGTATGACGTGTATGTGTGTGTGTACAGAGAGAGAGAAACACATACAATTAGATCCTGACTTCTTAGGGTTACCGTTTTGCCTGCTTTACAAATTATTTAAGGTACAAAAGTACAATAATATAGCATAATACTACAAGAAACCAAAATCTAGGACTGTTAGAACTGACTGAATTTTGACTTTCATATTTCACATTCACAGCTGGGAGGGCTGGTAAGCATTAAGGGCCTATTGACATATCAAACAATTCACAAAATCTATTCTATATGGACTATATTAATAAATTTATCTAAGCCAGTCTTATCACCAGCAGTTTCTGACTAAAATAATTTTTAGAAAGGGTGGTGAATTTAATTAATGAAAGGAGAGAGTTAGATTTTGCTTTGTCTTTGTTCCTCGTACAGCAGAAATTGAGTGCCAAGGTTTTTGTTCCCCAGCTCTTTGACGTGTTCATCCTCCCCTTCCATTTTCCCTCATTTGGACTTGATATACCAGACACTGGCGTAGGAGCTCCTGAACTTCAACAGCTGTCATTCCAGAAACAGCTTAAGGTTTTAAATTTAATTAATGAAATTGATACTTTTTAACTGAGTTCCAAGCTTGGATATTTTTGCTTTCTTTATGTATTGGCATTAACAGGTTAAATAAGCTAGCACTCTGTCTTAAATATTTTTTCTTTTAATTGTAGGGAAAAACAGATTTAGGGATTATTGGATTGTAATTTAAAAGGAATTTACTCTTGAATAAAAAAATTATTTGAGAATATTTAAGAATTTAGGTAAATAATTGGGGAAATTTTTATCTACTTAAGTTTTGAAGAAAATATAAGTATTTTGGGTAAAAGCTTTGGCCAGAGTGTGATATTTTATGCTTAATTTTGAAATATACATCAGTGCCTTTGGAGTGAGAGAATGAAGAGACTGTGAGAGGAAGGATTAACTCTTCCCATACTTACTTCTTTTAAAATATTGTATTTCCTTTCTTGTCACTTAAATCTAAATTGTAGTCACTCCTCCTAAAGAGAGTAATGAGCTCTAGGTATTTTTCCTTTGCTGATCTCTTTAGTTGTAACCCTGTGGTTGGTATTTTGAGTCTAAGTATCTTTGTACACTTGTTCCTATTGAATTACGCTTTTTAAGTTGGATCAATTTTTACCCATTTTTAAAAGCAAACCGGATCTGTTAAAAGTAGAAATGCATGATTAACCCTCTATTTGAATCACATTTATTTAGGAGATATCACTGTGATGTCCTGACCTGCTGTGTCCAATTCTGTCTCACTTTCCACAAATATGAATAAGTACCTTCTCGGTGCTAACACTGTGCTAGACATATTCCTTCCCTCATGAATTCAGGGGTGGCAGTAAACCTTAACAAAGAGAGAGAGAGAGAGTGTGTGTGTGTGTGTGTGTGTGTAATGTATGTATATATGTAAATACCCTTCCCCACCTCTCCCTTCCTACCTGCTTTCTCCCCACCAAGTTTCTCATTTTCAGCATGAATTTTGGAGGAGATGTAAACATCCAAAACATAGCAGGGGTCTAAACAGAGTCATGTATGTATAAAAAGAAAACGGACTTTGAAGTTTTGGTGTACAAATATGAAATCAAATTACATAGTGTTGCATTTAGTGCCTTGTATGATTCTCTAATGTTATGTGTTTATTTTAGGTAGGGGTTTTCATTTCTCTCAAAATATTGGAAACACCTTGAGAACTGTCCTCTGGGCTAGATGCCCTTTTGCCCTTTTGTGTGACTTGGTTTACTATATTTTTTGGTTCCTTTTTTATTGAACTTGTTTTAAGTTTCTGTGGTGACTTCTTTTTATCTTATCTTCCTCCTTCTAATATACCACAGTCTTGGTATTATTTTGAGGAATGATATTTACCTTTGTTCTTAACCTTTCTGAGGAAGTACTCTTTTCTGAAGAAATCCTGAGTGGATTGGCCAGGTGCTCAGTGCATTTCCTCGGTTGAAACGTGTGATCTTTGTAAATAGTAGATCATATCATGTCACACCCTTGCCCAAAAGTCCCGATGGCTGTTCAAGCCACTGAGTATAAACCAGAGTCCTTTCATGGCCTAAAAGGACATAAGTGACCCACCCTCTCTCCTGTTTCTTCTCCTGTTCCTCTGAGTTTCTCCAAAACACCAAGCTGTTTCCCACTTTATGGTCTCTGCATTTGCTGTTCTCAGTATGCTCTGTCCCCAGGTTATCAGTTAGCTTGTTTCCTCACTTTATTCAAATTTCACCACCTCAAAGAGGCCTTCCAGGACTATACTTTCTTAGAAAAGCTGTCAGTCCTGCCCCATTATTCTCTGTCCCCTGGGCCTCCTTACATTTTCTTCATAACATGTCACTATTGACATGTGAACTGTTTTTATTCTTGTTTTCTTGTTTGTCTTCCCCTAGGATGTATTATTTTATGAGGATGGAGACTTTGTCTTCTTCAGCACCAAATGCTTATCTTCTACACTAGCTTCTGGCGCATGGGAAGATTGAATAAGAATTTATTAACTTGGTTGTATATTACACTTGTGCAGCCCTGGCTTTCTCTAATTTCTGCTTACTACCTTCTTTCCTTCCTCGGTAGACATGTTGAGAAAACAGCATGGAAAATGTAATTATAATGAATAAAGTAGTGAACAAATCTAATGGTTCACTCAGGATTCACATTTTTCATTCATAAGTACCATCCTATCTTTGATTTTATTCTAACCTAAGTATGTAAATATATCCACCAGAGTAGTGACAGCATGCTGGTGATGGTAATAACAATAATAGCTAACGTTTATTGAGTATTTACTTTGTGTGTGTTAGGTATTGTTCTAAGTACTTCAGGGATATTGATTTAATTCTCACAAAACTTGTGAAATGAGGGAATGAAGCAGAGTTTCAATAATTTGTGTGAGGTAAGGGCAGTTTCTCCATTTGAGTCTATCACCAGTTTCCTGTGTCAACAAAATTAGGTTCTGGAAGTTTCCTTTTGTAGGAATAGTAAAGCATGGTGATGAAAAGAAGTATGGTTGTTTGTGCATTCTTGGTTGTCTTTTCTTCTCTGGGCTGTTCTGCCCCTTTTATTCTCTCAGAAGAAAGAAATCCTCTACTTTGCTTACTTTTTCCTCATTAGAAGTAGAGCTATGGGATTGACTTTTACATAATCCAATTTCTGAATTTACTCAATTTAGTAGTTTAAAACTGAATGAAAAGAAGTTAGGAAACAGTTCAAAGAGAACAGAGCATTTGAGATTAACTTTAAGAAGTGATTAGTAGGATCTGATGGATTATATTCATTTATTCATGATATTACTAAATACTATATGCCAGGCCATGAGAAGAGTGGTGAAAAAAATGAAGAAGTGTTTCAGGGAGAGGGATGGGTTGAGAAGAGGATTTCTTGACAAAGGCTACTTACCTAGGTAAATATAGAGAGGTAGGAAAACACTGAATATCTTTAGAGAATAAAAATACACAGAAAATAAGATTGGAAAGATAGGTGTGGGCAGATCATGAAAGGTACTGAGAACCTCTAGGAGTGTTTATACTTCAGTAGGCATTATGGAACCACAGACATCACTATATTTAATTACCAAAATGGATTTTTCTGAACAGTAGGGAGCATTATAAAGTAACATAATAAGAAACAATGGATTATGAGCCAGAAGAATAGAATTTTATTTATAGCTCTGCTTCTAATTGTATGAACTTGAGCAAGTCATTTAAATATTTTTATAATTAAATATTTTTAAGGGATATTTCCACATATTTTTCTTTTCTAAATGCATATTTTTCTTTTCTGAATTATACACGTGTATAATTTCTCATGCTTTGTTGGTTTCTTGTGTGTTCATAAATGTTTACATATAGCAATCTTATATTTATATATCTTTATAAAATAATGGGATCGTACTATAGCTATTCTACTTGCTGATATGAGTATGCTGTGTACATTTTTTATATCAGTGCAGTTAGATTTTTAATGCTTATGTATTATTCCTTTTTGGGATGATCATAATTTATAAAACCAATTCCTTACTGATGAATACTTAGATTGCTTATAGTTTTTCAATATTACAGTCAACCTTTTCCTGCATAGATTTGGCTAGAGGGTATATCAGTAGGATAAATTCCTAGCAGTAGAATTGCTGATTCAAAACGCACGTGCATTTGTAATTTTGGTAGTTATCACCTTTTAAAAAATTTTGCACTTCTCTAATCAAGTTCTTCAAAATCAAAATGTGTATTTCACCACATTTTTATCAACAGTAGTAGGCATTATTGACTGACCTTTTTATTTTGGAAGTCTGCTGGGTGAAAAATTACATCTGATTGTTTTAGTTGACATTTCTGTAATTATGAGCAAGGTTGCACATTGTGTTATTGGCCATATAAATGTATATGTATAAAATTCCCATTTCTGTGAACCTGTTTTTCTCCTTTATTCATCCATTTAACTCTTCTGGTTTTATTTGTCTCATATGCTATTTAAAAAGGAGGATGATACCCTGTTTACCCACTAGGTGGTTGGGATGATCAAATGACGTAGTATACGTCAGTGTTTCTGCACCTTTTTTTTATCATCGCTCCCCTAAAAAGAATTTTTTTAAAAAAATTCCCATATTGTAATCCCTTCCTCATGAAATTTTAATACCACAGATATAACCACAGGTACACCCATAGATATACTGTGTATCTATTTATGTACTGTGACCTGTTCAAGGACCATAAACCATTGTAATCTCTAAAATCCCCCACTCCCACTCCAAGAAACAATTTTTGCCCCCTTGGAGACAGTATCACTCCCATTGAGAATGTGCAGATACACATGAAAGTTTTGTAAACTGCAAAGTGCTGTTTAAATGTAAACCTTTATTGTTAATAATTTGCATTTCATATTATGTAATATTATATGTCTGCTTTGCA
The DNA here is from genome assembly GCF_027409185.1 of Cynocephalus volans. Taxonomy (NCBI): domain Eukaryota; kingdom Metazoa; phylum Chordata; class Mammalia; order Dermoptera; family Cynocephalidae; genus Cynocephalus; species Cynocephalus volans. The sequence goes on along the minus strand of NC_084470.1, from coordinate 30,565,824 downwards.
GCTGTCTTTATCTCATTGCAGATTTCCCTGTTGCAAACATAGGCATTTACTATTTTGTTGTCTATTTTACTGCCTTTAGAACAATTTTTCTTTAATTAACCTCTGATTAGCTCTCTCTGCCCACCTATACCTGTCAAAATTGCATTTTCTTCAAAGCCTGTCCTAGGTGTTCACTTTCTCCATGAAGTCTTTCTATTCTCCTATATTTATCCTTTGATCTCTTAGAGTTAGAGTTCTTTTTATTACATTGCCTTTGCTGGGACTTCCTGCCTTTCATTACATGGTCTGTTTATTTTCCATATTCTACTTCCTAAAAGATTGTGTCAAGATAGAAATGATGTTGCCTCTTGCCTCATCTCTTTATTTTATGGTGTTCCTTTCCCAGTGCCATTGTACATAGTGGGAAGCCAGTAGGGATATCTTAAATGTATTTCTAAATAGGTCTGAATTCAATTTCCAGCCACTGAGTGTGTGACCTGGGGTGAGATCCCTAACCTTCTAGCCTCAATTTCCACTTATGTAAAATGAGGGTAATAATGATCTCTGTCAGGATTGGTGAAAAGATTAAATGGGATAATAAATTTACGGCACAATGTCTAGCATTTAGTAAGCATTTAATAAAATATTAGTAGTTTTCAATATTCCAAACAGTTCTTAGCAGGGAGAAAGAAAAACAAATGGTGATAATTTATTCAATAAATTTCATTGAACAAATTATCATCATAATCATTTCTGTTATTTTCTTGTTCGGGAACATAATCTATTGTTCATTGCACCAGATTTTCAAAGGGAAAATTTGGTGTTTTTGATATCATTTTTGTCAGAATGCATCCTGGAATATAATTCACCGATGGTATGGGGACTGTTTACTTGATATTCTGGGATTTAAAATCCTAGAAATTTAAAATATTATATATTCATAGGTTGAAGTTATAGCTTAAAACATTCATTTGCTAAGGAAGGCATTATAAAAATGTATACAAATGCAAGTGAGTATTATGTGGATTTGTGCTGAGAAATTATTATCTGGTTTTGAAACCCTCTTTTTTTAGGGAAAAAAATGCTTTACAATAATATCACTTAAAGTATTTGATCCTCTTTATTCCCATTAGAAAATAAGACAAAATTTCTTTGCCTTAAGCAATTTTCAAAACCTTCAGATATCTCTTTATCTCAGTACATAAACAGTACATTGGAATTCCAAAAGACTGTGTCATTGTTCTACAAATGACAAAGCAAGACATGAAGTTTGTCATCTGTTTTAAATTGTTTACTGAGGTTTCAGCATTGATGATCAAATTTCTAAAAATTATTTATGCAATGATTTCATTTTAAATTAGCATGGCAAGAATCATAGAATTCTTTAATGTAGTTTTAAATTTCTTTTTTTGGTATTCAGTGAAACTTTGGAGATGGTAACTAAGTGTATACACAGGAAGAGGCGGTATATATATTTTTGTGAGTAAAATTGGGAGGTTGGGATTAGGGTTTGCATAGCTCCTCTGTAGTCCCTTTTTTGTGTATTTATTCAGTTTTGTTAACTGAATCCTTTCACAAACTCTTTTAGGCTTGCCTCTGTTCTATGTAGAGTTCATAGAATTAGTTTTGGGTTTTTTTAGTATTCATTGATGTCTTGAAAAATTCTTCAATAGTGGCCATAGATCCCTTATGTTTTGTGACTTCATGATTTTATGATGTGAGTGCTATCTATTGTGTTCTGTCTTTTATAATTAGCCTTTTCTTCTATATCCTCCTTCCATTTTGTTAGTGTTTTAATCTTTCCCTCTCATAAAGATGATTTTGAAGCAGTTTTATTCTATTTTTGAGGGTTTATAATGTTTACATTTTTAAGCTGTCATATGTCAGTTTTCTCACATGGATACCAAAATGGTTTTGGTGTTATGGACAGAAGTTATATGCACACAGATCTCTTTGGGGAAAAGATGCAACTTCTACAGTCAACATGAATATCAAAGATTTTACATTTATATGTCATCAAGTTTGGGGAATTGAAGTTTTTCTTGACTCTAAATAATGATGGTCTTCAGTTGTAATTGGAACATTTGCATGTACATTTATACTGAGGCTTCTTTATTCTTGTATTCTAGTACATAGAAACTCCATGAGCAATTAAGCTAGTCATTTTTGAAGCTACTAATCAGTTGAATTGGCCATTTTAATATCAAGTGCAACATGTCATCTTTGCATTATTGAATTTTTTAAAATTTAAGGTCCCACTCAGAGCTTTTCATACCTTATGTTCTTGTGTAGTATCATGCATATTTATTAACATTAATATAAGAATGAAAAGATTGTATGAGAGTAGTCTCAACATATTAACAAAATTCCATTTTCTTTAGATTTTTTTTTCCCCCTAAATACACCTATGTTCTTCAGGGGTAAAGATAATCTCAATGTGAGAATAATTTTATACTCTGTCTGTTTTCAACAGGCTCCTCAGTGGCTCTTGTATTTTTGTTAAGGTGTTTTATTTTTCTGGTTTTTACTAAGAAGTTTGTTCATTTGTCTATGATATTTCTTTGCAGCTCCTTTTCTTGGGGTAGTGGAAAAATGAGTTCCTGTGGGGCTTGGTTAGTACATTCGAGTAGTATCTGTAGCAATCAGATAAAAAGCCACTCTGGAAAAACAACACTTATCTGCCTTTGGATAAGTTCTTTTGGGATCTTGCCCTTTGAGGATTTTGATCTCATTTAATACTGGAGCTCCTACAGTGGACATACCGACGTATTTTTCTGTGGATACTCTCCTTCATCTGTCTATTGGTAGGGTTGTCAGATAAAATAGTGGACACCCTGTTAAATTTGATTTTCAGATAAACAATGAATACTTTTTAGTATAAGTATGTTTCAAATATTACATTTGTTGTTTTCAAATTTAACTGGGCATCCTATATTTATTTTATTCCATTTTATTATTTATTTAGTTTTGCTAAGTCTGGCAACCCATTTCCTGGGCTCTTTCCTCTCTAAACTTTGAGCCTCTTGAGAGATGGGGACTGATTATACCTTAATTCCTCTAGTTTTCCTGTTCCCGTGGTATTCAGGTGATTTTTTTACTGTCTGAAAGTGTGAACTATCTAATTACCTATAATGTTTCTTTATCTGAGTATTTATAAAGCAACTTTGCTGTACTGAGTTTGCCCTTTTGTGTGTATTAAATTCATTGAAAAAAAAAATCATGTTTCAATGAATAGTTGCAGATCTCAACCTTAATTAAAAAAAATTTTCATCTCCCCTTCTCTTCCCTTCTCTTCGTCATCTCTCGTCCTCTTATCTTTCCAACACTTACTATAATTAGCTAGCATTAACAGCAAATGTTTACTTTAGTTAAATTATTCAGAACATTTATTTTACTTGTCAAAGGTTAGATCAGGTTGTTGTTTGAACTGGTGATTAAATGCAGCCTAATATGCTCTCATATTTATATGCACTTATAAGCCTGTTTCCTCATCATTCTGTATAATTTTATGATGTTCAAGGCTGACATTTCAAAAAGGATTTTGATTTTGTGGAAAAGAAAACATTCTGAGTAATCTAGTTTGTTATTTGATGTGACAATGTCCAAAGTTGCGGTTGAAAGTGAATACTACATTCCAATGTTATTGTAACATGCGTGTCATGGTCGTAATTTTCACCAACTGTGGGTGTCTATTCCTATGACATACTGCAAGGCTCTTTTAAATCTTTTCAACTTGTATGCTTCTGTGTAGAACAAGTATAGTTTAATTAATCCTCATATCTGGGAATTATACTAAAGTGTGTATTTTGGTTTTTATTGATTCATTGAGTAAATGGTTTTTGCAAATTCTTGTCTGCTAGTAATTTGGAGTATACGTGAATAAAACATGTCCTCTGTCCTTAGAAAGAGTTGAAGTTAGTGGAAAACCAAATGTGATACTAAAGAATGGTTAATATTAGAGTGGATTTATGTACAAGGTAAGTGGGCATCTGAATCAAATTGGGGAAAGGAATGTTGAAGAAAGGTGACTTGAGCTTCTTCCTACAGGCAATAATGAAAACCAGTGAATAATTTTAAATAAAGAGGAAGAACATTTCCTGATGCTTCTCTACATTTAATCTCTCATCAGCAAATGTTCTTCCTCTTTATTTAAAATCATTCACTGATTTCCATTATTGCCTGTAGGAAGAAGCTCAGAATCTTGAGCGTGGTCTATATGTCACGCTTATATAGTCACTTTGTACTTCTTGAGCCTGATTATCAACCAAGCTGAGCCTGACTCCTTATACACTTTGAATGGAATGTGCATGCGCTTTCTCTTTCCTGAGCTGTTGCATGTTTCTTCTGCCAGTCATGCCCTTTTCCCCCTCTTCTAGTCAGTTCCTACTCATTGTTTACAATCTGCACTGCCTTTTATTTAGCTGAGATCAATATAGTCGTAAAAAGATTTAGCTAGTTATCTCGTACATCTGCTGTCTTATGAAGAATTTTTTATATTTATTATTATTGTCAGTAAACTATAACAAGGAACATTGTATAGTGCTCTGTAGTTTTTGATATATGTCCCCACACATGATTTTTTTAATCCCCATGTCAGTCATGAGATAAATATTATATGAAATTTAAAAATACTTATGATTTGTCTTTCTTTGCAGAATGCCATCTTTTATCTAGAATTTAATTTCTTCTGAAGAGAAAATAATTAAAATAAAACTAAAAACATCTTTCAAAACAAGAAAAGAGTAGAAGTGGCATTAGTTATATAGCATACCTTGTTTGTGTTTATATGTGTGTAGTTTTAATAAAATTGACTTAAAAGATTAGCCACAAGATATTGTCTACTTCATATGTAATATAAACCAGATGTTGTTCTGAAATACTTTCAAACTTTACTTTTATCATTGAAATACCAGTGTGTGTGTGTGTGTGTGTGTGTGTGTGTGTGTGTGTGTGTGTGTGTGTGTGTGTGAGAGAGAGAGAGAGAGAGAGAGAGACATACACAAGGATACTTGGCAATTCCAGTGGTTAACCTTTTTCATAAACCTTATTATTTTTATTAATCATAATCATTGCTTTATTACATATTCTCATCATTGGCCTGTACATGGCCCTTATTTATTTGTGGATGGTTAACTTTGTAAAGCTTGCTTATTATATAACATTTACTAGCTTCTTAGAAATTTCTTGAATCTAAACTTTTAAAGTTGGAACACAAGGGCTTATGACAGTTGTCACCCACTATCCTAGTGTATTTAAGAGCTAACCTTCTAGTTCCAGCCTCAAGCAAGAAGTGGGGTCTTTTTCATGTAAGTGAATGGGCTTGACTCACAGAACATAGATCACAGGTTGAGTGAAATGCACAGAACATTTCATCCTGCCTGTGGTCTTCCCTGGTTTCAGTGGTAAAGGGGGGGAGGGTTTCTAACCAAAGGCTAGGGCAAGGTTAAAGATGATAGTGTCCTACCTTATTCAGAGTGTGATGAGTGCAGGTGGCAAAAGACAGAGAGGGAAAGTGTGTTGTGTGTGTGTGTTTGTGTAGGGAGTAGTCTGAAAACTTGTTAGTCCACAGGGAACTTTGGCCCCTCTTCTCCCATACTGTTGTTCTGAGCATGTACTGGAGCAGTAGTATAGACCAAGTGTCTGTTCAGCTGCCATAGAGTCTCCCTAGAGAGACTGGTTCTTGCTTCTTTAAAATAATTATTCTTTGAAGATCTTAATTATCTAGTTTCTAGTCTGTTTTATGGTATCTGCCTTCTCAAATGTTCTTGGTTCTAATTCTTTAACATTTATTTTCTGCTAATATATATCCCTAACATTCACCTAAGAACTCTTCGAAAACTGATTTAGATTAATAACAAACTTGGATTCAATTAGATTTCTTCTCATTATACTTTATTGTGATTCTTTCAAACTTTACTAAGAATGTCATAATAAAAAATAAGGATACCTTCCAGGTATGGGAGATACAATAGTGAATAGAATAGACAAAGCTTTTGCATTCATAGAACTTATAATAGGGGGATGATGAGTAGTGAAGAGGATACAAATAAGTTTGTAATATGTTAAATAGTGATAAATGTTATAAGAAAAGTAGAGCCAGGTAAGGAGATAAAAGAGTGGGGAAGGGGTATATGCTGCATCTGTAGTGTGGTAATGGGTGATCTTACAAATAAGGCAACTTTTGAGCCAGGAACTCATGGCAGTCGGGGAGAGAGTCATGTGGATGTGCAAGAGTGTTTTGGGGACAGAGGAAAGTACAGAATTCCCCGATGACAAGAACTTGCTTACCACATTTTGAGAACTATAAGGAGGCCATTAGGGCTGGAGGGCTTGAGAGGGAAGGGGGAGAGTTGTAGGATAAAAGATCAAAACAGTAGCTGGGAGCAAGATTTTGTAGAGCTTTGAAAAGATTTTTTATTTTATTCTGAGTGAGATAAGCCATTTGAAAGTTTTGGACAGAAGAGAAACATGAGCTAAGTTAAATTTTCAGTAGATCACTCAGGCTGCTGTGAGCAGATTGAATGTAGATGGCAAGGTTGGAAACAGGGAAACTTACTTACCGGAGGCAATTAAATAGTCCATGTGGAGATGGCAGTGACTTGGATCAGGGTGGTTATGGTGCAGAATAGTCTGATTCTGGATTTTGTTTTGAAGGTAGAACCCACAAAATTTGCCACTAGATTAGATATGCTGCAAGAAAAAGGTTTCTGTGCTGATCTGAATTGGAGCAAATACTTGAATGGTATGAAGGGCAGAATGTTCCCAGCAGAAGAAATAGGGTTGTGCAGTACCATAAAGCGACAATGAGCTGTGGTTTTGTTTAAAGAGTAGAAAGAAGGCTTGTGTGGCCAGAGCACACTGAGGGAGGGGAGAGAGTGGAATCAGAGGGTTAGGCATGGGCTTGAATTTTTAGGGCCTGTTAAAGAGTTTGGATTTTTTTGCTAAGTGCGTTCAGAACCATTTACAATAGAAAAAAAAAAAAAAAAATCACATTCAGTATTGTGTGCTAACAGATTGTAGGAGGTGAGTATATTAGGCTGATTTCAGCTGGAAGTAAGAGAAAATCTCAATTTGTTTATATGGTAAGGATTCTATTACTACATACAGCAAGGAGGCCAGAGGTAGGGTGAACCTACAGCTAGTTAATCTACTGCAATTAAGAGCGTACATCTTCTTAATTTAGAGAAAAACTTTCTCTAGAAGTCCCTGCCTGTCATTTACATCAAATGGCTCTTCCCAACCATTGTGGCAAAGGGAATAGGACCATTGTTATGGATTTGACAACAGTGGGGAAGAATGGAAGCATGGAGACCAATTAGGAGGGTATTTTAAGAGTATTCAGGTGAGAGATAAGAGCAGAACTATGGTGTTAAGGAGTGATGATGTTCCAAAGAGGAAGCAAACACTTGAATAAAAAATTTTAACTCTCAATTGAAGTCTCCCATTACATATCTGCTATGGAGTGACTGTTTGTGTTCCCCTCCAAATTCATATGTTGAAGCTCTAATCCCCAATGGGATAGTGTTCGAATGTGAAGCCTTTGCAAGGTAATTAGATCATGAGGGTGAAGCCCTCACGGATGGAATTAGTGTCCCTTTAAGAAGAGACATAAGAGACAGGATCTTTCTCTTCATGTGAGGATACAGCAAGAAGATGGCCTTCTGCCAACCAGGAGCTGAATCAGCCGGCACTTTGATCTTGGACATCCCAGCCTTCAGAACTGTGAGAAATAATTATCTGCTGTTTAAGCCACCCAGTCAGTTCTGTTTTTGTTAGAGCAGCCTTAACTGACCAAGACAGTACCTTTTCTCTCTGAGAAGACTCTATACTAATGCTTTTGACCGAAAGACAGATTTAGTTCTTCCTATTTTAAATACTAGCATTTATTGTTTAGTAATGGTCATGCATGCTCAACTGGCTCAAGTCCTCTGTTTTATAGTAGAGGTGTTAGGTATAAGCACTTCACAGAGGGATGTTTAAGCTTAGCTTATCAGTAGCATGAACCACATTTATAATTGTGTTGGGTCTTTTTGATAAATTCATCAATAGATAGTTATTCCTGTTAGTGTAATATCTGCATATTTTGGGATGTACAAAGCAATGAAAACCACTTTCTCTGCCCTCAAGGAATACATAGTCTGCTTTTTAAAAAAATGTGTGATAAGCTACATGAGCTAAAAACTACTTAGGATAACAGTTTATGTAAGCAAAAGAAGTAGTATTTCAAAGAATGCTTAATAAAGTCAGTGAATGACAACATTCGCTATAGCATCATTTTCTAAACATCAGTCATTTATTATATGCTGTCTTAAGGATTTTAACTATGTCTACCACCTTATAATTTACTCTTTTTAATTAAGTAAATTTATTTAAATAGGAAACTTTTAAACCACAAATTACGGAAAACAAATTTGCAATTGCTATAAATAGAGGCTAACCATAAAAATAATAACTATTGCAATAAGAGGTATGTTTTTGTAGCTCCAGTGGTACATCACAATGGGGGGTAATAACACTGCTATGAAAGAGCAGGGAGAAATTACTTCTGGGGCTTGTCCATGAAGGTAAAGTTGAGTGTTGGGTTGTGTATAAGATTTAGAGAAGTGAAGAGGAAAGGCCTCCTCAGGAGGAAAAGATATCTGAAAAAAACTGGAGGGAAGGAAAGCATAAATGTTCTTATTAAGCTCCTTTGGCTAGTGAGGACCAGATGATGCTTCTTAACTGCTGGCCTTCCCTCAGTGATGTCACTTGATGCTGACATGACTGGTGTGATGTGTATCCACAGCATTTGGGAATTTAAATCATTCGCAATTTTGGCTATTTGATCAACGATGCAGTGTGACCTATTCATCAATTATAATTTTGCTGAGACATATGAATTATGCCTCCATCCCAATTTACTTCTTTTCTTTCCTTGCTAGGTGTGCATTTACTCCGAGATGGTCATCTATGTGAGATACATATACCTTGTAACTGTTAAGGACCTATTAAACTTAATATTCCAGATTTTGAAAGAACTTCCATGGAAGAAAATTAAATTGTAATGCCTTAGTATTACATTATAAGATTCTGGTTTAATTTTTGTTAGGGCATTTATTAAGTCATTGTTAAGTCATTTGAGATGGTTTTGCCACTAATTAGCTGTATGACCTTGAATAGGTTACATAACTTGTCTGTGGTTTCCTTATCTGTAAAAGGGATAATAGTATCTACTTCATAGAATTGTGAGATTTAAGTGAGTTAATGTATATAAAGTGCTTTAAACAATACTTACTTTCTAATAATTATTATGTGTGTGCTGATATTATTATTTAATGTGCTGTCTTTAAGAACTAAAATTTCTTTAGGTTTCCTGGCCCTATCACATACTAAAAACCAAGGGATAAATGTCAGATCCAGGGCCAAGCCTGTGGCGCACTCGGGAGTGTGCGGCGCTGGGAGCGCGGCGACACTCCCGCCACGGGTTCGGATCCTATATAGGACTGGCTGGTGCACTCACTGGCTGAGTGCCGGTCACGAGAAAGACAAAAAAAAAAAAAAAAGTCAGATCCAGATGGACTTTTAGAAAGATGTCACCACAATTGGTCATATGCTTCTGAAAACATCCCTGGCATCCCCAGGTTTGTACTAAGGAGAGGTTTTTTGTTCATTCATTTTTTGACAAAATTATTTGATATGATGCTTATTTCAAGTGGCCATTTATTTTTCATTATTAGTATCATCATTAGTTTAATATAGTTGGCTAAGTTATTATTCCTGTTTTCTCTTTTCAAATTTTGTTCATTTTTTCCTGAATTGCTAATTGTATGCTATATGAGTATTAGCCTTGATTTTATGAAAACCAGATTGAATGGTTTAATGCCTAGAGGTGAAATCTGTATAAAATAGAAACAGTAACAACTGAAGTATTTTTGTGTAGCTGGATAATAATAAAAGGTTGGCCACTAAGCCAAGCTACTTCCCTATAATCTCTGTGCTTGAGCATGTATGCAAGAGAACCATATGAGGGTATGCTGTGGAGAGCTTTTTGTTAGGCAGTTTGACTCTTTATAATGCTCAATTTTCTCTTGGTTATGGCCACAACTGCCACATTCTTATGACTTTATAGCATTTGAATATTGAAAGGCCACATGCATTTTTATTTTGCAATATAAAATATTTACGTCCACCTGTGAACATCTCATATATTCTGCATATTTCTAATTATGTATGTTGTTTATGAATCTAGTATTTTACATTGATTGTTTACCCTAAACATCTTGTTCTGATAGCATGAATATTATAAAGATTAAACCTGTTTTAATTTTCTTTTGATCAGTGTTCTTATATATAGACCCTTGTACCTATTAGACAGCACTTGACTAGTACAGTTGTGTGGTTGGTAAAATGAATTAAGGTTTCAGGTTTTTACCAATGGGTGATATTTAATATTGAATGACATGTATTAAGACAAATGCTTTTATATATAATTTATTTGGCATTGTAAATGCATTTATCTTGTGAGAAACAGACCCCCTGTTGTCAAATGAAGTATTCTGGAAAGGTTTGGAGTAAATAAATAATAAAACTACTTTGATATACAATCTAACAATATTAAATATTAAGACTTTCAGGTGATTGATTTTAATACTTAATTAACTTATTTAAAGTCCAATGTAACCCTCGTGCATTAAAGATTGACGGAAGTTAAAAATGGAACTTTGTTCTTTCTTTTTTTTTTCTTTCTTTTGTCTTTCTCTCTCTCTCTTTTTTTTTTTTTTTTTTTTTCTGGCAGCTGGCCTGTACAGGGATCTGAACCTTTGACCTTGGTGTTATTACCACCACACTTTAACCAAGTAAGCTACCCCAACAGCCCTCTCTCTTCTCTTTTTTTCTATTCTTTCTTCCTCCTTTCCTCCCTTGTAAGTAAGACTTTAGAGTATCATTGTTTCCAATCATTAAAATTACCTTTAGCTACTGACATTTCTAAAGAAAAAAATGTGGTTTGGAGCCAATTCTTTAGATAATGTTCAAGTTACCTTATCTCTTAATTACGAAAATATAGCTTCTATTAAAGAAGCTTGCATTTAAAGCCAAGATGTCAAATTTCAGGTTAAATACCCATCATGGTAAATACTTGCTACCTTTAACACATACTTATTCGTGCTGTATCCTCCTTCTCTTTTATAATCTAACGCTGGAAGTAGCCCATTTAAGCTTGTTAATATGCTTTTCCTGTGGAAGAAATCTTTATGTAAAGTAATACTACTCTGTCATTTCAGTGTTTGACTTTTAAGTTTATCATCAGTCAAGAATTTAAATGAATGAAGTATGCTTATATGAGCTTTTTTGAATATGGATGTCTTTGAATGACAATTCAGAATGCTAATTCTGTGCCTAAGGATTAGAAACAGTGAAGGAATGAATATAAGCTGAAATACATAGAACTTCATATTCAGAGGGAATAAATTGTTTTTCTAGAGATTCAGTTTATGTAATGCCATTTTGAAAGAGAAACTTGTATTCAACTAAACTACTTATCCATACAATGCTAATAATTTGAAATTTTCACTTAGAGATTGCTTGTATTGCTTCAGTTTACATGCAAAATAATGTTTTGAAAATTCTTTTAAAGTACTGTAAAACTATTTTCTGAGCTTCAGTGCTAAACTTTCACCCTGTTATTAAATATTTAAATACTAACTGTTTACACAAGACTTCCCTTCTTTCAAACAGATCACTTTTATTTTAAGATGTAATACTCCAGGAACCAGACTTGTAAAACCAGTACAACTGTCTTTAAGATTAGCCTTTGATTTTAAATGAGAATTTATCCTAATTTGTCTTCTTCTGTGACCAGGATAGCAGTAAAACCATATTGTAAAACCTGTTTTGAGTTTACTGAATTTTGAGTTCACGTGAAGCAGGAAAAATTGTTATTTATAATAAGTGTAACAAAGGGGAGGGATAGCTTCTTTCTCAGGTCTTAGAAGATATATTGCTGTGCTTTCTCCTTTAGAAAAACGAGATTGCTTTTATTTATTTAAAAAAAAATCCTTTGTGTATCATTTTGATCAGTCAGGGAAATTCTAAAGACAGGTAGGCATTATTTAAGAGAACTGAAATCTATCAATATGGAGGGCTGGCCCAGGGCTCACTCAGGAGAGTGCGGTGCTGAAATCTATCAATATGGATTTAAGTATCATTTACTAAGAAGCATATTTTTGGTCTTTATATGTTTTTCTCTGTATATCTAACTTCTGTGTAGAAAAGATTAAAGCATATTAAGTATAGAAGTCAGAGTTTGTAATACAAATTTAAGATGTAATGAGCCATTGTAAGTTTCAAATATGTATGCTATTTTGACTTTTACAGTGATTATTTTAAAATTTTCAGACCAAAAAAAAGCTCCTTAATTTTTTTACTTGAATTTTTATCAAATATTTTCTTATAGTCTGATATTTGTAGATAAAAAAGTTATTCATAATAATGATTAAAATACATATAGACATTTCTTTAAAGATCTTGGATATTCTGCTTTGTAGTAGTCAAATATTTTCTTTTGGTATATTTATGAAACACAAATTGGAAAATTCTTAAGAAAATTATTTTACATTTAAAATCAACTATATTGTGATTGTATAAGGTAATCATAATAGCAGTAGCTAACATACTTAAGTATTTTTTTAATATTCTGGAAAGCTAAAATAGCCCTTTAAGTTTAAAACAAAATGACAAAAACCAAAGCAGCACCTTCTTAATAAGTTACTTTTGGCTTATGTGTTATTATTTAAGTTCATAATTCAAAGAAAACTAAGAACATTATCTTTACCTTTTCTTCAACAGATTGCTTGAAAATAGTTCATTTATTTCAGTGACTCAGTTTCTGTCTATTGGCATAATAACTTAGGATGTAGTGGATGCCTGATTATATAGAATAGTTGTAGGCTGGCGTATTTGGTTAATTTTTGTACTCTGGTTGTTGGTTATTACCACAGAATTGTGAAGTTCTAAAGAATTATAATTAAAAGCTAAATTTGCTGAATTACTTCTTGAATTTAACCTTCTCTAAGGAGCCAAAAAGACCTTAAGTATCCTTTAGCATTTTGAATGACTATATGAACATCATTATGTTGTATTTTATTTTAGCTATATAGATTTTTTGATGTTTTTTTAAAAATGAACTTTGATATTAGTTTGCTTGTCACTTGTCTATTTTTCATGAAGTTTAAAATACGTAAAATTCATTTATTTGTATATTTTAGGTGTATGAAGTCTATAACAGTGAAAGTATACTATAAAAATAAGAAATTAAGATAATAAGATTATGAAAACATGGTTTAAGATGTTAAAGAAATATTAAGGAAATCCAGCAGTTAATATGGAATAGACATTTTCAAATATTTGCTTTTGTATTTTTAATAGTATAACAAAATGTATAGAAAATATGAATCTTCCATTAAAATAGTTGCCTGTTGGACAAATATAGTTTTGAAATGTGTTCAATCTGTTTCACAAGTTTTTTTTTTCTTTTTATTTTTTTTTTTTTTTTTTTTTTTTTTTTTTTTTTTTTTTTTTAATTTTATTTTGTCGATATACATTGTAGCTGATTATTGCTTCCCATCACCAAAACCTCCCTCCCTTCTCCCTCCCCCCCTCCCCCCTGACAATGTCCTTTCTGTTTGCTTGTTGTATCAACCTCAAATAATTGTGGTTGTTATATCTTCTTCCCCCCCCCGGTTTGTGTGTGTGTGTGTGAATTTATATATTAATTTTTAGCTCCCTCCAATAAGTGAGAACATGTGGTATTTCTCTTTCTGTGCCTGACTTGTTTCACTTAATATAATTCTCTCAAGGTCCATCCATGTTGTTGCAAATGGCAGTATTTCATTCGTTTTTATAGCTGAGTAGTATTCCATTGTGTAGATGTACCACATTTTCCGTATCCACTCATCTGATGATGGGCATTTGGGCTGGTTCCAACTCTTGGCTATTGTAAAGAGTGCTGCGATGAACATTGGGGAACAGGTATACCTTCGACTTGATGATTTCCATTCCTCTGGGTATATTCCCAACAGTGGGATGGCTGGGTCGTATGGTAGATCTATTTGCAATTGTTTAAGGAACCTCCATACCATTCTCCATAGAGGCTGCACCATTTTGCAGTCCCACCAACAATGTATGAGAGTTCCTTTTTCTCCGCAGCCTCGCCAGCATTTATCGTTCACAGTCTTTTGGATTTTAGCCATCCTAACTGGGGTTAGATGGTATCTCAATGTGGTTTTGATTTGCATTTCCCGGATGCTGAGTGATGTTGAGCATTTTTTCATATGTCTGTTGGCCATTTGGATATCTTCCTTAGAGAAATGCCTACTTAGCTCTTTTGCCCATTTTTTAATTGGGTTGCTTGTTTTCTTCTTGTAAAGTTGTTTGAGTTCCTTATATATTCTGGATATTAATCCTTTGTCAGATGTATATTTTGCAAATATTTTCTCCCACTCTGTTGGTTGTCTTTTAACTCTTTTAATTGTTTCTTTTGCTGTGCAGAAGCTTTTTAGTTTGATATAATCCCATTTGTTTATTTTTCCTTTGGTTGCCCGTGCTTTTGGGGTCGTATTCATGAAGTCTGTGCCCAGTCCTATTTCCTGAAGTGTTTCTCCTATGTTTTCTTTAAGAAGTTTTATTGTCTCAGGGTGTATATTTAAATCCTTAATCCATTTTGAGTTGATTTTAGTATACGGTGAGATGTATGGATCTAGTTTCATTCTCCTGCATATCGATATCCAGTTATCCCAGCACCACTTGCTCAAGAGGCAGTCCCTTCGCCACTGAATAGGCTTGGTGCCTTTGTCAAAGATCAGATGGCAGTAAGTGTGTGGGTTGATTTCTGGATTCTCTATTCTATTCCATTGGTCAGTGTGTCTGTTTTTATGCCAGTACCATGCTGTTTTGGTTATTATAGCTTTGTAGTATAGCTTAAAGTCAGGTAGTGTTATGCCTCCAGCTTTATTTTTTTTGCTGAGCATTGCTTTGGCTATTCGTGGTCTTTTATTGTTCCATATAAATGTCTGAATAGTTTTTTCCATTTCTGAGAAAAATGTCTTTGGAATTTTGATGGGGATTGCATTGAATTTGTATATCACTTTGGGTAGTATGGACATTTTCACTATGTTGATTCTTCCAATCCAAGAGCATGGAATATCTTTCCATCTTCTTGTATCCTCTCTAATTTCTCTCAGCAGTGGTTTGTAGTTCTCATTATAGAGATTTTTCACATCCTTGGTTAACTCAATTCCTAAGTATTTTATTTTTTTGGTGGCTATTGTAAATGGGCAGGCTTTCTTGATTTCTCCTTCTGCATGTTCACTATTGGAGAAAAGAAATGCTACTGATTTTTGTGTGTTGATTTTGTATCCTGCTACTGTGCTGAAATCATTTATCAATTCCAACAGTTTTTTTGTAGAGGTTTTAGGCTGTCCGATATATAGGATCATGTCATCTGCAAACAGGGACAGTTTGACTTCATCTTTTCCAATCTGGATGCCCTTTATTTCCTTCTCTTCTCTGATTGCTCTGGCTAGTACTTCCAACACTATGTTGAATAGAAGTGGTGAGAGTGGGCATCCTTGTCTAGTGCCTGTTCTTAAAGGAAAAGCTTTCAGCTTTTCCCCATTCAGGATGATATTGGCAGTGGGTTTGGCATATATGGCTTTAATTATGTTGAGATACTTTCCCTCTATACCTAACTTATAGAGGGTCTTTGTCATGAATGAGTGCTGAACTTTATCAAATGCTTTTTCAGCATCTATAGAGATGATCATATGGTCCTTGTGTTTGAGTTTATTAATATGGTGTATCACATTTATTGATTTGCGTATGTTGAACCAACCTTGCATCCCTGGGATGAATCCCACTTGATCGTGATGAATAATTTTTCGTATGTGTTGCTGTATTCTGTTTGCTAGTATTTTAGTGAGGATTTTTGCATCTATATTCATCAAGGATATCGGCCTGTAGTTTTCTTTTTTGGTTATATCTTTACCTGGTTTTGGTATCAGGATGATGTTTGCTTCATAGAATGAGTTTGGGAGATTTGCGTCCGTTTCAATCTTTTGGAATAGTTTGTAAAGAATCGGTGTCAATTCCTCTTTGAATGTTTGGTAAAATTCTGCTGTGAATCCATCTGGTCCTGGGCTTTTCTTTGTTGGGAGCCTTCTGATAACAGCTTCAATCTCCTTTATTGTTATTGGTCTGTTCAAATTTTCTACGTCTTCACGGTTCAGTTTTGGGAGCTTGTGTGTGTCCAGAAATTTATCCATTTCCTCCAGATTTTCAAATTTGTTGGCGTATAGTTGTTTATAGTAGTCTCGAATGATTCCTTGTATTTCAGATGAATCAGTTGTAATATCGCCTTTTTCATTTCTAATTTTTGTTATTTGAGTCTTCTCTCTTCTTTTTTTTGTTAGCCATGCTCATGGTTTGTCAATTTTATTTATCTTTTCAAAAAACCAACTTTTTGATTCGTTGATCTTTTGAATTGTTTTTTGGTTTTCAATTTCATTCAGTTCTGCTCTGATCTTAATGATTTCTTTCCGTCTGCTAACTTTAGGATTGGATTGTTCTTGTTTTTCTAGTTCTTTAAGGTGAAGTGTTAGGTTGTTCACTTGCCATCTTTCCATTCTTCTGAAGTGAGCATTTAATGCAATAAATTTTCCCCTCAATACTGCTTTTGCAGTATCCCACAGGTTTTGGTATGATGTATCATTGTTTTCATTAGTTTCAATAAACTTTTTGATTTCCTGCTTGATTTCTTCTTGGACCCATATGTCATTAAGTAGAATGCTGTTTAATTTCCATGTGTTTGTATAATTTCCAGAGTTTTGTTTGTTATTAATTTCTAGTTTTAATCCATTGTGGTCTGAGAAGATACATGGGATAATTCCAATTTTTTTGAATTTATTGAGACTTGATTTGTGACCTAATATGTGATCTATCCTGGAGAATGATCCATGTGCTGATGAGAAGAATGAATATTCTGAGGTTGTTGGGTGGAATGTTCTGTAGATATCTGCCAATTCCAATTGGTCTAGAGTCTTGTTTAGATCTTGTGTTTCTCTACTGATTCTTTGCCTAGATGATCTGTCTAATATTGACAGTGGAGTGTTCAGGTCCCCTGCTATTATGGTATTAGTGTCTATTACCTTCTTTAGGTCTAATAGAGTTTGTTTTATAAATCTGGCTGCTCCAACATTGGGTGCGTACATATTTATGATTGTTATGTCTTCTTGATGGATCAGTCCTTTTATCATTAAGTAGTGTCCCTCATTGTCTCTTTTTATGGTTTTTAGTTTAAAGTCTATTTTGTCAGATATAAGAATAGCCACTCCAGCTCGTTTTTCTTTTCTGTTTGCATGGTAAATCTTTTTCCATCCTTTCACTCTTAGTCTGTGTGAATCTTTATGGGTGAGGTGGGTCTCTTGTAGGCAGCATATAGTTGGGTCCTGCTTTTTGATCCAGTCAGCCAGTCTGTGTCTTTTAATTGGGGAATTTAAGCCTTTAACATTAAGAGTTGTTATTGAAAGGTGTTGATTTATTCCTAGCATTTTATTGGTTGTTTGGTTGTCTTAGGTGTCTTTTGTTCCTTGCTTTCTGATTTACTGTTTGGTTTCTTTGTTTGTTGGTTCCTTAGGTTGTAGATAGTGTTTTTGTTAGCTTGTTTTCTCTTCATGAATGCCATTTTTATTGTACTAGCGGGTTTAGATTTTTCTTAGGTTTTTATGGCAGTGGTAGTTATTTTTCAGGAACCAAACCCAGTACTCCCTTGAGGATTTCTTGTAAGGGTGGTCTTGTGGTAGTGAACTCCCGCAGTTTTTGTTTGTCTGAGAAATATACTATTTGCCCCTCATTTCGGAAGGATAGCCTTGCAGGGTAGAGTATTCTTGGCTGGCAATCTTTGTCTTTTAGTATTTTGAAAATATCATCCCATTCCTTTCTAGCTTTTAGGGTTTGTGATGAAAAGTCTGATGTTAACCTGATTGGGGCTCCCTTATAGGTGATTTGACGCTTCTCTCTTGCAGCTTTTAAGATTCTCTCTTTGTCTCTGAGTTTTGCCAATTTGACTATGACATGTCTTGGAGAAGGCCTTTTTGGGTTGAATACATTTGGAGATCGTTGAGCTTCCTGGATCTGAAGATCTGTGATTTTTCCTATACCTGGGAAGTTTTCTGCCACTATTTTGTTGAATATGTTTTCAATGGAATCTCCATTTTCCTCCCCTTCTGGAATACCCATGACTCGGATATTTGAGCGCTTGAGGTTGTCTGATATCTCTCTCAGATTTTCTTCCATGTCCTTGATTCTTTTTTCTTTCTTTTTGTCTGCTTGTGTTATTTCAAACAGCCCATCTTCAAGTTCAGAGGTTCTCTCTTCAACTTCGACAAGCCTGCTGGTTAAACTCTCCGTTGTGTTTTTTATTTCGCTGAATAACTTCTTCAGTTCAGCAAGTTCTGCTACATTTTTTTTCAGGACATTGATTTCCTTGTATATTTCCTCTTTCAGATCCTGTATACTTTTCCTCATTTCATCATGATGTCTAGCTGAGTTTTCTTGTATCTCATTCAGTTTCCTTAGAATTATCACTCGAAATTCCTTGTCAGTTATTTCAAGGGCTTCTTGTTCTATAGGATCTAGAGTATGAGATTTATTAACTTTTGGTGGTGTACTTTCTTGATTTTTTGTATTTCTGGTGTCTTTTTTTTGGTGTTTATTCATTGTGGCAGGGGGTTTCACAGTCCACCGGTTTGAGACTAATGACTAACTAGGATGTTGCTGTGGTTGCCAATTTGGTATGGCTCCCGCCGTGACTGCTCAGTTGGCCTCTAGTGTCTTGTGTGTGTGGTTGCCTCGGGTCTTGGGCTTCTCCGGGGATCCACCTTTCTGGTCAGCTTGTACTCTGCTGGGCTGGTGGATCACGCACCACAGGGTGTGTGATCTCTGTTGAGCTTTCACTTTCTGTACAGGACTTCTCCCCGTTCCGTGTGCTCTGGCCCAGGCTGTTAGATCGTGCAGTGGCGACCCCACCGGGTGTGTGGTTTCTGTCGAGTCTCCGCCTCCCTGGCCGCACGTCTCCCCCCTCTGTGCACACTGTGCTGGGCTGGGGTGTGTCTTCTGCACCCCTCGTCTATCAGCTGGGCCTTCAAGACCCTGCTCAGCACCGCCTCGCCCAGGAAGTCTACCAGGTTTCTGCTAGGCACAGACGACCGGTCTCTCTGGGTGCCTTTGTAGCACTGTGTAGATCTTTCTCGGGTCTTGTTCACCTTTGTATCCCCCCAGTATAAACCGAGTCTAGTGCCCGCCTGCAGCCTGCTCTCCGGCAGGTTCTAGCGGACCTGGGAACTCTCCTACCACACTATTCCCAACCAGAAATTCATTAGGCTTTTTTCCAAACTGGTGGTCGCAGAGATGGTATCTGCCTCCCAGTAACAGGAAGTTTACCGGGCCGGAGTCCAGGGTGTGGTGGAGTGACAGTCGGCCCGCCCGTATTTCCTAGCCCTCCCAACACTGGTCGGGACGCCCCACACCCCCAGCCCTGCCAGAGAACCGCGGAGGGAGTGGGAGAGGAGGCCGGCCGCAGGGTCCGGAAAGCCCCGCGCCAGGCCAAGCAAATGGGCTCAGTGATGGCCAATCAGGGCGGAGCTGCCCGCACCTGGGAAAATGGAGGCAGCACTGGGGCAGTGAGTGGCCTGGTGGTGCAGGCGGGAGCCGGGTGGGCAGGGCTCACTCACAGAGCTGTGCCAGGGATCACTCACAGTGCTGTGCCAGGTCGGGCGCTCGCTCTGTCTCTGGTTTGTTGCCTTCCGTGTTCTCGGCGCTGCCGCCTCGGGCTGTTCAGTCGCGGCGCCGCTCGGGCGCTCCCAGGAATCTTCTTTAATGCCGGCCTGAAACCTCGAATCCTGAATAGGGCAGCTGGCCGCCTTCAGTGCGGCCCCAGCCTCCGGGATCCTGGCTGCATCCACAGCAGCCCTGGCGCCGTGTTCCCTGTTTCAAGACTCGCTTTTGCAGCTAAGAATCAGTTCTTTTCCTGCTCCACACTTCAAAGCTGTTGCCTGTAAATGAGGCAGCCTCTCCTGCCGGGGGCAAAGTGGCGTTGAGCCCCCACGACCGGCCAGCAGCAGCAGTCCTCCCTTAAGAGATGGCCAGAGGAAGGTCCACAAGTTTCTCGGCTGCCTGAGGCCCAGTGGCCGCCTTTTCCACCTCAGCTACTCCGCGCCAGCCGCCGCAGCCGCCGCCATCTTGAAAACCCCCTTTTTTTTTTTTTTTTTTTTTTTTTTTTTTTTTTTTTTTTTTTTTTTTCTTTTTAATTTAAATTATTTGCCAACACTTACAAGTAAAGAGATTTCACATAAAATTCTGGATTCCTAGCCTGTCTTGAAAAAGCTGAAGCAGAATAAGGGATGTTCCAATTATCCACAGGCCCCATCCTCTTACAGCCTTTGGTTTATCCCTGGTTTGTTTGTCTTGTTGACTTACTGAGAACCAAATGTAGTGTAGGAGAAAGAATGTGAGCTCTGGAGCCAGATAGAGGAGCATAGGTTCAGATTCTGGCTTCAGTACTTATTAATTGTGCAACTCGAGACTAATTGCTTTCTTTATACCTCAGTTTTCTCTTTGATAAAATGGAAATGAAGATGATGAAGATACGTCATTGGGTTGTAGGGAGGATGATCTGATGAGTATATATGAAGCATCTAGAGTGGTTTTTGACATATATTCATTGTTCATAAATGTTAACTATAATTAATAGTGCATTTTGTCTGACCCCATTAGATATTTGAATTTGGTGATTCTTACTGCTCCATAATAGAGGACTTTATTCCTTAACCTCTTCATTCATTTGTTCAACGTAATTTGATAGATTATGTTTTATACTATAACTGATCATCTACAGTTTGCTATCCTCTACTAGATTATATTCCCCAGTATTCCTTCTATGTAACTCAATATATGCTCATTGATTTGCACACATAAGGAACAAATACTGACAACTGTCCAGATTTGTGGATTTAGAATTTTTGGCTTTGGAAATTCTTACTGTGTGTTGGCAACAAAAGTTTTCTGTTTTCCCTAACCCTCTGCTTCTATTGTGTTAGCCACAGTCCCAGGGGGATGGGACTTGTTATCATCTGACTGTGATTGTGGTAAGTGGGTGGGTTGGAGGGTTCTGATAAAAATGAGAAAATGTACATGAGTATTTTACAAGGTGAGGCTTCTAGAGAGATAGTGAATGGGATAGAGGAGCATTTTGTGTTGTGAAAAGTTGATCAAAGATTTGCGTATTCCTAGGTATCGCTGAAACCTCACCTCTACAGGTGAAGACCATATCCTGTAAAATTGGGTACTCATTTTGGTTGGACTTGCTTTTCTCACTTATCTTTTCACATTTCCTCTTTCTCTCATGTCCCCACTGCTTTTGAAATCTAAAAGATTATGTTCTGTACATTATTTTGGATGAAAATTGGTGAACTCGGTTTATTTTTTGGAAGAATTCTAATTTGGGAATGTTATTTTCACTGTATGGACATAGAAGATTTATAAGTAGGGTTCCTTGGAAGTTCAAAATAATTTAATTTTTTAAAAAATGTTCAATTTGGAATAATTTATAGAAATGAGAATTGAAGGGGGAATCTTCAAAAAGAAAATATGGGTGGTTTATATGTATAAGCGTGTCTTTGTAAGCCTAACATCACAGACAGAAACCATAATGGAGATACAGATGTTTGGATGCATGAAATGAAAAAGTTTTTTATGTCACAAGATACCATACAACTTAAAGATGGACACATTTTGAGAAAAACATGTATCATATGACAAAGGTTTAATATCCTTAATATTTAAAGCATGCCTACAAGTCATGAAGACAACTGTAACAATAAACTCCATTTATAAAAGACAGCAGATTGTCAGCGAAACATATGAAGTCTTCAGTAATCTCACTATCAAGCAAATCCATTATAAGATTTGACAATCACAGCGGTATCAAAAAAGAGAGGAAATATCCATTGTTAATGAGGGTTCAGCAAAATGAATTGTTCTCTTATGTACAGATCTTTCTAGAGCACAATTTGCCAAAACTTACCACAAAATCTTGTTTTTTAAATATATGTTTCAGTCCAACAATTGCACTCATAAGAATTTATCCTAAGGAACTTATCATGGTTATGACACAGAGATACTACTTAACGGTATTCATGGTGAGGCTTGTTTATAGTGTTGAATAACTCAAAGTGTTGGTTTACATAAATTGTGATAGCTACATAATAAATGCTAGAGATCCATTAGAAATGGTAATGTAGATACCTTTTATCAAAACTGGGCAAGAAACTACACATGATAATGTAAAGTAGGTTACATAATCAGTATATTTAGCATGATGGATCACATTTAAAAATGTAGGTATTTTAAATGCCCAGAACAAAGACAGGAAGGATACGTATGAGGGATCTTCAGAAAGTTCCCCGAAAGAGTTGTATTATCTTTCAATTTCATTTTTCCATTAACTTTTGGAAGTACCTTCATATGATACCCTGAAATGTTAACAGTGATATTTCTAGCTAATATAATTATGAGTAATTTTAATTTACTATGTTTTCTACATTTTGAAAGTTACTATTGCAAATGCATATTATTTTGGCAGTAAAACAATAAATACTATAAAATATAAAAGTAAACATATAAAACAATAAATACTATAAATGTGAGGATAATTTCTTTAACTTAACAATTCAGCGTTTTGTGTAAAATTATTGAAAATAAATGTGATTCAACATTGAGATAAAGGTTATAAGTAAAGTTCAGATTTGGTGAGAAATTGTTGAAATGGAAATTTTGTGCCACCTTTTTCACTTCTTTGCATAAGCCTACCAATGTGTAGTAACAGTCCCTGGAGCCTGTAGAAAACTTGTTAATGTCTGTAATGCTCATTTAATCATTTCAGTCTTGTATCTATTCCCAGTCATAGCAAAAAGAAAAAAAATATTTATCATTCTCTGCATTTTTTCTCTTTCCAGGTAGTTAATTTTGGTGACATTGCCCAGTTTCTACAATGTATCATTCCTTATCAGAAACTAGACATCCTCTGCAACCAGAAGAACAAGAAATAGGCATTGACCCTTTGTCAAGTTACTCCAGCAAGTCTGGAGGTGAGTTTTATATGCATATGCTGTCTGCAAGTACTGGGAAATCTAGTAAAGGGGCTCCAGTTAGCTCTGTTCACCTTACATGTGTAATTCACTGGATGAGACTGAGCCGGGCAACTCAAAGAACATTTTCCTGGATATGTATGGAGCACTCTTGACACTAATGAATACCACAGAAAGTCAACTTTCAGTTACAGACAGAAGCATTAGCCAAACGTTTAATGCACTGTTATTCTTTTAAAAAAAAAAAAAATCAACTAAATGATATCTTCAGCATAAGAATGTTGAAATGCAAACATGTTTTAAAAAATCTTAAGCTTTTGATGTTGATTTTGCAGTGATTTTTTTTCCCTCCAGCAAGTTGAGATTATTCCAGGATAAAAGACTAGGCTGATTCTCCTTCTTAAAAAAAAAGAAAAAAATAATTGAAATTTGTGTCATGGGCCGAGCCCGTGGCGCACTCGGTAGAGTGCGGCGCTGGGAGCGCAGCGACGCTCCCGCCGCGGGTTCGGATCCTATATAGGAATGACTGGTGCACTCACTGGCTGAGTGCCGGTCACGAAAACGACAAAAAAAAAAAAAAAAAAAAAAAAATTTGTGTCATACTTTAAAAAATCTATACATTGAAATTGTTAAATAATAGATTGTTCAAAGATAGACTGTTCAGGTTCTACCTTGTAAAAATTTATCAAGTGTATATGTATCAGAGCTAAATAATTCACTAAATATTTGATGCAGTTCATTGACTCAGTGATTACTTATAATTTTTCACTTATGAAATGCATATGTCAGGATTTGTGAGATCTATTTTAAAACATTGTGAATTAGCCAAAGTAATTCATGCATTTTGTGCGCTTCAAATAAAATTATTATTTCTTGTCTATATTGCTGTCAGTGTCTGCCATTAACTCATGTTTTGAGAATTTTAAGAAATAATTTACCGTTTAAAGAGGCTATTTCTTTAGAACACAAACTCTTTATTTTATGGTGTATGTTTATGTTTTTTGCGCATCTTTAATACCTTCTATATT
This sequence comes from Cynocephalus volans, assembly GCF_027409185.1. NCBI lineage: Eukaryota > Metazoa > Chordata > Mammalia > Dermoptera > Cynocephalidae > Cynocephalus > Cynocephalus volans. The sequence goes on along the minus strand of NC_084470.1, from coordinate 30,541,640 downwards.
ATACAAATGCCTTTGTTGTTTTCAATTAAAATAGAAGTTGTCCTACCACTTATTTTTGTGATTTTATTTTTTAATTTTACATTTCTTGTTATATAAGGACTCAAGCCTGCTGTTTAAGATTTTGATCATATGAAAATTAATAGTGTTCATTTCAATTGTGATTCTTTTATCTAAGTGGTAAGCATGATACCTTTCTTAGTGATATTTTCTCTTAAATGTCATACCAGTAAGAAGCACTCATAATTAAATAAATCACATTATTTTGCTAGCACTTCTGTAAGTGGATGTCTTAAAAGTGAATCTGTATTTGTGTTATAAATATATAAAATAGTTTTACTGAAATTTTTCATACTATTTCTGGTTATTATGTTTATTTGAGAACATAGTTTTTTGTTGTTTGTTTTTTAATGTGTATTTTTTTCCTCCGGTCTATTTCATTAAATATTGAGGGTTTGGTTTTTGTTTTTTTTTTTTTTATAAAACCTGGTTAAAAAACATGTTAAATTAATTTTATTCTTTATTGTTTGCAGGAATGAGTAGTTACCTTTACAGAAAAGGCTTTGCGTTTATATCCTAGCCCAACATTTCTATGACATACTGAGTTATTAGAACTGAATTGATGTTTAAAAGTGCCATTAATTCATTTACCCCAAATGTTCATTAACAATGTAAATGTATGCTGATGTTCTATGAGACAAGGAAGTGACTAATGACTCTTCCAACTAACAACACTTAAAATGAATAGAAACTTTAGATAGCTAATCTTGAAGTAATCAAGACCCTCATTCAACTTGGCATCTCTGTATGCTCTAAAACAGCTGTCAACTGTTAAAAATATATACAAAACACACATACGCACATGCACATGCAGAAATAAAGATATGTAAATATCTAGTTCTTCAAAGCCATAAAGGTTATAACCATAGTGGGTTTTGTGTATTGTATATGTAAATATTTTATATAAAGCATCTATTTCATCTTCTCTGATTTCCTTTTTGCGGAAAAACGTGCTGCATTTTAATGGGGTTGTCATATTTACTTGAACAATTATCACCTTTCTAGTATGTTTGTTTATTTTAATATACATCTTCCATGGGGTTTCTTCAAGTATTTTGAAGACTTTTACACATTTCTGCCACGATCTTTAGGGTATTTGTGGATATTGGATGATTCATTTTCTAAGTATTTAAACACTGGACTTAGATCAATGGTTTGCCTGTGTGGAAATGACGTGTAAAAAAAAAATTCTCTTATAGATTTCATTAGTAAACAAAATGTCTTTAATTTCTCATATCTGAATTTTAACATTTGTAAAGAAACAATACTATTAAATGATTCTGATAATTCTGGAAAGAATTAGTAAAAATAGGCAGATAATAGGAATGGAGAAAGAAAACTGCATATCGTTGGTCTATTTTCATGAGTGGTTGAAGAAAGGTGGGTGGGGGCAGAAAAAGAACCATCTAGATATATACATGCAAAATCTTAGGGGATATTTCCCATGTGAATTAAACTTTTAAGTGCTTGATTTTCTTTTTCTAATAGAGAACAGCATAAAAAAGATAACATTTTCTCTGTACCCTATGAAATTTGGTCATATACATGAATTACCACCTTAAATTCCAGGAACTTTGATCAAAGGGTAGTAATAACTGACAGGTTACGTGTAGTTTAAGTGAAAGCTAAAAAAGCAAAAACATTTGTTAGTCTATTCATGATTATTTGCCCTTAGCATGTAACTTTTAATAATCAATTAAGAGGAAGTAATCATTTTATTTTAAACTGAAAGCAATATCAAGATTTAGGGAAACTTAACCTATTAAATGATATTGTTGGGATGAGTAGTTGTTGACAAGCTTATGAAAGATTGGAATGTTGCTCATGATGAAAGAACATTTTCTTCTATTAGGTCTCTTTGAGAACAGCATTTTGTTACATATTACCAAAGTTTTTAGCTTCAATTTTATATGCTACAGTACTCACCTTCTTCCTTACAGCTTTTATAATATTGAGATAATTACTTAACATATCTTTGCCTTTTTATATAACATGTTTCAAAGTGTTCTTTGTACATATATAAAAATATTTAGTTAACCTACTTAAAAAAAAATCAAGATGTTCAGAATCCTGCCAACTCCATTTTGCCCCCTGTAATTTTGTTTCTGTCCCAAGTTTTTCTTTCTTTCCATTATAGTGTCACAGAGTTTTAGAATTAGAAGGGAGTGAGTGCTCTGTCTTTCTGGATGAAGAAATTGATAATAATTAAAATGGTTGACTGAAGTTGATTTAATGAAATGATGCTGTTATATTGTGACCTTTGGTGATGTTTTCCATGTAGTATAGGTGAATTTAGATTTGAGCATAAGATGGATTTGTTCTGCTGAAGATATCTAGATATCTGGCCAAAGTATACGATGCTGTCAGAGGTACTTGAAACCTTGCTCTGGTCTGAGCTGGAGTCATCTTAGAGGAAAAAAAATCTTTTTACTACTTTTCCTGGCTTATAACTCTTCAATGGTTTCACGTTGTACTACTAATAAAATCTAAACTTTTGACTCTAATGTGCATGGCTGTATTCTTGCCTGTCTGGCCTTGCTCAGGCATGCTAACCCAGTTCTAGACTCTGGGCCTTCCCATATGCAATTGTTCTCTGACATTGTTCTTCATCCATTCACAGCACTTACCATAATATGTAATTCTGTGTTAATTTGTTTCCTTGTTTATTATTTGTCTCCTTTTCTCAAGTGTAAGCTTTATGAGTGTAGGAACCATGCTGGAACCATTTCTATTCCTAGCACCTGGCAGATGGGCACCACTCAGTAAACAAGTAATGAATGACTGAACTGTGTTTTATCAATTTGAGCACCTCCACTTATACTGATCAGCAATTGCTTGATGTATCTTTTCTCCATCTACCTTTCTCCTTCCTGCCCTAAGTTATAATGTATGAAATTTATTTTATTTTCCCTAATTATTCTAGTACTTGAATATTTCTTCTTTTAGGCTTCAAAAGTCAATCTACTCACTCTTTAGTTCTCTTTGGTATCACTGACTTCTTCTCCCTTGAAGTTGTCCTTAAGATTCATTTCTTCCATATTTCACTTTAATTATGACCCATATCAAACTTTCCAAACGACCAAATGGAGAAAGTTTTCTGTCAAATAAATGTCAAGTTATGATACCCTAATTAACCCATAGCAGTAATCACTTTGCAAGTGAAAGCTAAAGAAGTAAATGATTATTTTCCCAAGAAATTCATGGCCATTATTTGGGAGCATGGACTGCATGTAGTATACTTATGTTTAATATAGACATTTTTTGTACACAGCTTTTAATGAAAAATTGTGAAGATAATATTAATTTCTGGTTTCTAAAACTTATTAACATAATATATAGCAAATATTGTTTATTTTACATATGAAATACTATAAAATAGCATTTTCTTAAGTTTATAACACTTTTAAAGTTTTTTATTTGTTGTCATTCAGTAAATGTACTAGGCATTGTTCTGAATGCTGGAAATAAAACAGTGAAAAAGAAAAAAGTCTTGAATGCCATGTTCCTTATGGTTAATAGCCAGGATTTGGGGGTGCCAGGCAGAGAAAAGTAAATGGCCAGTTAAGATAGAGAATGGTGAGTCCTTTCCTGTGTTACCAAACCTGATGGAGTTCGTTTGCCTGCACACAAGGGGAAAGCCAAACACCAAACCACCAGTCTTTGCAGCAGAGAAAAAGGTTTATTCACAAGATGGCCAAGTGAGAAGATGGAAGAAATAGATCTCAAAATTGTCTTGTCCACAGAGGGAAAGAAGGCATATTTATGGAGAAGTGGTTAGGGATAATGCAAGGCATTGGGAGATTGTGATTGGTGAAAGAATCTGAGGGAGTTCTTTAGTGGTGGTCCGTGCAGGCGCAAGCCATCTGTGTGCCTTTGCATGTTCAAAAATGGTGTTAGCAGGATCTGGAGGTGGAGTTTTTGGCCCTCTGACCCATTAGACATTTGCTCAGGCTCAGTGGAGAGGTCTGTGGGCTCAATCAGCTTAGCCCAGTTTACGTTGGGACTAGATATCGCCAGTGGTCCTGCAAAAACACTTTAGGCACACAACTCTGTGCCAGAGGTATTAATCTTAAAGGGTAGATAGGAAGAAACAGAATGAGAGATAGTTATGAAAATTTACTGAAATTTCCCTAATCTCAACAGGGAATAAATTTTAACTGAAAAGTCACCAGTTACAGCTAGAGCAATTAACGATATGCTCAGATAGTACACTGGTAGGGAGTCCAACTTACTTGTGCTAGTGGTGAATCAAGATAGGTGTTATATTACGTAAGCCACAACTTAAAGGTGAGTAGTTGTTAGCCAGATGACTGAGTAAAGAGTATGTGCTCTAAACTTCTCTGCAAAATATAAAGAATTTAAATGTGGTCAGAGGCTAGAGTTGAAAAGAGGAATGACCACAAATGAGATTGAAGACTAGGACCATGAAGCCACTTTACTAAGAACAGTGGGTAGTTCATTGAAGGAATCTTATGGCCAGATTTGTATTTTAGAAAGATGATTCTGGCTACAGTAGGATGAATAAACTACAGTGGTGGGGCAAGACTGGAAGCTAAAGAACCAGTTAAGAAGCTGTTGCAATATTCTAAGTTAGTAATGATAGTGGCCTGTACTGGAAGGTAGTGACGGCAATTTAGAGAAGTGGAAACACAGAATTAATAGTACTTAATATTTGGCTGAATATGGGGAAAAGTAGGGGAGAGAAATTTGAAGTGGACATCCAGTTTTCTGAGTTGACTTTTAGGTCTGTGATATAACCTGTATTGAGATTGGGAAATCTAGAGCAGGAACTTTGTGTGTTGCAGGTGGGATAGGGGCAACAGAGAAGATTGTAAGTTCAGTTTCAGATGTGAGTTACAAGTGCCTTATGACATTCAAATGAAGGTACCCTGAAGTTTTTGATGTGTGGGTCTGAAAATGTTAGGGTTGGACTGGAGATAAAGATTTGTCAGCTTCAGAATGGTAGCAAAAACAATGGGAATAGTTGTGTTCATCTCCTAAAAGCAAATAGTGTGAGAAGAGGATGTAGGACCAATATCTAAATAAAGCCATTTGAAAGCTTTGCTGCAGAGGAGGATCCTGTAAAGGAGACCAAGACAGATGGCTAGAGGAGAAGAAGAAAAACCAGGAAAGTATAGAGTCAAAGAAGCCAGGATGTCAAGGAGAGAGTGAACAAAATTGCCAGAGGTTAGCTGAAAGTTAAAATAGAAACATCCAGTGGAAAAAATCATTGTGACTATGGTAAGCAGAATGCTTTTAATGATCTCAAGATAGTCTTGAGTACTTTGAATATTTCATATAATTGATCATGTGTTCTGTACTAAAGTGGGCGTGTGAAGTAGAAGGAAAAGGTGTAGCAGTACTTGAAAAGTAAAACTCAATGGAAGAGGAGTCCTGGGGTCTTGGAAGTCTGGAGGAGATGCAGTTTAGAGCAGAGATGGAGGGATTTAGTGATAGGAAGAGGGACATTATTTTCATTGTAATAATAGGGGGAAGGAGAAAAGAAGGTGTTTATGTATAGTAAATTCATTGGTTTGATGACAGAGATTTGAATGAGATATCACTGATGTTTTAATCTCTTTTTTGATAAGTCAGGGTGATATTTGCTGAGAATGAATGACAAGATGGAGCATTTGAAGATGTGTGGAGAAAGTTGAAGAAGATATAACCTTGGAGTCAAGTTGAGATTGGACATCGTATTTATAGGTGATGCCAGCTTGTAAAATTGTGTGACTATATCCAGCAGAATAAAGTAGCTAGGGTTTAGCCATAAAGAAAAGCAGACATGGGGTTTGTCAGGGGCATATCACAGGTAGACAGTAGGCAAGGGAGTTGACGTTTGAAGAATTCATTGATGGATTGAGAATATAAGAAAGTTTGCTATCATGGAAGGGGGTCCTCAGAAAGCAGAGTAGAAAATTTAGAAGGGATGAAGTCAAGGAAGATGAAACAGAGTAGTGTGGTAACAAGAGTTGCAGGGGATGTGGGAGCAGTAGGGATAAAGTTTGGCTTAAAGGTAAGAGTGACTGGGATAGTGAGGGTAGAATGTTTTGTATTTCATATTAAATGTGCCTTTCTAATGTATGTTCTGAATTCCCCCCAAAATAGTAATATGGCCTTTTATCACATCTTTTAATTGTTCTTTTGTGTTTGATAAATGCATTAATTTGATGAAACATTGGTTAGTTATAGCTGATAAACCAGCTCAGTACCCTCATTAGTTCTGTGTGATAATTTAGTTCTATATTGATTTGGATAGGTTTTGGCTGGAAGTTTCTTTTTAATGAAAAAGAATTCTGAGATATCTAGGAAAAAGCCGGTTTAGATAGCTGAAAAACTGTACATTAGGTTATAAAGTCATCAAGAAAAACTATAACTTTATTGAAGATAAAAACTGATTGTTAAATGGGAGAGTGACTTGGAAGTTCTGAAATGCAGTAACAAGGATTTTAAAAATGGAGGCTGTGTTAGTCTGTTTCTGTTGCTATTGCTTATAATGAAATACATGGAACTGGGTAATTTATAACAGTGAAATGTGTTGCTTATAGCTGCTGAGGCTGGGACGTCCAGAGTCCATCTGGTGATGGCGATAGTGACCCAGGGGTCTAACATTACAAGACTGTGGAAAGAGAGAGACCAGAGCAGCCTAATCTCCTAATTCACTCTCTTTTTAAAACCCTCAGAAGCACACCCATGACCACAGTTTTTAATTCATTCACTAGGCATGATCCTACAATCTAATCACCTCTTCAGGGCTCCACCTTTCTTTTTTTTTTTATTTATTTTGTCGATATACATTGTGGCTGATTATTGCTCCCCATCACCAAAACCTCCCTCCCTCCTACCTACCCCCTCCCCGCCAACAATGTCCTTTCTGTTTGCTTGTCGTATCAACTTCAAATAATTGTGGTTGTTATATCTTGTTCACACCCCCCCCCCGGTTTTTCTTTTTGTGTGTGTGTGTGTGTGTGTGTGTGTGTGTGTGTGTGTGTGTGAATTTATATATTAATTTTTAGCTCCCTCCAATAAGTGAGAACATGTGGTATTTCTCTTTCTGTGCCTGCCTTGTTTCACTTAATATAATTCTCTCAAGGTCCATCCATGTTGTTGCAAATGGCAGTATTTCATTCGTTTTTATAGCTGAGTAGTATTCCATTGTGTAGATGTACCACATTTTCCGTATCCACTCATCTGATGATGGACATTTGGGCTGGTTCCAACTCTTGGCTATTGTAAAGAGTGCTGCGATGAACATTGGGGAACAGGTATACCTTCGACTTGATGATTTCCATTCCTCTGGGTATATTCCCAACAGTGGGATAGCTGGGTCGTATGGTAGAACTATCTGCAATTGTTTGAGGAACCTCCATACCATTTTCCCTAGAGGCTGCACCATTTTGCAGTCCCACCAACAATGTATAAGAGTTCCTTTTTCTCCGCAACGTCGTCAGCATTTATCGTTCAGAGTCTTTTGGATTTTAGCCATCCTAACTGGGCTTAGATGGTATCTCAGTGTGGTTTTGATTTGCATTTCCCGGATGCTGAGTGATGTTGAGCATTTTTTCATATGTCTGTTGGCCATTTGTATATCTTCCTTAGAGAAATGCCTACTTAGCTCTTTTGCCCATTTTTTAATTGGGTTGCTTGTTTTTTTCTTGTAAAGTTGTTTGAGTTCCTTGTATATTCTGGATATTAATCCTTTGTCAGATGTATATTTTGCAAATATTTTCTCCCACTCTGTTGGTTGTCTTTTAACTCTGTTAATTGTTTCTTTTGCTGTGCATAAGCTCTTTAGTTTGATATAATCCCATTTATTTATTTTTCCTTTGGTTGCCCGTGCTTTTGGGGTCGTATTCATGAAGTCTGTGCCCAGTCCTATTTCCTGAAGTATTTCTCCTATGTTTTCTTTAAGAAGTTTTATTGTTTCAGGGTGTATATTTAAATCCTTAATCCATTTTGAGTTGATTTTAGTATATGGTGAGAGGTATGGATCTAGGTTCATTCTCCTGCATATGGATATCCAGTTATCCCAGCACCATTTGCTGAAGAGGCAGTCCCTTCCCCAGTGAATAGGCTTGGTGCCTTTGTCAAAGATCAGATGGCAGTAAGTGTGTGGGTTGATTTCTGGATTCTCTATTCCATTGATCAGTGTGTCTGTTTTTATGCCAGTACCATACTGTTTTGGTTATTATAGCTTTGTAGTATAGCTTAAAGTCAGGTAGTGTTATGCCTCCAGCTTTATTTTTTTTGCTGAGCATTGCTTTGGCTATGCGTGGTCTTTTATTGTTCCATATAAATGTCTGGATAGTTTTTTCCATTTCTGAGAAAAATGTGTTTGGAATTTTGATGGGGATTGCATTGAATTTGTATATCACTTTGGGTAGTATGGACATTTTCACTATGTTGATTCTTCCAATCCAAGAGCATGGGATATCTTTCCATCTTCTTGTATCCTCTCTAATTTCTCTCAGCAGTGGTTTGTAGTTCTCATTATAGAGATTTTTCACCTCCTTGGTTAACTCAATTCCTAAGTATTTTATTGTTTTGGTGGCTATTGTAAATGGGCAGGCTTTCTTGATTTCTCGTTCTGCATGTTCACTATTGGAGAAAAGAAATGCTACTGATTTTTGTGTGTTGATTTTGTATCCTGCTACTGTGCTGAAATCATTTATCAATTCCAACAGTTTTTTTGTAGAGGTTTTAGGCTGTTCGATATATAGGATCATGTCATCTGCAAACAGGGACAGTTTGACTTCATCTTTTCCAATCTGGATGCCCTTTATTTCCTTCTCTTCTCTGATTGCTCTGGCTAGTACTTCCAACACTATTTTGAATAGGAGTAGTGAGAGTGGGCATCCTTGTCTAGTTCCTGTTCTTAAAGGAAAAGTGGGTTTGGCATATATGGCATATATGGATTTAATTATGTTGAGATACTTTCCCTCTATACCTAACTTATAGAGGGTCTTTGTCATGAATGAGTGCTGAACTTTATCAAATGCTTTTTCAGCATCTAGAGAGATGATCATATGGTCCTTGTGTTTGAGTTTATTAATATGGTGTATCACATTTATTGATTTGCATATGTTGAACAAACCTTGCATCCCTGGGATGAATCCCACTTGATCATGGTGAATAATTTTACGTATGTGTTGCTGTATTCTGTTGGCTAGTATTTTAGTGAGGAGTTTTGCATCTATATTCATCAAGGATATCGGCCTGTAGTTTTCTTTTTGGTTATATCTTTACTACCTGGTTTTGGTATCAGGATGATGTTTGCTTCATAGAATGAGTTTGGGAGATTTGCGTCCGTTTCAATCTTTTGGAATAGTTTGTTAAGAATCGGTGTCAATTCCTCTTTGAATGTTTGGTAAAATTCTGCTGTGAATCCATCTGGTCCTGGGCTTTTCTTTGTTGGGAGCCTTCTGATAACAGCTTCAATCTCCTTTATTGTTATTGGTCTGTCCAAATTTTCTACGTCTTCATGGTTCAGTTTTGGGAGCTTGTGTGTGTCTAGAAATTTATCCATTTCCTCCAGATTTTCAAATTTGTTGGCGTATAGTTGTTTATAGTAGTCTCGAATGATTCCTTGTATTTCAGATGAATCAGTTGTAATATCACCTTTTTCATTTTTAATTTTTGTTATTTGAGTCTTCTCTCTTCTTTTTTTTGTTAGCCATGCTAATAGTTTGTCAATTTTATTTATCTTTTCAAAAAACCAACTTTTTGATTCATTGATCTTTTGAATTGTTTTTGGGTTTTCAATTTCATTCAGTTCTGCTCTGATCTTAATGATTTCTTTCCGTCTGCTAACTTTAGGTTTGGATTGTTCTTGTTTTTCTAGTTCTTTAAGGTGAAGTGTTAGGTTGTTCACTTGCCATCTTTCCATTCTTCTGAGGTGAGCATTTAATGCAATAAATTTCCCCCTTAATACTGCTTTTGCGGTATCCCACAGGTTTTGGTATGATGTATCATTGTTTTCATTAGTTTCAATAAATTTTTTGATTTCCTGCTTGATTTCTTCTTGGACCCATATGTCATTAAGTAGAATGCTGTTTAATTTCCATGTGTTTGTATAGTTTCCAGGATTTCGTTTGTTATTAATTTCTAGTTTTAATCCATTGTGGTCTGAGAAAATACATGGGATAATTCCAATTTTTTGAATTTGTTGATACTTGATTTGTGACCTAATATGTGATCTATCCTGGAGAATGATCCATGTGCTGCTGAGAAGAATGAATATTCTGAGGTTATTGGGTGGAATGTTCTGTAGATATCTGCCAATTCCAATTGGTCTAGAGTCTTGTTTAGATCTTGTGTTTCTCTACTGATTCTTTGCCTAGATGATCTGTCTAATATTGACAGTGGGGTGTTCAGGTCCCCTGCTATTATGGTATTAGTGTGTATTTCCTTCTTTAGGTCTAATAGCGTTTGTTTTATAAATCTGGCTGCTCCAACATTGGGTGCGTACATATTTAGGATTGTTATGTTTTCTTGATGGATCAGTCCTTTTATCATTAAGTAGTGTCCCTCATTGTCTCTTTTTATGGTTTTTAGTTTAAAGTCTATTTTGTCAGATATAAGAATAGCTACTCCAGCTCGTTTTTCTTTTCTGTTTGCATGGTAAATCTTTTCCATCCTTTCACTCTTAGTCTATGTGAATCTTTATGGGTGAGGTGGGTCTCTTGTAGGCAGCATAGAGTTGGGTCCTGCTTTTTGATCCAGTCAGCCAGTCTGTGTCTTTTGATTGGGGAATTTAAGCCTTTTACATTAAGAGTTGTTATTGAAAGGTGTTGATTTATTCCTAACATTTTATTGGTTGTTTGGTTGTCTTAGGTGTCTTTTGTTCCTTGCTTTCTGAATTACTGTTTGGTTTCTGTGTTTGTTGGTTCCTTAGGTTGTAGATAGCGTTTTTGTTTGCTTGTTTTCTCTTCATGAATGCCATTTTTATTATACTAGTGGGTTTTGATTTTTCGTGGGTTTTTGTGGCAGTGGTATTTATTTTTCAGGAACCAAACCCAGTACTCCCTTGAGGATTTCTTGTAAGGGTGGTCGTGTGGTAGTGAACTCCCGCAGTTTTTGTTTGTCGGAGAAATATACTATTTGCCCCTCATTTCGGAAGGATAGCCTTGCAGGGTAGAGTATTCTTGGCTGGCAATCTCTGTCTTTTAGTATTTTGAAAATATCATCCCATTTCTTTCTAGCTTTTAGGGTTTGTGATGAAAAGTCTGATGTTAGCCTGATTGGGGCTCCCTTATAGGTGATTTGACGCTTCTCTCTTGCAGCTTTTAAGATTCTCTCTTTGTCTCTGAGTTTTGCCAATTTGACTATGACATGTCTTGGAGACGGCCTTTTTGGGTTGAATACGTTTGGAGATCATTGAGCTTCCTGGATCTGAAGATCTGTGACTTTTCCTATACCTGGGAAGTTTTCTGCCACTATTTTGTTGAATATGTTTTCAATGGAATCTCCATTTTCCTCCCCTTCTGGAATACCCATGACTCGGATATTTGAGCGCTTAAGGTTGTCTGATATCTCTCTCAGATTTTCTTCAATGTCTTTGATTCTTTTTTCTTTCTTTTTGTCCGCTTGTGTTATTTCAAACAGCCCATCTTCAAGTTCAGAGGTTCTCTCTTCAACTTCGGCAAGCCTGCTGGTTAAACTCTCCGTTGTGTTTTTTATTTCGCTGAATAACTTCTTCAGTTCAGCAAGATCTGCTACATTTTTTTTCAGGACATTGATTTCCTTGTACATTTCCTCTTTCAGATCCTGTATACTTTTCCTCATTTCATCATGATGTCTAGCTGTGTTTTCTTGTATCTCATTCAGTTTCCTTAGAATTATCACTCGAAATTCCTTGTCAGTCATTTCAAGGGCTTCTTGTTCTATAGGATCTAGAGTTTGAGATTTATTAACTTTTGGTGGTGTACTTTGTTGATTTTTTTGTATTTCTGGTATCTTTTTTTGATGTTTATTCATTGTGGCATGGGGTTTCACAGTCCACTGGTTTGAGACTAATGACTAACTAAGATCTTGCTGTGGTTGCCAATTTCGTATGGCTACCTCCGTGACTGCTCAGTTGGCCTCTAGTGCCTTGTGTTTATGGTTGCCTCGGGTCTTTGGCCTCTCCGGGGAGCCACCTTTCTGGTCAGCTTGGACTCTGCTGGGCTGGTGGATCACGTACCACAGGGTGTGTGATCTCTGTTGAGCTTTCACTTCCTGTGCAGGACTTCTCCCTGTTCCGTGTGCTCTGGTCCAGGCTGTTGGATCGTGCAGTGGCAACCCCACAGGGTGTGTGGTTTCTGTCGAGTCTCCGCCTCCCTGGCCACATATCTCCCCACTCTGTGCGCACTGTGCTGGGCTGGGACCTGTCTTTTGCACCCCTCGTCTATCAGCTGGGCCTTCAAGACCCTGCTCGGCACCGCCTCGCCCAGGAAGTCTACCAGGTTTCTGCTAGGCACAGACGACCGGTCGCTCTGGGTTCCTTTGTAGCACTGTGTAGATCTTTCTCGGGACTTGTTCACCTTTGTATCCCCCCGGTATGGATCGAGTCTAGCGCCTGCCTGCAGCCAGCTCTCCGGCAGGTTCAAGCGGACTTGGGAACTCTCCTACCACACTATTCCCAACCAGAAATTGGTTAGGCGTTTTTCCGAAGTGGTGGCCGCAGTGATGGTATCTGCCTCCCAGTAACAGGAAGTTTACCAGGGGCCGGAGTCTAGGGTGTGGTGGAGTGACAGTCGGCCCCGCCCGTACTTCCTTGCCCTCCTGACACTGGCCGGGGATGCCCCACGCCACCAGCCCCACCAGAGAACCGCGGAGGGAGTCAGAGGGGCGGCCGTCCCACAGGCCCCGGGAAGCCCCGCGCTGGGGCAAGCAAGTGGGAAGGCTCAGTGATGAGCCGAGCCGAGCCGTGCGGAGCTGCCAGCACCTGGGAAAATGGAGGCAGCCCCAGGGCGGTGAGTGAACCGGTGATGCAGGCAGAAGCCGGGTGGGCGTCAGCCCTCCGAGCAGGGCTGGGCCAGGGGTCACTCACAGGGCTGTGCCAGGTCGGGTGCTCACTCTCTGCCTCTGGTTTGTCGCCTTCCCCGTTCTTGGCCGCTGTCGCCTTGGGCTGTTCAGTCGGTCCCGCAGCGCGGCTCGGGCGCTCCCAGGAATCTTCTTTAATGCTGGCCTGAAACCTCGAATCCTGAATAGGGCAGCTGGCCGCCTTCAGCGTGGCCCTGGCCTCCGGGATCCTGTGTGCATCCACAGCAGCCCTGGCGCCGTGTTCCCTGTTTAGAGACATGCTTTTGCAGCTAAGAAACAGTTCTTTTCCTGCTCCACACTTCAAAGCTGTTGCCTGTAAATGAGGCAGCCTCTCCTGCCGGGGGCCAAGTGGCAGTCAGCCCCCACGACCGGCCAGCAGCAGCGGTCCTCCCTTAAGAAGTGGCAAGAGGAAGGTCCACAAGTTTCCCGGCTGCCTGAGGTCCAGTGGCCGCCTTTTCCACCTCAGCTACTCCGCGCCAACCGCCGCAGCCACCGCCATCTTTAACAAGCCCAGGGCTCCACCTTTCGGTTACCATAATAGGATTTCCCACCCTCTTACCAGTCACAGTTGGGGCTAAGTTTCTCATACATAAACCTTGGGGGACACAATTCAAGCTTCAGCGTGTTGGATGGGGATATAATTCAATCCACTACAGAGTGTAAAAGGTGTCTCTCTAAAAGTTGATTTTGTCAAGTGGTATGACAATAGGAAGAAGTGACATTAGAAAGCTATGAACATTCCATGCCCAATTCCTCTAAATTAAATTGTTCAAAAGAAAGTTGGAAATGAGAGACTTCAGTTTGAAAGACCATAAGTTAGAGATCTGCAAGTGTCCTATAGAGATGTCAGTTCAATGATGAGACAGATAAGAAACCCAGGGAAAGAGAAAGGAAAGAACTGAGGATTGATTTGTAGAAATTCCCCATGGTTAGAAATTGGAAAGAGGAAGTTGTACTCTAAAAAGTATTGGAGGAATAATTAAAGTAGGGGAAAGACTCTTAATGACAATTGACTTCCTAGCATTTCTGTTTAGGGAAGATTTTAATAGAATATGACTGATTTTGATCAAGCTTAGAATACTGCTATCAATTCATATATTTAATTGGACTTATGAATAGATTTGTTTTATTGAACTGATAGATTTTCTTTTAATATTTATTGAATCAAAATTGATTATACATATTTTGGGGGTTCAACATTGAGATATGTTAATCAAATCAATATTACTAGCATATATATTGTTACAAATTGTAATTATTCTTTATGCCCCTTGTCCAATCCTGCCCCATCCCCCATCTCCCCCTCCCCCCTCTAATCACCCTAGATTCTTCTCTCCCTCTGAAAGAATAATGGTTACTCTGTTGATTTGCTTCCCAAATGATCCGTCCAATGCTGAGAAGTATGTTCAGCTCCCCTAATACTATCATAGAGGAGATGTCTCTTCCGTGACTATGAAATGGGCTCTGTGGAGACGGACATCCTCCTCCTTTCTTTATCTCTGCTGGTGACTTCCTTATGTCAGCTCACTCCAGTGGCTGGTGGACCATCTGCATGCTGGTTGTGGCATCTAGCCGCCTTCACAGCAGCCATGGTTATCGTGGTGGCTGTGGTGGGCCACCCACATGGAGGAGATGTTTTTGGCCTGCTCTGTGATGTTGGCGGTGTGCCTGGTTGTGGAGAGTGTCCGATCCCCGGTTCCATGCCCTGGGCCCCTGAGTGGGTCCTGAGGTATTGGCACAGTGTGCCTGGTTGTAGGAGAGGGGTCCAGTCCCCAGCTCCTTACCCTGGGTCCCTAAGCACGCCCAGAGGCGCTGGCACAGTGTGCCTAGTTGTGGGAAGGGGTTTCAGTCCCATTCTCCATGCCTCAGGTCCACAGCAGGCCCCACGGCACTGGTGCAGTGTGCCTGGTGGTAGGAGGGGGGTCTGGTTCCCTTCTCCATACCCCGGGTCCCAGCGTGGGCCCTGAGGTGCTGGCGCAGTGTGCCTGGTTGTGGGACAGGGGGTCCAGTCCCCGGCTCCATACCCCGGGCAGGCTCTGAGGTGCTGGCATGGGGTGCCTGGTTGTGGGAGGTGGGTCAGGTCCCCTTCTCCAGGCACCAAGTCTCAGCACGGGCCCTGAGGTGTTGGTGTAGTGTGTCTGGTTGTGGAAGTGGGGTCCGGTCCCTGGCTCCATATCCTGGGTCCCCAGGCAGGCCCTGAGGCACTGGCGTGAGGTGCCTGGCTGTGGGAGGGAGGTCTGCTCCCTTTCTCCATGTCCTGGGTCCCAGGACAGGCCCTGAGATGCTGGCACTGGGTGTCTGGTTGTGTAAGGGAGGTTTGCTCCCCTTCTCCATGCCTCAGGCCCCTGGGTGGGCCCTGATGCACTGTCCTGGCATGTCTTGTTGTGGGAGGGTGGGTCCAGTCCCAACTCCTTATCCTGGGTCCCTGGGCAGGCCCCAGGGTGCTGGCATGGTGAGTGTGGTTGTGGGAGGGGGTTCTGGTCCCCTTCTCTATGCCCCGGGTCCCCTGGTGGGCCCCAAGGCACTAGCATGGTAGGCCTGGTTGTGGGAGGGGGATCTGGTCCCCTTCTCCATGCCTTGGGTTCCTGGGTGGGCCCCAATGTGCTGGCATAGTGTGCCTGGTTGTGGGAAGGGGGTCCAGTCCCTGGCTGCCAATCCCGGGTCCCCGGGCGGGCCCCTAGGCATTGCTAGTGTGCCTAAGTTTTTGTCCTTTGCTTGCTTCTAACCCGGGGGAACTTCCTGAGGGAACCAGTACTTGAGCTGTGTGGCTGAGGTAAATTGCTGCTTTGCTGGTGTTTCCCTAGGGAAGGTTTTTGTGCAGCTCAGGGTTTACTGGTTGACCTTATAGGTACTTCCAGCTCTCCAGATACTCAGTGCACCTGGGTTGTGTAGAAACTCTGATCTGGGCCTGAGTTTTTTCATTGAACTGCACCCCATGCAATTCTGCATTCCCAACCAGTCTCCTCTGAGTGGTCCTATGATGATTGGGGGGCAGGTCGGCTGTCCTTGCTGTGTCCCAGTGTTCTCCCGGTGGGCCTGTCTCCCCCTCTGCCTGTGCTCCAAACACTTCCCACGGGACAGGCCGTGCGCCGGTCCCTTATGATGACTCACTGGCCTCTGAGTGGCTCCCCTTTTTCAGCTGTTCTGGCTCCTGGCTCCTGCGTGGGTCCACGGGAATCCTGCTAGTGGTCTTGCTGTCTTGGGGGCCATCAACGTCCTCTTCTCCGCTGCCGCCTCCAAGTAATTTCATCTAAAGGGCACAGCTGCGGCTTCTGCCGGCTCCTGCTCCATGTGCTCCAGCATTAAAGCAGCTGTGGCCCAAAACGCTGAGAGCAGTTTTTTCTCTCTCTTCGTGGTTTCTCCTGCCTTCTTGAGTTCGTTCCATAGGTCTCTCCTCCTCTTCACCTGAGCTCAGGTGGCCCCAGCTTGGCTGATGTTACAATTTTATAGTTGTAAATTCGTTGATTTGTGGGAGAGAGTGACACTGGGAACCGTCTATTCCACCATCTTGACCGGAAGTCCAAACTGATAGATTTTCAATCAGACATGTTGATATGAGGTTAAGAAGTTTCAGTAATACTTAAGTGAACAGAGATCATAGAGGCACATGTACTTTATCACACAGAGGCTGCAGGCCACGGACGTGACATTTATTCATTCATGCAAAAGTACTTATTGATAACTTGGTATCTGGGGATAGAATATTGAACAAGTAGACCACTTGCTTTCTCTCATAGAATTCATGTTTTAGCATGAGAGAAACAGTAAAAGAAGTGAAAAAGGAAGTACGGGAATGGGGAAAATATCAGAGTGATTAGTAGGCAAAGAATTAAAGTAGGATGATGTTACAGTGAATGACTGGGTAAGTACTTCAGATTGTTAGGAAAGCATCTCTCTGTGAAGGTGATATTTTGGCTAGATGTAAATGACAGAGAAGAAGGAGCCAGGCATACAAAGGTAGGGTGGGTGGGTGGGGGTGTGTGTGTGTAACATGAGTCTAAACAAAGGAAAGAGGTTATACAAAGGATAGATATAGGCTTGTCATATTCAAGGGACTGAAGAAAGATCATCGTGGCTGGGACACTGTGGGTGACAAGTGAAAGACACAGGCTAGGACTCAGGCAGGAGCCAGATTATGAGGTCTTTGTGAGCCAGGTGGAGGAGTGTAGATTTTATTCTAAAGACTAAGAATTATTCAACAGTCTGTATTGTTATCTCTATTGAAATCTAAGTTTCTTCTCAAGGATGGGGGTCTTAACCCAGGGAGGAATAAATGGTTACATTTCTGTTTCTGTATGTGCAGAGTAAGCAGGAAGAGATACGTTGTCAACCAAGTCTTAATTAACAAGATCTGCTGTTCTCTGTAAATATGAGAACAAGATTTACTATCATGTAATCAAGTGGTGATTTTAGTATATATCCTTATGACTCGATGGTAGGCATTTAATAAGTAATGCCTGGTTTACTCAGACTTGTAGTCCTCCATACCAGTCTGTGTGTTTGCTTCCCCGTTCTCAACATTTTGACAATTTAATGGTAAAGTAATTCCTGCTTAATCTGAGATAAAAGGATACCTGAAAACTTCCCATTTATCTAAAACTCAGTTTCTTGGATATGGTTGCTGTTATGCCATGCTACCACTGTTAAAACAGTAATAGTTTATGCAGCCTAGTGAGACCTTTTCTCTTGACGCATTGTGTGTGTATGCATGTGTGTGTTTGTACGGGTACATGTATGAGTTTCATTATTTAGGACGGGAGTGGGGTGGGGCATGTAATCATTATTTTCCCTCTGCTGATAATAATGGAGAATTTGTTCCTCTAGGACATGTTAGAACAATGTGTTTAATGCTCTTCAATTTAGTTTGCTGGTATCACAATTAATACAATTAGGGTCACTTGAAATGAAACTATTAACAAATTGAGTAATTTATTTTAACAGTGTCAGTGTGTTCTCACAATTACATTTGCTTTAATTAGTGTACAAGCTATTATTTAATAGCATACTTCACATAGAAAAATGTGATAATGCATTCTTGGCTCCTTATAAAAGAAAGAAACTTTTAATGGACTGAGTGGTTTTTGTGGAAGAGCTGCTAGCTATAAAGTAATGGAGGAGAAAGTAGAAAATCAGAAAACAAAGCCCGCAAGAATGTAAATAAAACATTCTTGGTATTTTTCTTGGTATTTAATACATGTTCTATCTACCATTGCATAAATAGTACTGGAAACTTAATGGTAGTTAGGGAAGTGAACATAGATCCTGGGAAATTTTAATAGTGTTCACTTTTATCTTGTTTTGGCTTATACTGCAATAATATTTCAATTTCTGAATATCATAAAATAGTTCATTCCTAATTAATCACCATAATGGAGGGAACATAATGGTGCACAATATTAAAAAGGTAGAAAACAAAAAGTTTTGATTCTTGAATGGGCTTTTGTTTTATATTTCAATAAGGGGATTTCTGACCTTAGAATTCACTTTAATAGCCAATGAAAAAGCTCTCCAGAAGGAGGTGATGAGTAATCTTTTCTGCTCCTGTTGTTATTTTTTCTACCGTGACTACTCTGTTTTAAGATAGGACCCAGGGAGGAATACATGGTTACATTTCTGTTTCTATATATGCAGAGTAAGCTGAAGGAGATGTGTTGTCAACAAAGTCATAATTAATAAGATCTGCTCTTCTCCGTAAACACAAGAGCAAGATTTACTATCATGTAATCAAGTAGTGATTTTATGTGGAAGGGAGATAAATGCAATCCAGATAATCTAATACTCTAACTTTAAAAATTAGTTTGACAGTCTTTTTGCCTAATATGATTGATTTAAATTTCTCTCACTTTTATCTTCTTTCCTTTTTAGCTCTTTGGTTAACAACAAAATGTTATAAAATTACAAATGAAAAAGGCAGGCAGAAGAGTAATTAGGCAGTAAATATTTAAGTGTAAAATGTAAGAAGCCTGAAGAATCCACTGACTTTGAAAAATTAGCTTTATTTTTCATTTCAAGGAAAGAGATTCATAGGAGTGTGTTTGGTTTTCAACACTTGTGAATGCTTATGCAACAGTCCCCCGCTGGATTTCATTGTTTATCCCAAATTCTGAGCTCAATCTACCATGTTGTTTATAGATGACATGAGTCAGGGTTAGAGTGCTTACTGGAATAACAGTGTACTTAGGAATAGTAGAAAATTAGGTAATTCTTAAATAGCATTTTGGCTTTAGCATAGGTAAACTTACTTGGTTAGTTGCTGTACTACAGTAAACATTCTCATTTGGCTCTTATTTGATTCTCATTGTGTCTGTTCTCTAAACTCTGTCTTTAATTTTAAAATAATTTGTTTGTTGATTTCTTAACCATGTTATGGAGTATTAGAAGACTAACCTGAATCTGATTATTTATATACCTGGTCTTTAAAGTGTAACAGACTTAAAATAGAGACATCGATTTGTTTTATCAAAGAATGCCAAGTGTAAGAAGTTATTTGCTGTCTTCCAAGTCTTGCCTACGTCGTCTTTATTTTTAGCTGTCTTTCTATCTTGTCAGTAAAAAATTGCCTAAAACTTTATGATATAACATAATATGTATGCCCTTAAAGTGTTTAATCCATCTCAGGGCTGAGAATTGATTTACTTCATGTCAGGGTTATAGCATTTCAGATGCACACTTCCAAGTCTATAGAGCAGCCTGTGTTTCTTAGATTAAGTGATGTTTTAAAAGGGGCTTTCAAACCTGGTTTTATGCATTTGCTTAGTCACTTTTCAGTGTGACTAGACAGGATTTATCTTTTAAAACCCCAGACACACACATAATAGCCAGCAAAACACTGAAGAACAAAATTGGAGGACTGACACTACCTGCCTTCAGAATAGAGAACCCAGTAATAGACCCACACAAATATAGTCAATTGATTTTTGAAAAAGGAGCAAAGACAATTAAATGGAGAAAGGATGATCTTTTCAACAAATGACACTGGAATAGCTGGACATCCACATTCATACACACACAAAAATGAAATCTAAACATAGATTTTATACTTTTCATAAAAATTAACTCAAAATAGATCTTAAACCTTAATGTAAAATACAAAACTATGAAACACCTAGAAGAATTCTAGGTGACCTTGGATTTGGTGATGACTCTGGATTTAAAAATAGATTTAAAAAAAAAGACTTCATTAAAATTCTTATACATTTTGAAAGACACTGTTAAGGGAATGAACAGATAAGCCACAGACTGGTAGAAAACCTTTGCAAAACATAGTTAAAGGACTAGTATCCAAAATATACAGAGAACTCTTAAAACTCAATAAGAAGACAACCCAGTTAAAAAATTGGAAAAAGATTTGAAAAGAAACCTCACGAAAGAAGATATACAGATTGTAGATACACATAGGAAAAGGTACTCAAAATCATGTCATCAGCGAATTGCTAATTAAAACAAGATACCACTGCACACCTATTAAAAGATCTAAGATCCAAAATGCTGAGAACACCAAATGCAGGTAAGAATGTGGAGCAACAGAAACTTCCATTCTTTGCTGGTGGGAATGCAAACTGTCAGCCACTTCAGAAGACAGTTTGGCAGTTTGTCACAAAACAGAACATACTCTTACCATATGATCCAGCAGTTGAGCTCCCTGGTGTGTACCCATATGACTTGAAAACTTATACAAAAAACAGCACACAGATGTTTATAGCAGCTTTATTCATAATTGCCAAAACTTGGAAGCAACCAAGATGTCCTTTAAGAGTTGGATAAAGAAACTGTGGTACATGTATACAGTAGAATTACTCAGTGGTAAAAGAATGAGCTGTCAAGCCATGAAAAGACATGGAGGAACCTTAAATGTGCATTTTGCTAAGTAAAAAAAGCCATTCTGAAAAGGCACATACAGGATTCGAACTATATGACATTCTGGAAAAAGTGAAACTATGGAGGCAGGAAAAATATATTCACAGATTTGCCAGGGGGCCAGGAGCAGGGAGGGAAGAATGAGTAGGTGGAGCACAGGGGATCTTCAGGATAGTAAAACTATTGTCTATGATACTGTGATGATTGATATTTGTCATTATACAATTGTCAAAACCCATAGAATGTTCAGCATGAAGAGTGAACCCCAGTGTAAGCTATGGACTTTAATTAATAGTAATATGTTACTATTGATGCATCAGTGTAACAAATAGAGCACACTAATACAGAATATTAATAGGGGATGTGTGTGTGTGTGTGTGTGTGTGTGTGTCTGTGTGTGTGTGTCTGTGTGTCTGTAGGGGAGATATATGGGAACTCTGTACTGTACTTTCTGCTCAGTTTTTCTATGAACCTAAAATTGCTTTAGAAAATAAAGTTCAGGATTCTTATTCCATTGATTTTTACTTTTTCAAGTGAGCACCATACCTTTTCCCTTCATTCCTCATGCTAGTTTATTATAAACACATACTTAGTTTATTTGAAATATTCAGAATACTCAAAACTAGAGATTCTTAAAATTACAAATCATTTTTAAAAGGTTTGTTGAAGTTTTTGCTTACACATCTCTCAATTAACTTAGCTCAGACTTTTTAAGGTTATAATAGTTTCCAATATCACTCTTAGAATAGGTCAAATCCTTTTATAATCTAATTGTTTGGGTATGTACACTTTCTAACTCATTGCCTTCTGACATCTAATCCTTCATTAAATATTTCTGGTAAGAATTCTCTTCAATTAAGAGTCCCTTTTTTGTATGATCAATCCTTGATTTTAGGTTGGAAATATTTTCATAATCATTTTTACATTAACTCAGCCATATTCTTGTTTTTTTGTTTTTGTTGTTTTTTTCCTGTGATTTTCAACAGCCTGGTTCGAGTGGACAGGATAGAGGAGAAACCTAGGTATACTTGTCAGATGACAGTCTGAGGTCAATATAGATTATTCACCAGGACAGAGATTGGCAAAATTTTCTTGAAAGGCCAGATAGCAAATATTTTAGGCTTGTAGGCTGTGCCGTTTTAGTGTGAAACCACAAAGACAGTAAGTAAACAAATGGATGTGGGTGTGTTCCAATAAAACAGTTACTAAAACAGGAGGCTAGCCAGTTTGGCCCATGGGCTCTAGTTTGCTGAGCAGTGTTGAAGAGTAACCATCATTGTTTTACGAAAATAAGTATATATAATGGAAGTGTAGTAGAGATTAATGGGATGTGCCTTTACCCAAGATTTGTTAAAAATAGAGTATCCTAAAAACTGGGTTTGATAGTCTTGGGGCTACTAAACCAAAAGTGTTTCTTCATATGAAGTTAGGAACTTCTTCTTAGAAAGATTATTTTGTTATGACTCCTTAATATACTCACTGAATTTAGCTGGATTGCAAGTCTGCCAGGAATTTTTGTGTTGATCTTGTCTCCTGCAACTTTGCTGAATTAATTTATTACCTAGGTTTTCATACGGATTCTTCAGTGTTTTCCATATATAAGATCATGTCAACTGTGAACAGAGATCATTTTACTACTTCCTTTTCAATTTTGATGCCTTTTCTTTTTCTTGCCTAATCGCTCTGGCTAGAACTTTTAGTATGATGTTGAGTAGATATGACATCCTTGTCTTGTTCCTGATGTTAACAGGAAGGCTGAAGTCTTTCATCACTGACTATGGTGTTAGCTGTGGGTTTTTAATGAATTCTCTTTATCATGTTGGAGTTTTCTTCCATTCCTACTTTTTTAAGTGTTCTAATCAAGAAAGTGTCTTGAATTATGTCAAATACTTTTACTGCATTAACTGAGATGATCATGTGCTTTTTCCTTCATTCTTTTAACATTGTGTATGACATTGATCGATATTTATATACTTAACCGCTTTTGCATTCCTGGGATAAACCCCACTTGGTCATGGTGCATAATCCTCTTTAAATGCTGCTGGATTTGCTCTGCTGGTGTTTTGTTGAAGATTTTTGTATATCCTTATATACGTTAGGGATATTCGTCTATAGTTCTCTTATGTGTTTTTTTCTGGGTTGGTATCAGGGTAATGCTGTTCCCATAGAGAAGTGCTTTGTCTTCTTCCAGGTTTTGGAAGAGTTTGAGAAGTATTGGTGTTAATTCTTCTTAATATTTGGTAGAATTCACCAGTGAAGCCATCATCAGGTTCTCGACTTTTTGTTAGGAGGATTTTGGTTATTTATTCAGTCTCTTTACTTCTTGCATATCTGTTCAGATTATCTCTTTCTTTTTGAATCAAGTTTTGGCAATTTGTATGTTTCCATGAAATTGTCCATTTCATCTAGATTATCAATTTTGTTGGTTTACTGTTGTTCATAGTATTTTATATAATCCTTTTTATTTTTATAAGGTCTGTAGTAAAGAACTCATTTTCATTTCTGATTTTAGTAATTTGAGTGTTTTTTTCTATATCAATCTAGTTCAAATTTGTCAATTTTGTTTTCAGACAACCAACTTTTGCTTTCGTGAATTCTTTCTATTGTTTTTCTGTTATTTCTGCTGTAATCTTTTCCTTGATCTTTTTTCCTTCTGCTCCCCAGACCAGATAATCTTAATTGACTTATATTAATATTTGTTGATTCTTCTTCTGCCTGCTCAGATCTGCTGTTGAACTCATCAAGCAGATTTTTATTTCAGTTATTGTACTTTTCAGCTCCTGATTTTCTATTTGTTTTTTTAAAAATTATGTGTATCTTTTTATTTATGTTCTCTGTTTGTTGAGACATTGTTCTCCTGGTACCCTTTAGTTCTTTGTCCATGTCTTCCCTGAGTTGTTTGAACATTTTTATGGTAGTTGATTTAAAGTCTTTTTCTAGTAAAGCTAATGCCTGGGCTTCCTCAGGGACATTTTCTGTTAATTTCATTTTTTCCTGTGAATGGGCCATACTTTCTTGTTTCTTTGCATGCCTCTTAATTTTTTGTTGAAAACTATATTTTAAGTATTATAATGTAGCAACTCTGGAAATCAGTTTCTTCCCTTCTGCCTGGGGTTTGTTGTTACTGCTTGTTGTGGGTGATTGTTGTTGGGCAGAACAAATGCAAGCACTTGTGCTGGTCCTCCAGGAAGCTGCCAGGAAGGTTGAACCATTCAACCACAATTCTTTCAGAGTAAGGTATGTATAACTCCCTCTGGCACCAGGAATATGAGCTCCCATCTTCACAGATGCTTTAGGTTTCCCAGGTGAGGGACTGCTAGGTGGGCAGTTTAAAATGCTGTGATGCTTTGTTACCTCAGTGTAGCAGCCTCTATCTTCATTACCCTTTCCCTATTTAAGTTTTGACTAGATTTCAGAGTTCTACAAAAGTTGATTCTTACAGTTTTTGCCAGCTTATTAGTTGTTTTTGTAGAACACAGCCCTGGAGTTCTCTGCTGTGCCATTATCAGAGTCACTGTTACTGATGTACTGTGAAGAGGCTTTTAAAATTATACTAAAAAAATCCTATCTTTTAAAATAATTGAATATAGAGAGACAGCAGAAAAAGTGGTAATGTTTTCAGACATATGTATAGAGGAATCACAAACCGTACAATATCTTTTAAAAAATAAACCTGTTACTTATTCTAGCACCAGAAGCCCTTAGTAAATTCTAAATATCCATTTTCTTTTTTTTTTTTTATTATTAGAAGGTGGAATGGATAATAATATCATGCTTTAACATTTATGTGTTTTTGTTGTATTCTTTAATATAATTTCCATTTCTTATGTTGATCATATTTCTGTTAAGTAATTTAGTGTTGTTGTCCAGAGTCACTTTGTAAATGTAATGCATCGAATATATTACTCTCTTTGATTTTGTTACAAAGGTTCAAATTGAGTGAATGTGGGTCCGTAATTTTCCTCTCTCTCCTCTCTTCATGTAAGCAGAGACCATATCTTGGGCATTGTGAATTTACTCCGGGGAAAGGAGGTTTAGCCTATGGTGGGATATAGGAGGGTATTTCAAAAAGGTGTTGGAAAAATAGAATTAAAAGATAATAGGAATCTTTCCATGAACTTTTTGAAGTACCATCGTATACCTGGCATTGCCTGTTACCCCAATTATAAAGGTCACCCTAGGATGCTTGGAGTAGTGATGATTTTTAGCCAAACCTAGAGTGGAAGACTTTCTACCCATTATCATGTTTATGATTAATTTGTTTCTGAAGTTATAGTTCCACCCACACCATTTTAAACTCTTAAGTTTTGTTATCTTTTTTTTTTTTTTTGACCGGTAAGGGGATTGCAACCCCCGGCCTGGTGTGGTCCGCACTACGATCAACCAGTGAGCACACCGGCCATCCCTACATAGGAACCGAACCCGCGGCCTCAGCGCTACCAGCGCCGCACTCTCCCAAGTGAGCCACGGGGCCGGCCCAAGTTTTGTTATCTTTTAATAGAGCCTTATGATTATATTTGCCTCAATTGTGAAATCAGGAGTGTGACAGGTTTCGTACTGAGAAATAGTATTGTACTTAATTTTCTGTTCATGTCATTAAGGATAAACTACCAATGAATTGCTAGTTAACATTAGGAGCGAAAAGGAAACCATTTGGTGGGGTTCATTTGATACTTCATCTACAGTGAGTGTTGGAAATGATGATACCTTCACCTAATGAGGCCATTTTCTGCAGTCAGTTGTCTAGCGGTTTGAGAAAAGCTTTTGATGATTAAATTATGTTTTTTTTTCTTAAAGTCATCATGTTCAGACCACTGTATTTAATAGTTAATGTAATTTTATCTTAAAAATGTATATTGTATGGGCCAAACTGATCTATAGACAGTATTTATTTTTTTAGTCATTTGGAGGTTAAAATGGTTTTTGCAGCTGTCAGGTATATATTTTAATAGTTCTTTATGTACACTTAATTAATTGCATGTTAAAATTAACATCACAAATAACTTAGTAAAAAGTTAAAAATAAATTTTTTTCTTGTTAATCAAACTGCACACAAAAATACAGGAAATATTTGACACATTTCTTTATCAGCTTTTAATGATTTGAGAGTGTGATTAATTTGATAAACATGAACACTGTTAAAACTATACAATTCATATGTGAGTTTTGTAATTATTTGCATATATATCAGTAAGACTTATTTTTATGTTGCATTTAAAAACTTAGTGTGATAGTAAAGTTTACTTATAAACAGACCAAAAGTGAGTAGAAATTTTGGTTATAAATTAACCATATAAATGTAAAGTCTTGAGTCTTCTCAAGCAAAAAAAACAAAAAAACAAAATAAAAAAAGGTAATTGACTTGAGCAATTTGATATTATTGCCAAGGCAAATATAAGTAGCTTTCATTTAAACCTTTTATATAGTCAATTTTATAGAAGCAGGTATGACTGGAAATTGAGAGCCTATGAGGAAATTCTTTGGGAGGGGATGGGGGCTCTTAAGAATGGTTTTTATTAGTAACTTGCAATTCGTATATGGTTTATCTAATTTTGGTGATTGGCTTTTATATTCAGTCTTTTCCCAAAGACCAAGAGGTGCTATTCCTATTAACATCTAGGCAAGGGACTAAATTTAGATGCCAGGTTTAGGGGAAGTGATGAAAACACTGAGAAGCATTTGCATGTTTGGTAATTTCTGGCCATTTAAACACACACTCAGACGCACACACACGCATGCACACACACAGATTAGTGTATATTTATGCACAACCTGGCCTTTTAACAAAGAAAAATAAGCCTATGTTTAGGCTGCCACTGATACAAACAAAACAGCTGAGACTTTAATGAATACCATACCGAGGGCATGTAGGACATAAGGCGAATTAAGCATGTTACAAACTGCACATCTTCTGTTTAGATATAGGAGATCTCCCCAATCCTGACAGTTAGTTGTACTGACAAGGCAAGCAGATAGACAGAAGCAGAAGGAGATCATTTGTATCAATTTAAGAAACAGAACTAGTAATGAAACAAAATAGCCACACACAATTATCTGTCTTTTACTTTAAAATTGTTCTTTATCCATATTTTCTCCAAAAATAAATACACATTGTTATATAAATGCTTCTTTTATTTTGTTTGCAAATAAGGACCAAAGTAGCTTATTTTCATTTTTTTTTAAAGAAAAGATTTTCTGGACACTCAAACGAATTTTAATCTTGATAACCTGACAGCTTTGTTTAAACATTGAATATGAGTTTCCTTTCATGAAAATCTTTTCAAAGTACAGCAGTTCAGCTGTGAAAACCTGAATACATTAATGATGACAAAGAAGCTCCAGAATGAGCCAACATTTGTTTTGTTCTTTTATAACATTTCTTGATAAATTGCATACACAAAAATGTTGCAGGGTTATTTTAATTTCTTCCTGTTTATTTGCTAATAAATGTCTTTATGTTTACCTTTTTAGATACAATACCTTATTATTAATCACTTCATTTTTTTAAATGACTTTAAGAAGTTTTCTAAAAAATATGCCTTAAAAACACATATTACAGGGAACATTTAAACCTTGCCTTTGGTGTATGTGATTAAACATCAAAATATATTACTCACATTTAGGTTTTGGATTATTTTCTTGAAAAGTAAACCCCTTTCAACTCTCAGACAATTTGTTCTGAAGGTATTTATTTAAGGACCATTTACTTTGTATCTTTAGTTATAAAAACGATGAGTCTTTTCCCCCAAAAAGCTATATTGAAATATCTTAACGTACTACTTTTTTTTTTTTTTTTAACGTACTACTTTTTAAAGGGTCACAGTATACTTATTGAGCATAATCATTCTTATGAAGAGTGGCATCATTAATTTCTCTGAAGTAAATGTTTTCTTCACAAGAAATTTTTATCTTTTTAATTTCATATATTTGTCCTATCTTATTTTTAAAAGGTTCAAGGCTTAATTTGGGATATATTATGTGAAGATTAGCTTTTCTTTCCTCATTTTTAAAGTTCAAATGTTTTTTCTATTCTATTTACAAAATAGTTTTCAGTAGAAACATATCACAAAACTTTTGCAATTTTTATATTATTTTCCAAAATGTTCCTTGAATTATACCTTGGTATATTTTACATTTACAATTTGAACATGTTTTCAAATGGCATATATCTGAACTCGGTGACTAAAATGTATGATGCTGGCCAATTACATGTTTGGCATGTGCCAAGTAATAATATTTCACGTTCATAACTAGTGTATCAGTTAGCTTTTGTAGTATAACAAACCCTCTCTAAACTAGGTGACATAAAATAATAAGCATTTATTAAAGCTTATGGTAAAGTGGGTAAGTTGGGCAATTCTCTTATTCTGGCCTCACTTTGCTTACGTGTCCAGGTAATGGCTGGTCTAAGGTGACCTCACACATGTGTCTGGAGATTGGCTGACTGTTGAGTGAAATGATGGAGGGACTGTGTCACATGTTTCATCTCGCACCAGGCTAGGCATTACTTCTTTACATGGGGGTGTCAACATTCCAAGAAAACAAATAGAAGTTGCAGGATTTTATGAGGCCTTGGCTTGGTACTGGCACATTGTCACATCTGTCACGTTTTGTTGGCCAAGGCAAATAACAAAGCCAGCCAGAGTAAAGAGGTAGCAAAATTATATTTCTGTATACTAGAAGTGAACAGTCCTACAATAATTTTAAGCAAAAAAATTATATTCATAACGCATTAAAAAGAGTTAAATACTTAGGAATACATAAACAAAAGAAGTAAAGGGGCCGGCCCCGTGGCTCACTCAGGAGAGTGTGGTGCTGATGGCACCGAGGCCGTGGGTTCTGATCCTATATAGGGATGACCAGTGCGCTCACTGTCTGAGCGTGGTGCGGACGACACCAATCCAAGGGTTGCAATCCCCTTACCGGTCCAAAAAAAAAAAAAAAAAAAAAGTAAAGGAAGTACAGGGAAAATTATAAAACATTACTGTCAGAAATTAAAGAAGATATAAATAGATGGAGAGGCATTTCATGTTCATGTATTAGAGGACTCAATATGTTGTTATGATGCCACTACCTCTTCTTGATGGAAGCAGCCAGAAAGCCACATTTTAAATGGCTTGTGTTCAGGAAAGGAATACTTGGGCTATGAATACCATCAATTTGTCACAGATACTAAACCAAAAAGGTAGATGAACAGTTATGATATAAATATTTTATGTTAATAAGAATTGGTCAAAAAAGATGGGATGACTGAGAAACACAAAAGAATCAAATGAAAACCTAATCAGTTGACTGAAAGATAATGGAGGAAATAGAGCTCAACAAATAAGGTGTCTAGTGGGAAATAAGCAAAAAAATAGTTTTTCTATATTTTTGGAGTTACCAGATTAAAAATATATTACATATGAAATAAGTTATGTTAAAGACTTTCAATAAGATCTTTAAAGAGTTTAATATAATTTCAGTGAGGTTTCTTCGTCTTTCTTTTTCAGAGTCTTTGAACCTGGGAAATATCTTTCTAAAACTCATTCAGAGTTATAAACTGGTTAAAAAGACAATAAGATGATATTGTGAACATTTTTGTGACTACAGATTTGAAAACTAAGGTGAAGTGGATAAATTTCTATAAAGAGAATTATTTAAATTAATTGAAAATTCAATCCATTTTAAGTAAAATATTATTGTATAAGACTAGAGTATGTGCATTGCTTTCTAGGTTATTCATTACACATAAAAAATGTGGTTACATGTAGCCATCAAATATGTACAAAGAGTTTATTTAAAAATGGGAAAAGTTTTTTTGTTAAAGTGATTTTCATAAAGGGTACACAACTGTATATACAATTGGATCACAAATATTAAAATATAAAAGAAGAAATAAAATTCTCTGTGATCCTATACCTATTAATGTGATGGAATAATAGTCATAATACCACGGCAAAAAGACCAGTCCCAGCTTGGGGACAGATGACTTCTAACAGAAAAGAGAAAATTTTACTCTAGGAAAAATTCTTTCAGAGATTTGAAAAATAGGGAATGTTTTCAAATTCATATTACATGGCTAATATAAACTTCATAACTATATCAGTCCAGGCCATTCGTGCTCATGAATACAGATACAAATAAAATATTAGTAAACTGAATCCAGCATGTTTAAAAAGGTAACATATTTTACCAAATTTTGTTTATCCTGGGAATACAAGTGGGTTCTTTAGAAAAATCTATTACTGTAATTCACATTATTAACAAAGTAGAAAGGAAAAGTCATTTTAGTAGATGTAGGGGAAACATTTTTCAAAATGTAGATAACTTTTTGATAAAATAACTGTTAACAAACTGTGAACAGAAGAGACCTGCCTTGATATGAAAAAGAGCATCTATAAAAGAACTACAGGAAAATCATCCCAAATGGTGAAATGTTGAAAGTGTTTTCTTTAAAATTAGAAACAAAAGAAGAATCTACAGATAAATAATGGCAATTAATAATTTAGTTTACCTTGTTCCCACTTATAAAATCAACATGCAAAATCAGTAACAAATATATCAACAATAAAAATGTGCATTTATAATAGTATATAAAAATATAAATAATGCTTTGGTAGGTCCTAAAACCTATGTGGTAGCTTTATGGAGAATATTATGAAACTTTAGTGGAAGACATTCAGAAAGACCAAAGTAAATATAGAGAACACACCATAATCATGGATGAAGAAGACTCATTGTCACAGAGTTACAGGGTTCTTCCCAAATTGATCTATAGATTCAGTGTACTTTTCAATAAGAATCAGTACAAGTTTTTTGTTTGTTTTTCAGTAGTTACTTGGCAGGTTAGTTCACATAGTTACATTGAAGAACAAAAGGTTCATTAGTCAAGACACTTCTGAATAAGAACAAGGGCACATTATATATGAGAAGGTAATGTGATAATAGCTCATGATTTGACCAGTAGGCCAGTGGAAAGAACAGAAAGACTGGATAGACCCACACATATATGCAAACCTTATATATGAAAGAGCTGGCATTGCAAATAAGTGGTGAAAGAATGGGCTATTCATTAAGGTGGTGCTGAGGACAAATGATTTCCTATTTGGGGGAAAAATGAAAATAAATTCCTTTCTAAACATCTTACTGAAAATACCAATTTCCCCCAAATTAAAAGCTTAAATGTGAAAATCAAAATCATAGAACTTTTAGAAGAGAATAAAATTTGAAACACCAAAAAAGAAAATCATATAGAATTAAATTAATTCAAAATCAAGAACTTCTATCATCAGAAGACACCATAAAGAGAGATAAAATACCAGAATTTGGAAAAAGATGACAGTAATGCACAAAACTAACAAAAGTTTAGCATCCAAGATATATGAAAAACTTATGAATCAGAAAAAGATAGGAACAGGCATACATTTTGCAGTAAAGGAATTATGCAGTAGCCATAAATATGAGAAAAATTCAAACAAAATCCCATCACATTCCATGTTATACCTTCTAGATCGGCATAAATTAAATACCGTGTGTTTGCAACAGTACGAAGAAACAGGAGCTCTACTATTTCACTGGTAGAAGTTATAATTGTTACAAGCATTTTGGAAATAATTTTGCATTATTGGAAAATTGAAAATGACTATGCCCTAAGGGCCAACACTTCCACTTCTGGGAACATAGACAAACTGTTGCATATGTGCACCAGGAATTATGTATAAGGACATTCATAGCACCATTGATTGTCATAATAGAAAACCGGAAACAGTTCAAGTGTCTATCAGCAATAGAAAGGATAAGTAAATTTTGATGTAATCATACAATAGAATGCTAAAATGGAAGTGATTGAACTATAGTTATAGAACGGTATTTAAATCAGTGGGAAAGTACAGATTTTCATCAAAGAACCAAATAACCGATTAATCCATTAATATGTATCTATTGGGGTGGGGGGCGGGGAGAAGGGAGAAAGACTTTCTTACCATGGCAGAAAAGAATCACAGGGGAAAACATTAATTTAAAAAATTAATTCTAGTATATGACATTAGGAATTTATTCAGCTATTTATTTGTTTATTTTTTATTTATTTTTTTTAAAAAATTTTATTTTGTCGATATACATTGTGGCTGATTATTGCTCCCCATCACCAAAACCTCCCTCCCTTCTCCTTTTCAGCTATTTAGTGTGTGTTTATTGAGAACCTTTCATGTGCCAAACACTGTTCTTGGTTTTGGTAATCCAGTGGGTGAATAAGGCAGAAAAGGTGGTGACAGACAATAAACACTTAAGAAAACCACTTGTGAATAAGAGCTTTATGGAGAATTAAAGTACAATGACATGATAACAAGCAACCTCATTACTAGTTTGAGTCAGGTCTTAAGGGAAGCCCTTTTTGAGGAGGGAGCCAGCCATGTGAAAACCAGAGGGAAAACATTTCAGTCAGAAAGGAATAGGCAATGGAAAGACCCGTTTATTATGTTTGAGAAACAGAAGGAACACCAGTGAAGCTGGAGTATGTGGAAATGAAGGGTAAAATGTGGTAGGAGATGAGGTCTAAGATGTTGGCCTGAGATATCAAAACTTTCTAAGAAGGGCTTTCTAAGTCAAAGGAGGTAGTTTGGATTTGATTCCAAGGGCATTTGGAAGCCATTGGAGCATTTGTAAACAGGAGTGATGTGATCTAATATACTTTTATTATTATTATTTATTTTGAAATAGTTTAAGACTAATGAGATGCTATAAAAATAGTACAGAGGTACAGTCAAAACCAGGAAATTAATGTTGGTATTACAGCACTAATTCAGGTATAGACATTATTCACATTTCACCAGTTTTACATGTTCTGTCTCATATCTTTCACCTTCCAAATCACATGCATAGTTCTATGAAATTTTATTACATGTGTAGATTAGAGTAAATGTCACTACAAATAGGGTATAGACCATTCTGTCATTCAGAGAAACTCATTCTTGTTTTTTTGGTCACGCTCTTCTCCCAATTCTAACCTGTGGCAACCACTGATCTATTCTCCATCTTTATAATTCTGTCACTTTGAGTATGTTATATAAATGAAATCATGTAGTATATAATACTTTTTGATTGGCTTTTCTTCATTCCACAAAATGATGTTGAGATTCATCTAAGTTGTTGCATGTATCAGTAGTTTGTTTCCTTTTTATTGCCGAATAAAATCCATTTTGTGAATGTACCACAGTTTGTTTATCCTTGCATCTATTGAAGGACATTTGGGTTGTTTACAGTTTTTGACAATTACCAATAAAGCTGCTATGAGCATTTATGTACAAGTTTTTATGTGGACATAAGTTTTGTTTTTTCTGGGATAAATACCCAGGGGTGTAATTACTGAGTCATAAGTTAAGTGTATTTTTTAGCTGTTTTCCAGAGTGGTGGCAGCATTTTACGTTTCCATCAGCAACATGTGAGAGGTCCAGTTGCTCAGTATCCTCATCAGCATTTAGTGTTGTCAGGATTTTTTTAGCCACTTTAGTATTTGTACAGCAGTATCTCATTGTGGTTTTAATTTGCATTTCCCTAATGGCTTGTATTGATCTTTTTTATGTGCTTATTTGCCATCTATGTTTCCTTTTTGGTAAAGTGTCCAAAGTTTTATTTTTGAGGTTTTTTTGGCTAATTTTCTGATTGGGTTGTTTGTTTCCTTATTGTTGAGTTTAGAGAATTCTTTATATATTCTGGATACAAGTGCTTTATTAGATAAATGATCTATATATATTTCCTCCACTCTCTGGCTTGTCTTTTTATCCACTTAACAGTGTCTTTCACAGAGAAAATTTATTTTATTTAGATTTTATTGAGTTTTTTTTCTTTATTATGTCTTTGGTGTCATATCTAAGAACTTATGTCAAAGAAGTCTTCACCTGACCTTAGATCATGAAGATTTTTTCTCTATTTTCTTCTAAAAGTTTTATAGTTTTATGTTTTATATTTGATATTCATGATTCATTTTGAGTTAATTTTTGAATAAGATGTGAGGTTTACATCAAAGATTTATTTTTTTTCCCTTTGAATGTCTGATTGTTCCAATGCATTTTGTTGAAAAGGCTAGTTTTCCTCCATTGAATTGCTTGTTTACCTTTTTCAAAGTCAGCTGTATGTCTTTGGGACTATATTTGGGCTCTCTCTTCATTTCCATTGGCCAATATCTCTATCCTTCCACCAATACTACCATACTTTTTCAATTACTATAGCTATATAGCATGTATTCTCAGTGGGATTGATATTGCCTTCAAAGGAGCAAAAATTTGTTCTTACTAGGTGAAAAACCTTAGATGCTGCAATTGTTGTAGCCCTCTAAAGGGCCATGGTATGTAAACAGGTATACAGTATATCTGTGGCATTAAAATTTTATGTGTAGGGAGCAGTTATGAGAAAAATTGTCTAGGCAGTTTCCTTAGGGAAGTGATAGTGGCAAAAAGGATTGAGAAACGCTTCTATATATACGTTAAATATCCCTTATATGAAATGTTTGCGACCAGATGTGTTTCGGATTTTGGCTTCTTTCATATTTTGAAGTATTTGAAGAATACATTACAGATGAACATCACTAATCCCAGAATTCGAAATGCTCTGATGAGCATTTCTTTTGAGTGTCATGTTGAAGCTCAAAAAATTTCAGATTTTGGAGCATTTTGGATTTGGGTTTTTGAATAAGTATGTTCAACTTGTAGTAAGTCTTAAAATCAAGTAGTATGATTCCTCCAACTTTATTCTACCTTTTCAAAATTGTTTTGGCTATTTCAGTGCCTTTGCCTTTCCATATAAATTTTAGGTTGAGCTTTTCTGTATCCTCAAAGAATACTACTGGAATTTTAGTAAGAAATGTGATTCACATTTTTAACAGATCATTCCGGCTGTGTGTAGATAATGAGTAGGCAAGAGTGAAATTCAGGAGACCAGTTAGGAGGGAATGCTGTCCTCAGGAAAGGGATATATTGGTTGGTGGGTTTAGATTAGGAGTAGTGGTAGTGGAAATAAAGAGAATGAACCAGATGTGGGGTATATTTATGATGTAGAGCAGAGAAGACTATTTGTTGAAGAATTGATTGCAGGGTGCTAAGATAAGAGATGACTCCAGAAAGATTCCCAGATTTTGGCACTGAGCAACTCAATAGAGAGGTGATAGCTATTTACTAAGTGTTGGAAACTGATGGAAGATTAAATTTTGAGGGAGAGAATGTGGAGAGGAGAAATTAAGATTTTGTTTGTTCTCTGTGTGGTGACAGCTGAGATGTCTGGTAAACATTTTTGTGGAGATGTCCAATGAACAGATAGATATGTGAGTCTGAATTCTGGGAAGACATGAAAATCTTGAGATATGGATTTGGGAGATGTCAATACATGGGTGGTGTTGGATTTGGAAACATGTAAATAGGGGGCAAGGTAGAACCCCAAGACAACCTTAACATGTAGAGATTGATAAATAAGGGTTTAATATCCTTAGTATTTGAGGATTCAGACAAATCAGTAAGAAAGATGAACACAATGTAAAAATGGCTGAAGGACATAAACCACCAATTCCCAAAAAGTATTTTAGGTGGTTAATAATTATGTGCAGAATGACCTCATTTGCAATCTAAGGAATAATATTAAAGCAACTTTTTTTTTTAACCAAATTGTCAAAGATTAAAAAAAATAATAAAACTGGGCATTGACAGAGTCCAGGGAGATGGATATTTTCATATAGTTTTGGTGGGAATATAAATTGGTATAATCCTTTTGGCATTCATTTTGGCAATATTTACCAAAAGTCTAAATGTGTTCTTGCAGCTTAATTTAAGTTTTTTTCTCTTTCTGAAAGCCTATATGGTTCTTTTGTCCTTTACAGTTTTTTACTTTCTCTGTCAGTGATGCATCAAAATAGATTTAAATGTGGATAGTTCATTGAATGCAAAGTCATTATTCTATGTCTACATATATTTTCTGAAGATTGGAATAGTTTTTTATATTTCTGTGTTTACTGTGTATTGCTATTCATTTCTTTTACTTTTGAATACCTTTCAGTTTTCTTTTTCTTATGGATAGAGAATTGATTCTACCTTCCAGTCATCACTAGTGTTGTTTATACCTAGTGCAGAGAACTTTATTTATAATAAATTATGTGATGTTCATTTTTTTTATGAATTAAATGGAAAGCAGGATATGATTTCTCCATTTTGCCCACATTAAAACTTCTAGGACAAACAAATTCAGATTATGATGAAGACCTTTAATCTCAGTAAGTGTTAAAACTAAGAAATTTGTTTTGGTAAATAAGTAGTTTTTATTCTTTAAAAAATTGCCAGTGTTAACTCTTTCTGTCTATCCTGTATTCCTAAATGATGAATTAAATAAACATAGCTATTTCTACAAAGTGATTACTGAGTGAATGTGGGCACATTAGTAGATTAAAAGGTTTCCTTCTTAATTTTATGTCAGTTTATCTATTGTTAAGTAAATTATGGTGTAAAAGTGAGGTTTAAAAAGTCCTCATCCTCCCCATTGTGGGATATTACTATAATGTTTGTTTCAACTTTATGCATCATAACCAGGTAAAAAGCAAAACTTTTTTAAGAGAATGAAGTAAAATTTAACTATAAGAGGAGATTCAACTAGCACATTCATTTTGTGTTGCTCATAAAGACTTTTGTTTACTTTTAAATAGAAAGTGGTTTTATTTAATAGAAAAAGCCACATATCTGTTAATTAATAGGCATTTCCACCTCATCCTTAGCTAAATTATTATTTAATTTGATTTACTGACTTGTGGCCAGAACAGATGTTTAGCTTAATGGAAGAGAGGAAAAAAAAAAAAAAATTAAATATGTTGATCCACAGAGCCACCTCCAAATTTTTTTCATTGTAGAATACAAGAAAAGTTCAAAAACATCTTTCCTACTATTTGCAAGTAGTACACCAGAGCTTAGTGTTTTATTTTCTACACATTTATCTTTAGATTTATTTTAAGTTTTAGAAGTACAGTTAAAATAAATACATAAAGAATGAATGTTGCAATATTTAGGGAATCTTCAGTCTTAAAAGTTTGTGAATGAATTCATGTGTTTACATTAATGTGCTAAGTTATTTTAGTCCTTTATGAAAATCACACATTTTAAACAATGTATTAGGGACATGAAATTGCTCAAGATAAATAATAATTCTTTTATTTAATCTCTTATTATACAAATGTGCTTTCAAGACATTGACAGTTAAGAATGTTACCAATGTGTAAGTCCACTTTTAATCTGTATATTTTCTTTTATTTCTTTTATTTTTTATTTTTGGGCAGCTGGCTGGTGCAGGAATCTGACCCCTTGACCTTGGTGTTACAACACTGCACTCTAAACAACTGAGCTAACAGGCCAGCACCTTGAACATTTTAATTGAAACATTTTTTCTTTTTGGTCAAGGTTGTTTGTAACTCTTAATAAGAGAGGATTAGCAGTCTGTGATATTTTTTCTCTTCATCGTATTTTAGGGATTGACTAGCTCAATGAAGATGACTGAGTTGTGTAGATTATGATGCTCTGGTGACTCAGCCACGTATATTCTGATAACATTAATATTAATACTTAGAATTTAATAGGACTATCAAACATCCAGTACTAGCTCTCTTAAATGTTCCAGTTTGGTTAGTAAGGTTAAAAAAAATTTTTTTTTTATTGTAATGTTTAATATTTATTGATTCCTTCCTTCAGTAGCTACTTATTAAGTACCTACTGTATGCCAAGCTCTATTATAAATGCTAGGAATACATGTGTAAACAAAACAGTAATCTCTGCTCTGAAGAAGCTTACTATTCTGGTGGAAGACTGACAGTAAAGCAAGATTAATATGTAAAATATACCATGTTGCATAGTAATAAGTGCTATGGAGAAAAATAAAGGATGGGAGAAGGATAGGAAGTGAATTAAGGAGGGCGTTACGATTTTAGGACAGAAGGAAAGGCCTCAATGAGAAGGTGTGAAGTAGAAAAGGCCTCATTTGTAAAGTAAAAATCTCCTTTGTTAGAACTCCAGTGTGTTGCAATAACATACTAGATTAGTGTTGAATTTTAGCATTCTTCTAATTATATACCAGTAAGAACATTGAAAAATACCTAATGTCCTGAAACTGGCATCACCATATATTTAGTGTATACTGTTAGCATAACTTACTATTTTATTATTTTAAAGGGTAAATTTTTTGTTTCATATTTTAGCTCTACCATTTTTCTTATCTCCTGCAGCAACAAATGTGTAATTTGGTTGATTTTATCTCTGTAGTAAAATGGAAATCAAATTCTATTAACATGTAGGTTCTAATGTGCTAAAATACATTTTAAATCCTATGGTGTTGTGAATACTTGTACAGGATATCAACTTACTTATTCTAATTTTTTTTAATGCAGTTTACATACATAGTACTATTATTTGTCAACTTTTCCTAACTCTTTTACAAATGCTAGTAAATGGGAAAAGCTGAGTAGTTTCTTTCACACTATTTTTGTACTTATTGATTCTTCCCCTAAAATCTGTTTTTAGCTTATTGCTTAGGCAAACTTGTTTTTATTATTTGAAAATAAGAGCATAAGAATATTAATACTAATACCATTTCCTTACATTCTTAGATTTTAATCCTGCTATTAAGACACTTTAAAATATATTTTATTAGCACCACGCTCTAACCGACTGAGCTAACCGGCCGCCTGTTTAAAATATATTTTAGAATAGGATTTATTGTAGTTTTTATTTTTTAAGTATAGGTCTGGGAAGAGAGAATGACTTAGCATGCCTGTCTCCTAAAACTTTTCTGGGCGATGACTCGATCTAGCTGTCAGTTGGGTGGTATAATCACCTAGCAGTGGAGTGGCAATAGGCTTCATGCTCTCCTGCTCCCACTGGAGTGATGGTGCTTGTTGAAGGCAGTATGGGAACCCCTTGCAGTGATATCCATATTTCAGTAGTATGATATAGTCATTCACACCCTAAATGTGCTGGGACAGAAAAAGCATAAACCATTTTCTGTATAGAAGTTAGTCTTGCAAAAATCGATTTTATTTTTAATTTATACTCGTATTTCTCACAGTAGTATAGAAGCTGTTATTTCAAGACCCTTGTGATATTATTACATAGGTTTTATAATCATCTAAGCCATTCCATTATTGTAAAGTTCATTGCAACACCAATTTAGATTTAATTATAGAAATAGATGTACTGCAACATATTCCATTTCTGTTTCTCAACAGAAAGTCCACCTCATGCTCTTTTAATATCACCACTAAGTTGTATTCTTCTGTATAGTACTTTTACATTTTTTTTAATTGGTAATAATGTGAAATAAACGGTGGGTACCTAATGTTTTCTAAGGGATTGGATGAATGCAGAAATAGTTACCGTTACCCAATTTACCTATTTTAGGAAGACTTCCTGCCTGAAGTCATGTTTTAAGTGAGTTGAAGAAAATAGCTTGGCTAGTCAGGTTTTGTGGGCAGCCTAAAAAAGGTCAGAAGTCTTGACTGAGGGGAAAAACAAAAATTTAGTAAAAGAATATGATAGCAGAGTGAACGAATGAACACATTTTTTAGTATGAACTGTAAGAAGGTCTGCAAAGTTAGACTAAAGTGACAGATTATGGGGGAAATAAGTGACTGAGTGACACAGCTCATTTTACAGCTACATTTCAGATTGAATGTGAATGGGTAAGGTGGATCAAAAATGAGATGAGTAACTAAATTCTTTATGTAAAACATTTATTCTTTTAGTGTACTTCTTTTTCTGTACAATAAGTTATATATCCTAATAAAAATTAAAGAGCAAGTTGTGTTTGGAAGATCAGGTCATCGTAACTCATTGACATTAGGCCACATAACTGAATAATGTCTTCCTTCAGTGAAATACATCAAATGAGATCAACAATTATGACTCATAAACATGCCTCGCAGGCATAAAACAGCAGGGAATTAGCATGTGAGGCTGATAAATATGCATGTAAATAAGCTCCCAAAGGAATAACATGGGTTTGATTGATAGGTTTAGAATTGGAACATATGTAAACCCCTTTATTCCTCATTCTGGTGTAGCTAAGTAAAGATGCGTTTTACTT
This sequence comes from Cynocephalus volans, assembly GCF_027409185.1. Lineage (NCBI taxonomy): Eukaryota > Metazoa > Chordata > Mammalia > Dermoptera > Cynocephalidae > Cynocephalus > Cynocephalus volans. The sequence goes on along the minus strand of NC_084470.1, from coordinate 30,501,623 downwards.
GTTAAAAAGTTTCAATAACTTTGTAAATCTTAATGCCACATCTGTTTTTTTTTGTTTGTTTTTTTTTTTCTCTTGTGCATGTCACTTGTAAGATTAATTGAAGTGTCTACAGGCTGGATGGCCCTCCTCACATAAAGTAAATGATGAAATGTGAATGAGCGGCTATGCATATGGGGCTAGAAATGGGGTAAGAATCTATGGGAATTTGTTTTTGCATTGTAAAATGATGTATGGTTATAAGAAATTTCTTTTGGAAATAAAGGTATGACATAGCAGATGACTCTGGCTCTCACAATAATATTTCATATCCTTTTTTTTACATTGTAGCTCCTAAAAAGCAATTTCTGTTTCTTTGCTGATTTCATACTACTGCTTTGGTAGTCCATAATTAAAATGTATCTTTTTAATAATTTTCTTCAGTTCTTTATACATATGCTTATTCTAGCCCTTCCAAGTCAGTATGCATAAACTGTTGTGGAACCATATTAGAACGTGCATTTTTAAATGCTAATCAGGTATTCATGGGGACTCCAGTTTTGCGTCCATGCCTCTCAACCACCACATGAATCAAGTCATTTCAAGTAAATGGAAGAAGAAATGTAGCTTTTGATTTTCTGGTGCAGAGTCTTAAGAATTATTGCTGTGGAGGGCCCAGGAATTTGCTAACTGAAGGCATTATGGGATAGGGAAGTGCTTTTCTATCTCCCTTTAGTAATAAACTAGTGAATTAGAAGCAGCATTAGCTTAATACCATGAAAGAACCTGTAGTTTAAAAGGAGCCATGTTTCTACTTGGTGAGACAGGGCTAGCTAGATTCTCTGCAGCCTGCATCCATCATTCTGCAGGTCACGGTTGTTGATCATTAAGCATTAGGCCTTCTGAGTCCTACAGCTAGTGCTTTAGGTGTTTGAAATGTATTAGTGAACAAAACAAACAAAAGATCCCTGCCCTCATGGAGCTTACAATCTAACAGAGGGGGACAGTAAATAATAAATATAATAAAGAATTAAAATAGTGTCTTAGAAAATGATAATTGTTTGGAAAAAAACAAATCTTACAATTTAAGGGGATTAATAGTGTATGTATGCGTTGAGAGGTTGCTGAATTAAATATAGAGATACATCTAATTGAAAAAAAATTGAGCTCAGACTTAAAGGAGGTGAAGGAGTAATTGTGTGAATATTGGCACAAGGATATTTCAAGCTGAGGAAACAGCAAGTGCAGAGAGCCTAGGGTAGGAGCTGCCAGACATGTTCTGTGGGTAAAGTGAAGATAAAGGGATGTAAGTTAATGTGACAGTCTTCTCCTTTCTAACTCTCCATGGATGTTAAACTCCTTTAAGTGTTCCTAAATGTCTACACTAGATCCAGGCTGACAGAATTGCCATCTGCAATGGTTTTGCTGCTGGGTACCTCTGACTTTTTGATCTTTCTTCCCTTTAAGCTTTTTGCATTTGGCACTTCATTTATTTTATGCTGTTTATTGAAAATGTATGTTTCCTTTTAACATTATTTTTTTCTTTATTTAGTCTCTATCTTCACTTTAATATAGTTAGATCAAGTCAAGGTTAAAGGCAGGATTTTATTTAGTATATAAGAAACAGTTATAGAAGAGAACAGATTCAGCTAGAGAGTGCAGAATATAAATTTTGAAAATAAAGAGTACCAGGCAAATCAGTTGTTAACATAAAGAACTTAGGTCCAAGGTTTACAAAACGTGTATTATATTTTCCTTTCTTCCATTCTTCCTTCTTACCTTGCCCCTGAGGGTGTTGGGGGTGGGGAGTCATCATGGTAACTAGGAAACTCCACTGGTATTTAGTAAATAAGTGCTAAATGCTGTGTAGTACACCAAGCAATGCCGTATGATAGAGAACTATGTTTGCCCGCATGCTCACATAGCTATACCACTGAGAACACTGCAGCAAAGATACTGAGGACCAGGCTGGTCCCAGTTAGCAACATAGAGTCCTGTAGAGCTTAGAAGGCAGTTATCTGGCAGAGTGAAGACTATGCGAGTCAACAAGTGCAGCAAAGGGAGTTTTCTATCCTACTGAGCTGGAAAGTCTGGCTGTTTATGCTCCTTGCTGTTGTGGGAAGCAGAGGCTTCCAGATAAGGGTATATGTTTATATACACACATCCAAGTAAAGGCAGAGCCTTGAAGATAGATACTCAGAAGATCGTGTTAGCCTCAAAGCTGGAGGAAGATTGATAATTTAAACAAATAGTTACACAAGTGCCATGAGAATTTCATGTTAAGGTGATCTGGTACTAGTTAATGAAGCCATCTTCAGGAATGCTTCGTTTAAATGTATATATGGCTTGGATAGGCATTCTGATAAGTACGGATTGGTTGTTTTGTTTTTAAAGTAGCAAATTTATTTTTAAAAACTTTGTAACATATTTTCCTCTACAAATTCTCTTAGAAATGGGAATTTTAATTCCCAGGGTAAGCCCACAGAAGTGAATAATAGCTATAGGTACCTTTTCTGGATTAGCTTAGGAGTGAAACAGACTTACTCATACTAAAATTTCTATAATTACTTAGAACCAAAATTGTATGGAAAATGGAGAAATAAATATTTGGAAAATCTTAAAGTAGAGTATTTGATACAAGCAGTAAGTCCCATGTGTGTTTTGAATGTTTCTGGATTTCCAGCACCAGCATACATAACACTAAATGATTATTTGTAAGTTAATGAAAGACACCAGAGATATAGCCTTAGGTTCCTGGCCAGGACAAAAGGTTTAGCACTGTGGGTTGCATAATTCTCATGCTCTCAAGAAAGAAAGTAACAATCCCATGTAAAACAATTTACTGGAAGAAAAAAAATTTTTCTAAGAATGAAATTATTTCTTGATATTAATTTCAAAAGGATTTAATCAAATGGGGTTTCGTGTAATAATCAATGATCTTAGGTAAAGGTTATTGATAAGTATATTTTTAAGAAAATGCATAAATATTTTTCTTTTTTCGGGTGTGGGGGTGAGTAGCTGGCTGATATGGGGATCTGAACCCTTGACCTTGTTGTTATCAACACTGCACCCTAAGCAACTGAGCTAACCAGCCAGCCCTTATTTGTAAAATATTGCCTAATTATTAATTTTTCTCTAATCTTGAATAAATTTAACTTTTTGAGTCTATACTAGAGTATCATGCCACAGAAGATGTCAGAGATCACTTTAACTGGAAAATATGAGGAGAAAGTCTTTATCAGTTGTAAGGTGACTCTATTCTGTCTAACATCCAAAATTGAAGGTGAAGTTAGGAGGTGAAGTAACATCACCTATTGGGCTGAGCAGAAGGAGTTGGTTAAAAATATCTTCCTACAGGAATTGCCCTGCTGTCACATGAAAAAAAAAAAATTCTGCTTTTGATCTTTAAAATTTTTTTTTTTTTAATTTTATTTTGTCGATATACATTGTGGCTGATTATTGCTCCCCATCACCAAAACCTCCCTCCCTTCTCCCTCCCCCACTCCCCTAAAATTTTTTTTTTGAAATGGAGAAACCATTCTTAGTTCATGGACCATACAAAAACAGTTTTAGGGCTGGCCAGTTAGCTCAGTTGGTTAGAGCGCTGCCTTGTAACACCCAAGCCAAAAACAGTTTTAGTTTCTGGAGTCCTCGTCCTCATCTAGACTTCTTCAGGAAGAATCACATAATACTGGTAATGGAAGAAGATGAGAAAATAGGTGATTCTTGTATGGTTTTAATCAGGTGGTGGGGATGGAAACCAAAAATGTCAAATGAGCGAATAAGCAAATGAGAAATGGAAGCAGTGTCTATAAATCACTGTTTTAAGTAGTAGTGAAATAAGGTTAGAAAATGCTCTAGCTCTAGAAGGGACTAATTCCAATTGGCTAAGGGACCCAATTTCCATTGAAAGTGGAAGGAATCAACAAAAAGGAAGGATTTAAAGTATATGTAGAAAGAAGTACTTAGAAAATAATGTCCCAGTAAAGAAGAAAGGAGAGAATAAAACAGGTAATCAAGAGAGACCCTTCTTCCTCTGAGATAGGAGACAAGCAGAAGAATATGAATGAATATTTAGAGAAGTTTTGAGCAATAAGAAGTAAATGATAACATCTTGTTTTGGGGGTGGAGCATTTAGTTGGGAAAAGCAGCAATGTTGTCTGATGACCTTGATTTTAGTGTGTTTATTAAGAGTAGGGAGGACTAGTGTAGATTGGGAATTTGAGAAATATTGTGTGAATTAAGTTAATTATAAAATCACCAACAGCTGTGAGAAGGGATAACATTGCATGAAATTTTGTGGACCCCTTTGTCTGCAATGACCGGGGCTGGGAAGTGTAATTGTTCAAATATTTATTTCAAGGTTGACGCTAGGATGAGGTGAATAAAAGGGTCAATATTACTGATTTTTCCTTAGTCTCAGGCTCCATTGTCACTTGGGATGGCAATATTATTGATTCGGTCTTCATTTCAAATTTTTTTTTAATCATTCATACATTATTATAAGATTTTGTTTTATTTTTCTTTTTATTTAATATTTCAGTAGAAAATTAGTTTCTCAACATAGAAACAAAGGGAAAAAATCACAAATTAAATTTAAAGTCAATTGATAAGGAACCAATCATGGCTAATAAGCATATTCTAAGATGTTGTTGGGGGCATGGGGGAGCCAGAGCAGGGCTGGCCCTCAGCACCTGTCTCAGGACCCAGAGTGGCTGGCTCTGTTGCTTGCCTAGTTGTGGGTGGTGGCAGGGCTTGAGGCCCACAGCCCCTGTCTCAGGACCCCTGCTGGCTGGCTCTGTTGCTTGCTTGGTTGTGGACAGTGGAGGGACTTGAGGCCCACAGTCTCTGTCTCAGGACCCCTGGTGGCTGGCTCCGTTGCTTGCCTGTTTGTGGGCATTGGTGGGGCTTAAAGCCCACCTCAAATTTTGATATTTTCTTAAGCATGGATTTGGGGGCATATATTTGAATTTTGAAAAATATTGCATTATAACATTTTTTTATGTTAACTTTTCAGTTTTTGACACCCCCTTAAATGTTATGGCTAAGGTAAGTTCCTAACTTGCCTCACTCACTTCACCCTAATTCCAGTCCTAATTTGTTGAACAGTGAGGTCTCCCAGGGTTGACGGTTGACTTGAGGAACATAGCTCATGATCAGAGAAATCACAAATACCGGATCTTAAGCAGTGGCAGTTTGAGATGATGGACCACCGTTTCCAATGCACTGGAACCCAGAAGTAGGCAAATAGGGACCAGCAAATTAAAGAATGAGCAAGCTTTTGACACTCACTCCATGTTTTCTCATCTACCATCAGAATGCTTATAGAAATAGAGATGCAAAATTAAGCATGGGTGGAATCCAGAATATTTATCAGTAATCTGCTGACACCAGGAAGAATTTCTACAAACTAAAATGCAAATGGTTTAGAGAGCAAGATATAATGGTGGAAAGGGGGTTTTTTGTTTTTTGTTTTAAACCCATTGATTGCCTGTACTTTTGAGATACCAAGTTTTTAAGAAAAGGAAGGCATTTCCTGCTCTGAGGAAGAGGATTGTTTGGTGACCACACTGACTCCTTACCCACAACTATTCATTCACCCTTTAGTGCCTTGCTTTATTCAGAAGTGAAGTTCCTGATGATGTATGTAATGTGGCCAAGGTAAAGAAGATAGGTCATGGCACATTTCATTCTGAAACAGGAAAATTAATGCCAGGAAGGTACATAGATACCATGGGATGGATCTATGCTGTCTGGCATTGCATTTTTATTGTTATGCCTTTAAGGAGAAGATCTGCTTCAGTTTATCCAAGATTTCTTTATAGGCAGGCAAGCAGTGGAATCCAGGTGAGCTTTTCTCTTTCCTTTAGAGCCATAGTAAGCAAATGAAAGCTAATATATTAGAAGTTTGGCCAAGATCTTAAGACCTGAAAGATTTAAATACAAATATGTGGGAATGAAGAAAACCAGGAAATTAATTCACCACCGTTATCCTCTTCTCTCCCAATTTATTTGGAAAGAGCAGAGCTGACTTTTTCGAGAATGAATAAACAGTCAAACAAAACCCAAATGGCTCAATTGAATAAAATAAGGGAAACGTTTTTCGTAGTGGAGAGAGGAAAGACATAGTTTTGGAAAAGATTAAAATCTAGGAAAAATAAGTATATTTTATTAAAATATACTTTTTATTTTCAATAAGGAAACATGTTTTAAAACAAAGCATGAAAGATGTTAAAAGACTGAGTTGAAAAGAAATTTCGTTGAGATACAGGAAAAGATTAAGAGGGAGCTGGAAAGAAAAAATGATAAGAAACTAAAATGTGATATCAGAAATGAAATAGTTCTGAGAAGCAGTAAAGAAAAGAATCCCAAAGCAGAAATTTAAAGCATATAAGGGAGGGCAGATTGAGGGGACAGCATAAAATGAGGTGATGTATGTAATGAAAGCTAAAGTCCCTTCCAGAACACTGAGATAGAAAGGGGGTCAAAGAAGATGGGAGACCAGTTCACAAAGACCTTTGATTCTTTGATTGGGGAGTTTAGATTTAAATTAGTAATCAGGTAAAACAAAACAAAACAAAACACATACACACCATGCAAGTCCTTGATCGATGTCTTATCTTGACAAACATGATTATTTATATGAAGATTATTCTGGTGGTTATTCTTAAAGCTATTAAGGGAGACAACAGAAGGAGATACGAAACTTCTGAGAAGTAACAGTCCATGTGTTAGGCTATGGAGTGATGTCTTTGCAGATGAAGAGCAGTGTAGGCAGCTTGAAGCATTGTGGACCATAAATCAGCACACACAGTAACTATTGGATATATCTTCTAAGTCTTGGATTTGAGAGAAGCCTAATGGAAATGGAAGGAGACTTTAAACCAGACAGAGGTTGAAAGTATGCATGTACATGCCTGTGTGTGTGTCTGTATATAAAGAAAACATGAATAGTTACCCTCACTAGAAATGAAGTTAAACTGCACTTGCATTATTGCATTGGTATTAACATGCCTGAGAATAATACATACTGTAAACTACTAATTATACTGCCTTGTCCTATACTGTGCTTGAATCAACTTACTGTAAGATCTTATTTTCTGTGCTTTATTTGCAAGTTAACATTTTAATAATTATCATAAATAGTCACCAGATTTGCATATTGTGGTTCATAATCCAACTGTTCTATGGATCAACCACAATTCTCTTATTATTCATGCCAAGACTTCTATATCAGTCTGAATAATCTATCCTAGACTGCGTTTCTGTTTCCAGTTCTCTGAGCTTTTTATAACTCTAAATATAGTGCTTTTTTAATCAAAAGATTGAATCATGCATATGCTAGTATAATAATCTCTCTGACCTATTATTATATTGAAGCTAATTTTTATTATTGTGTGATTACCAACATTTCTATGTAGTATCTTTTTTTAAAAAATCTTTATAACCCTATCAGTTTGGTAGTCAAGTTTTATTCAAGTGATCCCATTTTCTGTTCCTTCAGAATATGTATCAGAATAGGCAATAGTGAGCCTGTCTAATGAGACCTGAAAAAGGTAACAGATTACCTTTTGAGAGGCAAATATATACATCTGCATGTAAAGTGTGTGTAAAATAGATAACATAGTAGAAATGATCATGTTAAAGAGGCAAAATGGCTAAGACCAGATCGTGAACTTGGCTATAAGGTAACAATTTAGAGAAAAACTGAATCTGTGTGAAGGAGGAGTGGCTAGAAATGGAAAGGAATGAATATTGGTAATAACCGTTTGAGCATTATAAGGAGCAATTGTTTGAGAAAGGCATAGTGTTTCCAGCATTTATCTCCAAAGATGTGGAAGAGTGAGTGAATCGAGGTAGAAGAATTTGAAACCATTAATATTAGATTCTTACTTTGGTTTTTTTTTGTTTGTTTGTTTGTTTTGTCAATTTAACTTCTGAAAGCTTGACTTCCTGGGTAGTTTTTACATGTCGAGGCCATAGATATTAGACTCTTATAAATATCTGATTCTCTTCACAGATTTTCTTTAGGGCTCCCCATAACTCATTCATTAACTGGCATATATACTTTAATTCCTCACATGAACAGAATTGGCTTGAAGTACCTGATTCCAGTAGAATCTGATGTACTGAAAGGTTCAGCCTTTACAATATAAAGACTAACTACTTATCAGAGCACTAGAGGTACAAATATGAAATAGACCACATTCCATGAAGGCTATCTTTATGTAATATATTCCTGTCATTTAGTATTATATAATCATATATATTCTGCTGGATTTTTATTTTCTTCCTGTCCTTGTCTGCTATTTGCTATAATCTTGTAGGGTCATATTTGCAAAGAAAAGTCCATTTTTTTCCTGAGGTACTGTACCTTCAATTCATTTATCTGTTAATAATAAATAGTGAATTTTATTCGTTGACCCAGGCCTTACATCTCTCCTTAAATACATAGAACTGCAGTATATTAAGTATACTCTATAATATTTTTTTTAATGTTTGTTATATTCTTTGTAAGAAAGTATTATTGAAATAAGAAATAGTCTTTCTAGTACTCATATCTGTATTCTCTATAGTGCTGCACAAAGTGAAGTTGTTAAATTACACTACAGTATTTGAACTTAACTGGAAATAAATATAATCATGAAGTATTTTTCCCTGACCTAAGTGTATTCACCTTTTGCTTAGAAATTGGCCCAGCTTGTCTTGGTGTGGGGTTTGGTATGGCTAAACATTAGATAGCTGCTTAAATTTGGCAGAATGAAGGAATCAGCTTCTGGCCCAATGTGTTCAAAGTGGTCAGCTTTAGTTAAGACAGTTTTTGAGTGAGTGAGTTGAAGTGGGAAGTTGTGATGGTGTGTTAGTTTGTTTCTGTTGCTTATAACAGAACACCTGGAACTGGATAATTTATAAAGAAATAAAATTTATTTCTTACAGTTTGAAGAACTGGGGGTACAGGGAACACATCTGGTAAGAGCCTTCTTTTTGATAGGAACTCTACACAGAGTCTCCTGATGACCAGCTTATTACATGGTGAGAAATAGCTGAGCAGGAGAGCTAACTGCAGTGGCTCTCCTTATAAAGCCATCAGAACCACCCCCTGACCACCCATTAAACCATCCGCCCATTACTCCGTGAATGCATCAGTCCATTCATGAGGGCACAGTCCTCACAATCCAGTCTCCTCTTAAAGGTCCCACCTATCAAATACCATAATTGTATTTCCACCCTCATAACATTGTTACAGTGAAGATCAAGTTTCCAATACATTAACTTTTGGGGGACACATTTGACCCATAGCAGATGGTAAACTTTGAAAATCATAATATATAAAGTTAAATCATTGGGATGACTTCTGGTTTCTGATTAGAGATGTAGAGAGCTAGAAAGAACATCTCTCCCAACCTTACAACAATAAAAATAACTATACAAATACCAAATTCACAACTTCTCTTAAACCCACTGAGTGCTGAAATTGCAGAGCAATGAGCTGACCCGAAATCTAGAGAGAGACACACACCTGGAAAGAGAGGCATTGTGCAAATACTGACTTACCTGTATAAACACAGGTGGATACCTATAGAAAGAGATTAACTAAGGAGATCATTGCATTGGTGCAGGCCAAGTATGTACTGATGAGAAAAGAAAAAGCTGGGAGCTGCAAATATAGGGGGGATGCACACCCTCTTGCAGACTTTTCATTCATAAACCCCATCAGCCAATCCACAAAAAAAAAAGTGTGTGTGTGTGTGTGTGTGTGTGTGTGTGTGTGTGTGTGTGTAACAACCACAGCAGGAGGGGTAATAAACTCCACCTGGACTCATCTCTCTCTTTTCTCTTATGGGACAAAGCCATATTCTGTCAGGAAAGCTACAATAATCACTATTACCCTTAGGGCACTGTTGTAATTTCTTTTCAGATGGGGAATGGGAACAAGGAATAAAAAACCCTCAACCCCTGGGAAAGGGGCAGAAATATCTACAGAGATCAGAACTGTACCACAAGAGGAGAAGGATCGCTGAGAAGGCAATACACCTGAGACCTAGGAGCACATACTTAGGCTGAATCAGAAGATCAAGGAACATCCTCCCCCATTTCTCACTCCCTACTGCCAGTATAACAAGTGTCAAGTAATAAATTGCAAAAGAGAGAACTTCTTTGAGTACAAAGGGAAGAATTATGACTGAGTGTGGAGTGGTTATTAGAATGAGAAAGATAATCCTTGGACAAACTAAATCCTGCCACCCAAACACAAGGTATCACTATAGGAATTGCAGCCTGTAGTGCCCTGAGGGTAACCATAGCAACAACAAACCTCAAACCCAGCTCTTCTAATTATATTAACTTAACCTCCTGTGCTAAACTCTTAGCAGAAGGAAACGTGTGCCCATTTCCAAGCAATAAAATATTTCCTTAGCCTAGAGACTATAATATGCCTGATGACAGTAATGCACAATAACTTCAACAAAAAATTACAAAGCATATGAACAGGCAGAAAAACTCCACCACACTCAAAGGAGACAAAATCAGAACCAGAGCACAAATGCAGATATAACACAGATGTTGAACTGTCTCATAAAGATTCTTAAATAACTATGATTAATACGTTAAAGATTCTGATGGAAAAGCTGGGAAACATGCAAGATCAGAAGGTTAATTTTGGCAGAGAAATGAAAATTATATCTGAATCAAATGGAAGTCCTAAAATGTAAAACACAGTAAGAGAGATGGAGAATGCCAATGACAGGGTCATCAGTAGAACTGACACACAAGAGAAGAATGTAGCGAACTGGAAGATAGGTCGATAGAAATTACCCAAACTGAAACACAGAGAAGAATGAACCAAACAGAACACCCAAGAACCATGAGAAAATATCAGATAGTGTGTGCATGTAATCGGAATCCTGGAGGAAGAGAGAGAGAAAGGGGCAGAAGAATTATTTGAAGAAATAATGGCTGATAATATTCCAAAGTTAATGACAGACCCTACACCACAGATTTAAGAAGTTCAGAGAACACAATATAGAAAACAAAAATAAATTTTAAAAAACCAACAACGTGGCATATCATATTAAAAGATAAAAGCCAAACACAAAATCCTAAGGCAATCAGAGAAAAATTATTATATATTGTTCTAGTAACAGTAGAATACTAATACAAAAGATGCTATATACAGAAAAAAGAAATAGGACAGATTTCAGAAATCTTGCAAGCTGGAAGGACATGGAGTGACATCTTTAATGTGCTGAAAGGTCAAACAAACAAAAAAGACCCCGTTAAATCAGAATTCTATACCCAATCAAAATATCTTTCAAGTAATAAAGAAATTAAAGCTTCCAGAAAATAGAGGAGGATAGAACATTTCCCAGTTTATTTTGTAAGGCCAGCATTGCCCTAATACCAAAACCAGAAAAGAAAATTACTAAAAAAGCAAACTACACCGTAATATCTCTCAGCTTAGGTGAAGAAATTGTCAATGAAATAATAACAAAATCTATCCAGCAACATATAGAAAGAATAATATATCATGACTGAGTAGATGCACAGATGGTTCACCATTTGAAAATCAGTGTAATTTACCATAATAGAGTAATGAAGAAAAACCATATTCTTATTTCAAAAGATGGAGAAAAAACAGCTGTCAAAATGAACGATCAATTAATGAGAAAACTCTCAGCAAAGTAGGTTAATAGAACAGAACTTCCTTTACCTGTAAAGCACATCTGCAAATAACCTGTAGCTAACATCGTGCTTAATGATGAAAGATGGAATGCTTTCCCCTTACATCAAGAACAACACAAGGATGTCCTCTTCTGTCACTCCCCTTCAACATCATACTGGAAGTTCTTGCCAGTGCAATAAGAAGAAATAATAAGCATACAGATTGATTTCACTTCTCCTTTCAGCTACTGCAGTAGCTTTTCTGTTTTTCGTGGTCATACTTTTTAAAAGGTTGTTTGTTTTCTGTTATTTTTTCATTATACTCTTGTGTCTGTCCCTCTCATTCTACCTGAATGAATCTTTGCTAAGATTATCAGTGGTCTCCTTGTAATTAAATCCATTTTAAGGTTTTATCTTGACAGTAGCATTCTACGTGTTTAACTCCCTCCTCAAAATGTTCTCCTCTTTTGGCTTAATTCATGCCATTTTCTCTTGGTATTTCCTGTTACCTATACTTTTTGATATGGTCTTCAAAATTTGGAGACCTGTATGAATTTTTCACCATCCCTGCTCTTATCCTGTGCTTTAGTTACTGATACACTAATAGCTTTGAAGTGTCTGTAGTCCAGACAGCTCCTCCTGGCTTCAGATTCATGTAACTGACTTTCTAGTTTACATTTCCTCTTACAGATTTTCCAAAGTTCTCTCCAACTCAGCTTGTCTAAAACTGAATTCACGATCTTTTCTTTTAAACTCCTTTTCTGTCTTCTTAGCTCAGCGAATGACACCAATACGTATCTAGCTGTGTAAGCCAGAAACTTAGGAATCATTAGTGACATCTATCAATCACCCCTCATACCTAATTAATCATCAAATGTGATAGGTTTTTCTCCTAAATATCTCAAGAATCTTTTTCTCGTTTTTTGATCTTTACCACCACCACCGTAAAGCTACTATAGTTCTTTTTGTTGATGGGACTTGTTTCTTATAACATCATTTCATCATGTGCAGAGAGCTAGATGGACTTTGACCAAATTTGGAGTTACATTTGGGGTAAATTACTTGAGATAGCAACTGGACAGTAGCGTCCCACCCCCATCTGCGGGGGATACATTTCAAGACCTCCAGTGGATGCCCGAAACTGCACATAGTATTGAACTCAGTTGTTGTCAAATGGAACACCTTTCTGTTTGTCTTTCACTCATACAATTTATTAATGTCTTTTTTGTCTTAACTAAGGACTTATCATGTACTGTGGCCATAACTTGTAGTTAGAGGTGTAACAGCAAAACTAACATAAATTTCTTTTTCCTTCTTAATTTTACAGATAGAAGATTTGTTCTAACTGTAGATCTTAGCAACCTAAGCATGTGATTTTATTTTTTTTCCTCATTAAGTTGAGAACTTTCACCTTTTCACTTAAAGGAAGCACTTTATGGCTTCTCTTTGTCATATCTGAATTGCCAGCATCACTACTCTTGAGGTTTGGGGCCATTATTAAGTAAAATAAGGGTCATTTGAACACAAGCACTGCCGTACCAGGACAGTCAATCTAATAACCAAGATGGCTACTAAGTGACTAATGAAAAGGGAGCTTCTATAGCTTGGATACCCTGGACAAAGGGGTGATTCATGTCCAGGGCAGGATGGAGTGGGATGGTGCAAGATTTCATCATGCTATTCAGAACGGCACACAATTTAGAACTTACGAATTGTTTACTTATGTAATTTTCCATTTAATATTTACAGACTGTGGTAAACCACGAGTACCTGAAATTTTGGAAAGTTAATTCATGGATAAGAGGGGACTACAGTATCTCTTTGGGTGGAATAGGGGTTGGGGAGAAGGAGCTTAAATAGAAAAGGACATCTCAGAGAGATGCGCAATCATTCTCCAGTGAACTGGAGAGGCCTACCCTACATGTTGTCATGCCACAGAGAGAATCTCAGCCATGTCATTATGAATCTTGTATTCTTTTAAGCAATGACTAAGACCCAGAGTACAGTGGCTTTAAAAAGGCAGAAGTGTATTACTCTTAACCAAGCAGTCCTAAGCGATGAGTTCAGGTTGGTAACTCAGCTCTGCTCCGTGAAAGACCCCAGATTCTTTCCCTGTTCTTCCTCTGTCATTTCCTAGACCTGAGCTACTCAGTCTGATCTGTGGATGGGAAGCGTATGTAATTGATCCTCAGCTATATAAGTATAGAAATTGAAAGTAAACATACAAAACAGAGTAATTTTATGTCTTTTAAATCTAATAATAAAATATTGGGGCCTATGTGTTATGTCTTTTTATTCCATTCTTATAGGAACATTTTTATTGTCTTTTACAAAAGTATTGGTCTGTGGCAGATCGAAAATTTTTTTTAAAATGGCCCTTCACTAAAGATTATCCTCTTCCCTCCTCCTCCTTAAAACAACCTTATAAAAATTTAAAAACCATTCATACGAAAAGAGGCCATTGGCCTGATTTAGGCATTATTATTGGTTGTTCTGGTCTATGGAAAAGAAAGGAAACTAATACAAGGCACAAGGGGTTTTTTTTTTTAAAACAAAACAAAATGTGCCCTTACCACTTGTGCATACAGGGCTACATCTGGACATAAAGGAGCTGTGAAATATAGTCTGTAGCTGGGTTGCTCTATGCACAGCAAGAAGGGGAAGAGATTTGGGGCAACAGTCAGTATTCTGAAATACCTAAATCAAGTTTCTCAAAATGTGGATGCTCACATTTCAGTCATTTACTCAAGCTATTTCTCACATGGACAATTCTATTATAGGATGCTCTAGGGTGAGCAGCAGTAGGAGTGTATTTACTTACTGATGGTGTATAATTGTTTTTCTCTATGCCGTGAAGATACTGTATAAAATTCTATACAGCCACTGAAAGTTGTTTTATAATAGTATTAAACCATATATTGTATTCAAATTACAGAATATACAGTGCATATTGTTAAGTTTGAGGAAGTATGTCAAAATGCTAACTATGGTAGAATTATGTGTAGCTTTTTATTTTCTTCCTTATATGAATCTGTATTTGAACATTTTCCACAATAATGTTAGTTTTGTAATTTTATTAATATATTTTGATCAACCAATGTATTTCTGTATCTTGATAGCAGTGGAAAGATTTATGCACAAAGATATTTATCATAATGTTATTTAGAACAGCTAAATATTTTAAGTAAAGAATATTCACTGGTAGAAGAATGGTTAAATAAATTATAGGACTTACATTGATTATTATGTAGCCATTTAAAGTTTTGTTGTAAAGAGTTTTTAAATTAACATGGAAGACGTGTACACATATAATATATAATGAAATAATAGAACGCAAAATTGTTTATTTAGTGTGTGATTTAAATTTTATTTAAAAAAAAAGATAAAGGAAAAATATTTTCCACCATGTAATTACATTATGGGTGATTTTTCCTTTCTCTTTTTTGTTTTTCTTCTTTTTTTCTTTTTTCTACCTTTGTGCTATTTAATTTTTGTCTTATTAAGTTCTCTCAAGTGTACAACTTTTTATGTAGATGTATTGCTTTTATAGTTGGAAAAATAAAGTATTTCCAAGAAATGACATATAAGTGAATACTAGAGTGGGTTAAATTAATTTTCACACTCTTATAATATTCCCATTTTTTATTTAGGTAACCTTTACAATTACTCTTTATGCTGAGACTGTATTTGAATGCAACCGATGAAAAGACAATTAGAACACACTGATGATTTGTTTAATGTGATTCTGATAATTTTTTTGAAAAGGCTTTGAATTTTGTAGATTTCCTATCTATCTGTACTGTCCCATGGGTTCCTGAAGTTCTGTTTATTTTATTTTTTATCATATTTTTCTATTTTTTCAGATTGGATAACTTCTGTTGGTCTATATTCCAGTTCACTGATTCATTCTTCTTTCATTTCCATTTTATTATTAAACTCATCTAGTGAATTTTTAAAATTTCAAATATTGTCCTTTATAGTTCTAAAATTTCCATTTGTTTTTTTTTAAGTCTTTTTTTTTTTTTTTTACTGTGAACTTCTGTTTTTCCATTGATTTCAAGAGGTACACCATTACCTCATGGAGAAAAGTTATAGTAGCTTCCTTAAATCTTTGTTTATTCCAACATCTGGATCATCTCAGGGTTGGTATCTCTTGATTATACTGCAGCTTGAGAATCTCAGATTTTCCTGGTTCTTGACATATCAGGTAATTTTGGGCTGCAACATTTGAATATTTTGTTGTAAAATTCTAGGTGCTGTTGAATCCTCAGGAGTATTTTCTTTCCTTCCTTCCTTCCTTCCTTCTTCCCTCCCTCTCTTTCTCCTTCTCCCTCCCCTTCTCTGCCCGCCCCCCCGCCTCGCCTTTGCTACTGAGCCAAGAGGGGTTCCTCATCCACTGCCTAAATAACTATGAAGTCTCTCATGCCAAAGTTTGCAGTGTTAAAGGTTAACATCTATTTGGATGGCCATTCAAAGGAGCCGCTGTTAGCTAAAGGAGCTTTAAGACCCTGGACTCCCCGACCACTTAAAATCAGAGCATTTATAGAGTAAAATCATGAATGGAGGTACCTGGGAGCTCCGTGTGAATCTGAGTGGTCAAAAAGTATAATTATTTCTGGTCTCCTGGCTAGGATCCTCCTCAGCTCTGTCAGATCTGAAGGCCTAAGAACTTCAAAGTGGGCTTATAGTTTTTTGTTATCTACAAAGACAACTCAAAATTGGCATTACAGATGTTATCATAAGCCAGAAGGCATTTATTTGAGGAACAGACATCCTGACCTCTAAATCAAGTCTTAACCTAAGGAACAAACATCCTGACCTCCACAGCAAGTCTTAGCCCAGAGAAATTTAATCAACTCTATACTCTTTTTTTTTTTTTTTTTTTTTTTTTGTGACCAGTAAGGGGATTGCAACCCTTGGCTTGGTGTCGCCTGCACCGCGGTCAGCCAGTGAGCGCACCGGCCATTCCTATATAGGATCCGAACCCGCGGCAGGAGCGCCGCTACACTCCCAAGCACTGCACTCTCCGGAGTGCGCCACGGGGCCGGCCCCTACTCTATACTCTTAACTTATTGTTGCTACTCCTAGGAATCTAGCCCATCCTGCCTGGTCAAGCAGTTTTTCTTTAGCTGTCTCCCCCTTCCCCTAGCTGAAGCCTGCTCTGACAGGGGTCAGGGGAACAGCCAGGGGAAATTAGAGGACTCTTCCCTGGTTTCACTTTCTCTCTCCCTTTCCTCTTCCTTTGTCATTCTTTTTTTTTTTTTTTCAAGCTGGCAGTCAACCCAATAAGTTCAGACCAAAAGTTTTGACTCACCTTCTGTGTGTGGTAGTTCCAGTTTCAGTTCAGCTTTCAAATTTCTTTTTATGCTTTCTGAGTCTGCCCCTTGCATATGACCCTCAGGGGTTAGTCTGCCTCTTTGATAGTAGTCTGTATCATAGTTCAGCTCTCAGAGCTTTTACTCTGCTTCTTTGGGTATATTTTGAGCATATACAGCTTGGGAGTGAGCCTAGGATTTATGTTAGGTTTTACACAGGATTAGAGATTCTCCATGTCTAATGCTTTCTTCTATAGAATAATCCTACGCTCTGAGGCCAGTTCTGTCACAGCTTTTGCCTCTCATACTGTTGCACAGTTCCACGTGAATGAGCACTTTTTTTTTTTTTTGGCAGAGTGGTGAATAAAAATATAATGGAGATTCCACACTCACTGTTTGTACAACAGGGGCCTCTTTTTCTAGTTTTCTATCCAAAAAGCCTTTTTCCTCAGAGTTTTAGGTGCCTCCACCACTGCTACCACCTACCTGCTGTGTAGTTCTAAAACTGGGCCTGGCCTTGTTGCAAGGTTGGAAATGCAAAGAGAGGGGCAAAAGAAAGAAGATTCTTCCCACACTCTTCAGGTCACAGGGGCCCTGCTGTGGACTGAATGTCCCTCAAAACTCACTGAATCTTGACTCCCACTGAAGCAGTGCTAAGAAGGTGGGAAATCCAATTGTGGTATTTGAAAGGTGGGCTTTTAAGAGGTGATTAGATTGTTGAGGACTATGCCCTTGTGAATGGATTGATCCATTCATGGAGTAATGGATGTGGTTCTGATAGCTTTCTTAGGAGGGCACATGAGAAGGTTAGCTCACTCTTGCACAGGCCATTCTTATGATATGACACCACCAAGAAGAACACCCTCACCAAATGTGTTTCCTAAACCTTGGACTTCCCAGCCTCCAAACTGTAAGAAATAAACACCATTTCTTTACAGATTACCCATTTTCAGGTATTCTGTTACAAGCAACATACAGGACCCTTTTTACAGTCCCAGAAAAATGGGATTCTTCTAAAGTTTTTGCTCTGCATGCCTGCTAGTTAGTTCTCAGATTCAGCCTGATGTGGGCACAAAGATGGGAGATAAAAGAGAAAAAAAAAATGCCACCACCCCTGAATTCCTTTTCCAATATACCTGTTGTTGTTTATTTACTTTTCAGAGTCCTTGAGTAGAGTTTTTAAATTATAGTTCATGAGAGAGATATACTGTAATGGTGCTACATCACAGGTGGGACTGGAATTCCTAGTAGTAGTCTGTGATATGCTATTTTACCATTTCTTCTCTCTAGTTTTCATGATTCAGATGTCAGTCTTATTCAGTCAAGTTTATTTTTGATCTATGTAGAAAGCAGATTAAAATAAATGAAATTATTAATAACTGAATTAAAATAATTCTTCACCCTGCATGGAAATAAAATATTAGGAACACTAATTTACTTTTCCCACCATAGAAATAATTTCAAATCATATTCTGTTTAGAATATCCTACAATTAAGTATGCATCTGTTTCTGCCCCTTTTCTCAGGTTAGCTTACAATCCAGATCTTGTCTCTTTGCTTCCCTCTTGCCCCCTCCTTCAGTCTTCACATAGCAATCAGAATGACCTTTTCCAAACATGAGTTAATTTCTTTCATCATTTGTAAACTTTCCAGTGGCTTCTCATTGTACTTATAAAGTCTAGACTTCCTTCCTGTAAAATCCTAAATTCTTTGGCCCCTCCTCATCCTGAAGACGTCATCTCATACTATTCTAACCCTAGTCCTCCAGGCACCTTGGCCTTATTTTCTTTTCCAAAAGCCAACTTCTGCTGTGGGGGCTTTGCATGTTGTATCCTTTGCCGTAGATGTTCAAATGGCTGATTTTTTTTTTTTTTCCTTATCACTCAAATCTCGGATCAGATATTGCCTTTGTCTTAAGGGAGCACCTTTCCTCAGTCACTGAATGTCACATTAGTCTGCTATATTTTACAGGCTCTTACAATTATCTGAACTTATTGTTTGTAAATTTATTTTCTTGTGTTTTCTCCCCTTCCCCTTCACTTCATTCTCTTTTGTTCACTATAGTACTTCCAGTTCCTACTAAGTACCTGGCACATAGTAGACACTCAGTAAGTATTGGTTGAATGAGTGATTCAGATGACATTAAAATATCAGTGGGCTTTAAAAATGGTAAGTTGCCATACTTAAAATGGCATGAAAATGGTACCATCAATATTGACAGTTATTCTACCATTAATTTTTGCCTTGGAGTACCACAGAGCTTCTTGTCCACTCTCCCTTCATCCACTCCCCTGCCTTCCCCTTCACAAATTACTATACACCGAAGTTCACGTGATCATTTAAAAACTGCAGATCTTGTCCTATTCTCCTTATGTTTGAAACCCTTTCTTCACTGACTTCCTGTTGATCTTGGGATAAAGACCAAAATCCTTAACATGACATTCATAGAATTTTGGCATATGCTGAAGATCTCTAGTGGAATGCTCTTTATGATGTTTTTGGTCAGTGACCTCTCCTCTCTGATATGTTATTATGGCAAGGTGTGTAACTATGTTGTATAACATTTTTCAAAGTTGTCATCATATGTTGTTGATTTGACTATCCCTTTCCTCTACTGGATTCTCCACAAACTCAGGGGTGGATTTTGAGCTTTAGCTTACCACTGTACCATTAGCACTAGGATATTGTAGGTGCTCAACACATGACTGTTGAAAACTAAAAAGTCCTAGGAAAGCTATCACATGATCCATGTGCATGTCTAGAAGTTTGAATTAGAAAATGCATTTATTAATTAGGGCCCATTTAGAATTTCTCTATGTAACTAATAATTTGTTAGTTTAGATTAAATGTTCAGTAAATACTTTGAATTTTATTTTTAATAATCTACACGGATAGTTGAATTTTGTGAAACATTGCACATTTCCTAGCAGGTTTAAAGTAGTAGTTATTAATTTTTACATATTTGTAGGTATTATAAGGTCTAAAAATATCACCTTTAACCATAATTATACTTTGTCATAAAATGATAAATACAAATCAGTTTATGGATTTGGAAGTCTTTCTTTGAAAGCCATATTTTAGTGCAATTCTTTAATGTTATAGTCAAAACAATTTGCAGAATAAACCATTTTTGTATGAATCAATTAAAGTATTTTTGGAATTTTTTATTTGAAGGAATTTGTAAACATTTTTAAAATTTTGATTTTTGTATTTGAGGATTTTAGATTATTATATTTTAATATGACTCAGGTTAGTAAATCTTTTGTAAGACTAAAGATAATGTTTGAGAATATTTACCATTGGTTCTTTATATGAGCCTTTTGACTTATTGTTAAGATGCCCATTATGCTTTTTAGGTAGATCTTTGTTATAAGAACTTAAGTTAGCTATCATTTAAAATATGTAAAAAGGATTAGTTACCCTGGTTTATGAATGGTAAGTTATATCCTGTAAATAGTTCCCAGTTAGATTTTTCAGGCACCAAAATAGGAGATATCTAATTTTAACTGTCGAAAGTTAAGTACTTGGGGTTAGTGAATGCCTTTACATTTTATGAAGCAAGTCTTGTCCACTAGATGTTAAACCAATTTTAAGGGAACCATTACTGATTGTAATCAACATGAAAATGCATAATGTTCAAAAGAATCTTTTCTGTAGAAAAACATATTTCCTTTTTTATACACTGAAGAAAAAGAATAATTTTGATTAACATAAATATTCTATAGGTCTTACTTGAAAGATTTATAGAAAATGAAATAGACCTTCACTACCAGGTCTATTCTATTGTATTGAGCAAATAATATATATGTTACTATATATTATATATATTTATACATTTATTTATTTAGGCATTGAACAGATAATTTAACATTAAGGTTTGAATTCTCTAGGTATCAATCAGATTCTCCTTGAAAATCTTATTGTTTTTTGTTTGTTTGTTTTTAAGGGACATGTGTTTTATTTAAACTTTTATAGGACTAGTAATAAAACTGAAAGTGTCAAGTCAGCCAAAGTTTAAATCAAATTGTTATTTGTATTTTGTTAAGATAAAAATGTAGTGAAGGGCATATTTAATATGATCATCTCTAGTCTTACACTATTTCTCCAAGCTTGAAGAAAGATTTTCAAATATTCTCTGTCAGTATATTTACTTCTTAGTAAGCTCTTCTCAAAGTCTAATTTATTGTTTATCTGCTTAGTCTAAATATGCTTTGTAATTGTCTAAATTACAGCATTGGTATTGTGTAACTCTTTTGTAGGAAGGTGCTTTTGAGGTACAGATAGTCTACAGAAGGACCACCCAAGCCAATAGCAGTGTTTTACTTGGTGTCCCGAGACTTCACCCTCCCCCAATAAATAGTATGTGCTATTGTTCATATTAGGGTAACTTGTGGAGTTGTCATAGCTCAGTGCAGTTCACTACCACAGCTGGAAAATGAGATCATAGCTTGTGCCATATTTTTAGTCAGTAATAAATGGTGGCATATAAGATACTCAATTATCTTTTTGGGGCCAATTAAACTGCCTTCTATAACAAGAGATAGTTACTTTCAGCACAGTAAAAGCATATCATTTTGGATCAGGAAAGGCCCATGAATCATGAAAGCAATCTAGGAGATTTAATAATCTTTTAAAGTAGAGTCTTAGGTTCTACCCATGAATATCTCAGTCTTACCTCCCCTTCCCCATGTCACACACAAACCCTAATTACATACCTGTTTCCAGGTGATATGGATGATCAGGAGGTTCATGAGCTTAGTGTGATCTGGTCCTCCCCCTTTTATACTAGATGCAGATGATAAGACCCAGAGAGAATAATTTTGCCTTAGAGTTCAGTTTTTGTTTTTGTTTTTTTTCTAATTGATTCCTGGTGTGTGTGTGTGTGTGTGTGTGTGTGTGTGTGTGTGTGTGTGTGTGTGTGTGTGTGTGTGTGTGTGTGTGTGTGTGTGTGTGTGTGTGTGTGTGTGTGTGTGTGTGTGTGTGTGTGTGTGTGTGTGTGTGTGTGTGTGTGTGTGTGTGTGTGTGTGTGTATTTTTTCCTGAGACATCAAGCAACTTTAAATCTATAGAGTACCTAGAAAAATGGGAATAATAAATAGAATATTTGCATTTGTGTATTATTAGGTATTAACTAAAATTGGATAGTCTTATTTGTGATTATCTTTGGAAATAGTACTTGTGTCCATTTAGTTGCAGAATCAGTAATGAATTATTATAGCTTGTTTTATTCTGTCATTCTGATGTATGTGTAATACTATATACTATCATATGTATTAGCTTTAGTTTATTACTAATTTAACTATAATTTTAGTTCTTTATCTACATTTTATCAATCCCAAGAAACATTTACATATCTTAAACTCATGAAATAGATGGCTTTATGTTTCAAGGCTATAATTATATTTAAATTTACTATATCCCTCATTCTCTTTCTTTATATTATAATTTGGTTTTGGTATTATCATTGTCAGGAAGGACAGCACAAGTCTTCCACACACCATCCTTTTATAATTAATAAAGGTTTTTTTAATTCAAAAAGTTTACTAGAAATAATGCTTTTTAATTACTAAGAAGAAAAAATTTGCAATTTTAATTCTCTTTGTATAGAACTAATTGCCTTTTACTTTTATTCCTTCATTGGAACCAATATTATAAATACATTGATTAAAGTGTTCATAAAAATGATAGCTACATTTTATTGAGGATTTATGCTATATGCTACACTGAGCACTTTACAAGCATTTGTCTCTTAATCTTCCTAACCACATTTCATGTTAGAAACTTGCTGTCCACATTTTACAGATGAGGAAACTGAAATATTGAGCTGTTAAGTAACAAAAAATAAATGGTAGAGCATATACTTAGATCCATCTTGCCTGAACTTTCAGTCATGATGCTATAATGCCCCTACTTCATAATTTTTTTTTAATTTATTTTATTTATTGAATCAAAATTGATTATACATATTTTGGAGGTTCAACATTGAGATATGTTGATCAAATCAATATCACTATCATATATACTGTTACAAATCATAATTATTCTTTATGCCCCTTGTCCAATCTCTCTCTATCCTCCTCTCCCTCTCCCCTCTCCCACAATTACCCTAGATTTCTTCTCTCTTTCTGAAAGAATAATGGTTACTCTGTTGATTTGTTGCAGAGATGATCTGTCCAGTGCTGAGAGGTGTGATCAGGTCCCCCAATATTATCATAGAGCAGATGCTTCTTCTGTCACTCTGAAATGGGCTTTGTGGAGAGAGACATCCTCTTCTTTTCTTTGGTCTCTGCTGGTGACTCTCCTTGTGTCAGTGCACTCCAGTGGTTGGTGGACCATCTGCATGGTGGTTGTGGCATCTAGCCGCTTTTTGCGGCAGCCATGGTTATTGTGGTGTCTGTGGTGGGCCACCCACGTGGAGGTGATGTTTTTGGCATGCTCTTTGGTGCTGGCAGTATGCCTGGTTTTGGGGTATGTCTGGCCTCCAGCTCCAAGCCTCAGGTCCCTGGGTGGGCCCTGAGGTGCTAGTGTGGTGTGCGTGGTTGTGGGAGGGGGATCCAGTCCCCTTCTCCATGACTCGGGTACCCAGACAGGCACAAGGCACTGGCGTGGTGTGTCTGATTGTGGGAGGGGGGGTCCAGTTTAATGGTTGACCTTCCGGCTCTCCAGAGACCCAGTGGATCTGGGTTGTGTAGAAACTCTGATGTGGGCCTGAGTTTTTTCATCAAACTGCACCCCATGCAATTCTGCATTCCCAACCACTCTCCTCTGAGTGGTCCTGAGCTAACTGGGGGGTAGGTCGGCTGTCCTTGCTGTGTCCCAGTGTTCTACTGGTGGGCTTGCCTCCCCTACTTCCCATGCTCCAAACACTTCCCATGGGACGGGCTCTGTGCCAGTCCATCGTGATAACTCACTGGCTCCCTTTTTTCTGTTGTTCTGGCTCCTCATGCTGGGTCCACAGGAACCCTATTAGTGGTCTTGCTGTCCTGGGGGCCTCCAAGGCCCTCTTCTCCCCTGCTGCCTCCAAGCAATGCCATCCAAAGAGCACAGCTGCAGCTCCTGCCAGCTTCTGCTCCATGCAGTCATCAACTCCAGCCTTAAAGCAGCTGGGTCTCAAAATGCTCAGAGCAGTTTTTCCTTTCTCTCATCGTGGTTTCTCTTGCCTTCCTGAACTACGTAGGTCTCTCCTCCTCTTCCCCTGAGCTCCAGTGGCCCCAGCTTGGCTAATGTTATGTTTTTATAGTTGTAAATTGGTTGATTTATGGGAGAGCATGACACTGGGAACTGTCTATTCCACCATCTTGACCAGAACTCCCTACTTCATAATTTTAGTAAACTGAATCTGACAATTTAATTTTACAAATTCAGTGAGGTTTTCTTCTGGAAATTAATTTAAAGTTTAATGAAAGACCATCATCATCCTTAAAGACCATTATTATCCTTAAAAAACTAAAAACATTGTGTATATATAGACCCTGCCCACAAATCTGCCTGACTGTCCCTTTGTCTATTGATCCATTTATCTGTTCATCCACCCATTCATCTGTAGACATATATTTGCATTTATTATATTTGACAATTCTTCATTTTCCTTCTGTCATTGATTTCTAGTTTCTTTCCCTCTAGGTCAGAGAAGATGCTTTGTAGGATTTCAGTCTTTTTAAATCTATTGAGACATGTTTTATGGCCTAACATATGGTCTATCCTGGAAAATGTTACATGTGAAATTGAGACATTTGTGTATTGCGTTGTTGAGTGGGGTATTCTAAATATGCCATTTAGGTCCATGTGGTTTACAGTGTTGTTCAGGTCCTCTGTTTCCTTATTGATCTCTTGTCTAGATGTTATATTCATTATTGAAAATTTTGTATTGAAATCTCCTTTTATCACTATCTAATGTCCTTCTTCGTCTCTTGTAGCAGGTTTAACTTAAAGACTATATTGTCTGATATTAGCATAGCCATCCCATTTTGGGGGGTTACTATTTATATGTAATACATGGAGTAACTTTTTCTGTCCTTTCATTTGTAATCTGCTTGTGTCTTTGGATCTTTAGTGAGTCTCTTTAGACCACATTTAGCATGTTTCTTGGGATCATGCTTTTTAAAAAATTCATTCTGCTAATCTCTGCCTTTAGATTTAAAAGATTAATCCTGTTACATTTAAATTAGTTACTAATAAGAAGGAACTTCTGACATTTTGCTATTTGTTTTCTATTTGTTTTATACCTTTTCTATCCTCATTTCTTCCATTACTGCCTTTTTTTGTGTTTAGTTAATTGTTTTTGTAGTGGCAGTTTTGGTTTCCTGGTGTGTAACTTTTTAGGATATTTTCTTTCTGGTTATCATGGGGATTTACATTAATATGATAAATTTATAGCAATTTAGTTCAAATTGATAAGAACTTTGTTTTATTTCATTGAAATGTGTTGATTATACATATTTGTGGGATACAGAGTTATGTATATCAGTACATGTATACAATGTGTGATAATCAAATTAGGGTAATTAGCATATTCATCATTATAAAACTTAATTATTTCTTTGTGATGGGGACATTGATCTCCTCTCTTATAGCTGTTTGATAGCATGCAGTAAATCATTGTTAATTATAGAGGCCTAGTTCAACTATACACTAATAGAACTTATTTTTTCCTATCTAGCTGTTTTGTGTCCATTAACCCTCCCCCCTTCTCTCACTGTTCTCTCTCCCTCTTCCCCTCTTCTAGTAACTACAGTTCTGCTCTCTCTGGAACCAGTTTAACTTTATAGCTTACAAAGTACCTGCTTCTATACAGCTCTGTTCTTATCACCCCCTTTTTATGTTGTCACAAATTATATTTTTTATTTATTTTAATTGACATATTGTAATTCTATATATTTATGGGTGCAATTTGATGTTTTGATGCACACATATGTTGTGTAATGATTGGGACAGGGTAGTCTGTATATCCATCACCTCATGTGTTTATTATTTCTTTGTGGCAAGAACATTCAAAAGTTTTTTTCTAGCTATTATGTAGTTGTGTTAGTCCATTTTTGTTGCTTATAACAAAATACTCGGAACTGGGTAATTTATAAAGAAAATGAAATGTATTGCTTAAAGTTTCTGAGGCTGGGAAGTCCAAAGTCCATCTGGTGGTGGCAGCAGTGACCCAGGGGTCTCACATTGCAAGGTGGTGGAAGCAGAGAGAGCAAAGAGAGGGAAAGACAGATTCTCCTCTTCAAGCCCTCAGAACCAGGCCTCTGACCACAGTTTTTAATTCATTCACTACTGCACGGTCCTACAATCCAATCACCTCTTCAAGGCTCCACATTTCAATTACCATAATAGGATTTCCCACCCTCTTAACAGTCACAATGGGGGCTAAGTTTCTAATGCATAAAACTTGGCAGACACTGTACAAGTTTTGGGGGGACATAATTCAATCCACTACAGTAATATACAAAACTTAAGTGCTAACCATAGTCACCCTAATGTGCAATAGAACACTAGAACTTAATTCCTCCTGTCTAATTGTAATTTTGTACTCATTGACCAACCTCTCCCCATTTTCCCTTCCCTCCTTCCTCCTCTCCAGTCTCTGGTAATTACTCTTCTACTCTCTGCCTATATAGTGTCAACTTTTTGTTGTTGTTGTTAATATTCCACGTATGAGTGAGATCTTGTATTTGTCTTTCTGTGCCTAGCTTATTTCACTTAACATAATGACCTCCACTTCCATCCATGTTGTCACAGATGACAGGATTTCATTATTTTTATAACTGAATAGTCTTCCATTGTGTGTGTGTATATGTATACTCACACATATGTAGTGTATATATGTATAGTGTATATATGCATATATAATATATATATACCACATTGTTTTATTCATTTGTCCTTTGTTGGACACTTAGGTTGTAAATACTGCTGCAAAAAACATGGGAGTGCAGATCTATCTTCAACATACTGATTTTATTTTCTTTGGTTGTATTCTCAGCAGTGGGATTGCTGGATCATATGGTAGTTCTATTTTTAATTTTTAATTTTTTGAGGATCCTCTATACATTTTTCTATCATGGGTGTACTAGTTTACATTCCCACCAGCAATGTGCAAGTGTTTCCTATTCTCTGTGTCTTGGCCAACACTCATGAGTTTTTTTGTTTGTTTGTTTGTTTGTCTTTTTGGTAATAACCATTCTAACTGGAGTGAGATGGTATCTCATTGTTTTGGTTTTGATTTGCATTTCCCTGGAGATTAGTGATGTTGGGCATTTTTTTATATTCCTGTTGTTCATTTGTATGTCTTCTTTTGAGAAATGTTTATTAAGATCCTTTGCCCATTTCTTAATTGGGTTATCTGTTTTTTGCTGTTGAGTTGTTTAAGTTCCTTATATATTCTTGTTATTAACCCCTTGTCAGATGTATAGTTTGCCAATATTTTCTCCCATTCTGTAGATTGTCTTTTCACTGTGTTAATAGTTTCCTTTGACGTGTAAAAGCTTTTTAGTTTGATGTAATCCCACTTGTTTATTTTTGCTTTTATTGCTTATGCTTTAGAGGTCTTATTTTAAAAATCCTTGCCTAGCTCCATTGTGGAGTCTTTTCCATATGTTTACTTCTAGTAGTTTCATAGTTTTTGGTTTTACACATAGGTCTAATTCATTTTGAGTTGATTTTTGTATATGATGATTGGAAGGGATCTTCTCTTTTTCTTCTGCATGTAGATATCTAATTTTCCCAGCACCGTTTATTGAAGAGACTGTCTTTTCCCCTATATGTATTCTTGGCACCTTTCGCAAAGATCAGTCAGCTGTAGGTGCATGAATTTATTTCTGGGCTCTCTGTTCTTTTCCCTTGATCCACGTGTCTGTTTTTATTGCTGTACCATGCTGTTTTGGTTATTGTAGTTTTGTAGTATAATTTGAAGTTAGGTAATGTGATGCCTCTAGCATTGTTCATTTTTATCAGGTTTGCTTTGGCTGTTCAGAGTCTTTTTTAGTTTCACATGAATTTTAGGATTTTAAAAAACTTCTTTGAAGAATGTCATTGGTATTTTGATACAAATTGTGTTAAATCTGTAGATTGCTTTGGATAATATGGCCATTTTACTTAATTTTTTTTTTTTTTTTTTTTTTTTTTTTTTTTTTTTTTTTTTTTTTTTTTTTGTCGTGACCGGCACTCAGCCAGTGAGTGCACCCGGTCAGTCCTATATAGGATCCGAACCCGCGGCGGGAGCGTTGCCGCGCTCCCAGCGCAGCACTCTACCGAGTGCGCCATGGGCTCGGCCCAATATGGCCATTTTAACAATGTTAATTCTTCCAATTCATGAATATGGGACATCTTTCTGTTTATTTGTGTCCTCTTCGTTTTCTCTCTTCAAAGTTTTAGTTTTCAGTTTAGAAGTCTTTGACCTTTTTGGTTAAATTTATTCCAAAGTATCTCTCTCTCTTTTTTTTTTTTTTTTTGGTACTTACTGTGAAAGTAATTGTTTTCCTGATCTCTCTTTCAGATAGTTCGCTATTAGCATATTGAAATGTTACTACCTTTTCATATAAATGGTATTAATATAAATGTTACTTATATCGATTTTGTATGTTGTAATGTCACTGAATTTGTTTATCATATCTAACAGTTTTTCAGTGGAGTCTCTACGATTTTCTATATATAAGATATGTCATCTGTAAACAGGGGCGTTTGACTTCCTCCTTTCCAGTTGGATGCCTTTTATTTCTTTCACTTGTCTAATTGCTCTGGGTAGGACTTCCAGTACTATGTTGAATAGAAGTGGTGGAAGTAGCCATCTTTGTCTTGTTCCTGATCTAAGTGAAAACACTTTCAGCTTTTCCTCATTTAGTATGATGTTCACTGTGGGTTTGTCATATATGGCCTTTATTGTGTTGAGGTACATACCTTCTATACCTAGTTTGTTGGGAGTTTTTGTTATGAAGAAATGTTGAGTTTTATCAAATGCTTTTTCTATGTTAATTGAAATGATCACATTTTTTCTCTTTCTTTCTGTTAAAGTGCTGTATCACATTTATTGATTAGCATATGTTAAACCGTCCTTGCATCCCTGGTATAAAACCTGGTTGATCATAGTGAATGACCTTTTTAATGTGCTATTGAATTCAGTTTACTAGTATATTGTGGAGAATTTTTGCATCTGTGTTTATCAGGGACACTGGCCTGGAGATTTTGTTGTTGTTGTTGTTGTTGTGTCCTTTTCTGGTTTTGGAATCAGACTAATGCTGGCCTCATGAAATGAGTTAGGAAGTTCTCCCTTCTCTTCAGTCTAACGGAATAATCGAATAGGAATTGGTATTGTTTCTTCTTTAAATATTTGGTACAATTTATTAGTAAAGCCATCAGGTCCTGGCTTTTTTTTGTTTTTTTTTTTTAATGGAAGGCTTTGTATTACTTTGTATTACTGATTCAGTTTCCTCACTTGTTGATTGTTCTGTTTAGGTTTTTAATTTTTTCATAATTTAATCTTGGTAGATTGTATGTGTCTAGGAATTTATCCATTTCTCCTATACATCAAATTTGTTGATGTATAGGTGTTCATAATACTCTTTCATAATCCTTTTTATTTCTGTGATATGGTATCAATTTAATGTCTCCTTTTTCATTTCTGATCTTATTTATCTGAGTATTCTATCATTTTTCCTTGGTCACTGTAGCTGAAGTTTTGTCAATTGTGTTTATCTTTTCAAAACACCAACTCTTTGTTACAGCTGATCTGTTCAACTTTTTTTTCTAGTTTCTATTTTGTGTATTTCTGCTCTGAGTCTTATTATTTCTTTTCTTCTAATTTTTGTACAGTGTATGCCAATAATATAGATTTATAATTTTTTTATTCATTTGTTTTTTAAATCCTATAGGAAATAAAATGATTTACACACCTTAAATATAATAATACAGGCTTTATATTTGCTCAGTTATTTGCCTTTACCAGAGTTCTTTGTTTCTTTTCACAACTTCTAGTTAATGTTACTGTCTGTTTTCCTTTTCTTTCAAACTGAAGGATAAACCTTAAAAGGACAACCTTTAGTTTTTCTTGTAGGGCTGTTGAGTGCTATGAAGCTTTTAGCTTTTGTTTTTGGGAATGTCTGTCTTCTTCCTCATTTTTGAAGGAGTTCTAAAACTCGTTGTTGACAGGCTTTTTCTTTCAGGACTTTAAATGTATGCCATCCCACTGTGTTTTGCCTGCATGCTTTGCAATGAGAAATTATTTGTTAATTTTATTAAGGATACTCTGTTGTGAATAATCACTTCTCTCTTGCTTCTTTCATGGTTCTCTTTGTCTTTTGACAGTTTGTTTACTATGTGTCTTGATGTGGGTCTCTTTGAGTTTGGAAGTTATTGATCTTCTTGAACTTGTAGATTTTTCTTGTCTGTCATCAAATTTGGGAAGTTTTTGGCCTTTATTTCTTCAAATATTCTTTTGCCCCTTTATCTTTCTCTTCTATTTCTGGGATTTCCATCATTTATAGCTTGGTATACTTGATGGTGTCACACAGGTCTCTTAGGTCCTATTCACTTTTCTTTACGCATTTTTCTTTCTGCTCCTCAGACCTGTTAATTTCTTTTGTCCTATCTTCAAGCCTGCTGATGATGTGGTCTGCCTGCTCACACCTGTTTTGATCCTTTTAGTAAATTTTTCATTTCAGTTATTTTTCAGCTCCAGAATTTCTGTTTATTTCCCTTTGTAATTTCTCTGTTTATTGATATTCTCATTTTGTGTATACGTTGTTTTCTGATATCCTTTAATTCTTTATCTAGTTTTCTTTTTGCTCTGTGAGCATCCTTAAGACAGTTGTTTTAAAATAATTGTCTAGTAAATTTTGTTTCTATACTTCCATAGGGATGGTTCTTGTCAATTTATTTTGTAACTTTGAATGAGCCATACTTCCTCTTTGTAGGCTTAGTGATTTTTTTGGTAACTCTGGAAATCAGATTTCCCACTTCCCCAGAGTTTGCTGTGTTTTATATTGTTGAAGACTGTGGTACTCCATTTGTTTAGGAACTTTCCTAAACCATTTTTACAAATACTTACTCCCTGTCATATGTTGTCACTGAAGTCTTTATCTCTTAGCTTGTATTCAGTGAGGGTTTTGACAGAGATATCCTCAAATGTTGGGAACTATAAAAACACAAGAGCAACAAAAACCCAAAATAAGTAAAAACCAAAACTTCTCCCTGTCTTTGCAGATTGGCTGTGTGCCACAGTAGTCCTTCAACATTTAGCCAGGCTTGTACTTGTATAATGATCAACTTGAGACGCAGAAACACAGGTTCTTCTCAGTTTGTTCCTGATCATACATGTTGCTCTTGGCATGCGCGTGGCTTTTCACATTTCCACATATACATGGGTGCTTTTGAATGTCCTAATTTCCCAAATAAACTCTTACCAGCTTTTGCTCCCAGGCCTTAGGTGGTCTACTTTATGTTTCAGTTGTAATATTTTGCCCTAGGCATGTATGGGTTCTTAGTTTGCCTTGCATTGTGTTCTGGCAATTCCTCCTGCTTGTTCTTAGTTAGACTCAATAGAGACAAGTGCTTTGTGTCAGTCTTTCAGGTAGTGCCTTAAATAGGTTAGAACAGACATGCGGAACAATTTGCAGATATGGCCTGTTCTGCTCCCTCCAGCTTTTAGACTTCCACACTGGGAATGTGAGCTTCCCTCTTCAACACTGCTGCAACACCAGGGAGGGGGTCGGACAAGAGCAGGTAAAAATACCACAAAATGTTCAAGTTGCATTTTTCTTGATTTAGTGTTTAGTTTTTGTAAATCTTGACTGTTTTCCAGAGTTCTGACAAAGTTGATTCTGTCGGTTACTGCTTGTTTTTCAGTGTTTCTGTGGGAGGGCGAGTATTTGGAGTTTCATACTCCAGCATTTTGATATCAGTCTGCTTTCTTTTCTTTTTTAAGAAATCGATTAATAATTTAATAGGAATAAAAAAATATAATTTTCCTAAATTAAAATGGGTAATTTCAAAATGTTTTATATTTAAAATAGTTCCTATGTATTTTTACTTTATATGTGAGTTTTCATTATCTAAAGTAATAATTTGAAAATATTGGAGAAGTAAATATGGTGACTAAATCATGAGAATGTAGATAAATTAACAATAATAGAGAAAATGGAAAATTATAAAATTCATGAATTTTCTGTATTGATTTTAACATTGGCTGTTAGATCTAATAGGTGGTCCTGGATTTTAGCATACGTTGCCTAGGGAAGCTGATGGTTATCCTGATTCCTGAAATGATGTAATATTCTTAGTGGGTACTGTGTTTATGGGTGATTCTGAGTCATTATGCTTTGCCTTTAGTATATGTCCATATATGAATATACTTTATTCATAGATTTTTAAAAATCATTTACCTTATAAGAGGTTTTAAATTTAACTAAAACATTTCAGTAATATATGCTTTTTTTTTTTTTTTTTTTTTTCGTGACCGGCACTCAGCCAGTGAGTGCACTGGCCATTCCTATATAGGATCCAAACCGGCGGTGGGAGCGTCGCCGCGCTCCCAGCGCCGCACTCTCCCGACTGCGCCACGGGCTCGGCCCAGTAATATATGCTTATTCATATAAAAGACACAAAAGCATTCAGATCTTTATACAGCTAAACCCATAGTTCTTTTTTTAATCTTAGTTTGAACCAAGTCATTTTTCCCCTCTTACTATTAAATATTCATCATATACAGTTGGTGACAATTCCCTAACAATTCAGGGATAAAACCTTTATTTTAGATATGTAACACTTTTCAGAATACATACTTAGTATGATGTGGTACTCTAAAACTCAGTGTTTCCAGATGCAAACTGAAGGCACATTTGAGTAGGTGTGCATATTTATAGTGTTACTCTGGCTGTTTTTAACTTAACCTAGTTTAAAATCTCTGGTTCTCCCTTCATATGAAGCAGATGTTTGTACACAAAATGTAGTACAGAAATCTTTCGTAAACCTTTGTGTAGCATGATTTTGGCAGTGCACGAATAGAACCTATAAATTCCCTTAGCTAAACATGGCTGCAGTTAAAAGCTAAAAGGGGGTCCAGAATTGTATTCATTCAGGTTTGAAATTTAAGTCACAGTTATGCATATTATTGGCCTAATAAGTTAGATGCATGTTTGTTATAAACTACTACTGGAAAATACTATGCTTTATTTATCCTCATTTAAACCTGTGCAACTCCCGGCATATTTTTTTCAAATTAGCCAACTTATCTTAATTGTGAATGTTATAAACTCACTTTGTACAATCACTTACCAATTAATGAGAAATGAATGTTATATAAATTTCATACTCTTATGGTTAAAAGTAAATTATGAACTATTTGTATAGATATATGTTACATTAGACATATATAGCAACACAGAAAATGTTACATATTGTATATAACTTATGCATCTATTTAAAATGTACTAAATCAGTATATTCGTATTATTTTACTGGTTAGTTTACATTAAGTATTGAAATACCTTGAAAATCACAATTGTATTCTAAAAATTTACTCTATTAGTTAAATTATTTTTCAAGCAAGTGAAAAGAAGTCTGTTATCTTAAAATACATTTAGATATTTGTGCTGTTTGATCATTTAAAGGTCTTTGTGTAAGATTATTTTAATAATGTATTTAAGTGTGCATGAACGGAATAGCCTATGCATCCTTGTTTATAGTTATGGCTACCTGACAACTTAGTTCAAGAATCAGAATAGCAACTAAACGCATATTAAACTCTCTTGCACCCTCTGTTGTTATTTTTGGGGAACACTACACATACATTCCCATGATTGTATTGTCATTACACTTATTTAAATCCCTGATAAAATCAATACTTATTTTATTATACTTACCTTCAAATTAGATTCAATGGTAAAGTAACATTTGTTTGCAGTTTTTAGTTGGTATTTTCTTCTTTTATAGATATGGTTTTATCAGTTAACAGCTTAAATGAAAGATTAATCTTTCTGTTTCTCCTAGTTACCAGTTTCAAGTCCTTTTAAATGTTTCACACAAATGAAATGAAAATCTTTACAGGATATAGTGCATTGTACTTGTATATACAATTTTCTAGAATTAAAGATTCTGCCTGTTCGTTTGTAAACCTTTTGATAGTCAGACGGTTTTCTTCCAAAATAAGAGTCTGGAATCATCCATACTAAAATTAAGAATTTATAACTGTAAGGAACAGATGTTTTCATAAACATTTGCTATAATTAATTTCAACTAGAGGATTGAGGAAACAAAGCAGTTTTTCCCGCTTCAAAACTTTATTGCCTTTTCTCCCCTTACAGAAAACTCTGAAATTTTTTCTCTACTATTGTTAGTGAAACAATTATACTCCTTATTTGGTATGTTTTTGAGAAAGAAAATTGCTTTTTTCCCCCCTTATTACCATCTTTCTCACTTTGAAAGTTACATTTAATGTGATATTTTCATTTGGAAACAGTTATAACCTGAAGAAAACCTTTTTAATCTCTTACGATGTTAAAACTTGGTTGTTTAAAAAGCCAAAAATCACTTAATTATTTGAAAGATTTTATATGTGATCTGATAAATATTAGCTTAAAGGAAGAAATATTCTATTAATGTGATTTTGTATATTTAAATAATCATAATCTTTAGTTTTCAGGAGAAAGGCTCATGTTTTAAACGTGTAATATAGTGCTTATTCGATGCTGATTATGAAATGTTTCATAGTAAATGGCTGCAAGCTGTTAAATAACATGTGTTGTAAGAAATTTTCATTTAGCAAGACAGAGAGACTTTTTTTTTAAATCCTTTTAGTTTATTATAATACTATTAATTTTTTAATAAAGAAAATGAAGTGTGTTGTATGAGTAATCCGACCTTACCCATGTTTTTAGAGAATTAACAACATATAGCCCGCTAGACTAATCTTAAACATTTAAGTGCTTTCGGATTATTATCTTTCTGTAAATTGTCACCATTTTCAAATGCTGTAATCCATTTTAGGATTTTTTTTTTCTTTTTTTTAACAAACTAGAAATGTGTTTTGAAAAAGAGTAGAGTTAAAAGTTTAGCAAGTAGGCTCGGTCCAGTTCTCATCTTCCTGAACACTTTGGCAGAGCTGCAAATATCTCACCAATCTCTTGAAAAGAACCAAGATTCTTGACTAATCTGTCAACTATAAAATGTGTAAAGAAAATAGGTAGCTGTGATGAAAATTACATTTCAGCTTTTAGTAACCATTTAATGAGTAGCATAATTATATAACTATGGTTCTTTAAGTACTGTACTCAATAATTAAAAATAATCTCATCTTTAAAGTGTAAGCTTTATAATTATTATTTGACTTAACTGGGGCCACTGCGATGTTCTCTAGTGGCACCTTAGGTTGTTCAAAGTGGATTAAAACTATAAATTAAAACTGGTTAAATCACTAAATTATTAAACGTTAAATATTATAAAATTGCATATAACCTGATGTTTGAAAATTACTTTGAGGGAATTAGGATTATAAAATATAATCAGATTCTGGTCTTTTAAATTTGTTTTGAAGAACAAATGATATATTTAATAGTAGAATAGTATGATTTCATAAAAACTATATTTTGAAGTGTATATTTTAGAAAATTAAACTATTAAATTTCTATCAGTAAGAACATATATTTTACATTGGATTATTGGTAAGCATTTTCTCCAACTTCTTTAGTACATTTATTTATATTCTGTAATATTTAAACTGTGTGTGAATTCATTCTAAATTTGATTTTATGAATATGCCAGTTTCTTGAGTGAGAATTTTTTTGTAAGTGTTTGATGTTATTACAGGAGATACAAATACCTTTTTTTGTTGTTGTTTTTCACATTTTAAATTGCTGAACTTTTAATAGTTACAACTTAAAGTTAACAGACCATAAAGTTTTGAAAAGAATAGTAAGGTATATTAAAAGCTCAGTACAATGCGTTCTTGATCGCCACCTTCCAAGTCTGCTTTCTATTTTATTTCTCTGCTTACGAAATTCCTACAGAGTGGAGAATTGGGGGGCTGAAAAACCTTCCAGGTCTCCTGTCTGTCTGCTCTCTCTTGGCTGTACCAGTGGTCAGGATAGGTGACTTGGTCACTAATAAAAGTTGCCTTTGTTTATAAGTGTATAATTAAATAGCTTATAAATTTTCGTTTTGTCTGTGTTTCATAAGAAGATGCCTGTACTGTACTTTGTTTCTGCTAGCAATTACTTTGGTTTAATACTATCCCATTTAGGACTGGTGGTGTCATTTTATATTTTGGCATCAAAATTAATTTTTTGACTAAAAGGCTCTGAGTACAAAAGATTATTTGGGGGAGGGGTATGAGGATATGTGTTTTTTGACTAATATACTGCCCAGAGCTGTCACACAGTAGTTTTTCAACTGAGATACTCAGTTTTATAGTCACCATTATTTCAGTGTTTTTAATTTTTTTTCCAGGAGATTCAAATAAAAATGGAAGAAGAACAAGTTCTACTTTAGACTCTGAAGGGACTTTTAATTCCTATAGGTAGGTGATGAATACACAGATATGTAATATTACAAGGTAATGGATAAGATACATAATCTTACAGGATTCTAATCATGGAATAGTAGGAAACTTCTACTTGTGCTTTAAACTATGACAAATGTAAAGAATATTGTGATATGTGATTATCTGCAGACTTAACGAGTAACAGAAAATGTAACATCTTAGATTCTCGAGTAAATGTATTTACTGCAGATATCTGTTGTTATCCTATAGCAGGGTAACTGGAATGAGTGTACATGCAGTATTCAGCTTCATTATAGTCCATTTTTGTTTTTCTTTTTCCAGTGTATCTTTTACAGTACTCAAGGCTTCATTTTGTTTAAGCTTCCTGCTGAAGCAGAGTACTGCTCAGGAGCATCTAAGAGAACTTAAAATGTAGTTAGTGGTTGAATTAAGTGCTGTTTGTTGATGTCCTGTTTGGGCTTTTCAACAAACAGGCAGTTATATCCCAATTAGTGATTTTTAAAAGTGAATAGACCAGTTAAGAAAATATATATTTTATGTAGTTTTTTGTTAATATTCTCCTCATAACTTCAAGTTTGCTTGAGTAAATATTTATGAACTTTGTACATTTATAACAGGGAAACCACGGAAGAAGGAAGATTCAACTATTTCCAGTAATATTTGAAAATTTGTATACATTGAACCAAAGTGGTGTTAAGAGCTTGGTGGTTTTCTTTTAGAGGGAAAAGAAAGTGCAGATTCAATAATAATACATTTTAGTATTATAGATGGCAATGCGGGTTCTTGAGGAAATACTTTAAACAGCAGTACATTGTTCTTACGGTTAATTAGTTCAGATACTTGTGTAACAATACTATAAAATATATGTAAGAACCACTGTATACTTGAAAGTTCATTTAAATATTAAACTCTCCTTTTCTATAAGAAATACAGAGTTTATGCCTAGAGAGTTTATATTTTTATTTGTATACACAATCTAATTCCTAATTGGAACTGTGTCATTTGTTTCTTCAGATCTCAGACAAGCTTTAAACATCTATAGTAGGGGTCTTGTATACAGGTAGCACTTAATAAGAATGTGGTAGATTAGAAAGTTTTTACAGTTTGTTTATGAATTCCAGAAATGAGATGGTAATTGAAACACTCGACATCTTTATTTTATACCAGTTGGGGTCTGTATAAATAATCAATCGTTAAGTGTCACAGATACTACAAAAGGCTTATGTTCCCATGGTGTTCTAGGAAAGTATTATCACAGCAGTAAAGCTCATATGTTGTCATTGTATTTTCACTCCACGCCTTCTACCTTATGAATGTTGGAATTCTTCAATTCCTTCTTTTAGTCTTGAAGTGTAATACAAAGGTTGGAATTTGACATATTAAACAATAGGTACAGTCTGTTATCTGAACATGTCACAACTGATCACAAAGCCAAAAAAAGTGAATATAAAAGATAGATATATAAATATTCATGATTTGGCATGTAACAGAGGAATTTTAATATGATAATATATGTGAAATCTATGATGGTAACATTATTAGGTATAAATACAATAAAAAATAACCAAGACAGACAAAGGGAAAAAAATGATGTATTTCAAAGGAAGTAAGATCCCTGTATATATGTATAAATTTTGTTAATGGATTATATTTTATAATTACATTTGTAGTTTAGTTAATTATAGTAAACAATGGACATAGCAAAATGAAGAGAAATGTTTTATTGTAATGGCACAGTACTATCTCATAGTTTATTTTGTCCTTGAGTAGTTTGAAGATTAAAGTATTTTAATATTACTGAATGATAATTGTATTTTGAAAATGAACTACTAATGCAGCTTTGCAAAATAAATACTAATGTTGTTAACTAAATATTTTTAATCAATGCCTATCACTGTTGTAACGTTAGGATATTGATTTATTGTTGTAATTAAAAAGTCAAGATGAAAAGCTCAGGTAGTACAATACGTAAAAGTGGGCTTTTAATTGTTGGTAGGCCAGCGCTGCTATTAAATAGTATTAGAGTATTTAAGATGTGAAGTGTTTTTCTACTCGGTAGGCAGTAGCTCTTATAATGTAACAAGCTTACTTGTGAATTTGACACTTGGGTCAAATGTAGAACTCATAGAAACACAGCCCTGAGGTGTATTGAGGTGACATGACGGATCCTCAAAAAGTTTGTGGAAAGATCCTTATTATCTTTTAATTCTGTTTTTCTAGGAACTTTTTGAAGTACCGTGGTATTAAGGTTAACTGATAAACTCTAGGAATTGTTGCAGAATCACATTAAAATGGCAACAGAATTGCCAGTAAAATTTACTTTTGAAAGTGAAAATTATTTTTCTGTTTCTTTTAAACCAACTAGAAATATGTTATTCAAAAAATGTAAATGTTTCAACCCTCAGATATCCTTTTGCATAACAGTTCTACCTTTTGTTATTTATGCTTGTCTCAAAAATCCTAACCCTCCTTCACAGTCCCACAAATGAGGCCTTATGCCTCGCACCAACATACTCAACCTATATATACCTGTGTCCAGGGCAAAGATCGGCTTTAGTTTCTCATCTGTAAAATGAGTTACTGTCTAACCTGCCTCTTTCTCACAACTGTTTTAAACACCTAGGTACAATACATAAAGTAAAGCCTTTTGAAAATCTAAATGCAAAGCCATAGTTGTTATTAATTTTGTGATCACCTCATGGAAATGGTTAACTTTGTCACCTGTGTCCACCCTCCAACACGTGTACCCTTTTGTAGCATATGCTGAGGTTTTATTAACTTTGGAATTCAGTCTTGAGTTGGTCACCCACATCTATATTGTTTTCATTATTTTTATTATTTGGTTATTAGATTGTCAGTTTCAAAAGGGCCTAGTTTCTGGGTTTGTTTAAATAATATCTAAACATGATGTGTTGGTTCAAATCCTGATTCCAAATACTTTGAAGACATTGGACAAGTCTTAACCTCAGTTTCCTCACCTGTGAAGTGGGGATGATTAAATACAGTTGATATAAGGAGCTTAATGGGATAATATCACATGGTAAATGCTGAATAAATGTTAGTTGTTTTTATGTTCCAGTCAATGTCATCATCATCATCATTGTAATCATTAAACTTTTGGTATTGTAGAAATTTTTGCAGTGCTCTAATATAGAGACACCAAAAAGAAGAGAAAAGAATAGGTCTTACAGGAAAATAACTTGTCTGTCAGTAGAAAGGGAGCTAAGAACAAGTTTAACCTGAGGCTTGAAACTCTCAATCTCAGATATAGTATTTCAGATTACCTTTGTATCACAAAGTTGAACACCTAGTATAGATGAAGGGAAGATGTTTTTACTATTAGTTTAAGTTTAGAGATGGATATCTGGAACTTTGACAAATAAGTTTTGAAATTTGCAATCGATGGACCTAACTATCTTTATGCATCTAGTGCTCAGAGTCTTATTTTCTATAGCCTAGAAGGTTTTACTTTGGCTTTGTATCTTCTTGTGGTTTTGCTTCATTGATTCATATAGAATACAGCTTCATTTAACTCTTAAGGCACCAGTATGATTAGTATACGGTGCTTGAAACTTTTGGTTAAAATTTGATTGTACATCTCCCAACTAATCTGCAGATGACTTGTTAAAATGGAAAATTTTTAAGAGTGGAGAGGACATTATTGATTTTATGAAATATATCTTATACTTTTTAAAGACCAGTGTTAATATTTTCTGTGAAATTATAGGAGCTTTTTCTGTTTCTTATTTAAGCTTTAAAAGTAAGAGAACTTCGTTGAGTATGAAAGAAGATAAGTAGTTTCCTGATTATCAGTGATCAGATGTTTAACTTAGTGACTGTAGCATAGGGCCACTCACCCCCTCCTCTTCCCAAGGGCAGCTGACCTTCTCCTCGCCAAAAGAGGCAAGCCCCTTGCCAGCACATATGACTACAGACTATTACATTAATCTGTTTAGCTGTAGTACCAGCTGCTTGCATGTTTTTAATTATCTTATTAGATGGTATAACAGTGACCTATGAAATAAATTGAAGGTGAACATTTTAAACTTTCCTTTTATTACCCAATGTTTCTAAATCTTTTTGATCAAATTATAAGTTTCTGCAAAAGTTCATAGGACATCTGTATGGTTTTTGAGTCAGTGTAATGCTTTTTTTTCAGATTTTTAAAGTACAAAGTCATAATTTCCAGTATAGAAAATAAATTCATTTTTGCCTCATTTATTGTGTTTGTCTAGCCAGAAATTTGTGGTAAACTTGGCTTAATAGTCAGCTTAAAGAAAACTCAGACCACTTATTGGCATTCTTTTGGAAACTGAAAATATTGCTTAATTTTCACACATTATCTTGGCATCATATAAATGGCATAGGATAGAATATAAATCATTGTAGATGGTTTTAAAATAAATTTGTACATTATATTTAATTCTGATTTTCTAGATTGTGTATATACAGTAGTAAATCATCTAGTTTGCTATAGTTATTTTTTCAATTTAATTTCATGTGGCACCATTTATGAGAGTACTTGTCCAAGCTGTGCTGTTAGGAAAAATGTACTATCTCCTGGAGTTTGACAGTTGGATAACTTTCAAATAATAATTTGTAAATACAATGCTAACTTCAGGAGACAGTGCAAAATAATAAAAACCAATGGCTGTTCAGTTATAAGTCATAGCCAATAAACTGAAAATTATAATAATTTAGTTAGGAACCCTGGTGTTGAATTAGAAAACAAGAGTTACTTGGATACAAAAAAGATTGCAAAACACTCCTGTGTGTCTTTTTAGTTAATAAATTCTACAACTGCGATAGTGGAGTGACTTGAGACTAATAATTTATAAAGATTTGTATACTTGTAAACTACGTGTTATTTAATTTTTTTAAGAAAAATATTCATATTTTGGGGTTCTTATTGCTTTCTCTAAATAAATACTATATTTCAAATTTCAAAAGAACTTTTATTGAAGAACTAAATATATTTTGTTTTATTTCTTAAGGAAAGACCAAAAAAATACACTTGGCTGTAGAGTTGTGGCATTCTAATTTCTTGACAGTGATCAGAGCTTCCAAAGTTGTTTCCCTTTCTCAATATGGTATGTTCTATAGCTCACAAGTCAAAGGTTGCTTAACTTGGTAAAAATTTTCAAAAAAGGTATAGTTGGTTTAGCCTTTTGATTCTCAAATTTGTCTTTTCCTGAATAAGAAAAAATACATTAATTTGAACTTTCTTGAAACATTGAGTAAATTTTAAAAATTAGGCCTTATATTTTATCACAAAGATGTTTATGTATCCTATTTACATGTAATCAGTAGTATGGGAGGATGTGAGAAATATCCTTTCATCATTTACATTTATTTTTAGCATGATACCTTTTATATTTGTATGTAAGAGGGTCGTACATCTCATTGTAATAATAATAAAACAGTGAATAAAAATATTAGAGGAGAGACAAAAGGGCAAAAGCCTTACTTTGGACAACAAGATTTAAAATTCAGAGATCTGATTTCTAAGTCACATTCTCAGAGTGATACAATTTTGTTAAGCTTGTTATTGTTAAGAACATGACCTCATTTGAATCAATTTATTTGCTGGAAATTATAATAAAGAGAATAGAGACCAACTTGAATCCTTCATCCCTCTCCCCTACCACTGAGTCATCTAAAGTTCCTAAGGACTTGCTGTTTTAATAATTTAAGTAAATATAAGAGGAGGAAGGAAGGCCTAGAATTAGGTTTTCTTTTCTGGTTCCTAGAGCGTTTCTTTTCTGACTTTATATAGACTCTATATAATTATAAGACACAGACTCTGTAAGTTCTTAAAAATAAATATGTGATTTAGGGAAGCAATTGGGAAGAAGTGCACAGATAGAAATAAGACAGACTAAAGTGTACATTTTAGCTCTACCATTTATTGACTGTGTAACTGTAGGCAAGGTAATTAACTTTTCTGATTCCTAATTATCTCATTTGTGAAATTATAATGTTAACAGAACCTATATCATAGAGTTGTAGGGAGCTTACCTGTAAAATGTGTGGGACACCTGGCCCAATCTCTTGACACATAGTAGGTAACAAGTGTTAGTTTCATCACCTTTCCTTTCCTCTCTCTTCTAAAATTTCCTTTAAGTTTTATCGAGTTTTTTCACCTGACAAAGTTGACCTTAGTCTCAAAAAAGTTTTTAAAAAATGCTTTACAGTTCTAAAGTGGCAATAAATATTTTAAGAATCAGACTTATCTACAGTTATCTATATATTATATAGGAGGAATTTTTATATAATCCCTTATGATATTTAGCCCCACAATCTCATTATGAAATTGTCTTATTTCTTGTTTCCATGTTTGTTCAAAAAGCACAACAACCTTTACAGTTAAATGATAATTTCAGAGAGCACATGTATAACCTTTCATTTTCTAGAAACCAAAGTCAGAATATTGCCTTTTGTTTTTATCTCCATAATGGAGCTTCCTTTGAGAGAAGGAAAAAAAATCACATTTGAATGATGACTATATCTTCTTGAAGTAACTTTATTATTTTTATGATAGTGGAACTGGTCAGTATCTGTGCTTTTCTGTAATATAGAATCTCTCTGAACTAATTATTGATCACTTAGAGCTCTTCAAATATATTACATTCCATTTAAAAAAACTAACTGATTTGTTTGCATTTACAGCCTTAAATTAGCATCCCACATTGGCTTGAGCATACATATTACAGTTTGAGTTCCTTTCCTTCAGAAACCCCTTCAAGCCCTTTTTATTATCTGTAGCCAGGCTTTGGGGGAAATTTTTTTTTCATGTTTGTTTATTTACATAGTCAGCTGCAAGCCTGATCATCCAAGGCTGTGTAAATGTTTATCTTTGAAAAGACAGGCATACATTTGAAATATGAGAATAAGCTGCTCTGAGTCAATCATCAGTGAGAGTCCCTTCCCCTGGACGCACTTCTGTTTTCCCCTAGTGCAGTGTCTTGCTGTCGGCCCCATAGGTGACTATTTGTAATATACATTAGCATGTTGTGCTTTTTAGGTATGGTGGCAAAATATACAAAATCAATTAAATATTTGATCAATATTGAAGTATGTTACTAGAGAAAAATAATTTTGAGAAAAATAATGCATAGAATTAGGATTCAAAAGTGGAAAGTTATATAAATATTTTTAAATTTTACAAATAGCTTGCTTATTTATTTACTTATTGCTGTGCTTTATAGTCATATAATTAGGTCTATGTAATACTCAATTCCTGATTTTTTATTTCACAGACTGTTCATAAGACTCAAAGATATGGTTTAAGAGAGAAATTTTTACAGAATGGTAGAAATTAATACTTAATATTTGTCTTTTTTTTACATTATATTGCCTTGCCTTTTGGGACAAAGTGGCAGTGGTTAGTAATCCTATTTTCTTTTTAATCCAGAGCTTTCACAAGTGCTTTTTCAACATTTTTTTCAGCATTTGTTTGTATCTTTTCTTGGGGAGGGGGATTTTAAGAGAAGGGACATATCATATTTTCACTCATTCTGCATATCTTTATTGTACGCCCATTACAGACAAGCCAGTGTGCTAAAACTCCCAAGACCCAAAGAGGAATAAAACATGGCCCCTTGGGGCACTCATGGTCTAGCAGGGCAGACACACATGGAAGTAACTAACATAGGTGATGACTGATGCTATAATGGAGACATGCATCAAGAACCAGGAGAAGACCATATGGGGTAATTAGAATTAGAGGTGGGTGGAGGGTGGTGGTTAGGAGGAAGATCTGTTTGCTTGGCGTTCCAGAGAGGCAGGAGTTTTCAGGGAAGTGAACAGTGTTAACGAAGACTGTCTTCATTTTCTACTCTTTAGCAGGTAGGTAGATTCAGTTGGACTTAGTCAGTGACAAAATTGTGTCTTTGCCTGTAAAGACAGCTAATGTGACCCATATAACATAGGTATTTACACATATCTATTATGGTGACAGTGTTACTTTTCATGAACCACTATTTTGACAGCATTAAAGTTTTAAAATTCAGTATATCATAGAAGTTAGACATATTTCAATCTATGATCAAAAAATTTAACTGGGAATTGAGAATGAGTATTATCTGTCTAGAAATATGAGGAAGATCAATACAGCAGCTATGGAATAAAAAATCGCCTGCTAATGTGGGAATAATTGAAATTTAAAAGATGTTCAAGTATTGTGTGCATATATGGATATACAGTAATTTTCATTCTG
The DNA here is from genome assembly GCF_027409185.1 of Cynocephalus volans. Lineage (NCBI taxonomy): Eukaryota > Metazoa > Chordata > Mammalia > Dermoptera > Cynocephalidae > Cynocephalus > Cynocephalus volans. Next base: position 30,456,968 of record NC_084470.1, on the reverse strand, counting down.
TGATTATACATGCAGTGTTCTGAGATATAGGAGTTTAGTCTGGTTGACATATTCTCAAAGAGTTTTAAATTAAAGACTGTACTTCAGTCTACTTGTTCAGATTAGGAAGCTAGTTCAGATGATATGCCCAAGTATCTCAACTCATTAGAAGCAAAGCAGGGGAGTTGAACACTATTCTCTTAACTCTCATTACAATTTTTAAAAAATGTACTTCTAGGTCCTTAAAGTTCTCCTGAGCAACAGAGCTTGACTGTCGTAGAACTTGGACAGAGACTTCTTGTTATTTGAATTTTGTTCGGTCCACAGTAATATGTTTATAATCTCCAGGGTAATGCCTAGTGTTTGCTCGCTCCTCCCCACACTTTACCACAGTGCCACACTTCTGTGTGAGAAGCAGGAGAGTGTGCTTCTCTCCTTTGTGCTCTGTGTAGGCTTAACAAGGACCATTTTTCTATACAAGAGACTTGGAGAGTGCATAAGGGAGTGAGATAAATAAATAAAGCTAGAGTGATCTGTTGTTTTTATCACTTCTCCTATCCTTGTTTCTCCCACTGCGGCCTGGACTGCTGATGGGCCCTCAAGAGGGAACCTCATTTTCCTGCCACTATATCCCTAGATGCCGTTTCTAATAATAATATTTTAAAAGGCTCTGTAGAAAAATGAGAATTTTCTTCTGGTGCAAATTTTCAATTTTATAGTAGCATTTCATGTAACAGCTTTATGGAAACATCTCTTTGGTTTATATAAAGATATCTGTGGTCATGTAATCAAGGTTTTTGTGGCATTCATTTGGGGATATCTGAATTATTGGGTGTGTGGATAACAAATAGCAAATACAAAATACCAAAAGGCCTTTTTATAAGTTCAAGACCTTTCAGGTCCTATTGAATTAGGCGAACTTTAAAATAATATAAAATTTCAGCAATGGAGAATACTATGCCTAATATAGGACTTTTTATGAAACTTAATTTGGGCAAGGAGGTAATGAGAAAATAGTTAATTTTCCATTGTGATCTAGAGCAACTGTTTTAAAAAATCAGAAAACAAAATATTCCTACATGGAAAACAGATTGGGGACTCAAATTAGGTCTTCACACCCTTGATTTCTTCATGTTAGGTCAGGTGATCTAGTGTCTTCCCCAGCCCTCTTTCCTCTACCCGCAACGTCTAATGTTAAGAAAAGCCTTCCCACCACCACTTTTTTTAGATATATAGTAACACATCAGTAATTTAAAGGTCAGATTTCTAATAGCTTTAACTAACTAGAATATAATCAGAAACTTAGGGAGGGATATTAGGATGGCCCAAAAGTCTGCTCATTAAAGTATATTTAGTGACAGGAGAACCCTGTCAAGTATCTTTTTCCACTTATTATTTCCTGTTCTCTCTTTTTTTCAATTAAGAAAAAAAGTGGTAGTTTATTATTTTGAAATTGGCTAAGGGCTGAGCCCGTGGCACACTCGGGAGAGTGCAGCGCTGGGAGTGTGGCGACGCTCCCGCCGCGGGTTCGGATCCTATATAGGAATGGCCGGTGCACTCACTGGCTGAGTGCTGGTCACGAAAAAAGACAAAAAAAAAAAAAAAAGAAATTGGCTAAGATGTATGTATGAGTGTAAAGGCTAGACAAACTGAGCATATGACAAAGGAGTACAAATTTGAAATTTCTAAAAGCTAATGTATAATCATTAAACAAATAGCCCGACAATGATGGGCCTGAGAGAAATACCACTAAAAACAGAATGGACAACCCCAAAAGCAAAGCCATTTGTTATTTAATGTAAGGGCAAAAAGCCATGCATTTTCTAAATGTATACCACATCTGGACAAAAAATGACTTTTAAGTCTTGGGAATGTTTTGGTATTCTCAAACATTTTGCATTGAGGGAAAAAAAATTAGTTAAATGGCATATATTGGCCTTTTATTATGCCAGGTAATTAGATGTTACTGTGTTCAAGCACGGGTTTTTTAATTAGCGGGTTTTTTCTTTTTGAGTGTAATTGAGATTTCCTAGTAACATTTGACTGGGGATGTTTCCTTACCTTTTCAGAGGCCCATATGAAATTGTTTTCTCAGGTATGTTAATCCAAAATGAAGTCCATAATTGACTTAAAAGTTTATTTTGTCATATGGCCCATTTATCTTCATTTTAAATTATTCTTTCTTGATTCTTTTAGATAGTCTGTTGCTGAGTGTGTTTATATTATCCGTTGCTGAGTATGGTTATGTTAGGCACAAGATGCAATTCTTGAGTCTAGTTCTTTTTGACGTTGACCAATTTTAGAAACTAATAGAAGTAATACTGTCATTGCTAAAGATTTGCTTTCCTAACTTTAATGTGTGTGTGTGTGTGTGTGTGTGTGTGTGTGTGTGTGTGTGTGTGTGTGTGAGAGAGAGAGAGAGAAGATGAAGGTGGGAACAGGCAGGAGGAATGGGAGGGTGCTGGGAGAGGCAATGAGACAGAGACAAAGAAAAAGAAACTATTACATCTATATCTGATAGTTCTTATTGGTGGCATCATTCATCTAGAATAATTATATACTGTGCTACATCTCTTATGGAATTACCTTGATTTATTTAACCACATGTATTGTTTAACTTTTAATGTTTGTTTATTTTCTTTCCCCAGTTACACTATATGTAAGTATGTATCATGTGTGTATTATCTTTATATTCCTTGAAACTTTATAGTTGTTACCTTAAAAATTGAATGTATGTATGAGTAAATTGTTATCTTTAAAACATTTTGAGCTTCGCTGTCTAATACAGGAACCACATAAGACTATTTAAATTTAAATTAATTAAAATAAAATATGTATTTCTTTAGCTGCACTAGCCATATTTCAACTGCTTAGGAGCAATGTGTGACAGCAGTTACCATATTGGACAGTCAGATATAGAACATTTCCATTCATCTCAGAGAGTTTTATTGGATAGTGCTGATTCTAGAGGCTGTCAAGTGAATGATGAATTCAGTTAAAATATAATTTGTTTGGGCCGACCCCGTGGCGCACTCGGGAGAGTGCGGCGCTGGGAGCACAGCAGTGCTCCCGCCGTGGGTTTGGATCCTATATAAGAATGGCCGGTGCGCTCACAGGCTGAGCGCGGTGCGGCCGGTCATAAAAAGACACACACACACACACACACACACAAATATATATATATATATATATATATATATATAATTTGTTTTAATCATTTTAAGAGAAAGTATTTATTTCAAGTATACATGTATTTCTATATGTGTAATACTCTATAAGTCAGCCCAGTCTTGGAAAACATAGTTAAGGTGATAGGCTTGATTTTCAATTAGTATATCAGATTTTACTAAATAAATGCATATTTCTAAACTACTGGAAAATAATTTATTCTCGATTCTATAAGCACTTCCTTTACAGTATTACTTACATTACAGACTGTGTGGCAAATTCTTTACCATGGTATGGAAAGTTAGATATCAAGCCCATGCCAGTTACACAAATATCAAGGTAAATGAGGTGGGGTGGGGGTGGGAACGAGGTCGGGGGAGGTCTACAGGGGAGAAGTCTCAAGGAGATTTTTCCTTTCTTATTAATTATAGAAGAAACATCAGTAAACCATGGAATATAAAATGTATTTACTCCAGAGAACTTCACAGAGATTATCTAGTACAGGATCCTTTCCTCACATCATTTCTAAATGCTGATCCTCACATTAGAATGAACTTTATTATGTATTAAATTTTTTACAAAATTTAAGAAATAAAATTAAAAGCTTGTGATACAACTTTTATTGATTTCTTTTCTAAAAGTATGATTGTTAAGTTTACCTGCTTTAATATGACCCTGAATTTAGAGGTTCTTCTACAATGCTTATATATTTTGAAGAAAATAATATATGTTTTTTAAAAAAAAGACAGTATTATATCTGACAGTTGATAACTGTTTTTAACTAAGTTCTTTGTGTCTTTCTGGATGTTGAGGTAGAGGCTCAACATTTCTCAGTTCAAAGTTCAATTCAAACCTGAATCAAAACACTATCTTAAATTAATTTTTAAAAACCTCCATGCAGTGAACTATTCTTCGCCTTTGTTTAAATGGAGCCTCATCACATGAGAACATAATTTACCTAGACATATTGAAGAAATTCATTTTAAGCTTGCAGGTAATTGTGCAGTCTGTTTTTATATATATTTTTATATGTATAAGTGATATGCCCTGAAGTTTCATTTTGGAGGGGAAAAAAAAGCTTTAAATAAAAGTAAGTTTTTTAAAATTCCTGATACAGGAAGCAAAAAAGCCAGTACAGTTTCTAATTGCCTTTTAGAGACTCTGAGTTCCCTCATTACCTGTGATTTAAGCTAAAAATGAGGTAATTATAGATAACATCAGTGTTTATCTGGTTGATCTTGGCACCTGCAGTCCTAATGTTATAGCTTACCCATATCTGGTACCATACTTTACAGTCTGATGCTGACATACCTAATTTACACTTCTCATATTTCCATTGATTTTAAGTTAGATATTCCTTGTTATATTTGAATAATATTTTCAAAATCATACCTTTAAAATGGTATCTAAGTATATATTCTTTTACATGTAATATTGGAATATGGTATAGCCCTTTCATTGTTAGAAATCTTTCACTAATGTATTTCTCTGCAGATTAGAAAGAGAGAATTGATTATCTCCTTTTTTTTAGCATATGATAAAACGAATGTGATCATAATTAGTATGGCAATTTTTCAAATATCAACATGCACTTTAGGATTATAAAGTTGTGTGAACTTTTTGTATTAAGTTCAGCTTTCTTATTTTGTGCTTCCTTAGCTTTGGATATTCTGTTCCTCTACTTCTGATCTAATTCTGTTTAAAGGTCACTATCTTTCCTTGGCCTTTTTGTTCTCCTGTCTCTCTAGTCAAATCTCAATGAGATGATCATGGTTGGCTGGCCAACCTTGTAAACTACATGGTCATCTCTGAGGGCTCCCTCTATGACACTCCCCTCTCACCACACCTCCCAGGCATCTAGAAGCAAGTCCTCTCCCTCTGGCTTTTCACTCTGTGACTTGTTGAGCTTTCCCATGGTGATCATCCCTTCTCTTTTCCATTCAGTTATTTCATTATCAGTAAAAGCCAGAGTAGCTCTTCTTAACCAAGTATTGGAGGTCTGTAGTACTAGACTATATGTAGGCTCCAAACTTTTTGCCATTACTGTAGTTGTTTGGGTTTCTTAAGTTAGCCCCATAGAGGCATTTTCCCCTGTCTGAATAATGCCTGAAAATGGGGTGGAAACCATCACATAAAATTAGTGTTCTCTATACAGTTTTCTATATTAGTTTTCTATACAGTATCACCATTTGGGATAATGATTCAGAAATTTTCTAGACCTAAATTAGCACATAATTTAGTCATTTATGCATCATTTAGTTTACAAAAGTATTTAAACAATTATATTTAGAAAGTACTAACTAGTTTCATACCAATTTTATGTGCATATTTTGGGAAAATACTACATTAAAATATATAACTTTATAATCATCTGCTATATTTATTGAATGCATATTCTAATTGATTTCCATGTCAAAAAAAACCTTTGCGGGAGGCTTAACTACCTAAATAGTTCTTCTCAGAGGGGAGGTATCAATTACTGCTGCCAAATTTGATTTCATTTTTTGAGAAATGATTGCACATTAATGGCCAACTTTTTAAATCAAAGTTGTTCTTTTCTGAGAAGCAAAGAGATAGGCTCAGAGTCCTTAACACAGTGCTTCCAGTGCAGCCATTACTAATTTATTAAAATTGGCATGAAAAATGAAATCTGAGATGCTGATTGTTTTCAGGGACGCAGTGCCTGCAAGGTAGAGTAATTGCCACTAGATGTCACTCGTGCTTTGTTATGGGAATCCGTAAGCCCAGGTCTCTAATCTATTTCATTTAAAGCTTTTACACACGTAAATGTTCTGGGTTGCTCTTAATTATTCTCAGCAGCTGTTGTTCATGTATCTTCTCAGGCCACCTGGTGAAAACTTATCTCTGTGTCCTTGGAATTCTTAAAAAAACTAAAAATCTGAGGAAGAAAACACAGGGGCACATTTCTATCTTGCTTTGTTGCCAGAGGCCATTTTTGCCCTTGGTGTCTGGAGTATCCTGTTCCCCTTCAGGAGTGACTTGTCTTCTTTGTTATTCCAGGAAGATGCATTTCCTAATTTTTATAACTTTCTCCTCTTGATAAGTTATTTAATTTTTCTGAATCTTAGTTTCCTCGTTCATAAATAGGGGTTAATAATACACACCTGAAAGAGAGTTATATTATAAATGGATTTTTATGGCACTTTAATGGCACCATTGTCAGATTTTTGCTATTCAGGCATGCTATATATATATGTATTTTTATATAGAAGACAAAGTCTAGCAACTGCCTTTCCTATATTTTTGTTAATTAAACTGAAAAGTTCTACCACTGACTCTTCGGTATTCCCAGTTCTTTTCCCATGTCTTCCTCCAAGTTCAGGAGCAGATCCACCATTTATATTTGTGATTGTAAAAAGACTTTCATTTTGCTCCAACTCCCTTAGAAGGGCGAATCCTTTTAACATTTTGCCGCCTGGGGTCTGTTTAACTTCAGATAGCTCAATTTTTGGAAGTAGTATTTCAGCACCTATGGTGCTACTATTATTTTATATCCTGGGTTTTAATTTTTAAGTATAAAAATACTTCTTGCTCTGTACTACCAGAAGGCATTCCATTAATAATGTTATTATTGGTTTACACATCCATCTGTTCACTTGCTTAATTTCATGCTTTTTAAAAAGTACTTCTGTAAGTGCTAAGCACATAGTAGGCACCTAATAAATGTTTATATGTTTACCCTGTGTAACAGTTTATTGATGAAACACTGTTCCATAGAAGAGAAAGACAATTAATAGATTATCTTGTGGCCTTTATGCTCCTCTGTTGTTAGAGCTCTTCATCAGTTAGAGATGTTATGCCTTAATTAGGACTGTAAGTACCCATGAATAAATTTAAATGATTGTAAATTTCAGAGATAATGTTTCCAATTCACATGCCTCAGTCTCCTTTTCTCTGTACCAACACTGTAATCAAGGTACAGGGTCTTATTTAAGCTAACAAATAATTATCCTTCATTACATAAGTAGAATGTAACTTGACCTTAAAAATCTGCTTAACTTGACAAGGTGGCAGTGAATCTAGCCACCAGCTGTGCCTGTACTTTCATAATTTCTTGGTACCTATGAATAGGAGCTGAATTTGGAAGACTGGAGGAGTCATTGCTTTGTACTTCCCTCTCTTTTCCAGAATTATTGGTGTTGCAGACCATGGAACTGCATGGTGTCTCACAAATTACGATTTCTTTTGGGTTCAAAATACATTTGCAGTTTGTGCTTTTTTGTTCACAGACCACAAACTATTTAAATATACAGGTTCTCAGATGTACTCCTGTAGTGTACTTATGCACTCATTGCTGATGTCATCTTTGAATATTATTAAAAACAAAACTTGAACAATATGAGATATGGGTATATGTGTGAAATTGGAGGTATAAAATATTTAAAATATTGTGACACAAATGGATTAAAGTGGTAAAAAGAAACAGTCAAGATTTCAGTGAATATTTATGTCTTACAATGGATAAGAATTACTTAAGCAAGAAAACAATGTAAAGAGCACCAAGGGAAAATGATGTTAGATCTAAATCATACGTAAATTAAAAAGCTTCATTGTGTTGAAATCAAGAAAGTTGGGTTAAAAAATATGTGGCTGACAAAGAGATGATATCTTTAATGTATGAAAAATCCTCTCTTAGATCAATAATAAAGCACACTAAAATAAAAGCAGTATGATAATTATTAACAATTCTGTGATATATTATGATATTATCATTTCATTTCTCAGGTGAGGAAATTAAGGCACAGGGAGGTTAAGTTACTTGTCCATGCTTACATATAGCTAGTAAGTAGGTAGAAAATTGTGTACTGTCCCCAACTGAATGGCTGTCTTTTTGATCCCAGGAATGTGGGTTCTGATGTCCATGCTCTTAACCACTATCCTGATTCTGCTTAAAATAAAGCAGATAAAGGACAAGAAAGGAAGTTTTAAAAAGAATAAAATGACCCAAAAGCATGAAAACTTCTGTTTCACTAATAATACCAATGCAAATCGAGATAAAAACAAAATATTTTTTCTTACTAATAAAGTGATGAGAATATGAAATTTTCACGGAATGGTGGCGGAAATGTATTTCTTCCAGCATGGGATTGGAATGTGTGTCCCTTTTGGCATAAGCCAATAAGCCCCGATTGGCAGAAGACTTGGTGCGATTGCGGATCAGTGCTACGGGGTTAAGGTTGGAAGTTTGTATGGCAGTAAGGAAGGTGCTTTGGTCACTCTTCTGGAACTCTGTGCAGAAGATGCATCTTGCCCTGCGGTTAGGTTTTTGAAGTTTAAAGGTAAAGCTGGTTACATTCATGGCTCTAAGCATAGTATGCAAGATGGTCCTTTCTCAAAATGAGTTGGATCTGGCCTGTGACAACTCCCTGTGTATAAAAGGATGATTGAGGGTTTTAGTGGCTTTCTTTTTAGGAAGTCTCTCAAGAGATTGCCACCAGAGTTTCAGCTTTGATAATAAATTTTAAATTATAATTATATTTTATTGTGGCATGGTGAATTTTGAGAGAAATTTTATAAAGCTGATATCAGTAGCCTCAACTGTTGACAAATGATTCTTAATGTTTAGTTCGTTGCTAGATGCAGGGAATGTGGGTCTAATTCCTTTATTCAAACTCAGTAAATGGTTTGGGACAATTAATTTCCAATTGTTTCCCAGTAGAGCAGATTTACTTGTATATTAATGAGGCACAGGTGTTAGGCCCCTGGTGTCTGCATGCCTGGGAGGCATATTTCAGTTGTTTATCTACTCAGCCATAGGTACTGCAAGGTACTCAAGCTTGCCTTTAACAGTTTTTACAGTGAGGCTTTTTAATTTTTTGATTTTTTTTTCAAATTTGCTCGCACCTGTTAAAATTTTAAAACTGATCATGTAGAAAGTAGTTGCAGAGATTTCAATAGTAAATAGCACTAACAGTTAAAGAAAGTAGTCTTCTATTATACTTAACTGCCCAGCCTGAGGTAAAAGAGAAGTAGGTTCATTCAAATGGATATTTCATGTCAGAAGCAAGTATAATCAACAGTACACTTTTTTGTTGTATATTTTTTGGAGCAGGTATGTAGTTTTCAATGGCTACAGCAGTCATATATTTATATTAATATTCATTTTTTTGTTGTTTATTCACTGAACTGTACTACCAACATTTTAGAGGAAATGGAATAGCCTCCATAGACATTATGAATTTCAGTAGCTGGCATAATTATAGCTATCTACATATTCATTAAATCTACAGAATAACCGTGTCCAAAAAGACAGCCATGTGTTCAGAAACAGTACACAACTAAATATATATGTTGTAAAAGTTGCATGTCTTAGACTTATTTAAAATTAATTTCTTGTAGCACTCCTCTCTAAGCAGAAGAATTTTAACAAAAGGATTCCCTTGCTTTGGTTTCTTTCATGTAGGAAAGAATGGGAAGAACTATTTGTAAACAACAATTACTTGGCAACAATAAGGCAGAAGGGGATTAATGGGCAGCTGAGAAGCAGCAGGTTCCGCAGCATTTGCTGGAAGGTAAGAAGAAAATATTTATTTACAGTTTGTGGTTGCAATATATCAACACATTACCTGATGCCCTGGAAGATTACCCATGCAGGGGATCACTGAATTTTCCAAGAGACTTCACTCCCAATTTTTTGGCCCTCCGTGTTTATCTTTCATAGGACATTTGCTAATAAGGTTAAGCCATCTTAGTCCTGAGTAACTGGTAATGGTAAAGGAGTTTGAGAGAACTGTCTTTTCATCTCTTTTAATGGTGCAAAATTCAGAGCAACATCTTTACATTCCCCAATTCTCCAGAGGCTTTTGCAGAAAATCTTACGGCGGGTGGGAGGTAACTTCCAGCTTCCTATTATATCAAGTGCCTTCATTTAGTCATCATTTCTTTTACTTGAAACAAAGTGAAAGGCAGCAAGAAGGAAATTGGGTCAGTCTCCGTTGGAGAGAAAGGGCCACTGGTTACCAAAACTAGTAGTAAGAAGCTGCAGTTATCTTTTTAATTGTTTTGAAATATTGTTGCTTTTTGTTCTCCAAAAATAAATTAATTTATATTTAGACTTACTCTGAAATGACTTCTATCGATAGTTTTTAGGGTTATCTGCATAAATGGAGCAAAATCTGTGAAAGTAAAGGCAGTAAGGAACACATGATATATTAGACAGTTTTAGATTTAATAATTTAGATTTAATAATTAAAATACATTTTTCTTCTGTTAGATGCAGGCAGTAAAGGCAGGAGACCTGCTGCTAGGATATTTATATACAAATATTTGTGCCCCGCCCCCATTCCCTGTTGTTTAACTTTTAGTATCCTTTATTTGCTAAAAAAAAAACTAAATCCAGATTTATTTTAATGTTGTATTAAATTAAATTAAATCAAATTTGTCTTTTTAGAATGGTTGTTATTTTCATAAGCTGATTGCCAATTGTAAATTACTTTTTTTTTTTTTTTTTTTACTGTAAACGGAATGACTTTGCCTCTCAGACTATATCCTTGATCCTCAGATTATTCTTCTCTGTCCTTTACTTGCTTGTTTTAATACAAAAACTTAAAACTAAAAGTTGCTAATTGGACCTCGTGCTTATTAATAACCCCCTACCATTCCCATTAAAATTAAAATGTAAAATGGGAATTATACTAACCTTGATGAATTTTTCTTCATTTCTGATATAAATTTGGAGAGGAACTTGATTTCATTTTGTGGTGTGGCTGCTCAGGTCCTGTGTTTTGGCCTTTGATTATTCACTTTTTGAATTTTCTAGTTATATATTTCCTAAATATCCCCAAATATAAATTATCAGGAACTGGAATGATGATATGAATATGAACTATCATGGATGTGAAATTTCATGAATATAATATGTCTTTCAATTTTCAGGTGATTTTGTTTGGCATAGTTTCACATTTATTATGATTTTTACAAAAGTTTCCTCTTTTCCTTGGCAGCTCTTTCTTTGTGTTCTTCCTCAAGATAAAAGTCAATGGATAAGTAGAATTAAAGAATCGAGAGCATGGTATAGCAACATTAAAGAAATAGTAAGTAAATAATAAATTTAATTAATATAATTGTTTGCTTATGTATACTTTAAAGTCCAATAGCCTCTGATCTTTGTGTGTGTGTGTGTGTGTGTGCTTTCTTTTTTTACCAGCATATCACAAACCCAAGGAAGGTTGTTGGCCAGCAAGATTTGATGATCAATAATCCCCTTTCACAGGATGAAGGGGTAAAGTTCATCTTTACTTATATCTCCACCCCTTTTGCCCTTAAGAATATGCTTATGTGCCTGGTTATCAATCACCATGAAAGCAATGTATTTCTTGCCCATTATTTCTTTAATTTTATGTACTATACTACCTAAAACCTAATGGAAGTTATTCAGTGCTATATACATACTGTGTTGTAGGAAGTTTATGATCTACTTCTTTGGAATAGCCCTACAAAGAAGTCCCAGAGGTCTTTAAGAACTAAGGGTAAAATAGAAGAGCATAAAAATGAACTGAACTGTCTGGTAAAGGTTGCAGTTGGGAATGGGACAGCTAAGGAAAGCTTCCCTTCATGATAACAGTAGAGAAGGGTTCACTTGGTAGGACTAATTCCTAAGAAGGAAGAAGTAACTATTTGTAGCAAGTCTTGAAAGAATTTTTTAAAAGATCAGGAAAAAGATCAGTCCTACCTCTGCTCACATTCTGGTGAAGACTACTTTAAAGATATTATATAACTTCTTTAATTGTTGATGCTCTAATTTCTGCTTACCTGAGAACATGAGGTTTTTTTCCCATTTAATACATAACATGAGCATTTCTTTTTTTGATACATATTATTAGTATCAGATAGTCTTTGGTATAGCAACATAAAATATCAAGTAAGCTTAAAAATGTTCCTAAATCCACATTTTAAAACATACATAGAAACCTATTGGATTATAAAACCAAGCTTTGTAGAAAACATTGCATATCTTTTTTAGTGCATTGGGAATTCAGGTCAGATTCAAGCTGGGACCAGTTGGCGATGGGTCCTGCTCTAATCCAAGCACCTTTTGTTGTTATAGGGGTAGTAGTGAGTGTATAGCAATGAAAAGTATCATTCACTTTATATAGACATAGAAATTTAAAATATATATACAATAATATCAAACTAGAAAAATTAATATTAGAATACGTATGTGTTTCTGAGATTCAAGTAGAGATTAAACTAGATTTTAATAAAAATTATCCCAACTTCAGGTCTCCTACTGCAATGTGAAATAATAATTCAGAGAATAAATTTAATCATTTAAATTATTAAATTGAAATTATAAAAGTCAAGTAAAGGTGCAAGATCATTTTAAATATGTTGTTCTCCTTATTTCAGAGTCTTTGGAATAAATTCTTTCAAGATAAAGAACTTCGATCAATGATTGAACAAGATGTCAAAAGAACGTATGTAGAACTATTTACAAGTTACCTTTTTGTGATTTTAGTAAAATACAAAATCCATAAACCAGCCTTCTGCTTGTGTTAATAACAAAGTTTTTTTGAGCAAATTTTGATGGTAAGGATTATTTTCTATTCTTAAAATACAGATTTCTATGTTCTCTTTTTCAAAATAAATTATTTTATAATATTGATAACTTTAAAATAACATTTAATCAGTTTTATCAATTTCAAGCAATTATTTAAAGTCATATGCATCTGATTAGGGTTATATTGTGTAGTCATTATCCTGGTAGTGCTAGAAAAATTTACCTCTTGCTTTATTCATTTGAATCCCTTCTTAACCAAATTACTTTTTAAATGACAGGTATTATTTTTATCCTCCTTATTTCTCTTTAAGCTATTCAGGTTTGCAAACATACTCTTCTCTCAATCTACTCAGTATTTACCATGTCAAACAGTATCCTCTTATTTAGCATGTAGTTAATGTCCATAACTTTTATATATTGGATTTCATCTTTCTGAGTGATATAGTGGGAAGTATGTAGAATTTGTGTCAGAAGATCCTAGGGTGATTTCTAGCTAACAATATACTGTAATAGTAGGGAAATTACTTTTAACATCTTCCCCGTCAGTTTCCTCTTCTGTAAAATGGGGATAATTTGGGGGATTGTAATAGATAAATGAGTATATGTAGTAATAGGAGGAAGTTAGATAGGTTTACACCTTAAGCTGCAAACCATCACATAAATGTTAGTAAATTTAGTTTAATCACTGGGACCTGAGATTAGCCAGGTATGTGCCAAGTCATAGTTATCTCTAGTGGCTTCTTCCAAATTCTTCTGCGGCTTTGCCTGTATGCTCCATTCCTAGTTCAACTCCTTCTAAATTCCTGCTAAATCTGTTACAATGTCAAGGTCTCTGGCTGTCTGCCATTCATCTCTTTCCATGTTCCAAACACTGAATAATCAGATGACATGAACTGCTATTAAGGTTACACGACATATTTAACAGATGAAATTTTCTATTTTAAAATGAAAATAATAAAGAGGAATTATGGGTTCAGAGTACAACAAAACCATAGATCACTGTCAATGGTAGTGGGGTGTGGGGTGGGAGCTATGGGATCATTTTGGTGAGCTTGAGTTATCCAGTTAACTCGAGAATAATCCATTTTATAGGGAAGCTACTCTCCAAGGTATCAGGTGGTAGTGCTTGATTTCTCTAGTATATAGTTCCAGAAAGCAGAGTACCATTGTTTAGCACACAGGAGTTACTCATTAAATATTTGAATAAAACAAGAGATGGGATTTCTTCATTAATCATTTAAGTATCTAGATAATCAGTGGCTGTAAAACAGCCCTCATAAAAACAAAATGTGCATTATATGTTGCTAACCAAACAGTTAAGGTGTCTCTTTTAAAAAGTCCTAGGCAGTTATCTTTAAAAACTTGACAACTTTAGATTGATCTGTCTAATAAGCAGGATTATAATCAATTTCTCTACAGTTATCAAATGCAAGTGGAGGGCCCTGGCACTGGTGCAGTCACACACTCAGAGGGCATGGGGTCCAGATTAGTTACCAGAAATGGCAAATGAGAGGGGGAAGGTAAAACTCTGAAAGCCAAACCAAATAGGAAGTGACATTGGAAGCTTGTTCATCATTTTGGTTACTTGGCTCAAACATTTCTGCTTTCCTATGTAAAAAAGTGTTAGTTCTTGAAAGTCATATTCTTCTAAGTATTTGATTTTATATTTTCTGTGTATTTTTTATTGTAAAAATGCAAGAAACACACACATCCACATGTATAGTTAATTTTTTCTTAAAATTTATCTCCCCTAGTATATTTTAATTCAAATGGCAAAGCTAGGAGCCCCTATCATTTATAGCATAGGTGGAAAAAGTTCTATATCTCTTCCCTTGAAGGCTATATTGTGGCTCTGGACACATTTAGAGTAAGTCTCCATGCTGTATCTATACACATTTTGTGTCAAAGAACTTAGCTTGTAAGGTACAGCAGTCAGTCTTATTTTAAAGCTACCAAATTGCTTAATCACAAAAGCTGAATAGCTTGAATAATTTTACTGCTTTGTATCTTTATAAGGCACTATATAATCTAGAATCCATGTTTTCAATTCAGTCTGTAAAGCAGTTCATAATACAATCAGAGAAAAAAAGAAGTACAGCTCCAAGAAACTTCTACCGTGCTACTTGTTTAGTAGTATCTGTGATAAGAATTTTGTTTTTGTTTTTAATGTATATTGATTCAGGGTCTACTATGTTCCAGTTTTGTCCTTTGCATTGGAGGGAACAGAGTGCTGAATAACATAGACAGGGTCTTAGTATGGTTGCGGGGAGTGAGACAAGAACATATATAGATAAAGAGGATAATTGTAGTGTGTGGTAATTATGAAGAAATAAAGCAGGGTAGTAAGATAGCTAGAGGGAGAATAGGGGTGGCTACTTTAGGAATAGTGATCAGAGAGGGCATCTCTGAGAAGATGACATTTGAGTTGAGATATGAAAAAATTTTAAAGGCCTCCGTGTGAAGATCTAGGGGGAGGCTATTGAAGGATATTGAGCAGAGGTGTGATATCTAAAAAGATAATTCTGGCTGCTGTGCAGTGGGGTGAGGGTGTATGTAAGACTGGAAGCTGGAAAGTGACTAGGAGTGTATTGTAGTATTCTGAGTTCAGTAATGTTAGTGCCAAGTTAATGTTTAGACTTAGCCTAAAGATGTAGTAATAAAGACAGATAGGATTAGATAGGCTGAGGATATACATTTTATATTTTTAAATACAAATTAGGGAGTCATTATATGTAGTTTTCTCACATTCATCAGTTCTTTTCTATTTTTATTGCTCTGTCTCAGGTCCTTTTTACCTCCTTTCTATAATCTTCTTCCTTAATTGTTCTGTTTGGATCTAGTATCTTTCTACTTCCAGTCCATTCCATGTGTTACACCCCAATCACTCTTCTCGAAGCACATTTATAATTATGATATTTACCTAATCTAAATCCTTCTATGACTCCCTGTGGCCTGCAGAAGAATGGACTTGTCCAGCTTCCCTAACACATAACCATAGACCAGTGCTTCTGGCATTATTCCACAAACAGGTTTTGTGCTTTCCATTGTGCATGCTTTGGAATTTTCCATGCTCCCCTCTGCCGCAATGCTACTTCCCTCCACTGCCCCCTGTTGGATTCTTGACAACTCATCCTTCAAGGCCTGCGTTCATCACCACCATGTCCATGAAGCATTCTAATCTTTATAATTGGAAATTACTTATTTTATGTTCTATAGAATTTTTTAAATAACTCTTTAATGATATTATTTCATTTTGTTTGGTCTCACATTTATTTAGGTCCATCTGCCAGTGTATTCAGTACATTTATATCTATCTCCTCAGGGTACCAGGCACTGGAAATGCCAAAATAAATATGACATGGATCCTTAAAAACCTTAAAGTCTAATAGAGAAAGCAGAGGAACAAAAGTTATAGTGCAGGATAACTGGTACCATGATAGAAGCAGTGTACACATGAGCTCTGTGGTTAACCCAGGTCTCTTCTTTCACACCTAATGGTAAGCCCAACGAGGACATGGACCTAGTCTTGTTTTTGTCTCACTGCACATTGTCAAGTTGATGATTAATAAATGTTCATTGATTGTGAATCTTATCACTGACAATCAGTGGTGTTCAACTTTAAATAATCTGTAACATCTTTTCAGTCTTCAGAGACATAAGCATACTTTAAAAATACTATTGTCAACCTTTTAGTCTGAGTTTAAACAAGATAGTTTAAACTCATGAGCTGTATTTTTGCCAGCATTATTGAATTTATTTGATTTGGATATGTCACTGTATTAAATATTATCTCCCCCTTGAACAAATTTTAATATTTTTTTATGCCACTAACCCTTTTTTGCCTCAGAGCATTTTGCATTCATTTCAATTAATTGTTTCTTATCTCAACCTAATGAGGTTTGTTACCATTCCCATTTTTATTAATGAAGAAACTGATAATCAAAAGGTAAATGAAGTCACTTCCAATTTATAGCATTTCTAATTTAGAACTTGAATTGTCTGTTCAGAACAAAATTTGCCATGTTTCAAAAGCTCTAACATTAAATGAAATCAGTATTATTTAAAATGATGGGAAATAACAAGTTCAGGATAAAATATCATTTTCATATTAGATGCCAAATAAGTATGTTATTTGGTCTATCAAGGTCTATTCTAAAAATATACACAGCATCTATAACATCATTTGCAGATTAACATATTTATAAGCTATTGCCAAATAGTATCATCTTTTCTTAAAATGTGTTCTCCCTCTCTTCTGAATTAAATGATTAAAATTCTTTAACTTTGACCATATTTAAAAGTTTATCTGATTGCCTATTGGATATGATTCTTGTCATCTTCAATTATTGGTCTTGTGTGTTTCTAGTTCTTGTAGTTGACATCTCAGGTAGCTCATTCATCAGTTAATTACTCCGTTTCCTACTTGAATCTCCATGATATGGTTAGATTTTTAAAGATTCAACTTTTTCATTTTCATGCTTCCTTTTGTTTATAGGTTTATGTGTGGGCCAAGCTGCGGACATAATCAATTTGAGCAAACTTTGTCTCCTTGGTTTTTTTTAATATTGTCATTTGATATTTTGTGGATTTATTTAATAATTGCTAAAATTCTCTTTTTAAAATTATAGATGTATGCTGTCCAGTTTGGTAGACAGCAGGTACATGTGCCTATTTAAATTTTAATTAAGATTAAATAAATTAAAAATTCAGTCTTCATTTACCATAGCCACATTCAAGTTGCAGTGGCTACTATATTGGACGGCGCACATATAGAACATTTCCATCATTACAGAAAACTTTATTGTTCAGCAGTGTATATATAATTCATTGTTATATTTTTTTATAATACATCATGTGAATGTCTACATTTTATTTTTTATTTATGTTGAACTTTTAGATAGGGCCTATGCTAAATATTTATTTTTTATTTCCTTTCTCTCCCCTTAAGAAAACTTCATTAATATAAATACTATATAAAAGTCTTAAGAATTTTTGGTCAAATATAATTATTATGTTACATTACAGTATACATTACAAACTAGACTATTGAAAATTTTTTCTGTATTAATGATGTATGAAAGTGATTTTACAGAGTTAAATTATTGATATATATATATATATTTTTTTTTTTTTTTTTAAGATAAAGAACATCTTCCCCTCAGTTCCCATTTTGGAAGAAAGACTCCCAATACTTTGGTCCATTGATTGTCACACTTTACAAAGTTAAGATATCCTAAATGTTGTTGTTATCTTTTATACAGATTCCTCCAGGCCCACTTTGTATTTAAATAAAAACCAAATTCCTCAAGGGAGGAGGATTTTACAAGCAATTTCAGAGCAGAATTGATTTTGGTGTGTGTTAATGCAGACAATCTGCCCAGTGTTAAAATGTTAAAGAGAAAAAAAAAATACAAGCTGCCATATTCGTGTGATCACACCAAAATAGCAGCTTGT
Source organism: Cynocephalus volans (assembly GCF_027409185.1). NCBI lineage: Eukaryota > Metazoa > Chordata > Mammalia > Dermoptera > Cynocephalidae > Cynocephalus > Cynocephalus volans. The sequence continues at coordinate 30,438,847 of NC_084470.1, read as the reverse complement.
ATTTATATTTTCAGTCTCCTCGAGGTGGACTGCAGGCACACATGAATGAGTGGATGTACTTGGTGTTGTGTTGTGATTTTATTTAATGCAGGCAAAGTACATGCTTGTGCATGCACAACCAGCCCTCACATATGCACTTGTTCACAGCCGAGAAAGTGAAAACTACAACACAAGCCGCTCTCTAAGAGTTGTCAGCAACCTGTGTGTATGTTTCTTAAATATTAAAGAAGGGGAAAAACAGATTTTCAGGAATACGAGAAAATTCTGTCAAATGGCCTGTAGTCCTTACTTATTTGACATTTAAGGTAAAAACAAATGTATTTTTGTTGCATATATATATTTAGAAATATGTATTTTTCTGTATTACTCCTGTTTTAAAGTATATTTTTCCCATTTCGTTCCATTTACATTTCGTTCCTAGCATACATTTATTCTAATTTGTGAGATTTTTAAAATCTTAAAAGAATTTGTTTAGTATTTGAATGAAAATGAAGGTTAATTTGCTACAGAACAATACAGCTCTAGTGCTCTTATTCGCATCCTGATGCTCCTTACCTTGGGAATTTGGAAGAAGTGCTCCGTGGAGGGCAGCACATTTGTGTTACCCTGAACTGCTGACCAGTAGAAGTTTTGCTTTTGAGATCCTCTTTGTTTTAAGTAAGCCAGGTTTTTAAGCACTATTTATTGTTGTGGGTAATCATACTATTAATTCTATGATTATGAGAAGGTTAAAAAATAAAGTTTGGTGGATGGTAAAGTTATAATATCCCATTCTGAAATATTTCCAGGAATCATAGCCTATTAGGTGGTGTAACACAGTCTTTTCAGAACATTCAAGCAGGTTTGGAATTGAAGCTTCTTTGGTACTTCAGGGGTAATGCTTTGAATTTCTTTTTAATTTTTTTCTTAATAGTTGCAAATCTGCAAAATAAAGTTTGTATTTCCAGTTGTGAAAATCTTGCACTTGAAGTGCTTATATATCTATCTACCTGTTTATTTTTTCTAATTTTTTACCTTTATGGATGAATAGAAATGTTTTTTGGAGGAGGGGAGGCAGTGAGATAGAGGGCCCATTATGCGACTCAGGGCATTACAGAGCTAGAAAGAACCTTAGAAAAACCTCTACTTAGATGATGACATGTTCCACCTCCCTGCCCTCTCCAAACCATGCATCCGGTCATCCCAACCCTTCTGTTTAATCTTCTCAACTGTATGGTGATTTCATACTCCCATCTTCCTTGCTAGACTCTTGGAGATTTTTCTTCTGTCCTCCTGGGCTGGGACCTACTCATTGTCATCACAACAGATTCCTTCTTTAATTTCTTTGGCTTTCAAAAATCAGTATTCATCTTCTGTTCATGGCCTATGAAAACTTTGTGTTGTTCTTTTCTTTATTAATTACAAAAACAAAGAAAGCAGAACTCTACTCACGCCTTTTTGTTTATTTGTTTTGTTATTTTGCTTTACCTTCCCATCCCCAGTCCCCAACTCCATAGGCTTAATTTTTCTTTTTCACTTGTTCATTCATTTGTAGGTTTGTAGGTGTTTTTGTTCATTCAACAAATACTACTTGAGAAATTTCTATGTGCCAGCTACTGTACTAGAATTTGAAGATTCTAATGAAGAAAAGACTGCCCCTTCTGTTCTGCTATATGTCATTATTTTAGTACATTTCTGTTGCTTATAACAGAATACCTGAAACTGGGTACCTATAAAGAAATGAAATTTATTTCTTACAGTTTCAGAGGCCGGGAAGTCCTAAGTCCCGGGAACACATCTGGTAAGGGCCTTCTTCTTGGTGGGAACTCTACAGAGCCCCGTGGTGACCAGAGTATCACATGGTGAGAATGGACTAAGCAAAAACAAGCTAACCTCCTCACTTGCTCTCCTTTTAAAGCCATCAGATCCACACCTGTTACTTCATGAATGGATCGATTCATTAACAAGGGCATAATCCTCAAAATTTAATCACCTCTTTAAGGCCCCACCTTTCAAACACCATTATTGGATTTCCCCCACCCTCTTAATACTGTTACAATGCAAATCAAGCCTCAGTGAGTTTGGGGGGGGACATGCAATCCACTGTTATTTATATTTTAATGTGATTATCCTCTTTTAAAATTATCTGTAAAATGTCTATTTTCTCTCCTAGATTTTCTTGAGTTCTGAGTTCTTATGTTTTGTATCTTTATATTCTCCAGTACCTCACAACTTTAATAGGCATTTGTGTGTTTGATAGTCTTTTACTTAAATCCTTTAATTTTGTGAAGATGAAAAGTTGTAGCTCAGAAAGAATATGACCTGGATAAGCAAATTTAACTTGTTAATGGCTAAAATGGAAATAGTACTTGGGACTCCAGGTCTTTCCAGTACTCTATAATTTATGTTAATCTTATTTGTCTAGATTTAACACTTCTTCAGTTCAAGAAACACTTATTAAGTACCTTCAGTGTGCAAAGCACTCTGTGAAGCAGACAGGACAGAAACATAAATGCATCAGTATCTCAAATCTTATTCAAAAGGAGGTGGAAAATAAATAAGTAGGCAATGTTTGTGTCCTCCTGGTTTATTCTAATGAAGTGTTTCTCAATCTTGAGAGTATTGACATTTTGGGCCAGTTAATTCTGTGTAATAAGAAGCTGTTTCGTACAGTGTAGGATGTTTAGCAGCATCCCTGGCATCTACCTTCTAAAGGCTCTGTGAGGCATGCTTTTTAATCTAAGGGCCTTTTGTGGGACTGGAGTTTCTGTGTGGCATTGTCTTAGAGCTTTCTGAGATCTGAACAAAGGGTTTTACAGTCACACCCTTGGCTTTATCTTTAGAACTTGTTTTTCTGTGTCCTAAATTTGATCTTTGCCGAAAAGAAATGTCTTAATGTGAGCATCATTTGCTGACTGAAGAGGTTGGGAATGAGAAAAAGGTTTATTTTCAAACCCAGCAAATTCTAGCACCTTTATGTTTATCAGTTCTTCCTTTTGCTTTTCTCTTCTTTCATTCTAATATAAGTAATAAGAATAAACCAGACAACACCTTCAGCATTCTGCCTGGATATCTCCTTAGCTAGATCACCCAGTTTATTTGGTCCATTTTCTATTTTCCATAAACCAGAGGCTACCATGTTGTCAGACTTTCTGCTACTACATGATAAGGAACCCTCTTCCTCCATTTTTCCTGCAATATTTTCTTCACTTTCATTTAAATCCCCAGTGGCAGCCTGCTCATGGTCTGTGTCTTTTGCTGACAGTGTCTTTCATACCCTTTACTATTTCACTGATGCTCTCCGGAAGATCCTTCTGGCTTCTATCCATTCTTGTAGACATTTCTCCTACATGTTTTAGTTTTTTTAGCAGCACTCCAGTTTCAGGTATCAAAACCTCTATTGCTTATCTTCTGCTACATCATAAATCAACCAAAACTTAGTTGCTTAGAACAGTAATCATTTATGATTTCATAGTTGCTATGGATCAGGAGCTTGGGAGCAGCTTAGCTGGGAGGTTCTGGCTTAGGAGTCTCTCATGACATTGCAGTCAGATGTCTACTGGAGCTACAGACATTTGATCACTTGAGTAGGGCTGGGGGATGCACATTGGTTCCTTTCCATGTGCATCTCTTCATGAGACTGCCTAAGTGTTCTCAGCCAGAGGATACTTTCTCCACAGTACCTGATCCAAGAAAGAAAGGGAGCCATATAGAAGCTATGTCCTTTTTTATGCCACAACCTATGAAGGGAAGTATGTTAAAGAATTTGCAGACTTGTCTTAAAAACAATCACAGTCCACATAAAGCTTCTGGGTCTCTCTGATGGTGTTTTCCATCTATCCAGCTGAAAGGGTAAATGTGTATAGGGGCCTGCCTGTGGGAGGGGATCAGAAGTGGGGAGGGATTTTGTAGTCACATGTAACTTCTACTCTCATTCCATTGCCTAGCACTCAGGCATATGGCCATAGCTAACTGAAAAGGAAGCTGGGAAATTAAATCTAGCTATGTGCCTGGAAAGAAGAGACAACAGGTTTGGTTAAATAGAGAGAATGGTGAAATCATCAGCCAAAGTAGGAAATACAGGAAGAAAAAGAATATGGAGTGTCTGCTTTCATTCTTTATCAAATTTTCCCTTTATAGTATTGGCTTGATTTTTCAGTTTTTCTTTAATAAAACAGTAAATCACAGTAAGATATTATGGTTATATATTTTGGTGTTTAATAGTATTCTAGGGAGTTTTCATCAGCTCATTTTAAATTTTGGGTGAGTGCATGTTTTGATTTTCTGTTTTTGAAATATGGGCATAGCATCAGTTATCCCTTCAAGTCCTCTGTACTTCTTTGTCCTACTGCATGATTATAAACCCTCACCAAGGGCTTTATTTTTTCCCTGGGGGCATCTTATTGAATACGTGCATCCTCTGTAATTCGTCTGGGCCCAATTCTCTGTCTGTTTTAATACTTCTAATTACCTAATTATGTACTATAACACTGTGACAAGCCCTTTATCATTTCACTCTTTTCTTAACCCTTTTCTTGCTTAGGAAGTATTCTTTTTTTTTCCCCCCTCTTTATTATCTGAGAAGCTCTTCATTACAGATAGTCAAGATATTTGCCAGGCTTCCCTTTATTTCCTGTTGAAGGTCTTTCTAACAAACTCCCATCAAGAACCTCGATCCTGGTTATTGGGGCTCTAAAGTTGGTGTTTAGTTGCCCTTCATCCCTCACTTCTTGATTGATTCCCACACACTGCAGTCACGTAAGATATCCAATAGACAAATAGAATAGTCCAGTTGTCATAAACTACTTTTGTGACAGAATTAGTGGCCATTCTATCACTTATAGATCTTAGTGTAATTAGATGTACATAACAAGTATCCATGAACCAAGTGTAATGAAACAATAAGATTTTTTTAAAGTTATGGTGAATAATGCTTCAGGATAACTAAAAATCGAAGGAAATTTTTATACAAGTATTTTAGATAATAAAGGAAGATAAAATGATAGGATTATAAATTTATCATCTTATGACCTCTAATGAATTAATAGATATAGGTAATGATCATCAACAGTTGCTAGTATCACAAAAGAGATAAGCTAATGTTATGTTCCTCCTGATGGAAGGGCACAGTGCTGTTTCCTTGGTTACCTGTTGGTGCATTACAAACCACCCAGAGCTTGAAACAACAAGTTTATTTTGTTAATGAATCTACAGCTTGCGCAGGGCTCAGCAGGACAGCTCATCTCTGTTCAATATGGTGTTGGCTAGGGCAGCTTGAAGGCCAGGAGCTGGAATCATTGCAAGGCTTGTCCACTCACATGTCTTGCTGTTGAAGCTGGCTCTCAGCTGAGACCTTCTCTGGAGTTGTTGTGGGAACACCTCCACATGGCCTTTCCATATAGCTGCTTGGCTTCCTCACAACCTGGTGGCTTGGTTCTGAGGATGTGTCCAGAGAGAGAGCCAGCCAGAAGATGTGTCACAACATCACTTTTGCCACATTTAGTTTGTGAGAAAGTGGTCACTAAGGCCAGCACATATTCAAAGGGAGAGGAGTTAAACTTCTTTTTATGGGCAGAGTGTCAAAGAATTTATGAACATATTCTCAAACCATCATACTTCCTATGAAGAATCTTGTTGAAAAGTTGGACCTGAATCTAATGGAGTCTCTAGATCTAACTACCAGTTTATAGGAAATAAAAGGGGGAGAAGAATGTGTTAAATAACTCTATGGAGGTACAAAAGTAAAATTCAGAATGTGGGGATTTTCTACAGGATAATCTGGTATCTTTAAAAAATACATTGCAAGAAAAAAGAGTGGAAGGACAAATCTATACAGCAAAAGAATCTTAAGAGACATAACAAATTGCACCTTATCAACGAATATTTCTTGGATCTTTAACAAAGTGTTGAAAAATTTTAGACAAAGGAATTTGAACATTTACTGGATTTTTGATTAAGTTGACTATTACTTTAATTGGTCATAGTGTTATAATGAGACTATGCTTATGTTTTTAAACAGTACTCTTTTTTTAGAAGTACACATTGCAAAATTTATAGACAGTGATGTCTGGGATTGGCTTCAAAATATTACAGCATTGAGGGAGGAGTATATATAAAACAAAAATGGATTAGTGATGAAGCTAGGTGATGATAGACTGGGATACATCCCACTATTGTCCGTTCTTTATAAGTGTTTGAATTGCCATGATGAAAGATTTTTATAACTTAAATGGAAACTGTATTGCCTGCCAATTTGGGTTTATTTCAATTTAGAAAACAAAACTCATACACCAAATTTTTATAAATTTTTATGATATCTCATTTTGTACTATGTAAAATTTGTTTAAATCTAGTTTCTTTACACATCTGAGAAAGAAACTTCTATATTTTAAATATTGATCAGTTCAGTTAAAACAAACCAATTTTTTTCCATCAGGTAAAAGTCTTAGACTGTTTTAGTCTAAATTACATCATGGAATACTACTCTTTGCTGTTCATCTCTATTTTCAGAGTTTTACTCTCTCCTGTTTCACAGTCCCATTTTTTGTTTTCTGGCCAAATACAGAAAATACTTCTCTTGAACTTTTATGTTCTGATATTAACAAAATTTGTCTCCGACCCCATTTTGTGTGATTTTTTGTCCTTTTGTTTTCCTATCAAATATTTTGGTTTGAATGAATCATGAACTTCTGCAGTTTAGTTCTAAATTTTTTTCTCTACCTCATTTTTTCTGAAGTTGCTGATGTTTCTCTCTCCCTCTTTTTTTTTTTTTTGGCATTAAACTGTAGAGTTATTGTTGATTTTTCAAAGTCTTAAGAATTATTGAATCTAGCTTGGGTCTGTATTCTGTGTTTTTTATTATTGTTTTAAAATTATATTTGCCTTTCCAATGATATTTGGGTTAGATTGATGTTCAAATAACTTTACCTATTCTAGATCAACACCAGCTATCATAAGATTAAAAAAGCCCAGAAGTGTAATGGATGGTAGGGAGATATTCTGAAACTTACATCATATCATCAAAGACTGATTGTTACTCACTCTACTTTTTTCTTTCTCTTATTTCTGATTCCTATCAGTGTAATGTCTTTTCTTGTGACAATCAAGTATTTTTTGTAGGAAATATGTACTTGTTCAGGTATATTTATCAACCTTCTGAGCTAGGTTCTTCTGTGCGATTCTGAAGTCATGGAATTTTACCTAAATGCATTTCTCTGACTTATCTGTAACTTACTTAGGGAAGCAGTTGGAAAGTCCTGCTGGTCTGCTAACTACCCATATACATTGGCACAGACATTTATTTTTCTGTGTGACAGTTTCCTTGCCTGTGTAATCTCTGAGTTGAACTGGATAATCTCCAAAGACTCTTTTAGCTAAAAACTTCTCTGAATTTCAGTTCTTTTTCCAACTTCTGAAATAGCATAAACTTTTACTTCTCTTTCAAACTTTTCTTTATCTTTCTATCTTACTTATTTGACGTGATGGATTCTTCATCAGAATTTATAGAACATGTCATACTGTTCTAAAAAAAAGGGTATCATGAAACTTCACAAATTAGTACTTCAGCATTGTAGATGATGTACTATTGCATTGATATGCTATGTCTGCCTAATACACATTTTCAGTTGATTGGATATTTTCTAAAAGTGGGCAATTTAAATTATCTACCTGCAGTTTAATTCTTGTAGATCTCTAGTTTTTAATCTTGCAAGTGGTTAGTATATATTTAAATGAAACCATGAATTGGAATACAATATAATTTACATTTTTAGTATGTTGGTATTAAACTCTTACTATATAGTTCATGGATATTTGCAAAGTGACTGTAGCAGTTTTTAGTACTTTCTTCCATAATCCATTCAGATTGCAACAGCTGGGTGATCCATATCTTTGGGCATGAAGCCTACTTAAAAACAGGGCTAAATTTTAAATCATATAATAGGAAGAAAGGGAGAAAAACTAGCCTCTCAAAAGGATTAATCTATTCTTACCCTGATGGCTAAGTTTCTTCAAGAAATTTCTGAATAACAGTTTACTTGGTTTACTATCTACCTGTCTTCAACCTGATTACTTTTATTTGGGATATTTGACTTTCTAAAGGCTTTAGCAACTTTCTTTTGCCCCAAATATCTTTTTTTGTTTTTTTTAAAGATGACCGGTAAGGGGATCTTAACCCTTGACTTGGTGTTGTCAGCACCACGTTCTCCTGAGTTAACTGGCCATCCCTATATAGGGATCCAAACCTGTGCCCCAGATATCTCTTGCTTGGGTAGAGACTGCCTGGAGGGTCATCACATTAAGCTTTTTGCAGATATGTGAAGTAACTTTGCTCAGATCCTTATGCTGTTTACTGGCCCCAAGAAGAGAGGCTTTCTTGCTACTACTGAAAAAATAAAAAATCTATTTCTGGGAACAATTGCCCATCAAAGGGTATTTCAAACAGAAGTCAAATGAGCAAAAGAAGATAAAATAGGTCTTAATTTATTTTAAAATTAGGACCAGAAAAGAGATGCTTCACAAATCTCTTGCATAGTTCACTTACTTCAGTAACTTAGCCTGAACTGGAGTACCATCACTCAAAGAGTAATAATGACCTCTGTTCCTGAGCGTCTACTACTTGTCAGGCACTGTTCTTGGTGTTTTCACATGATCTCATCTTGATCACAAACTCAATATTATTATCCGTACTTGACAGATGAGGCAGTTAAGCAATCATTTGCTCAAGGTTCCATAGTTAGAAATTATGCAACATGAATTTGAATATAGGCTTTTCCATTCAGGTTATGACTTTTTCATTTCACTTCATTATAATTCACTCTTATGTCCTTCTTACAAACTCTCCTCTTTCAGGCTTATTTCTACTTTGAGCTACTCAAATACTGTTTTCTTTATCACTTCCTATTCAGAAATGTAGAGTTGTAAATTCAGCACTTAAAGCTCTTTTCAGACTTGGCCCACCTTTTCTTCTGTCCCACTGTCCTGCTCCCAACTGGCAGTACTTCTTGGAATTCTCTTTTCCTTCAGATTACTAGTTACCATGCTGTGCTGCACACTTGATATACTCATTGCCTTCTGTGCCTTTATATGTTTCCTTCTAATTTGGTTACCTTTCCCACTGATGTTCCATGTTCCTCCTCCTAAGAATTCTTATTCACACCTTCTATGATTGAACCCAGTTGACTGTTTACTTCTGGACAACATTCTCTCAGCACTTATATATTCATTGTATATTGCATTGCCATGTGTTTGCTCTTTGGGTTCTTGTAGTTATACGAGGGTACTACAGAAAGTTTCCATGAACTTTTCGAAGACTCCATGTGTATTCTTGCATTATAAACAACTTTTAAAACTCATTTCAAGCAGAGAATCTGCTTTTTTTTTTTTTTTTTTTTTACTTCACATTAGCTCAAAGCACCTGGGAGAGTTTTTGATCCAGAGGACATTCATGCAGTACTTACTTACTTTTGTTCCATTGGATGTCATATTTTAAAAAGATGAAGATGATAGCGTGATCATATATAATAATTGAAATCCTGATATTTATATCAAGAAAAAATAATGATTTCTTGAAAAAGTTGGTACTTTTACAAAATCACATTCTAGTCCTAAAAACCAAATAGGCTAAAACAAAGCAACTCCCTACCCCTTAGATGGGCTATAATTCATTTTGCTTACCAACTTTTATATTCATATATGTGGTGGCTTTAAGTATGTCAAGAAATTTGGAATGTTTACACATGTTGAGTGGTGTCATTTACTTCGGGATATTATCATTTTTCTCTTCTCACCCCTTTTTAGTCCTGCCAGTGGAATAAGTTACATGGCGAATACAGGCTTCTTCTAAAATCAGAAGCAGCCCTTGTCACCTCTTAGAGATGAGAGTTTGAGGGTGATTCTTGAAACTGCTCTAGTCAGTTTCAATGCTGTGTTTTCTTTTTTCAGGTTTCCTGAAATGCAGTTTTTCCAACAAGAAAATGTGAGAAAAATTCTTACAGATGTTCTTTTCTGTTATGCTAGAGAAAACGAGCAGTTGCTTTATAAACAGGTAATGAAAATATCTTACAGGTGGCATCCATTGACTCAAAATTTTCTATACAGCTTGACAAATGATAGAGCAATAATGTAGCCTTTATTGTATCCAAAGTTGTATCATAATGCTAAAGCAATCAAAGCTGTGCTTGTCAGCTGCTTGGTGAGAAAAGTAAGCTCATTGAAGCACATATGCTTCTTCCTCATTATAAGACATTCCACCAAATTGTCTTCTATAAGGCGTTCAATCTTTTCTTTCATCTTTTTGGAGTTTGTTTATAAACAACATCTTTGAAGCCAATCTAGTAATAAAACTTTTCAGAGTTGTATGTATAAATATTGTTTCTAAGCACAGCATTTATAAATATGTGATATGTCACGTAAAAAATAATCAAGTGTCCCATTATTCTTTAAAACTTACCAGTAATAGAACTTCAGATGGTTTCTTTAAATGTTTTGAAATTTGTATTTAGTTTCTTTGTGATTCTGCTATTTGGCTTATCTCATTTCTAGAGCAAGGAAGATTATTGGATTGTATCCTTTATTGAAATGTAAATTATTTAATATATAAAGGTGTATCTAGGTTTTATAGTTAAGTTTATGGCGTTCCAGTAAAAATACACACCACTTGGATATTTCTATGTATTTCTCCAAATGTATATTAAGTGGGAATTTAAACTAAATTTATAAATTCTCTAACAATCAAAAGTTATAACATGCATCTAATTGATGACCACTAAACTTCAATTTAATGTAACAGAGAACACCTGTGGTAAAAGCAGTGTATATCATTTAAAATAAACTTGATAGATTAAAAAATGGTAAACCAAGTCAAATTACAATTATACTAAATAATACATTTGTTATTATTGTATACATAGAATACCCAACGAAACTAATTTTATCTTGTTTTTTAATATTAGTAATTTGTCTTTATATTAATTACATGCTGGAATTGAAAATGGAAAAAAAAAAACATTCCATTTATGATGGCAACCAAAACTATAAAATGTCTAGAAATAAATTTAACAGTATAGATACAAAAGCTATGTGAAGAGAATTGAAAATGTTATTGAAGGGTATAAAGCAAGAATTGAATAAATACAAAACTGATAGCATGTTTTTTGGATGGAAAGACTTTAAGTAAAAACATTACTTCTTACCAAATTAGTATATAGTGACTATTCCTGTCATAATCTAAGTAAGATATGTTTTTTTCTTTTTTTTTAAAAACTGGATACAGTTATTTTAAATTTGGTGCCTAAAAGCTTTATAGTTATTTTAATGGAGATAATATAGCATAGTGGTTATAAGCACTGAGTCTAGACTCAAATCCCTCTTTTAAATCTCAGTTCCACCATTTAGTAGCTGCGTAATCTTAGCAATTTGTTCACTTACCTTTTCTAATCCTTAGATTTTTGTTTATGTTTTTTAATTTTAAATTTTTTATAATCCTTAGTTTTGTTATCCGTAAGATGATGGCAATAATAGTATTTACTTTATAGAGTTAAGAACGTATAGTGCTTACCAAAGGTTCATGTTGGTAGTTGTGGTTATTATTGTTATTACCATCATCATTATAATTATGATTAAGTGTGTTGGAATTGCCACTGAATTTGGGGGAAGGCAAGAGTGGCAAAGGGAAATATTAAAACTTCCTTTTAACGTTCTATGATAACTACAATGTGAAAGTATTATGGGAGTCAACTGTTAGATCAGTGGAACAATCTTAGAATAGGTCCAATTTTATAGGGGATCTTAAAATAATAAAGTAGAGAAAAGAATGTTGACTTGTTTATTTGGCTTTCCATCTAGAAAAAAAGATACCTTTATTGGAGAATAAATTCCAGATAGAGTAAAAATATAAATGTAAAAACTAAAAGCATAAAAATACTAGAAAAACATTTAGGAGAATTTTTGTATAATCTCAGGGTAGGAAAGGCCTTCCTAAGAAAGACGGATTATCAGAAGTCAGATACAAAGTCAAAAGACCAAAAATAAACAAACCAAAAACATCTCTATCAATGTAGAATTCTTTTGGAAGCAAATAACAGAAGACCCTGTTCAAAGTGGCTTACGTCGTAAAAGTGTTATTAACACATATAGCACAAAGTCTAGGGTTCAGTGGTTCTGCAGCATTAGTTGGTTCAGTAGCTCAGAATCTTCATCAAGGATCCAGGGTTTTTCTGTTTTTCTGCTGTCTTCTAATTGTGTTAGCTTTTGTCGTGAAGCCTACCTCATCATTCCCACTCTTCTTTCTAACATTTGAAAATAACTCACAGTAAAAGATTTGATGATAGTGAATCAAGTCAGATGAAATTATCCCAAGCTATGCATTTGTTTTCCTATTTTTCTTTAGAGAAAGAAAAAAATAGATTAAGGAAGTCTTATAATAATGGAAACAGGTTCCATAGACACAGTAACTACGCGCTCCACTATTTGTGATATATGTGGCCCACCACATTTGTATGGAAGACTAGACAGGAATATGGAAGATAAAATTCCTGATAATTTAGATGAAGTCTATTAAATACCGAATAAGGAACTATTATTAGCTTATTCCTGGTTATCACTTAAAAAGATTTAACTAGTCCCTGTACATATTTAAAGTCCTATATTATTTACAGAGAAATAATACCTTCTCGTCGAAAGACTGAATATTTAGCTAATCAAATTTAAGAAAAAACCTTGAGTTTCATCACAAGCTGTTAAAGCTATTATTTTGTTCTAGGTGACACCCCGTTTAACATCGACCATATTGTTAATAGTTATGGGATTTTATTGAATTAATGAGACTGTTATCATGTAGTAGAATGTCTTGCTGAGTTAATTGAAACTGCAGAGATTATATAAATGGTATTAATGAACTTTGACTGCCTGATGCCTCAGATTTAATAAAGACTGCTTGGTGGGCTAAATGAACACAGGCAGATAAAAGAACAGGTTCAATTTTGTGAGCCTACAGGCTGTTGATGAAGAAAACTTTGTTACCTTCATTTTCAACTGGCATGAGTTTGGAGTGCAGTGACTTCTAACAGTGTAGCAGGGATAAAGGCTTAAAGCAAGCAGAAATGCTGACAATATAGATGGAAGCAAATTACACATTTTGGGAACCAAGAAGTATACTAACAATGCATTTTTATTATGTTTGTCAAATTTATAGCATGCTAAATTCATGATAATTCCTTCTGGATATTTTTCTTTTAAAGATATCTAAATACTTATTACTTGTAATTATTAGTCAAGTTTTACTAGTCTAGAATTGAGAGCAAAACTAGCAATCTCTGTTAGGTATTTGAAAGAATATCCCTAATTTAGGTGAAAGTCAAAACTGAACTTGTAAAAGATTGTCTTAACAGTATTCAGAGGACTCTTAATTTCCATTCTGCAAAGAACATCTTTATCGATTTAAAATACTATTTTGTGCCATTCTTTTTCATTTTTTATATTGTATTTCAGCTCTTTCAAAGTGTTTATATTAAGTGGTAGATACTTCATTCTTTCTGTCAGTGTGTAGTGAGTACCTTCTTCGTGCTGGGCCTGCAGTAGTATCTGGGTTTATGTGTATATATGTTTGTTTATACACACATTTGTATACACCCACACCTCATTTATCATAGTTTATGATTGTATAGTCATTTCTGTGCTCATTTTATTATTGTGTGTCCCCCTTTCTGGACTGCTAGTAGCTCCATTAGGATTAGGAACTTGTCCACTTCATTCACTTTTGTGTCCACAGCAGATGTAGGCATTTAATCATTTTTGTGATAAACAAGCACATGATGAATGATACTTGAACAAATAGAGAATCTAGAGAGAATAGTGTCACAAAAACTAGAGGCAAGAGAACATTTAAAGAAGCTGGGAAGATGAGTTTAGACAAGAACGCTTTCTAATCAGACCAGCTATAATTAGTTAGAAACTATATTGGGGGTGGGGGGACAGGGAAGAATTCATTTAAAAGATCACCACCACCAACAACAAAGAAAGAAAGCCTAGTAATAAACATATTAAGAACTATGCCATTCTACAAATCTTTCGATTCGAAATCTGTTTTGTTCTCCTCAAGTTAATTTTAATGCAGTGCCAATAAAAATGCCAGTGTTTTTGTTTAGCTTTTTATGTTACAAAATGATACTGAAATAACCTGGAAGAAAAAAATTCAGTTAGAATAGGCATGATACTTTTGAAAAAGAAGAGTAGAAAATATGGAATATTAGAATATTTTAGAGGCCAAGTCTTTATAACAGTACAGTTCTTAATAAGAATATACAAACCAGTGAGATACCAGTTAGAGACCAGAAAAAATGTGAGCTAAATATTCAGTTTACAGTAAACATGGCATTTCAGAACTCTTGAGAGAAGATGTATTAGTCAACTTATGGAACAGATTGAACTTATTAAAGATGGGGTGATTATTAAAGTAATTTAACTCTTTGGGAGAAAAAAATTTATTCTTCATGGAAAAAATTAAACTAGTATCAGGTGGGTGAAGAATGAACTGAAAACAAAAAGAAATTGTACTCTTAATCTCAATATGAGGAAACTCTTTTTAGGAATGAAAGCAAAAACGAAGGATGATTTATTGTATTGACTGTTTTATAATGTATGACTTCAGTATGACATAAGATATCATAATCAAAATTAAAAAGCAAATGATAAACGGGAAAATATTTGTAATGAAAATGATAAAGGGTTATTATCTTTAATTGGTAAAGAATTATTACAAAATTATAAGGGAAAAAGAAACACTTCATTAGAAGAAAATGGGCAACACAGTATTTAAAAGGGGCCAATAGAATTTTTGAGTTCAATCTCAGTAGCATTAAATAAATTATAACACTAATTTGACTGAAATTTGACAAGATTTTTAAAAAGCATTACAAATGTAGGTGAGGATGTGTTAGACAATGTTTTTTTTTTTTTTTCTACAGTGAGGTAATTCTTTCTAGAGGGCAGTATCAGAAATGGTATCCATCAGAAATTTTCACAAATGTCTTTACCCCTTTAACCAGAAATTCTATTTCTAAAGACTTTATCCTAAGGAAACCATTAGAAATAAGCAGAAAGATTAAAATAAGGCTATCTATTAGAGATTTTAATTTTTTTAGTTTAGTTTTTGGTTTTTAACCTCCTTCCTCCCTTCCTTCCTTCCTTTTTTCCTACCTTTATGCTTTTTGTTTTGTTTTGTTTTTACATTTCTGTCATTTTCTACAATAAATTGCTTTAATGATTAAAACTTTGTTTTTGGAATAATTTGAGATTATTCCAAGAGAATAAACCCCTCATTGTGAATTTCAAAGCACATTTAGCAACACTTAATTCCTTTTTTTCTGAGTGTCTACTACATTCTTCTAGGGAATATTCTTTTCAAGGTTTGTTTAATGAGGAGGTAGTTACCTTAAAAGATTGAAATGACATGTGGTAGTTTGTTCTAAATGACAAGTAAATTGTCAGTGGATCATTAATTATTTTGTAAAAGTGTCATCAAATCCTTTTAATTCAAGGCTAGTGATAACTTATAAATGAAGTCTGATAAAGTTTTCTTTCATATTTTCTTTGTGATCACAACTAGCTTTGTAAGCATAGCACAGTACACTACTACTAGACTATGGAGAGGGCTATGTGACTTTACGTGAAGCTTCCTCCAGCAAAAAATTTTTCTTATCTCTGCTCCAATATTTTATTCTTATTTCTTCTAAAGGTGGCATTTTCTCTAGTCTTTTTATAAAAGAGCAGCCTTAGCTTCTAAGCACAAGGAAAGTGGTAATTTGCTCACTTTAAGTTTCAGGAAGGAGTATAATCTATTTTAACTTAGTAAAATATGGTTTTTGATGCTTATGGGGGAAAAAAATCTCAATTACCAAGACTCATCACTAATGTGGAATACCTTAGGTTCTCATAATAATGGATACATAATGATTTTTATAATACACTTTTAAAGACAGCTTAGTAACTAATATTATACCTTTTTATGTCTATTACTATTTATGTAATCCACAGGTGAATGCCAGCATAAGGGAAAAAATTGTATTGGTGAAATCATTAAATAAACTGAAAGTTAACCTTATAGTTGAAGTAGACAGGAAAAAATTATGGAAATTACGGTAGTTTTCTGATTAAACATGTTGAAAAATCATATTTTTAAAAACTTTATTTTCTGTCATACCTGTTAAAGGTTGTTTATTTTATTATTCAACATTTCTAGCTAGCTGACTTCAGCTCTTCCCTAAATCTACAGACATCCTAATTTCAAGCCATTATATAATGAAAACATTGGATGTAATTTCCTTAGGTCTACAGTTCTTAGTTGCCCTTCTTACTGCAAATCTTTACACTGTAGCTCATGATTATAATTTGCATAAATGAAATTCATATTTATGAGTACAGATCTTGAAGCAACTGACAGGTGCAAGGTTGTCTACCATGCCAATTTATTGTTTGTCATGTCATTTAAAAGAGGCTCTCCATGTTTTAAAGAATACGTGCTGTGGTTGAATTGGAATCAAATTCTAAAAGTAGATAAAATCTCATTTTGTAGCTTTCCATTTTTATGCTTTTCTATATAATATGGAAATGTTGGTGGTGGGAATTGGTTGAAGAAGTATTTACTGTCCACTAATAGACTCTCAATATCCATCCCTTTCATTTCTCTTGCTCTTGTGTTTTAGGGCATGCACGAGCTGTTAGCACCTATAGTCTTTATCCTTCACTGTGACCACCAAGCTTTTCTACATGCCAGTGAGTCTGCACAACCCAGGCAAGTTTTTATATGAGCTCCATCTGTTTTTTCAGCCCCCAGCATAATCTTTTTTACCTCAAAATCTTTTAACTTGAAAGCACTTCTAAGTTTTTTAAGTTTTAAACATTTGGTTGTGTTTCATGTGGCTGTTAATTCTACTTAATAGTTCTTTTTTTTAAAAAAAGCTTTATTGATTATACATATTTTGGGGGTTCAATGTTGACATATGTTGATCAAATCAATATTACTAACATATATATTGTTATAAATCATACTTATTCTTTATGCCCCTTGTCCAATTTCTCCCTATCCCCCTTTCCTTCCCCCTCCCCCCTCTAATTAACCTAGATTTCTTCTCTCCTTCTGAAAGAGTAATGGTTACTCTGTTGATTTGTTGCCTAGATGATCTGTCCAATGCTGAGAGGTGTGTTCAGGTCCCCCAATATTATTGTAGAGCAGATGCTGCTTCTGTCACTCTGGAATGAGCTCTGTGGGAAGAGACATCTTCTTCTTTTCTTTGGTCTCTGCTGGTGACTCTCCTTGTGTCAGTGCACTCCAGTGGCTGGCAGACCATCTGCATAGTGGTTGTGGCATCTAGCCACTTTTGCGGCAGCCATGGTTATTGTGGTGGCTGTGGTGGGCCACCCACACAGAGGAGATGTCTTTGGCATACTCCTTACATAGTTGGTGGTGGCGATGGCAGTGTGCCTGGTTGTGGGAGGGGGTCCGGTCTTCGGATCCATTCCTCAGGATCCCGGGCAGGCCCTGTGGTGCTGGTAGTGTGCCTGGTTGTCCCTCCTTTCTGGCTTGGTAGCCCAGGGGACTTCTGGTCCTTCTAGGTGTTATAGGTGTTCTTTGGTGAAATGAGACCTTTACTAGTTAATATCAAACTTTGGTTGTGGTTACTATGTTTGTGGGTACTCTGTTTTTTCTTTCAGTTCTGTGTTGGATTATTTGCTGTTCCCACCACTTCGACTCTGTGCTGGAACTAATTTGTTGTCCTTTCCTTACTTCTAAGGCAGGGGGAACTTCTTGTGGAGACCAGCACTTAAACTCTTTGTTTGAGCTAAATTGCAGCTTTGCTGTTGATTCCCTAGGGAAGGCTTTTTGTGCAGCTCAGGTTTTAATGGTTGACTTTTATAGTACTTCTGGGTTTAGTGAAATCCAATGCACCTGGGTTGTATAGAAACATTGGTCTGGGCCTGAGGCTTTTGATCAAACAGCACCCCATGCAATTCTATATTCCTGACCAGTCTCCTCTGAGTGGTCCTATGCTGATTGGGGGGCAGATCAGCTGTCCTTGCTGTGCCCCAGTGTTCCCCTGGTAGGCCCATCTTCCCCACCACCCGTGCTGCAAACACTTCCCATGGGACAGGTTGTACACTGATCCCTTGTGATGACTCACCGGCCTCCGAGTGGCTCCTTTTTTTCAGTTGTTGTAGCTCCTCATTCCTATGTGGGTCCATAAGTACCCTATTAGTGGTCTTGCTGGCTGGAGGCCACCAAGGCCCTCTTCTCCCCTGCCACCTCCAAGCAACTTCATCCGAAGGGCAAAGCTGCAGCTTTTGCCAGCTCCTGCTCTGTGTGCTCAGCAGCTCTAGCCTGGATTTGGCCAGGGATCAAAATGGTCTGAGCAGTTTTTTCTTTCTGTTATCGTGGCTTCTCCTGCCTTCGTACACTCTGTAGGTCTCTCCTCCTCTTCCCCTGAGCTCTAGTGGCCTCAGCTTGGCTGTTGTTGCTTTTTAATAGTTGTAAATTGGTTGATTTGTGAGAGAGAGTGATGCTGGGGACCGTCTATTCTGCCATCTTGACCGGAAGTGTCCTACTTAATAGTTCTAATGCCAGTTTAGCTATGGGGCAAATTTGGAACCATAAAGTATTTGAAAATCTTAGGTCTGTATCAAAGGAGGACCTGTAACTAATGGATCAAGAAGACAAAAATTTTTGTTGTAATAACAGAAGTGCTGATGATTGATAACATTCGTATATACCATCCTCTCATGACATTTTTTAGAAGCTGAATGAGAGCTTTATCTATGAGATACTTTCTCCTCACCAGGTTTGACTCAACATAGTTCATAAATAAGGGAGCAGTGCCACAAAGAACCTAAGTTTGCAAATTACAGAATGGCTTCTCATATTTCTGAGATACATTCATTTGTTCTTTCCTGCAAATAATTTTTATAATTGGATTTAACGTAGGCTAATTGTTAAAATTCATTTTTCTAACTACCAAGAAGCATTTTGGCAATGGAGGTCTATAGGATTGTAAGGCTTTGTTAGGAGTATTCCACAGGCTAGCCCATCTATATGTAGAAAACAAAAATCTATCCAATAAGATTTCATATGTCTAACTGTATGATCTTTTGTTTTTGTTTTTTGTTTGGTTTTTTTTTGCAGCTGGCAGATATGGGAAATGAACCCTGGTCTTTGGTGTTATCAGCACCAGAACTCTAACCAACTGAGCAAACCAGCCAGCCCCATCTTTATTAATCAAATATAACTGTCCACTTTTCTGAGCATATATTTGGGCCTTTGTTAAACTAACTTTTGTCTACTAGATTATAGATTAGTATTTTCAAGTTCCCTTTAAGTTTTTCTAATTTTACTGAGTATATTGGATCTTGACAAGAGTAACCATATCTTATTTGCCCTCACTTCAGGTATTCTAAAATAAGGATGAAGTTAGTATTGGGATCCTGTTTACCTGGCAGTTTTATTTTTTTTAAAACATGTGCATGCAGAATATACTTTACAGGAAAGTATAGATGGTTGAAAATAGCTTTTAAATGAGTTGGGCATGCTTCTTAGCTGTTTCAATCCTTTAAAAAGTAAAAGCAACACTAAAATAGATTTGTAAGAGGTGCTGTGCCGATTAATTGATATTAAAATAAAATAAAAATAGAATCCATTAAAAGAAAATAAAATAATATTTTGATGTTGCATATTTGACCAGTAACTATATATATATACATTTATATATTTTTTTAAAATATATTTTTATATATATGTATGTATATATTTTGTTTTGGACAAGTGATAGATTGTAGAGTAATCAATTATTCTAAATCAAGCATAGTCAAGAAATATATTGTTATATTTTGTATTTGTTATTTGGAATAATTAGTTACTTTATTGTAGCACACATAAGGCAGCTAGCTTGTTTTTGATCTCTATAGAAAAACGGATTTCATTTGTTAATAGAGTTGTTCTTTTTATTTAAAAAGGCTAAGGTTTTTTATTTGCACATTATATCAAAGTTGGCTTATGAATGTAGAATAAGGCAAACTATTCATCCGCTTCAGTTATTAAAATTTACACATTTTGATTGCTCATATTGCTTTTTTTAAGTGAGGAAATGAAAACTCTCCTGAACCCCGAGTATCTGGAACACGATGCCTAGTAAGTACAAAAACTTTGTTATTTTTATTTTTTTTATATCATTATTACTTAAATGAAGGTTAATAAACATAGCATTATATTATTTTTCTAATTTTTAGTGCAATGTTCTCACAACTTATGGAAACTGCTGAACCTTGGTTTTCTACTTTTGAGCATGACGGTCAAAAGGTAAATCTTGTAATACAGATCTTTTTGGTGTATTTGAGGGAACAAATGATTTCAGTGAGTAACAACATATAATCAGAGAATAATATATAGCCATTATTATTGCAATATATGATATATAGCTATTATTGCTGTAACAAAAATGAAAATATGAAAATACCTATGGAATAAGTTTCAATCTGGGGATCTAAACCGTATCTCTAATAATAGTGTCAGATATACAAAGGCAATATAAAGATTTATGTAAATAAATAGAAACTTTCCTTTATATGTGTGCATATGTTATTCACGTAGTATAACTGCTTATTTATAAAATTGTTATAAACTTTCTATTGCTATTCTAGTGAGTTGATATACACATTGTTACTGAAGTGCATAGATAACATATATATCAGGTAGATTGTTTTGCTTTTACTAATGCACCACTATTGAATTCACACATTGAGTATCAATACCCCTTACCCTTACTTTCTCTTATCTTTATTTTTAACTGGTTTTTGCTTTTTTATAATTAATATGCCATAACATTTACCTTTTTAAAGTATACATGTTAGTGGTTTTTAGTATAATCACAGGGTTATGCGAACATCTTCACTATCTAATTCCAGAACATTTTTATCACCCCAGAAGGAAATCCCATACCCACTAGCAGTCACTCCCCTTTCCCCCTTTCCACAGCCCCTGACAGTTCTAATCTATTTTCTGTCTCTATGGACTTCCTGATTCTAGACATTTTATATAAATGGAATCATACCATATATGCCCATTTCTAACTGACTCCTTTTACTTAGCATAATGTTTTTGATGTTCATCTGTGTTGTAGTATGTAACAGTATTTCATTCCTTTTTATAGTTGAATAATATTCTATTATATAGATATAGCACATTTTATTATTTCATACATCAGTTGATGAACAGTTGGGTTCTTTTTACTTTTAGCTATTGTAAATAATGAACATTCATGTGCAAACTTTTGTATGAACAAAAGTTTTTAATTCTCTTTGTAAATAGAAGTTAAATTGCTGAAATTAACTGTAATTTTAGACTGACTTACATGCTATCTTAGAGATCATTATGGTCTCTTTATTATATTACATGGTATTGGAAAAGTACAGATTCTTCTGGTGATGGATATTGTCGAGAATGTTTAGTATGTTATTTCTAATATGGTTAGTCTTTTTATACTAGCATAATTTCTTGAACTCTGGTTAGAAACCGTATATTACCAAGTCACTTCATTTCGTCTCTTAAAATATAAAACGGATAACTAATGCTTTTCATACCTTTACGCTAGGCAGGGGATTGACAACCTACTGCCTGCAGGCTAAATTTGGCCTGCCATCTGTTTTTGTACATCTTATGAATTAAGAATATTTTTTACATTTTTAAATGGTTAAAAACTACCTAAAGGAGAATAATTTTTTGGTGACATGGGAAAACTATATAAATATCAAATTTTCATGATCATAAATAAAGTTTTATTGGAACACAGCCATGCTTATTTGTTTACTTATGTCTGTGATTGCTTGGTTCTTACAATGGCAGAGTTGAATAGTTGCAACGAAGACTGCCTGACCTATAAAGTCTAAAATATTTACTTTCTGGCCCTTCACAGGGAAAGTTTGCTGACTCTTACCCTAGGTGATAAAGTGTTCTTCACATATCAACATTTTACATTCTGTAAGGGTTGCTGAAGGTGAAACCTGCTTATAAGCATATTTAAGAAACTATTCAGTATTTTAGAATGATAACTTAATACTCTTGGCCAGTGATTGACGAAATCATAGACATATGAACATCAAAATTTTGAGCTGAGATTAGAACACATTTAAATGCTAACATCATGATCATTTTATGTAGTGGTCGTTTTGTATTTTATAACAGAGTATCTGAGAAACTGAATGATTCAAATGTGAGGGTTACTAATTCTCAGTTTTACCTATTGGTTTGTGTTTATATTATTGATACATGTTCATGAAAGCCAAAACTACGTAAAGATATTCATTTTATCAAGGAACACAGTCAAGGTGACTTTTGAACGTTCCTATTAATTACTTGAATATGCGAATAAATAATATATTCCTGAAAAGCATGTCTAGTGAATATTTTTTCATTCTCTCCTTTTTATTCTGTTTCATGACTCTATTACCTTTTTTTAAGAAGTTCTAGAGTATGTTCAGTCCTTCTAGTTCCTTTGAAAATTCAACTATTACTGTGCTTGCTGCCTAGTTTAACAGACATTTTTCTTCATAGTAAGACTTTCTTGATGAAGGAAGCCGTTGTGTGTTGGGTTATATTATGGTGCAAAATCGTTATCTTGCTAATTTCCTCTAACGGTTTGGACTGGCACTGATCTATAGACCACACTTAAAGTACCACTTAATGAATGGTTAGAAAGATTTTCAAGGTTAATTGATATATGTAGCTGTCCCATTTCATCATATTTGTTAAATGCAAATAGCATTCTTTTTTATGATAAGAAATCCTGAAGATAAGGAAATATTTTGTTAATTTTATCTTTCCTTCTGATTTTACTATTTTACAAGCTATGCTATTTTGCATTTCAGTGATCATGAACATTACTTTTGAGTTTCTTAAATTTATGAGGTTTTGTTATAAGTATTCTGTGCATAGGGAAAATCTTTCCAAAGTACTTCATATAAATGTGTAGTTCTTAGACTACACATGAGTCTCTATCAAGAATTTGATAAATGGACTACATATGCTATTGATTTAATGACAATGCATTCTTTTCAAAGTAGAAATTGATCATACAATTTAATCAAGTTAAACATTTTTTAAGCAGGTCTATTTAAGATAAGTTCTCTCCAAAGATAGTGATTGCATTCTATAGAAGTATGTGTATTCAAGACCCTTCGAAGATGAGTAGATATAACGATCAGTTTTTCATGTGATTGTTAGAAACTTTACCTGGGCTCAATTCTTCTACCCTACAATGACTAGTTTTCAGCCACACAAGGTTCTCCACTGAAGCAAAACCACATGAGTAAGATGCAGAAAATGTTAGATTGGTCACTTTTTAAGGAAAGTGGCTTCAAAGTAAACAATATATTTTGAATGTGAGTGGTATATTGCAATTAACATGAATTTTAAAAATATCTAAAGTTAATATCATCTAATCTATGTTAACATCATTTAAATCTAAAGTTAAATACAAAAAAATTTAACAGGTTAATTTTTTAAAATTAAAGTATTTAATCATTTGAAGAGAACATAGATATTACAAAATCAGAAAGATGTGTCTTGGCTGTAATATTTTTAAATAAATGACTACAATATAGAGGCTTCCTTTTCTCATGTCTATAAAAATACACAAACTAGCCTGAAAAAGTAACATGGTTTTCTATCCTTTGGGTATAAAGATACTAGGAATCACACTGTAGGAAGTACAAAGGAGTGAATTTCTTTTTAAGACCTAAAATGATTCAGGAAAGACAGATCTTCCAGAAAGTTTTCCCTATACTTCCAGGAAGTTTCCCCTTATACTAATACATTTTCCTCCTCTCCTCTGACCTTTCTACCAGATGATTACTAGCTGGTCTTATGTGGAATTCTATTTTTTTTTTTTTTTTTCTGTTTAGTCTACAGACCATGAGGGCAAGAGCTTTTCCTTCTTTATCTTTGTGTCCTCAAATCTGGTCCAGTGACGTAAAGATGATATTCCTTTAGAGATCTCACAGTGTAGGAAGAGAGAGAAGTAGCAAAGGAGACTGTGGTAGCAGAGAGGAAGATAAAGAAATAGGGCCTAGTCCTTGAGCCCAATCTTTAAAGATACTGGGGAACTCCTCAGTGGAACTACCGGAGAGAGGATGTTTTAGGTAAAAGAATGGCATCCTCAGGATCTCTGGAAGCACAGGGAGAGTAGAGGCTGGCCAGGTAATGAAAGGGCTTGTAGACCTGGCTACTGAATTTGGATTTTTTACCCTGAGTAAAAATGATAGGGAGCTAATAAAAAGGCTTAAAGAGGGCAATTTGGCATGATCTAATTACTGTTTTAGATAGATGACCTTGCATTTTGGAAGATGGATTTTTAAAAAGACTAAATTAGAGGCAGTGAGAGCAATGAGAAGGAAAGAAATGATTAGGGCCACAAATCAGGTTTTGACAATAGGACTGTAGAAGAGGAGACACACAAAAGTGGTACTGAGGAGCTAAATTGGCAGAGTAGGTGTTGTGATTGGAGGATGGCCTGAGGCGGGCATGGTGGAAGGAAGAACATGTTTTTGAGCAGAAGATGATAAGCTCAGTTGTAGGCCTGCTGAATTAGAGACGCTTATGGCAATCCAGCATTCCTTGCCAGCATTTGAGTTTATGGGAGGCACTGGAGAGTTCTATGTTATGAATACAGATTAAGAAGTTTAGAAAATGGGTATTGGTTGAAGCATCATGTATGATTGAGATAACACAGGTAAGTAGAAAATAAAACTAAGACCAGAATTGTATGGAGAAGCAAAATTTGAGAAGCAGAAAGAATTTGAACTAGAGAAGTAGACTAGAGAATTAGTGGTAGACAGAAAAATCGCAAGAGTGTGACGCTGTTAATGCCGGTATTGGAGAGAGGTAAAAATGGAGGATTGAACATCAGAAGAAAGGTCAGACATAATTTGTGAGAAGAAATTATCAGACTTGAGGGGGTAGTTGAAATTTACAAGAAATCATTACAAAGAGTTAGTGATATCTGAGTATGGGATAATAGATGGCAGGAAGGGAAGTTGTATTTGGCCCAAAATGGATTTTATTTTTTAAGTCAGCTATACTTTTGGTCTGGAGAGTTTTAAAATCTTTTTACTCAGCCATTTAAATTGACAAAGAGACAATTAGAGAACACCTTCTTTTCCAGAACTAGTTTCCTTTACTTCCTGCCGTTTTTTTTTTTGTTTTTTTTTTAATAGTTTTGAGAGTTCAAAGTAAAACAGTTTTCATTTACTGCTTTTTACTATTTCAGTTTTAGGACACAAGAAATGGTTTTTATCAAGGTATTCATTTATGTACCCTGGATGATGAGATAAACTGGCCATGGGCAAATAAACTGTAGTGACCACCACTACCTTTAGTCAAAATTATCTTGTAAAACTTAATGTCACAAGAGAAACTGGTCAAGGGAATACAGGTGAAAAATATTTTATAAGGCATTTCCTGGCCATTGCTTTATGAGCACAATCATCTTTATGATGATCAACATATGAGTCCACATTTTAAGCATTTGTCCTGAGCTGATTAAAGTAGTTTTTGGTTCCTGTTTAAACTCCCATTGATAAATGGAACTTTAAATTAAAGAATGATGTCCATACATTTGTTAAGTTCATGTTGAAATAATACCTATTCTATTCTTCCTGTTTTTAGGGGAAAGAAACACTGATGACCCCCATTCCCTTTGCTAGACCACAGGATTTAGGGCCAACAATTGCTATTGTTACTAAAGTCAACCAGATCCAAGATCATCTACTGAAGAAGCATGATATTGAACTTTACATGCACTTGAACAGATTAGAAATTGCACCACAAATATATGGATTGTAAGTATTAAAGTTTAAGTTTCAACTATACCTAATGATTATTTATGGTAGTCTCTACATGTCTCAGATCCCTAGAAGTAAGAGCAAGAGCTGCTCCAGCTCCATTTTGTTTCACATGTCTTTTGTGGTTTTATGTGTCAGGCTCTCTATGCTCATTACTTTCACTTATGGTACCTCATCTAATACTCCTACCAATGCTGATAATCGAATATTATCCCTTTGTTACAGATGAAAAAGCTAAGGCTTAGACTGAGTTTACACCTATTAAAAAGTTAAGTCATAATTCAAACCCAGGCATTACTGGCTATAAAATTAGCAGAATCTGGTGCAAAAGAAAAATGCAGGGCCACTTTTGGGGGGAAAAAAAAATAGTAAGAATTTCAAGATGGCAACACCAGATCATTAAAGCAAGCATTCTAAGAAGTGCATGGTCGTACAGGTCATACGCACATGAAACTAGCCCCAAACCCGAGGATTTTATTACCCATTTCACTTATTAATTTGGTTTTATTATTATTGTTTGTGGGCCAAAAGTAATTTACAGTATGTTTTCCATTAACTTCATGAAAGATTACTCCTGTTGCACTTAGAGTGAAGTTTCTCTTGCTTTAATTCAAATAATTAGCATATTGAGTTGTCTTTTGTTTGACAATTATTGATTGGTATTGGACTTTTTTAAAAAAATTAAGTAGTGTAAGAATTTATCACAGCATACTGACCAATTTCCAAAGTAAAATGTTGACTACATTATTTTCTACTTTCCAAGGTAATGACTAATAATTGTTCTTCTGGTATTTTCATTTTTAGTATGAGAATAAGAATGTCCTATGATTTCATCACTTTGGGATTAAATTTGTGCAAAAGTATCTAAAATATTTGTGTTACAATTTTATCACTGTTCAGATACAATGTTGTGAGTCCAAAAGACTCTTGATCACAGCAGATTTATATAAAGATTCAGTAGTATTTTTATTTACTACTACTACAACATTCTTTCATAAAAATTGAAGTTAAAATTAACAATTTTTGCTAGCCAGAATAATGGTTTTGTTATCAACCTTGAAATATATTGAATCTGTAAATTTTTGACTACATTTTGCACTTTGGTATAAATAGAGTACATAATAAGCATCTGTGGGATATGCAATAAATGTCACTTTTGAGGAAAGACCCTCATAACACACTTGGGCTTTGGCAGTCTTAAATTATGAGTTCTTTACAACACTCATGGGATAAATTCCATATCCCCTAAATGCTTATTATACATCTTCCACATCTATTTTCTATTTTCTGGATTAGAAGTTCTTTTGCTATGTGGTTTATAGCAATTTAATTGGGGAGATTGTTGAGTATTGATAAATAATCTGCTAAATGTTACAGTATAATTTTGAAATATTTATACCACATATATCAGTTCTAACACATATCACAGTGTAATTATGTATGAGTATTAAGTTTTTTAAAACCTATATTTGAAGTATAAACATATGGTTAAAAAAAAAGTAACTCAGTCATCAGAAGTCAACATAATTATCCACCTTAAAAATTGTATCTCTCAACAGTTAGATATATAGCTTCCTAAACACAGTTAATGATTGAATTATTCCTCCCCCAGCAGTCCTGCTCATCACCACTTTTCTTCCAAACTTCCAGAAAGAGGAGTCTTCTCCTATTTCCATTTTTCATTGATTCACTGTCACTGTGGAGTCAGTGTAAATTATCTGAATAGCAGCAATGGAAAGGAAGAGATTGGCAAAGTGGAAACATGACCCAACTGTATGCTGTTTGCTAGAAACTCACTTCAAAGATAATGAAATGCATAGATTAAAAGGATGGAAAAAGATATATCAAGCAAACATTAATCAAATGAAAACAGGAATAGCTATATTAATATTGAAGTAGACTTTAGAACAAAGAGAATTACCAGAAACAGAAAGGGACACTACATAATGATAAAAGGGTCAATCCACCAAGAGTACTAAGTTAAAGGGAAATAAAAAAAATAACAGTCCTAAGTAGTTATGTACTAAAAATAGATCTGCAAAGTATGTGAACCAAAAACTGATAGAATTGAAAGGAGAAACAGACAAATCCACATTGATGGTTTGGAGACTATCAACTGGTAGAACAAATAGAAAATCAGACCAAGATGAAGAACTCAACAACACTATCAACCAACAGAATCTGATTGACATTTATAAAACACTTCATCTGACAATAGTGTAATATATATTCCTTTCAAGCACTCACAGAACATTTACCAAGATAGACCATATCGTGGGCCATGAAACAAACCTCAGTAAATTTAAAATAATTAACAGCATACAGACTGTGTTCTCTGATCACAAAGGAATCAAACTAGAAATAACAGAAAGGTAACAGAAAAGTCTTTAAACACACAGAAACTAAACAACACACTTCTAAAATAATTCCTGAATCAAAGATGATGTCTCAAGGGAAATTTTAAAAAGTACACTGAACTGAATGAAATGAAACTATAGCATACCAAAATTTGTGGGACATGGCTAAAGCAGTGTTGAGAGGTAAACTGATAGTGTTAAATGTCCACATTAGAAAAGAGGAAAAGTCAAAACACTAGTCTGAGCTTCCACCTCAAGAACCAAGAAAAGAAGAGCAAAATAAACTCAAAGCAAGCAGAAGAAAGGAAATAATAAATATGAGTTTAAACTAATTAATTGAAAATAATAATAGAGAAAGTCAATGAAACAAAAAGCTGTTTCTTTGAAAAGAGCAATTATAGTAAAAAAAAGAGATCAATTAAATTGACAGATCCTAGCAAGACTGTTTTCTTCTAGAAGTTTTATAGTTTCAGGTCTTACATTTAAGTCTTTAATCCATTTTGAGTTGATTTTGGTATATGGCAAGAGATAGGGATCTCGTATCAATTTTCCTTTTTGAAGGGTTATGTGGGAAGTGCATTGCTTAATTTACACATATTTAGGGGTTGTCCAGATATCTTTTTGTTATTTATTACTAGTTTAATTCCATTATGTTCCAAGAGCATACTTTATATGATTTCTTTTTTTTTTTTTTTTGCTAAAGCTTATTTTTTAGCCCTAAGTATGGTCTGTCTTGATGAATATTTCATGTGTACATGAGAAGTATGTTTATTCTGCTGATGTTGAGTGAAATGTTCTATTAATGTCAGGTCAATTTGGTTGATCATGTTGTTCAGATCTTATATATTTTTGCTGTTTTCTGTCGACTTCTTCTATTAATTAGTGAGGAAGCAGTCTTCAGCTACAATTGTAAATTTCTCTACTTCTGAATCCAAAACTACTTTAAAATGACCAGATATCTACATCTAGGATTAAGAATTACCCACCTAGTATTCTAACGCAATATAAAGAGTACAGTTTTCTTTTAATTTATGATAGGCAACTCTGTCCCCCCCCTCACCCCCCCACACTTTAGACACACAGGGAATATCATTCCTATCATGTGTTCAGTTATGTAAAGACTGTGAAACTTTTAAGTATAATGGGCTAATGAGCTTTGAAAAACCAGTGATTTCCATTATGATCTTGGAATGCTGTAGCTAAAGGAGTATAACATATATTTGAAAATGCGATGTTTAACATAGACCAGGATGTCTCTTTGCTTATTCCTAAAATTGTGCCCATAATTTGAAATTTCTTCCAATTAAATGGCTTTTTCCACTGGTGCTTTGGAACCTAGTAAATATATCAGACTAATGACAACAACCAAAAAAAGTGCCGACATATTCATTTAATATGTTTGAATAGATTTAAATGCTTCTAAGATATCCAGCTTCTAATAAGAACTATTAACAATGAGCTTTAAAATACTTTCAAAATATATAGCATATAAAAAAAATTTGAATTTTTAGCTATGCAACTAAGACCTCATTTTTTAAAAATTGTATTTATTTATTAAAATAGTACATTATTTCTAAAACTTTCTGTAAATATTTGATTAAATTAACAGTTTTAAATTTTATATATCTGAATAAAAATCAAGGTAATTGAAACACAAAAATGTGCTAGATTACTGAGAAATACTGATGAACTAAAAACTGAGAGGCCAAAATAGTTCATGGTAGAACATACCCCTCACCACAAAACCATTCCAGGTATATATACGAAGATG
Organism: Cynocephalus volans; assembly: GCF_027409185.1. Lineage (NCBI taxonomy): Eukaryota > Metazoa > Chordata > Mammalia > Dermoptera > Cynocephalidae > Cynocephalus > Cynocephalus volans. The sequence continues at coordinate 30,408,862 of NC_084470.1, read as the reverse complement.
CTAAAAATTCTTTCTGTCAGTGTATCTTAAACAATACAACACTTTGCTAATGCCAGTCTTAAAATCACTAAGCAGACCTAGGCCAACTTCAGGTTATATCAACATTCTCTAAAGGAAGCCTGATAAAACTGTGACTTCACAATTGTGATAAATTTAACTGAATATAAGTGTAACAAATATTACTCCAAAACTTTACAGACATAAAATACCATCTAGTAAGGGTCAGAAAAAATAAGCCTTCACTAGAAATACATAAGGGCAGAGTTGTTTTTAAATCACAGTGGGGCAAAGGAATGCCTTCTTTAAGCTGTGTGGTTTAATAACTTTAAAACCAACGTTGTCTTTGAGTCCAATTAGCTAACAGAATATGCTTAGATTGGAAGGCAAGTAATTTCTATCCTTAAATCAAAACTGTAGATTCTAAAGCTTGAAGGAGAATTTTTCAGGACTTATTAGGAAATAATAATTAGTTAATCACTATTTAGTATTCAGTTCCTCTCCCTCATTTCTCATCCTTGGCTTCTTTATTTCACGGGTCCCTTTTTCTACTCTTCAGCTCTTTCCATAACCAAGTAAGCCAGAGGCAAATTGAATAGCTATGGCTAATTGCCCTAATAAGCTCTTTCCTATAGCCATATGGTAATTCATGTATGATACCATATTCCAATACTAAGTATACTTTGTAATTAACCTAACCGGTATCATTTATACTAATGATTACAGTTCGTGTCCTTGATAGGTCTCTAGCCAGACTTAAGTTTCTACCCTTATTTTTTGACCTCCAGGGATTTTGCTTCATTTGTGTAAAACCTTTTATGGGAAGTATTTGTCTTTCAAACAGATGCCTGCAAATGCAAGTTTTCAGAAAAAGTGTCTCCTTGACTAGTGTCTCCTCACTAGCCAAGGCAGTGACACTGGAGAGAACCAGAGGGAGGTCTAGTTCCTGTAGCTGACCAGCCCGCAAGTATGAAAATGATAAATCTCTCCACCAGTAGTGGGAGGAGAAGGGGGTGTAGAACTACAAATATATTTTTGTGTGTAGTATTTTATCATGTTGTTGCTTGGTATATATTATAGTTTTAGGTCATTTGAATTAGCAATTTATAATTGAAAGAGTTTTGTTTTATTTGAAATAAATATTCAGAGAACTATAATATTTATAGTATATGTACCTACTGTTTCAGTTGCTGAAACTATTCAGTCATTGCAACTCAGAACCTGATCTTCTCTGTTTCTCAGTGGCCAGCAATAAAAAAGTTGAGTTAACATCAAGTGAAGAGTATTTCCTTTATAGGGTTGTTATGTGGAGTTCCTATTTGCAAAGCACTTAAAACAGTGCCTGGTGCATAGGAAACACTAAATATTTTTCAAATTAAATAATAATGATAAATCATAGCGAGGATCATAAAGTTCTAGTTAAGAACTCATACCTCTAAATAATAATAGAAATGATAAATAATATCACTCTTTCAAGCTGAAAATTAATGGGGTGGGATTCTGTCCAGAGTCATCAGTCCCATACCCCGAATGCCTTTTGCTCTGGGCTAGCCCATCAGTAAGTAGCTGTCTTTTCTCTGGCTTGATCAGCTTCAGGCAGGAGGAGTGCCTCTACCTCTTGCTATTTATGACAACAGTGCCAAATCAGGATGGACTAGCACCTAATATTGTCTTTTTTTTCTCTTCAACTTTTTACTCCTACTTTCTTCTTTTGTGGGAAATGCATTTTTAAAAAAGCGGGGAGAGTGATCAGTTATCTAATTACCCTGTTTGGCGGGTTATATTGCTGGTAGCTGAGAGCGAGCACCTCCTTTCTGCACAGTGCCGCCCAGAGTTGGTCTGATAGGCTTTCTTGTGGTTCCCGTCCACCACCCTGGCTTTCTGCCTGTGAGGTCTTTTATTCTTTTCCACACCTCCTCTCATCTTTTTCCTTGCTTGCCCCTTATTTACATCCCCACCTCCAACCAATGCATTCTGCTTGTGTTAAGACGTAACAACAGGAAGATAAAGAAAAGGAAGGGAGGCAAAATGAAAAATGAGGAGAGTTTTTTTAAAGTTTGGTAGCCATGCATTTAAATTATATATTTAGATTGTATATACTCTCTTTCTTTTTTATCATGCAGCACTGATCATTCCTCCCCTCTTCCTCTTTTCAAAACTGTCTAAAGACCTCTTTAAAAAGATTTGCCTATGCCAAGCTCTATATTCTGGAAGAAGTTCCCAAAAGAATGGGCAATTAGCCCACCACACTCAGTATGAGCACTTCAGAACCAAAGGGTGTGTCCCCACAGCTACCTGACTGATCCCAGCAGCTTCTGACCCACAAATGATTGGCTTCTTTGCTTCTGGTTGCTGCTCACTCTGTTCTAGTTTGTCAGAAGTTTGGTTCTTCACCAATGTGTTCTTAGATTTTAACGTTTTCATTAAGGAAAATTTAGTAAGCTATTCTATCATTTTTTTCTTAGTCTTCTTCAGTTTATGCCTTTTACTTGAAATTATTTATTTTATGATTTTTTCATGTTTAATGATTTTTTAAAAATAGAACTGTTCAGACTGTCATGTATTCAACATTCACTAAGCAAATATTAACCAAGCACCTACTAATATAAATTAATGTGCATATTTTGAATCAGCAAGTGAAGAATTGTCTATCAAAAACAATTTGCAAAATAGATGGTTTTAGGAGTGCATGAGCATGCGATTACCTCAGTGTTTAAGCAAAGGCTCAATAGTCCCCAGCTATCAGAAATTTTATGGATAGGTATCCTCATTAATGACAGTTGGGACTAGATTGCAAATAAGTCCCTTTCAATTTTGAAGTTGCACATGTTTGAAAAAAACCACAGATTTATAATGGGTTTATTCCCATTTAAAAAAAAATCTTTAACCAACAGTGATTAGTTTTTTTAAAACCAGCCTACCGGTGCTTTTAATATTAAAAATGATTGTGGCCCTTCTAAAGCATGGTCACTTTAGCAAATTACACATTTATTTTAATGAAGCATTATTATTCAAAATAGTTCTGGAATTCTTTTTCTGGAATTATCTTCATTACTAGCATAGGAGCCACATTAGAAACCTGTTTCATAGCTGTGTAATCAAATAATCAAAGGACATTTTGATCTCTGAAAGTATTGCACAACCTTATTTCTCACATTGTTCATTCACCACATTTGGCTCTAATTAGAAGTGTCCTTGTATGAGTAAAACTCACCCTCAAAATACAGCATGGGAGCTGTTCAAAACAAAGCTGCCATGGGCTCTGAAAGAATCATTTTGTGTATAAATTTTGGTATCTTTGTTAAAAGAATCAGTTTCATTACTTTCTAGTCTCATGTTTTATGTATTTTATTAAAATGGCTGTGATGAAAATTTGATGTGAAGTATCATATGGCAAAACCAAAACAATACACTTGGTATTACTTAATGATGAATATTATGTTCTTAAACATTACTAGAAAGTGAAACTTGTGGATTACCTAAAGACGGAGCCCAGTCTGAGATGGCTGTCCTTTCCTTTAAGATACTAATTCACCCAGTGATATACTCAAACAAATTTTCTCAGTTTTGTTGTCTACTTTAGCTATTTTAATTGGCCACAGCCTCTTGAGAGTAGGTGCTTATTCTTAAAAACAATTGGGAGCATGCAGGATCCTTGAGAGTGCCGTAAATGGAATAATACATTTGAAGGACTGTGGAAACTGATAGACTAGGGTCCTGGGCTGCTATAGCAGCTGTAAAAATAGCTGAGCCAATAAACTGCCATACCTTCTTTTGAACATAAGGTGGAAGTTAGAGGATCTGGGAGACAATTTGGTAGAGTTCTATAAAAACCTTGGCTTATAAGAAAACAACTAAAGGGAAATGGTAAAGGGAATGAAATGATCCCATCCCTTGGATTATAAACCACAGTCCAGTTGGCCAGGTTTGGATTTTTTAGCTATTGCCCAGCTGGTGAACAGTTCAAAACTATTTTAGGTCATGTGATCCCATTGTAGCCAATTGGGTGCTTTGGCAGACAACAAATATCTATTCACACAAATTGTATGCATTCTGAATTTGTCCATGTGCATTTTCTGCTTGTCTGTATTGATATCAACACATCCACATAGATGGATGGAAAAATTGTGTGTATGGATCTATACCTGTATATTTATACACAGTAATTATGTACTTTGATTCCTTCTCGGAAACAGAATGGTAGGAGTAATCTAGTTAAATCAGTTTCTATGGGGATTTTTTTCTCCTTTTTTCATATTTCCTCTAGATGTAAAAATTACAGTGATTACACATCATAAAGCCTATCTGTAATAAAACGCATCAGCTGGCCAAGGTTTTCATCGCTCACTCAATAATCCATTAATACAGCAGCGCTGCCCAGGCATCTTTATAATACCAACTCGGAGGTAATTTTAATCAGCTAGACCAGCTGGTATTTAACAGCAGCTGTTGGAGACGCCACAAATATACTAAATAGCTGACATCTTTATTTGCAGTTTTTCAAGGGGAGAAGAGATTCTCCTGTGGTTACTTGTATTAAGCATTTAAAAGAAGGTGTAAAGTATACAGGGGTTTATACCTAAATGATAAAGGGAAAGGGATTAATGATAAAACAAGGTGACAAATTCTGTCAGAGGTTTGGAAATGAAGAAACCAGGCAGATGAATAAGAATACATTGGCTTTGGGTAGAGTTCAGACCCTTTTCCCAGTTATATTTACACTAATCTTGGGTATCGCTAGCAGTAAAAATGTAGTCAGCTGTGTGGCATCCTTATATCGTTCTGCACTAGATTTGTAGTACTCTTTACTACATAAGGCTGTGAAAATTAAATTGATTCTGTGAAAGAGTAATCTGCTCGTGAGGATGTGTTCTGCCTCTGCCACTGTATGCCATGTCCTCTTTTTGTTTTATGAATATATTTTGTTAATGTTCAATTTTGATATTTTAGTTGAAAAGAATCATCATCAATATGTACTGTCTAGTAGTTAAATGTGGAATGCCATTTTGCATTGGTGCACATGAGCATGTGTGGGGGAAACAAGCATAGGCAACATGAAGTTAACAGTCACAAACCCATTATAAATAAAAATTTAATTACACTTGGGGGAGCTTGGCTTACAAAGCTCAGAAATCCATAATGGAGCTTGCTGGTAATAAATGCCTGATCTGTTTGCTAAACTCCACTATTTTCTCATCTTCTTTTATAAAATGCTTTGACATCTCCACTGATTAGAAATTGTTAAACAGAGCTGACTTTCTAATTTGTAAAATGTTTTCCCTTTTTTCTCTGTGGATGAGAATTTTACCTTTTGGTTTAATGAGAAAAAGAGAAAAATTAGAGTCAAGTAGGAAAAGGTAACACAAAACAAAGGTCTTGCAAGATAGTTACTTAGTCCATTTATAGATGATGGCTTTTGCATACAGATAGCCGTGCACTGAAATGTGATGATGGTATAATGTTTGATTCTTATGTAAACAGAAGTTAGGTGGTTCCATTTTCAGTAGATAATTTCTTACGTCGTTTTCTTTAAGACTGATTTCAAAATTAAAAGAAATATGGGCCGACCCCGTGGCGCACTTGGGAGAGTGTGGTGCTGGGAGCGCAGCAGTGCTCCCGCCCACGGGTTCGGATCCTATATAAGGATGGCCGGTGCGCTGCTCAGTGCGGCCGGTCACAAAAAGACAAAAAGACAAAAAAAAAAAAAAAATTAAAAGAAATATAAAAAGTATATTATAAAACAGTAAATTATAAAAAAGCAAACTGATGGAGCTATGTGTCTTGTGCACTTGCTATAGAAATAGGTTTGTCATTTCTAACACTTGTAGAGCATTCGTAACCTTTCTTATGCTAATAATTTTTGCTGGGAAATGAAGCATTACAAACCCCTAAAAAAGTAAAATTTATTGGATTTAGGTGTACTTATGTAAATTATCAGAGGTTAACCAAATTCGTGGTAAAACCAAGTCTTTTGCAGGTAACTTCATTTATCAGTGCCACTGATTTTCTTTTCCCAGAACCAAACTGTCTATGTCAGACCATGATGAAATACTTAAAATCCAGTGACAGAATGGATTATTGAGATAGCAATTTGAATTTAAAAATTACTTAACAAGCATTTTTTTCGTTGTTATTAGTAGTGAAAACAGCTCGTTTACATTTGTTTAGTGTGTTTGACAACAGGCAGTTTGATACATTGCCGGGCACAGCGGTAGGTTGGACTTGAGTGGTATTAGCTCTCAGTGTTTTGATTAATGGTAATTGTTTCAATGAAAAGGCGTGTTTTAAGTACAACTCATAGTTCTGGAAAACAGAAGTCAACTTGCAAGATCCATAATTACTATTCCAAGTTACATATAAAAAGGGCAAGGAGAACGTGCTGGAGTAATACAGTAGGGTTTTGTGGGGTTTTTTGCCTTTTGCCTTGTATTGTAGTTAGAGACTCTTCTTTATGTCGAATATAAATCTTCTGTTATTTATCTTTTGTTCAATATTTGAAGTTGATTTATGACACATTTCTGTATCCCATAATTTAGTTTGTATCTTGTACCAAGGTGAAATTTCACCTGTCTCTACAGTCTACTGTAAAAGGAACATGAAGCCAACCTAGTGTGGTATAGATTGAAGAAAAAGATATTTTTTAATTTTTCTCTGGTCTTGCTTCTCTTGTTTTAAAAGAATGCCATGTAGAAAACATAAGGAGGTTTAACACTTCAGAGATTCCTGTTGTCTTTTTAAATAAAACATTTTACATATCATTAATATGTGTAAAGCCAGGGAGAAATAAAAGATAATGTTTATTTGCAGAAAATAAAAAGTGTATTTTAGGACCAAGTTTTTGTCAGCTTAGGAGCTGTCAGAGTAATGCCCTGATAACATCTTTTATTCTCATACGTAGTTCTGTGTACATATGTGACATAAATGTACACATACACATATATCCATAAAGTGCATAATGCTCCGCATTTTGGTTATTGATTTGTAGATGAGTGTCTTTACCTTTAGCATGATAAAAGAAATACCACTTTTTTCTTTTAAGCTATCTGGGTCCGTGGGAGTGGGTGCTTATGTATGTGTCCTTCGTTTTCTTTTGACATCTTTCACTTTAGAACAGGGGAAATATTAAACTAAATAAATTTGATTGTTTAGGTTTTCTGAGGGAAAGAAAAAGGCTTGGGAAGGGCTGGATGAAAATGCCCTTACCATATTTAACCATCCTTTTTTAAGATGATGAAAAATTTTGCAGGTGGAGGTAATGCTAGGAGATTTTTTTTTCTTTTCATTTCTCTTTTCCTTTCTCCCTACTAGGTAATGTAGTAAATATAATCCGAATATTCTTAAAAAGTGGTATGAAGAGCAACCATGTTTGTGACACCAGGGCCGAGAATCAGTATTTGCGCAACTCTCCCCTACTTATTTTTTTTAAAGAAGCGTAGAAAATTTGAGTCCATTGGATAAATATTTACCCAAGAAACTTAGTGTGATGTTCTGAAAATAATAATGCTCCCTGATAATAGCAGGATTGTAGGTTTATGTTAATATTAGAGCTCTAGCATGAGTATTAGCACACATCTCATGTATAGCTTACACACAAGCCGTATTCTGTTATATATTTTGGCGGGGGGGTGTGGGCTAAACTGCTAATAAGAATTTAGGATGTTACTGAATGATTATATCTAAAAGTGGATGATATTGTTTCGTAGCAGCCTGGATTGAGATGCTGTTTGTCAGGTTATTCCAAGCAAAATAAAAATTAATAAGTAGTTGTCTAATGCACACCTAAGCCTTCGAGACAAAAATAAATAAAATTTAAAAAAAATTTTTCCTCGTAGTTAACAGCCATGTGTCATTGTGGCATCTTTTATTGAAAGGAACTTTATTTAAGTAGCATAAACTTGTTGGATGGGCTTCAATTAAATGATGATTTGTTAATGCAAATGTGTAGCGAATGACTGCTAGTGCATCTGTCTTTTCATCCATAGGCCATTACTGTGCAGCATTAGCACATGATTGTAAAAAAAAGGAGAGGTCATTACATGCAGGTAGTACATATTCAATCAATTCTGACCTTATGTCTCTGGTGAAATAAAAAAGTATATAATGTAAATGGTATTTAATCTGAATAACAAAAAAGCCACTCTTAGACTCTCTGTGGCTCAACCTGTTAGGTGATGTGAGGTGACTGCTGTTTGAGATGATGGTTATTGGTGGCCCAGTGGGGAAAGGTTATCACTTCAATCCTTTGTCATTCCTATCATGCACTCCTTCAACCCCCATCATATTTTAAATTCTATTTTCTTTTTCTTTTGGAGAGTGGTTTGTGGGGTAGTGGTGAAAAATGGGTGCTGATGACCACTAGTGAGAGCACATTAAGCAAGCAGTGACAATTAATACAACAACAAAAAAAATTGTATAATTAGCTTCAGCTCTATAAGTGTCTAATGAGCCGTTTGTCAGTCTTTTGGTGAAATAAACTACTCTATCTTAATTCTCCACTCTTGCAGCAAATAAATAAAAGTTATGAAACACCCAGGCACCAATAAAATATAATTTATTTCATAGGGCATGACAGAACTCTTTACATATCTAAAATGAACATGTTATTTACAAATGACTTGTGATACTCATATAAACCACGGATCTGTGTGCTAACTGCTTTCATTATAGAGACACAATTTTTTTTTTCTGATTGTTTAATCATTTAAACGTATCATTACTCCTAAAGGCATGTGAGTTAAAGTGACTCCTCCTGGTGTGATTAACTCATGAGGCCAAAAAGAATCTCAGAAATGAGCTGTTCTGCAGCTGAAGACATTAAGAATTTACTGGAAAGGACAAAACAATAATTTTCATTTGGGAACCTATCAGCTCTCTGCTGATTGTCTTCCTGCCCTCATCTATTTTTAGAAACCCTCATCTCTCCAAAGTTTTTTATCATCCCTGTACATCAGGCAGAACAATGTTGTAAAGCTTCTTTCACTTGTATTTTGTAGTAGGTAAAGAGTTGTAATTACCATACTGGTTTAAAATGCATTGAAAATGTCAAGTGTCATTCAAATAAAATCCCAGACTTTTTTAGTTAATTTTAATTTTTTTTTCACAATGTAAACATTTTTTGTGGCTCTTTACCAGTTTCTCCTTAACTCAGCCTCCTACTCCCCCTTTCCCAACTTGGTGTCCTCAGTTCTGTTCTCTCCTTGTGAGAGTTCAAGGAATTATTGCAACTATTGTTTCTTTCTTTCTTTTTTTTCAGCTCCCACTTATGAGTGAGAACATGTGGTATTTCTCTTTCTGTACCTGGCTTATTTCACTTAACATGATTTTCTCCAAGTTCATCCATGTTGCTGAGAATGGCAGAATTTTGTTCCTTTTTATGGCAGAGTAATATTTCATTGTGTGTATATAACATAAACAGAAGAAGCATACACAGAAACTGTTATTCAGAATAGCCTATATCATTGGTTCTCCAGTGTAGTCCCAGAACCAGCAGCATCAGCATCACCTGAGAGCTCGTTAGAAATGCAGATTCTTAAGTTTCTCCCACCTACTGAATCAGAAACTGTGAGAATCTATGTCACCGAGCCCTGAAAGTGGTTCTGATGTACAGTAAAGTTTGTGAACCACTTATATATACTGATAGAGTATCTATACTGATAGAGTATATATATAAGGCAAAACCAAAATCAAAATTTAAAAAAGCATTGCACAACATTTATGAATCCCTGATGTGTATATATAGAAACTGAAAGAAAGCAGACAGCTTTCAGTTTCAAATAATTTCCTTTGGATCAATTCATCTCATTTCCAACTCCTCCTGGTGGGTTCACTGATACTTTTTCCCCCTCTTTCTTTTTCTCTGTTTTAGTACATCTTTCTTTACCCATTAAATTGTATGTTACTCAGCTTGCCATTGTCTGTTACTAGTAACCAAATGTCTCACTCTGAAATTTAGAGATGCTAATATTTGGTTGTTAGTATTTTGTTTCACTTTCTTTTAATTTTAAACTTATTTAGAAGCTATTCCTAGCCACTTAGAATGAAGAGAACAGGTTTCTTTTGGTGCCAGCCTAGTGAATCTATGAAGGAACAGATAGATATCCCTGGTAGGAATTGACCGTGTACCCTAAAATGGCTCATAAAGGACTTAGTGTTTTTTGCCTACAGCCTTTAATTTTAGCTACTGCTACCAGTGGCCGTAGATTGACCCAAAGAATGAAACAGTCTAAAGTGGAGAGTGGCGAGAGAAATCAGAAAAAAGACAGCCAGGAACAATTTTACGAAGGATGAATTAGAGCCAGTGATAATTACAGGCAGTTTTGTTTAAACAGCATTCCTTAATTCCTTGCTATTCATAGTGTGGTACATGGACCAACAGCAGTGCATCGCCTGTAAACTGGTGGAAATGCAAAATCTCGGGTTCCATAGCAGGCTAGCCCACTGGCTAAGAATTCACATTTTTAACAAAATTCTCAGGAGATTCACATACATATTAAAAATAGAGAGTCACTTGCTTAATATACTAGCAGGCAGGGGATTTGGTCAGAGATTGATAGTGAAGGTATATATTTAAGCAATGTCATACTTATTTTATGGAGAAGAATTCAGTGGGGCTGTGATAGTTCCAAGGGGGTTTTCAACAAATGTACAGTGCTATCGCAATTGCAGGAGAAATTATTTTATTGGCTCAACTTAACTTGGTTTTGGAATAAGTCGATTATGGGAATATGAAATTTAAATTTTACTTGACTCTTTCACAGAGGAGATGTTAAAGTTCAAGGTGATATTATAGGTGTGAAGGGTGCTCCATCCAAGAGATACTTCAGATTTAATCCTAAACTCAAACTATTCCGAGGTCAGACTTTCTTTGATTTTTTAAAAAGTGGTAGAAGTGTTTTTTTGTTTGTTTTTATTTTTACAACTCAGTTGCTTCATCCAGGAAGTTAAAAAGGAAGGCATGTTTATTATTACGCTTCCCACCCTGCCCCCCTCCCCCCATCAAAAGAAAAAGTTAGGCTTTTAATTTTAGGTAATTAGTCAACTATTTTTTATTGTGACTATTTACTGAAATAAGTGACTATTTGAGTCACAAGGAGCGTTTCAGAAGACGAGGTTATTTAGAATTAAGAGAGACTAAACCAAGCTTACATACATATATAGTGATATTTAACAAGTGGTTTCATATGCTTGCTCTCAATGCCCACATGGCATGTTTATGAACTAGAAAAAGCAAATACTTCCCTGCAACTCAGAAGAACTAACTTACCCAAGTTTACGTAGCTGATACTTGAGAGATCTAAGTTTTGGACTGCTGGGCCAAATACCGTTGTCTTTGAAAAGCAATCTGCATAAACCAAAGAAGCAACACCCCAGGTTGTAAAACATACATGTAAAAGTATAAAACTTAAAGATAAATTTTAATAGGTGATGAAATTACATACAATGTCAATCTCAGTACAGTTATTGACAGACCATCTTGTGGAACAGAATAGAAAGTCCGTAGACAGATACAGGTATATTTAAAAGTATATACTAATAGTGAACAGATATTGAATATGCTCTGCATGCATACGTGAATTACCATTATGAGAGTGACTTCACACTTGTGAAGGATATCCTTGAAGAAGGATAGAGTATTCAGTAAATAGTGTTGAGACAATTTATTATCTCTTTGGGATGATATATAATATATCTATTACCCTTACCCTGCTCCATATACTGAAATTAATTTCATATAGTGTGATTAAAGGTAAAAAGTAAAACTGCAAAAAAACTTAGAAGAAATATAGCTGAATATTAATATATTGTTGGGTATGGCTAGGCCTTTCTATGTGTGATTTCAAAGCAAGAAAGCCATGAAGGAGAAGACTGGTAGGTTTTACTTAATAAAAATGTTAAATGTATGGGAGAAAACCACCATTAATTGGAGGACAAATAAACTAGGAAAAACTATTTGCAGCTATTTGACAAAAGATATACTTAGTAAAATCTCTTACAAATAAATAGGAAAAGATTAACAACTGAATAGAAAATGGCCAAATGGTATAGATATTTTGATATATATGTATTTGTGTGTGTGTGTAAGCTAATAAGCATTTGAAAACAATTCAACTCCAAAATCAAAGCCATGCTAATTAAAGGAACAGTATGTCATATTTGCCTATTGGATTAGCAAAGGTGAAACCAAAAAATATACCCCTTATTGGGAAGCTTTCATGGAAAGAATCAATTCAATAAGTTTGTCTTAATAATTCATAAAACTACGTATAACTTTTACTCTCCAATTCCATTACTGGGAATTTACTGAAAGGAAATAATAAAAGGTATACAGAGTATTTGCTTTAAGGACTTTTTGGCAATATTATTTATGCTGAGAAATTCCATAAACTTAAATGCCCAAAAATAGAAGAATAGTTTAATAGATAATAGCATACACACATAATGGAATACTGTGGAGGCAGTTTAAATGACTCTTTAGAGATGAATCTTTGTTGACATAGAAGAAAGATTATAATGTGATATACAAATTATGAGCATATTTTTATTATAAATAAATTTATTTGTATATTATATGTTCACAGAAATAGAATTGGAAAGCTAGATTCTAAAATTATTTCTGGGCAATGAGATTGTGCATATCTTTTTTCTTTCTTTTTGCTTATGGTTTGTTTTTTTTTTCCTAGCTTTTCTAAGACATATAGAAATTACTTTTGTAAGAAAGAAAAATTTATTTTAATTAAGTCAGCCTTGACATTAGCTAATATGTAAAAGAGTACATGAAGCCAATTAATTTGAATGTAGAATAAACATGTTCCTTTATTTCGGCACCTATTATACGCTGTGCTAACTCTAGAAATATAGCTCAAGGAATTCATCATGGTGTATAGAAGTTAGTCCTGACAATAAAAGGCATGTAATTTTGAAAGATTTCTGTAATAGTGAAGGTCGAGATACCTCAGAAGAAGAATGGTCGTGTATGCTCCATGATGGTCAGGAGGCAGTTCAAGCAAAAAGAGATTGTTGAACCAGGTTTTGAAGAAGTTCCCCAAATCCATGGAAGGGCAGAGTGTTTCCAGGCAGTATAAAAGCAGTGAAGAGAACGTGACTCTGTAGTGTGCAGTTAGGACAGACTAAAATGTGAACTGCGTATGGGGAAGAAGCCAAAGATGAGTCTCAACAGGTAGTGAGCATTTTAGATGCCAGACTAAGGGATTCATTTGATGAGCAGTTCAGGACACAATTGATTAGAGTTATGTTTTAGAAAGATCTCTCTGGCAGCAGAATGGACCTAAATAAGATGGCAGCAGGGAAACAGGTTAGAAAGCTGAGGGAGCATCTTTTAGGAAATGACAAGATCATTGGCAGTGGAGTTGGAGAGGGGAGGATAACTGCAAGTCAGAAAATGCTGGGTCTTGACCCTCATGGATTGGAGGTAGAGAGAGGTCAGAAGGGCTAGGAGCCGTTAACTCTACTCCCAGACACAGAAAGAGGCAGAAGTTGGGGTGGGAGAAAGGTAAAATGATGAGTTCTGTGTCAGAAGAATTAACGTTGAGTTTATTGTTACTTCTTACTGCAATTTTCAGCCTTAATATTTGTCTTACAATTATTTGTAATATTCTATTAATATCTTCCCAGACAGACCTCTTCATTTAAATGTGGTAGTTTAGACGTTTTACTACATTTAAATATCATTTATTGGAAGGCACTATAGAACAGTTATTAAGAACATGGGTCAGCCTACCTGCAGTTGAATCCCAGCTCCACCACTTACTCTGTGTGACCTCAGAAAAGTAACTTGGCATCTCTGAACTAAAGTTTCTCATCTGCAGAATGAAGATAATACCTTTTGATGAAGTGCTACACCTAAAATGCTGAACATAGTAATCATTCAAATAAGTGTTGGCCACTGTTATGATAACTCAACGACAGATTGATTTGTAGGAAAATATAGTTTTATCAATGTAATATTATTGAGCTACAGTTACCCTAGAACATTGGAACTTATTCTTCCTATCTACCTGTAACTTTGTACCCGTGAATCCACCTCTTCCTCTCCGTCCTCATCCTCCCCCGCCCCGCCTAGCTCCACTTCCCTTCCCAGCCTCTGGGGAATATTATTATACTCTTCACTTCTATGAGAACCACTGTTTTTTCCATTTTTAAAAATTGTGGTGAAATACATATAACATAAGGATTGCCATTTTAAGCATTTTTAAGCATACATTTGCATAGAATTAATGACATTCATAAGAGCACCAACTACTCTTTTTTCATTGTTCCGATGTTGTGAACTTCTCAAACTGTTTTCAGGCAAGACCTGGGTAGTTTCTTGATCCCTTCATGTTGTGACCCCTTCCCAGTGTAGAGGGGACCCAAGCAGGAAATAGAAACACAGGATTCTACCTCCCTCTCCTTGTTTTGCCATACCCCTGCTTCCATCTGGGGAGCTCTGGGCTGCCTGAAGCGTTTGTAAACACACAGTGGGAACTGTTACCATTCCATCAGCTTCTAAGAAAAAACTTAAATTTGCAACTATTTCCAAGTTTCACCTTTTAAAAATTAATTACTTGATTAAATAAACAAATAGTGCTATATTTCTCACATTAACATTCATTCTATTTCAAAGTGTAAACTTAATTTTCCTTAACTGATCTTTTTAATCTTCTACTGCAAGGCCCTTGATCGTTTTCTCTCCAGCATGAATTAGGAACTGACCAACATCTTTACTTTTTTTTCCCTTAAAATGATCTTCCCACCCATAATTAAAAGGATTATTTCCTCAATTTGCTTAGATAAACTCACTGAAAATGTCATGCAAAAATATATAGGTGGTAAATTTTTTGCTATGTGATGTGCATGTGTGTGAATATATATATATATTTACTTGTATACTTGCATATGTATGTATACATATATCCTTTATAATTTTGTATTTACAAATTTTTATATATCCACATATGGAGATCAATTTCTCTGAATTACTGATCATGGGAATATTTGGGGCAATATAGAGGAAGTTATTACTGGTCAAATTCTTTTCTTCAAGTAGTTTGTTTTGACACACAAGTCACTAAGTGGTTTTTCAGAGAAACTTAGCTTGATGGGTCATCACATAAGCTGTTTGACATTTGTCCCCAGTCAGACTGATGCCACATGAAAAATTTACTCAGGCAAGAGGCTCCTAGGAATAAACAGTTCTCTAGTTTTGCTCACAGGGGACTCAGCAAGGTGAGCGGAACTTCAGCTTGTCACGGATGCACTGTTCTGACAAACATAAGTAGATGCTAATGGCTAAATCGTGACAGAATAAAGTCCCACAACCATATGGCTAATTGCCACAACAATATCTTCAGTGTTATTAATCAAGTTTTCATAGTGTGCCATGATAATTGGAATAATTAGAAACAGCATAGGCATTGCTTGTCTCCACCAAACATTCTGCAGACAGGGACCTTAAACAACCACAATTGCACTTGCAATACTGTGTTGTTTAGTGGTGTCTTTTCATCAGAAATAATTTGGTTAATTAATGAATTAACTGTTTGCCATCAGTGTATTTGTACTAGCTTCTGTAGTGGCACAAGTGTCTAAAGGAGACCACCAAACCCCCTGCATGTCTGTTTAAATAGGCAGTATTCCTTTAAGGCAGGAATAGAAATCTGCCCATCTAGGATCTTATAGTTTGAAAGATGAATTCATTGTATACTAATTTGGATGATGGACATTCATTTTTTGGTCATATATTTCCCCTTTTAGCTAATTTAGTTAAGAAAATGAGGAATTAGAAAGCAGTTGAATAAATTACAAGATGTAAGTATTTGCATAATTTGTTTCAGGCAAATATTATATAGTAGTGTTCCCAAAATGAATTATTTTGAATATGTCTTTCAATTATGGATGAAGTAAATATTACCATCTTTAATATCACAACTGAAACTAATATTTTCATGTTGCTAATATTAAAATATATGCACTTCAGTTTCCATTCCTTCCTCTTAATAGTGGAATGAGAATTTATTTGTGCTTGGCACAGTGCTCTACTTGAGAAGGCTTCTTGGGCTGCTTTGCTTTGTGAGGAGGTGACTGGACGGGAAAGACAGAAGACTGATGATAACCTGCACCTTGGTGGTTCAGAACATTTAAGCAAACAGATGAAGGGAAATAGCTGCTACAGGTGTCTGTTGTTAAACACCTTCTATAATTATTTTTTAATATATAAATAGTCATAGTTTTGACTTCTGCACCATCTCTATTCTTGTTTTCCTTGCTCTCTTCTGTCCCATTGCAGTCCTTAACTAAAGACAAGTTGTACTGCATGGTTCTGAAGTTTTAGATTTACTGTTGTCTTCAGTTTAAAAGTATTCTCCAAATTCTCAAAGTGAAAATAACTAATTAGAAATACTATTTTATTACAATGTTAGGATTGCCTAAGCCAGAAATTGTTGCTTCAGTGACCCCTGAACTCTACAGAATTTAAAATCACTGTTACTTATTTTCTTTTATTTAAATGTCTTCTTTTTTCCTCTCTTCTTGTTATGCTTTTCTGTGAATGGAATGAGAAGCACAGAGTAGAGATTATATTAGGAAAATTGGAAGATGGAGATAAGAAGGCAAGAAAACTTTATTATTCACTCTGGATAAAATGATTTAGACTTTTTACTTTCTGTCTTTTTACTATTCATTAGATAGAGGATGGACAGGGGAAAAAATGAGACTATTGATTTTGGTACTCATTAACAGTTATAAAAAAATTGGTGTCGAGGAAAATTTTAAACCAATGTCTAAAACGAGGCTTGGGTTATAAGCAGGTTTTATTTATTCATGTCCTGCTTTAAATAAAGTACAACCATGTTCTTCATTTAAACTTCAAGTTTATCCCTTGTATCAGTTAAGATGCTTTTAACTGCAAGCTTCAGAAAACCTTGCCTCAAACTGGCTCAGGCATTAAGGAACTTTATTATTTCATATACCTGACATCTAGAGGTGCTGCAACACAAGAGGCTCAATTAAGGACACAAGTTTTTCCCATCTCTCTACTGTGTTAACCTCATCATCTGTTTCTTTTTAAGACTCATTCTCTTATAATCACAAAATGAATGATAATTATTTTGGAGCTCTCATCTCCTTTTTCTAGCCAACCAGGTGAGAGAGAATGAAACCTTTCACCAAGTACAAGATAACAGAGTTTATTTCAGTCCAATTGAGCCAAATTACATATGTGCCTACCCTACACCAAGAATAGTTTCCATGGGGTGTGTCTTCCACTGTTTGCCATAGACTAATTGGGGTCTACCTTTAGAGCAGTGGTTCTTACGATATGGTCCCTGCATGTATCAGCATCCCCTGAGAGCTTGTTAGAAATGTAAATTATCAAACTCCAGTCCCAACCCACTAAATCATAAACACTGGGGGTAGGGCCCAGTCCAGATAATTTTGGTGCCTTCTGTGTTTCAGAACCACTGACCTCTAAAGCAAGAGATGCCATTGACTTACTTCCTTCTGAATAGTGTTGGGGACACATGCATAGATAAACTAAATCTAGTTTAGGAAGGAATAAGGCCAGAATGGATCCTTGGTAGGAAATCACCCTCTCTGTACTTTAAAATAATTATATCTTCTCTTTTGCAGGGTTATTTTTATATGACGCATTGTACATCATCTGTAATGAAAGTTACTAGATTCCTTTCCTTTTAAGTCAAATGTGGCAAGCAGTGCTGTTTACCCACCTAATATCCATTCACCCTTGCTTCCCTACTAAAATAACTCTGAGTTGGATTTTGTTGGGCGGGTTGTTTGTTTTTGGAATGATACCATATCTACTTCACAGTTCTGGCCAGTCATATTTAGTCTTCAGTCTGCTGGGGATTTATGTCAAAGATTTGCCTTCCTGGCATAGGCCTTGCCCTTCCCTCTTTAGCATTTTCTCCTTCTTTGTTACGTGATGGCTGGAGATGCAGCAGCCATTTTACAGCTATGAGTGAATCCCAAAGAGAACTGCAGAGACCTCAGCCCTGACCTTGTTGAGCTGCAGAACCGGAGCCAGCAATCACGCACTTCAGGATTTTGGTTACATGAGACAAAATAAACCTCATATTTAAGATACTGTTTAGTTTTTTTCTTCTTTGCAATCAAGTGCAATCCTAATTAATTAACATAGTATAATAGTTTTCATAAATGGAGAAACATGCAGCTTTCCTGTTTCTAAATTCTCCCCTCCATTCTCTAGACCTTACATTCTGCCTGTCTAAAAAATCATTACAAAGCACCTGGCATAGTGGCTAAGATCACATGCTTTAGGCTTGCATTTTTCTTCTCCAATTCTTACCTAGGTATCTTTGGCGAGTTATATAACTTCTCTGAGCCATAGTTTCCTCAGATGTAAAATTAGAATGATAATACTTCATTTGACTATTAAAGGGTTAAATATGTTGAGATCAAACACTGTTAGCCCCATGCCTGACACATTTATAAACTCTGAAAAATGGTGGCTGTATGCTGTTGAAGCTCAGTGAAGATGAAAGTGATCTATATCTGTGAATATAATGTTCAGCAGCATAAGAATAAGGGCCTAGAAGGCAAGGAAATAAGTCAGCATGAGCCTTATTCTAATATTTATTGGGCATTATAAAACTCTTAGAAGTTCTCTGTGCCAAAATAAGACCTCCACTAATTATGAATATGTATTTTGTTTCATCCTTCTCAATAATACCTCAACTCTTTGTCTTTGAGGGAATTCATTACTTAAATTCTCCAACATAATAGCTGAATCCCATCCTGCATAATCTGATATTCTGTAAAATTCAAATTGGATTCTGTAGAGACTTCTTAAAGCATAGGTCATTGTTTAGATTCTTTAGAGGGTAGGAACCAATGCCTATTTAATTTGTGTTGTACAATATTTAAAGCAGTTAAATGGCAAGTGGACAGAAATGATGCTTTTTCTGATAGAAAGTAGAGCAGTTATCACCAAAGAATGGTTTTTTGTGTTTTTTCAGTCTGGGAGTTGTGGCTGTCCTGGGTAGAGTCATGGATGGGTCCTTCTCACTATAGTTTAGAGTCATTTATTGCACTATTGCCTTAACCACCAGAAAGATCTAGTGAGATAGGAGACGGGTCAGGGCAAAAGCTCTCAGCATTATAGAAATATCAACGCAAAGATATGACCTATAAGATATACATATTATGATCTTTGATCCTTATATATCCTGTTAATAGTTATCTGTACTCCCAAGGAACAGCCATCTGATTCTTACCTTTCATTTTTGACAGAGTAAAACTTACTAAGGGCCTATGTCAGATAAGATCATAACTTGCCAAGATATGTTTAGTAATACCAAGCCATTAAAATAATCAAATTAATATTTACCATTTTCAGTATGCTCTTATAAGAAGTAATTGCTTTTCTTATCTTTGGGTATATATACTCAGATTTTAAGGCTTACACCAAATTTAAATCTCTGTCATCTTATTTTGATGAAAAGGGTACATGGATAATTGATTTTATACAGATTTTAGTATTATGTCTAAGCTGGCTGGCTTATCTGTGCTTTATCTGTAGATTCACCCCCTCCCCCCCAAAAACTGGATGCAGTGTTTGCTTTTAAATATGCAAAGTGAGATCATTTTGGAAGAAATAAAAAAGTTCTCAGCTGTAATTACCTTTTTCTGAATCCTTTTGGTACAATTCTATGGAAATATGGAAACCATTTATCCACAGATTATATCAAAAGCCTACTTACCAGTATCTCAATTTTGGATTTAGCTAGGTCTTAAAGTGAAAGACCGGATCCCACAATCCTTAGAATGAGAAAGGTGTGTTTTCTCTTGTCAGTGAAGTTATATTTAAGACAAGTTAGGGTTTCTTTGAAGGCACTATTAAGAAATAGGGAGAGTCTTCAGTTTTGTGGTTAGGCAGTCCTACCTAGGTTTTAATCCTGACCCCACCATTTTCATAGCTCTAACTTGGGCAGATTTTTTAACCATCTTTGAGCTGAAATTGCTTCATCTGTAAAGTGGGGACATAATAATTATCTCCCAGAATTGATTTAAGTATAAAACAAAATGACTTAAATAAAGTATTCACAGCCAGTTTCTTTAATTAATGTTAGTTTTCTTATGAATGACCAAGGTGATTACTCCAAGAATTTACATCAGTTTGAATTTCTAAAGGTGGTTTAGATGATAAGTAGATTCCCTCTAGCCTCCAGGTGCTCATAAAGTCAATATTTTTTATAGAACAGATAGTATCTATACCTGCTCTATGGTTATTCCTTGACTTCTTCCCCTCAGGCTACTCACTCCCATGGTCATTTGGAATCTTTATTTCCAGTAACTACACCACCTCAAAAACCTCTACCTTACACATGCTGCTCTCTGACTTGTCCTGCCATCTCACTCCTTTCATTATCTATCTCCAACCCCAGCTTGACTTCCACTGTATTTACCCTGCCAGTCTTTCATTGTCATTTGTTCCACTAATGTCCTCAGTTTCTCAGCTTGTTCTATGCTCCAACATCTTAATCCCTCTTGCGTTTACCCTCCAGACCCTTGCCCCTTCTCCCTCTGTTATTTGCCTAGAAAAACCCAGACCCTACTCAGTCATGTAAGTGAGCAGCTGAAAGTGACAGCAGAAAAATATAACCATGCTTCCTGAACTCACCTTCTCTGGCACCTCAGCACTGTCTAGCAACCCTACTATATTTCCTCTCTTTTTAAATGTGCAACACTTGTCTCCAAAAAACCCCCTTCCTCCTGCTCAACCCCCTTTCCCCAGTGATGCCCTTGCTACTTGTTTTACTGAGAACATAGAACGGAACTTCCTCAACATTACCACAGGCAGATCTTGCAGCATCTTCCATCTCTCCTTGCTCCCCTCCAAGACTGACCATTATCCCTCTGCTTAGGCACTGGGCCCTACTGTCTCCTACTCAAAGAATTTGTTCATGTGGTTATATCCTTTTCTTCCTGTGTCATTAATTTTCCCCTCTCTACTTTATTATTTTTTAAATTTTATAAAACATTTAATTTATTGGTATTTTGCAGGAATTTGATGCATCACTACTATGTTACAAATGAGCCATTAATCTTGTAGCTTCATCAGCATTAACTGGTTCGTTTTTGTAATGCTGCTTAGGAATCAGCTGTTTCTGCAGAGGTTCAAGGAAAGGCCTTTTGAGACATGTGCAAGTTAATTTTGTGTGTTTACAAAAACCTTATTCACTCTGTTAACTTTTTCATCATTTATATTTATCTTCTTAAAATTAGTGGTAACTAGTTTTGCTTTGCTTTTAGCCTTACACTTATTTTTACTGGCTGTGTGAAATACATTCCCGTTCCTTCCCTTTGTTCTTGACCATTGTCTTCCATACCCTGGTTCAGCTGCACAAGTGCCAGGTGACATGACACCATCTGCTCCTCTACTGTCTTATTGGTAGCATATGAATATGCTGTAATCTCTCTCTCATCCGAAGGAATAAGAAACAGATGTTAAAACACTCCGACTTGACCATACATCCCTTTCCAGCTATTTCCTATTTCTTACTACCTTTTAGAGCAAAACTCCTTACAAGAAGGGCAACAAAATTTCCATTTCTTAAACTTCTACTCTCTCCTAAACCCACTACTCCGTCTGTCATTCCTCCCCCTGCCCCACTCCATCTAACCACATATATTTCACGTTGCTATATAGAGCGGCCAATTTTCATTCCTTTTGTTACTCAACCTTTCATGTTTGGAACCATTGATTCCTTCCTTCTCGATATATTCTTTCTACTGGATTTTCAGAAGACTCCATTCTGATTTTCCCCTCACGTCCACTGGCTGTTTCTTCTCATTCTCCTTTATTAGCTTTTTTTCCTCTTCCTGACTGCTAAATGTTGGCATGTCCGAGGACTCAGTTCTCATTTCTCTTCTCTTCTCTTTTTCTCTTGGTGATCTTACATAGGCCTGTGGCTTTAACTATTATCCTAAGTTCATTTCTCTCAGTGCTGTATCTCCAGCCTCTGCTTTTCCTCTGAGAGCTAAACTCCCATAGCCAATTACTAATTACTACTTGGAAATCCACACGACTGTTTTGACTTAATATGTTCAATGTTAAGAGATTTTCTCCTAAAAATTGTTTTGCTTCCTGTCCTCTCCCATCTGTAAATGAAATGACACCAGTGTCCACTCACTTGCTCACCTGAAACCTGGGAATCATCTGAATTCCTTTATTTCCCTTTCATCCCACATCTATCAACAAATCACATTGGCTCTATCTTCAGAATATATCCACAATCCTTCCACTTGTTACCAGCTCCACCAGGCCACCTTGCCCTAGTTCAGGCCTTCTTCTTTCATCTCTCATTTAAACTATTGCAAATGACCCTAACTGGTCTCCCTGTTTTCACCTTAGTCTCCCTACAGTCTTTTCTCCACATAGTAGCAAGAATGGTCCATTTAAAATATAATTAAAATTATACCAGTTTTCTGCTCAAAACCCTTCTAGAGTATACCATCACACTTAGACTAGTATCCAGAATCCTTCCTTGCCATGGCCTATAAGACCCTATAGGGTGCCTGGCCACCTCTCCAACCTCATCTTCCAAACCCCTACCTAATCACGCAGGTCTCCTTGCTATTCCTCATATTCCTGTGTCAAGTTTGTTCCTGCCATGGAGCCTTTTCACTTGCTGCTTCCTTCCTTAATATGTCTGACTGCCTACCCCAAAATGTTCCCATGGCTTGTTCTCTTACTTCACTTATGGTTCACTATTATTTACCTACTTTATTTTTCTTAATAGCATTTATGATTTGTCGTGTATTTATTTGCTTACATTCTGACTCTCCCACTTCAGTATAAGTTCTAGGATGGCATGGACTTTATCTTGTTCATTGCTGTGTCCCCAGCACCTAGAATAGAACTTGGCATATATGGAGGGGATATTCAAAAGGTTCATGGAAAAATGGAATTAAAAGATAAAAAGAAAAAATATAAACTTTATTTTTCAATATAAGCTCCATCAAGTTCAAGACACTTTTGTAAGTGAGGATACCAAACATTTAGTCCATCCCTAAAGAACTGAGGGCCCTCATAGAAATTTAACCGTGTCAGTGCAGTCTTTTTTATATTATTAACTGAAGGCTAGTGGGTGCCCTTTAAAGATTTTTGAAGATTAGGAAACAAAAAGAAATCAGAAGGAGCCAAATCAGACTATAAGGTGGATGCCTAATGGTTTCTCATTGAAACTCTCACAAAACTGCCCTTGTTTGATGAGCAGAATGAGCAGGAACATTGCCATGGTGGAGAAGGAATTCTGGGCCTTTTTTTGCTAAAGCTTTGGCTAACCTTCTCCAAACACTCTCATAATAAGCGTATGTTATCACTCTTTGGCCCTCCAAAAAGTTAGTAAGAAAAATACCTTGAGCATTTCAAAAAACTTTTGGTGTGACCTTTGCTCTTGACCAGTCCACTTTTGCTTTTACTGAACCATTTCGACCTCTTCATAGCCATGGCTTTGATTGTGCTTTGTTTTCAGAACCTTACGGTAAAGCCATGTTTCATTTCCTGTTCAGTTCTTCGAAGAAATGCTCAGAATCTTGATCCCACTTGTTTAAAATTTCCATTGACAGGTCTGCTTTTGTCTGCAGCTGGTCTGGGTGCAGCAGTTTTGGCACCCATCAGTCAGAATTTTGTAAGCTGAACCAATTGAGATGTCTGTGGTGTTGCTGTTGTTTCTGCTGTTAATCTTCAATTAGGGCATGAACAGAATTAATCTTTTCCTCACAAATTGATGTGGATGGTCTACCACTGCAGGCTTCATCGTCAACATTGTCTTGTCCCTTCTGATTTCTTTGGGGCTTTGGCCCCTTTTCGTGAAGCATCAGTGATTTTACCATTCTTCCACCCAAGCTTCACCATAAATTTGGTGTTTGATCTTGCTTCAATTTTAGTAGAATTCATGTTACTCTGATAGGGTGTCTTTTCAAAGTGATGTCTCATCTTTCTTAGTGCCTCAAAGTATAGATCCTGTTCAGACATGGTATTATAACAAGTTAGTACGAGTTTATTTTGATGCAGTAAAATTTTGCAGTTAATGCACAGTTTTTCATAATACACATTTTTCATGAACTTTTTGAAGACCCCTTGTATGTTCTTAATAAATATTTGTGAACTAATAGATTGTATTTTTATTTTTTAAAGTTCTCTTATGCAGCAGTCCTTAGGTATTTAACGAACATCTCCATTGTGGATGGTGTCTATAATACAAGTAAGAACATTAAAGAGGTAGGAGAAAACCTGGACAAATGCATATTATCACAGAGGCCAGGAAGAGAGTTGTTAGATGCTGGGTATTGTCAACGGAGACAGATGATCATAAATGTAAGAAAAGGAATGCAAGAGAGCAAAGACTTAATTGATGGAGATAAAATGGAGGTTAAGAAGGAGTTGGCACTTGGTTGAACCTGAACAGTGATTAGAGGGGCTGGAGTTGGAAGGTAGAAGATTGCTAAGGAGATACAGGTTTTCAGGAAGAGCCTTGGCATTCCAATTAGGAGTTTAAACTCTGATCTCAGGATGTGGCAAGTCACTAAAGAGTTGTCAACAGGGGAACCGCAGCATCAGGTTTTAATTGAAGGAGTACATTGCAGGGTGTGGTATGGAAATGTGACTGAAGAGAGTAGACACAGAAGGGAAGTACATTCACATGGGCCAGATGATAGTGGCTTGGACTAGAATGTGAATTGGGAGAAAAGGGATGGATCAGAAAGTTTAAGGCCATAAACTTGTTGAATGGGAGAGGAGGAGGTCCATTTATACTGAAGAGACAGAGGAGTCAAGTAATACCTAGATTATTGCTTGGTCAACTGAGATGGAGAACAACAGGAATAGGGTTGGGAGAAAAATGAGTTCACTGTTGGACATGTCGAGTGTCAGGTGCTTGTGAGGCATCCAGGTGATGAAGTGTAGTATCAGGTAGCTATATAAATGAGTCTGAAAATCACAGGAGAGATATTTGATTTGGAGAGGAGATTTAGTAGAGAAATAGTTAAGCAAAAGGGACTCACTTCTCACTGTACTAAGAGGGAAGGTGGAAAAGATGGGTATAGGTGCTGGTAATTTTGTAGGCGAGATGATAGGAGGATGGAAGAGTTCTGTCTGAAGACTGCTGAGTCGGAACCGTGGTCACATGTTGAGAATGAGGGTGGAAAATGGCAGGTTGGAAGGTTTGAGGATATCAAAGAAAATTTGAAATAGACTTTGAAGAAATTGAGAGTAAGTTGATTCAGGGTAGCTTGAAAATACAAAGTAGGGCTGAGGGCACCACTGAGATTTAGGAGTAGGAGAATTTACACTGGGGGCAGTCACTGGGTTCGGGGATTACTCTGAGCAACCATTAGCCATTAGCTACCTACACGTGGATGCTCCGCACAGTTGGCTTTATTCAGGTTTGGAGTTTTGCCACACAGATGTAACAGGTGGCTGGCAGGGAAAGGGAACTGAATGTTTCCAGTAAACTGGACAGGGAAGAAAATGGAGACAAGAGGAGGGTCCGGGTAGATGGGGAAGAAGATGAGGCGATTAAGGGACTAGAGTGTGTATGAGGTGTGAGGGGGAAACTGTGAGGGAGATGGCTGAGGTCAAACAGTGGAAAACTGTGAGGGCTGCCATGTTTTGTTCATATCTCAGTCCCCAGTGCTGTTGGGTTGTGTCTATAAGTGAAAGGTCTTATTGAGTTTGAGAAACAGTCATTTGTAGTAGAAACTTCCTGCTAGTGTTCCTAAATTTCTCCTAAAATGCTTTGTATCTATAGCCCATGATCAACATAGAGAAAATAAATGTTGTTTTATCAAAGATTAAGAATTGGCAAGGTGGGAGGATGCAGGTGATAGAATCCAAAGCAGTAGCTTTTATCTTTGAAATGTTTATTCTTGGATCTTAGCTTGCATATTTAGGAAGTGAGGCCAAGGAGCTGGGGACTGTGAGACAAAGGAAAAGTGCAGATGAGAGTAAATGTGGCAAAAGCATTGGACTGAAAGTCAGGAGACCTGCTTTCTGGAGCCTCTAAAGTGAATTAAACTAAAATTGAGTTTAAAATCACTTGTCTGATTTTTTGCAAGTTAACACATTTTTTGTTCTGTTTTTTTTTTATCCTCCATCTTTAAAGATATTTGTTGGAAATAAAAAATAGACACTTTAATGTGACTTTTATATTTCTATGTTATGTTTTTTCTTTTCTTTTTTTAACTGTACATATTTATGGGGTACAGTGTGTTTTAATACATGCATATATTGTACAATGATTCACTTAAGGTACATTGCATATCCATTACCTAAACATTTTTCTTTTCAGTGGCTATGTTCAAGATCCTCTTTACTAGCTATTTAAAAGTATGTAATATAGTATTATTATCTATAGTCAGCATAGAACACCAGAATTTATTCTTCTGATCTGCCTATAACTTTGTACCTGTTAATCTACCTCTTCTTCTTCCCCTCACCCCCCCTTTCCTTCCCAGCCTCTGCTCAACAGAATACTAGTGAATCATGGTTAGACAGTGGTGCTAATAAAACCAAAGTACACAGTTTAATCCTTGTACTGGCCAGCCACCAAAAAAAAAAAAAAAATACTAGTGAATCAAATCCAACAACACATTAATAAGATCATTCGTCACGATCAATTGGGATTCATTCCAGGGATGCAAGGATGGTTCAACAGACACAAATCAGTAAATGATACATCACATCAACAGAATGAAGAACGAAAAGTATATGATTGTTTCAAAAGCATTTGATAAATTTCAAGACTGCTTCATGATAAAAACACTCAACAAATTAGGTATAGGAGGAATGTACCTCAACACGATGGAGGCCATATATGACAAACCCACACTAATACAGTAAATAGACAAAAGCTTAAGGCTTTTCCTCTACAATCTGGAACAAGACAAGGATGCCCATTTTCACCACTCTTATTCAACAGTACTGGAAGTTCTAGCCAGAGCAATAAGGCTAGAGAAGGCAAGCAAGGGCATCCAAATTGCATAGAGGAAGTCAAATTATCTCTCTTTTCAGATGACATGACTATATATATATATACCTGAATATATATATATACCTGAAAACCCTGAAGACTCCACCATAAAATTGCTAGAACTAATAAACGAATTTAGTAAAGTTGCAGGATACAAAATCAACATGGAAAAATCAATAGCGTTTCTATTTTTTGCTCATTTGTTTTTCCAAAAATCTATAAATAGTAATAAAACTTACCACCAAATTCCCATAAAATTAAAGTAACTGAGACTTGCCTATTTAAAAATTACCAATTTTAGGTCACCCAGTATGTAAAGGGTAACATTTATACATGTAGCTTATTTATTTGTCCCTTAGCATCAGAGCTCAATATCATGCTTTTATTTATGCCCAGAGCAGTACTGTTTAAAGTGTGTTTGTTATGTAAGCCCATTTATGTTGATGGATGGCTTAGTGAAGGCTTAGAACAATGATTCTGAAATAATCAAGTTATCCCTACAGATGTTATAAAGGACCTAAGTGAGGTGTCTCCCATAATTAATATACTTTTAGTTCGAGAAACAAAAGCCTATGCTATTCTCTGGCTCCAGGAGAGATGCCTTTCAATAATACAGGATGGTGCTTGGAGGAATGTTTGTCCGTTCTTGGCATGAGGCAAATCTGTGGAGTCAGGAAGCATCTCTTTAATACCTGCCCCCAGCTTCTTTTTCCCACTTTTCTCAGTGTTATCCATTAAACATGTCTTTGTTAGATTTGCTGTTTCCACATCCCTTAACTTGAGCTTAGTGATATTGTAAACAATTTATTAAAAAAATTTATACCACATGGCACATAGACATAATTCCATTATTTGTGGATCCACAATTCCAGTATTTGTGGATCCACATTTATAAACCCAGAGAATTTCATGGATTATATGTAGTGTTTTGAGGTTTTGGGGTTTAGGAAACCTTATGAGTATAACTTTCTTATTCTGGGTCTCCACTATTAATTTCTGAAGATCTTATCTCATGTCGTAGGAAATAACCATATTTTCTAAAAGAATAGAAGTTAGTAACTCAGCATTGCACACTTTGGGGGACAGTGTGACATAGGAAGGAATACTGTACTGTAAGTCAGGAGATTGGAAGTGAGTCCAGTTTTGCCACTGTCTCACTGATAAACTGACAAGTCACGTAACCTCTCAGTTTCCTCATTTGCCCAATTGCCACTGGCCTGCCATATGACCCCAGATGGAAAATCTGTAGCAGGTTAGGTCAGTAGGAAGATATCAAAACACACTGATGGTCACAGAAATGGAAGGAGAGCATTTTACCCAGATTTTCCTAGTGTGTGCTGACAAAGACAGGACTAGGGGATTTTTAAAGGCATACCAGTTCTAACATACCATGCTTTTTAACTGGCTTTTGTAAAGATGGCTAAAAACATTTGTTCAACAAAGATGTGTTGAACATACACTATATGCCAGGCACTGTTCTAGGAACTGATTTTCCATTAATGAGGAAAACAACAACACAAAGAAAAACCCATTTCCTTATGAAGCTTCTACTAAGAATAAGCACATAACTGTGAAATGTAGATTGTGTCCGGACGTAATAAGTGCTATGGAGAAAAATAGGGAAGGCATCTGAAGAGTACAGGGGGACTTAGGAGTTGGAGTTTTAAATTTGGGCTTCAGAGAAGGTTTCACTGAGATGGTGACATTTGAGCAAAGACCTGAAGTTGCTATGGGAGCAAGCCATGCCTATTTCTGGGGGAAAAGCCTCCAAGAAGATGACACTGCAAGTACAGAAGACCTGAAGCAGGACTGTGACTGACATGCTCAAAGCCCGTGAGACTGAAGCAAAGTGAGCAGGACAGTAGTAGGAAATGAGGTCAAAGGTGCAACCAGATTGTATAGGATCCTGAAAACCGTTGTAAGGACATGGGCTTTTATTCTGAGATGATAAGCCATTAGAGAAATTTGAGCAGAGACATGATGTCTTTTGACTTACCCTTTGAAAGAATCACTATGGAATCAGTGATTAGAATGAACTGTGAGAAGACAAGTGCAGAAACAGGGAAATCAGTTAAGAAGCTATTTAAATAATAATAATTTTCCACTAGAAGTAAATTTCCACTAGCAAACACGCTTCATGAGGAGAGAGATTTTTGTCTGTTTTGATTGATGCCATAAACTCACCATTTATAACAGTAGCTGATATATATTATGCCCTCAAATATTCTTTAATTAAATGAAAGATTAATTTTAAAAATAAGTGATTGGTTGGTCAAGATAATGGTGGTATCAGTAAAATTGGTATCAAGATGAAAGACTACGGTGGTGTCAGTAAAGTTGGTGAAAAGTGGTCAGACTGTGAATGTATTCTGAAGGTAAAACTCACAGGATTTGCTGATGTATTAAATGGGAAGTATAAGAGAAAGAGAAATCAAGGAAGATTCCAAGAGTTTTGTCCCCTGAGCAACTAGAAGATTGAGTTACTATTTTCTAAGTTGGAAAAGATAGTAAAAGGAGGAAGTTTGGTGTTCTAGAGCAGAGGGTTTGGTGTTGAGATGACTCTTCAATATTCAGAGGTTCTGGTTCCAGGAAAGTCAGAGCAAGCACACTCCACTCTGTCTCTCTGATGGAATATAACTGTAAAACCTTATCAGAATGAATAGAGTGGCCATTTGAGGACTGTGGGAAGTAAATAATGGCATGTGCATTGGAGAGGACCAGAATTAGAAGTACCACCAAACTGGCAGTGAGTTTGGCCTTTCTCCCCCCTCCAGCCTGGGTGGAACACAGCTCTGCTCTCTTTGTTTAGTTATTTCATCTTTTCTCTTTATCAGTATTTTGAATAGGAGGACATATTCTATACAGTATATTCTGGATTCTATACAGTACGTTCCAAGTGCTTTAGTCTAGGAGATGAGTATAGTCACAGAGAATTTCTCTATTTCCCATTTTTTAAATCACTTGACTTTAATATTAACCTAGGGTTTTTTTCAAATTCTTATTTATTTAGCATTTTTGTTTGTGTTATTGTTTAGCATTAAAGGTTTTTGTGACTTAATTTGCCGGTATCATTTTTTTTTCGAGTCAGATTTATTGAAGTATAGTTTGGCAAACATATACATTTGTACTACAATTAATATATGGAAGTGTTCCTTCACTTTAAAATTTTTTCTTATGCTGCTTGCCTTCCTTAACCTCCAATCCCAGGCAACCACTGATCTGTTCATTCTGTCTCTATAGTCTTGCCTTTTCCAGAAACTATATAAATAAAATCATGCTGTATGTAGCCCTTTAAATCTGGTTTCTTTCACTTAGCATAATACTTTTAAAATTTATCCATATTGTTGCCTATATCGGTAATTCATTGTTTTTTATTGTAGAGTAGTGTTCCTGTGTTTCAGTTTACCACAGTTTATCCCTTTACCAGTTGAAAGACATTTGGGTTTCTCCAGTTTGAGGCAATTATGAATAAAACCATTATAAATATTCACATGCAAGTGTTTGTGTGAACATATTTCTCTTAGATAAATACCAAAGAGACAGATCACTGGCTAATTGTTTGGCAAATATATGTTTTACTTTATAAGACACAGTCAATTGTTTTTCAAACTGCTTTCCAAAATGTCTGTATTGGGGTATTTGTTTATTATGATACAGTTATGAGAGTTCTTTGTATATTCAAGAAATAAGTTCCTTTCTGTATAGGTATTTTGTAATTATTTTCTCCCAATGTGTTGCTTGTGTTTTTATTTTCTTAGCAGTGTCTTTCAAAGAGAGTTTTTATTTTGATAAAGTCCATCTTGTCAGCTTTTTATTATCAGTTTACTGTGTCATAAGAAGTATTCGTGTACATCAGTGTCACAAGATTTTCTCCAACTTATTTTCAAGACATTTCACAGTTGTTGCCTACAGGCCTATTATCCATTTTGAGTTAATATTTGTATATGGTGTGAAATATAGGGACAAGAGTCATTGTTTTGTAGTGGATGTGCAGTTATTCCAATGTCGTCTGTGACAAAGACCACACACATATTTTCTGTTTCCATACTCTATCTTGCTCTGTTGATCTAGGCATCTTTTATACATTCTATGTTGTCTTCATTCCTTTATGTTCATAGTAATTCTGCATATCGTGTAGAATATCATGTAGTTCTACAACTTTTTCTCTTTAAAATTGTTTTGACTATTCTCAGTCTTTTGCTTTTCCATTCATATATTATAATCAGCTTGTTGATTTTGCCAGAACTCTTGCTGGGATTTCAGTTAGGATTGCATTTAATCTATAAAATCACTTTTAAGAAAATAGACATCCTAACAGTATTGATTATTCTAGCCAATAAACATAGTATATCTTTCCATTTTTTAGGTTTGTTGGTATTTTTTTTTTTTGTAGTTTTCAGCATGCAAATATTACATTTATGTCTTATTCATCTCTGAATATTTCATGGGTTTTTTTGGTGCTATTGTAAAGATGCTGGCTTTTTTAAAATTTTAATTTCTAGCTGTTCATTCCTAGTATATGAAAATATTAATGATTTTGGTATAATGACCTTGCCTCCTGTATCCTTTCTAAACTTACTTATTAGTTTAAATAGCTTTTTTGTAGGTTGGTGGGATTTTGTAGACAAGTGTGTCATCTGCACTTACAATTTTATTTTTTCCTTTCCAGTCTCTATGCTCTTATATATGGTTGGAAATGATTTGCTAATATTTTGTTAAGGATTTTTGTGCTTACATTTATGGTAAATATTGGTCTGCAGTTTTCTCATAGTGTCTTTGTTACATTTTGGAATCTTGGCAATAATGCTGGCCTTGTAATATGAGAGAGAAAGTTGTCAGAATCAAAATGGAGTTGCTTGTGTTAAAAAAGAAGAAGAAAAAAAAAACACCCTGACAAATAGAGCCAGGAAAGGCCATGAAGCGAGGGTTCTCAAGCATGAATACCTGATGACAAAAATTATTAAAGGACTCTGCAAAACCGTAAACTTGCATAGAGGTTATCATGACCTTAAGAGAAAATACTTCTGCAAAGACATCTACCCAACAACTGTCTGTCCAGTATCGAACTGGTGTCACCTTGTTAATGATCCTTGTAGCCAAGGATAATTATCTCAAAACAATTATGTAATCCTCCATCACTTCCTTTAAAACCCTTTGTCTCCCTGAATAAGCACATAGTTTACTATGGAATGCATATTCCCAATGCAGTGCCCTTTCCCCATTATTATTTTTTTTTTTTTTTAGAAGTTTGTCTGTATAAATTTTTTCACTTTAACATGAGTTTCTGAATCTCTTGTATTTTCAGGAAGGCTTTGTGAAAAACTGATGTTAGTCCTTTCAGAAACGTTTAGTTGTGGGTCAAATTTTCTTATTTCTTCACATGATGTAATTTTTTAGTGAATGCTGCACATTTTGAATGTTACTTTGTTGAATTTCTGAATTTTGTAGTTTTCCTTTAAAGGAATGTTGAGTTTACCTTTGGCAAGCTTTTAAATTACTTTGGGATCTTCTTGGTCTTTTTGATACTTGTTTTTAGACTTTTTAAAAATATAGTTCTAATATATCCTCTACCTAAGGGCCAATTTAGCCCTCTTATTAAGGCATGGTGTTTTCAGGGTTTCTACTGAATTCTCCACGTGTGCACCATCCTGTCTCCAGTCTGGCTGGTAAGAACATGAACATTTCACAGCATTGTAAAACCTTTCAACTTTTTCATTCCTCCGTAGTAGTTTTTTTCTGATAGTTTTTCTTTCCTTCGCCTCTTAGAGATTTGCTTTTTACATGCACGACTTAGTATCCAGCAAACACTTAAGGAGACCCCCCTGTGCAGATTTCTGGATATTGCTCTCTGCATACCTTCCTCCTTTAAAGGTAACATGTCCTATAAACTTACCTCAGCCTTCAATCTCTGTCCTCTCAACTCAAAAAGACCAGTGCATTCTGCTTTGAGTTTCCCCTTCCTGCTCTGTGTTCTCAAAAGTGCTTCCAAGTAGAAAGCTAGTGATCATAGGGTTCACTTGTTTTTTTCCTATTATGTCAGAAATCACAGTGCTTTGCTGCTCATCTAATGTCTGATGTTTCTTAAATTTTGTCTAATTTTCTAGATGTTTATAGTGTGAGTGAATGTCATGGTCTAAAGAGGAAGTCAGATCTATTTTAAAGAATAAAATAAAACCAATAGTATTCTGTTACAAGAAAATCACCCCTAAAGCAAAGGAAACTGAAAAAGATTGAAAATAAAACAACTTGCAACCAGCATACCAAGAAAAGCAAACGGAAATGAAGGCAGGTGTAATAATACTCATGTCAAAGTGAATTTAAAGCAAATAGCATTGAATGATATAAAAGAGAACAATTTATAGTGGAAAAGCTTAACAATTCACAATAAAGATATTTCTTTATCATCATACACCACCCCCCAAAATAGCTGTTACATTTTATAATGTAACAGCTACAGGAAATATAACAAGAAATACATAGAAATGGCAAATCAGGCAGACTCACTCACTATAAAGTAAGGATATAGAGAACCTAAGTATTCGCATTTAGTAAGTTAGATCTAATTGAT
The DNA here is from genome assembly GCF_027409185.1 of Cynocephalus volans. Lineage (NCBI taxonomy): Eukaryota > Metazoa > Chordata > Mammalia > Dermoptera > Cynocephalidae > Cynocephalus > Cynocephalus volans. The sequence goes on along the minus strand of NC_084470.1, from coordinate 30,375,286 downwards.
ATATATCAAACTCTCTGTACTATAAACAGGGAATGAAATTAATGTATCCATGGAATATTTTTTGAAAAAGTACCACACACACACACACACACACACACACACAAACTTCAGTAAATTTCACTTAGTGGAAATGGTACAGGTTGCATGCTTTGACAACAAAACTTGAAATTAATCACAAAGATACAAAACAGCTCCCAAGAAAAACCTCTTTGCTCTCGTACTAAAGGAAATCAAAACTGAGATTGTGAAAGTTCTAGAAAAAAGGATAAAGTATATTGATCAAAAACTATTGGTTTTGACTGAAATAATGCTCTTGGAAATTCTTAGCCTTATACTCTTACATTACTAAACAGAAAGGAGTAAAGATATGTAAATTAAACATTTATCTCAAGTCATGAGGAGAATAACAGCAAAGTAAATATATAAAAAAGGAAGGAGTTAAATCTCAAAGCAGTTATAAATTAATAAGAAAACATAAATGACAATTCATCTAGAAGCTTTTTCTTTGGGAGAAAATAAATAATAAAATTTACATAGGTTACATAGTTTAAAATAATATACGTAGAAAAATATGCATGTAGTGCATACATAAATTAAAAATAAATTGCAAAATAATTTTTTTTTTAAACATGCACTTAAGTATAGCCAGGAATTTTCTGGGATAAAAGGGTCAACAAGCCCCACCCACTGTTAAATCTGTTATAAAGATAACCATTATTATAACAGTTTGGATTTGTCACATCATAGAGAGTCTCACAGATAAAATAAAGATTCTGAAACAGATCATTATTAGTACATGTGGGAATTTAATATATGATAAAAGTAGAATTTCAATTCATTTTGGAAATAATGGATTATTTAATATTATAGTTTTGAGAATTAACTAGCCATTTAGTAAACCATTAAACTATATCTCTATTTTGCACAAAAATAAATTCCAGAATGATCAGTGATATAAACAAAATTCATATAAAATGATTATTTTTGTATTCTTAGGTAGAGATTTCACAAACCTGTAAACCATGAAGAAAACTTTGGGAGGCTAGCCAGTTGGCTCAGTTGGTTAGACTGCGGTGTTATAACACCAGGGTCAAGAGTTCAGATCCCCATACCACCCAGCAGCCAAGAAAAACTCAAAAAAGAAAACTTTTGGTAAAATTTTGGTAAATTTGACATTACAACAAGATTTCTACGTGGGAAAGACCTCCCTGTAGCTGGAGAGAGATGGAAAAAGTTGAGTCACTAAAACTTCCTTGGTGCCAGTAGCTTTTGGGTGCAAGACTGTATCCACTTACACACTCTTAAAATAGTGGTTCTCAAACTTGAGTTTGCATCAGCATAACCTAGAGGGCTTGTTAAAGTACAGATTGCTGGGCCCTGCCTAGAGTTTCTGATCTATTAGGTATGGGTTGAGTGGGATCCAAGAATTTTCAGTTTGAACAAAGTTCCAGGTGATGCTTATTCCACTGGTCCGGAGACCACACTTTGAAAACCACTGCTGTACAGTGTTCCCAAATCTCCCTTTTTCGTGATTATTCAGTATAATTTTTTGCAATCAAAAGTCCTATATCAAACTGAAGTGTTGAGGTAACATGAAGTAAGCAGTTTGTTTCTTCCCAAGGCATACTTACAAGCACAAAGGCCTGTACAGAGATAATCAATGCAGTATCACATGTAATAACAGTGGATGGAATCTAAATGTCCCTCAAATGAAAGGACTGGTTAAATTACAATACATCCACTCGGTGAATTCTACGCAACCATAAAAAAGAACAAGGTATTTCTATATATGCAGATTTGGAATGATCTCCAGTTAACAATTGTATGGTTAAATTTAAAAATACATTGTACAGTATGCTCCTATTTATGTTTTTAAAAGGTGCATGAAATGGCTTTATATTATGAAAGAAGACTGGAATATTGGCTGCCCACAGAAGGTGGATTTGTTGGCAGAGAGGGGAACTGGGATGGGGAGGAAAATTGCTTCTTATTAAGTCCTATTATACTTTAAAATTATTTTTTAACCATTAAAAAAAGCAGTAACCCCACATAGTTTCATTTTAATTCACAGGGAATAAAAGAATAAAGGAAATGAGAAAGATGATGAGATAAGAGGCTGTGGTCAGAGAGCAATGCTTCAGACTTTGCGATTGTAGATTTGGAGTAATCTTAGTTCTAGGACTCAAGCCGCAGTAAGTGGTAGCTGATGTGGAGAGGAAATGAGTGTGTTGATGAAAATAAATTTAAGGTATTTTAGGTGATGTTTTTGCTGCTTCGTGTTTGAGTTGGCTTAAAAGTAAATTAATTTATGAACATATTATATACTATGATGCCCTCAGTAAACTAAACTTCGCTGAGTTTCTCTTCTCTCTGTTAGCCCAGCATACAGTTCTAGACTTCATAAGTCTTTCCGAAATTGGCCAACCAAAAGTGACAATTAATTTTTGCTTATAAGTTCTTAGTTCTTTATAGTTTCCTTAATGAGTTTCTCTGAAAGGAAGCACTCTAAGTTTTGTAGGGTCCTGTAGCTGTAATTACCACTGTATTGTAACTGGGATACTCATGAAACAGATTGTGATTCATCAAAATAAGTACATCAGAAAACAACTTCTACTCAGGAAAACCTAGTTACCACACAAATGACATAACAATAGTAGGTATTGTGTGTTCTGAATCTTGTGAATCTCCACATTAATGTGGGGAGGTGATTTTTAAATACATATCTGAATTAGATATCCTTTAGGAATTAAAGAGCAGTGTAAACGAGTAAAAAGAACACTGGGCTAAGAGTTACAATATCATTGTATAGTCTGTGGTCTGGTTTTGAATGAAACGTGACTTCAGGCCGTGCCACGTGCTTCTCTTTCTGTTGATGCTTCTGTAAATGTGGGTTCCTCCCCTGCTTGTTGGGATCCATGATTATGAATGGGGGGCCAGTGGGGGGGTGTACAAAGAAATCACCTTTGTATCTCTGAAACATGTAGGAGTTTTTCCCCAGGTGATTCTAATGCGTGTATTCCACAGACTACTTCGAGAAATACTGCTTTTAGAGCTGAGGCTTATTTGAAGGTCAAATATGGTAGTATTTTTATAAATCAAAAAGTCATGTAAATGAATGGTATTTGCCATTATCAGAAATTATGTGTGATTATTTTAAAACATTGAATTGTAATCTTCCATGCATAAGAAAACACATTTTCCTTAGTCACTGTATATTTGTCTTTTTTAAAAAAAATTATACACACACACACACACATGCACACACATATAGTTGATTGTAAGGTTTGTTTGGACACTAAACTTTAGCTGCTAGGGATAAAACAGAGTAGCCAACCTCTCTTTATTTTGTCTCCATTTAGCTTCCAGTAGCAAGAAAAGGTAACTTGTGATAATATGAGTTGGACTTCTAAATCTCTAACCAAACCTATATATCCAAAGCAATGAATGTGGTAGAGTTGACTGCCCTTTGCCCTCACTGGCTCCTTCAAGATTTCTTTTTTTTTTTTCCCTTCCTGCCTTTCCCTGCCCCTTTGAAAGTCACCTGGATTCCATGCAGATACATTTAGCTCTTGATTATCTGCATTAATGGATAGGAACTAGGGCATATATAATCCCAAATGGTGGATAATCCAAAAACCATTAATACTTGGCTTTGAAATGTATTTAGTAATGTTTTAAATTGTTTTTACCTTCCTAATTATATTTTGCTAATGTTGCCATTAGTTTGTATTCCCTGAACATACCCTGTTGATTGGGGGACCTAGTGGGGAGGGGGCACAGAAAAATGCAAAGTGACTGTGGGAAGCCAGATTGATAGGATTATGATTGAATTAAAATTTTACTTTGGATAATTTCCATGTTAATGATTGAGAGTTGTCAGCATAGCATCCAGTCTGTGACTTACCACAATACCTGCCACACAGTTGAAGTTCTGGAAATGTTTGTTAAATGAAGATTCTCACTGTTGTTCATAGTAGTCTTACTTATGGTCAGATTAGGACTGGCATTAGCCAGGGGAGGAAGTCAGTGAAGAATTTTCACCTCCCCCGACCCCAGCCTTTTCTCCCCCAGCTCAGTGAAGATGAATATTACCAAATCATGGACATTTTCCCAATACGGTGCTGACTTAACAGGCTGTTCAAACAGCTGAGCTACACAAATTAGCTCCTCCCTAGCACGAACTTAACCCAGGGACCCTTCAAGAAGGAAGATATGCTATTCTTTTAAAATGTAAAGAGGTACTTTGAAATAAGCAGAAGGAGGCTGTGTATTTTTCTTAGAATATAACTTTTGATAGTAATACAAGCATCGAAAATGACATAAACAGTAATATGGAGTATGCCGTCTCAATGTAAGGTCCCTGAATTAGCTTAACTCTTGAAATGGTTTGCACAGGAGTAGGTGAGATGTATGTACAGGTGCGTGTATGTATATTACAGAGAAGACAGTTCATAAATTTGACTCAGTTCTCAAAGAGGTCCACAACTTGTCTCTACTGATACAGATAATTGAATTTAAGTTCCACTGTTTCATACTTTTTGTGAAATTTTTTAAAGAGGGAAACAAAATTCCCATAGCTACTGCCTCTCAAACTCGTCTTCATTTGGACTTCAGAATTAACAGGAAAACTGATTTTGTGATTATCTGTAACTGTAGCTAGTTCCAGGCTGGGGACAGACATAGGCTGAGAAGGAAGGGGTCTGTATTGAAAGATGGAATATGCAAATGGGCAATGGCCAGATCAAATGTGACAACAGAACTCTGACCCACATGAGAAGCCCAGGAAGGTAAACTATAACTTTTATAGCAATCGTCCCAGAAAGCCAAACCACCACCTCTGCAGCAAATTCAGTCCAGAACAGTCAGGACTTGGTCAGCGAATACCAATTTCCCAGTTTTTGCCCCACCCACTGCTTTCAACACAGGACAAACCGTAGAAAGCCAAATAACATATCAATCATATATGATGCTCTACCTCTATAGAGTTAGCCTGCTGCCATGCCTATAACCTCCAATCGGACATGCCTAAAGCCGACCCTTTTTTTTTTTTTACAATAAAGCTTTTTCACTCCCCTGGGCTGCTTTTGACTCTCTGTCAAGCACAAGTGATGGTAGCTGACTCCCTTGCTATAGCATGCTCTGAGTAAGTAGCCTCTGCTTATTCTCATTTGGATGGTCTTTATTTCCACTGTGCATTGAGAATTGAGACGTTCCAGGAAAACTCTCTTATCCTGAAATCTCTTTCACCAAGACATCATGGAGCTGGAAATAATACCACTGGAGTGGTGTCTCTTAGAGTTTAGCTCTTTATTTCTCCGGGAATAACATTTTATTTATTTATTTATTTATTTTTAACTTTTATTTTGTGGATATACATTGTGGTTGATTATTGTTGCCCCTTACCAAAACTGCCCTCCCTCCTCCCTCTCCTCCCTCCCCCCCAACAATGTCCTTTCTGTTTGCTTGTCGTATCAACTTCAAGTAATTGTGGTTGTTATATCTTCTTCCCCCCCCTCGGTTTTTTTTTTTTTTTGTGCGTGTGTGTGTGAATTTATATATTAATTTTTAGCTCCCACCAATAAGTGAGGACATGTGGTATTTCTCTTTCTGTGCCTGACTCGTTTCACTTAATTATAATTGAGAGAATTATAATTCTCTCAAGGTCCATCCATGTTGTGGCAAATGGCAGTATTTCATTCATTTTTATAGCTGAGTAGTATTCCATTGTGTAGATGTACCACATTTTCCGTATCCACTCATCGGATGATGGACATTTGGGCTGGTTCCAACACTTGGCTATTGCAAAGAGTGCTGCAATGAACATTGGGGAACAGGTATACCTTCGACTTGATGATTTCCATTCCTCTGGGTATATTCCCAGCAGTGGAATAGCTCGGTCATATGGTAGATCTATCTGCAGTTGTTTGAGGAACCTCCATACCATTTTCCATAGAGGCTGCACCATTTTACAGTCCCACCAACAATGTATGAGAGTTCCTTTTTCTCTACAACCTCGCCAGCATTTATCGTTCAGAGTCTTTTGGATTTTAGCCATCCTAACTGGGGTTAGATGGTATCTCAGTGTAGTTTTGATTTGCATTTCCCGGATGCTGAGTGATGTTGAGCATTTTTTCATATGTCTGTTGGCCATTTGTATATCTTCCTTAGAGAAATGCCTACTTAGCTCTTTTGCCCATTTTTTAATTGGGTTGCTTGTTTTCTTCTTGTAAAGTTGTTTGAGTTCCTTATATATTCTGGATATTAATCCTTTGTCAGATGTATATTTTGCAAATATTTTCTCCCACTCTGTTGGTTGTCTTTTAACTCTGTTAATTGTTTCTTTTGCTGTGCAGAAGCTTTTTAGTTTAATATAATCCCATTTGTTTATTTTTCCTTTGGTTGACCATGCTTTTGGGGTCGTGTTCATGAAGTCTGTGCCCAGTCCTATTTCCTGAAGTGTTTCTCTTATGTTTTCTTTAAGAAGTTTTATTGTTTCAGGGTGTATATTTAAATCCTTAATCCATTTTGAGTTGATTATAGTATACGGTGAGAGTTATGGGTCTAGTTTCATTCTCCTGCATATGGATATCCAGTTATCCCAGCACTGTTTGCTGAAGAGGCAGCCCCTTCCCCAGTGAATAGGCTTGGTGCCTTTGTCAAAGATCAGATGGCAGTAAGTGTGTGGGTTGATTTCTGGATTCTCTATTCTATTCCATCGGTCAGTGTGTCTGTTTTTATGCCAGTACCATACTGTTTTGGTTATTATAGCTTTGTAGTATAGCTTAAAGTCAGGTAGTGTTATGCCTCCAGCTTTATTTTTTTTTGCTCAGCATTGCTTTGACTATGCGTGGTCTTTTATTATTCCATATACATGTCTGGATAGTTCTTTCCATTTCTGAGAAAAATGTCTTTGGAATTTTGATGGGGATTGCATTGACTTTGTATATCACTTTGGGTAGTATGGACATTTTCACTATGTTGATTCTTCCAATCCAAGAGCATGGGATATCTTTCCACCTTCTTGTATCCTCTCTAATTTCTCTCAGCAGTGGTTTGTAGTTCTCATTATAGAGATTTTTCACCTCCTTGGTTAACTCAATTCCTAAGTATTTTATTTTGGGGGTGGCTATTATGAATGGGCAGGCTTTCTTGATTTCTCGTTCTGCATGTTCGCTATTGGAGAAAAGAAATGCTACTGATTTTTGTGTGTTGATTTTGTATCCTGCTACTGTGCTGAAATCATTTATCAGTTCCAACAGTTTTTTTATAGAGGTTTTAGGCTGTTCGATATATAGGATCATGTCATCTGCAAACAGGGACAGTTTGACTTCATCTTTTCCAATCTGGATGCCCTTTATTTCCTTCTCTTCTCTGATTGCTCTGGCTAGTACTTCCAACCCTATGTTGAATTGGAGTGGTGAGAGTGGGCATCCTTGTCTAGTTCCTGTTCTTAAAGGAAAAGCTTTCAGCTTTTCCCCATTCAGGATGATATTGGCAGTGGGTTTGGCATATATGGCTTTAATTATGTTGAGATATTTTCCCTGTATACCTAACTTATAGAGGGTCTTTGTCATGAATGAGTGCTGAACTTTATCAAATGCTTTTTCAGCATCTATAGAGATGATCATATGGTCCTTGTGTTTGAGTTTATTAATATGGCGTATCACATTTATTGATTTGCGTATGTTGAACCAACCTTGCATCCCTGGGATGAATCCCACTTGATCGTGATGAATAATTTTACGTATGTGTTGCTGTATTCTGTTTGCTAGTATTTTAGTGAGGATTTTTGCATCTATATTCATCAAGGATATCGGCCTGTAGTTTTCTTTTTTGGTTATATCTTTACCTGGTTTTGGTATCAGGATGATGTTTGCTTCATAGAATGAGTTTGGGAGATTTGCGTCCGTTTCAATCTTTTGGAATAGTTTGTAAAGAATCGGTGTCAATTCCTTTTTGAATGTTTGGTAAAATTCTGCTGTGAATCCATCTGGTCCTGGGCTTTTCTTTGTTGGGAGCCTTCTGATAACAGCTTCAATCTCCTTTATTGTTATTGGTCTGTTCAAATTTTCTACGTCTTCATGGCTCAGTTTTGGGAGCTTGTGTGTGTCCAGAAATTTATCCATTTCCTCCAGATTTTCAAATTTGTTGGCGTATAGTTGTTTATAGTAGTCTTGAATGATTCCTTGTATTTCAGATGAATCAGTTGTGATATCGCCTTTTTCATTTCTAATTTTTGTTATTTGAGTCTTCTCTCTTCTTTTTTTTGTTAGCCATGATAATGGTTAGTCAATTTTATTTATCTTTTCAAAAAACCAACTTTTTGATTCATTGATCTTTTGAATAGTTTTTTGGTTTTCAATTTCATTCAGTTCTGCTCTGATCTTAATGATTTCTTTCCGTCTGCTAACTTTATGTTTGGATTGTTCTTGTTTATCTAGCTCTTTAAGGTGAAGTGTTAGGTTGTTCACTTGCCATCTTTCCATTCTTCTGAAGTGAGCGTTTAATGCGATAAATTTTCCCCTCAATACTGCTTTTGCAGTATCCCACAGGTTTTGGTATGATGTATCATTGTTTTCATTAGTTTCAATAAATTTTTTGATTTCCTGCTTGATTTCTTCTTGGACCCATATGTCATTAAGTAGAATGCTTTTTAATTTCCATGTGTTTGTATAGTTTCCAGAGTTTCGTTTGTTATTAATTTCTAGTTTTAATCCATTGTGGTCTGAGAAGATACATGGGATAATTCCAGTTTTTTTGAATTTATTGAGACTTGATTTGTGACCTAATATGTGATCTATCCTGGAGAATGATCCATGTGCTGATGAGAAGAATGAATATTCTGAGGTTGTTGGGTGGAATGTTCTGTAGGTATCTGCCAATTCCAATTGGTCTAGAGTCTTGTTTAGATCTTGTGTTTCTCTACTGATTCTTTGCCTAGATGATCTGTCTAATATTGACAGTGGGGTGTTCAGGTCCCCTGCTATTATGGTATTAGTGTCTATTTCCTTCTTTAGGTCTAATAGAGTTTCTTTTATAAATCTGGCTGCTCCAACATTGGGTGCATACATATTTATGATTGTTATGTCTTCTTGATGGATCAGTCCTTTTATCATTAAGTAGTGTCCCTCATTGTCTCTTTTTATGGTTTTTAGTTTAAAGTCTATTTTGTCAGATATAAGAATAGCTACTCCAGCTCGTTTTTCTTTTCTGTTTGCATGGTAAATCTTTTTCCATCCTTTCACTCTTAGTCTGTGTGAATCTTTATGGGTGAGGTGGGTCTCTTGTAGGCAGCATATAGTTGGGTCCTCCTTTTTGATCCAGTCAGCCAGTCTGTGTCTTTTGATTGGGGAATTTAAGCCTTTTACATTAAGAGTTGTTATTGAAAGGTGTTGATTTATTCCTAGCATTTTATTGGTTGTTTGGTTGTCTTAGGTGTCTTTTGTTCCTTGCTTTCTGATTTACTGTTTGGTTTCTGTGTTTGTTGGTTCATTAGGTTGTAGATAGCCTTTTTGTTTGTTTGTTTTCTCTTCATGAAGGCTATTTTTATTATACTAGTGGGTTTAGATTTTTCTTGGGTCTTTATAGCAGTGGTATTTATTTTTCAGGAACCAAACCCAGTACTCCCTTGAGAATTTCTTGTAATGGTGGTTGTGTGTTACTGAACTCCCGCAGTTTTTGTTTGTCTGAGAAATATACTATTTGCCCTTCATTTTGGAAGGATATCCTTGCAGGGTAGAGTATTCTTGGCTGGCAATCTTTGTCTTTTAGTATTTTGAATATATCATTCCATTCCTTTCTGGCTTTTAGGGTTTGTGATGAAAAGTCTGATGTTAGCCTGATTGGGGCTTCCTTATAGGTGATTTGACGCTTCTCTCTTGCAGCTTTTAAGATTCTCTCTTTGTCTCTGAGTTTTGTCAGTTTGACTATAACATGTCTTGGAGAAGGCCTTTATGGGTTGAATATGTTTGGAGATCGTTGAGCTTCCTGGATCTGAAGATCTGTGATTTTTCCTATACCTGGGAAGTTTTCTGCCACTATTTTGTTGAATATGTTTTCAATGCAATCTCCGTTTTCCTCCCCTTCTGGGATACCCATGACTTGGATGTTTGAGTGCTTAAGGTCGTCTGATATCTCTCTCAGATTTTCTTCAATGTCTTTGATTCTTTTTTCTTTCTTTTTTTTTTTTTTTTTTGTCTGCTTGTGTTATTTCAAACAGCCCATCTTCAAGTTCAGAGGTTCTCTCTTCAACTTCCGCAAGCCTGCTGGTTAAACTCTCCGTTGTGTTTTTTATTTCCCTGAATAACTTCTTCAGTTCAGCAAGTTCTGCTACATTTTTTTTCAGGACATTGATTTCCTTGTACATTTCCTCTTTCAGCTCCTGTATACTTTTCCTCATTTCATCATGATGTCTAGCTGAGTTTTCTTGTATCTCATTCAGTTTCCTTAGAATTATCACTCGAAATTCCTTGTCAGTCATTTCACGGGCTTCTTGTTCTATAGGATCTAGAGTTTGAGATTTATTAACTTTTGGTGGTGTACTTTCTTGACTTTTTGTATTTCTGGTATCTTTCTTTTTGATGTTTATTCATTGTGGCAGGGGGTTTCACAGTCCACCTGGTTGAGACTATTGACTAACTAAGATGTTGCTGTGGTTGCCAATTTGTTTTTTTTTTTTTTGTCTTTGTCGTGACCGGCACTCAGCCAGTGAGTGCACCCGGCCATTCCTATATAGGATCCGAACACGCGGCGGGAGCGTCACCGCGCTCCCAGCGCTGCACTCTCCTGAGTGCGCCACGGGCTCGGCCCTGTGGTTGCCAATTTGGTATTGCTACCTCCGTGACTGCTCAGTTGGCCTGTAGTGCCTTGTGTGTATGGTTGCCTTGGGTCTTGGGCCTCTCTGGGGAGCCACCTCTCTGGTCAGCTTGGACTCTGCTGGGCTGCTGGATCACGGGGCGGTACCGCAGAGTGTGTGGTCTCTGCTGAGCTTCCACTTCCCGTGCAGGACTGCTTCCTGTTCCGTGCGCTCTGGCTCGGGCTGTTGGATCACGCAGTGGCGACCCCACAGGGTATGTGGATTCTGTCGAGTCTCTGCCTCCCTAGCCAGACGTCTCCCTGCTCTGTGCACATTGGGCTGGGCTGGGACGTGTCTTCTGCAGCCCTCGTCTATCAGCTGGGCCTTCAAGGCCCTGCTCGGCACCACCTCGCCCAGGAAGTCCACCAGGTTTCTGCTACGCACAGACGACCGGTCACTCTGGGTGCCTTTGCAGCACTGTGTAGATCTTTCTCGGGACTTATCACCTTCCTCCTGGTATCGCGGTTATTTGTGTACTTGTCTTATCTCCCACACCAGAGCGTGAGCTCCTTGGGGGAGGAGTCTGCAGCACATGGTTCACCTTTGAATCCCCCCGGCGCGGACAGAGTCCGGTGCCTGCCCGCAGTCAGCACTCTGGCAGGTTCAAGCGAACTCGGGAACTCTCCAACCACACTATTCCTAACCAGAAATTGGTTAGGCGTTTTTCCGAACTGGTGGCCGCAGAGATGGTATCTGCCTCCCGATAACAGGAAGTTTACCGGGGGGGCCGGAGCCCAGGGTGCAGTGGAGTGACAGTCAGCCCAGCCCGTACTTCCTTGCCCTCCCGACGCTGGCCGGGGACGCCCCACACCACCAGCCCCGCCAGAGAACCGCGGAGGGAGTGGGAGGGGAGGCCGGCCGGCAGGCTCCGGGAAGCCCCGCACTGGGGCAAGCAAGTGGGAAGGCTCAGTGAGGAGTTTAGCCGGGTGAGGAGGACAGGCTTGGCCAAACCGGGCCGGAGCCTCCACCACCTGAGAAAATGGAGGCAGCCCCGGGGCCGGTGAGTGGCCCGGTGGGGCAGGCGGAAGCCGGGCAGGCGTCAGCCCCCCGAGCAGGGCCGGCCCGGGCCGGGGGTCACTCACAGTGCTGTGCCAGGTGCAGAGCACTCACAGTGCTCTGCCTCTGCGTCATCATCGTCCCCATTCTCGGCCACTGCCACCTTGGGCTGCTCACTCGGTCCTGTGGCACGGCTCAGGCGCTCCCAGGAATCTTCTTTTATGCCTGCCTGAAACCTCGAATCCTGAATAGGGCAGCTGGCCGCTTTCCATGCTGCCCCAGCCTCCAGGATCCTGGCAGCGTCAGCAGCAGCCCCGGCGCCGTGTTCCCTGTTTAGAGACTCGCTTTTGCAGCTAAGATACAGTTCTTTTCCTGCTCCATACTTCAAAGCTGTTGCCTGTAAACGAGGCAGCCTCTCCTGCCAAGGGGAAAGTGGCGGTCAGCCCCCATGACCGGCCTCCAACAGCGGTCCTCCCTTAAGAGACGGCAAGAGGAAGGTCCACAAGTTTCCCGGCTGCCTAAGGCCCAGTGGCCGCCTTTTCCACCTCAGCTACCCCGCGCCAACCGCCGCAGCCACCACCATCTTCGGGAATAACATTTTAAATGCATGTTTTATTTTAGGGACAGTCAGATCTGTCTGAGTTGACAGTGCAGAATCTTAGGGTAAGAATGGTTCACTGGTAACACAGAAAAGATGTACACTAAATAGATTACCATTTAGCCAGGCTCCCGATGTCATAGGGCTTCTACATGGAGATTGGGCAAATGCCATTTTGGGTCCTGGCAGTATCGGTATTCTCTGGCCGTTGTAAATTCTTACCACTTCTGTTGTGAGTTCTGTCTCTTTGCACTTAGCTAGTCTGCCATGTCCTGCTGTGTCCCATCTCTTTTACGTCATTAGTGCCAATCAGGAGAGCCATTAGCTCAGGGCTAAACACAAAGGGCCTCAAATTTAGAGTGTTCACTATACCTTTGAATGAGATTTTATACATATATGATATATAAATATGTTTTTTAAACATAAATTTAATGGGTATATCCATTGAAATAAATTTCATGTTTAAAAAACATTGACTTATAAATGTTAATATTTAAAATATGTCATAATTTTTGTAGCCGTGTTTTGCCATTTCTTCACCTGATAATGCAGTGAGAGTTTTAAAAAAAATGATTGTGGCTCAGTTTCTCCCAACCTTTGGGAGGCTTCCATCACTCCCGTATCTGTCTCTCCTTTTTATTCAGTCATGTATTTATAGTAGTGTGTACCTAGAAAATAAAATGTATAGAACTTAATAGAGATAGAATATTAAGAGAAGTTTATCAGTGCGTGCCACTGGCCCAATGACTAGACTTGTGTAGTAAGCTGAGAAGTGGAAATAAAGCAGAACTTCCCATGTAGTAGTTCTCATAGTGTGGTCCCCACACCAGCAGTATCAATGTCTCCTGGAAACTAGTTCAAAATACAAATTATCAGGATCGACCTAAATCTTCTGTATCAGAAAACTCTGGGGATGGGGGTCCTAGTAGTGTGTATTTTAACAAGCCCTCCAGGCAAGTCTGGTCATGCTAAAGTTTAAAACCACTACCTTAATTAGAAGAGCCATTCAATAATTTAAGCCTTTTCTCTCCTCATACAGTAACATTTTACATGAATGCATGGTGGATTTTAAGAGACAAAATATGGGTAGGAAACAAGGATCTGTCACCTAGTTCGGTGCCTCTCAAACTTCATTGTGCATGTGGACCACTTGAAGGTATTGTTAAAATGAAGACTCTGATCCAGTAGGACTGTATTGGGGGCCTGAGAGTCTGCATTTCTAACAAGCTTCCAGGTAGTGGTGCTGGTCCTAGGATTACACTTTGACTAGCAAGGTCCTAGTAGATTACAGACCCCTAGGTGAGGAGCATCTGAAGTATGGGCTTGCAGAGAGCCAGAGTTCAGGAAATGAAAAGGAAAGGTCCGGAGAGCAGAGGAGTGGGGTGGTTAGGAGGCCTTGATCAATTTCTACTTAGATCTGTTCACTTACTACTTAGAATGTTTGTTCAGGAATTCCCACTCGGAGATGAAAGGAACCCAGGGGAAATTCTCATGAGCAGCTAGGAAGCCATTGAGAGATCCAGGATGTAGGAACAAGATCAAGAAGACCACTGGTCAAGAAGAGCTAACCTGGAGAGGAAGATTCATAGGAGGGTGCTTCAGAAGATCATGGAAAGATTTATATTATAATTCTATTTTTCCATTAGCTTTTTGAAGTATTAATTTAATAGTCTTCTGTTAACCCTCTACTTTATGCCTGATGTCAAATAATCCCAAGGAATTTGTGGAATGATGGAGAAGCTCCCATCAGTAACTAACCCTTTAGCTGGGATGTTTTATCAGTGCCTTTAACTCTGGAAAATGTAATTGGAAAGCAGTGACACTAATAGATGTAGAACCTCCAAACATTAGGTCTGGGTAAAGCAGTGTCCTGGCTTCTGAGCAACCAGATTGGGTCAGGGTACTTTATGGGATAGGAAAGAGGAGAAGGAAGAGAGAGCCAGTGAAAACTCACCCCAGAAGGTACTTAAAGCTTTGGGTTAGAGGTAACAGGTCCAGGGAATCAGGTACTTCTGATGCCCTTTAGGAAGGGGTTCCACCTGACTCTCTTAATAACATATGACCAGCCTGTGGATTTTGGCCTCTTCCTTTTTTTTTTTTTTTTTAAACAGTCTTAAATACATTTTTTAGAAAACAAGAAAAATTGAAGATAAAACTGTACACAATACACCTTAAAGCAGTGATTGTCAACATCCCTGGAGATACCATAGTGATCTGTGAAAGTACTCCGGGAATCTGTGAATTCATCTACAAACTTCAAGCCTATGGATTTTGCATGCTAACCAGTAATAGAACTGCAGACTATGTCATATTTTAGAATGTCAACTTAGTTTGTAACATTTGTTATTTCACTCTGATGAGATGAATTGGGTTGGGAGTCACATCTTATATGAACCAAATTAATTAATGTACTGGGCAGATAATTTTCCAAAATATGGGACCCACTGGAGGAGTAGGACGAAACAGAATATAAAGGTCTATAGGGTGGTTGCAAGGTTGGAAACACTGACTAAACATGAATCTTAAGCTCAGGTCTGTGATGGCACTAGTGGTATATGCCAGGCATGCCACAACTCTGGAGAGGATCTTACTAATGTAGATGAGAGGGAGATCTTTCCTGAGAGTAGCTATTAGCTTTCTTACCTTTGTTCTTGCAGGCAAGATTCATGGACTTCAATAATTGCAATGTCAGAGAAAATTAATTTTTAAACTGTAACAACAGACAAATTTTGGAAAACCTAGCCCCTTTTAACTATATGTCAAAAGGGTAGAGCTATAGCTAGCACAATGACTAAAACATAAGATCAAATTTCACATTATCTCACAAACCACTGCTTCTGCTATAAGAAATAAGTTGAACTTCATCAAGTACTATATTTTACATACTTTTTCAAGGGGGAAAAAAGGTCTGATTCTGAGCCATACCAAAAAGAAGGCCACTTCCCTTTGAGTAGCAAAAATTCTATTTCTTATGTGATTGTTGGGGTTGAGATTGACTGCTTGTGGAAACATAGTTCGTATGATCTTACCTTCACCCCTGAATAGATTCTGGGATTTCTCAGCTTAGTATTATACTTTATGTCAGTTCTTCCAAAAATGTGTATAATTCTACTAGGAGATTTATACAGAAGAAGTAGAAAACCACTATTCAGTTTGGTTAAGATCCCATTGGTATTTGAAATAGTCTATGACAGTTCTTAAAAATTAACATCACACAAGTTTTATTCTTTTTTTTAAATAAGTTTCAGATTAGGGAGGATAGGAGCAATTATTTTTGGTAATTCTCTGCTTAGAAAATTTATTTGATCATAATTCCCTTTCCTAAAGGTAAAGTGACAGAACAAAGTCTATTTACAGACTTTCTAGAAGTAAAAATTGTCTATGGTATGAATAAAAACCAATGTTCATGGAGCCTAATATTATTTTCCCATCATGACCACCAACTGCACATTAATTCTTTGTGCAGTTATTCATAGGCAGTAGCGGCTTCTAAGTAATTTTCTCAGGGAGATGCCCAGTAGCTCATTTGGGGTGGAGCCCAAGTAAGTGATAGGGTAGAGAAGTTACTTCTCAACAGCTTTTATCCCCATAATCCTTTCCAGTCAGGGCTCTGATTCCAACTGCACCCAGTTGGAATGGACAAGAGGATTATCGAAGAGAGTGCATCCTGCTCATATGACTATATCTGTGTTGGATTACTACCATCTTCTATTAGCTTTGTCTGAATTTATTGGTAAATCATGCATGCTAAAATTACTCAGTCTTTGAAATACCATTCTTTTTTTTTTTTTTTTTTCTTTTTTCTTTTTTTCGTGACCGGCACTCAGCCAGTGAGTGCACCGGCCATTCCTATATAGGATCCGAACCCGCGGCCGCTGGGAGCGTCGCCGCGCGCGCGTGTGTGTGTGTGTGTGTGTGTGTGTGTGTGTGTGTGTGTGTGTGTGTGTGAGAATGTTCAAGGATTATATAGCCTCAAAACGTATTATGGTAATCTTCTATGCCCAACATTTTCATGAGCTTATCTCTGGAAAAACATAGATACACAAGCTCTGCTTTCTATTCAGACTGTTTTTGCAAAGGGTGTATTAAAGTTGTTCTGACAAAACAGCTTCAAGCACTTGCCTAGGAGAATAAATTATAGTAGGAATGGGTTATAATTATTAGGAACTTATTTTTGGAGTAAGAAACCTTCCTTAATGAAGGACTATGTACTGCCCTCTGAAAGGAACAGAGAATTTTCCCCAAAGTGAAAAATATGCTTTTAACGGTTTATATACATATCCTGTGGGGGTTAAATTAGGTTTAACATGTGTTCTCAGAAAGCCATATTCAAGTTGGGTTCAACCTATGGATGACAAGAAACACTTAGAAACCAAATTTGAACACTTTAAATAGAATAACTAACTCAAAGTTTCTGTTCTTCCTATTTTTGAAGCAGAGTTTGATGGGCTTGAAGGATTCAAATCTTTCCATGAGATGTGCAGATCCCAAATATTTTTAAGAGGACCTAATTGAAATACTTGACTAGATAAAAAGATTTACTAAACAGGTTGAGCATCTTCCAATAACATATTCTGTAGAGCCCTTAGAAGAAGAATGTAAGATAAAATAATTGTTTTGGCTTCCATCATTTTGTGATTTTGCTCTCTAAAGAAGTTAGGATTAAAAATGAGACTGCCTTGTGACCCTAATTATAGTAAGTGCAATATTTGGTTCTGATTTTAAGACAGTTTTCAGAGTAGATATAAAGGAAAACTCAGGGTAAATGAATTTCAGAAGAACTGAGTACAAAGAAACCCAATGTAAGAAGAGCACAGACTCAGATAAGGAGATGTCCAACCACAAAGATAAACATTTGTGGTTTGCTATTGTTTCTCTGATATTAATACAGAATTTGTATTCTGTGTTTATTCCATACCAGGCATAGATTATTTAAAAAATAATTGTTAGCTTTGAAAAATACGGGTGAACAGAAAGCAAAACACAATATTAATACCACTGAGCAAAAATCCAACTTTGCTCATCTGTGTTCAAAAATTACCCAGTGCTATCATTTTGTGATCACAGGTTACTTGAGATGTCCTTGTAATGTTTTTTAAACTAAATTTAATACAGCTTTTCTACATCACTAGTTCTTGTAAGATTGCTATACCCATATCTCACTAAAGGGTCACTAAAGGAAAAGAAAAGAAAAATAAAGATCTAGGACTTCAGTTCTTTTTTCATATATAACCCACTACAGACATTTTGGATTAAGGCTATGTTTATTTAAACCTCAGTCAAATTGTTCATTTTCATAAAATGATTAGTAAAAATGGATTTCTCTTGGTGTTTCCATGGGTCATTCACCAAGCAATAACACCATCGGTAGTTACTGATCCCCTGGGAACAGCATCTTAATTGCACAAAAATTTAAAATTGAAAATAGTGGTATAAGTGCAGACATAGAAACTGTCTTGTCTTTGGGTGGTTTATTATTAAATTTGATACCTCAGTCTTTTTTTGTTTGTGTAGATTTTAATTACTAAGTAGGTCTGGTAAAATATGAATTATTGTATTATCACAAGTGATAAAATGTATATGGTTATGAGTATTGCAATCTGCAGGTGTAACGTACATAAAGCAAGATTAATAGTATTAAGCAATTAAATGGAAGCTATCTTTAAAAAGAAAAGAAAGGTTTAATGCTGTCCTTAAGTGTAACTTAAACTCTCGCTAAATATTTTTAACTGCAATAAAAAAGCATGTTAATTGTAGGAGTGAATTCTTTATAAGACCTCATTTCTTAGAGTAAGTTTTCCTTTCTATGAATACAAAAGCTTACTGAAATAATTTCTTTTAGTAACATATTCCATAAAGAGGTGATTTCATCCTTGGTTTTTAAGCTCAATGAAGAAAGCTCAAAACAGCATAGGTAATTTTGTGTGTTTTGAATATATGTATGAACTAAATCCAAGTGGGATAAAAATGATTAAATTATTGATAAGGTCATTGTTGGTCCCAGAGCATTCCAGAGTCATATGGCTCTTCTTAAATATTTTGGAAATTTGGCCTTAATTTTTTTTATAATTGCATATAAAATAGAGGAAGCTATATTTCAATTTAGTATCTTTTCATGTGCAAGGGTTTTTTTTAGAAACAATAAATTTTATAACTTTATAAAAATAAATTTCAAATGAGCAAAATTCATTTAATATCTTCACCCCTTTCCCAAATAATATAACACTTTCAAGTTAGTTAACTTTTTTTACCACCATTCCACACTTTGTAAACTAGTATTTAGGGCTGCCTTTTTATATTTTTGAGAAATACGTGAGGTCTAAGGTCAGTGTTTAGGTTCAGTTTTTTAAATATGGATGTCCAAGGGTTCTAACACCATTTGTTGAAAATACCATCCTCACTCCACTGAGTGGTCTTTGCTCCTTTGTAAAAAATCAGTTGACTGTATTTAAGTGAGTATATCTGGGCACGCTATTCTGTTTTACTACTCTGTGTGTCTATTCTTTTGTCAGTACCACTTGCATGTACAACTTATTAACAGTCTTACGTAAGAGAAACATGCTAGGTATCTAATAATAAATTGTTTTATGTTTTTTTCCACTTATTGAATTATTTTTGTGCTACCACTAGTCTGGTTCCCCTGACACTCTTTGCAAGACTAGTTAATTCTTTGTAATTAAGAAGGGCAACCTATTTAATTTAGAGATATTTTTGTACTTCTTAGAACAGTAAATATTAGCATTTGTGCTTTGAAAGAATTAGTAGTGTGTGGAGAAATAATTTTTCCCTAAGCCACATAAATATAGGCATATTAGACAACAAAACATATTTTCTGTTAGTCACCCCTCATTTTAACAGTGAAGTGAGAATTGAAAGGTAGATAAAAATTGTAAAGCATATTGTAACATTTTTAAAAAAATAAATCTTACCCAGACATATAAATTTTTTTCTTGGAAAATTGAGTAATTGTAGTAGAAAATACAATCTAATTATTTTGTTCATTAATTTGATAATAAGAAGAAAAGAATTAAAGTATTCTATCACATGGTTCCTAATAAACTGTGATATATATGTGTGATTGTACACTATTTTGTCACAGTTTTGATTCCTCCTTAAATATAATACTCCCTGAGGAAAATATTTGAATTTTTTTTTTTTTTTTTGCCTCACTTTAACCCCACAGATGGTTATATTTGGTTTCAAATTTTTCAAAAAAGTTACATCTCTTAAGTAATTTCTAAAGAATTTCTTCTATTCTGTGCTATTTGATGGTACTAGAAATTGGGAATATTTAATTCTTTGCTATGTGTCAGAATCACATAGAATTCTAGCTGAAGTCCCTAGAAAAGGGGCTGTATACAGGAAATTGTAGTCATGTTATATAAAATTAGAAATAAATGGATAAAAATACATCAAACCCAATTTTTATTTCTTATAAGAATTATACATAAATAGCATAGTTAGCATTTATAGAAAGTCTAGATGTTGCTGTTTATGAGGTACAATTATATACAGACATTGTTTAGTATTCTTATTAGCTGCTTAAGTCTGCTCTGTGGCATAGATACTCATTTTCCTGGCTATAGTAGTAAATGTGAAAGCACCTCTAGAAAGATAGCCTCACTGATCAGGTATCTTTATTCCAAAGCTAAAAAATTAAATATCATTATATGTTTCATTTAAAATAAATGTCTACACTTGACCAAAAAAATAGATATCTACTGGTTTTTTCCCACATTTAATTTTAAAATGAATATTTTTAAATAAGAATGAAATTTGAGAATGCGGTTTTCTCAGTTTGGCTATAGTAATTTGTCGTATAAACATTTGCAAAAGGCCAGTTAACAGCAATAACAAAAAACTAGTAGAGATCATGAAATTTTGGAAAATTGTATTTTTAACTCATAACCTTACGAATGAGGCAACTACCATACCATTACACATGTTTTCTCCTTACCTTTTGGGCATTTGTGATTTCTAGTGGATATATTCATATTCACTAGATCAAGCATAATACTGTGTTTTATACATATCAGAATAAGATTTAATGATTATGGCCTAGTTATAGAATTATAAAATTCCTTTGAAAACTTAAAACTTATATTTTACTTTATCGCATTTTCGGTGTATATTTGCTCACTATACTCAGTTAATAAATTTTAACTTTTTTCCCACAGTTACATGAGAAAATGAACACTCTTTATATTACTCTCAAAAGTACTATTTTCTGAATTTTTGTTTTGTTTCTCTCCAGACGGTGGGTGCGGCTTTTGTTTGGACGAGAGTTCCCTCTGCAGGATCTTCTGGTGGTCTGGGATGCCTTGTTTGCAGACGGCCTCAGCCTGAGTTTAGTTGATTATATCTTCATAGCCATGTTACTCTACATCCGAGATGCATGTAAGTATTAATAACCTTGCCTACATTTGACTGTGTGGTCCTGATTTTTTAAATGTCTTGCTTTTGAAATATAGTTTATATTTTATTTCTGATTTACATATACCTAAATTTTTATAGTAGGTAATATATTGAAATTGCAAAGGAACATGCTAAACATCTTTTTTGATAGTTAACCATGTACCTTGGGAGATGTGGGTGATTTTATCCTGAGAGGATTGGAATATTCTTCAGAACCATTTTTGTAAAGACTTTACTCCTGCTTTAATCTCCTCATTACACACATTTGTGAAGTGCATATATAAAAGCCAGTATTTCAGATATGTTTAGAGCTCCACCTTCTGACCAGGAGAGAGTATTCAAAGTTGTTTATCTGGTGATTGGAGCTGTTTTCATAGTCTCACCACCTTGCCAATAAAAAAATAAATATTACATTTAAAGGTATTTTAACTTATTCCCAGTTACATTTTAGGAAAACATATTTCTCAAAGCAGTGCGTAATCGTAGATGTGTTCCCATCCTCTCAGATCTACCTTGGAGTGCTTACCGTAGCCAGAAAGCCAGTGTCTGTCCCTTTTGAATAGTCTGATTATCTGCAGCTTGAAGAAAAAATCAGAGCATGTTTCAAATTTCAGAATACCTCAAATTGTTTTCTTTCTCAGGGAAATAATCACAGTTCACAAAACAAGAATTGTAAGCCAAAATATAATTAGGAAATATTGCCCAAAGTGATGTGATTGAATTAGGAAATTGAAAACTATCATAGGAGTAGGACTTTGTCAGAAGAACGTATACTATTTGGTATCATTCATAATCATGACTGTAAATTGCTCTGTGT
Organism: Cynocephalus volans; assembly: GCF_027409185.1. NCBI lineage: Eukaryota > Metazoa > Chordata > Mammalia > Dermoptera > Cynocephalidae > Cynocephalus > Cynocephalus volans. The sequence goes on along the minus strand of NC_084470.1, from coordinate 30,353,605 downwards.
GTCTCTTTATTTGTTCATTGAACAAGCAGTTATGCCAGATACTCTTGCCATTCCTCTGGTAACACTAGTATTCTTTAAAATTTTAGATTTTACTTTTTAAATTTCCCCACAGTTACTTAAATAAGTCATAGGGGGACCACATTTTATCCAAAAATTACCCAAAATGGGTTTATTTCTATGCCTTGAAGGTTAAGTACTTTGGGTTTTGACAGACAAAGTCAAAGTTCTTTCTTTGTGAGCTATAGCTAAGCATATAAGAACATGGAAATCATAAGAGGAAACATCTGGAAAGTAGAGAAGGATGTTTGGGCAGATTTTATAGATACTGGATTTTAGGATATTTAATGCTAATCTTCTTTTTTCAAGTTGTGTGTTTTTTCAAAATGTAAATAATTTTTAAAAAGGAATGAGAAACCTCTTTTAGAAAAAAGTGCTTTTGGATAATATTTTTACAGAACTTTATAAATCAAACAACTACTAAAATTTATTCTAATTTTCTGAAAACAATTAAAAATTTGCTCTTTTCCTAACTTTGGTGCATCACCACTCTATATTTTTTAATTGAATTATCCTGTCTCCTATGCTAAGATCTGTACCTTGAGTTTCATAAAACATGGCAAATTTATGGCAGTTGAAGCCCTTATGAATTTTTAAATCTTTCCACTGATGTCTTTATAAAAGATATGGGCACTTGTGGAAAAACAAAGCTGTTTATTCATTTCAATAATTAGTCCAACTTATTTTAATTTTGTTGGTTATATTCATAATGGTGGATAAGATCTCCTAAAAAGAGACTGAATATTTTTTAAATATTTAAGGGACACTGCCCTGGTGCTCAAGAAGCTTACCAACTAGTAGAGAAGACTGACATAATTCATATATCTGGTGCTGTAATAGAGATGTAGACAGGTAGTGTGAAAATTTAAGAGGTGCTCTGAGCTCCCTTCTGGGCCAGGTATGAGTGAATAACGAAAATGATGTAAGTGTTGGCCAGCCTCATAAGGGGATCTGCATTTTGGACATAAGGAACAGCATGAACAAAGGTCTGGAAGTGGGAAGCACCTTAAGGGAAAAAGACGATATGTGTGTGTTTCTATAAGCAATTTGGTGTTATTAGAGTACAAAAGGAGAGAGAGGCTGAAGAAATGATCTGGAAGGATCGTGATGGAAGTCTTTATCTTTTAAGCAATAGGGAGCTATCAAAAGTTGCAAAGCAGAAGTGTGATCACTTTTAGATCACTCTGGCAGCAGTGTGGAAAATGAATTTGAAGGAGACAAGACTGGAACAAGGAAATCAGATAAAAGGTTATGACAGTAGTCTAGGGGGAAAACAGTGGATTAGAGAAGTTTTCAGAGCTAAAGTCAGTATGACTTAGTGATTAAATAGGATAGGTGAGGTGGAATGAGAAATCTAGAACAATCCCTAGCTTAGAGGATTGAGTGCCTGGGTAATATTTATCACTTGGATAGGAAATATAAGGATTAGCAGGTTTGAGGAATGTAGATGATTGAGTTTTGGCCATGCCAAGTTTGAGATACCTGTAAGAAATCATAACCTGAAGATTTGGAAAATAAAGCTCGATGCCACTATCAAGGCTGCAGACTTAATTTTACAAATGATTAACAGGTATGTGTTAGTTAAAACCGTAACAGTGGATGCAATCTCCTTAAAATAGTATGACCATATATCCTAGCTTATTTGGGATAGTCTTGGCTCACACCTACTGTCCCAGAGTAGAAATTATTAATTCCTGCCTCTTTCATTCTTACAGATGTACCATTAGGATCATAGAAATTATATGGTCATCCTACCTAAGGCAGATACGTGCAGAAAGAGAACATTGGCAAAGGTGGAACTCTGCATTTAACATCAGTGTTTAAGAGGCAGGCACCAGAGGCGGAAGAGCTTGTGTTGTAACCTCAAAGAACTGTGCTGTCTGAGCCAACCAGGCAGAAGGGAGTCAGGAGTACAGAGGAACAGTAGTGTGAGGCAGGAAAAGTCCACTCAGATTAGGCTCCATGGGGGAACAATTATTGGATACCTTTGCCAGAACAGATTTAATGGAGTAGTAGAGTAGAAGCTGGATTATGGTAGGTTGAAGATGCCTGTACAGTTAAGAAGTACAATAGCCTTTTCTTTAGCTTTTTGTTTTTTTAAATGTATGCATTACTTTTCCCACTAAATAGATGACTAAATAAAAAAGAGTATGGAGATGGAATATATAGAGGAATTTTAAAGAAGGTCAGCAGAGTAGGGAAGAAGAAAGACATAGCTAGAGGGCAGTGCAGGGACAAGGCAGGATGCATGGCAGTCTTCAGAATGAGACCAGGCATACTGCAGGCAGGGAGACCTGATGGAGAGGTTTATTTCTCAAATCAGTCTGAGTTCCTAATTCAGGAATTAGCACTCCTGTTCCATAGATAAGATCTATGAAAAGAGAGATTGTCTGGTTTGTTTTGACATTTTTACTTATTTATTGTCTGTTCTTCACACCCTCTCACCTCCACCCCCCATTTCCCAGTGAGGGACAGGATTTTGTCTGTCTTGGTTTCCCTACTGTATCCCAGCACCTAGAACAGGGCCTGGTGCATAGTAAACCTCTGGACAAATACTTCATCAGTGAAATAATCGAGGAAAACAAGGGCCGAGGGGCAATAAAAGAGAATGGGGTCAGGAGACTTGTGGAAGACCAGCTGTGGAACAGGAATGAAAAACTGGTGCTGACCTAGGAAAGAAGCACTAATCTGGTTTCCGAAGTAGACCAGTTTGTAGGTAGAGAAAACAGAAAATGGAGGAATTCCATGTCTGATGAAGGTTATCTGCTGTGAATGAGTAGGGTGAGGGGGTTGGAGAAAGTATCTGGGAGGTGTGCTAAAGATGGCTGACCAGGGACAAGGACAAGCCTGGTGCAGCTGTTGAAGATCCTGCAGGGAACAGCAATGGGCGGTGGCACCAGGCCTCAAGGTTGTAGTTTCACCGTCTGTGCTCAGCAGTCCAGACAAGGTAAAAAGGAGGTAGGTCACGATCCAGGCCTCAAGTTAGACCCACATTTCCACGAATTAGGCAGAATTAGAAAGGAGGAGGGTGTTGAGTGCATTTGAAGACAGTGGCTTAGCATATGTAAGGAGGGAAGCACATCCAGGAAGAGACCAGGCAGAATTCAGAGTATCGAGGGACTGGAGGCTGGGTGTGAGAGAGCTGAAGGCATGAAGGTGGGGTCAGCTGGTCAGACATGAGGCCGGGGAGCAGTTCTAGCTGTGACCAGGAAGGCTGAAGTGAGTGAGGGGAAAGTAAGTCACTTAGAAGATCAAGGGATTGTGAGGAAGCTGGGATTTTTGTTTGGGGCTCCATGGATACTTCACCAAGGATCATGACTGGAGAAGATGTAGAAAGAGATGTAATGAGCAGACACCAAAGCCTCAAATGAATGCAGAAGAGTTAATAAGCCTGAAACTGCTAAGTGTAAGTGGGCATCTCCACTCTGGATGCTGCGGCAGGGCATCATGAGTTAGAATCGACTGGCATCGATTAAAGACTTGACGCCAGTACTCTATTTGTAACACTGAGGCTGGCAAATTATCCGCTTTCCTCCTAGTTCTTGACTATGGCCGAAAATGTAATCTCCTCTAATTAGCACTGCTCTCCTATGCAGTCTGCCCAGTCCTGTTCTGTGTCCTCTTTTCTTCCTGCTTATCCACTCTCTCACAATCCTTTTCTCTGCACAACAATGTTTTTCCCTCTAAGCCTAGCCCTCCTAGAGTCACTGCTGCCTCTGCAACCTCCAGAGGTGAGGTGGGGACCACCTTGCTTCTTCATGCTTCCTATCTTTCCATAAAAATCCCTCTTCCTTTGAAGTTCATGCCATGTGTCTATACTTCCATCATTCCCCTTCATCTGTGTACCACGATGGCTGGCACATAGTAGAAACTCAATCCTGGTTGAATGGTTGAGTTTTTAAATAAATGATTGAATAAAAGTAGTTTCAGTCTTGTTTATTCAGAACATCTTAAGTGAACACTGCTGTACAAGGCTCTGGGCATTATATGTGTTCTTTTGGGGTTACATTTATAGATTTGAATATTTCACTTGAGAGAAACTGAAAGAATTGGCTTTCAGTGATGGCATTCCTTACTTGGGGTCCATGCCTACTAGGGATTCAGTGGATGGGCTTCAGAGCGTCTGTCATCATCCTGACATTGTTCAAAATATTGTGTAGGTGTGCATTTCTCTGGGTTAAGGGTCTGTAGTTTTCATCAGTTTCTCAAAGGAATATGTAACTAAAAAAAAATGGTTACGATTCACCACACCTAGTCCAAAATTCTGGTTTTACAGGAACAGATAATGAAGCTTGTTATGGGTTGAATTGTGTTCCCCCAAAAATGTATTGAAGTCCTTACTCCTAGTACCTCAGAATGTGACCTAATTTGGGACTAAATTGTTGCAGATGTAATTAGTTAAGACAGAGTCATACTGGAGGTTATATTGGAGTGGGCTTCTAATCCACTATGACTGGTGTTCTTATAAGAAGGAAATTTGGGTACAGACGTGCAAAGAAGGAAGTCAGTGTGAAGACACATAGGGAGATATGCCATGTGAAGGCAGAGGCAAATATTAGTCAGGGATTTTCAGCCATCACCAGAAGCTAGGAGAAAGGTGTGGAACAGATTCACCCTGAGAGCTCTCAGAAGGAACAAATCCTGCCAATGCCTGAAGCTATAAGAGGCAGGGAAGAATTCTCCCCTACAAGTTTCAGAGGGAGCATGGTCCTGCCCACACCTTGATTTTGGACTTTTAGCCTCTAGAACTGTGAGACAATAAATTTCTGTTGTTTTAAGCCACCCAGTTTTTGGTAGTTTGCCAAATTATATGTATTAAAATTATATACAAACAGAAAAGTGGGGAGGTAAGAAAATAATGTGGCATTATCATCAACTGTTACTCCTATAGTCGTTTATGAGTAGCCTTCCCACCACACTCTCTTAACTGACTTATTGTGTACTATAAGTCACTCATGTGATTCCTTTCTTCTCCTGGCACCACCTACCTAAATCTTGCTCCTTTTTTCAGGCCAAGCACAAGGTAGCTTTTTCCCAAACCTTTCCCTATTATTCGAGCCCTCATTGATTTCTCACTTTTGCAGTCTTGCGAGATGTTAATCAATACCACTCAGTGTAGCACTTAATTATACTCTATCTTACATTGTTCCTTAGTTATTGTGAGTGTTGTTTCTATCTCCACAACTAGATTATAAGCTTCCTTAGTACCAGAGCCACATATTACAATTCTTTCCTGTCCCTTAAAATATTTGAAGCTCTTTATGTGCTCTGCTGGGGTGATACCAAGCTGAAAGGTACTTTAGAGACCTGGGGTCGGATTTGTGTGTAGTGATTGCTGGTGGGACAGGTGTCATTCTCACCCTGGGATAACAACTCAAATAAATAATGATTTTCTTAAAATATACTTTTCTATATAGCTTTTCAAAGAAAGCATTGTCTACTTTTTAAATTAAGCACCTAAAATTTTTTCACGTACATTTTTTATTGATTTAAATGTTTTTTTTTTATTTTTGACTAGTATCAAAGAAAAACATTTTCTCTAATTTATAATATACCTTTTATTTGACTTGTAAATTACATTAATAGCTAAAACACTATAATCAAATCAATTTAACAGTAGATTTTCTTAACCAGAAAGTATTTCTCAAGTGTTCATGGTCTTTTTAAATTTACTTTCTCTCTGAACACTTTGTAAATGGAAAAGTTTCCTTTCTGGCACGTCTACCCACTTCCTGCCTTGCCTTTTAACCAGTGTAAACATGTTACAAGGCTACCATTTTCCTCTGTTTTCTGTAGGGGTCTCTTCAGCCATTTCTTGGCCTGGCCTGGCATGGCAGTTGTGTCCTCTTTGTGATTTAAAACGTTGTTCCTTTTGATTTCATTTTAGATCTCTCCTTACTTTTCTACCACTGTCTGTCTGCCAGGGTTTCCATCTGTCCTATCCCAGAATTTCTTTTTCTCTATTTCCTAGTCAAGAGCATGTTCAACATTTATATTGGTGTGAAAATGCAGTCTATTTCAACTGCAAATTGAATTTATTTGTCTTTTCTAGAAAAGCTTTACCCAACCTCAAGTACTAAAAATACTCTCTTAAGTCACATGGTAATATGTCACAGAATTTTATCAAAGCACAAATTGGTGGTCTTATTTTTGAAGGAGTGTTTAAGCACTTCCTGACTACCAGCTCATTTCCCTTTCAGACGTAAAATATCGTCAATTGTTTTTATGACCATATTGTATATGTATATTAATGTACCCTGTTACAAATACCATATATTTTACTTTATATTTTAATTTAACAGTCTTTTAAAATTTCTCTAACAAAAGCTGATATACCACAGTAACACATTGTTTTGTTTTTTCTTTTCTTGTTAGTGTTTTCAGTTTTTAAAAGATTTTATTTTTTAGAGAAGTTTTAGGTTCACAGCAAAACTGAGCGGTAAGTACAGAGTTTCTGTATATCTGCTTCCCCCCCCACACACACAGCCTGCCTGGCTATCAACACCCCCTACCACAGTAGTGCATTTGTTACAGTCAGTGGACCTGCATTGATACATCATTAGCACCTGAAGTGCGTAGTTTACATTAGGGTTCACTCTTGGTGCTGTATACTCTATGGGTTTAGACAAATGTATAATGACATGTATCCACCATTATGGTATCATACAGAGAGTTTCACTGCCCTAAAAATCCTCTGTGTTCTGCCTGTTCAACCCTTTTTCATCCTAACCCCTGGAAACTAATGATCTTTTTACTGTCTCCGTAATTTCGCCTTTTCCAAAATGTCATATAGTTGGAACAATGTAGTATGTAGCCTTTTCACATTATCTTCTTTCACTTAGTAACATGCATTTAAGTGTCCTCCATGTCTGTACATGGTTTGATAGCTCATTATTTTTAGTGCTGAATAATATTTTATTGTTTGGTTGTACCAGTTTATTTATCCTTTAACCTACTAAAGGGTATCTTGGTGTCTCCCCTAAGTACACGTGAGACCCCCACCTGCTCTTCTCCCTCCATGTCTTCATCTCTCCCCAGCACCCTAACATAGGGGTCAGTAGCCTCCGTTTGCATCCACATATTATTGGCTGACACCCTCACTGACCTCAGCGTCTTCCATTCTAAGAGTTGTCACAGCCCTTGGTATATGCCATTGTTTTCAGCCCTATCCTGTGTGCAGTTAATTTTATGCTTCTCTTCCTTTGGAATATAAGGAGAAAGTGGAGATTGCGTCTTAATTCTTTAATAAATGTTTGTTGAATGAATGAATACACAAAGTCTAACAAAAGGAAAAAGATTTTATTAATTCTTCTTAAATACTATCTGTACTGCATCTGTTTCTACTGACAATCCATATTTCTTGGTAAGGCATTAAAAGCCACTAAACACAATGAAGTAAAATGTACCTCTATATATCTGTATTCAGATTTAACTAATTCCTGACCTATGATTTTCTTTCCTTTTTGATTAAAAATTGAGACACAAATCTATAAATCAGGCTTACTGTTTCTTTTCTAAATCGTAATGCTCACCAAATTTTCCCAGGCTTCATTTCCATGGCATTTTACAGATGTGGAAACACAACTTGGGCTCTAATTCTGAGTACATCCCTACAATTATTACATTAGTGTTAATAACTTGCATTAAAGGACTTTGTTTTTAACCGTATGAGGGTACTTCAGAAAATTCTTGGAAAAGTAGAATTGAAAGATAATACAACACTTTCCATGAACTTTTTGAAGTACCCTTGTATATCACCTCGTTTTATTTCCTCAAAGGATAATGAGATAGTGAAGGTGGAGAAAACTGAAGCCTGTGTGGTTAACTGATGTACTTCAGATTTCATAGTCAGTACTGGTGGTGCTCCTGGAGCTAATCTGCTGTCACCCTGACTTTGCTAATACTCTTTCTCCTATGCTCACATCCTAACCACTGGCAATTCTGCACTTGGATGCTTGCTTACTTACTGCCTTACAGTTGGCAACACTGTATATTTAAAGATATAAATTCTTGAGTAAAGATCTGTTATGTTGTTGTTCGATCTGTGATTAAAATAGATTCTGTTTAAAGCATGTTAAGCTTGCAGAGTAGTAAGAATAACAATTTTTAAAATATTTTTGAGCCAAAAGAGTGGGCAACTCTGAATATGAGATTGTCCTCTTTTCTAAAAATGAACTTAAAAATCTCATATTATTCTGCACATAATGTGCTAGAGAAATAAGGACTTGTCAAAGCCTACCCAAGTGTTTACAGAAGAGTATGTGTCAGTCATGGGTTTTGAGGCTGATTGTTGTTGTGATTGATGGTGCTCAGAGAGGCAGTTGTGACAAAGGGAACCAGGAAGGAAAACCCAGAAGTACAAAATCTTGCAAGGATTAAACACTAGATTAAAATCGCTTTTTGTGGAGGATATGATCATGTTTTATACTTGGCTTCCTCCAAGACTGAATAGAATAAAAGTCTTGGTGGTCTTATTTATGGTTTATTCCCCACTGTTCACCCCTTGTTTTCTGGTCTATTTGAAATCCCATTTTGTATGTGACCATTTTGTACTAGGAAAGTCAAAACCATAAGGGTCCTTAAATAGTTGAAGACACCACAGGTGGTAAATATGTATTTTTCTCTACATTTAATAAGCCCCTCAACAAATATTTTTTCAGAGCATGTGGCATTTTTGAAATGCCTTCTGCATACCAGGTACCTTGCAAGGCCCCTACACACTGGCTATATTTTCAGTGGAAAAGTGCAGTAAATTATTAGATAGCCTTAAGGTTTCCTTTTATTTTATATTTAGTCTCTGGTTTTTCGTTTTTATATGCCATTTTATAGCTAAATACAAGAATTTTTGCCTATTTCTAAATGTTTTCTATACCTGGCCTTAAGTGGTGAGGACTTTTTTCAGTGTATCTTTGAGGCTTCTCTATTGCTCAAACATAGTTGGTGTTCAAAATCATCTGCAGTATGTCTACCTTGACTTGTGTACCCTCTCTGCTAGGAACGCAGGAAAGTATAAAATATTGTGGTGAAGAGCAAGGTTTTCGGTTGTACGGACCTGGGTTCAGTACTGTCTGCCCTTCAGGAGCCCTGTAATCTTGGCTATGTTGTTTATATACTCTGCACTACCATTTCCTCATCCATAATAGGGAGCTGATGATAATGCTTTCTTTATGGAGGATTAGGAGGACTCATGGGATGTTTGTAAAATATATGGCAAGTTGCCAGGCATATTATAGGTCCTTAACAGGTGATAGCTAATATTACTTTTTTTATTTTAGGGAAATTAAAATTAAAAAGGAAGTCTACACTTTTGTGTTTTGTTATCGTTCTCAGTCCATTTTATTATTTTAAGAAAGTGTATCTCAAGGTGTTGTATTTACAGATGTTATGCTTATAGATATAGTTAGGTTTGAGTTATACATAAGTTATTGATCCTTACTACTTTAAACTTTTTCAAAACAATCATTCTCTGCTTATCTTTACTTATTTCACTACTATTTTTCTTTGTTTCTATCAGGGAAACTATTTTTTTTTTTTGGACCAGTAAGGGGATTGCAACATTCGGCACGGTGTGGTCTGCACCACGCTCAGCCAGTGAGCACACCGGCCATCCCTATATAGGATCCGAACCCACGGTCTCGGCCGTACCAGTGCCGCACTCTCCTGAGTGAGCCACGGGGCCGGCCCAGGGAAACTATTTAAATCAACTACCTCAGACCACTCCGAAACATTTGTGGGCCTTTTAAAAATAGAGACGGAGAAGTCGGTTCTGTTTAATGTGGAGGTAGCGCTATTCATCAAGGAAGAATTAATAAGCAAGATAGGGAAATATACCAGCTGACATCTATGCAACCCTTACAGAAACCCTGTAGATACACAGTAAGCATTATTGTCTGTTTTATGAATGGGAGAAATAAAGTTTTGGCGAAGTTTAAGCAGCTTCCCTGAATTCACACATATAATTAGTGACTAAACCAACATTCTAAGCTAGATCTTCTTATTCCAAATCCAGTATGTTTCCTAGGTACAACTCACCTTTGTTTTTACCTTCTCTGAATCAGCTCTTCAGGGTGTGCTTGAATATTTTGTTTATAAAGCATAAACATGCTTCATTTCAAATATAGATAGATGCCAAAACTCAGGGGTTTTTTTTCTCCCATGTCACTGGCCTGCTTTGAAAGAATAAACATTGGAGAAGGAACAATATTGCATATTAGCTGTTTATGTTCAACAAAAGTTTACTATAAAGATCAAAATTAAATTCTTATTCTACCAGGTCCCTGCTATTTTGTTTTTAAACCAGCTTGTATAATTCTCTTTTACCTACTGTAAATTGGGTGTAGTTATTTCAAGGGAGATTTAATACTTAGCATATGTTACAGTTTTTCATTAGTAAATTAGAGATGGCCTTACCTGAAGGCAGGGGACTCATATGTATTTAATGCCAATGCCAAACATAGTCTGTATATATCCAGCGTTTAGTAGATGCTCAGGAAATGTTTATTGCATGAGGCAATTGGGTGGATGGATGAATGAAAGAAAGAACGATAGCTTCTTTGTTCGTTTTGCCAGTAGAATATTAATGCATTAAATATGGCTTCCCTTACATATTTTACAGCTTCTCTTAACTTCAGAAGTTCTATCAAGTTGTAATACCATAGGGTTCTTGCTCTGGTCCTTCCAAATAAATACCTATCTATCAGGCTATTCTAAAGAATGGGAATACTGACCTTCCAGGCTGATTAAAACTAAGTAATAATGCTATCTAACTTTACTGTTTACGATGACATTTGCATCCATTATGTCATTTGATTTTCAAAAAAATGGCTTTTCAAAACAAAGACTTGTATTAGAGTACAGACCCTGCAACTAGACTTCTGAGTTTAAAATACCTGCTACACCACAGATTTACTGTGTGACTTGGGTAGGTGACTTAACTGCTCAAAGTATCAATTTTCACATCTGTAAAACAGGGATAATAATTACACCTTTATATAAGATTGTCATAGAAATTAAACAAGATAATGTAGGTAAAGTTCTTAGCATGGGGTCTGGCATAGAAAGCCTTCAATAATTTATTGTCATCTTAGTGGTAGTAATAGTAATAGCTGTTTGATGTTACACATGCACCTTCTATGCTTTTAATTTCTTCAGAGCAAGGACTCGGTTTTGTTCATCTCTACATCCTCTCCTGGTTTAGAGCCTGTCATGAATTAGGTATTCAACAAATAATTATTGAATTGAATGAGATAGGCAAATAATCTTTTTTAATCAGAAAGTTGTTTTACAAATGACTAAATTTAAGCTCACAGAGGTTATCTGAACAGGTTTTGAACAGCTGCTGTAAATAAGTCACAGAGATTATGTCATTTAATCTTCAGGCACCTTTATGAAAGGTTCAAAGGTGGTACCAGGATTCAAATCCACATCTTTGAGTCCTGCCTGAGCCCAGAACCCTTTTTACAAAACTCTGCTGCCTCTCTTACAAAATATGTAAGAATTCTTCCTTGGTCATTATAGCATTTGGGAAAATAACTTTCTGAATTATAAGATGAATTGCTTATCTAGGTTTTATTTACTTGTTAGATTTCAAAGAAAATTGTACATGAAAACATTATACCAATCTTCATATCCTAGATTTTGAATTTCTAGAAAAAAAGGACAACAGGTAACTGAACGTGAATGTAAAAAAATGAACAAATAAGAAAAGAAGTGTCTGAACAGATAGAGAAAGGGTAGGATAAGTGAGTGCTTTACAAATGAAAGCAGATGTATGAAATTACAAGCTGTCAGATCAGCAATGGAAATGAAGATGATAAAGTGGTTCCTTACATAGATTCTAATTATTCATTTTGCCCAGTCCTTTCTCCTTTTCCCATAGTGCTCATGGTATGGGGGAGGGGCTATAGCAAGAAATGGTGTTTCCAACAGCAGAAAGGAAAAAAAACCTAAGAGTCAAGAGTATTTATGATTACGAATAGTTGTTTATTTTGTGATTTGTGTTGTTTCTCTTGAGTCTCAGTTTATTCTTATGTAATATTTTTCAAGTAACTGATTCAAGTAAAGGATTCAGTTGTAGTCACAGCAAGTTGTCACTGTGAAGTTTCTTCACAATCAGTCCTATGCAGGCAGTCATTGTGGCTCACAAAACAAGCATCGTTAATGGGCCCAACTGTGACAGCAGTGGCAGATAGGTTGCCAAGAAATAAAGTAGTTTACATAGACCTGCCTGAAAAGATGTGTTTAATAATTGCGCCCATAATTAGGTTGATTTGAAAAAAAAATTAAATGACAGTCTGCAGAACCCAGTTAGACTCATCTATGAAGATTGTGACATTTTTCCTCCAAGAAATGCTGCATAGATATTCTCTCCCTAAATTTCTTGTTACTTTAGAAAAATGAGTAATTGGAAGATATTATATTTTCCTTAATTTTGAATTATGTAATATTTATATATACAAAGGAATAAATGTAACACATGTAAGTTATGAAGCATAATAATCAAGGTAAATATTATTTTATGAAAATTTTAAACTGGTTCTTTCCCATTCATAAGGTTTTTGTTACTAATTTCTAAACAGCAAACTGGAGACATTTAAACACAGCCATGTAAATGGCAATAAATATGCATGCTTCTGAGAATTTATTTATATTGCAAATACACACACATATCTGTATCTGAAGCTCTTCCTTCCAACTCACCCTGAGGATAAGTGCTAGTATATTAGATTGCAGTTAACAATACAGTATGGTGCTTCAAAGGCCGTTTGGTAAGGATCCCTTCTCCCTACTTCCTTCTATCAGATCAGTTGAGTTATTTGTTTGCTTTCTTTGACTCTAAATTGTTAGCTTTTATATTTTTATTTATGCAGAATATCTTAAATAGTATTGCATCTAAATTATTTTTTCTCTCTTACTTAGTGATCTCTAGTAACTACCAGACCTGTCTCGGCCTTCTGATGCATTACCCACTCATCGGAGATGTACACTCACTGATTCTTAAGGCTCTGTTCCTTAGAGACCCAAAGGTAAGCTTTCCCAGTAGGACATGCACAATTTTAAGTTGGATGAAAAGTAGCCTTCTCTGCATGAGTGTAAGAATTCCTAATGTGGAATTTGCCTAATAGCAGATGAATTGCCTAATGATAGAATTTGCCTACAGTCATAAACCAAAACTCACATACCTACGTTGGCCAGCAATTCAGCAGGCAAATTAAGTGAACACTACCATTAGAAACTGGAGCACACATCTCTTGTTCCTCAGAAGGTTGTTCTGCCCTCTTGCCTTCCTCCTAACTCAAGGAATAGTTGAGCTACTGCCTCTCTTTATAGCAAAACTTCATTATTATTGGTATCCCCCACAGGGGAAGACTTATGCAAGTATAGCCTCAGGGGCCATATGAAGATTAAGAAAGTAGATCTATACAAAGGACCACTTCTATAAGAGTTTATGATATAATGAAACACTGAATTATTTCATATTATGAACCTGTGTTTTTGTGTGTGGTTTAAGAGTAGCCTAATAAAATAAAGATTTAAACAGACTTTAACACTGATTTCTCTATTTGAGCGTAAAGCAATTCACCAAAATTTTCTTTACACTTCAGAGAAAAAGTGTGCTCTTTTACAACTAATGTTATATTTCTTGAAAATAAGAACATTTAATGATCTAAAAAAATCTGTGAATCCTTGCTACTTTTGAGCCAAACAAAAATATTGGATGAAATATGAGAGAGAAAGCTTCAAACACGAGTATCTTAGAATGCCAGGCACTGGATGGTAATCCCAGCCTTTGGCACTTTGGCAATCCTCCCAACAGTCATGTTGGCAGTTGTTGAACTGTCTCTGAGTCAGTCAGTCTGTCTGTGGATTCCATTGCCAAAGCTCTGTCTGATCAACTTGGGCCTCCAAGTCTAATGTAAATTTTGATTCTGAAGGATTTCTGCCCTTTCCTTGGGTGTTGACTTCAACCTTTGAGTATATCCTCTATTTTTTGTTTTGATGTAAAAGAATTTATTACTTTTGTACCTATATCCATTTTCTGTAGAAATAGGAACTTTTATATCAATTTTTGTTACACAAAGCAATTTCATTAAGCATCAGAAATATAATCCATCTTTTCTCTGACGCTTTTCTGGTAATGCTTATGTGTCTGACTATGAAAATCTAAGTTCCATATTTATATTTTTATGTACATACATATATGTAAATTATGTGAGAATATACTCTTTTACCAAAAATAACCCTCCCAGATGATGAAGTATCTATAAAAGAGGAATAAAGAATGAGGTTGCTGGTCAATGAGGTATGAGTTTTGATCTACAAACTTAAGGCAAATTCTGTCAGCTCAGAAGTAGGAATTCTTAGAGTCATATAGAGTAGGAAAAAAATCTCTAAAATAGCTATTTGAATTTTCTGATTGTATGATTTGTTTGGTTTAATAGAAGGAAGAAATGAATATGTTATCAAACCTATTGATCTTGGTAATTTTTCCCTGGCTGAATGTGGTTGATTTTCCAATGAATCACTCACTGATCTAGTTTCAAAATTCTGTATACTAAGTCCATCAGTGTTTATTAGTGGAATCTAAATGCTCTTTCAATGTTAGTGTGACTTCAGTAGTGTACTTTTTACTTCATAAAGCAGTGTACATAATAGAGGAGTGTAATGAAGCAATTCTGCAAGCATTAAAAATATAGATTCTTTAAGATTTAAGAGAAAAAAGTAATAGCGTAAGTCTAAAAAAGGAAATTCCTCACCTGTATGTTCATATTCTTACCAGCTAAAAACATGATCAGGATAATGATCCAAAATGTAGGACCTTAAACTGATATTTCTGATACAAAGAAATTGGGGAGAATTGGGAGTTGTGTTTAAAAGGTTTATGAAAACAAGTTCCTAGAATGAAGATATCTACATGAAAAGTAAAGAAAGCTGTGTATCCTTAAGAGGCTTTCAGAGGTCTAACCCAGCAAAGTAGTAGTTATAGCTGAGTGTATATAATGGCTGACCCACCCACTAATATTTAGTAAATTTCAAGTAATAATTAATGTCACTTGACACATGCACTAATGTAGGTCTGTGGCAGTGTAGAGTTCTGCAAGGAGCCTGAGTTAGGAATTGGGGCCCTGGGTCAAGCCTTGGCTCTGCTGCCAGCCATCCTCTTTGACTTTTGGGGAAGTCATGCTTGCTGAGCCTTGGTCTTCTCTTTTGTAACATTTGGAGGTTGAATTAAATTGTCTCTGATGACCCATCCAAGCATAGCATCCTTTATCTATAAAGAACTGACTTCTAACAAACTGAACTAACAAGATCCAATTCATTACTACAGAGGTACAAGTGAAAAAAACAGCAAATTTATGTACGTTATAGAAACCCACAAGTGGACAGAGTTTTCAATGTAGTTAAGGTTAATTATAAAGTCATAACAAAGTCCTTTTATGCTGAAAGGAAAAAGGAGAGGGAAAGGTAATGCTAGTACCCCTACCCATATCCTCTAAAAACCCAGACATCAGAGTGCTTTAAATGTTTTCTATTTAGTAGCAACAATGAAACACTTAAAATACTTGAATCATTCTTGATTCAGGTTGATCAGAATAAGTATATAAGCACACAAGTCTCGGTGAAGTGAACTAGTAAAAAGATGAGATTTGAGGCATGAAGGCATACTTTCTCACCCAGCTTCATGTAGCAGCAGTGTTGAGTGCTGCTGACGGATTCAAAAAAGTAGAAATAAACAAAGAACTGTGAGGCTTAGTAAGTTCATCATCAGACTTCAGAAAAGCACTTTGTCCTACCATCATCCCTAAATACCAGTGGAGATTGCTCATTTGAGAATAGATTCTGCAAGTAGAGATACCAAGCTCTAATTGTTTTATATCAAAGGTAGGGTTTAATGTGGAAAGATTTCTCATTTGGACAGCCTGAAATAATGGGCCTGTGAACTGTAATAATAGGATCATACTCCTTACAAACACTTTGACATGCTAAATTTGGTCCTCACAACAACCCTGTGAGTTAGGCAGAGTAAGTTATCTTTCCTCACTCTTTTTTGAGTTGGTAGAGTTTAAGGTTATGTTGCTTTCCCAAAGTCAGTAAGCTTGTAAGCTTCCAAGTTAGCTATAGTAGCTTCATGACCCTTGTAGGTACTCATTCCGTCCTCAGACACCTGGCATCTATTCTACCTTCTCCATAAAACCATTCCCAAGTTCAGATAGGACATGTCCTCCCCTTTGAGTCCCCATTGCACCTTGTATTTTATCTATATACATATGTATTTTTGTCAGTTATTTCTCCTTAGAACTGGATCCTGCTTAATTTTTAGCACTTAGCTGTGTGTCCTGCATGTGCTTGGTATTAAGAAAATAATAGTAGAATTGAATTCTGATTCAAATTCTATGCCTCTTTCCAGTACACCACACTGACATCAATCTAGGTGGACCTCACTCACCTAGCATATCTCTGGAACCCATGTCAATATTCCACAAAGGACATAGCCAGTCGTGTATTTTTTAGCTACCATTTTTATCAAGATAATGACTTAACCCTACAACTTGAATTTAAAGAGCATCTAGTTCCTTAATTTGCTATGTGTCAAAATTATTTAAAAACCTATTACCACCTTCAAATATTATGGAATAAAAAAGACACAGCAAAGAATCTAGATAATATACTTTAGTAAGACTATCAGAATTTCAGAACTGCAAAGAATCTAGACAGTCTAATACAGCTTCCTCCTTTCATAGATGAACAAATTGAGAATCAAGGTGAAGCTTAGAGACTTATTCAAGGTCACATAGCTTGTCAGTGGCATAGCCAGCAATTGAACCCAGGTCTTCAGACCACCTTTCCACATAAGAGCTGAAGCTTCATTAGTTTTAAAAATAGTAGAATCTTACTTACATATTTCACACATAAATTCTTCTATTTGTAATGGACATTTATTTGTGTCTGTAGTAAATGAAACTGCCATGTATGTAAGTGGCCCAAGAACTATTTGAAATTTTGAAAATGTATGCTTTATGAAGAGACCGAATGTCAAATATCTGTTTGTAGCATCCTGTGCTCTGCACACTGTAAGTAGTTTCTATACTTAGCTCTTCAGACCATGATCCTAATTCTCATTTTCTTGTCTTTATCATGTTGGAACTACTGAGCAGATTTTCAAAAACAATCCACTAAATGAAGTTGAAGGAATAGAAGGAGGACAGTCTGAAAAATCTGAAGTGATTAAAAAACATTGTTGTAGCTAGTTGTTCAAATTCAAAAAAAAAAAATTTAAAAACCCAATTAGAAACAAAAGTCATAGAAAATGTGAACATATTGTGTTCCGTAAATAACCAGATGTTCTCTCCTTCCTGAAGGCAGTAAGGGCTAGGAATAAAGGTTTAAAACTATTGTTTTAAGTTAACTGTGAATTTTGCAAATCTGTTTTTACCCTTTAGCAAATAAAAGTCTAATACAGAAACATAAGCAAAGTAATTTTCATTTTTTGGTGCTCTCTTATTTGTGTTGTGTGTTGAAGTGTTAACCTTATCACAAAGACTTATTACAAATGAAATACCGTACATGGATTACCACTTCAGATTATGCAGTAAGAACTTGACAGCTACTGTTTGTTTTGAAGAGTAGAATATTCGGGAAAAAATTTTTCTGATAAGTTTGCAAGCAACCCTTTAAGCAGTGACTGTTATTGTTAATGGAAGAAAATTACTAGAAACAAGACAGTTTAATTTCATAGTCATTCTTGTACATAGAAACACAGTATAAAAAATATGTACAGTATTCTTATGCTTGGTCAATTCTGATTTGTTTTTTGTTTGGGGTTGTACTAAATTTTGCCTTTTTAAATTATAAAAAGTCTGAATTTCAAATTTCAGCTTTTATGCAGGTAATTAAATTTTTACTCATTTAATTCTCAGAATAACCCACTGTACCTGCAACATTTTTGTCAATGTCAAATAACTTTGGTAAAATGTCATATATCAAAATTGGAAAGTAATGAATGGATTCAAGCCTACTACCAGTCAGGTGACAATGTAAGAACGAACGTGTTCCTTTTCAGTAGTGCTGTTGTAGTCTTTTGTTCTCCAGGCGGTAAACAAACCTAAAGCCACACATACTAACTCTTTGAGGAAGATGCACTGTGTCCCTTTATTTATTTTTCATGATTCTTCCATTAGAGGTTCTATTCAGATTTTCTAGTATATTTCTGATCCAATTTTTTGTTACGATTTCATGTTACATAAAGATTGCCTCTCTACATCTTTTTCACCCCTAAAATTGGAACATTTCTTTGAAAACTGCCATTCTTTGAGAATCATTTGATTTTGTGTTTATTCTGTTAGTGACACAAGAAAAGCTGTTTTTTCATTGTTTCTAAGCTGTGTGACTAATGTCTTTCTTTTTATCACTAGATTACAAACCAATGAATGTTTATTATAGTTATTTAGATATTAGTATGTTTTCACATTCAATCAGAAATGTAAACTTTTCAATACAGATTAGCATAAATAATCTTGTTTTACTTCTGAGTAAATGGTGGCTATAAAACAAAGATCTGTGAGGAATAATATAAAAATCTTTATTAAACTAATATTTGCAGTTTATCATGTATTGCTTTTAGACATTCCACAATGTAGAATCGTACGTTTCCTGAAATATATTAAAGGTTTCCTAGGAGCCTTAAATAATTTTGAATGTTTCATAGTATTTTGAATTCATTAATTTATTTAACTAGTCTTTATATCCTTTATGCATCAGGCACTGTTTAGATCATGGTGATACAGTGGTGTATTAGTCTGTTTCTGTAGTTTATGACAAAATACTTGGAACTGGGTAATTTATAAGAAAATGAAATTTATTGCTTACAGTTTCAGAGGCTAGGAAGTACGAAGTCTAGGGAACACATCTGGTGAGAGTCTTCTTTGGTGGTGGCACATGGGGTCTCACATGGCAGAAAATGGTGCAGAGAGAGACTAATTTGTCATGTGCTGTTGTTTTAAAGTTCTCAGAACCATGCCCCTGACTACTATTATTAATCCATTCACTATCATCCTACAATCTAATCACCTCATCAAGGCCCCACCTTTCAATTACTATAATAGGACTTCCACCCTCTTTTGGGGAGACATTTAATCCAAGGCAAATGCTGAACAAAAAAGAGATATGCCCTTTACCATAATAAAAAAGTAAACAAACAGGAAAGTATTTAAAGATTATGATGTGTTATAAATAATTCAAATAGGGTATTATCATTAAAATAATAAGTGGTGGTAGAATCTGGGCTGAGTGAAGACCTAATTTAGGGTAGATTAGTCAAAAGACCCTCCCTGATGAGTTACCATTTCAGGTGGGACCTAATGGAAGAGAAGAAACCAGCCAGGCAAAGAATAGAAAGAAAGGCCCCCAAATAGCAAGTGCAAAGCCTTCAAGGTTGGAAAGAGCTTAGGCTGTTGGTGGAATTGAAAGAAAACCAGTATGGCTGGAACCAGGAACCAGAGGAACCTGCCTGAAACAGGTTGATGAATCAGGAAAGGCTTGTTATTACTTTATTCTTCCTATGCAGTCTTACATGATAATATGAAATATCATTTTTAAGACCACATTTTGAAACAACAGAAAGATTGCTGGATTCTTGGTGACTTTTGCTGATGATTAAGAACTCCTGTTGTTATAAACCATTTTTGGTTTCAGCCAGAAGTTCCAAGAAATTGTCTTAAATGAATTGGTAGTCACACTCACTGCTTCAGACCTCTACACTGCCACATGGGTTGGGCCAGTAGGTCATGTTTGATGTAAAAAGACTGTGGCCAGGACTCTGAACTCTTGGATGTACATAGATTACTTTGATCTTTTAATAAACAAGCTTGGCTGCCTTCTATTACAACCAGTATCAGTCAGTTTTGCTTTCCTTTATGTCAGCATCATCCTCCACTGTATAGTGACAAGGAAACCAGATCATTCTGTGTCACCTATCAAAATGAGACCTTTACTAGGTCAGTGACTAGATCACTAACAACACTAACTTAGTGTCTGCCACATGTGGGAAGCTCAGCCTGCTGTGTTTATTGGTCACATCAATCCTTTTCTTGAAAGGTAGAATGAGGAAGCTAGACCACACAATTTCAGTAGACTCTTTTGGATATATTTTAACAAGATTCAGTTCACTTCAACAGATATGTTTTTTAGTAGCTTCTGTGTGCAGAGCACAGAATTGGTCCATGATATTAGGACACAGTACCCTGTAGATGTGAACAACTGATTGTTACAGAAGGTAAAAGGCATGAGAGCATTGCAGAAAGGGCGGCTAGTTTGGACTTAGTCAGAAAGGCTTCCTAGGGGAAGAGGAATTTTAGCTGGGAGTTGAAGAATTTTGGGGGGAGATGTTATTCCAGCTTGAAAAACCAGAGGAAGCAGAGCTCCTAGACATTGCTGAAGCAAGTGGCCAGGCTGGGCCAGGCAGTTATCTATCCAGAGTCACTCAGTGACACCCCCCCTCAGGGACCTAAAGAATGGCTGTATCCCCCTGCCAGAACTTCAGGTATCAGTGTATGCAAATACTAATTATTAAAAGTCTGTGAATGTGCAAGTGGTCACATTTAATAATATTTTATTTGGCATTAATTGTATAGTGTTCCAACTTGAATACTATTATTCATCATAAATAAATGTTTTGTGTGTCTTTGAAAAGTCAGTGTGAAAAGGATGTCAGTCCCATGATTTTTATTAGATTTATTGGCTATAAGTAGTTACTCATGGTAACAATATTTGCTGAAAATAAACATGTCTTTTTTAGATCTTTTAAAGTCACTCTGGGGAAGATTAGTGATTTTTATCTTGGGCAACCAGAGAGAGCTATGAAACTCTGTGGAAGTGATTGCTCTGCATCTTTTAGAGGGGAGGTTCCTTTGCAGAGACAACTTAACTCATTAGAGTGGTAATTTATTTTTCCTCAAATAACTAAAGAAGAGCCTCAAACCCATGGGCTAATTCTGTTCTGATTAACAGTAAGCAAAGCAAAACTCTGCAAACCAATCTCCTGCTTTTTATTTGATATCTTACAAGTAAAGAAAATCTACAGTTTTTAGGGAGAAATATTTATTTTAAATAGTAGCTTTTAAAGCCATTGATACTATGCCTGTGTATTCAGGAAGTCACCGAAGCCCCAAATGTAAATATATTAAAACACATTACAGTGAAGTGATTGTGATATGTCCCTGAGGTCAAAGAATGAAGTGGCTACCCTGCTTTACCACTGACTTTCTGTTTTACCTCCAGGGAAATCATTTAACCTTTTGCTGCCTTAAATTCAGGTTCATTAATTGTTTTTCAAATGATGATAGGTGGCTGGTAAGGCCTTAATTAGCCTATAATCTGTAAAAGTCATTTCTAGCTCTAAGTGCTGTGACAACCTGGCTAATCACTGGTAACACTTTCCTCTGTGTAACCTAGATGGAAAAAAGAGAAAGAAAGAATTCACTCAAAGTACCATCAATGAGGCCTGGAGGGACTGCCACCCATTGGGGAGCAGCAGCCCCGATTCAAGATCAGCCTTTCTTTTTATTGATAAGACAAGGAAGTTTCACAAGAAAAATTAGTTGATTCAATCATCAAAGAAGGACATAAAAACAGGCAGTGTAAAACTAGTAACAGCAGTAAATTAACAATGTGACATTCCAGAATGGAATTTGTAAAAAATTAGGTCAATTCACCAACAAACAGCTTGTCCTTAGTAAACATTTTCTTTTTTACATACTTCTTACAGCAATTTCCTTAGCATATTTAAACAGCATTCAAGCAGTTTTCTTAACATATCTAAAGAATAATCAGTAGGTTAAATAGTCAATAGTCATTCAAGCTGGAATCAAACCAGCAACCTAAAACACAGTACACAGTACCATCCCTAAACAGTGATTAGAATTGATTAGATGGCTTTTGCCAAACTTATCTGTGGACTTTCGCCCCCTACTCAAGAGCCTTTTGGCTCATTCATGCATTACCTAAAAAATCCTATTCTAAGATCAAAGGAGAATCAAGATTTTTAACCCACTACAAATCACTTATCTTATTGTATATGAAATAACTTGTTCAAAAAGAAAAAGATACTACTTTGAATGTTTCTGTGTCATCTTAATGTTATAATTTAAGGAAGTTGGAGAAAATTATGTTATATGAAATAAGCCAGGCACAGAAAGTGAAATACCACATGAGTATTTATTGTCCCACAAATACTCATTTGTGGGACAATAAATAAATAGTTGAACTTTTAGAAAGAGAGTTGAACTGTGGTTACTAGAGGCAGGAAGGGGAGAGGAGTGGGGGGAAATGAGAGGTTTGTTAATGAACACAAAATCACAGCAAGAGATGCAAAATAAGTTCCATTGGTGTACAGTCGAGCTAGGCATCTATAATGAACAATAATTTACTGCATCCTATCAAATGGCTAGAAGAGAGGAGATCAAATGTTCACATCACAAAGAAATGTTTAAGTTTTATAGTGAAGAATATGCTATTTACCCTGATTTGATCATCACACATTGTATACATATATTAAAATACAACTCTGTACCCCATTAACATGTATAATCAATATGTTCAATTTAAAAAAAAGAAAAAGAAAATTATAAACCACAAATTATGGCCAAAAGATTATAAACTTAAAATTGACAAAATAGAAAAAAAGTAATTATTTTTAATATAAATAGTTATGGCCATACAAATAATCGACTTGAGTATATTAGCTTAGTAGGTATATTACTGCTAATTTAAGATGTTAAAATCTATTGACTTTGTAGGAAGAAAAGCCAATACATTCAATTATTAAACTGTGTAACCAAAAAAAAAAAAAAAAACTATTTCATCATGGAAAATTTTAAAGTACATTTCACCCAATTCTAGCAGTCTTATGATTACCATACTGGGAAATGTAAATTCATTTTCCATACTGCAAGATTTTCTCTGTACGTTAGTAGTGACTGGACCACTCAGCAGAGCCTGGAGCCACCACAGCACATGCATGGGTGGATCCCCCAGCTCCTACAGGCAGAGGCCAGTTTGGCTCTACAAAGGGGTTTTTGCTATAGCACTTAATGTGTGAATGTGGTCCTTATACACTGATAGTGATATTTTTCCAAGTGTATTAATAAGATTTGGAAAAGTTTTTTATTTACTTCGTTGTTTTTCCTGGTTTTG
Organism: Cynocephalus volans; assembly: GCF_027409185.1. Lineage (NCBI taxonomy): Eukaryota > Metazoa > Chordata > Mammalia > Dermoptera > Cynocephalidae > Cynocephalus > Cynocephalus volans. The sequence goes on along the minus strand of NC_084470.1, from coordinate 30,330,358 downwards.
AAGAAGAACTTAATAGTTTCATTTCTCCATAGTGTTTCTTTCTTCAAAATGTTATTTTTATTCATTTAGCCAAAATTTACTAAATTCCTACTATGTACCAATAGCATCTGAAATTTCTCAGAAGTCTTGGTTGAAACATGTAAAGAAGGATGAACAGGATTTGTGACAGGTAAAAGGAACATCCACTTGGCTGATTCCCTCTTCTTTGCATCTTCACTCAAATTCAATCTTCTCAGTGAGGCCTACTCTAATCACCCTGCAGACCTTCCTGCCCCAATTCCATAGTAGATAATTTAATGATTTGTAATGTTATTTTCTATTGTCTGTCTTCCCCTGACAGTATAGCAACTCCATGAAGACAATGCTTTTTGTCTGTTTTATTCTCTGAGTACCTACAGTAATGAATGAACGAATGACTGAACAGTAACTAATTACCCTAACCAAGCCCTCAAGTTCTCTGCCAGAGGAGAAATTATGATGTCCATTGCAGTTTGGTTCAACAAGTGCTTATTGCCTCCTTTGTGCCAAGTGCTAGTGATATAATGAACAATCCCCTCCTCACAAAGCTTGCAGTCTAATGCAGTGGGTCTTAAACTGTGGTGTGCAAAAGAAGCACCTTAGAAAGCTTGTTAAAATACAGATTCCCAAACATTCTAATGTAGATAGATCTGCGATAGGACCTAGAACTGCCTATTTGTACTATTCCGAAACTGGTGTGCCGTGGACAACACTTTGAGAAACGCACTAGAGTGAGAAAAGTTACCATACAAACTGAAAGCTGAACACCTACAAACAAAAACCTGGGCTCTAAACTAGTGGTCTCCAAAGTGGGATGTGTGCATGCACAGTGACTGTACAAAATGGTGCCGGAAGAAAATAATGAAACTTCTGTTTATATTCATTTTCCTTCAAAAAATTAAAATTTGTTATTAAGTTTTACTGTTTAATGTACAGATTAACATGGATGCCTTCAAACTCCCCATGTGTCTGCCAGTGATGTATCACCTATGAGGTGTCCTAAAGAAAAAGGGAACTTTCACATACAAAGGGATTGACATGGCCCCCTGCTCCTTCCTTTGCTTTCACCACCTTGTGCCTTATTGCTGTTTCCATGTGCCCATTTGTGTGGTTTTATGGGTTACGTTATCTTAAATGAGGGCATATTTACAATACCACAGAGATGTCAGAAGCCACAAACATCTGTTGTGGATTCAGTAGATATCTCCTACAAATGTACTTAACAGTGTTGCCAAATATAAATTCTTTTTGGAAAAAGTACATACTTTAAGTTTGCTTACCTTTATGCTGATAACAAGTAGCTGTCAATAATACCCGTATGGTACTATGAGAATATTTTTGAAAACAAACACTTGATTTGTCTCTTGAAGGTAATGGAGACATTTTAATAATGTAAGTAGGATGTTTTTCAAAGAAATTTATGCTATGGAGAGAGCATTTTGCGGGTGGATATTGGGAAATGTGTTGTCCATTTGTGATGTTCTTACTAAAGATAATTTAAATGTATCACTTGTTAAAAACTCTCAAAGCACACCTAAAAATTATGGAAACAGAATTTTCTAACTTGGTTAATAATCATCCAAATGAAGAGATAAAGTCAGGCTTGGATCCGCTTTTTAAAATATAGACGTGCAACATCTTTCAATTCAATTTTAGGAAGAGCTGATTAACATTAAGGAAGATAGCCAATTTTATTAACCAAATTTTAACAAAAACCTTGGCATAACTGGTGGGTTACAAAATGAATACCATACTTTATCAAGGGCAGCCAATAATCTTCTCCTTCCATTCAGATCTATGTCTCCTAATGAGGTAGCTTTTTCCAGAGTATCTCACAAAAACTGACCTTCACAAAGCATTTAACAAAGACTTTCAAAAAGTAGAGAGCATATTCACTCACATTACTACTGTGAAAAATATGTTTTAAGGAAGAGCAAAAAAATCATTATAAGTGAACTATTATAAAAATTAATTTAAACGTAGCTTATTTCATCTATCTCATTTAAAAATTCTATTGTGCATATATTTTCTAATGTACAAAATAGATTAGTACAAGTGGTACATGCATGTGTTTTTTAAATAAATAAATATACACATATTGAGGGTGCAAGCCCCCCCAATTTTTAACTAGCAGAGGAATAACCAAAAAAGTTGAGAGACCCGTGCTGTACACCAGTGGCTCCTGAAAACTCATCCAGGTGATTCTGATGCTTAGCTTGGAAGAAAATCTTAAGGCTGGCTCTCAGTACACACAGTTCTGTAGTCTGCCAGACACACCTATTAGCAGAGGCAGCTTGGGAAGACACAGGTCTTATAACCCTCATGAGTCCTTATGCTGGGTAAATTCTCCCAAACTCCTCTGGTAAAACTGATGCTTTGATATCTTCTGAGCTCTTGGGTTTCACTAAGAAGTATATTTATTCCATCCCTGTTCTCTAGCTGTGTTCTTGTAACATTGACTCGTTATGTACTTTTTTTAGATGGTTCTGATGTTTAAAAAAATAAAATCCTTTAAAACATTCAGCTATAGGAATGTTATGCATTTTGTAATTTCTTTAGATCTAGTTGAAGACTTTAGAGATCATATAATTACACTCTCATTTCTTCCTGAGGGCTGATGAGGGTTAGGTGAAATACCTATTGTCATCCAGAATTCAATGGCAGAGCCAAGACCTATCTACTGCTGATTCTTCCTCCCAATCTGAACCCATCTGTCTTCTTCCTTATCCTTGGCATTGCCCTCCTTGCAAATTTCTAGTGTGAGATGTTGTTATTACTCCCACACTCACTACCTCCCCCAGACATGAATGACCACAGGAGAGTGAATCCTTGGTCTTTTGCAAGGAACACAAAACAATGCATTTCTGTTTGGTTACCCTTCCAACAACAGTTGTTTACTTCTAAATTCTCCTTTGTTCATACTGGAATACAGAATTTGAAAATTTGTACATTATTAATTAGTTTGCCAAGTCTACCCTCCAGGTTCCTGTAGAGTAACACCCAATGAGATTGATGGGGGAAACATAACACTAATATAATAATAATAATAATAATTACTACTCTATATAAAATTGACTTTTGAGTTTTTCTTTAACCCTGTGGCTACAGTGGCTGCCACCCATATGGAAGATAAGAAGACACAAGTAATAAAATAGAAAATGAGAGGAAACCAGTCAAGAGTGCTAGTTCAAAGGGTTAAGAGTGATAGTGTGAATGGGAGGGAAGTGGGGGGGTGGGGAGAGAGAGAATATGAATGTGATTATAAGAATGCGAATATATGGTAATTAAGTAGGTGAAAGAAGAAAGTCACATTAGAAAACTTTTCTTCTTGAGATTAAAATGTCTACTACAATGATCATTTCATTTAGCTATTATAGTGTATTAGTGAGGCCGAACTACTCCTATAACAAATGAACTCCTATCTTTTTGTGGCTTAATACAGTAGGTATTTAGTTTTTACACAAGTGACAATCCATTGTAATTCATGGTGGAGGTGTCTGAGAGTCACACAGTTCTGCAGCTTCTGCCAGCTCTGTTAACTTCAACTTTGACCTTCTAGGGTTGCCCTGCACATTTTCATACTCAGCAAGATGAGGAAATAGCATGGAGGATCATGCATGGGAGGGTTTTACGGCCAGGCCTGCAGGTGACATTCATCACTTTCACTCATATGCCATTGGCTAAAATTCAGTCCTGTGGCCACACCTAACCATGTGAGCCTTTGGAAAATCTAGTTGAGCTGTGAGCCCTGGAAGAAGAGGAAGCAGGTGTGGTGAGTAGCCAGTAGTTCTCTTTAAATGTAAGTGCTCTGGTTCCTTTACCTCTTAGACTCATTGAAAGAGCTCTCTCTAAGGGAGAAACTAAAATCACAGTGGGAAGCTTGTGACCTTCAGTCTCTTCATGAGATATCTGATTTTGTTAGGGCTCTCAGAAAAACCAAGCCATCTCTCAGAGACAGACCCAAAACTTAGCTCATAAAATTGCTGTTTAAAGCCAGTATGTCTCATTCTCAATCTGCAGTGAGCCCTAGAACACCCATAAGACTGACATCCACATGTCCCCATGACCACCCTATTTACTTCTTGGTGGCAGACTGTTGTAGTCTAAATGTTTGTGTACCCCCAAAATTCGCATGAAATCCTAACCCCCAAGGTGATGATATTAAGTGGAGGTGATTCATTTGGTCATGAGGGCTCTACCATCAACACTGGGATTAGTGCCCTTATAAAAGAGACCCCAGAGAGCTAGCTCACCCCTTCCACCATGTGAGGATACAGTAAGAGGTACCATCTGTGAATGAAGAAATGGGCCCTTACCAGACACCAAATATGCCAGTACCTTGATCTTGGACTTCCCATCCTCCAACATTATGAAAAATAAATTTCTGCTGTTTATAAGCCCCCCAGTTTATGGTATTTTGCTATAGCAGCCCAAGCAGAACTAAGACACAGACCTACATGGGAGGCCATGTCATTATCAGATTATTTACAGTGAAGAAAAAATAAGTTACTGAACTTCATATGACCAGCTACAATAGACCTATGTCAAAAACCCAGTCAGAATCACATATCTCTTTGGAGTACCTGTTATCAGGTGGATGCAGATGAGAAGGCATATTTAGCAAAACCAGCCTATGAGAGCCTAATATACATACCTACTTCACAGTAAGGGTAGACTTACTGTGGTCCTAGAAAGTACACAGTCCGTTAACCACTAACTCAGCTGTCTCTCCTGGCTCTGTCCATATTTTCCTCTGCTTTTCTCTGCTTCCTTGGCAGACCCTTTTGATTTACAGAGTCTTTAATATATCTGTTAAACATGTAGGGAATATTGTCAAGTCTTGCTAACTTGGAAAACCACCTACTTTCTTGCAGAAGGCTTTGTATGTATACCTCTGCTTAGTGGCACTTTGTGTTAATTCTACATTTTGTCTCTCCTACAGTTCTTGGGTCCACTTTGGATTTATTCCCAATCATTAATAAAACTGATTTCTGAAGAGGCAAATTGGAAATAATCGTTCCTTCACTCACCTTTTTAGGGATATTGACACTTTAATATCTTTTTGCTGCGTGGTTGCTTCAGTAAAGTAATAGTTCAGTTTTCAGGTTTTTCTCACACACTGCCATTATCAGCTTTTTGACAGCCCTTTCAATTTTTCCTCTGTAGTGTTTACTGAAAATGTGTTGAAGAAATACGATTTGATGAAGTTGAAAGCTTTGTTTCACACAATTGTCAGTCCTCGGTCCGTCCATCATTGTGTTAGAAGTTGGGGTCGTTAGTCATTTGATTCTTTCTGGCCTTTTCTTGAGGTTCCTGTTGTAGTACAAGTGCCTTATTCATCACTTCTCTCTTTTCTTCCTATAACAACAGCAATAAAATAGAGAGTATTTCAAATTTATTTCACTTAAAGTAGACATTTTATGGTGCTTGTGTGGTTTGAGCTGTCTTTGGGGAGCAGAACCAAGTGGGAAAATTTGAAGAAGGAAGAAAAATGACAGGAATAGTTGGAGTTATTTTCATAAACCCAGGGAAGAGGTAAGCCTTTTACCCTCACCTTCCCAGCCACTATCTCGAGAAACCCAGCCAGATACTGATTTTCTCACAAAGATTATAATTGAATGTGTCTATTATATATTCCACTTATAGGAAGACTTACTGACGAGAATGTCAGCTATTAATTTGATATCAACTACTTAATTTGCTTAATTGATAACATCTTATTTGAGCTCTCTTATTTGCACTTATTTGCATTTGAGTTATAAGGAGTAACCAACTTCACAGGAAATAGTATTTGGAATAGCACTGGTTAAAAACTAAAATTTCAGCATATATTTAGGACATATTCATTCAAAAGGAACTGACCACTGATTAAACAAGGGAGGAGAGATATTCTTATCACAGATGTAACACAGTTTGGTGCCCTGAAGGATTTCACTGGAGGATTTAATGTTTGTTTATGTATGTATGTAAATATTTTTTAAAATTAACATCATTTTCTACCAACCATTCCTTTTGGTGTGAGAAAATAAAGAGTGGAATATAGATAGTATAAGTATTCTGTTTCCTTCACCTCTTTTCTCGTTTCCTTTCTTTTTTCTTTCTTCCTCCTCCTCTTTTTTTTTTTCTTTTTCAAATACAGTTTAGTGATGAGCTTCTTGAAAACAGAAAACGTAGACAATAACTTTAAGAAACATTTAAGAAAAAATACCGTCTTAGTCCGTTTTTTGCCACTATAACAGAATACCTGAGACTGGGTAGATTTTAAAGAATAGATATTTATTTCTTACATTGTTGGGGGCTGGGAAATCTAAGGTCAAGGGGCCTCCATCTGGTGAGGGCCTTCTTGCTACATCATCCCATGGCAGAAGGCAGAGGGCAAGAGAGCACACACAAGAGAGAGCGACAGGAAGGGAACTGAACTCATTCTTTTTATCAAGAACCCACTCCCAAGATAACAAATCTACTCCTGTGATAATTAATCCACTCCCAGGATAATAGCATTAACTTATTCATGAAGGCTACCCTCATGACCCTCTTAAAGGTTCCACCTCTGAACAGTGTTGCATTGGGGATCAAGTTTCCAGCATATGAACTTTGGGGGACACATTCAAACTATAGTAGGTATTAGCAAGGCATGGTGAATAGTTAGCTGTGTGTGATGAACAATTAGTTGCATTTCCCAGGTATCCAGCTCCTGGTTGAGCTGGTGGGAAAATGTGCAGATGAGCAAGTTTGCAGAGGTTGGCTAGGTATAAGAAAAAGGTTGAATAATGAGTTGATTTTGAAGAGGCTATGGAATATCCAGGTAGATATGCCCAGAAGGCAACTGGAAATGTGTGTCAAAAGCTCAAAGGAGGGAACTGGACCAGAGATACAGACTTAGGAGTCTTGAATAATGAACATTAATTGTAGTTGAGGGAATGTAAGTTGTCTCCATGAATGATATGTGGGGAAATGGGAAGAGAGTTAGGAAATATAGGAAATAATATCAGAGAGATGGCAGGGTCAAGAAGAAGGAGCATATGGAGAAGGCTCAGAAAAACCACAAGAAGATAGAATTATAATTGCCTTAGGGTAGATAATTTCAGGACCATGGATATAGTGACAAATGTAGAGATATCAACTGAGATTAAAAATAAAAACTCTGTTGAAAGTTGTTAATGTATTTAGGGTGTACATTGAATAGGTGATAAAAGCACTCTTTCAGACTGAAACAGTGACATGGAAAAAAGAAAAGAAAAAAGGTGATAGATGGTTGAAAACTAAAAAGGAAGGGAGAAGTGAAGATAGTGCAGAATCTAGGGGTGAAAATAAATCAGCAACATAGTGCTGTTGATAACAAAGGGATGATTATTTTCAAATGCACAGATAGTTTAGTATTTCCTAACCAGATCCTTACTAAAGGAATATGTTTAATTTTTCATTCTTAATTTTGAGAGATGTGGAAAATAAAAGTGCTATTAAAGACATATAAACTGATTCTTGAAAAGAAACAGATAAACTAGAAAAAAATGATCAAGGCTGTAGATTTGGAACTAAGATTATTTATCCCCAAAAGAAAACTGATAATTAGCTGCGTTCTTCATACTTCCATGAACCTTATACAAGGCAGAAGAGGTTTGAAAATAGAAATGGATTTAGTTCCTGGCTGTTCCCTTCCTATCTCACATGACTTTGGAGAAACCACTAACCATTCTGAACCTGCTTCTTTATTCATAAAATGGCAATGAATTTGTTATGAAAATCCTATGACTATGAGGTAATGTTTGTAGAGGGACTAGTGTGGTCTGGCACCTCCTAGGTACCAATAAATAATAGCTGACACTGTATGTACTTTCTCTAAGAGAAGTGAGACTAAATGGGCTTGACCTCATTTGTAGCACATTTAAGCTGTTGTTTATTTCTTTAAATTTACTTTTTAATTAATACCTCACAAATGAGCCGCTACTTCCTTAAACCTCTTAATTTTCAAAGTTTCCAGTTACATAGAGCAATTTCTAAATAATTTAATAATACAGTATATTATCATTCATTGATTTTTTAAAATTGTCTGTTACTTTTTATGTACTTGTATATACAGATAACGTTTAAAGGTTCTATATAGACATCATTAATCATTAAATAGTACAGTCTAGAGAAAGAAGTCACATTGTAACAGCTGATGAGAGCTCTAAGAATAACTGCAGTAAGTTTATTCTTTCCTCACTAAGCTCCACCTCTCCTCTTCATAACTGCCCCCCCGCCCCCAACACAGATGTAGTTAACGCCTGCTCTTCCTTCAGATCACCGTTCCACTGTAACTTTCTCTGGGAAGTCCTCCCTGATCTCCTTTATGAAATAAAATCCCCCTATTATATCCTTTCATGATATCATATACTGCCTTTCTAAATATTCATTACAGACACAATCATAATGCTGAATGTAATTATTTGATTGTCTTCATCCTCTAGTACACACTCCTTAAGGGTAAGGTCATGGCTGTTTGTCACCACTGTACCTCTGGTACTTAGCACAGTGCCTGACACATAGGAAATATTTGGATAGAAGGATTCATAATGCATGGATGTGTAGAGACAGAAGGAAGTTTTTTCCCAGGTTATCTTCACCCATGCTGTGTGTTCTCTTCCCCCTGCTTGGGTTCCCTTTCTGCCCCTCTCCTGCTAGCATTTTCACAGCCTTTTTCTCATCAAGTTTAAATGGCACTTCCTGGTTTTAAAATAGCATCCAGCTTCTCACAGTTTTCTGGTAATACTCCTATGAAGACCCAGACAAACAAAAACAGTATCACAACACAAAAACAAAACAAAGTTGGGCAAACTACTGCCTTTAAGGACTTCTTCTCAATTAAGAAAAGTGAATTTTATTGCCTGTGTTGTACTTGATAGAACAGTGCTATCCCACATCCATTGAACCAGCTGCTCCTTATCGAGATTAGCGAGCAAACAGGGGTGATCAGATGTCATGGCCAGGCCATATGCACTCTGCTTACTAGTTTCCCCTGTTAGGATAGGTTGCTTCTGTGACTACTCAATGGATTTCTCTCTATTTTTGGTACCTGAATTGTGATCACGACAGTACATAATTGGTTGTATTGAGTTAGAATTCTGTTCATCCAGAAAAACATTGAGAGCAATGTGAGATCATAGTCATTGTGAGCCTTTTCAGAACTTCTTTCTAAGATGGGAGTAATAGCAACATCTTGTAAATCTTTGGCCTCAGCCTGTCTGCTGTGGATTGAATGTCTCCCCGAAACTCATCGAAGCTTGATCTCCATTTTAACAGTGTTAAGAGAGTGGGAAATCAGACTATGGCGGTGTTGGAAAGGTGGGGCCTCTAAGAGGTGGTTGGATTGTGATGACTATGCCTTCATGAATGGATTAATCTATTCACAGAGTAATAGATTAATGGTTTAGTGGGTTGTCATGGGAGTGTCACTTGTGGGTTTCTAAGCAGAGCAAGTGAGCACATTAAAGAGTTTTTGTCATCATCACCATATTATATTCTGCATCACCACAGGACTCTGTAGAGAGTCCCCACCAAGAAGAAGGCCCTTAGCAGATGTTCCCTCTAGACCATGGACTTACCAGCCTCCAAAACTATAAGAAATTAATTTCATTTTCTCATAAATTATCTAGTTTCAGGTATTCCATTATGAGTGATAGAAAACTGATAAATACACTGTCTCATATCCATGAAGGACTTGTACGGGCATTTAAGAAATGCCTTCTCTCTGAGCCTGCTGTTAGTCATGCATACACCTCCAGTCATATGGCTGATCCTTGCCCTACTTGTCTGCAGGTATTTCTTTAAAAGCCAGACTCTGACAAGCTTTTTGGTTTATTTAGTTCATAGACAATCATAGAGCACATGCCATGTGCCAAACATTTTGCTAGAGACAGAGGCTACAAGCAGTGATCCACACAAGGGCTTTGGCCCTCGGTGAACTTACACTCTATGTGGAAAACAGACATGTGCACCACTAACCATAATGTAAGACAGGATGAAATACATGCAAAATTAATTTATAATTAACATACTGTGAGAATGGATGAAGTAGAATAATACAGAAATTTACAGAGGGTTTCATGTAGAAACTTTGGTGGTATTCGACTAAGAATGAGAGAGATTTATTTCAGTAAGTAAAGAATAATGAACCCAAAGGAACAGCTTATCAAAAGCCTGGAGACATAGGCAATGTCCATAGATCATGTGGTGAAATGTAGAGGATATTGGGGGTGTTATGAGAAGTATTTTAGGGCCCAGATCATGGAGGTCCTTGAATGCCGTGCTAAGAAATAGGAACTTTATTTGATTGGTAATTAAGACCTGAATGAGAACTTAGGGGAGAAGTAAAAAAAAAAAATCAGGCCTAAATTTCTGGAAGGTGATTCTGGTGGCAGTCTATATATGGATTAGAGAGGAATAGTCAAGGCAAAAACTAAGGCTGAACTACAGTGAGGTTCATGGACTTATCACAGTGTGGTCTTGCCACAGTAGTCATTGAGGGGGCAGAATAACAGAACTTGCTGAGTCCCAGATTTTTCATGTCCCGGATGTGGGGTTCTGTCCAGGAGGCAGTCTGAAACGTTGATATGAGAGATAGAGGTTTGGTTTCTGTGCAGAGATTTGGTAGTGGAGGGATGAATAGAAGAAGGATTGACAATTGAGGGTATATTTAGAACACAAAGAATTACTACCAGATCTGGAAGATTGTGTATGTGTGGGAGGGTGGGTGGGTGGGTGGGTGTGTGTCCAGGTGACCTTCAAGTGTCAGCCTTATGGTATCTAACTCTTCTTTCGAAGGCTTGTATGGAAAGAGTCAGTCTTACTAGAGGTCAAAAATGTTGGCTAAACAAAGCGTAACACTGTACAACAATCTTTTGGTAAAAGAGTAACAAATTCAGCTAGAATTGTGATGTGTTCTGCATACCTGTTTAACCTACAATATGTGTGATATAATTAGCACAAAAACTAAGCTGAGAAGGGTATAAAATACTTTATCTTTTATTTTCTTCTAAGTAACATTAAAGAGTTAAGTTTTATTTTTAATTAATGCAGGGAAGTATAAAGAAGAAATCAGAAATGGTCCCTTACCCATAAGCCCATTGTGGAGATAACCCCCATTGATAGAGGGTGAGGAGAGGAGTAATATAAGGAAATCACAAAGTACAAAAACAAAAAGTCTCCATCCAGTCCCCCTTTTCCTACTTCAGTCCTTTCCAGGAAGAAAAAAAAAGTCTATGTGTATGTTTATGTGTATGCATTTACCAGCACATTTCATATTTCTGGTAATTCAAATACAATAGAATCCTCTCATTTAAAGCATACAGTTCAGTAGGTTTTTCATCTATTCACTGAGTTGTACAACCATTGCCATAATCTAATTTTAGGACATGTTCATCTTCTCAAAAAGAAGCCTTGTACCCTTTAGCGGTTACTCCCCACTCCTCTCCCCCGACCTAAAATTCCCCCTTCCCCTCTCTACCCCCCACCCTAGGTAGCCACCAATCTACATTCTGTCACTGTAGATTTGCCTATTCAGGATATTTTGTGTAAATGTGATTATACAATATGTGATCTGTTGTGATTGTTTTCTGTAACTTAGCATAGCGTTTTTGAGATTCTTTCATGCTGTAGCGTGTACTAATTCCCTTTTATTGTCAAATAATAATCCATTACGGATGTACCTCATACTGTTTATCCACTCATCAGTTGACAGACATTTGGATTGTTCTTTAGCTATTATGTATAATGCTTCTGTGAACATTTCCTGTGCAAGTTTTTGTGTGCACGTATTTTTTCATTTCTCTTGGGTATATGCCTAGGAATGGAATTGCTGGGTCATACGGTAACTCTACGTTTAACATTTTGAGGAACTGCCAAACTGTTTTCCAAAGTGAATGCACCATTTTACATTCCTAACAGCAATATACGAGGGTTCCAATTTCTCTACATCTTTGCCAACACTTGTTATATCTGTATTTTTATGATAGCCATTTAATGGGTATGAAATTGATATCTCATGATTTTGATTTGCGTTTCTCTGATGACCCATTATGTTAAACATCTTTTCATGTGCTTATTGGCCATTTGTTTATCCTCTTTGGAGAAATGTCTCTTAAGATCCTTTGTTTTTAATTGGGTTGTCTTTTATTGAGTTATAAGAGTTCTTCATATATTCTGGATTCAAGACTTCTATCAGATATGTGATTTGCAAATATTTTCTCTCATCTGTGGGTTGATGTTTCACTTTTTCAATGGCCTTTGAAGCACAGGTGTTTTAAATTTTGAAGTCCAACTTACCAATCTTCTCTTTTATTACTTGTGCTTTTGATGCCATAACTAAGAAATCATTGCATAGCCCAATATCACAAACTCTTCTAAGAGGTTGATAGTTTTAGATCTTACATTTATGTCTGTGACCCACTTTGAGTTAATTTTTGTGTACAGTATGAGGAAAAGGTTCAGACTCATTCTTTTGCAGTGTATATCCAGTTGTGTTTGTTGTAAAGACTATTCTTTTCCCTTATTGAATGGTCTTGCCTCTTTGTTAAAATCAAATAACTGTAAATATGAGGGTTTATTTCTGGACTGTCAGTTCTTTCCCATTGATCTATGTCTGTCTTATGCTAGTACCACACTTTGTTAATTACTGTAGCTTTGTAGTAAGTTTTGTAATCAGGAAGTGGGAGTCCATGAACTCTGTCTTTTTCAAGATTATTTTAGCTATTCTGAGTTGCTTGAATTTCCATATGAATTATAGAATTAGCTTTCTAATTTCTGTGAACTGATTCTTTTAAAAATTATTTACATGTAAAAAGGATTATAATTTGTATGTTTTTCTGTACATTGCTTTTCTTCCCCTTCTATTTAACAAATCATCTTTCTAAAGGGCATTTTATTTTTATTTTAACTTACTGCTTTTTTTCTTTTCTTTTTTTTTTAGTTTATTAATTAATTAATTTTTTTTTTTTTTACATTTTAAGATGCTGTGGAGCAGTTAGGGGAGAAGGGGAGAGGGGAAAGGACAAAGGGGTAGGGGAAAGGGAGAAGGAGGAAGTGGGGGCATGGTCGAGGCCAGTGGCACCCCCTCATTCCGACAGGGGAGCCTTGCATGGGTGCTTCCAGCAGTGGCTCAGTGGTCTTCACTGGGCTGGATGCAGACATTGGGGTGGCATGGCTGAGGCCCTCGGCCCCCCCAACCCATCTCGGGAGCCCGGGGTGCTTCCGTTGGCAGCCTGATGGTCATTGCTAGGCTGGATGCAGACATTGCGGGGGGGCATGGCTGAGGACCTCTAGGTCCTTCTAGGTTTTATAGGTGTTCTTTGGTGGTGTTAGACCTTTACTGGTTAATATCAGAACTTCGTCTCTGATCTGAGGGTGTTTTGTGTTTTCTTTTACTTCTGTGTTAGATTATTAGCTGCCCCCACCACTTAAACTCCACACTGGAACTAATTTGTTGTCCTTTGCTTACTTCTAAAATGGGGGAACTTCCTGTGGTTGTCAGCACTTGAGCCCTTGGTTGAGCTAAATTGCTGCTTTGCTGCCAATTCCCTGGAGAACTCAGCTTTTTATGTGTTTGTGTGCAGCTCAGCTTTTGATTGTTGACCTTGTAAGCACTTCTGGGTCTTGTGAAATCCAATACACCTGGATCGTGTAGAAACTCTGGTCTGGGCCTACTCTTTTCAGCAAACTGTATCCCCTGCAGTTCTGTATTCCTGACCAGTCTCCAGTGAGTGGGCCTGTGCTGACTGGAGGGCAGATTGGCTGTCCATGCTGTGCCCCAGTGTTCCCCCAGTGGGCCTGTTTGCCCCACCGCCCACACTCCAAACACTACCTATGGGACAGGCCATGCACTGGTTCCTTGCAGTGACTCACCAGCCTCTGAATGGCTCCTTTTCTCAGTTGTCTGTGGCTCTTTGCTCCTATGTGGGTCCATGGGAACCTTGTTGGTGGTCTTGCTAGCCTGGGGGCCACAGAGGCCCTCTTCTTCCCAAGCAGCTTCATAGGAAAGGCACAGAAGCAGCTTTTGCCAGCTCTTTCTCCATGTGCTCAGCAGGGCCAGCCTTGAAGTGTTCAGGGCTCAAGACAGTCCTGTCTTTCTCTCATCATGGTTTCTCCCACCTTCATGAACTCCGTAGGTCTCTCCTCCTCTTCCCCTGAGCTCTAGCGGCCTCAGCGTGGCAGTCATTGCTTTTTAATAGTTGTAAATTGGATGATTGTAGGACAGAGTGACACTGGGAACCATCTATTCCGCCGTCTTGATTCTATTTCTATTTTTTTCTTTTTTTAAATTTTGTTTTGTGGCTGGCCAGTATGGGGATCTGAACCCTTGACCTTAGTGTTACAACACCACGCTCTAACCAATTGACGTAACCAGCCAACTCAAGGGTGTTTTTTAAATGAGTGTTCATCAGGAAACAAGAGCTCTGTACTTCCACACAGTATGAAAACTACTGGAAAAGGAATGGCCTCCAAAGATTCTCTTTCACCTACATAGAATGGTTACTTGAAACCTTCTCAACCTTCTTTCTGACTCACTGTCAACTATGCAACCCTATTTCTTCTAATTGCTTCAAAGTTCCAAAAGGAGGATCTTAGAACTCAACTAACTAATGTGATTCTTCAGAAAATGACCTCCTAAAAGAGAGTTATTTTCTTGAAGTATTGCTGGCTGCAGACTAAGAAAGTTCAGCTACCTCTAAAAAATATGTGGTCAATTGACAACTTCATTTATGGAGCAGACTTCCATAAATCTCTCGGCTATCAGCATCCCCACAGAGACGGACACCCTCTCAGAGGAGTTAGCACAGAACGAGTGTGCTCTCCAGAAGTAAACACCTTGCTTTACTGTGATTGAGCATTCTCCCATTATTATCATCATCACCCCCTCCTAGTCTCACTACTCATTTATTCACATGAGGCACTGGATGCTATCTAGGGCTGGCTGTCTTTCAGCTGTTGTTATAGCTATACTTGTTATTAAAATGTTGAAGTACTTCTTTTAAGTAGGTAAAGAAATCCAGCATCAGAGGGTTTAAAACTTGGGACAGCAGGGGGCTCTCCAGGCATTTCTTCTAAGATACCTATCAGTCCTGATTGGTCACTGCCTATGCTCTACCAGTTGTTTTATATTTTGACTACCACCCATACACATGGTCATACAGCAAAAGAGTTAATGATCTGGTAGTGGTACCCATAAGACTAAACCTTCCCAATAGGAAAACTGTTATCTAGAATCACCTTTCAGATTTATGAGAACATGCTGCAGGCCCCCAAGTGGTCTGTGGATAGAATTTAGGGGTCTGAGAACTTAGATGGGAAAAATTTACAACCTTATTTTCACTAAGCCCTTACAAAATTTATATTTTCTTCAAATATGGGGGAAGTCAACAAACTACAATAGTATTAGCATTACCTGAAATACTGTCACTAATAGCCTTCACAGATAGTTCATATCACCTTATAGCTGATGAAGATGTCTTGAGATAATGTGTACATTCATCACTATTTGAAATTGCAGTAATGATTAATCCAACCACTATATCTCATTATTTAATGCATTAATAGAAAAGTACATATCACAGTGTAGCAAATTTTGTCAATATTTTAATTACTGTTTTTCAATATAATTGGTTTTCTTTACACTAGGTATTTTATTTTATGCATTTTTAAAACATTTTTCTGAAAAGGAGGCCAAAGGCTTCACCAGAAAGCAGAACAGTCCATGGCACGAAAAAGATTAAGAACAGGTAGCATAGATACTATGTAAGCAGCTTGCAGTAGGTGTGCCAGTCATTATCCCTAAATATTTTAGGGGGCTTTGATTTTAAGGCTGTGATGTATCAAAGGTTATTGATTAAAAATAAAATATTTACAACACTATCTACTATTTAGAGAAATTCACATCTGAGATCAGTATTCTTTTTTATAATGACACATGAAATCTAGAATGAAATAATCAAGAAAGGTAAAATTCTATCTACAAGGACTCTTCTCAGTGCTGTTCGCTGTGGTCTAACTTGACACGCTCTCTCTTATGTAGAGAATGGGCTCACTCAGGAAAATCTAACTCCAATCTGTGTGTACTTATGATTACATTCTGATTTCTCCCTTCACTGAGAAATTTCAAAGTTCAGTGTAGATACTTCAGTGTTAGAAGCATCACAAAAAATGCAATCTAGGCAAATGACCTTAGTGAGAGTGGACTTTTATTTATAATAAATGAATTTCATTCCAAGATGTTTTATCATTGAAATCACTCCCAAAATTAAATTGAAAGCGTGGCTGTGCAAGGTTTCCTTTTACCAGGCTTAGTGTGTGTAGGACCTTAGCTTTTGCTGCCTAGGCAATTACAAAAGCCAGTAATGAAAGGGAAGAAGACAGGGAAAAGAAGATGGGGGCAAAATTTCTCAAACCATGGTTTTCAGTCCCATTGGTGACAGACTTATTCTTGGGGATCCAAAAATTCTAAAACTGTTTCTAAACTGCTTCTGTTTTGATGATAATTTGGTTAAACTATCCTAATATTTCTAAAAATAAGGATTTTCAATGATAATTTCTGTTATCAAAGACTTTAATTTCTTAAGTCCGTTTCCAAAATTGATATATTTAGGAATATTTTTTGAGATCACCTTTTTCATTTTTCCTTTAGATAAAGAAGGTTGGGAACCATTCTTAGGAACAGACAAATGGGTTTCCAAACTTCTTTAAACCATTGGAAGTAAGGGTTTCCCCCCCCCACCACCTCCTAACACTGAAGAACGGAAAAAGGTGAAGAGTTCAGTACTAATAAAAAGAGCTAACCAACTATCAAAAAGGAATATTTTGAGGCCTAGTATTAGTAACAAAGGAAATTTGTAGACCTGAACTCCTGCTTTCCATATATATATCTCAAATTGGTGAAGGGTGGGGGCATGTTACTCTGGCATCTTCCTACATGCTAAATTTAAAAATGTAAATACATTAGAAAAAGGAAAAAATTATATTTCTCTTTTGGTGTCTATTTATTGTGTGAAATGAGAGTCGAGCATAACGCACAGGTGGTTTAAAATGCTTCTCTGCCATCTGAGATCTCGGCTTGCCAGGGTATAGATGGGGATGTCACTTCAGGGAATTGGGCTTATTCAATATGTAAAATGAGACTGGCATGGGTTCAGAGGTTTTGTCTGTGTCTTTACCCAATTAACAATGTTTTTGCTTCCTTTTTTAAACTTTTCTCTTCTAAATTTGTTTTTTTTTTTTTTTTTTCTTTCACAAGCAATTATTTATTGAGTCAAAAACCCCAGGGCTAATATTCCACCCCAAATTCCTATGCCAAAGAATGGCAGAACTTAAAATAATAGAAACACTAACACCAAACTGCACTTTACAAATTCCCTTTTACATCTAAATTTGTTTTTAAGTTTTAATCTGCAGATACATAGATGACAATTACCCAAATTTTTCTGTCAATTTCTCTAAGGTTTCTAATACCTTGTATTATTATACATATTTCCTATTTAAATACATAGGAATTATTAGTATATAAGCCAGTGGTCATCTTAATACGTGTACAGAAATAATATTCTACAACCCAAGTTACAAAGATTTATATTCTTTTCTTGATAAAGATCAATATTAACTTGATGAATGTATTGTATCTAGACATTTTGGACTTTGTAACACCATAAAAACAAAACCAAACCTAGGTTTTATTTTTCCAAATCTGACACTTTGTGAGTTTATTTTATACAAAGTATTTGAATTAACTCATGATATAGGTTGCTTTAAAAAAAGAAAGAAAAGTGGTTTAGATAGGGAAAGTATGGCTTAATAAACTATTATATATAAATATGTATAGTAAAATTAGTATTGTCCTCAATCTCCAATAATATAAAAAGCAAATCAACTCTTGGAAAAATGACAAGAAGGAAATAAGATACAAAGTCTAGATTTGACAGCACATCCAGACAATACCACTTACTATTGATGAGTGTGTGTGTGTGTGTATATTTTAAACAGAAGAATTTTGTGAGCTACGTGGAGGATTATAATGTCTGCCTTTTTGATCTACTTGTGTTGCTGTGTCTATATTTAATGAAGAGGGCAGTGTGTGGCAATAAGAGACAGAAATGGTGAGACCTTTGTGAACCCTCTAGCAATCAGTGAACATCAGACCACACATTTCCCCAGCTTTAATTACAGGCAAAAGAAAAGACAAAATTAGCATTTTAATATAGAAATATCTTAGGCTTTAGGAGAATTATGATAAATCTAATGTTGCCTAGTGAACCAAAGAGGGGATATTACAACAAACTGTCTCCTTAGGAATATTTGTTTAAATAAAGGCAACAATACTTCATCCTTATCTTTTTCAGATAATTATCGCTATTTCAGGCTGTTCTTTGTTCCAGGTTTAAAATACCTTTAGTTTAAAAAAAAAAAAAAGTAATTGGCAGTGTTTGTTTTCTATAAAACTACAAGAAGAGAAAAATTCTGTTTGCTTGGCACTAACAAGATAATTATTTTAGGGAGAGTTTTTGCTCTAGAGCTCCAGTTCGCTCATGCCATGGCATCTCTGCACTTGGATGCATTTAGGTTATCTCATTTCACTTACAGCGTGTTAAACTAACTCCTCTTCCATGGCTGAGGTTTGCCCACCTGTCTCCCCTAAAACACCTGCAACATATGTTTGCATAACCCTGTAATGCTTTGCCTTTGGGGTCCTGAGAAATTCCCCCAGAGCATTTTACTTATAAACAGCTGAGCTATTCGTTTTTTCTAATGATGGTTGCTTTCCCCCAGCATTGAGGCAATAACATATTCACTAAAATAAGGGTCTCATTTTTCAGAGAGAAGTGTTTGACATATCTTTACAGTGTTCTTTCTCCTTCTGAGCCTTAATTTTTCCCCTTTTCTAATCTAGCATGCTATAAAAATCAAGGATTGATAATGAGATATTAGGGGAAAGAAAACTAAATAATTATTTCTCAAATACTTTCTTTTCTTCATTGCAGATGTACATTGTACTGTAAATATAAATTTTTTCTATTAAACAATTATGACAGGAACTTTGTCAGTTTAATTTAATGTAAAAATTGTGACCAATAGACTATATAAGTGATAGTAATTTGAACATATTGCAGGGAATCACCTTAATTGTTATGATCTTCTAAGATAGCAAACAAATACTGCATTAATAGCATAGTATGATTTTACACCTTTTTTAAAATTTATAAATATATGTGCTCCTATTCTGAGAAATGACAGCCTTTTTCCCCACATATGAGATTTGGTATGCATGATATATTTTACAAAATATGTGTTTTTGCTTTAAAAAGTGTAATGTTTGGCAGAATCGATTCTAAGTTTATGTATGATTATCAGAAGTATGAAACATCACTTTTTCTTTCTATTTGTTATCATAGATTTTAGGTTTTTGAATTGTCAAATCTGCTCTCTTAATTCAACTTCTGATTGTCAGGGCTCAGTGGTAGCAGAAGGTAATCATAGCCTCTATTTTGTCGAGTTCTTATCGAGTGCCTGGCACTGTGCTGAGCACTTAATTTTCATTGTGCCGTTTAATCCTTACTACAGTTTCTCAGATGAAGAAACTAGAGTGAGGTGTTCAACTAGAACTCCTCACAGTTGCTCCGTTAGTAATGGGTGGAGCAGGAATCTGAGTACAAGCCTCAATGATTCCTGATCCCTTGCCTGCTCCACCAGTTGTTACCCTGTGCCTCTAAAGCAGATAAGCAATGTTACCTTTACCCTAGTACTTTTGTTTTCAACGTATGACTTTAACTCTACATTAACTCCTACTGGTACATTGAAAAATTAGGATAGGTATCACTGGCATCACTTTTCTTTTGCTCTTTTCAGTTCTGTGTTTATTTTTACATAGCTAGCCCTTTGAAAGGCACTGTGCTGTTCAAAGCAGAATGAGTAGTTCAGACTCTTTTCCTCCTGGAGTCTATATGACTATTCAAAAGGAAATATCATCTTCAAGTGAGGGAGGGGAGTTAGGGGATCAGTCCAGAAAGTACTGTTTCTAATGACCTTTGCTGGATGAATTTGATTTCACCAGGCTCAGAACAAGGAAAATTGTCAGGTACCGTCTTATAGACCATTGTATTTCTTGCAGCATTTTGTAGCTAGTTGTACTTAGTGTGAATTAGCATTTAAATATTTTTATACTGCCATACAAAGTGAGTTTGAACTTAAAATATTGAAATGTTGTCATAGGGGGAGGAGGCTTACATGCTGATCTACAGACTTAAAAAATGTTCCAGAGTGTGGCAGGGAAGCTTGTTCACTATCTAGTCATACTCATCCTGGAACAGAATGTTTGTTTTGCCTGAAATTACAGTGAGGAACAGGTTACTATCACAAAATATAGACCTCAGAAGTGAAGAAATTTAAGTATAACAGGAATTAGATTTCAGTTTTCTCTCTTATGTTGATTGATCACTGTCATTTAAGCACTATTTGTAAATTGATTTTGTGGTTATACTAAATTAACAACAGCATTTTGGAAAGTCAGAAGCACAGCATGGGTTTGGTTTAGTTTGGTTTGTTTTTCCATATAGTTCCCTGTAGGACACTTATTTCTACCACTGTGGATTCTGCTTCTCTAAGTCACTTTGTCCACAAGACTTTAAGATTCCTCCCCAAAATCCAGCCGTCCAAGCCATTGGTGGGATTTTCAGCATTCTTCTTATATTGCCATAAAATAAAGTGCTAAAGAGAAAGCTTTAGAAAGAGCTTCAACAACTTTAACAGAGAAGAGTTGGGTGACACATGGGACATTAACAAGCTGAAATGTTGTAGAAGACTTATTTTGAGCCCATCTTGATTAGTCTAGGAAAGGCATGGTAAACCTAAGGTGGATTGAATTTGTGATTTCTGCACCTTTTGTATAGTTATTTTACCATGTCATGGAACATAACTGGTGTTCTTCTGTACACAGAGTAATATAAGTTAAGATACACTTACCATTTTGCTATCTTTCTTCCAAAGGAAAATCCACCAAAACAGAAGCGTTTTAAGAAATTGTCCATTGGTTCAGAAACACCTATTATGGTTGAAATCCTGACTGTGTGAAAATGAGTTTAAAATATGGTAGTACCCCGGTATCTGTGGTATCTTTCCATGGTTTCAGTTACCCAGTGTCAACTGTGGTCTGAAAATATTAAATGGAAAATTCCAGAAATAAATAATTTATAGGTTTTAAATTATGCACCATTCTTAGTAACATGAGGAAATCTTGTGCTGTCCTACTCTGTCTGGCTCCATCCCACCTGGGACGTGAATCATCCCTTTTTCCAGCGTCTCCACTTTGTATATGCTACCAGCCTGTTAGTCACCTCGTATCTGTCTCAGTTATCAGATCAGCTGTCGTGATACCACAGTGCTTGTGTGCAGGTAACCCTTATTTTACTTAATAATGGCCCCAAAGAGCAATAGTACTCTGCCTGATTTACAGATTAAATATAGTATAGGAAAAAAACATAGTATGTGTAGGATTTGGTACTATGTGTAGTTTCAGGCATCCACTGGGGGGCCTTGGAGTGTATCCCCCTCAAATAAGGGGTGACTATTGTAATTACTAATTGTTCCAATACAGATGAAGACATAATATTAAAGGTGTCGATGTAAATGTAATGCACAATGAGAAATTACAGCTGTCATAGGATCTGGTCTTTCTCACATTTTTAGGATTCTAGTGGCTCACATATTTTAGAGGAAATTCCAGATCTTTAAATATTAGAAATCAGAACTGTTATATTTCTATAAATTCTTGTTCGGAAAAAAATTCTTAAGAAAAGCAAGTATCTCTTTTCTTTTAAAATTTTTCAATTGCGTAAAATTAGAATTCTGCTCCTTTAATCTCAACTCCCTAAGGAAACCATTGTTATCATTTTAGTACATAGTCCCAATTATCTATCCATTCACCTATATATGTACATTTACATTTGTATTTTTAACGCTGATGTAAACCTGTTATTTAGTTTTGTTTTTTGTTTGTGTGAGAAGATATTCCAAAATTTCTTCACCTTTTAAAACCTTATTCAGAAGAGATAAAACTAAATTAAGAGAAGAATTATAGGTAAATTGCAGAACTGTCAGTATTGAATCTTAACACACAAAAGTATTTCTACACTTTTTATTGTTTATGTCTGTATGTTGATTTTTGTAGCCATGCAGTGGTTTATGGATTATGTCAGACAGTTAGTTCTGTGCTGTGCAATACAGTGGCCAGTAGCCACATATGGCTATTTAGCACTTAAAGTATGACTAGTCCAAATTGAGATGTGCTATACCTGTAAAATACATACTGAATTTCAAAGACTTTGTACAAAAAGAAAGAATGTAAAGTTTTTCATTAATAATTTTATATTGATTATATGTTAAAATGATAATATTTTGGATATACTGAATTAAATAAAATATATTATTAAATATTTAAGTTCTTCACCCATTTCCTTTTCTTTTCTTTTCTCAATGTGGCTGCTAGAAAATTTTAAATTACAGATGAAGTTTGCATTTGTGATCCACATATGTTTTTGATGACAGTGCTGGTCTAGATCATCTATATGTTTGTATATTTATGTTTTAGAAACAACATCATCATCTCAACACAAAACCCTGTTGAATAAATTTCAGCCATAACCTGTGATTTTTATTTTCTTAACTTTTCAAATGCTGTTTCCATCATCTTTAGATTTGTTTGTTTGTTTGCAGTTCAGTGGTACTTTAAAATACCTCTCCCTTTGATACCAGTAAGTCTCCTAGGAATTTAAATATGCCTCAGTGAAAGCAATACTTGAGCCTCATTCATATGTTCAAGTTAGATCATTATTCCTAATAATGGCTTTCAGTGCTTAGCATTTCCTGTCTGGAATTGCTTGTCATTTCTTTATAAAGATGTTTCAAGAAATTGCTCCATACAGTTCCTTCTTTCATTATTTTCTAGCAAAAAGTAACAATCCTTTTTTAGTTTACTAGAAGTCAGAAAAGAAAAGCCTTTTGTATTAGCAAAACAAAAGGTATTTCCAGTTACTAAGAATAAAAAGCAAAATAAGTGATGAGCAATAGTCCTGTGAAAGTTAATTTTTAAAATAAATCATAAATACACTGTCAATCTGCCAGTAGCTTTAACCTATTATACTTGGGTCCAGGTTGTCATCAGCTACCATGAGGAAACCTATGTAATTCCTAGAGAGAGAAAACTTGCACTGTTAGACTTAATAGTATGGTAGTCATGGAAGCATCAGTTATCTTCATCAAGGCAATTCAGATTTGATTATTGTAAAACTGTGTTGAATACCAAACCAGTGGAGTAGTAGCTGGAGCTAAATCAAGGGATTGTCATTTTTGTTAGATGATTAGGGCTGGCTAGAAAGAGATATGAAAGGGTTGAACTGTGTAAATGTTCTCTTTTCAGCAGAAAAAGAAAAGGTCCTTCATGGCTATTAAGATGCAGCTTGTTAGCTTGATGAATTTCAAACTATTTAACCTAAGCAATCATATCCCCCCTCTTTCCCCTGCCTACATTGCAAGTATATCAGTGCCTTGGGAGTATGTCTCTAAGGATTGATATCTAAGCATATTGGTAATTTTCTGTTAAGATAAAAAGCAACTTTCCTGTGTCTAAATATATCTCTCAAAGAACAGTGCATGCTGTGGTTCAAAGACCTAATTATTAACTTGAATTGTATGCTCAGGTAAACATTAGAACACATTTATTCAGAAGTTTTTAAAAACTTTTTCACAGAAAATATATGTAATTTAACATTTTAGAGATGATGATATTCATTTAAGTTAAGCTGAAATATGTTGTTTTATAAAGTAGATTTGTTTAATTTTTATTTGCCTGTGAGGGACTTGATGATACTCAGCATTTTGCTCTGAGAATAGATAATAATAGATACGTTTAAATAACAGTAACACGTTTAAATAGACACAGTTGGCCTAATGATTCAAAAACATTTCTGCAATGTTTACATATAATATTAAATGCCAGAAAAGGCAGTGTTAATGCTGCTTTTATGAAACGTGCATTGGTCAATTTGCTCTTATATTGTAATAGTTATCCTGCTAATATTTCCACTACCTGGCATAGTTTGGGCACTTATTAAGCTAATAAATAAGGGTGGGTGACATAGAAATTACTAAGTTTAGAAGAATTGCTGAATTCTGAAATAACATTCATTTTAGGAGAAGAAAGACTTGGTGTGCCATCTAGTGGACATATTTAGCATTCTGGTCCTAAAAAACTAATGGTGATTTTTTACTCTTCCTGCAAAATGCAGCTGTCTTGACACCTTGTTTCTCTCAGCACTTTAGCATGGTTTGTGCTAAGTTATATCTCATATAGTTTTCAGTTTTGTTATAATTTTATCTTATTACATTTTAGAAAGTTATATTTGAAAGTCATCAAAGTCATCAAAAATAAATCTAATGGCAGGAGTGAATCTATGTGAACTATAAGACAGGCAAAAATAAAATATACTAAAACAATTTCAATTTTCAGGACTAAGATCCATTAAGAAGAACTTAAACAATAAAAGCAAAACTGAAGCACACTAATTATTAAACTTTATTTTTATACATATTCTTTTCTGAAGGAAATTAAAATGATCATTTCTTTTATATGCTAATGTATAGTTTAAATAGCTTTATACGTTTTAATTTGTTTTGTTTTGTCTTGTTTCTTTAGAGAAATCCAAGACCAGTAACTTATCAATTCCATCCAAATTTAGATTATTACAAAGCACGGGGAGCAGACCTGATGAATAAAACTCGGTAAGTTTCCTTTATCTGATGATAGTTATAAATCAGGAAGATAGTCTCAGAGATCATCAGGAAATTTTACACATTTGCTGAAAGTTATTTACTAGGTTTTAGTATATTAACGGCTATTGTGCATAATGAATCTTGGTTAAATAAATTACCCAAGTTTTTTTTTAAAGCGTACGAAATGGTATATATTGACATCAGTGCTAAGATGAAAAATTAAATATAAGAGTAGTTGTTACAAGTGAAGTTAGGCAACTTCATTTTTCTAACTCTAATAAACCTGAATAAATTGTGCCTACTTGTATAATCTCTTTCTAGATTCTTGCTGTTGATTGAAAAGAGGCAGTTCTATAATATATTTTTAAATTATTTCAGTAACAAAATTAAAACGGTTTCCCAACTGTCTTTAGAACTACACAATAAACTTATAAATGCATCTTGTGTGTGCATTGTGATTGCATACATAGAAATTTTAAGGGTCACTGTAGGAATAAAAAAACATTAAAATCCTACTTTTTAAAGAAATTAACATTGGCATAAAGGTTTGATGAACAGTTTTGTTCTTTCATAATACTATATTCAGATGTCTCAAGAGTTAACTTGTCACACCAGAACCATTTCAACTTAGAATGTAATTTCAAAGTTT
The DNA here is from genome assembly GCF_027409185.1 of Cynocephalus volans. Classification (NCBI taxonomy): domain Eukaryota; kingdom Metazoa; phylum Chordata; class Mammalia; order Dermoptera; family Cynocephalidae; genus Cynocephalus; species Cynocephalus volans. The sequence continues at coordinate 30,304,911 of NC_084470.1, read as the reverse complement.
ACTCTGGAAGACTAAAATGTTAGTAATGATAAGTGCTGCCAAGTTGTCCGAATTTTCTTGCTTAAGCATTTTGCGTATGTGCTAGCTTTTCCTCAGTAGAATTCCAACAGTCTAAACATACATTTATGGAGTTCACAATGTGTTCTGTTGTAACTGGAGAGTTAAACATAAGATATAATTCCCGCTACATAGGAACTCCTAGTCTAAAGGATGAGAAGTTTACTACAAAGTGGCTAAATTTAAACCTGAAATTTGAACCCTGTTTTAGTATGTTATTGTAAAATGACCCATCTATGGTTGAAATTTGTCCCATATTTTGATGTACTGTGTAATTATGAGACCAGTTCCACAAACCATGAGACTTCTCTGAAGCTCTTTTCTGTTTGTTCATTTCATCTGAGTCTTGTTACACAAACAAAAAACTATTCCCTATTGTTACTTGTTCATTTAATTCAATAAATTTTTATTTAGTGCCAGACTCTGATTATTTTAGACACTGAATATGCCGGGGAACAAACCAGACAAAAATCTCTGCCTTCAAGGATCTTAGGGTCTATCACGTGTATTTCTTCCCCATTATGTCAAGTATTTAGTTTTGGTATGTTTAAAAGAACAAGGTATGTTAGGTTCTTTCTTTATACAAGATCTTTCTAACTGAGGTCTCTTCTTTCCCCTCTCCTTCCACTATCAGATTTTTTTTCGCACAACAGCCAGAGAAACCTCAATTTACAACATGTCATATCACAACTCCACTTAAACTGCTCCAAAAGCTTCCTGTTGCCATTGATAATCCAGTCTTCATCCTGCAGCCCTTCCCTATCCACATCTACTGTTTCTTGCTCTGCTTGGGCCTTTGCTCTTAAATCCTCCCTCCTGCTAAGCACTCATCCCACCCACATCTTCCCGTGCCTCTTCATGATTTGCACTCATCTCAAATGTCATCTCTGAGAGGCCACTCTTGACCTCCCTGCCTGTCTTATCCTCCCTGATTTATTCCTTATGCCATTGCCCAACTTATTTTCTTCATAGCATTCATGACTAAGTGAAGTTATATAATTCATTTGTGTGTTTATCCTCTGTCTCTCTAATCCCCCCACTAAAATCTAAGCCCCCTGAGGGCAGGCACTTTGTCTTATTCATCACTTCATGGCTCCTAGGACAATGCCTAGTATAGGTAAGGTAATCAACAAATATTTGTTGTATATATTTTTGTATATATATTTTTTTAACATTTACTTTTTTCCCAAACGAAATGGACTGTACCCTTTCTTTTCTCCCTCTTGTTTTTTCTTTTCTTTAGCTTTCTCTCCTTGTACTTTTCTTCTGCAGAATGTTGGTTCTGTTTTACATATTTCCTCATAAGCACACTGAGATTCTTGTACAAGATATCACTTGATGTTCAAAAGAAGGATTTTCATCCTTTCTTTTACAATTTCAGAACTTGAAATTGAGCCAAATGAAATGTAATATGTGATGTAGAAGACATCACAGACCAGTGAGCAAGGAAGGAGTTAATAGATGGAGTTGAGAAAACTGGCAAATCTTTGACAAGGCTTCAACTTATAACCTTACCACACACCATAATAAATTCCAAAGTGCACTCAAACAAGCAAACATAGAAATAAAATATATGTGCCTATTTGTCCAACAGTTGAAGATTTTTTAATTTTTTTTTTTTTTTTTAATTTCAGTTGACTGACAATAACTGTATGAGGACTTTTTAGCCTTAAAAGTAATGGAAGAAATCACAAAGGGAACAACTGATGGATTTTACTATACAACAGTATTTTTAAGTAGATATGTCAAAAATAAACTGAATCAAAAGGCAAATAAAAACTTAGGAAAATATTTGTAGTAGATGCAACTGACAAAGTATAATATCATTAATGTGTGAAGAACTTGTGCAGTTCAATAAGAAACAGAAGGTCCTGTCTCAGTGGAAATTCCATCTCATGCCACGCTCTCCTAGATCCTCTTCTTTTCCTCTAAATGTTTGAACACCCTGCTCTCCCCACCCCCAGGCTTCTTTTCTTCTCTATTGTCATTCCTTAAAAGATCTCAGCCCCGTTTATGGCCTTACATACCATCGATGGCTGAAGGATCCTTAGTTTACATCTTCAGTTTTACCCTTCCCTTGAACTCCAGACTCATATATTTCACTTCCTCAGTATTTCCTCTTGGTTGTCCTGTCTGCATCTCTAATACTTTCCAAACTGAACTCTTGATTCTGCCTCCACCACCACAAACCTCCTGTTCCTCCAGCGTTTCTCCGTCATGGTAAGTAGTGCTCCCCAGTTGCCTTAGAATTGTCCTTGACTCCTCTTTTTTTCTCACATCACACATCAAGTCCACCAGCAAATCCTCTTCAAAATATATCCTAAATCATATCACTTTGCTCTCTCCGTACTACTCATACCAAGTCACCATGTCATTGCTTATCTCACTGCTAGTCTCCCTGCTTCCTCGCCTCTTTATAGATCCTTCTTCACACAGCAGCCAAATTAACATTAAGTCAGACCATATCACTTCATGGCTCAGAGTCCTTCAGTGACTTCCCAAAACACTTAGGCTAAAATCCAAAGCCTTTTCAGTGGCCTGCAAAGCTGGTGCTATTAAGATATAGCTCCCTGTTCTCTCTCCAACCTCATTTGCTACTACCACTTTCCTTTACTGTTCAATGGGCTGCAGCCGCACTTGCCTGCGTATATTGCTCAAGCACAGAAACATGTTCCCACTTCAGGAGCTTTGTACTTGCTTTTCCCTATGCCTGGAATGTTCTTCCCCAAGAGTCCACGTGGCATACTCACTATTCAGTCTCTTTCAAATACCATCTCTTCAGAGAAGATCTCATTGACTAGTCTGTCTAAAATAATGAGCCCCTTTGCTCTCTGTCTCTTCACTTTGCTTTGTTGTTTTTATTTCTGTGTTTTTCATAGCAATTCTCACTGAAATGGTATTTTTAGCTTTTTAAAAAATGTATTGTGGGGTATTTTATTGTTTATTTCTCGTGCTAAAATGTAAACTCCACGCTTATCTTATTGTAGGCACTCAATGAAAGAAGAATTGCAAGCAGCAAATAAACATTTAAAAGATGATTCAAACTCATAATTAGTCAAAGAAATGAAAATTAAAACAACAATGAATTATCATATTCACCTTTCATATTAGCAAGTTAAAAATCAATTAGCCAGCACTGGTAACCATGGGTCCCCAATTGAGACAAACTTTATAATCCTGCCAAAGAGTTCTTCCACCTAGATATGTAGTCCTTATTACTACCATATTATTCCCTGGAGATTTGTTCATCATGGTCTAGTTCATCTGTGATCAAAAATCAATGTAGCTATGAAACCATTGATGAAGTTCTTGTTTAGCTATTTAAGGCCAAAGATGCTTTTACCAGACTAGGCTCTTCAGCATAATTGGCCTTGCTACTACTTACTTAGCTGTTTGGAGACTTATAGAGTTGATGAATTGGAGCTGTCACTGAGAAGCAAGAGGGGAAGTGGGGATAACCCAGAGGGGATATACATACTCACAGGGGAAACCCCCAGAAGTAATCAGGAAGTAGAGGTTAGACAAGAAACAGGCAGCCACCTGGAAAGCAGGAGGCTAATCCCTGCCACATCTAGGGCAATGGACTTCTATTTATGTTGCATATCCAAATAAGGAACGCGGATGCAAAGATGACATGTGATTCTATGGATAAGAATATCTCTAAAAATCAAGAAGCCTGATTTCTCTTCCCTGCTCCACCATGGATTGCTGTAATTAAGTCTTTAAAAGCAAATGCCTAGGTATTTTAGTGGTAGATTTTCCATTACGTGTGTGGATAATATTCACTGTGCTCTGATTTCACTTAGTTGCACATTTCTTTTTAAAAATGGGAATTGACATTCTGTTATTCATTCAGCTTTTGAGCTCAGAATAACAATTTAACACTCAAATCTTGTTCTAATTTTTGTCCTTAAATAACCAGAAATTGCTGCTATAAAATAAAAAGTACATTTAAATTGTGACCAGTCTTCAGAAAGACCCATCTATTTATTTAGGAATCTATGACTATTAAAATGCCCTTTGAGTAATCACAGAACAGAATTTCATATTATTTAAAGACTGCAATCTCCTATATTAAGAGTAGGATCACATATCCTCTTTGTTCCAGAACATTTATAGATTTTGTTCTGAAAATGACACAACGCAATTTTTCAAAATGTGTAATTCTTTCTCCTATGCAGAGGTGATGAAATACATGGTAGACGAGCTGTCAGTAGTGCCTCAAGAGCACGTGTCACTTTATCTACCATTGCCTTCTTACAGGCTCCACAACTATAGGTCTTTTAACTTGATTAAGCAATTTCATGTCACCAAAATTAGGAATTTCACTGGATTAAATTAGGTCTTAATAGAAATGGAAGAAACCAAACTTAGTTTCCTAATCTCTCACTCAGTAGATCAGCAATAACTTTTCCTATGCTAACTTTCCCAGCCTTCCTCTGCCCTGTGACGGAGCTTAGTTTAAGTAACTTAAATGACATTGACAATGTAAGATTCCAGAATTAATTCTGGCAGGTAGGTCCTCAGCTGAAGGACCCTTGTCAGGACCCCTGCATGGGATATTAGAGCAAGCCAGGTTCCAGGGAAAGAAGATTCTAATAAGGAGGGTTCCCTGTGCTCTGAAGATGTCCTCTGTATTTTTCAGGTAGAGTCCATGTGTCTATGGAGTGATGGCATCCATTCTTACCCCAGGAATGCCTAGTGGCTAGTGATTCCCCATTTTTCCTAGGGATCAGGATCTGACTCAGCTTAGGAGTGCTCCTTTCAGGGCCTGGCCTAACCAGAATGTCCTGAAAAAATGCAGTTTCCTAGGAAAGCACAAAGATTCTTCCAACAATTATCTTAGACCAGAATATGAGCTCTGTGAGAGCAGTAAACCCATCTATCTTTTTATATAGTTTTCTCCGTGTCTGGCACAGAGAAGGAATTCAGATATTATGAAGTGAATGAATGACTTCTAGCTTCAGTTGCAGAGTACATAACTCATATGCCTAAGACTGATATCATACATGAGTGCAAAAGTCCGCTATGTCAGGATTTAGGTCTTAGAATCTTTATATTCCCAGGGTCTAGCACAGTGCTTGGTACTGTTTATAGTATTCAGTAAGTACTTAGTTTAATGACTGAATAAATAAATACTGTTTCGAAACCTAAAAGCCATTATAAGATTCTCCTGGACAATTTTCATATTATATGGTTAAAAGGATTTTTTTAAATTAGGCTTTATTATATTTACTTACATAATTAATGCATTTTTCAGAGATATTTTATTGCTAAATTATGGTAAAGAAATAATATGCTAATAATGTTTCCAAGCCGTGAAGCCAAGAAGTCCATGGTTACCAGTATTTGTAGTTAACTGGCCAATCAGAATTTCAAAGGACACTGATAGCTATATAAATGTAATTTTGTGATATTTTTGTGTTCAAATAACTAAGCATTTGTCCTATAAACTCATCTATATCTGAAGGCTCTTTCTGTTGCATCAAAGAGACTTGTTAATTCTTAACCAATTTAGGCAAAATGGTAACACTCTCTCTTATCTAGTCCTGAATAAATAAACCTTTTTCCTTTTTAAAAAAATTTTAGGTATAATCTGCATATAATATACAGATCTTAAGTGTGCGGTCTGATGAGTTTTGACAGTTGTATATACCTGTATAACTAACCATCATTCAAAATAACGTATCTGGAATGAACATTTCTTTTACCTTAGAATTTCTTCATGTTCCTTTACAGTCATTTCCAACCCCTCATCCTGAGGCAGCTTTCTGATTTCTGTCACCATATGTTAGTTTTGTTTGTTCTTGAACTTCACATTAATTGAACCATACAATATGCACTCTTTTGAGTCTGGGTTTTTTCACTCAGCATAGTGTTTTTGAGATTCGTGCATGTTATTACATATCTATATCAGTCGTTTGCTCCTTTAGATTATTTAGTATTCCATTATATGAATATACTGCAGTGTGTTTTTCTGGTCTGTTGTTGATAGATATTATGTTATTTCCAGATTTGGGATACTATAAATAAGGCTGCTCTGAACATTCCTGTAGAGGTGTTTTGATGATGTTTGTTGTTGTTCGTGGATTTATATTTTTACTTCTCTGGATAAACACTTAGAAATTAAATTGCTGTGTTATAGGCTAAATGCATATTTAACTTTATACGAAACTGTGAAACTGTTTTACAGAGTAATTATACCTTTTTCCACTCATATCAGGAATATATAAGGGTCCTAATTGCTGCACACTGTCATCCTCATTTGCTATTGTCAGTCTGTTTCATTTTATCCATTTTAATTGGTGTGAAATGATATCTCATTGTGGTTTAATTTTCATTTTCCTGATGACTAATGATGCTGAGAGTATCTTTTCATAGCATATTGGTGATTTGTATATCTTTTTGTGAAGAGTCTATTCAAATATTTTGCTATATTTAAATGGTGTTTGTCTTTTTCTTGACTTTTAGGAATTCTTTATTCTGGGTAGGAGTCTCTGTCAGATACATGTGTTGCAGATATTACTCCCCAGTGTGTGGTTTGCCTGTCCATTTTCTTAACTGTGTCTTTTGATGAACATAAAAATGTAATTTTGATGAAGTTCATTTTTTCTTTCTTTTCTAGTGCTTTTTGTTTCCTGTGATCCACTTCAAATTAATTTTTGTGTATAAAGTGAGGTAAAAGTTGAGGTTCATCTTTTTCCATGTGCTGCTGTTCAGCACCATTTGTTAAAAAGTCTTTATTTTCCCCACTTAATAAAACTGGATCCTTGGTTGAAAGTCAATTGGCCATGTAAGTGTGAGTCCGTATCTGCACTATCTTTTCTCTAATAACACACTTGCTTAATTATGTAGATTTATAGCAAGTCTTGATTTTAGGTGGGCTAAGTCCTCCAACTTTGCTTTTTGTTTTGTTTTGTTTTGTTTTTTGTTTTTTATTTTGCCTATTCTAGGTCCTTTGTATCTCCATATAAATTTTACAATAAACTTGTCAAATTTTACAAAAATTGTTGGGAATTTTATTGGAATTGCATTGAATCTATAGGCCAATTTGGAAAAGAACTGATACCTAAACATTATTGAATTATCTAATCCGTGAATATGGACCATCTTTTCATTTAGTTAGGTCTTTAATTTCTCAGCAGTGTTTTCTTGTGTTTTTATGGCAGCAGGCTAGTATGGGGATCCAAACCCGTTGACCTTGATGTTATCGGCATTATACTCTAAGCAACCGAGCTAACTAGCCAGCCCTTCTCAGCAGGGTTTTACAGGTTTTAGTGTAGAGGTCTTGTAAAAAAATTTTTTAATAAGGAGAAAATAAATTCCTGTTTTTCTACATCTAACCTGTTTCTTCCTATGCCTGCATTTTAAAAATGTGACTGCTTTCTTTTGTGAACTCATGCACTTCTTTATATTTTATTGGCTTTATACCCCTGCCTTAAATCCTTACCGGTTAGTTCTTGGTATATGTTTAACTGTAGCTGTTTTGTTTTGTTCTGTTGTGAAGATATGTAGTGATTCTCAGTTTGCGAAAAGAGAGGTAAAGAAAGCAAAACCCCCCAACAGGTGGACATCTCAGAATTATATCCTCTTTCATTCTGATGTGTTCCCTCATGTAGGAAAATCCCTGCCCCCTAGAGACTCTGTGGTGTGAACCATGGTTACTTATGGGAATGATTCATATCCCTCAGGTACATTGGGCCGGAAAATAAATCAGTGGAAAACTATCACTCTAGAAATAAAAATCTCAGTATTTAGTCCTATAGATATGTCTTGAGAAGTTTATCTGATGATTTTATGCACCACGATTAATGCATAATTGTTTATTGTTATGTTAGTTTAACCGATATTGTAAATTATGTTTAGACTTAATTTGGTAAGCTCCACAGTCTAGCTTATGTCCACCCACTCATCAGCACTAACCATTTTATTCCTAAAAGCACTACTTTTACTTTGCATCACAGACAAAAATTTACCTGCTGCACATAAAAGAATTATAGTCATTATATCTGAAAAGAAACATGTTTCCCTTGAATCTCAAACTCCTAAGGAATAACTAATAGCAAGCTAACTTTTGTCATTTAGTTTTAATAAAGACCTGTAAAATCTAGAGTTCCTTGAGACGTAGTTTATTTTCTAAGATAAACCTCACAATATGGCAAGCAAATTAAAATTAGATATAGATGTCTTTCATTGAAGTAAATTCAGTACCCTCAACTTCAAAGTTACAGAATTGAGAAAGCTGGAAGTCAATTTATTTTATAGAATTCAGAGCCTTCAATTTATAGAATTTTTAAGTAGAAATACACCCTGAATGTTAGCTTAGATGTTAGAATCATCTTGAAAAGTATTGTTGCTGGGCCGAGCCTGTGGCACACTCGGGAGAGTGCGGCGCTGGGAGCGCGGCAACGCTCCCACCGCGGGTTCGGATCCTATATAGGAATGGCCGGTGCACTCACTGGCTGAGTGCCGGTCACGAAAAAGACAAAAAAAAAAAGAAAAGAAAAGTATTGTTGCTACTCCAACAACTCTTTTAAATTTTCACATAGATTGGTACGTATAAGCACAGAAGAAATAAATATGAACAATAATACATCATTCACTCCATCATTCACTCAGTAGATCAATAATGGCAGATTAGGAATATACAGGGATGCAGAGAATATTGTTTCTATCCCAAAACCAATATCCCAAAACCAAAGTGGTAGATCGATAGATAGATAGATCGATAGATAGATAGATCGATAGAGGCATCAATTTTACTTTTTCCAAGTACTCTGCTCTTTATACTTAAAATCATTTATTTTATAATTATTTTCTTATGGTAGAAAAAAAGTATAGGTAGAATGATAAGAAGTGATAGAAAAGGAGACTATGATAGAAAGAAAAGGGAAGAAAAAAGAGAAAAAGAATCTTGGAAGGAAGATAAACAGAGGAAGGAGGGGCAAAAGGCACAGAATAGAAACCAAGGGTGGAAGGAGGAGACAGGGCAAATAGATAGGCCCTTAAGTTTGACATGGGGTTTGACCAACTTTCCTCAAGGTCCTTGACTAGTGTACAGGCCTCTTATTTGGTCCTGTCATCTGAGTGATATAATGAATGTGATGGTAGATGGCATTTTAAACTGCAGATCATAAACTCTTGGAGTTGGAAAGGGACTTTAATTTAATCTTGCCTGTCACCCATGCCAGGACTTAGAAGCCTCTGTGTCCAAAGATGATTTTCTACCCTCTACTTGTACAATCCCAAGATTGGAGCATTAATATCTTAAATGGAACCTGTTTCCTCACTAGATGGGATTTCCTATGTCAAAGCTTTTGTAACTCTCTTCTGTAATTTTTATAACACATCTCCTTTTTAAAGCTACACCAAAAAAGAGCTGCTTTTCCTCATGGCGGCCCTCATGATATTGGACAACTTGGCTCTCCAGTTTTGTCAACCATTCTTCATTTGACATAATTTTCAACCTTTCCATTGTTGCCACTCCATTTTATAAATGCAACTCAGTTCTTTGAGAAATTAATACGTCACCAAAAGCTGAATGCTGTAGCTATACAATATCTCCTGAAGAGTGGGCACTCATCTAGTATTAATGCAGCCCCAGAATCTTAATTTTCTTTAGTATTATTACTGTGGGCTCATATTAGCTTTGTCAGCCAAACCAAAACATTAATGTTTGGGAGTATGATTTTTTTTTATTTGAACTTATGTTAATTAATGCCTCTCTGTTCTATATGTAATGTGCAGTTGTAAAAAATTTTAACGTAATTGCATGAGTTTTTATTTATCTTTGCTAAATTGTATCTGCTTCTTTCTCATTGTGGCCTGTTGAGATTATTTTAGATTTTGATTCTGCAGCTTTTGGTCTGAAATTCAACAAGCACATGTTCTCTTTCTTCATAACACAAAACTGTAGAATTTTCTATCTAAATGGGATTTAAAATATCATAAACTTTGGAGCCCCCTCATTTTAGGGATAAGGAAACTCAGGGCTAGACAGGATGAATAACTTTCCCATCATTACAAGACTCATTAACAGAATATTACGACCTAAAAAATGGAGTGGTGACCTAGTCTGTGAACCACGTCAGAGACACAAATCATCATCAGGAGCCCTTGGTAGGTGCAAAATTGAACAATACCCTTGGGGTACAGTTGTTCAACTAAAACCAAGCATACATTATCCTTTGTTATATCCACAGGAACTGACATACTTGACAAAATCTAACAGAACTTAACCACTATCAGACAAGAAATAAAGTTGCCTTGGGTTGATTTGTTTTTATTGAACCCTACTGGCTACCTGTAATAAACTACATCCATTTCCAAGTAATTAGTAAAAATATTTATATAAGCCAGTGTATTTTCTAATTGTGATTTCTATAAATAATCCTTTTGAAAAATCACAACATTTTTCCACTCCATTCTTCTGATATTTCTATTTTTACTCAATAAAACAAAATGAGTAATATGGTGGGTTTTTGTTTGGTTTTTTGTTTGTTTTGTTTTTTACATACTAGATTTGTTCACCAATGCATGTCTAGTAACTAGCACTGTGTTGGATGTGTCTTAGACACTCACTAAATCCTTGTTGATGAAATGCATAAATGAATGACAGTATAGTTTATGATTACACAATTTTGGCTCCTTAGATTAGGACACACACCTGAAAATAACTAAAAATCTACAAACATACCTAAACAACAATCAAGTCAAAAGACTATTTAGAAAATGGGGAAAAAAAACTTTGATGCTATTGCTATAGTTAGACACAGATGTGTAGTTTTAAATGATTTTATTGAAAAAGAGAATGAAGAATGAATAAGTGAATGAATGAATAAGTTAATGAACCAAGCATTTAACCTTAGAGAACACAGTGAAAGAAATAATGAGCAAAATATAAATTAGAATATAGAGAAAAATAATTTAAAATAAATTGAAAACTGACAAAAAAGACAAGCATCTAACAATTTTATTACAAAAAGTGATGTAAATATTAGATATTTAATATCAGATCTAGAAAAAATAAATCTGTAGGTAGAGAAGATAAAACAGGATGGTGTGAAGATTTATATACCAGGAGTAGAAAGGTTGTAGAGAATTTTTACAGATGTATTAAATATAATAATCATATTTTAAAAGCTTCAGAAAGGTTTCAGAAATTAAATGAAAACAGGTCATGATTCTGGCTCTCAACGAGACATTGGAAACCCTAGAAGCTCTTTCAGTAGAGTATGGGTCAGAAAGCCAGGCTGCAAGAGATCGAATGGGTGGTTAAGAGGCTAGAAAGAGATAGCTAGGGTCACCCATTTTCAGAGTTTCAGAAACTGAACAAAAGGAGCCCAAGAATGAAGTCAGATCAGAGCTGGGTTCTGGTACAGGTGTTTTGGAGAGATTTTTCAGTCTTCAGAAAATGCCCCTGTTGCTACTGATTTAACTTGCTAAATGAGGTTGTGCCAAACAAAAATAAGTTCTTCGTACAATTTTAAAACAATCTCCTAAATAGTACTTTTTTAATAACAGTAAGTAGACAATAGGAATGAAAGCCTTTTGTTATATAGAATTGGTTACTCATTAGATTTGGTATTCAGTGTTTTAACTCCAAATTCCTCTTGCTATTTATTTCAAGATTATTTACACATTGCACTCCATCTTTAATCCAATCCAGTCCCTGCTGTCCATCAGATCTCTGACAACTGCATTAGTTTTCGTTAATTTTTGTTAATTTAGCACATATGACTTAATAGTACACATCACAGCCATTAATAATTGTTGAAGATTGTTTAGTATTTCGTCTGTAGAATGCTGCTACTCATATTTCAGATGTAAATTGAATAACTTTGGCATAAAAATTGACAGGCCTGAAAAAACAAACTATGGGCAGAATGCTTTCCCTAGAAGTACATGATTTTTGGTTGTTTAGATTCTGAAAATACATAGAGTTACTTACCTTCAACAGTTGTTTTGAGAAGAAAATATTCTTCTGGAAGCTGTGGGAAGTGGATGAGGGATAAAGTGGTTAAAAACAAACAAAAAAATGTTCCAAAAAGGGAAACAGTGCTCATCCCCTTTTAAGAGCTAGTCAGATGAAAAATTGCTCAGCATGAGCGTGATCTATATGTTTTTCATGGCTATTAGCAGTAATGAAGATGCATTAACCATATTCTCTTGATAATGCTCTAGCAGTTTCTTAGTACTTTTATCAACATATAAATTTTACAACTGGCAATATGGGAATTTGACTAGTACATTTTTGTGTATAAAAAAGGGTAACAACATTATAACTTCATATCTGTGAATTATGAATCTTGACTTGCAAACAAGCAAATGGAACAAAACTTCAATATCATAACAGCTCTTCTTTCTGCTACCGCTCACAAGAAATGGGAATGTATGTAGGTTGCTGAGTGGAATATAATGCCAGAGGTGAATGCCTACTTAATTCAGAATTTATGAGTTCTTTTCATTTCGTTCATTCTTTATTCTCGATAAAATGTATTCATGCCTTCTGTGTTGTAGTATCTGTAAACTGAAATGCTCTACTTCATTAGGAAGCAGCTGAAAACTGGAAACAAGTGGTGTATAATCACTATTAGCCTTCTTTCCATTAGGAAATGTTTTTAATAATTTTTGTAAGGGCATTAAATAGATCAATTATTTAAAGGTGAAATGATGCAAAAGGAACCATTTGTGTTTTTTTTTTTTTCACAGTTCATTGAGTTATAAATGAATAGATCTTTCTTTTATGAAGCTGATTTTAGGTTTTGAATTTGATTTGTCCTACCTCCAAAGCAATGTAAATCTTCAATACCTAGCCCATAACATCAGCTAGTACTATTAAAGAAAACATTATGGAAGGAAGAAGCATAGTGTTCTTTCCTTTTTTTATAGAACTATGGGTCAGTTCTATTTTAGGGCAATATCTGGCAATGCCACAGATATGGCTGTCACATGAAAAGTAGAAATACTATGTAAGTGCTGCCAGCTGGGTCTGGGAGAAGAAGATGATAGTAAAATTTAAATTAACTAAAATCAGATAAGTGGATCTCTCAAACTTGATTTTCAGTTTCCCATTTTATGAAAAATGGACAAAACGTGAGCAAAGATTTGGGCAATAAAAATACAAACCAGTACGGTTGTGGAGTTGGACTACCTTCTACAACTAAAGTAATTTGTAATCATAACTGGATTTCAAGACAATAGTCCTGAGAAACTGTAAGATTATGAATCCTCAGGGAAGTAATTGTTTCTTTAACAAATGTTTACTTGGTACCCTTTATTTGCCAGATACATTTATAACACAGGTGCTGGCAAACCATGGAAGCCAAGAAAGTGTATGATAGGGAGAGGAACGGTTAAGGTATTTGATAGCTGCTGAGAGGTAGAGTAAAATAAGAAGGAACTTTTGGATCTGCATAACAAAAGTCATTGGTATCCTCAAGGAGTGGTTTTAGGGCAATGGCGAAGAGGCCTCAACCAGAGCTAAGTGGACCAAAGCAAAAGTAGCATGTTAAGATACCTTGAAAAAAACATGTAAGTAGGGCAAGAAATGGAGTGATTACTAGAGAGTAACAAGGGTTCAAAGGAGAAGTTAGAATGCACACGTACACGCTGACTGTGGTTGTATACTAACGGGAATGATACAGTAGAGGAGAAGATGATGCGGGAGAGAGGGTGCAGGCGCAACAATCTCAAAAGGTCAGAAGAAGGGGGATTCAGAGGAGCCAGGGACTCTTCTACTGTAACAGGTGAAAAGACTTAGACTATTGGAAGACACAGCTACCATTTAATATTTATGAAGCATCGATGATGTGCTAGGTAATGGCAATAGAGCAGTTAAAAAAAGAGACAAAAATCTTTGCTCTCATGAAACTTGTATCAGAATGGGGATTGGAGGAGGTAGACAAATGATAACCAAATAAGTGAAATATATAGTATGTCGGATGATGGGTCCCTCAGGCAGGAGGTGAGAGTGGACTGCAAGTTTAATGAACTGGACACTTGACATAACTTTTACAGATTTAGTTCCTTCTCAGGCACATTTATTTTTAAAAATTAGGTTAAATTTGGCCAAATACCCATGTTCCAGGGCTGTGAGAAATCTACTCTCAGCCTTATTTCACAGGTGCTTTCTTCTGTGAACGTCGCAGGACTTGCCCAGCCCTGAAACTCCCCTTTATAGTCCACACCACAGATTTTAAGCCTATATTTATTTGTGTGATTATTTGATTAATATATTTCTTCGCTACTATACTAGAAGCTCCAGGAGGGGAACTATGTCTGTTTTAGGTAATTGTATGCCTAGAGCTTACTACAATGTTGGCACATAATAGACCCTATTTTTTGAATGAAAAGTAATGACTGTTTTACAGAAGCTACATTTTTAATAATCTCGTTATTTTATTATTTTATTCTTCTGTGTTCACTTTAAGTTTTCACTTCTCACTTTATATAGCTGATCTAGTAAATGGTCTTTTTTGAAGCGGACAGGGTACGTTTTTGTACCAATGGAGTGTGTGAAATAGTCATCCTCTAATTTAAGTAATGTCTCTCCACTTTTTTTTTTCTTTTACAGGAACAATGCCAAAGGTGCTCCCCTGAATATAAATAAGGTCTCTAATAGCCTGATTAATTTTGGAAGAAAGTTGATTTCCCCAGCAGTGGCCCCAGGAGGTGCGGGTGGCCCTGTACCAGGGGGCAACAGCAGTAGCTCCTCCTCTGCTGTAATTCCCACCAGGACCTCAGCAGAGGCCCAGAGGCATCATTTGCAACAACAGCAGCAGCAGCAGCAACAGCAGCAGCGGATGATGAAATCAGAAAGCATGCCAGTGCAATTGAACAAAGGTAGGAAAAAAATACTAGTAAATCCAAAGAAAACACAGTGTAGCCTAGGATTTCCTCATGTACCTGTGAGGAACCAACCTCCCAGAAATAGAAATGGATGCAAAATTTAATTTTTAAAAATCTGTTATATTTCATCCTTAAGTTGAAATATCAGATTCTGTATTGTTCTTAATTATGAACAATTTATGAGGTAATTTGTTAAGGTATTTTTTAAACATTTTTATCCTAGTGTACTTGCATTTTTGTCCTGTGGATGCCCGTACAGTGTGATGGCATGAACTTTCACAGTGCAGAACTTGAGATCAGTTGACTATGTTCTCTGCTAACTTTGTATGGTAATGCTTTTGACTAGAAGAAAATCTGAAATGGGAAGTTCCAGTACCATGGGCTTTACTAGACACAGCAGGAATTTGGCAGTGCATTGCAGTGCTTTGAAGGAAGCATGGCTCCAGGCATGCAGTTTCTCTTCCAGCTGTTTCACCTCTAAGGAATATAAACTAGAATCTTAAGGGGGACAAAAAAGCTAAACAAAATCTCAAGCTGCCAAAATAAGTGTCTGAGATTAAGCACTAAAAGTGAGAACCATAGAATGTTAGAGCACAGGAAACCTGGGAGATCATCCAGTCCACATATTTCATGAGATGAAAGAAGGTACTGCTGTTGGTAGCACTCTTGCTGCTGGGACTCAGGTAAGCTCATTTCTGTTGCAGTGAAAGCCGTTCCAGTGCTTCACCTCCCTCATATTGTATTCATAAGAGAGCCCTTCAGGTTCTTACTCAGAACCTTTATATTCTTATTTTCCACTTCTTTTGAAGAGGTGTAATTATTAGGTCCCCCTACTCATAGCAGATTATGAACAGCTACATTTATTTTTAGTGGTGGGACTCTGCTGACTATACTATAAAAGAAAGTAACATGATGGCAGAAAATCTACAGAAAACTATCCTAAGACCTCACAAAGCATAGCAGTCTGGGGCTATTTAGTGTCAGAGCAAACATCCAGACCAAGCCTCATGTCTTAAAGGGATCCCTTTGTTATATCAGTGTTCATCAGCTAGTGTTGACAATAACAAGAGTGATATTGTCAGTAAGAAGACTTTACACTATGTTCCATATACTCTGTTTAAGAAGATTACTTCCAAAATTATTAAAAATTTCAAGTATTGGCATTTAGGTTGGTAAACTTAAGTTAAATGGACTTTATTCCCCAATTATGCAAAATAATGAGTATTATTCAATATTGAGTGTGTGTGCATGTGCGTGTGTGCCTGTGTTCCTCCATTGGTTACATCGAGTTGTCTATCTTTTCTATATATCTTTGCCTATATGAAATATTAGACTATATAATGAGTATTTAGATTTCCATTAGAATATTTAATTTACCTTACATGAGAATATCTCATTTAAAGTTATATTATTTTCTTTTTAATGTAGAGCTGTCACACATGATTTAAAGAAAAGGAGACTTCAAGTCACTAACATGTTTTAGATGTATTTTAATGCCAGGAGACATGCCCACTTCCAAAATGGAAATGAATGTTATTTTATATATTTCTTAATTGTACTGTTTTATTGTTCTAAACAAATATGATTTCAATATTGCTTTGATAACAAGCTGTAGTCAGTTGTAATTCTAACTGATGGCAGGCAAATGAGTCAGAGAATCTCTTAATGCTGTAGCTTAAATTTTCTGAGGAACCAAGCCAAATGACTGTAGAAATATAAAGTTGTGTCTCTAAGGAAATGTCAAGTATTAATATCACAGTAAGTGAGAAAGGAAGTGATGGAAATGGAACAATTGATGAAAACTAAGTTCCCAGTTATAAGGAGACAACAGAGCACTTAAGCAAAGTATTTGGAACATGAGTATCACTAGGGCATTTCATAACTGATCCCTGTGCTGAAAGAAAGTGGCCTTGTTCGGCAACTCTTCTATATTTTTATTTCTGGTTTGTTCTTCCAAAAGTCAGTCAACCAAAAAAGCTTATCTTCGTCCATATTAAAGATAAATATCCCTGCTAATGCCCCTCCATATATAAAGGTTTCAGTAAAACAAAGGGCAAAGAGAACACTTTATAGAAGCAGAAGAGTTTGATGCTCTTTCTTTATTTACCCATTGATGAACCCTAAGCGACACCCTGAAGCTCTCTGACCCTCTGTTTCCTCACCCTGAAACAAGGGTTTGGACTGATCCCTAGGGAGTCTCCCAGCTCTAAAAATCTATGGTTCTTTTGCTGAAAGATAATATTTATCAACTCTATAGTAAAAATACTTCTCCAACATTGGTTCTTTATGCCGGTATTTCCCATAAGTATTCTGCTGTGCTGTTACACCAACAAATCTGTAAGTGTGTCACCTGGTCCCAGAGATTAGTGAACACAATATTTAGACTGTCAGGAAGCTTGTGTTGAGAAATGACTTCTAACTATCTCAGAACAGAGCCATCTACCTAGGTGCCTTTGAGGAAAGATAATGTAATAGCCTTTTTAGTGTACTCTGCTGGAAAACGTGAAAGTTGTTTTGAAAAAACAGTTGTTTATGAAAAAGAAAATGCTATGGTTCTTATAGGTTAGTTAACTCTCAATTATTTGTGCTTAGGGGAATAGTCATAAACCCAAACTCATGCATGTGTTGCTTGAAATATGTTCTGTAGTTTTGTTGAGGGTGGGATAGTGAAGGAAAATAGAAGCAGCACAGATGTTCCCTATAATTTTCTTGTTGATATTTAATATTAAAATGAGTTTCCAGTCTTAAATATACATTAATAGGTGATCCAGAAGCAGCAGAGTAAAATTGGTAGCAGGCATAGAATTGAAACTCTCCTTCAAATACACACAAAGTAGGCACACCATTTTTCAGTGAATTTAGAGTTAACTATATTATGAAAATTCAGGACCTGACTATTTCTGCTAAAAGCTATTCATCACTTATTTGGGGTATGTTACTATTTATAGATTTTATTTCAGTTAGAGGAAAATGTAAATGTGTATACTGTTAATTAATGGGAATGATATAATTACAACCCAACAATTTCCAGATGAGCTGGCCATGTTGTAAACCATAATTGTAGCAAGTGGTCAGGACACTGAGTATATGTTATTTAATTCAAAAATTGGGGGGGGGGGGTTGGGGGGTTTTTTGTTTTTTTTTTACTGCTGTATATATTATATAAAAGCTAAAGGGGAAGCAAGTCTACTCATCATAAATTATCATACATAGATAATATGGTGCCTTTTAAAAACACTTGTTTAGTTTATTAATCTCAAAATAGCATAGGCCTTCAGATGGTGATATATCCAGAGGATTATTTTGTTGAAAGTGACTATGATCAATGTTGAACTTTGTCATCCAGGAATGAAATCAAAGAACCAAAAAGTCTTCGTTGTAAATTTAGTGCACCTCTAGTTCTTCACAGGATTTCCTGTTGTGCTCCTTTTCCTTTCTTTCCTGTGTTCTTCAGATGCACTCTTTATTTCTTCCTATTTCCTTTGACTATATTTTTTTATTGCTTTTTGAATTTGAATACTTTTTATTTTAAGCATTTACTACGGGTCCAATTTGTAAATGAAATCTTGCCTATATCAAGTTAAGGGTTCACAGATTTATTTTTATATGTTGACATTTATAAGTATGGTAACTTATGAAGCCTTTCCATTACTTAATGTGAAATTAAAATTTATTTAGGTCTTTATTTTATCTCTGAAGTAGGTTTCAAGTTTAGTTAAAAATAAATTTTGTCTGATATGGGAGGAAATCAGTTTCAAAAGAATGCCTATTTCTTAATAAATGACATAACTTTTGGATATAAAATTTTTTTCAAAAGGAAAAAATATATTTTATGAATATTTGTAGCATCATGAAATCTGCTCAGCAAAATCTTTTGATTGCTTAAGTTTTCTATATTCTAAATTAGTATGAATAATTGTTTTCCTAAGGAAAAACAAAGAAAAACTTGTTTTCCTAAAAGGTAAATAAACAAACTTCTTAGGAAACACTCTTTTAAAAAGTTATTTTCCTTAAAAACATTTTTTATTGATCTTTCTAAGCTTGTGCTGTATTTTCTGTTGTACTATATTTTTAATAATTTGATAAGAGTATTACAACACTGAATATGCAATAAAAGTTGATTATTTCCTTTTTATGAAATCTAATTATTTTTTCTTATGAAATCCAGGCGATATAGTTACAGGAAGCGATGCTCAGGTTTCTGTTCCTGTCCAGACTCTAATTGACCTCCAAGGTACAGTTACCGTAGCAATGTAGTGTCTCTCTCCCTACAGTATTATCATTGCCCACTTCAAAACTCCATTCTTCCTTTTGCGCACCCTCCATTCATACTGTTTATCAGTTCACTACCACTGTTCAGCCACTGAGTGGCACTGTTGTTTAGAACAAAAGTCCCCTCTCGTGTTGTACCTTGGTGATGCCAAATCTGGTTATGATGTGGGTTTTCTATTAATTGTGTACAAGCTTCTTTCCTTGCATAATATGATTCGCCCTATATTTTGTGGTTATTTTAACACTACACTTTATGTGACAGCTCATACCAAGGTATTCTTTTTGTTGCATTGGTGTTCTGTGACAGAAGTTGACAAATTAGTTCTGAGATTAGACAATTTATATGCTATGATTAGGCAGAGGTAGATATTTTACCTAAAAGAATCACAACGTGATTTTGAAACGTTTTTAAGTACAGCCATTGCATTAAGAATTACATTAACACAATCTATGGTGTGGCAAATCTCCATGCACAGTAACTGGCACTGGTTTAAAATAAAGAGAACATTTTAATATCATATCCATTTGTTCAAAATATAGAAAAACAGAGTTTATTTAAGAAATACAAAAAAGTGGTAATCCATATTCAACAACTCCTGTGGAATTTTAAAACATATAAATATTTAAAGTTGCCACATTAATCTTTTATTGTGCAATCTTTTAGATGAAATATGCCATAGAGAGCATTTCTGTGTTAAATGGAAGCCTAGATTAACTTTAAGAATCTTCAATTCAAATTCAGACTAATGATAGCAGTATTAATTTAAATTTATATCATGTTTTCCTTAATTTAAAATATCCACATAGTATATAGTCATGCTAGTAAGTAGTAGTAGTAGTAGTAAAATACTGTTTTAATAATGATATGTCCTCATAATATCCATGTTTTTAAATAAATTAACAGAAGAAAATGGATTGTGATTAAGAGATGATTGATATATTGGCTTGCCAAAAAAAAAAAAAAAACCCACACTACAGCAATAGAGCAATGTGCTCTCACTTCTATATACACTTCTGTGTTTCATAGGTTAAGTTTCTGGCTGTATTGTGGTAATTAAACCAGATGACCTTTAGGTGCTTTTCTTACTCTGGAATTTCATGAAGAACTGTTTATTCTTCTTAGTGTCTGTTAAGTGATCTATATAATAAAAGGGTTTGGTAGCATGGGCAATAAAAAAGGCAGGTAATCTCCACATAATTTCTCTTTAGCCTTGTCAATTATTGAACTTAGATGAAGACTAATGTGATAATCTGATATGGTGAGAATTCAGAGGACTGAAATTTGTTTCCTAAAATTAACCCTGCAGACAACTTTTGAACAAGTGTTTTGTTATCCCACAGTTAATTGCTGCAGAGTAGGTCTTTGGCTTCTCTGCAAGACATGGGCTATGGAGCCCAATTTATACCTATGAAAAGAGAAAGCGGAGGGTTGGCTTGCTTATTCTGACTTCTGCTTCTATGCTATTGCTCAGTCCATTTTTTCTTACAGATCAGAGCCACATTAGCAATGCTACTTTTTAAATAAAACTTTGAAGAAGGTTATATCATTTTGTTCAAATAACTTGTGTTATGTAAACAGAATCATCTCATTCATTTATTCAACAAGTATTTATTGAGTGCCTACTATGTGCCAAACTCTGTTTTCATTGGCCCCTTGGCTTTCCCTACAGCTTTACTGGGTTGGTTGGCCATTACCTTTGCTTTGGATGACCCAGTCAAGCCTACGCAATCAGGAACCAACTCTTTCTCTGGATACCCTGTTCAGAATTTTCTCTGTCTCCCACACTCTGACAGAGATTATGTCAGACTGATGAGGAAGGTTCCAGCTGCTTTTTAAGATATGAGTCGCAAATAAATAGCTTTCAATCTATGATGATGATTCTGACGATGAGACAGTGAGATGACACTTGCCCTGATAGGAAGTTACTTTGTGTTTTCTGCAACATACTTCCTAAAGAGTGCCAAGAAGCAAGGGGAAGTAGAAGTAACCAAAATATTGGTGGCAACGGAAAATTTTCTGTCTATGCTAAGTAGGGTCAGGAATATTAGAAGTTGAAGAATTTCATCAGAGGTACCAAACCTACTTTAGTCCCCTAAATAATATTTCAGTAGTAGAAGTTTTTTTTAATTTCAGGGAAATAAAACTATTATTTAGACTTTCCCTAGTGTCTTTTTTCAAAGTAATGAAATAAATTTCAAGAAATGAAGTAAATATCAGTGGTTTCAATGGTTCCTTGATTATATAGTCCTTTTTTTTAAAATGAGATTTCGTATCTGTATCTGCCTTTTAACACACAGTAGTTATATGGGTTTTAACTTTTTAGGGAAAAACTGAATATAAAGTAAGATGTCACTATTTAGGTCAATAAGTAATTTTTAGAAAACTATTGAAAAGTTTCATTTTATATCTTGCAGTATAGGTTGCAATCACACACACACACACACACACACACACACACACACACAAAATGGTATGGCAGAATTTGTTTTTCAAAGACTTAACTCAATAGATTTCTTCAAAATTAGTTTTGGAAATTGCATACCTACCCCCAGAAACCTTTGTCAAGAGATACTTAGGAATTTATACATAAATCAGAAAGCTTTAAAACATAGGCATATATACACAACACACACATATTATTTTCAAAGAAAATTAAGAATTTATAACAACAGAGGTATTTAAGTATTATATAGTGGACCATTAGGAAGGATATTTAGATTTCTTTACTAATTGCCAGAGGCATCTTTAAAATTTATACTTGTATGTATTTATGTTATGAATATGAATACGTGCACATATACACACAGAAATATCATTATAACACTTTTCAGAGTGTTTTTAAATGTAAAAGGGGGGGAGGTCAAAAATCTCCCTGCCTGGGTAACCACTGTTTATATTCTCAAGGTAAGACTAAAACACATATAACATTAGATAATCCCAATTAATTAAATGTATTAAATGAAAAATGGGGGGGGGCTTCATTTTCTTCTTCCACCTATTTCTGCCAGTCCTTTTCCCCAAGAGTAATAATCATTGTTTAATTTCTTGTGATTCCTTCCAGGAAAAAAAAAATAATAATTTGAGGAGTAATGTGGAAGTCACATTAATGTGATAAGAGCTCACTTGTCTGGAGTTACCTTCCCCTCTGGACTGTCAAGAAGAAAGCACTAACAGAAATGTCCCAGTGCAGATGACAAGAAGCAAATTGGTAGGACAAAGAAAAGAAGGTCATGTCAACTAGAGTAGGACAGAGTAATGACAAGAAAAAGAAACATCTACTCAAAACAGTGAGGGAAGAGACCGAAAAATCGAAAAATGATCCTTGTGGATGGCACTATATTGACCACTTCTGGTTGTTGTTGGGAAATGTTAGTCCTGGAGCAGAACAAATAGCTCCATTATGTTCAGCACAATCACTTTGAGGCACAGAAATATGTACGTAATATTAGCCAGAAAATTATCTAGAAAATGCATTTGTATGGAATACTTATTCTGAAAGACATTGAATAAATGAGTTGTTTTTGGACTGAGAACAAGGTCAGAGTTTGGCCTTTACTTTCAAAGGCCTCATTACACTTTTCTTTTATCTAATTTTGGGTCATATTTGCTGCAGCGCACTTGGCACAGCCCTTATTTAGGGAAGCAAGGTGGTGCAGCTTTGCCCAGCACAGGCTCTGGAGCCGGGCCTAGGTTTGAGTTCTGGCTCTATCGCTACCTTGCTGGGTGACCTGGGGAGGTTACTGAACCTGTTATTTGTAAAGAAAGAATGACAGCAGCTACTTCAAGGGTGGTTATAGGATGTTATCACAGCACTTGTCCCATAGTGAGGGCTTTTGGGTGCTGCTTGCTCATAGTGGTGATGGTGGTGATTGTAGCACCATTATGTGTTTTCCTGAAACACCTCTCTGGTCTTCAGAATCAAATTATAAAGGAGCCCCCTCAACACTTCTATCTTTTCTTAATTATTACTTCTGATATTCTAAAAACACATGTTTGCATACCCAGTCCAAGAGTTCTCGACTTCTATTGTCAGGCTAGAGCACATCTATTTCAGGGGTTTCACGTACAATCTGCTTCCATTCACTCTCTCGTGGCACAAAGATATGTCTTTAATGAGTAGACATCAGCCTTCTTGTTCTCTGTCACTCAAGTCTGTGAGGTAACAAACTGTAACTAGATAGGGGCCAGATGCCTCTTGCTTTCTCCTGGTCACTGTATATAGTAAAATTAAGGTGATCCCCTTTCTGTGGCCACAGCACTAGGCTTTTCCCTTTCTGCTCTTCTGGGATGTGCCTTCCCACCAAGAGCCCCTCCAAACTTCCTAGTCTCCTGATAATTTGCCTTTGGGTGTCCAGTGTCCAACACCCTTAGCTGATCTCAGGTCTATTGGGGTTCTGCCTGTCCATTTAGGAATACACTCAGCCCGTGTTCTTATTTCTCATTAATGAGAGAAGAGCCATGAAAATATTATTCATGGGACATAGTAAGAGCTTAATGAATATTATTTCCCCATCCTCTTTCCTTCCCTCCCAGCCTTTTTGTAGTCAGAGCTTCTTACTGATGCCTGTGAAGCTCATGCAGTCAGCTTGGGCTCTTAACAGATAACCTCCACTGATGTGGAGCACAATGGGACACAGTATTTTACTGAGTGTTTCAGAGAGAGAAAGAGAATGAGAGATACAATATACCTAGACATACCCAAGGGTAGTCCAAACAATACCTTTGTGAAATTTAGAGAAAAAGATAACTCTTCTGTGCAGATACAGCTCATAGCAGGGCACATGACTTTGACAAGCAGTACTTTGCCTAGATTTCAGTGCCTCTGCCAGGCATTCTTCTGTGGGGCACGTATGGTGGTCCTATGCCTAGAGTCAGTTAACTGAAGTCTGGGAGATCACTGAAAAGTGCAGCCAGTGTCCCATCTGGAGAACAGTCCCACTAAGAGAGGGCCTGCAGTCTGTAACCCAGAGTACTACGTATTAAACTACCTGCTCTAGATTTGGAAGTTACCACTGTGCTTTCCACTCACTATACATCATTTACATCTACTGAGAGCATATGCGAGGCACCTCACTAAACCTTTTACATTATCTGCTTAGAACTCACAGCAATATGGAGATGAGAACTGTGGCTTATGGAGGGTCAATGACTTGTTCAAGGCCACATAATATCAACTGAGCTCAGACTTGAACCTAGGTGTGTCTGACCCACCAGGTGTTGGCTTCAAAAATTCTGCCTTGTAGACATCTCTCAAATCTACTACCACAGCCTTAGTTTAAGCCCTTATAATCTCTTGCCTGGGCCAATGCAACAGATGCCTCTCTCAGCGAAGTTCTTGTAATCCTCGTGCTACTTTCCTGCTTGAAATCTGTAGTAACTCCCATCATCTACCAGTAAGTTAAAGACCATACCCCTTAACATGAGAACAAGGAGCTCTTCTTGATCTGGTTGACTCTACTGTTACAGCCTCTTCTCTCTGTCCTCCCCTTCCCCTTCCCAGGGCTAGATGAGCAAGAAAGACTAAGCTCAGCAACTTTTAGAGATAATTTCATATTTGATTCCCCCTCTCTCCCCAAAAAAATACCCATTGAAATAATCACCACATGAAAAGAAAGCACTCTGTTGAACTTAATATTTTTTTACACTTTGGCATTGGTGTCATTGTCAATTACATGTTGATGGCAGGGAGCACCAGAGGTTTTAATCAGGTCCTTATTGAGCTAGATGTTCCCAGTAGTTTAAATGCCTTTAAGAATACTGTGTTCTCTGCCAAAAATGACCCTGAGCTGCTGACACCACCACCCCCTCTTCAGTTTTAAGATTTTTAATTGTCTGAGACAAGATTGGATACTCTCTCTTTTGTGCTCCCAAGATTGCTGTTGTTTGTGCTTCTGTGTTTGTTTATATCACCTGGGGTTGTAGGTTAGTGTGTGACAAGTCTGTATTTTCCCTGTACTGCTATTTTGGGAGCTTTTAAAGATCTTCTGTCTGTATCGTACTCCCATCCCCAGTGCCAGACAGATTTCTGTAGGCATTGATAAGACCTGCATAGGCTTGTTCCTGATGTTTGGTTATGAATGAAGGAC
Organism: Cynocephalus volans; assembly: GCF_027409185.1. Lineage (NCBI taxonomy): Eukaryota > Metazoa > Chordata > Mammalia > Dermoptera > Cynocephalidae > Cynocephalus > Cynocephalus volans. The sequence goes on along the minus strand of NC_084470.1, from coordinate 30,279,645 downwards.
TACATGTACACCTGAGGTGGCTTAAGAATGGGCCTATATTTTATGTACCTTACAGTATAAAATAATTTTAAATAATTGTCTTGAGTCAGAAATCCCAAAAACCAATCTGTGAGACAGACATTTGTGGGTAGGAAGTTTACAGGGGAGTGCCCTCAAGATTAGTACCTGAGTGGTGAAAAAAGTAGCATTGGCCAGAGGTGGAGTTAAACTGCCTTGCAGTTGCTTGTGGAACCTCTGGGGCTGGGATAGCCCTTCAGAGTTGACTACCTTGAGGCACGGGGGCTGGCTTTTATTCATTGTCAACCCAAACCAGTCACTGGATTGGGGTTAATCCCAAGGGAAGGGGCATGACCTTGGGCAGGACAGGTCTCTTTATCTGAGAGCCATTTCCAGAGAGGAACTCATGAAAGCCTTCAGCAGTCAACACTCCCAGCAGCTGTAAGAAATAAGTGCCTTGGTCTCGAAGGGGGGTTGAGAGGACAGCATAGCAATATATTTAAGAATGTACCTCTGAGAATAGCTTTAAATTTCAGTGCAAGAAAAGAAATGTTTCATGTTTTTCCTCTCAGTTAAAATCTTTAAAGGTGTATAGAGCTTCAGAACCACTGTGCAGCTTATGGGTTACAAACTTAATAGAATACCAACACCTCAGCTCAAGAGCCATCCAGGTGAAACCTGGATGAAGCCTCATCCACTCACCCTAATGTGCCATACAGATGCGATCACGTTCTACGTGTACTAGACATGAAAAAGGCAGGGACGTCTAAGAGTACTTTCCTTTGTCTTGGGGCAAGACTACTCCAGGTACCTGGGCTTTTCTTACAAATTTCCAGGGGAAATACTCCATCATCCTCTTTGGGAACCTATTCTGGTGACACCATTTTCTTAAGGTTTAAGTGTTTGTGATCCCAAAAGACACAAAAATGTTAGTAAGCTAATTCTGTAATTGAGGAGAATCATATTTCGTATGGGGTTTTTATGTGAGATGTAGACCAAGTTTTTTATTAATATTATCATTAATTTGAAATTTGATGATTCAGGGATGAGTTCTGTTAAGAGATGACCTTAGTATTGTCACTGAAAAGGAAGTTTGCTAAGCAGAATAACAGCTACAAGAAAAACCCATGGGTGTTGTTGCCTCTCAAGGGAACACCTTGCTTTCATACTCTTTCTGGATTGTGTATTTATTCTCACACAATGGATAATTGATAAGCTAATTTATTAAAGCAGTTATTCTAAAGATTTCTCCCTCACACATCATTACCTTATTTTGTTACCATAGTTACAAAGTATAATAACCTTCATGTTTTGAAAAGCATTAGGAAATTTAGACTGTTTATTGGCTTATACCTGTGCTGTCCAATCCCCTAGCCACATGTGGCCACTGAGCAGTTGAAATAAGTGCTGTGAGTATAAAATATGCACTGCATTTTGAAGATTTAGTATGAAAAAATGAATGTAAAATATGTCAATAATTGTTTAATTTTGACTGCATGTTGGAATGATAACAATATGGGTAACTGGGTTAAGTAAAATAAATTATTAAGATTAATTTTACCTTTCTTTACTTTTCAGTGTGAATACTAGAAAGTTAAAAATTACATATGTGGCTCACATTATATTTCCGTTGAGCAGTGCTGGTTTATATAGATTTAAAATCAACATCAGCAGACTTTTATTATAGCCCCACAACATGTGGCCATTGTGCTAGCTTTTCTCAACAAGCAAAGCTGGTAATGACCATAGTCCCTGCCCTTAGTGAAAATGTAGCCTTTGTAATATAAGCAGGAACACTTGTAATTGAATACAAGAGACCTGTCCATCATCTATTTTCTGTTCCTAGAAAAAGCCATCTCAAAATACATGTATCTTAAAAATTGGGTAGAAGGGCCTACTCTCAATTTTTTTTTTTTTTTTTTTTTTTGCCATTTATAATTAATAGTTCCTTGGAGTCACCCTCCAGGATACAGAGATGTAATTATATGTAGTGGCATAGTCTTTAAATTTGGATAAACCTGTTTAACTTATTATGTTGCTAGCTATATACATAACTCTGTGTCTGTGGGCATGTGAATTAAACACTGTGAGCCTCAATTTTCTCATACATAACCACCTCAAAGTTATTAGGATTAACTGAGATAATAAGTGTAAAGGTCCAGTTATGTACATGGACTAACATTTTGCAAATATCATATTGCTAGTAGTATATTCTAATGTTCTGATTTCTTCTTCTTTGGGTAGGCAAGCCAGGGAAGTATGTATAGGGAAGATCGGAGAAAAAATGAATAGTACCCAGCTACAGTATATAAAATCTAGAATCAAATAAAAGCTTTTCTGATTTTATTATAATTCTAACATGGAAACAGTTGGTTTACAAACTGGGATAGCTTCTTAAAATTTTTTTCTTTGAGAATGTTGTAACTTCTTTTAAATGAAACATTTCCTAACAGAGTTTGACAGAATTTTCCTTATATATTGTAAATTTCATATAAATAGGTTATATATAATATATAATGCATACCTCCTACCTTATTTCAGAAAGTATTCAAGGCAACTAAAATTTTATAATAAAGTGGAAAAGAATTATAATAGTCTACAAATGCTAAATTTTTTCAGGAGTAAAATAAAGTTTAAATGATTCTACCTGGAATTTTTAGATTAACTCAGAATTTGAACTATAATGTCCAATATTGAGAGTCTAGAGATCATAATTAGAGTATAATAATCAGAAGAATAATAAAGGAAATTTCCTAGAGCTGAAGAAAGATACTGGCTTGGAGATTTTAAAAAATCCAACAAGCAGGATGAAATAAAAAGGATCCATCCCTAGGAACCCCACAGGAAGATATTCAGAACTTCAGGGATAAAGAGGTAACTCCAAAAGTTTTCTCGGGAGAACCAAAAAAAAAAAAAAAATAGATTTGCTTATTAAGGTAATGATCAGGTAGATATCAAACTTCTCATTGGTAAAACTGAGGGCAAGAGATGTTTGAATTTATTTTCAAAATTCTGAGGGGAAATTGTTTTGAACTAGAATCTTCCTCTCAGCCAAACTAATGTTTAAGTGGGAAGATAAAATAGACATTTGGGAACATGCAAGAATTCAGACCTATCTACTAACGGAATCAGTTTTCTCCCCACCTCATACCCAAATATTTATTTATTTAATACACACTCATATCCCACCACTTGTAAATGTAAAATAACTCTCGAATTAACAAGAAAATCAGAAACAAAAATTGCAGACGTTTATAAGTCAGTGAAAATAAGAGTACCGAATACTAAAACCTGAGAAATAGAGATAAAATATTACTCAGCAACATGATTATCCAAACATACAACTCCGGAAGACAGAAAACATCAAAATACTCCTAAAGAACATAAAGGCATAAATGAGAATAAAAGAAGAGATTAACAACACATAAAATGGATTACATCAGTGAAACTAGAAGGTGGTTCTTTAAAAACAGTGAGGTAATCCATCATTCAGTAAGTCTGATCAAGAATAAATGAGAGAAAAATACTAAAACATTGAAAATAAGAATTATGATATAATTGAAGATACAGAAGAAGGGTGGGTTATACTATTATTATAAGAGACCATTATATATAATTTTATAAGTTGAAAATCTGGACAAAGATTTCTCTTACTAAAACAAAAAATAACCACAAACTTAGTGGCTTACGTGATACAGATTCTTTAACAGTTCTGTAGGTCAGAAGTCTGACAGAGATCTCACCGAGCTAAAACCAAGATGTCAGGAGGCTCTGGGGTAGAACCTGTTCCTTAGCACATTTGCAGCATTAGCATTATTCAGTTCCTTGTGACTATAGGACCAAGTCCCTATTTTCTTGCTGGCTGTCAGCTGAGGATTATTCCCAGCTTCTAGAGGATGTCATATTCCTTGGCCCCCCATTTCTCCATCTTCAAAGCCAGCAATGCTAGATCAAGTCCCACTCATGCTTCAGATGTCTCCTTTTTCTTCTTCAGTCACATCTCTCTGACTCATTCTTCTGCCTTCCTCTTCCATGTTAAGGATTCATGTGATTAGATTGGCCTCCCATGATGACCCAGGATAGTCTCTTCATCTTAAATGTCCTTAACCTTAATCATACCTGCAAGGTCTCTTCTACCATGTAAGGTAACAGATTCATAGGCTTTGGGAATTAAGAACGTAGGTATTATTCTGCCTGACATCATATACATGGCCTTTTTTTTTTTTTTAAGGAAGATGTGTATTATCAAAATTTACCCAAGAAGTAGTAGAAAACCTTAATAGAGAAACAAGCATAAGAAAAAAAAAAATCCCCCAAATCATAATAGCAGTGCCTGTTAAAAGTCATAGCAATTCCTTATGGGCCACTAAGCTAACCATGCAGAGATTTCAGTGGCCACCCACAACAAAGAATATAGACTTGACAGAATTAGTTTAGTGAAGTCACTAGAACAACAACAAACAGCAAGAAAAATAAATTTGAGGAGTTAGGGCGGGATCTGATTTCCACAGTTCTGCATTATATATTAAAATGTCCAGCATTCACTAAAAATTATAAGGCATGCAAAAACAGAAACAAAAAACAGGAAAGTATGGGCCATACACCGGGGAGAAACAGTCAATATAGACTGTCTCTGAGAAAGCCCGAAAATTGAACTTATTATATAAAGACATTACAGCTACTATAAATATGTTCAAATGTAGAGGATTCATAAAGCAAATGTACTTCACAGGGCCTGGTTTTCCAAAGCCTTGCAGTTTCAAATATTGACCTTGCAAAGGACGGGAAATTTTCCTCAGGCTATAAAGTCTCTGGTGTGAGATATAGAATTCTAACACAGCAAGGTTGCTGACTTAAAGACAGACTAGTTACTGATTGATATGTAAAGATACTGGGAAATTGCTGTAAGAAGGAATGTTTGCTAAGATCAAGCTTTTGTTAATGGATCACTTAATTGCCTTAATGGAATGTCATCTGACTTGTTTCACTGAGAGTTACCAGCCTATATTGTTAAACTATAACCCCACCTATGTTCTCTTCCTGTAACTTCCTGGTCTGGAAAATAAACACAGGAAGAGAACCCCAATTTGGGGTTAATTTCCTGAGGAAGGAATGCCTCTCACTTGAGGGTTCCAGGGGATATTAACCGCTTCAGGGCTTCTCACTGCTCAGAAGAAATGGGCTTTGAGTAATCCTTTGTGGCTCTGTCACCCAGGGGAATAGGGTGACAAATCTGTGGGGGGCAAAACGATATTCAGAGAACTATAGGAAACTGTGTCTAAAGAGCTAAAGAAATGAATTTGTCTCACCAAATAAAGAATATAAATAAAAAGATAGGAGTGTTTTTGTTTTGGTTTTTTATTTTGTCTTGGTTTTTTAAGAACCAAACAGTTATTCTGGAATTGAAAAGTACAATAACTGAAATGAAAAATTTACAATAGGGGCTCAACAGCAGATTTGAGCTCACAGAAGAAAGAATCAGAACTTGAATATATGTCAATGTAAATTATCCAGCCTGAGGAACAGAAAAACAAAAGAATGAAGAAAGATGAACGGAGCCCCAAAGACCTGCAGGACATCATCAAGCACGACAACCTACAGATAGTGGGAGTCCCAGAAGAAGAAAAAGAAAGAGACAGAAGGAATATTTGGAGTAATGCTGGCTGAATTATTCCACACTTTTATGAAAAACTATACATTAAAGAAGTTCGATTAATCAAGCAAGATAAAGAGATCCACCCCTAGATATATCATAGTCAAACTGTCAAAAGCTAACAACAAAGAGAATCTTGAAAGCAGCAAGAGAGAAACAACTCACGATATACAGGGGATCCTCCGTAAGATTAACAGCCAACTTCTCATCAAAAACTATGGAGGCCAGAAGGCAGTGAATGACATATTTTTAACAAAAGCCTGTCAGTTGAGAATTCTATGTGCAGTAAAACTGTCCTTCAAAAAGGGAGGAGTAATTAAGACAGTCACAAAGAGAAACAAGAGTATTTATTGCTAGCAAATCCTTCAGGCTAAAATGGTAGGACACTAGACATTAATTCACATCTGATGAAGAAAAAGCATACTGATAAAGGTAAATATGTAGGTAAATCTAAAAGGCAAAATAAATGTATTTTTGTTTATATCTTATATTGTTACTATGGCAGTACTATTAAAATTGATCTGCATATTCATTGTAATCTCTACCAAAATCCCGCTGTCATAGCCCATTTTGTGTTTCTATAACAGAAATACCTGAAACTGGGTTATTTATAAGGAAAAGAGGTTTATTTGGCTTATGATTCTGGGACAGCTGCATCTTGCACGGGCCTCAGGTTGCTTCTACTCGTGGCGGAAAGTGGCAGGCAGCCAGCGGGTACAAGCAGATCACATGGTGAGGGGAAGCAAGAGAGAGACAGGGAGGAGGTGCCAGGATCTATTTAAACAACGAGCTCTCACGGGAACTAATAGAGCAAGATCTCACTCAGGACCCCCACCCCCAGGGACAGCATTGATCCATTCATGAGGGATCCATCCCCATGACTCAGTCAGTTTCCAATACTGCCACACTGGGGATCAAATTTCGACATGAGTTTTGGAGGGGACAACACATCCAAACTCCATCACCAGCTGTCTTTTTTGGAGAAATTGACAATCTCATCTTAAAATTTATATGGAAATACAAAGCACCCCCAATAGCTAAGTCAGCTGTTAATCTTATTGAGGACCCCCTGTATACCATGAATTGTTTTCTCTTTACCAAAATCTTAGGCACTGATGCCACTCTCTGTCACCATCATAATGGGCCTGTTGGTCTCAGTATAAAATTCATAATTTACGATGTCAAATCAGTTGCATGATTCTTTATGTTCTCTTTGCACTTTCATTATTCTAATCATAGGGAGACCATTTGACATATAACAAATGGAAGCATATAAGCATTTAAGACTCTTGAGGGGATACAGCATACCAGGAAGACTATTTTGATGGCTGTCAGGAGGATGATACTAAGAGACTAAAGTATACTTCTTAACAGGAGCCCCCACGAGAGAAACCAAACAAAAACAAATATATCAAACATGAGCCAGAAGAGGAATCTATTTGTTTTAACCAATTAGTTTGTTCCTTGATTTCTTGCAACTGAGTTTCTACTATACTAGATATATTTATCCAATTGCAGCAGGAGGTGTTAGCAATCACACTCATTCCCATTCCCTCCCACCTATTCAGCCAACAAATAGTCTAAAGCAATTCTGATATCTAAAAAAAACTTTCGCAAGAGATTTTAAGAACTTTGCTGGGAATCTATAGTGTTTGCAGTACAAAGCTAATGTTTTAGAGAGATTTCTCATCATAACTTTATCTATGTTTACATCAAGCCAGGAAAGGAGCATTCTACCAAAAGATGCTTATTAGAGGGATTTGTGTTTGCTGGCAGAGTCCTCTTTATTATGAAGTGCACATTAAGAAATATAGACCAATGTTCAGTTTCCAATTGGTTATTTTCTACTTATTGAAACATGGAATTGCCCATGCATGTGGTTGGTTTTTAAATCCTGCACAGATAAAAAAAAAAAAAAATACCCTAGAGTGGCACAACAGACAGTTCCCTGTGGGAACCTTGTGCATCAAGGGTCACCAGTAGGGAAGCACTACTAATATTTGTTTGTCTCCATTATTTAATCATTGCATGGTTGGAGGCTACCTACAATTAAGGGATTAGCATTATAAGTTTGTCTACAATCTGTTGAATTATCTATCTTCTGTTTTTTTTAATTTCTGGCATAATTTAACAGCAAAATCTTCACTACAGGTTTTGTCTACTGTTGGATTTAAACAAGGAATCTGAATGTGTGAATCTAAAAGTATAGCCCTATATAAAGGACCAGTTATTACTTGGAATATCAGTGAAATTCATTACAGGGTGAACTAGTGAGTCTCTAAGATCATGTAAGGACTTAGGTTTAATATGACATATCCAACACTCAGTTAAATACTCTGTGGAAGTTGTTGACTACAAAATCTTAATTATTTGTGCTATCTCGACACATATAAGAGAAAACAAACAGGGAAAAGAGCAAAGGAGACAACAGTATCATGGTGGCAAAGGAGAAAATTCTTGATCCACAGTCTTGGGAAAGCTGTGCACATCTATGGTGTTGTCTGCTTCTGAGGAGAAAACTCTTTGGTCATTTTTACTTTGCAGTCTCCAATGGGTGTACAGTCACAAGAGTCTAGAGGGGCCCTCTTGAGTTGAGAAATGTGGATCCAAGACTCAAGGCCCTAAACTTTTGCTGCAGAGAAGAATTTGGTGTGGTCTGTTTCAGTGGAGTTCAAAGGCAATCTTTCTCAGGTGTCTTTTCCAAAAGACCCACTCCCTAGGTTGTTTTGAAAGGTCTTGTTTTCATCAGTTGGTGTGTCACAAAGGGCTTCCTTTACCTGGTGAAAATATAATTCGGTATAATGTGTTAAAGCCTTGCAATATTGAGTCATGTCAGTGTTTATAAGAGCAAGAGATACATGAGGTTTATTATTAGGGGCATAGGCCTTCCAGTAACTATTTCATAAGGAGTCAATCTGTGTTTTCCACTGGGGGTAGATCTCATTGCTGTCAATCAGTAATACCTTTATCCAGTGCAATCCAATTGATTCAGTTAGCTTTCCGTAATGCCATTGTGTTTATAATACCTTATTTAACTGTTTTATAATTTGTCCAGTCTGATGAATACCTCTGTCACTGGAGATTTTTTCAGGAATACACCTAAGAGAAACATTTTCTAATGACCTTTTAGATACTGTTATAGCATTGGCCTTCTTAAATGGGAAAACTTCTATACAACCAGAAAACATGCACTGAAGGTGACAGTTGAAGGAAATCCATTTGTAAGTGTTCAAGTGATCCAGGAGGTTCTGGAAATACGTAACCTGAAGTTTTTAATTGCCTTACCAGAATTATGGATTTGACAAAGCAAACATGGCTTACGAATCATTTTAGGAAATTTAGAAGTCAATTTTTTTATATAGATATTTTTATAATTTTTATTATTTAACTACTCCATGATGAGTCATAGAGTGCAGAGCTTTTAGTAACAGAACATTTAAGGACTCAAGAAGGACCTGGTGGACATCCAGGCTCTACATGAGTCCACCATTAACAATGTATTTACAGGGCCAACCCCGTGGCGCACTCGGGAGAGTGCGGCGCTGGGAGCACAGCAGCGCTCCCGCCGCGGGTTCGGATCCTATATAGGGATGGCCGGTGCGCTCACTGGCTGAGCGCAGTGCAGCCGGTCACAAAAAAAAAAAATGTATTTACATCCTCTTGAATACCAGCTTTATTTCTCCAATTCAGGTGCATACCACTTTTTATAAAATAGGTTATCACAGGTGATTTGACTTGGATCAATCTGGAGTTCATTCAGATTGCATATCTTCACAATTTAAGTACTGGCTTACTAAGCATGAAAACCTGCCAAAGTGTTTCCTTGGTATTCAATTAATTCTTCTGCTTGTTGTTGGGTTAGTAGTTTTATGAAACCAAACAGTTTCTCCATGACAGGCCTGGGACTTTTTACCCAGTCTAGTAGTATGATCAGATCTCCAGGAATTTCATACAATTTCTGGAACATATATTAATAATACATCTATACATATATTTAGCACCAAGATTGTGTTTAGAATTACTGGACAATGTTTCCCACATAATTTAATATATTGAATAAAACCAATTAGTATAATATCTCACTTTGTATAAGGAGAGATATACTTTTGAGATGTTCCAAGGGTGCATCTGAAAAACCCCAAAGTTAATTCAAGGTCAAGAAAAAAACTTTAGAATTTGACTTTTGAAAGTTTGTCAAAAATATCAAAGGTTTAAACCACTTGATCAAAATAGGATTGCAGGTTACTATAGAATAATATTCATTCAATTTAACCAGAGTGATCATTTAAAGACCCCTAAGCCAAATTCAGAAAGTTAATAGTTGTATGATGGGGAGCAATAATCAGCCACAATGTATATCGACAAAATAAAATTAAAAAAAAAAAAAAAAGAAAGTTAATAGTTGTAGAAAAACCTTAGCTCTTTTAATAGAGAGGACTCAGTTTTCTTAAGTGATTAAAAACCTACTAAAGACAACATGGCTCAGTCACACATCTGCACAGTAGCTGCAGGAAGCAATTCTGGAGAAAAAAAAAAAAAAGACAACATGAACCATTGGAAATTATCTTGATAAAACACCAAATCTTTGTTTCCTAGGCAAATTACCTAAAAGGTAAAGAAAAACCTTTCATAATTTCCTATTGAAAAGAGACCAATACTCCAAGAAAACCTTGTTGTTTTAACAGAGGACCGAATTCTAATTTTGCTTCAGAGTACTGTTTATGTTAATGCTCAATTGTTAGAAATAATTGCTTTCTAATCTCTGCCAGTTGATCACACATAAAATTTCCTTCACAGCATTCATCTTGCACAAACAAGCTTTCTTATTTATTCAGGTTTTGTTCTATATACTTTCCTTTTTCTCATTTTGAAACAACCAGTCATTCTGCTGTAAAACGAAAATTACTCTCTTTTTCCCTTAATGAAACAAAATATCCTCATACCTTATAACTTTCCCTTACGAAAAGCACATCCTACCTTCTTCATGTACTTGCATATAGAATTGTCTCACTTATTATTTCTAGTAGTGTTGGTTACATATATTAATTAGAATTTTTAACTCTTAGTTACTTTTATTTCCAATAAACACTGAGAAGCAAGTGTAAACTGTCACACCAGCAATGTGGTGTGACATACAGAAGTAGCCTGATTGGCACTTGCCTTATATGGACAAGTACTGATCAGTTGGCAGCCTGTGACTGGTTGGGACTCAGCTACTTGTTTCAAGAATATACTGTTAAGTTAGGTTGCAGTTTGTTTACACACTAAGCTAGGTTGCAGTTTGCTACATATGGAGGCAACCTCGGACCAAATTTGATTTAACATCACTCTTGGTTTATCATTTGCCCCCCTGCCCCTAGGTTCTGAACTCTTAGAAGACAGAAACTGAATATGAATCCCAAGTGCCTGATACAGAGGAGGCTTCAGTGGAATAGAATTGTCTTGAGATCAGGGACAGAAAACTGGGAACAGATAATTACTAGTCCAGCTATAATGTGATAACTTTTTTGTACCTGGTGACCCAAGATTGGCAAAGATTACTATATATGAAGTATCTATTATTTTGTACTATATTTTCTTCCTACCTCTTTGCTGCTTTCTTATGATGTCTCTGACTTTTAAATTTTAACATTTCCCAGGGGCCAAGCTTTGGACCTAACCCCTTTTCTGTATACCTCCTCTCTGTTGATGATCTCATCTGGTCTCATGGCTGTCAATATAGTCATATGCTACTCACTTCCAAGTTTACCTCTCTAGCTCAGATCTCTCCCCTGAAATCCAGACTCATTCCCCAGTACCTGCCTGACATCTCTACTTGGATAACTGATTCAGCATCTCAGACTCCATAGGTCTAAAACTAAATTGCTGATCTTATTCCTAAAACCTGCTTCCCCTACTTTTGCCTGACTCAGTAAATAGTAGCTCCATCATTCTTCATGCTTAGGCCGAAAATTGGGGGTTAAACTTGACTCCTTACTTTCTCTCATTTACTGATGGGTTCATCAGTAAATCCAGTTAATTTTGTCCAAATTCTGACGAATTCTACCACCAAGCTATGGTAAGTCTATGTACTTAGATTTTTGCAGTAGCAAAAATTGGTTTCCCTGCTTTTGCCTTTGCCTTTCTCCCCATCTCCCCAATTCTATTCTCAGAACAGCAGCTAGAGTTATCCTTTTAAAATGTAAGTCAAATCATGTCACTCCTCTGCTCAAACCCTTAAGTGGCATCTCATGGCTTCCCTTTTCAGAGTAAAAGTAACCAAAATTGTCTGTAAATCTCTACCTGGTCTAATCCCCTGCTTGCTCCCAAACCTCATCTCCTACCCCTCTCCCCTCACTCTTAGCTTTTTAGCCACACTGGCCACCTTGTTGTTCCTTGAACACACAAAGGCTTTAGGGCCTTCGTACTTGCTGTTTTTCATATTTTCTATAATTCTGGTGCTTCATCATCTTCAAGTTTTTGCTCAAATATCAGTGCCTCAATTCTCAGTGACACCTTCCCTGATCATTCTGTTTAAAATTGCAATACCTTCCTCTGACACTCACACTCCCATTACTACTTTGTTTTCATAGCACTTATTATCATCTAAAATCATATCTGTTTTACTAATGTGTTTGTCTCTCCTCACTAGATAGTAAACTCCATGAGGGATGGGATTTTTGACAGTTTTAGTGTCCACTGTCTCCCCATACCCATATGTATCTGGCCAGGTCATTAAGTCCCCATAATAACCTATGAGAGTATTCCTATTATATAAATGAGACCTGCATGGGTCTGGCTTCAGCCAATTCTGTATGCTGGCCTTCTACACCAAGCCACCCTCTCAGCAGGATTTACTAGAGCCCTTGCTCCTGTCTGAACGCTTTATGACTCCAGATCTTCTCAGTAAAAAAGGCAGTGCTGGGGATCACAGATGTACCTACTCTAATGAGGGGATAGGTCTAAAAAGAGGCCCTGTGAGCCAGCACCTTGTTTCATTTTCAGATTCTGCCATAGGCTGGGGGTAGCCGTATGAAAGAGACCCTTTTGAAAAACTTTGGCGAAGAATTTAGATTTTTTTAATCTTACCAGTACAATGTGCACTGTAGAGGTTCTGGTTGGTATAATTAAGGGACGATTCCATTAGTGAAAGAAAATCTAGTCATTTAACTGTTGATTTATGAGGGTTGGATTTTTTAGTTTTTTTATGTGTGTACAATACTTAGATTCTTGTAATATAAATTACATTTACAAAACTGTCATGGCACTTCATTGTTTCAGAAAATTGGCAGCTAATACGATACATAAAAATGCACGCATTAGTACCCCACAGCATCATTATGTTGACAGTGTGAACAAAGTGATGCCTTAATTGATCATCATTCATTAAAAGCAGTAGAGTCAATAGCTTAGTGAAAGAGTCTGGTATTTCATTACTGCTACTTAATTTTTCTTACAGGGCAAAGTTCTAAAAACATCAGTTCATCTCCAAGTGCTGAGAGTTTGCCTGGGGGAAGAGAATTCACTGGCTCCCCACCTTCATCTGCTACTAAAAAAGATTCCTTTTTTACCAACATCTCTCGTTCTCGCTCACACAGCAAAACCATGGGCAGAAAAGAATCTGTAAGTATTGAAGGGCAGTTCTCTTTTTATCCTTCATTTTCCTCTAGAGTGCTGCACTTTGGAAAGCTGCTTTAGTGACCAGTTTTATAAAGCTCTTAAAACTTTTACAGATTAAAATGAATGATTTCATCAAAAGTATCTTAATTTTATTATTATAATTTAGTAATATTTTAAGGCTATGGTCTATATTACACTCAGGAAAAAAAGTAGCACCAATTTAAAAGAAGTTAAGTTTTTCCCAAATCCTAGTCCTTTTTCCTCTATAAATGCCTTTTTGTCAAAGCCTGTTTTTTCTCTAAAATTTAATGAATGACATTTTACCAAATAAGAGATTATGACACTTGAAACAAAGCAAAGTGTTTTTTTCAGTTTTAAGAATTTCTTGAAAATTAAAAATAATCATTTTGTCAATTGTTTGAAAAAGCTGTATAAACTACATTTGAATTATGGTGTTTTGATAGTTGCTTCTTTCTATACATTTCTCATAAGGACATATCCAAAGCATATCAACTGCTTTCAAAACCTGGTTGTGTCTGAAATTGTTATAAGCCAACTTCACAAGCACTTCACATTTAACCACATTTTATAGCTAGTTTAACCTCTAATATTCTAATATGAAGAACTCATCTGCCTGCTGGAGGATAATGCAAATGTAAAGTTAATACAGAAAAGGATCTAGCTATAGCTGAAATGGTCCTAAATTAGAGAAAAACAAACTTTAAAACCTTTGAGAGATAAAATTTAAGGTGTGTATAATAGATAACATCATGATATCTATCTGTATGACCTTGTATGCCCTTGGGCAAGACACTCTGCTTAATCATTTTTCAACCACCTCCATCTGCAAATTAAACAACATACCTTGCTCTATGAAGGGAAGAATTCACTACATCCTTTCTTGGGGCCCCTTTCAGTGTGTAGGAACTGTGATTCTGTAGTTTATAAAAGAGTGAAATGGACTTTCATATAAAGATGGCACCTTTAACGTAAGTATTTAGCTCCACTCTTCCCTAAAACTCCACTGTGAGGACAATAGTGTAAAGGTAAATCCTTAAAGAATAAGAAAACAGGAGAGAAGACAATAGCAACAAAATTTAGGTACTTGGAAAATAGATGGCTCGTGGTAACTAAGCAGCCAAAGAAAGCTAAACCCTAAGTCAGCAGTAAGTAAAAACCAAGACACATCTTGACTTAGATTGTAAAATTCTCTAGAAGCTCAGGAACTGGCAATGAGGATGAAGGTATAATTGAAGACTTGAGAACTGGTCAGTAGTTTCTTCAAGAAAAATTAGATTCCCTTCGCCACTCTAGCAGAAGACTGGAAGTTTAATTCTCTGAAAAGTGTAAAGTATAACAGAATGTCTCCGGACCGAGAGAAGTCAGGCACTTTCCAGTATGGGACTACCCTACTGGAAAAGGGGTGATGAATATATTTAAATAGTAAATTTGAGACCCTTCAGGAGTCCCCCACTTGCTTCCCATCCCCCACTTGCTTCCCAGAGTACCAGTATGTATAACCCTCCAGGCAGGAGATTGCAAGTTTTGTCTAGGCGAAAGACACACACACACACACACACACACACACACACACACACACACACACACACACACACACACACACACACACACACACACACACACACACACACACACACACACACACACACACACACACACACACACACACACACACACACACACACACACACACACACACACACACACACACACACACACACACACACACACACACACACACACACACACACACACACACACACACACACACACACACACACACACACACACACACACACCCCTTAGGGCTTCTCCAAAGAAACAGCCAGTTCACTTTACAGTGGAGCATGCCCCATCCAAACACAAAATTTCCTCTTAGCTTTTTAGTTTACACTATTTTTTTTTTTTTTTTTTTTTTTTTTTTTTTGTCTTTTTCGTGACCAGCACTCAGCCAGTGAGCGCACTGGTCATTCCTATATGGGATCCGAACCCGTGGCGGGAGAGTCGCCGCGCTCCCAGCGCAGCACTCTACCAAGTGCGCCACGGGCTCGGCCCTAGTTTACACTATTTTGTATGAACAAGACAGCCAAGGATCACCAGACACTTGAAAAGAGCATTTGGTAATGAAAGACAAGTGAAAACAAATACAAAAAAGCTGCTGGAAGGACAGTCATTAACCCCAAGGAAAAACAAAGTATATGTAGGAAAAGAACAGTTACAATAAACCTTATAACTGAGCTCTGACTAGAATTTACTTAGACATTATAATGTAAGCCTACTGACTGTTAATCTAATGAAAATCATGCTATAACTATCGAGAAGATGAGGGGTGTGAACTGTGTGTGTGCATGGGGAGAGGAGGCAGCAGGCATGGTGGGCAGTAGAGCTCATCTTCATCTTCCATAGTGGGAAATCAGTAGGTAATACTCTCTAGAAAAATCAAGAAGTAGCAATATAAGCTAGAGATTTACAGGTGGAAAACAAAACTCCCCAAAATTGGTGAAAGAATTGAAAGTGGTTGCTTTGGGGGAGCAGGAAATAGAGGGTGGGGTTGTGGGAACTGTTTTTCATAACAAGCCTTGTAGAACCATTTGACTCTTCAAGTGTTTCATATATGTTAGACTAAAAATAATAACTAAGAATTACAACAAAAATGCATATGTATCAGCATAGTAAATTAGAAGAAGAGATGTCTGCCTATATAAAGAGCATGTCTATGAAGAACCAGAATAAGGGAATAACAAATGAGAAAGGCATATGGAGACATGTTTCATTTGCATTCTATTATATTTTAGTGGCATATGGATTAGTCTACAACACCAATTAATTATTTCTCTTGATACTGATACTGTAACTTAAAACTGAGAATTTGAGCAAAAATAGAAATAGTGTAAGTCTAACTCCCTACATAGACCTGCTGTGAACCCAGAGACAGAATGCAAGTTATCATTCAGAATTTAATATATTTCCTAGTGTGGGAAGGAAATAGACAGAAATTTTCAAGAGAAAGTTCATGGTTTTCCAAGTAATCATTTTATCTTACTATTTTATGAAATAATGTGTTGCATCAGTGCATTTACCAGTTCTCCCCCATTCTGGGTACTTAATAGAATTGCACCTCCTGTCCACTGTGATCTGTCAGTCACATGACTAGTTCTGTCCAGTGAGTTGCGAGTGGAAATGATATATATGTATTGCCACTGCAAGACCATTCAAAGGTCTGTTTTCCAAACTCTGGCACAATGAGCAGAGCCTACCTGCCAACCCATGATAGTATGAGTGAGAAATAAGCTTTGATTGATTTAAGCTTCTGAGATTAATGGTTATCACAGCTTAACAGTGCAGAGTTGGAAAATGCTGAGGTCTATACCTAAAAATCATTTCCCCATGGGGGCCACCAGCTGCTACCAGAGTGGTCTCAGTGGCACCAGAGCTTGTGACTGGGTACCTACCATCCCTGGGCCCACTTTTCTTTCATTTCTAGCCCAATGTGGTGCGATACAGGATATTTCATGTCCTCAGAAAAGTTCAAGGTAGTTTTTCATTAAAGTTATCATCATCAGTTTCTCACACAAACAAGTGGCCAGAAATTGAAGCAGACATCACTTGCTTTGGGTCCCCTGTGCCTTAAACTATTTATCGATACCTTTCAGATTTCACTACCTAGTTGATCTTTTATAGTGGTCCAAGGGTCAAGAAATTGTTGATGTCAGTTAGCAAAAGACTAAAATCATAGTGGAAAACGGGCATAAAACCAAAAATAATCTAGTAGTAGCTGTCAGCCTAAGTGTCCTGAAATCTGCTTGTAATGGTGTTTTGAGAATGATTTCCAAAATCAGTATAGATGCAACATATCCAGGACAAGCACCATCTACTCTGTTGTAGAATTTCCTCTTAGTAGTGCCTTTTGATGCATCATATACAGCCTTTCTGTAATCCACAGGCTATCTTTTTTAGATGAAGAGGTATAACATTTACTACTGTTAATGCCCCTGATTTGGCCATAGAATAAAAGGGTAAAATTCAGCTAAGTCTTTAAAAAGGTAACAAATGAAGGTTTGTGCCAGATGTTTGTAAAAGACATCATTATACTTCTTCACTGAAACGTGAACAAACTAGTAGAAAGTGTTAAAAATTGACCTCACTTTATTATCGGTAATACTTTGTCTTGAGGACTGGCATTTATTTATGAAGTAAATTTTCTCTCTGCCTTGTTTCTGAAAAGAGCCTTTAGGGCTCATCTTATGCAAACCTAGGTTTTAATTAAGCCCTGGGGTTTTTTGTTATTTTTTTTCTTTGCCTCTCTGGAAGGTAAAATTGAAAATTTTGTTGTTTTTTATGTTTTATGCTTTATTTTACATGATAGTATAAATGACATCCAACACTTAGTTTTCTAGAAATCTATTTTAGTCGGTCATTCATCTGGTTGTTAAATGAATTTTTACTTGTTTTAGCACTGTTAGTCATGTTCTGTGATGGTTGCCAAATCATTTTCTAAGAATATCTTTTCTAAGGTTAGAGAACAGGGAAAATGCTGAATTAAAAAAAAACTCAAAACTTGATTTGTCTATGTGAATAAGTTCTAATATTTAAGCACATCAGCCAATTAGAAGTATTTTTTCTAATTCCTGATAAACTGCAAGATATTTTGCTGTGCTTTGTGATATTTATATACCAATCTCCAAGGATCTAAAAGTATCCATGGTTCAGAGTCCTCTCTAGACCACAGGAAATCAAAAAATGTCTGATCTGGAAATCCCTGAATAAAACGGGATGCATGATACCTATCACCTGAGGGCTCACAGCACTACTTGGGGGTGCTCATCCTGTGTATTTATGACCCCCACGTGCACTCACCATAGCCCTTTAGTAGTTTGAAAATATACTATGGTCATACTAATACAATCTATTTTTGTAATATTTGTTGATTTATTCTTTATTATGACAAAAAGTAATACAAAAATAATAAAAGTAAAAAATAACAAAAAGTAATTGACAGGTGGATGAAAACAAATTTGAAACAGACTGTTAGTTACTTCTGGAAGTATAGACAACTTGAACATTGCCTAATCCTTTTCAGGCTATGTTCTAGAAACTGGAATTTAAGACATTATATCTGTATATGGAATATAAGGGAACAGTTGCAATGAGGGTGCTTACAGAGGAATTGGGGGAGGGGGAAAAGTTAAGTAGTTAAACTATCTCATCAACATTAAAAGCATTATATGATTAAATGCCAGAGGAGCAGTAAAAACAGACAATATGGATTCAGAAGACAGACCAACATGGACTGTGTTGATCTAAACAAGTTTCCTGTGAGAGGTAGGCTTGGACCAGAACCGTGGACATATTTCTTCTTCCAGTAAATACAGCCATTGTTTTATGAAAATCCAAGAGCTTCCTAGGACAGGTAGCAGTGATGGATTTTGAATAGCAGCCAAAAATATCTGCTGTAGGAGTTCTCTGCTCCTTCATATCCCCTGGCAGAATGTAAAATAATTGGAATAGTATCAAGTTGCTTTAGGTAAAAATGAGAGATTTTATTATTAGGAGGATAATAGATTAATAAGAGGTTTCCTCAAATGAGGAGACTTGTTTATTATTTCAGATAACAAGAGCTCTGAAATAGGCAGGTCTAGGGTTAGATAATTCAGATGGTCAGGGACGTCACCATCTTTCCACTCTGCCATACTCAGTGTTGGCTTTGTCCTCAACCTGCTGCCATCATGTACTCAAAAGGGCTGCTACACAGCCAGGCAGATCAAGATCTCTGTCTCTCTCTGTCTCTCTGTCTCTCTCTCTCTGTCACGCACGTGCACGCACGCGCGCACACGCACACACGCAAACACCCCCCACACACACACACACACCCTTCTAGAAAAGTCTATCTGGGAGTTTCCCAGCAGGTTTTTCTTCTTATCTCTTTGGCCAGAATTTAACCATGCCCACTCCTAATCTCTGGTAAGGGGAAAGGTTAAAAGAGGCCCATGACTATGGACAGGCTGTGAGGGGATGTTATGAGGCAGCTGACAATATGATATGTGAATTATCCCCGAAGTCTTAATATCCAGAATGGTTTATCTTATCCTTTCCTGAAATATTTGCATTTGAAAAGAACCAGCTCTGTTGTAATCAATCATGTTTTAGTGGTGGATTTTCAGGCAACTTGACTTAGGTTGGTGGGTGAAAGAGAGAAATTGGGCAGAGGGACCTTCCTAGGAGACCAGAATTTTCCTATTTATCAGATTTTCTTTTTAATCAATATTGTATACTTCCTAGGAGCACATATTATGTGGAAAGTATTGATTGTAATGGATTTGTTTATGGTTTTCTGGATGGAATTGAAAGCTGACATCTAGAGTTCATCTAATTACAGGATTTTTCAATTCATAAGTATATATTTGTAATGTTTCAATGTTTAAGCAATAATGTTAATGATAACTGGATTAAAATACAGTCCCATCTAAAATACATTCCCATTTAATGTAGTTTATTAAAAGAAATAGATATAAATATATTTTACTGAAAGAAGTAGATATAAAATGAATTTAGGAACCAGCAGATTTTTTTTTTTTATCTTCTTTTAAGTCTCATGGTAGGAATCTTAATCTAAAGCTAAATTAACTCAGATATTTGAAACGTGACATTTAGTTAGTCATTCAATGTTATATGAAGCTTGTTCATAATCTGTCTGCCAATAAATCAGCTCCAGGTCAGGGAGGAGAGACCATTTATCTTTGTGGAAGAGATCCTTCCATCTCCATCTTTTCTCCTCACCCGATTCATGTAATTCCATTGCAAAGAAAGATGAACATCAAAGGGAGCGTCATAAAAAGCTCTGTTTTCAACAGTTTATAGCATGACATTTTAATTTAGCTTTTGTAAATAGGTTTTACAGCCAACTATTTAACATCCTTATGCTTCAATAAATTTATTTTAAACCAAAAAATCTGAGGAGCCTATGAAAGTAGAACCTCAGGAAATGGAGTGCTACACCTTGACTGCGATGCCCTTTGTAGGACGGTGAAGATGGTGCCTGCTGGGGCAAATGAGACATTCGCCCACTTCACGCTGGACCGCCTTCTTCCACCATTCTTCTTTATCTCCATCATTCCCATAGCATGCGGAGATGCCAGATTGTGCCCATGCTGAACCCTGCCTGGGAGGCATAGACAGTAGTTTGGGGAGAACTCAAGTGAAGCAATTAGAAATATTTACAGTCCCTAGCCAGAAATTCCTGTGGGATTGAATCATGCTAAATTAAATGTATCACTGATAGCATTTGCTTCTTCCAATGACCTTTCTTGGAACTTGACATTTATTTATTCTTTTAATGCCACATTGCCTTGGGGACAGTTATTTGTTCCCTAAAGTGCGCATGTGCGTGGCAAGGAAGGAAATGAGGGCTTTGAATTGTCCTGTGCAGATGGAGGTCAGCCAAGGCCAAAGGCCAGATGGTGGAGGCTGTAAGATTGTCCTTCTCTTTCCCCATGATTGGCATCACCACCCTCTCCTACACAGCATCTTCCTGCTTTTATTTTATTTTAACATTTACTTGTACATTTTTGTGGGGTGCAGTGTGTTGTTTCAACACATGCATATACCACACAATGATTCAGTTAGGGTAGATGGCACAGTTTTGTACTCATTAGTCCACCACTCCTCCCCCTCACCATCCACCCCTCCTGACCTCTGATAACTATTATTCTACTCTCTACTTCTATGAGAACCACTTTTTTTTTTTTAGATTCCACATATGAGTGATATCATGCGGTATTTGTCTTTCTGTGCCTGACTTACTGCACTTAACATCATGGTTTCCAGTTCCATCCATGTTGCTGCAAATGATAGAATATCATTTCTTTTTATAGCTGAATGGTATTCCCTTGTGTATGTATATATACCACAGTTTTTTAATCCATTCATCCATTGATGGGCACCCCTGACCACCATTAGTAATCCATTCATTATGGCATGGTCCTACAATCTAATCACCTCTTCAAGGCCCCTAGCATCTCATCATTTATTCTTTGAAATGCCTATGTTAAGTTTTCAGGAAGTTGTATGTTTAGTCCACTGGGCTTTCATTCCTTTGCTGCTGTCAGAAGAATTCGAGGCCTATTAAACAAAGGGGGAGTCTGTGTCAGGCAGGCTGTCTTCACCTTGCCCCTGAAACGTTAAGGCTTAAGAACACCTTTTTCATTGTTCCTCATGGCTAAAGCTGCTGTGCCCAAGGAGTCCTTTGGAGGCTTGGGCACCTTTACCAAAGCTTCCTCTCTTTCTCTCAGCTCTGCCACTTCCCCTCACAAGATGCCCCTGTGTCGGGAATGCATACACCCAGAAGCATTGCAGGTGGTGAGCACCAGGAATCTCACACCTGACGCGTGGGGGCAAGGGGCAGGCGGGAGCTCAGACCTAGCCTGTGCTGGGTTCACTATGCAGCGTACTCTGGCCTGGAGGCTACATTTGCCTGGGGCGGGGGCACTTTTCTCTGCACCAGGGTAATTCCCACTACCTGAGTCCTGTACCAAAAGAGGGTGACTTTTAGAAGCAAGTTTTAGGTCAGTGGAGAGGGACCTGCAACTGGTGAAAAATTTCAGGGCTTTCAATTTTGTGGAGGCGATAAAATAAAAAGTGTGGACGGTGCAAGGAAAACATGCTAGCATCAACGTGAAGAACTAGTAAGACGGAAAAAAATTCATTTGACCAGAAGAATAATACCAAGCATAGTCATTGACAGAGAGTTCCCCATTCGTGCCTTGTTTATCCTCTTAATAAGCATGTCTATCATTACAAATGCATCTGATTAACTTTGTTATAAGTTGTATTTGATTAGATAAGTGGACTTGGCTCACATAAGCTTGACCTTGATGCCGGGTGTCTGTCTGCTTGTGAAATACAGCTGGTCACAAGCAGTTTTCAAAAATATCTGAAAAAACAGCCAAGATCCTTCTCAGCCCTGACATGACAACGTGGCTGAAAGATTTAAAAAGCCTTGAATAAATAGATCACCAGAAGACAATATAATCAGATTCCCAAACTTCCTTTTTATTTAGGATGATAACAGTTTCCCTCAGAATTGTTACCAGGTATAGTACAGAATTTGTCTACAGGTCTATCTGTAGCCTTATCATTTCCCGTCAAAATGTCATTTTCCAAAGTTACTTTGGTTAGTAGATAGACACTTGAACAGCAGCAACTCGAATTATGTTTATAATAAGCCAAGAACAAATTGGCTTTGTATTAAATCCTAGAAAGCGATGGGCTATATTTGAAAAGAATAAAGAAAAATGTTTCCACTTGAAAAGCAGCTGTGAAGGGAAGCTTCTTCCCCACCCTGCCCGCCCCCATCATCTGTGCGTAGACTGAGAACGAGACTGTGATTCCTGGCTTTGTGGTTGTGTAGCCCAATTTTTTTTTCACCTTTGATATGCTTGTAGTTCTGTTTTAAAGTGTCCTATCTTTCTTATTTTACCTCTTTAATGAACCTCTTGGAGGTGTCCTGGTCTTATTAAATAAACCAAATCCAGTCGTGCCTTGTCCCTGCAACAGAAAAAGTCTTTCAGACCAGGTTGTCTAGGATCCCCTCCAGGTAATCACTCTGGCCTCTTGATCATCATCTTTTTATTCCTGGAGGCCTTCCCCAAGGTAGGACCGTTTGCAGCATTTACCTGAATCCTTCTGTGTCTCCCTTCAGATATCTCAAGGGTTTCATTAGCAAGTAAGGAACCTGCAGATTATATCGTTGACCTGCCCCTGCCCCACATACAAATATACACCCACTACCACACAGTCCAAAAATTGAAGGAGGCCTCGTATACCAAATAATGCCCCAATCAGTTTAGAGTAAACAGTGAAAAATGCTGCCAAATTGCTTAACTTCAGGATGTTCTCAGCCTGGATTCTTGGCAATCTTTTGGATTTGAAGCATATTTGTGTACTCCACATGCAGCTCCTATTCATTCATCATGATGTAAAGATACATACTCCATAAAATATCAAGAACAGTACTTTTGAAAATGAAATAGAGGAAAATAAGAATGAAATGAGCATAATACCACTATGTGATGATGTTAACATTTATGGAAATGTTAAATTCAACTCTAGACAACAGTCAAACTTTAATATCATTCAGCTAGACGTTGATTAAACTATTAATATCTATCTACTGCCCAGGATAAGTGAGGTGTAGATTTTTTTTTCTCAATGTCTATAATCAAAGTCACCCACACTCATGCTCTATTATGACCAAACTTTTTTTGACAGCTTTGATAAAGGTCTTCAGAATTAGGTTTGAAGGTTGGGCAAGCACATGATCTTTTTCTCAAATAAATGAGCAGGCCTAATTCTTTTGCCAGAAATTGAGATTTAAATATCTAAGATGGACTAACTAAAGAACGTCTAAATGCCGGACCTTGCATTTCACTCCAAAGAGGCTGTCCTTATTTAGGATGCTTTCAGCTGCATATAACAGAAATTCTGACTCAAACTGATTCTTATAACAAAGGAAGTAATTAGCTCAAATAAATCCAAAGGACTTCTCATTTCTGGCCACACATTAGAATCACCCGGCGAGTTTTGAAATCAATACTGGTAATTGGAAGAACTGAATCAGTACCTCTGAGGGGGAGCCTGGGCTTTGGTAATTGTTAAAAGCTCCCCAGGGTATTCAGATGTGCAGTCAGTGTTTCATACCACTGATTTAGAAGTTCATCGATGTCTTCAAGAACCCAGGTTCTTGCCAGCTCTTTGCCCTGTTTTGCCCAGAACATGCCCTTCCCCAAGTTGTAAGCAAAACAGTTGTAACAGTTCTAGACACCATATCCATTTACCAACATACAGAGGAGAAAGACATACCATGTGTTCCTGGGACATTCTTGTAAGTTAGGGTTGCCAAATAAAATACAAGATGCCCAATTAAATTTAAATTTCAGATAAAGAATAATTTTTTAGTAAGTCTCAAATATCTCCTGGGACATAGTTATTCTAAAAAATTATCCATTATTTATCTGAAGTTCAAATTTAAATGTATGTCCTGTTTTCATTCCTTAACATGGCAACCCTATCTTAAGAACAAAGACTTTTTCAAGAACCACCCACCTACACTTCCCTTTATGTCTTGTTGACCAAATTTCCTAGACCCATGACTAGCAAAGGTAATGGGATTACCCTTAAATGCATCAGGCCCAGCCCCCGCCCCACAGCTGTAGATTGGGTTTGGTTCACCTTGAGAGGAGGCTCCCGGCTGCAGGGCCCTCTAGGGAAGGAAGACACAGAGCACCAGCCCTACGCTTACAGAGAGTCAGTTCAGGCAGCATTTACGTGCAGTTAACGCTGAGTGCTGCCATGATGTCTAGACTAAAGCTTTTCTGCAAACATTTACTTTTGTGGAAAAAAATATAATTGTCATGAATGTATTCATCTTCACATGAACAGTCATCTTCAGAACAGTCAGTTCTAAGGTGGGTTATGTTCTCAAAAATCACTGTGATATGCACAGTCATGCATTAAAGACCACAGCACTTGTGGGGAAAATGGGAGTGGGGCACAACACTCACAAAACTTCATAAGTGACGCATGAGACAAGAAAGAAACTTAATGAAAGTGGTAGCGTGGTGATTAAGAATAAGTGATTAAGAAAATATAAACTGTAAAGCTACATGACTACACCAGTTGTCGGGTTGAGACAATAGCTATGCTAATTGTATGGCTAGGGCAATTCCTAATTAAAGCCAAAATGTTTCATTATTTTAGTTACTCTAAGTTTTCCATTTGTATTGTCCAGGCTAGGGGTTAGGGCCCACAGACCCTTCAAACCCATTGTACAGACTCCTCACACACAGGTCCACGCTAGGTAATTGGGAAAGATCCTGGGAGCCATTTGCAAATGACATGAGCTCAGTCCTCAGCAATAGCAGAAGCAGCAGCGGTGGTGGCCTCTTGGGGCACCCCGGGGGCCCTGGCAGCAACAGCTTGCAGCAACAGCCTCCAGCAGCAGTAGCAGCCTTCCCGTGGCACCCCCTGGGGCATCCCAGGGGCCGGGGGCGCCCTATGGATCAGATCCACTCATCCTTTATACTCAAGTCCATAACCCAGGACACCTGGGTGCACATGTGCAATTACATTAGACAATAACCAAGGAGCACCTGGGTGCATGTGCATGTTTATATTAAATGCTCGGCAAGATTCTGAACATCTGAGGCGCCCTGACCATTTTCCTATATTTTCCCAACAAAATACTACAAAATACTACAACATGGCACCTTACCTTGAGAAAGACCTGAAGCTTGGTTGGGGAAATAGACAACGGGAAGATTCCAGCTGCGAAGTGGTGGAAGCAGAGTTATCTGGAATCTGATGGATTCAGGTTGTGACGCACTGAATTGAAGTAGCTGGCAGGTATCTGCAGTGTGTGTGTAGGTAGTTTGTGTATTCCTGTTTTCCTACATATAGCTGGGTTTAGCTAAATGCAGTTTTCTGCATTCACGTAGTGTTTCTTAAGGATGAAATTGTGCATAAGCAAACGTGAAGTTCAAGTTATGCTCAGTTATTCCCTAATCCATCGATCTCATTGGAACACATTCACATTTTTAAAACAAGCATTATAACAGAAGTGACTCTACACTGAGTTTGACATACAGCTTCTGTATTTGGCGAGTTGGAGGAATGAGAATATAGAAAGATTATACCATGTATAATGTTTTTTGTTCTCAGTTCAGTAACTGGGTCCCATGTTAATTAGAAATTTGAGTAAATTTATTAATGGTCAAATACATCCAAAGTATTTCACAGCACCCACTTGCTCACTGTGTATGTCTGTGTCACAGTGTCTCACTTCCATTGGAATTCTGCAGGGGCCCTTTCTCCCTAGGACAAATTCCTCAATTTTGAGGCATGGCTCGTAGGGCCTTTGACGATCTCACCCTGTGCAGCCTCATCAGCAATCCTCCCTCCAGCTCTTCCCCGGCCCCTTGGGAATGAACAGCTATTTCAGGTTCCTCAAACCAAGTGTGCTGTCTCACGCCTCTGTGCTGTTTTCCTCCACCATCTCTCCTGACCAAATGATTCACTTAACCACGAAACTCACAGAATTCCAGTCTCACTCAGCCCTGACACCTTGTGTCGCATGGAGCGAGCCTTCCCTGCTACCTTCTAGAAGCTTTTGGCACTTGCAGTCGGTAGCCGGGGTCTTAGTTAAGCTGCAGATTCTAGAAGCCCTCCCCGAACCTAGAGAAGCAGTGTCTTGAGAGGGTGGGTGTCCTCCATGATCTGCAAGTGCATCAGAGCACTGCTTGTGTTCACTTACAGGGCTCTTGCAGGCACTTGTCTCTATCACTGTATCCTCTGTGCCAGATACTGTGTTTGGCACTTGGTAAAAATTTAGGAATAAATGAATACTGTTAAGGGTTTTGTGCGTTGTGCAAATACTCAGATGTATTAGGCCTCACTTTGGCGTCCTCGAGGACCTAAAAAGTCACCTCATTTCTCAGTGGCATTTATCAGCCACTTATAAAAGCTAACAGGAATTGTTGGTATTTAGTGAGAAATGGGGTTTTTGTAAATCATTTTAAGGAATGAATTATCAAAAATGTGATAGGCATAAGAATAAACTAGGTAATTTAGAAAATGATTTCCTTCTCAGTTTTTTTTTCTTCTCGTAACTCTCAGAATTCGTAGTGTTTATGTTAAAAAAGAGAACTATCAAAGCTGTTCCAACGCGTGGTTTCCTTTACCAATTGTACTTAAAGGATTTCTTAAACCATGCTTGATCCTCAGCTTGGATTTGCTGCAGGGTGCAGTTTTTGTTTGTCTCTAATTGGGACATTATGGGGGTCAGTTAGCCCAGAGAATGATAGTTCAAGTGTCTGCATTTCATCCTCACATGGGTCAATTAACTTTGCCATAAGAAAAACAACCTTGGCCAAGGCCCTTCTATCTGGGTCAGCCATTGTGCAGACGCCTACTTTTGGTGCCAGGAACAGCAAGGGAGAGCATGCAGATGGTTCTGCCCAGCCAGCAGCTCTATGAGAAACCCAGCTGGAGGCCCTGGTGCTGGCCGGGTGGTTGCGTCAGTTGGTCTGATCACATGTAAATGGAGGGGGGAAAACCCTCTGTTAAACAGAGTAACATCTGTGCTAATTGGCTTGGTGGAGGAGAGAGCTGTATGGGTTTACAAAAGATTGGTCAGATTGCCTAATTATAAAAATACAGCATGGAGATGACAGCCTAAAAATCCAAAAGATGGGGACATTTCTCCGCAAATGCCATTTAATTAGACTCCCATACACTGGCCCTTCTTAGAAGAGACTTTTTTCCCATTTAAAATGTTTAAAAGACAGGCAATCACTTTAACAACTGTGCTTAACACTTTTATACCTTTTGAATTTCTGTAGTGCTAAGTAGTTACTAAGACATACCATATGCATGTAATTATTTATTTAAAAGAGCAGTTTTAGGACTTTTGCAAATAATAAGGTTTGTAATTATGCCAGAGAAGTTTTATTCTTCCTCTGATTACACCTATGTGAAGTTGGTCAGAATTCAAGATTTTATTTTAATTTCCAGTATATTTATCCAGGATTGTAAGCTTATTCAGGTTACTTTAGAATTTGCAGCACATGATTCTGTTTTCTGGCACCATTCTTGTCATTTCTCTTTATTCTATTTATTGTTGTTTTGTAAGCAACTTCTAGAAAGGCAAAGTCAGATTAGAATAGCTCACAATGTCGAAATGGTAGTAGGCATAAAAGCATGTTTCTAAAAGCTAAAAGTTCTTAATAAATATTACTGTGATTTTTATAAAAATATCTTCAGAAAATCACAGATGATTTAAATACTATGAATTATGGAAGTGTTCTGTCATTTTCTTTTCATTGCATTCATGTTTGAAAAGCATCTTTTACTCTCTGATGCTTACACACAGCCTCTGTTTATAAAAGTTATAGAAGAGAGCATGCATAATCCAGCAAAATTAGTTTATATTTCATTTGTGTGTTTTAACAAGAAATTTTTAATTGCTTGTGTTTATAGTAGAATAAATTGATACCTAATGGTCTAAGAATTAGCCTAAAATGGAATAATGGAGCCACTCTGTACAGAGCTCACCAGGGAGGCTGGAAAGCTATCTTGGAAGCTTGTCACCCTGCTTCTCGCCTCTCTGCATCCTACTCCATGTTGAGAAGAGGTCTTTTGGACTATTACCAACTATGCATCTAGCCGTGCAGCCATCTGTTAAAACTGCCTTAAAGCAGGGAGATAGTGGAGTATTTCACAACCTTCCCCAGAAGATTGGAAACTGTATTCAGAAGTAAATTAGAAGGGCATGAAATGGGTCACCTAAATCCTTGCCATTCAAATTGTGGTTTATGTACCAGCTACACAGCACCCCCTGGGCCCTTCTTAGAAATGCAGAATCTCAGGCCCACCCCAAACCTAACTAAATTAGAATGCATTTTAACAAGATCCCCAGGTGACTTTTGTGTGTATTAAAGATTGGTCTAAGTAAGATTAGTTGAATACCAATCAGAAATGAGATTTTCTACATATAAAGCAAGCTGCAAATATTTCCTTGTGTGAACATGTTCTCCTTGTAGGTGATGGCTAAGTTCTGATGGTTATAGAATGCTTTCCATGTATGTCCTCTGTTCCAAATATTTTGCATGTATTAGCTTTTTTTAATCTTCAAGGGATGCTATAAGGTTGCTGCTATAATTACCTCCCATTTTACAGATGAGAGAACTGAGTCATAAGGAGGCTGCGGTTAGCTTCGTCTACAAAAAAAAGTTACTAGTCATGACTAGGCAATGGGAAATTTCTGCCTTATCACGAAGAGCCAAAGAATAGAAATGGAGTAAGAAACAAAGATCTTTGTTTACTTCCTCAATAAAAATTATGAGAGACAGCTGAATAAGAAAACAGATATTTCTTTCTCTTAATTTTGTGAGTGTTACATGTTATATTTTTAAAATATTTATAATCCATTTCCCATATGTCCCAACCACAGTGAGCACTGAATTAATGAGCACTGATCTGAATTAATTATTTTAACCTGCCAACACCTGACTTACTAGAGGATGGGAGGGGAGATAAGAAGAGGTTCGTTAATGGATACAAAATCATACCTAGATAGGAAAAATCACAAAGAAATGATATAGTTTTTCAATGATGAAATATGCTAACTACCCTGATTTGATCATCACACATTGTATACATTTATTGAAATATAGCTCTGTATCCCATAAATATGTACACTCAATATGGGTTAATAAATAAACATAAAACAACAACAACAAAAGATTTGGAACTCTTCTACATGTAAACCAAGGAAGAGAATGTGGAGTTGGTAAGTAATTAGTCAACTCCAAGTTGCAGTATGGTAGCTAAAATGTTTTGCATGGAAAAATAAAGGTATTTCCATATACTTCACCTTCTGGCCCTTCTCTACAGCTCTTGGGCTGCTGCAGAGGAGGTGTTGAGACAGTCTCTGAACATTAGGGCAGCTGAAGCAGCACAGTCAGAGAGGGGCTGAGCTGAGAAAGGCCTGACTTAGACTCGCCTAGCCTCCCCAGTTTGGAGGCAGGCAGTTTTTAACTTTAAAATTAGAAGGAGGCAATGTTCTTTAATGTAGTGGTTTTTATTCAGCTTGCTAGAGGAAAGTGAAAAGTCATGTAAAATCCTGCTGAGTTTGTATTTCAGTGACTTTTCTGTAAGCTAGAATATGCAGGAAAGAGCATCCCCGTTACAGCAGGATGTGAGGTGGAAGAAAAGGTCTCAGTGATTGTTAGGAAAACCCATCTCTCAGGACAACTCCAGTGTCCCCTAGTAGTTTACCACTTCAGTGGTGAGACACTGCAGTGCTTCAGTGGCTGAGATATAAGGAACTGCTGGTGTGAGTTCTGCTGCTAGCCAGCTACCTAGCCATATTAAACTTTATTTTTAAAAATAAGAGGTTGAAGTAAATGATCTCTAAAGGCAATTCCAGCTCTGAAATGATATGATGTGATAGTATAAATTCGACACCTTGAGCTTTGGATTTCAGTTTCTAAAGGCCATTTCTGTTCATATTTAACATGATTGTTTACATCCTGTCTGAAAATGGGAACTTTTTTTTTACTGGGGAATTTTTACTTTAGGTGTCTTTAAGATTCACATTCTCTATAGTCATCCCATAAAGAACAACATCCATTGATGTTCCCACTTTAATAGTGTAGGCGGAAGCCATTTATCGTAAAAGTACTATCCAGATCTTACACGCTGGACAAGATATTGTAATTATTTACCCTTTTTTTTTTTTTTTACAAATTATTTTATTTAAGCTTTTCCTACTATTTAGTGTTGTTTAGAGTACAAATTTGTTTAGAGTTTGATTTGGAATCAGGTTTGGTCACTTAAAAATATTAACATCTCTTTTTTCTCCTTGGTAATCACCTTTTACTTTTTCTCCCCTGTTATGTTGCTTGCATAATAATTTGACTATCTTATTTTCAAAATATGATCCAAGTTTATTGTAGAAAATCCAGAAAAATAAGCAAAAAGAAGGGAAAAAGTTACCTATAATCCCACAGTTTGAAGTATAAACAATATAGGGCCAGCCCGTGGCTCACTCGGGAGAATGTGGTGCTGATAACACCAAGGCCCCGGGTTCAGATCCCATATAGGGATGACCAGTTAGCTAACTGGGTGAGCATGGTACCGACAACACCAAGTCAAGAGTTAAGATCCCCTTACTGGTCATCTTTTTTAAAAAAAAATGAAGTATAAACAATATAAACTCTTTGGTGAATATCTTTCCATTATTTTTTTCTATGCATTTTTTTTTTTCAAAGTCAGAGGTATCTTTACCCACTACTTTGTAACCTCTTTTCTCAATTAGTAAATGATATGTTATTGGTAAATGTTCTCCTACAAGAATATTTTTAAAAATTGCGTGCTATGTTCCACAAGTTACCTAAGTCACCTAGCACTAAACATTTAGGATTTGTGTGGAGGGTGTGTGTTCATATGTGTGCGTGTTGCCACTAAATGTGTGGTGAATATCCTGGGAGTTGTGTTTTTGCATGCATTCATAACTCCCTGGAATAACTTTCTAGGATTACATTCTATAGGCAAAATTAACATTTATTGAGTTATTTAATATGTACCAAGTACTGTGCAAAATATTTTATCTGGGAAATCTCATCCAATTCAATCCTTCTACAATCATATGACATAGAAACGATAATAATCACCATTTTATGGACAGGAAACTGAGGCTGAAAGAGCTCTGCTATCTGGTCAAGTTCACAGACAAGGTAAATGTCAGGCAGGCCTAGTACATACTGATTCTAGGGATTGTGATTCATATTCCCACTTGTTCTCCAGCACGGCTGTACTGCTTTACATACCCATACCACTTATTTTTATACTCTTCAAACGTCGTCTTTGTGCTCCTCTTCCGCTTTGTCTGGTGGTGTCTTCCTCTGCTGATACCATATGCTTCTGGCTTGGATTTCATTCGCACCATGTGTGTGTGTTTTGCCCTTGTGTATACCACAGCTTCCTCAGAACATCCATGGCCTTCCCACTTTTTCTCCTCGAGACTTTCCGTTTCCTTCACTTCCCACTTCTTGTTCACCCATCTGCTCAAGAAAGACTGGTGTCTTTCCTGTCTTCTGGTTGCTATATTTAGCCTGTTCCTTGCCTGCAGTCAGTGTCACTTCCCTTGTCTGCTTCTCTTGTGATCTAAGGACACCCACTTAACAAGCTAAGCAGAACTCCACCCCAGTGCCTTTCTTGCCCCACTTTCCCCTCAGGTTTGGATTTGTCTGTGTAATCATCTGTGAGCATGGTGTGTGTTAGGAGCAGTGGCCACAGCAGTCTGCATGTGAAACCCCAACCCTGAAACATAATTATCTGAAATAAAAATTAATAGGGATGAATGGGAAGGGAAGGGAAGCCTTCCTGCCAAACCTCAGCTCCTTTATTCCCCGTGCTCTGGCTCAATGACTGGTTCTTTGCCCAGATACCACACTTTCCTGTCTCCACTCCTTTGTTTACTGGGTCCCTGCCTCCAAAAACATCCTTCTCTGTCATTTCTTCTGAGCCAAGTCCTCCTCCTCCTTCAAGATCTCTCAAAAATACTACCTCTTCCAGAAAACCTGCTTTTATTTCCACATCCACAAATTGGAAGTCATCTTCCCTTGCCAGAATTGTGAAAGGGTCTTGGATTTATGTACAGGTCTTATCTTCCTCTAAACTTTTAGAGGTCAGAGTCCATGTCTCATTCATTACTGTATTTCTCACAAGGCCTAACATGCAAACGAATATATTTGTTGAATAAATTAATAAGAGAATAAATAATAAACTACAAAAGCTTATCCTAGTTTTAACCAAGAAATGATAGACACTGATGTATTTCATAAAATTGATATATAAAATCCATATATTATAAATTTAAACAGCTGAGATGTGTAATATTTGAGTGAAAGGCTAATGACACATCAACTGTTTGGGGGGGAATGGTGGTAGAAACACCATTCTTTTTAAAAAGCAAATTCAGAAACCCATTTCTTCAGATTATTCAGTCAAAACAAAAATCATTCAGCAAACAACAAAGCAGAACACAGCCAATCATACCTGAATGTTTTTGAAGGAAAAAATTTTGTAAGCATTTGGGATTAGGACTGAACATTATAATTGGTGAATCTGTGTTAAAAGAAACTGAGTTATGGGGTTATTCATTTCTCATATAGGGAAGGGATGGGAGTAGTGGACCAAGGACTCGGGTTCTCAAATAGCTGTCTAAACCTGAGCATACACTGCCAGACAGTGTGCCTCACAGAGGAGTAGACCCAGTTGCACGTAGGAGACAATGAAAGACACTTCCTTATAGGTTTGTTGTGAGCATTAAAGTATGAATATATGCACAACTCAGTGTCTGGCATATTCCCTATGAAAGGGTTAGATGCTAGCTACTTTTCTTTTCTGATAGAGTGGCCCTGTTGCTCTGGTCCTACCAAGCACGGTGTTGCCACACACTGTAGAGTGCATGGGGCCCAACTGCAGGATTCTCTGTCAGTGTCTTGCCTTGCTCATTATTTTACTAGCTGGAACTTGAGACAGCAGTGGGTTCTTAAGCCCTAATTAATCTTTCTAGACTAAGCCACATAAAGGTTTTAAAACCAGAAGCCAGTGTTTTCCAACAGTGAATCATAAACCTTTGTACTTAAAATCCATTTTATTGTTTTAAACGGACTGTAAAAATTTTTAAAAATAAAATATAAAAAATTACCTTTATTTAAGTACCTGTTCTGCCAGACACTGTGCCGTCCAGATGTTCTGATTTCGTTCTCTCACCAATCCTGCCAGGTGGGGGTGAGCGGACCAAAAAATTAAGAAAATTGTCCAAGATTATACAGCTAGTAAGTGGTAAAAATGAGATTTGCAGCTAGGTGTATTTACTTCAGAACTCCATCATGCCCCACTCCCTCCTGCAATGGAAGGCAAAACATATATGCAAAAGTAAATACTTTTTTCAGTATCTTATTTACACATAAACATTACACTAACTGGTTGCTTTCATAAAACCTCAAGGTAATTTGCCAGGCATTTGTTTTGGATTACAGAGGGCCAGTTTATTGAAAACAAATGACTAAAGCTGTCAATGTTTAGAGCGTTGTTAGCTGGGGGGAGAGTGGAGCATGAGAAGCTATGATAGAAATGTAAAGTCAGTTCCCACAATTTTAGAAGCTTGATTCTTGGTTTTTCTTTTATCTGTAATTAATGTAATATAGTGAGGAATACATGACAAGCCACCCTTTTGCCTCCAAGTGATTCCATTTCTATTTATAAAGTTCGATGATAGTTGAAGGGTTTAGGAATGTTTTAAGATTAGGCAAACTCTAAAGGAATAATACACTGGATTTCAGACTTCCAAGTGGAAGAGATTCAAAGCCCTTCAACCTTCAGCCAGAGTAAGTAGTCCTCCTTTATCTCATATATCGGGCTCTTGTATAAGCTTTCCTTTGAAAAAAAAGGCTTAAACAAATGAAAGTTGCCTTTTTCTACAGTTGAGACAAACACATTCTATTTGTATGGAGGTATACTTGCATTTTAGGTTTACAAGACGCTCTTCAGTTGCTGCCACCAGAGTCCTAAGCAAAATTGCAAACTTGGACAATTGTTTTCATATCTCCATACATTCACCTAGCAAGTGCCCTGCCTGGGCCGCCTTGATCTCAGGGCTTCCCCATGCAGTGTATAATTGAGAGGGCTTCGCTGTCATCACAGTCTTTACTACAACGATGTTCCTGTTAGAGCAGTAAAGGGTTTTGAGGAAGAGGCCCTCTTTGAGCTACATGCTTCTCTCCAGCTGTCCAACACCTCATGCCAAGAGGCTGGGCCCATCTTCTCTAAGTGTGGCTTCTGAAGTTCTTCTCTACCAGTTTGCTTTCATTTCTAAAAGGAAAGCAAAGTTAATAAAATAAATCCACTTCGGTAGGAATGACTGCAGGCTGTTAAAGCTTTCAAGGGCTTTTGTATTTTAAAAGAAGCGGTTGCTAATCCAAATTAAACTAATGTGTATAATAAATAGAGAAGATGTGTCTAAGCCTGGAAGCATTGCATTCCTACTGCCCTTTGTTCACTCTGGACTGTCAGCACCCCAGCTGGTAGCCACATGCAAGGGGAAACACAGGCCACAGCTGGGCCCTCTTCTTTTAAAAGACTGCCAAACCCTGGCTGCTGTATCGTTCTAGACTCATCCAGTTGGGTTTGTGTCTGTAACAAACTGAAAAGTTGACTTGTTCAGCAGAGGAGACAGGAGGCCAGGGTCAGGGTTCCCAGAGCAATGTATTTTCGTGTACTCTAGCTCATACTCTACTAATTTATCTGTCTTATTCTAACTACCAGTTTGTAAGCTCTTTGGGAGCAAAGTTTCTGACTTTTCCATTCTTCAGAGAGTGCTGAATTTAGGCCCAGAGTGGGTAGAGGATGACTTAAGGTCACATGACTTGTTAATGGCAGGACCAGGAGTAGAACTTAAGTTCCCTCATGCCATATGCCAATTTAGTGTTCTTTCCATTCTATTTCAGTTATCTATTGCTGGATAACAAACCATTCCAAAATTTAGTACCTTGAAACGACAATGCTATTGTTTCTCATAGGTCTGTGGGTCTAGAATTAGGACAGGGCTTGGTTAGGCTGTTGTTCTGTTCCACATGGTATTGACTGGGTCACTCACTTGGATGGCTTCATAGTAGCTATCTTCAAGTTGGCAGTGTCTTAAACTAGCCCAAAATTGGTATAGTTAGACTTCTGGTGTATTCTCTGGATCAAGGAAAGTAACAAGGCCCGTCCAGATTCAAGGGGAGGGGAAATACATGTTACCTCTTAATGAGTGGAGCAGCATGCACACTCAGGGAGGGAGGGAATTGATGGTGGCCATCTGGAGACTAACCACAACCATAGTTAACCAACAGATGTCGCCTTCTGTCTCTAATTCCCACCATTTCCTGTTAGATCAGGGAAATTCAAGCCTCTGTGGAAACGAAGGAGAAAAAGGAGTAGACAGACACCCTGAAACACCCCATCCTTTTCCACCTTAATGCCCAGCTGAAGAGTGAGGCACCACCTACGCACAGTCCCCTGTAGTCATCCTTTGGCTGAGCTTCATCTGATGGCATTTTGTCCTTATTTGATTATTGGAGGAGAGTCGTCTGCACTTTGTAGGACATGTAAAGAACATGGTCAATGCTTGTGTAATCCTGCGGTAGACATTTCACAATAATTTGTTTTAGAGCTACCGCTATGTCTGTTTTCTGAGTCAAGCCTTTCAGTGTGCATTCCTAAGGGCTGGTTCTTCTAGCAGCAGTCACAAACAGTACTTTTCAGGGCCGCGTATGTGTAGTGTTAAATTAGACTACACCTACAAGTAACCTTTTCAATTATTAATTTCCACGTACAAGTCAAATTATATTTATTCCCTGAGAAAAAGAATATCTCAATATGCATTTCTTCCCGTCCTTTTAATGACACAGAGGACTATTATGTGAAAGGACAAGCATCTGAAACTAGAAAGTCAATTTTCTAGCCTGTTCCAGTTCTGGTAACATCCTTTCTTTGTATTCTAGCTAACTTGGTTTAAAATATCCTAAATGAAGATGATTCTCTTTCTCTGAGAAAAACTCCCATAATCTTTTTAATTTCCTAGGGAAAGTATTTACATGTATTATTTTTTCCTTATGTAACAATTAGATTGTCTTTTACCACTTAGATAATTGTTCAACCCAGCCTACTTTTCCTAGAAACAAATAAGTAAAATGCTCTTGTGTCAGGAAAGGAAATGTAAGAGCAGCTAGTTATGGGTTGTCGGTGTGAAACTTTTCCAAGTGCTTTGGGAAATCTCACATTTTAAGAGGTTAACGTTGTCTAGAAAATGATGGGATTTCTCTTATATAAATGGAAATTTTTGGTTTCCCAAATGCATGTGAGAAAAAATGTAGTGTTTTTATACCAGCTGCCTAGGAAGTATGGTCCACCAAAATCCAATTTACCCTCCTAATTTGTGTTGTTCAATATTTATTGAAAATAATTTTATGTATTTTTTTTAATACAAGGTGGTATGTGTAAACTTTTACACATGGCACAAAGCTAGAATTCAGGTGGGAAAAGTCCAAGTTTTTAAAATCTCTATTTTACCCTTTTTCTCTTTTGTTGTTGGAGGCAGTGGTGGGTTTGTTTTTGATTATTTTCTGTTCCATGTATGTTTAAAAAGAGATTGTTCCTTTTTAAAAATAGTAAATATTTAGAGTACTTTAGGGATTTTATCTGAATTTTTTAGATTTCTATATCTTCATCGCCTTCATTTTAGGAAGAAGAACTGGAAGCCCAAATTTCCTTCCTTCAAGGACAATTGAATGACCTGGATGCCATGTGTAAATACTGTGCAAAGGTGATGGACACTCATCTTGGTGAGTGAGCTGCTTTGGCCCTGGGAATCATGACAGCCACAGCCATTACTGTGTGCTAGGTCCTGTGTTGTGTTCTTTATATGAATTATCTCATTTAATCCTTACAGCAGCCCTAGAGTAAGAGTAATGTTACTATCCACATTATACAGATGAGGAAACTGAAGCACAAAGAGATTAAGAAAATGTCCTAAGATTATATCACTAGTAAGTGGAGTGGAAATTGAAAATCAAGCAATCTGACTATAGTTTTCAACTCCTCACTGCTACACTACTGTTTTTAAAATGTCTATCTACCTCGAACCAAAATGAAATGTTGAGCTTTGAGATCAAATAATCAGCACTGTACTACTGTGCCAATCTGTCCATAATCAATAATGTGATTGTTTTGATAATGCTTTCTTTATTTTTTTAACCACCTACCTGAAATATGTGATCTTTTCTTCTGGCTGTGCTTATATTCTAAGAAGTGTCCTAGTTTGAAATTCAGTTTACAAGTGAGTCATACATATATCATATTAGAAAGTCTTCAGGCACTACTCTACATTTGTGAAGGTCTTATAATTTGGTACTAGGTCTCTGCTGGATCATAATGTACCGCTTCAGTAGTTCCAAGCTTTTGTCATGCATACTGTTACTATTTTTCAGCCCACTTATGGACATCCCTTCTTTCCCCATTCTCCAGTGTCTAGCATCTGTAGTTTGGGAACAAATTAGGAAAATATGAAATACTCTTAATGGAAATGGCCAGTGTGCCACTCTGTGAGTATGGAGAATGGCAATACTAGGTATTGCAAGAAATCAGGATGCATCCCACCTATGAGGAGAAACCAAAGAGAATCCACCAAGGTTCCTTCCCATTGGCCCATCTCTGGGACTCTCACTGGAGGTCAGCTCTACCTTCAGACCCCATCAAGCAAGCTCCAAGCCTGTTTGTTCACGAGTCCATTACAAGTGACCAAAATGACTGTTATTAGGGTGTAGCCTAAACAATCCTGACCTCAAGCAACTAGTAAGTGTTCTCTCAAGGATTTGGAAAGATGCTCATCTAAATGGCTGGCTGCCTGCCAGTATCTTGTTAGGCAGCTGGCGGGGACCTGTTCTGCTCTCAGCCTTATGTCTACTCTCTCAACCACTCCTTCAGGGAAAGCGCTCAAGAGGAGGAAACAGTAAGGGAAACCCTGGTAGATGATCAACAGGGTAGTATTTTGCATTATAGCAAGAAATGTAATCTCTGTCATATCTGGTCATAGCCCCTTCTAAACTGTTTACATGCTGCTTAATGATCATTTTTTAAAAATCCGTATAGAATTACATTTATATGAATCTAATATTATCACATTTTAAAATGCATCAAAAAGAAGTAATAAAGAAATAATTTATATATAAATAATTAACATGTATATGACTAATTTTGGTTAATTATTTAAATATAATTTTAATTGTAAAATGTGTGTGTATATCTTTTGCTTTTCTAATTACTTGATTTTGGTTTTGACCAAAGTAGGAGAGAGTGAAGAAGTGATTGGGAAAAAGATTTACTGGAATTCTAGAAAATCCCGTTAGGAAATTTTCAAATCATTTGGTACACACAGCAGCTTTTAAAGCAGCTTTACTTAAGACTCAGAATTTTCAAACAGCTTTTACTCTGATTTTGGTCTTTGAGTCAGTACTACAAGAATATTTTCTCATTGCATGGGAGGGGGAAACACTTTAAAATGGAAAGAAAAGCCCATACCAGCTGTAAATTTTCAGCTAACCACAAAACTAGATTTCTGTTTGTATGTATGTTTCACTTCCAGCCAGAATCCCTTCACATAGCTGTCAACTTCTTTTCTCCATATAAATAGCATGACTGTATTTTTAAAATAGGGTTGAGGGATACTACAAAGAATTCCTGGCCCCAAGGCCACAGGAATTACTGTTCATCTGCATAACATGACCGTGATTTATTAAAGGATACTCCCATGTTTTAGGCAGTTTTGATTATAAGCAAAGATTTGAAGAAAACACAAAGATTAATTAAGGTGAAGTTCTTAATTTACTTTTTGACTTATTATGTTTCCTAAAAAATTATTTTAATCCTGTAGTATTTTTTCATATGATGTTTTTCATTTCTGATTATTAAAATAGAAGAAAATTTGAACAGCTGAAAAATCCACTAGAAGGGGATCAAATATAGTGCAAGGGTACTTTTAAAAGTTCATGGAAAGATTTGTATTATCTTTCAAAATTCCACGAACTTTTTGAAGTACCTTCGTATAGTATGCAATCTTTATAAAGACTAAAATACTTTTT
Organism: Cynocephalus volans; assembly: GCF_027409185.1. Taxonomy (NCBI): domain Eukaryota; kingdom Metazoa; phylum Chordata; class Mammalia; order Dermoptera; family Cynocephalidae; genus Cynocephalus; species Cynocephalus volans. The sequence continues at coordinate 30,240,132 of NC_084470.1, read as the reverse complement.
TATTTACTAACATAAGGAGATATTTATGATAGATTGTTTGATATGAAAATAACCTTTAATAGTGGTTGCCTAGATGAAAGGAAGGTAATAGAGGGACTGTTTCTGAGGGACCTAATATTCAACGGAATATGCACAACATTCACTGAAAATCTGTGGATGGCTTAAGTACATGTAACTAGCTCCCAGGTGTCAATCTGTATACCCAGCAGACAAGAGTCAGGTGTAAGAGAGGTGGAATGAGGACAGAGGGAGAGACCACCTCATGTGGCATCAGAGGAACCTAGAGTTGAATCCAGGCTCTGTCACTTAGCTCAGCCTGCTTATGAATATGTCCTCATATATGAAATAGAGATAAAAACATCTATCTAGCCAGTTTGTTGCCAAAATATATTTTTAAACCCTAGCACAGGGCATGATCCAAGGTGTATATTCAACATAAGTTATCTCCTCTTTCCGCTTAACTCTAAACTGTCTCTTCTCAGGGAAGAACCTGAGAGACTCATCAAGCCCATGGCCATAGAGCTGAGTAGTGACTTGTCCAGGGCCCCACAACTAGTTAAAGAGCTGAGACCAGCACCACGTTTCCCAACAGCCAGCTGAATATTCCTTTATCAAATAATGCAAAAAGATGCTGGAATTTTGGATATGCTGGTTGTAAGATGAGGTGTGTGAGCACTTTGAGCAAGAATAGCTTTATCAGAACTTTCTGATGCATTGGTACTTCATGATATGAGGATTGCTGGGCCTCTATTACACACTGGGCCGTAGGCTACCAAAGTGTCTGCGCAAACTGTCTCAGAAACTTATTCTAGTTGTTTCTCTGGATCCTTTCCTAGTGTTAATTATTTTCACTAAGTTCCATTTTTATCAAGAGAATTCCTTGTCACCCTGTGTTTTCATCAGACATGCAATAAATATCTTAAAATTTCATGGACTATTCAAGCCTGTTTTTATAACTGATAGCAGAACAAATATAGAGAAAAGCCTCTCAGTTAAAAATTATATAATGGCATTTGTTCAAATGGCCCTTTAATTATAGAGATAATAAAATTTACAGGTTAACAGTATTTCCTCATGGTTCTGGGATCCAATACTGAAAGGGTATTTATTTTTTCAAAACTCTACCAAAATTCTAATTTTATTACCTCCATATAATTCAACTGTTTGAATTCAAAGATTCAGAGACAGGAATTGAAAATACATGTTTTATTAAACCTAAAGTTTTCCTGTCAACTTCAGAAGACTTTTTATATATGTTCATTTTTCTGTTGCTACAGTTACTCCCCTTCTTGTCCTGACAGTTGAGTTGAAAGTCATTGACAGTATTAACCTCTGTAGCAGAGCTCAGGCTATTTTTAGATTTGCCGTACTTCACACATAATTGCATGTGGGTGAGCTACCTATACTTGTCTGATCAGTGAGCAGCTGGGCCAAGCTGCCAGCTGTTTACAGGGAGTACATGAGCTGCTCACCCTGCTGGGCTCGAATGCCCACACCCACCCACTCTGATCTGAGGTGTTTCCATTCATCTGTTTGGTATTTAGACACTTTGGTTTCCAGCAGCTTGCCTTTTCTTTGCTGGTTCATATGTATAATGGGAGGGTTAAATGCAGTGAATTAGGGGAAATTAGATTTCCCATGCTCTTATTTTATTTTATTTTTTTTTTGTCTTTTTGTGACCGGCCGTACCGCGCTCAGCCAGTGAGCGCACCGGCCATCCTTACATAGGATCCGAACCCACGGCGGGAGCACTGCTGCGCTCCCAGCGCCGCACTCTCCCGAGTGCGCCCCGGGGTCGGCCCCCCATGCTCTTTTTGAGAGGACTGTAGCTCAAAGGATCCTAGAATATTAAAGATGTAAAAGCCCTAGGAGCCATCTCAGCTGTTCTTTATTTCACAGATGAGGGAAATCAAGGCCCAGGAAGGATGAATGGCACAGCTAGCTAGCAATAAGAGTCCAAACCTGAATACGGTCCTTGGGTTCTCTTACACTGATGCTTGTGCTGAGGCCGCATTTGAATCAGCAGTTGCATTTCAGACATTATGCTATTATTCCACACATCGTTACTGATTTTGCACTTGTCATAATATTTATACAAGAATTAGCTAAAAGAAGAGGCCAGTTTTGAAAATTGGTTTATTTGCCTCTGTAAGAACTTTATAAATCTGATTTTCTGATGTTTATAAAAACAACTTTCAATGGATGTTTTTGGAAATGTTCAATAAGGCAATTAACTAATGACATTTGAAAATGTGAAAAGGAAAATGTGATCACCAGGCAGCTTTCTCTCTGTCAATTACACTGTGATAAAAGCTTTTCATAACTATTTTAAGAATTTTAAATAATGTGTTCAATTATGGGTAGCAGAGTCCTGTATAGAACGAAAAGATACACTTCACCTGAGGATCTTGTTAAAGATGCAGATTGGGATTCAGTAGATCTGATGTGGGGCCCAAAGCTGTACATTTCTAATAGGCTCCCTAGTGATCTGATGTTATTTGGAAAATTATTTGGGCATAATTCAGTTAATGTACTCATAACCCTATTAATATAACCCCATACTTGACGCATGTGTGCACCTTAACTGTAGGCAGAGAGCTTACCTCCTCCCCTGGCATTCTAATGTAGCCTGCAGTCCTTGGAAATTCAGTTCTTTTTCAGCCTCTCCAAACTTGTTCTATTCCAGTCTTTTTGCCCTGGTTTCATTATCAGAAGACTTGAAACAATCAGTTTCTTCCTTGTACCAACCCTACCCTATTTTTTAAAAAACTTAGCAAACTACATACTATCTTATCCCACCCCAGGCCAAGATGCCACTGTGATTGCATGGCCCCAGTAAGCCTCCCCATCTTTCATCATTTTGTTTTCCATTTTCTGGTTCTCTCCCACTTTCCCACATGCTTTCCATAGGAGGGACCCAAGTTGAATATCATTAACTCTTTTTAAAAAATATATAATATCCAAATCCTTTATCTTCATGGAACTTACTCTGAGTTCAAAGTGTGCCAGCATTTGAGTCTCTCTCTCTCTCTCTCTCTCTCTCTCTCTCTCTCTCTCTCTCCTCTCTCTCCTCTCTCTCTCTCTCTCTCTCTCTCTCTCTTCTGGAAGTGGATATTGCAAGCTGTATTGAGGAGTGACCCCAGAGGCCCACAGTGGTTGCCTTGGCAGCAGCACTCCTACAGTGAGTAGCATTCCCACTGGGGCAATCCTCACTGAGCCTCCAGCCTTTTCAATGTCTTCATACTTCTCACTCAGTAAGGAAGAGACTTCTCTGGTAGGTGGTAATCTTGTTGGATTTAATACATAAATAAAAGTTTGGTCAGTTCTATTATAGTCATATTTGGCAGCTTTGCTGTGGGACTTTCTCCCAAGAGCCTGCTGTAAGAAAGCCAAAATATACAAACTTACCAGCCTTCCCAGACTGAAAGAGGCAGTTTCCTTCATGGCAAGTCAATCATGGTAGAGCTTTTATTACAGTGGCAAGATTAAGCCTATCTATTTTTCATATATGATAGCAACTGCCATTAGCTGAGCATTTCCTATGTGCCAGATTCAGTGGCAGGTACTGCACAAGCAATATTTTTAATCTCCCACTAACTCTGCAAGTTGAAAGGGGTTTTCCGTAGTGTGCAGCAGAGGAAGTTTTGACTCAGAGCACTTACATGCTTGGCTGGAGGCTACACAGCTGGGAGACAGCACAACTAGGCAGGATTCAGTCCCAGCTCTTGTCAGACCCCACAGCCTGTTCTCATCCTTTCGTACTGCTTCTCCATGTCCTCCAATCCCACCTCTCTCCATCTAATGATCCAAGAGCCAAAAGACTTGTCCACCCCATCTCTGTGGAAGCAGGCTTGCAGCCAGTCGCTTGATAGCTCAAGGACTTTGTGGCCACCACAGCTTCTTGTGCTGAGCACAAGGGCACACAAGTAGCAGAAGGTGAGGTCCAAGATAAGAAGGGGTCCCAGCTACAGAATGGCACTTTATTTTCATTAGATCCTTGTGTCAGTAAAACCTTCATGGCCTGAAATTCATAAAACATATGTCCATCTTCAAGCCAGTTCAAAGGGTCTTATTTGACTAAATGAGGTAAGTTTAGGATAGTCTTAGCCAAATCACTGTCCTATCTCATGACTCCCAAATGAGGACATGATGGCAAAACCCCAGATTATTTCATATTAGTGAGGTATTAGATATGTTTCTGCTTTTATTTGTAGAAGTATATATTCTGGCAAAGGCATCTAACCATTACTGGAGCTTAGAGACCTTTCAAGTTTAAAATATATACAAAAAGTCTCTTTTCTAGCTGACCTTGTGGAGGCAGCCATATCCTGAATTTGATAGATTGTGAGGAGTCATGCTTTCATGACACTCTCTGGCCGCAGGGCAATAAATCCTAGGATAATAATATGCCAAACAGTTGACTGTTTCATCAGCGAAGATTCAGAATTCTGTGCCAAGCACTCTCACTCACTTGTGGGAACTATTGATTGCCCTGAGGACTTCTCTTTAGTGTAATACACATATTTGCCTAGTCTTACCCTTGGATTTTCCTAAGTAATGTTCCTCTCTCAGTACTGAGTTTAGGGTCTCTGGCCATTCTTCAGCTGGATACAAAATAAGACCCTTGATTATATTTTCTGTGCAATCTGCTTTTTGCTTTTTAAGAAAATTCTGAGCATGAAGTGCCTGGCTCAGTACTTGGCTCTTAATAGACCATCGATGAATGTTATTTCTCTTCACCTGCCCCTACCACTTCTCAGTCCAGGATCTGGCTAATCATATTAGTGTTCCCTAGTTCTTCATCTGGGAAATGCCTCACCGACATCTGTTCCTCAAGAGATAAAAACTGGCCCTGGCCCTCATGCCAGCATGAAAGCCCTTGCCTCACGTCGCTCACTTAGCCAGTGTTCACTAAGTACCTGCTCTCTGATATAAAAATAGGTGGCGGGCGGCGGGGGGAGACAGGCAATCTGAAATTGAGTTCAATATTTATGGAAGACATAACTAAAACTTCAAAGTAGGGAGAGAGCAGGAAAGAATGTACCTCTTCAGAGATACTTAGGGTGAAACATAGCTTCACATGAAGCAAACCAGGGTCCTCCCCAGAGCACCAGTGATCTCAGAAACATTGGCAGGGAGAGGTGGAGTTCTAAAATGATGGGGACATAGTAAGCAAACAGAGCACTGTATGTGCAGACAGAAGACCTTGAGTCTAGGATCTGTCATGTAGAACTGTGTAGTTTCAGGAAACTTTCAGCCTCTGGGCCTCTTCATTGAATTATAGTTCCAAGAGTGGGAGGTGAGAAAAGCAGGAGAAAGCCCAATCACTGGATGCTACCAGAGTGAAGACTTAATAGGAAGCCAATGCTTGGACATGGTGAGTTTTGAGGTGGACTTTGAAGAAAATGCAGGACATGGTGTTGCAAGAGGGGTGGGAGGGACTTCTACAAGAGAGAATGGTATTTGCAGGGACACACAGACATACACACCATGTATTGGAGGCTGCATAATGAATTTGACACCTATAGTCTTCTCCCAGTCTGCCTTCTCCTAGACAACTGGCACACTCTGTGCACAGAGATCCCTTTGCCAATGTTCAGCCAGTGCCAGTAGACACGAATGACAGTTCTGCCCCCCTCCTTAACTAATGGTCAGCTCTTCAGCCACTGCCACTCTGGGCCTGACTCCCCTAATGCCACCTCTCTATTTTATAACAACTGCATAGGGTCTGTGTATGACTTTGACAGTCCTATGTATGAGGCTGTCAAAGGTCAGGGTAACTAAATTTCTATTAGAGATGAGAAAGCCTCAGAGAGCAGAATCCATTTATCTGGATATTTAAGGTACCAGGGAAGGAAAAAAATAGTAATTACAAGTCGGAATGTTAGACATAGAAAGCTTTGATCATCTCATCGAATCCACACAGCCACCCTCTGAGATAGTGAAGGAAGTGCTTTTTACAAGGGTATAGGGAAAGTACAGCCAAGAGGGCAGGTCTGAGATATCTGCAGTTATGCACCTGGGCCCCAGCCCGGAGCCAAGGGCGGATAGTTCCCAGAAATAGACAAGTCAGTTAAAGTTTCAAGAGTGCCCCTCAGCTGTTTCAAGGACTCCCACTTGACCGAAGTTCACCCCTGGCTTGATTTAAACTAACCAATTAAACTTGCTTCTCGCTTCTGTACCCGCGCTTTTTGCTATAAAAAGGACCCAGGAGCTCTACTCGGCGCGCCAGTCTTTCGAAAGACTGAGTCGCCCGGGTACCTGTGTGTTCAATAAACCTCTTGTTTTTGCATCCGAAGCCGTGGTCTCGCTGTTCCTTGGGAGGGTCTCCCTGAACTGACTGACTACCCACTGCGGGAGTCTTTCATTTGGGGGCTCGTCCGGGATCGGAGACCCCCACCCAGGGACCACCGACCCACCAACGGGAGGTAAGCTGGCCAGCAGTCGTTCTGTGTCTCGTTTCTGTGTCTCGTTTCTGTGTCTCGTTTCTGTGTCTCGTCTCTGTGTCTGACTCAGTGATTTCGACTGTCCCTCAGGGTGCGCACATTTTGGTTTCGGGTTTGTTCCGGGTTGATGTGTGAGTAGCGAACAGACGTGTTCGGGGGCTCACCACCCGGCAATCCTGGGAGACGTCCCAGGATCAGGGGAGGACCAGGGACGCCTGGTGGACCCCTTGGCAGAGGATTATTGTGTTTTGGTCTCACCGCGTCTCGGGAGGCGCGCTCTGCCATCGGACTCTTTCTTCTATTTCTACGGCACTCGGTCTCGTCGCCGTTTCTGGTTTCTTTTTGTCTTAGTTGTGATAGGTCTTTGCGTCGTCGTTCCCCTATTGGAAATTTTCGAGATGGGGCAAGGTGCCCTTACGCCTCTCTCCCTTACTCTAGATCATTGGAAAGATGTCAAAACCAGGGCTCACAATCTGTCCGTGGAGATCAAAAAAGGAAAATGGCGGACTTTCTGTTCGTCTGAGTGGCCCACATTCGGCGTAGGTTGGCCGCCAGAGGGAACCTTTGATCTTACTGTCATTTTTGCAGTTAAAAAGATTGTTTTTCAGGAGACCGGAGGACACCCGGACCAGGTTGCCTATGTCGTGGTATGGCAAGACCTCGCCCAGAATCCCCCTCCCTGGGTGCCACCCTCCAGCAAAGTCGCTGTTGTTTCGGGATCAGAAAATACTCAAAGGCCACCTACAAGGAAGCCTTCCGCCCCTCCCCAACCCCCCGTCCTCCCGACACCAGATGACCTATTTTCTCTCTCTGAAACCCCACCTTACCCGGCGGCTCCGCTGCCCCCTCTGGCCCCTCAACCAAACAGATCGGCACCAGGACGAGCACCCAGTGACCCCAACCCTGAAGGACCGGCTGCAGGGACTAGGAGCCGCCAACCTCGCAGTCCGAAAGGCGACTCGGGTCCTGACTCCACCGTAGCTTTGCCCCTCCGAGCCATAGGGCCCCCAGCCGAGCCAAGTGGCTTGGTCCCTTTGCAGTATTGGCCTTTTTCCTCAGCAGATCTTTATAATTGGAAATCTAACCATCCTTCTTTTTCTGAAAATCCAGCAGGACTCACGGGACTCCTTGAGTCTCTTATGTTTTCTCATCAGCCCACTTGGGACGATTGCCAACAGCTCCTACAGATTCTTTTCACCACTGAGGAGCGAGAAAGGATTCTCCTAGAGGCCCGCAAAAATGTCCTTGGGGACAACGGGGCCCCCACTCAACTCGAGAACCTCATTAATGACGCCTTTCCCCTCAACCGACCTCAGTGGGATTACAACACAGCTGCAGGTAGGGAGCGTCTCCTGGTCTACCGCCGGACTCTAGTGGCAGGTCTCAAAGGGGCAGCCCGGCGCCCCACCAATTTGGCTAAGGTAAGAGAGGTCTTGCAGGGACCGGTAGAACCCCCCTCGGTTTTCTTGGAACGCCTGATGGAGGCATATAGGAGATACACTCCGTTTGACCCCTCTTCTGAGGGACAGCAGGCGGCAGTTGCCATGGCTTTTATCGGCCAGTCAGCCCCAGATATCAAGAAAAAGTTACAAAGACTAGAGGGGCTCCAAGACTTTTCCTTACAAGATTTAGTGAGAGAGGCAGAAAAGGTGTACCACAAGAGAGAGACAGAAGAGGAAAAACAAGAAAGAGAAAAAAGAGAGACAGAAGAGAGAGAGAGACGGCGCGATAGGCGCCAAGAAAAAAAGAAAAAAAAAAAAAAAAAAAAAAAAAAAAAAAAACTTGACTAGGATTTTGGCCGCAGTGGTAGGTGAAAGAGGGTCTAGAGATAGGCAGACAGGGAACCTGAGCAACCGGGCAAAGAAAACACCTAGGGATGGAAGACCCCCTCTAGACAAAGACCAATGCGCGTACTGTAAAGAGAAGGGTCACTGGGCAAGAGAATGTCCCCGGAAAAAGAATATCAGAGAAGCCAAGGTTCTATCCCTAGATGACTAGGGGAGTCGGGGTTCGGACCCCCTCCCCGAACCTAGGGTAACACTGACTGTGGAGGGGACCCCCATCGAGTTTCTGGTCGATACCGGGGCTGAACATTCGGTACTGACCCAACCCATGGGGAAGGTAGGGTCCAGGCGGACAGTCGTAGTAGGAGCGACCGGCAGCAAAGTCTACCCCTGGACCACACAGAGACTTTTAAGGGTCGGACATAAGCAAGTGACCCATTCCTTTTTGGTCATACCTGAGTGCCCTACTCCTCTGTTGGGCCGGGACATCCTGACCAAACTAAAAGCTCAAATCCAGTTTTCTACAGAGGGCCCACAAGTAACATGGGGAGATCACTCTACCATGTGCCTGGTCCTAAACCTAGAAGAAGAATACCGGCTACATGAAAAGCCAGTTCCCTCCTCTATCGACCCGTCCTGGCTCCAGCTTTTTCCCACTGTATGGGCAGAAAGGGCAGGCATGGGGCTAGCCAATCAAGTCCCACCAGTGGTAGTAGAGCTGAAATCGGGTGCCTCACCGGTGGCCGTCCGACAGTATCCAATGACTAAAGAAGCCCGGGAAGGCATCAGACCCCACATCCAAAGGTTCTTAGACCTAGGGGTCTTAGTGCCCTGCCAGTCGCCCTGGAACACCCCTCTGCTACCAGTAAAAAAGCCAGGGACTGGCCACACAACTGGGGATAAATTGGAAGTTACATTGTGCGTATAGGCCCCAGAGCTCAGGTCAAGTAGAGAGAATGAATAGAACCATCAAAGAGACCTTAACTAAATTGGCCTTAGAGACCGGTGGAAAAGACTGGGTGGCCCTCCTTCCCTTAGCGCTGTTCAGAGCCAGGAATACCCCTGGCCAGTACGGTCTAACTCCCTATGAAATCCTCTACGGGGGACCCCCCCCATACTTGAGATGGGAGAAACACTGGGTCCCGATGATAATTTTCTCCCTGTCTTATTTACCCATTTAAAGGCTCTAGAAGTTGTGAAGACCCAGATTTGGGACCAGATCAAAGAGGCATATCAGCCCGGTACCATAGCTGTCCCCCACCCGTTCCAGGTCGGAGACCGAGTGCTGGTCAGACGCCATCGACCCAGCAACCTTGAGCCTCGGTGGAAAGGCCCGTATCTGGTATTGCTGACCACCCCGACCGCAGTAAAAGTTGATGGCATCGCTGCCTGGGTCCATGCTTCCCATCTCAAGCCTGCACCACCCCCGGCACCAAACGAGACCTGGGAGCTGGAAAGGACTGATCATCCTCTTAAGCTGCGTATTCGGCGGCGGAAAAATGAGTCCACCGGGTAAGAACCCTCACCGGCCTGTGACCCTCACCTGGAAGGTACTGTCCCAAACTGGAGACGTTGTCTGGGTCAAACAGGCTGCCCAGCCTCCTTGGACTTGGTGGCCCGATCTTAAACCTGATGTATGTGCCCTGGCGGCGGGTATTGAAACCTGGGATATCCCGGGATCCAGTGTATCGGCCTCCAAGGCCCAGATCAGACCCCCTGACTCAGACTATACAAAAGCTTATAATCAGATCACCTGGGGGGTCCCAGGGTGCAGCTATCCCCGAGCTAGAAACAGGCTTGCCGCTTCCCCCTTCTACGTGTGCCCCCGGGATGGCCGGACCCTTTCAGAAGCTAGAAGGTGCGGAGGGCTGGAATCCCTATATTGCAAAGAATGGGGTTGTGAAACCACGGGGACAGTCTACTGGGGACCTAGTTCCTCATGGGACCTCATAACTGTAGAACGTAACGGTAGCAGTAAAAGCTGTGACAACTCCGGCTGGTGTAACCCCCTTAAAATAAAATTCACAGAGAAAGGAAAAAATTCCAGAGATTGGGCACCCGGAAGAACCTGGGGGACTAAGGTTCTATTTGACGGGAAACGATCCAGGTGTACTGTTCACCATTCGCCTAGATATCACCAATATGCCAACTGTGGCAGTGGGCCCCGACCCCGTCCTTGCAGAACAGGGACCTCCTAGCAACAAGCTGTTCCCAATGACTAGCAGGCAACCCCCCGCGGCACAAAGGAGCACTGCTACACAGAGCCTCCTATCACCAGGCACTCTACCCCCCACCACGGGTGACAGGCTCTTTGGTCTTGTACAGGGGGCCTTCCTAGCTCTAAATGCCACCAACCCGAACGCCACAGAGCATTGCTGGCTCTGTCTGGCCATAAGCCCCCCCTACTATGAAGGAATAGCCTTTTTGGGAGAGGCCAATTATACCAGCGCCGAGAGTTGCCGTTGGGGGACCCAGGGAAAGCTTACTCTCACAGAGGTCACAGGACAAGGGTTATGTATAGGAACAATACCTTCTACCCATCAACATCTTTGCAACCAGACCCTATCCATCAATTCCTCCGGGGACCATCAGTACCTTCTCCCCTCCAACCATAGCTGGTGGGCTTGCAGCACCGGTCTCACCCCTTGCGTTTCCCTCTCAGTTTTTAATCAGTCTAAGGATTTCTGTGTCCAGGTTCAGCTGATTCCTCGCATCTATTACCATCCTGAAGAAACTTTGTTGCAGGCCTATGACAACCCTCATCCCAGGTTTAAGAGAGAACCTCTCACACTTACCCTAGCTGTCCTACTGGGAATTGTGGCAGGTATAGGTACCGGCTCGGCTGCTCTGATTAAAGGACCTATAGACCTCCAGCGGGGCCTAACCGAGCTCCAGACTGCCATGGACACTGACCTCCGGGCCCTCCAGGATTCAGTCAGCAAGTTAGAGGACTCATTGACTTCTCTATCTGAGGTAGTACTCCAAAATAGGCGAGGCCTTGACTTACTGTTTTTAAGAGAGGGAGGCCTCTGCGCGGCCCTCAGAGAGGAGTGCTGTTTTTATGTAGACCATTCAGGTGTGATACCATGGCCAAACTCAAACAAAGACTAGATAAAAGACAGTTAGAGCGCCAAAAAGATCAAAACTGGTTTGAAGGTTGGTTCAATAGCTCCCCTTGGTTCACTACCCTACTATCAACCATCGCCGGGCCCCTAGTACTCCTTCTTCTGTTGCTCATTCTGGGGCCCTGTGTCATCAACAGGTTAGTCCAATTCATCAATGATAGAATAAGTACAATTAAAGTCCTGGTTCTTAGACAAAAATATCAGACTATAGATAATGAAAATAACTTTTAACTCCGCTCTAAGATTAGAGCGATCCACAAGAGAAATGGGGGAATGAAGGAAGTGCTTTTTACAAGGGTATAGGGAAAGTACAGCCAAGAGGGCAGGTCTGAGATATCTGCAGTTATGCACCTGGGCCCCAGCCCGGAGCCAAGGGCGGATAGTTCCCAGAAATAGACAAGTCAGTTAAAGTTTCAAGAGTGCCCCTCAGCTGTTTCAAGGACTCCCACTTGACCGAAGTTCACCCCTGGCTTGATTTAAACTAACCAATTAAACTTGCTTCTCGCTTCTGTACCCGCGCTTTTTGCTATAAAAAGGACCCAGGAGCTCTACTCGGCGCGCCAGTCTTTCGAAAGACTGAGTCGCCCGGGTACCTGTGTGTTCAATAAACCTCTTGTTTTTGCATCCGAAGCCGTGGTCTCGCTGTTCCTTGGGAGGGTCTCCCTGAACTGACTGACTACCCACTGCGGGAGTCTTTCAATAGGTATTACCCCATCTTACTGACGGGTTTAGTGACACACAGAAGGTCACAGTCCAAGTTTATCAAAACCCAACTTATTTGGTGCCATTGCCAGTGCTCCAAATGGTCTCTGGTATAAATGATCCCACAGTCTCTTTTGCATATGGGTGACTTCCGACAGGTGGAACCAAGGGCACTGCATCCCAAGGCAACTGAGTCAGTGCCAAGATCCCATCCTGTGCTTCTTCATATCTCCCATCCTTCCATCAGTGCCGTTTACTCGTATGTCACTGTTGGAAGGCTCAGGAGGCTGAAGGATCTAATATCTAATTCTAGCCCCACCGCTCTCTGCTTGTGAGACCTTGAATAACAGACCTGGCATTTCTGGGCCTGGCTCCCTTTTCTATAATGGGATGATGGTTCTCATCTAAAACAGTTGTTGGTACCCCAACAGTGAGGTAATGTGGCTGTGTGGAAATGAAAGCTGCCAGGTCCTGCACTTCAGTGGGCCAGGAGCTGTGCTCCGTGCTGTACCTGTGCTGTCCCATTGATTCTTCACAGTCTTCCTAGGAGGAGGGTGCTGTTACCACCCTTCAGGCACAGGAGGTGAATGACTTGCCCAGCTCCCCTCCATTATAGACAGGTGTCAGTGCTGCTTTTAGCCCCTTACTACTACCCCAGTAACATTTATGTTACCTTTCGTACCAGCCATCTGAAACATGTAGATGCAAGTGCTTTTTTATTCCAGCATAGAACAAAATTACGTTTTTAAGAAACTGAAAAAGTAGTCTGAGTGCCATTTCCATTACCATTAGAGTTAGAGATTTATTTTTGTAGCATTGACATTTCATTAAAAATAGTGGAGTCACCATGGGATTGTTATGTGGATGAGATTTTTGTGTGGAATTTCCACAGAAGTGGACAGTTATGTGACATTTTCCCCAACATTTATAATACATAAAACTTAAATATGAGGAGATTATAAAGAGTGTAATCTTCCTTCTACACAGAAGAAAAAAGAAAGAACCTCTATAGCATAATTAATGCTGCCTTTTGTCATGAGGAGAATTGTGTGTTATATTGGAAATTTAAGGCATAAAAAGGCAATCACTATGTTTTTCTATTTTTACGTGCAGATGCAACTTACTTAAAACAGTAGACTTGTTACTAGGAGGTTGTATGTTAGTAGAATGTTCATAAATATTACCTTAAATCAATATACAGTGGAACTGGTTAGGGAAAGGATTTACATGGTCAGTACTCTTTTAGTAAAATGAAAATTGTTGTATTCAAAATATTTAACAGCCTCTGAAGGTGACCTTTTATTTTAATTTGGATTCTATGCCCTGGATTTCTTAAAGTGAGCTTATTAGTCAGCCCACTTGATTAACACAGAGGTTTATTCTTGAAATTAAGTGAACATATCAAGTGTTCATGAGCTTTCAGGGGAGAAGGTCTCGTTTTCATCAGATCTTAAAAGGTGATCTGACCCTGTCCAAAAATGAAGCTGAAAAACTGCTGGGTGGGGATGCAATGCTGATGATTCCAAGGCTCTGGGCTCTGCTCCCTCCCTGGGCCTACCTGCTCTGCACCGCGTCCTGGCCAGCTACACCACACATCAGGCCAGAGACAGCCAAGAACTTGACATTGTGCTCTGCATGCAGGAGAAGATTAGTGGGGCTGCCTTGTCTTTCATTGGAGGCACTGATGATTTCTATCCTGTGTAACAACTAGGCAGTTTGGCTGCTGTACTGGGTCAAATATTGTCTCCCAAAACTTCATGTCCACACGCAATCTATGAATGTGACATTATTTGGAGACAGGGTCGTGTGACAGTGGAGGCAAAGATTAGAGTAATGTATCTATAAGCCAAAGAATACCAACTATTGTTGACAACCACCAGAGGCTAGGAAGAGTCAAGGGAGAATTCTTCCCAAGAACCTTCAGAGGAAGCGTGGCCCCGTCAACACCTTGACTTCAGAAGTCTAGCCTCCACTCCAGAGCCATGAGCAAATAAATTCTGTTGTTTTAAACCACCCAATTCATGATACTTTGTTACAGCAGCCCTAGGAAACTAACACAGCTGCTAATAACATAAACATCCCCTCAAAAAAACAGTGGAGTAAACAAATCAGGAGGTTAATTTTTTTTCAAGCAAAAGCAGCTCAGAGGTAAGCAGTCCAGGCAGGTCCGGTAGCTTCATGATGTGCCCCAGGCTCCTCTCAACCTGCAGCCCTCATCCACATGCTTGCACAGTCAGTTGCAGAGTTCCTGCCAGCACTGCAGGCAGAAAGAGGGGGAAGAGTAAAGGCCTGAAAGGCACATGCTCAGTCAGTCCTTATGAGGACCTTTCCCAGAAGCTCCATCCAGGGCCTTCTCTTACACTTCATTGGTCAGGGTTGTGTTCCATGACCAGCCTTGGCTGCAAGGAAGGGTGTTCACGTTGGTGCTCTGAATAAATCAGGGGTGTGCTGGAGAGGAAGGAATGGTGGGCTGAGTTGGGGTTGTCCACCAGCTGCTCTGCCACCTCTGGAGTCCTAAGAGACAGTGGAGGAGTGAGGATTTAGGCTTGTTGGCTGCTCATGCTCTTATCAAGAGAGAGCACTTGGGGGAGAGTAGCCTTTAGAACATGGAGCACTATTCCCCCTTGGGACTGTAGTGAAAGATGAGGGCATACTTTCTGTTATTCCGTCTTCCCACCCATATCTTTTCCCTTCACCACCACTCCCCTTATTGACCTCCCCCTGCAAGCACCACCACTACCACTCTTGAGTACATGGATTTGCAGGGGTTCCACAACAGAACAGGACATCCAAAAGAGGATGGCCAGGACTTCCTGGTTCACGGGATTTTCAGGCAGGATGGCCAGTGTGATTTTGCAAGATCTCATATAGACACGGATACTTCTGTATTGGGATAATAAATCTATGTACTAAATTCAGATATGCAGAAATCTTGCTGTAAAGTTCCACTCCCACCAATGGCAGCCCAAGAGCTTAAACTTGCCAATTACAGGCAACTCAGCCTCTTATAAGTTAACCATTTCATTTGAGCAATTGTCCACTGTTAGTTTCTCCACTCTGTCTCTTCTCTCCAGTCATGGTGATGGGATGGCTCCCATGTCTCTTTGGTATTTGAGGAAGGGCGTCCTTGCTGGCCTCTAAAAAGACCTCTATTCCTGCACATTTCTGGGTCTCTGTCCCCACTGGAGCCACTGACTAACCATGGGCCTGTAGTCTATGACCCTAAAGGCCTTTGGTCCTTGTGGCTGCTGACCTTGGGCCCCACCATTATTTGGGGGGCAGGAGACAGGCAATCCGGCCAAATCTTTTTGCCTCAGTATATGTTCCACAACAGACTATCAAAGGAACACGCAGGAGGCAAAGATCCAGTTGGGGCAGCGGGAGACTGTACATTTGGTTTCTGCAGATCTCCCCTTCTTGCTGGTCCCTGCTGTGTGGGCATAGCCTCCAGGGGCCAACCTTCTGTCAGTTCCTTGGACCCAAGAAGACCCTGTGCTTCCTCCAGATGTCCTGGTGCTCCTGCCTCCTTGGCGGAGCTTTCCTCGGGGCCTGGGGGCTCTCTCCTGCTGCCCCTGCTTACCCAGCAGGAGCTGGGAAACCTGACGCACCTTGCAGCTATTGGGGGCAGAGACCACTGCACTGTCAGAGCACTGGCTGCTGTGTGCCACGCTACTGCAGCCAGCCCGCACACCCTCAGCTCTGCCTCGGAAGCCACAGCAGCTGCAAAACCAAAGTAACCCTTTTCAGTCCTCTAGAAGACCTACAGAGCTGATTCTTGTCAATTTTCTGCAGTTGGTTGTTAATGTCTTGTTGAGTGGATTGTTTTGTTTTTTTATTGAGCGAGAACAAATTGTTACAGGCGTTTAAGGAAACCAAAAATGTTTACTCTCTAATTACATCTACTATTCCATTCCCATTCAGCTTGCTTTCTTGTTGTGGAGCAGGTTCTTCTATTAACCAGAAACTGCAGTCAAGATTTCTCAATAAATAAAAGCTGCTGTTTTCTGCTGCAGTATACAAGAGGGCTTGTCAGCATGGTTTATCAGTTTATTCTTATTAAAGATTTGAATAAATTTGTCAGGTTGGAATCGTGTTGATGGTATTGATGTGGGAGGTAGGGTCCCGGGGGCCTGATAATCAGCCTCAACCCACCCAGTCTTCTTACCAGGTTCTTGACTCCACAGCAGGAAAGAATTGAAGGGCAGAGTCCCAGTAGAAAGTGAGAACAAGTTTAATGTAACAGATAAGAAATACAGGTTCTACAGAGAGAGTGTGGCATAGCTCCAGAGACTGAGCAGGGCCCACACCAAGTTTAACACAAAAGTAAGTTCAGTACAGACATCTAGGCTAACACAAAAGCAAGAAAAACATACTTAAAGTTCAGTATAAACTACAGGCTGACTCTAGAGAGCGAGCAGCCACTGTCTGAAAATAAGTTTGATACAAAGTGAAGTATATACACCTCAACCAGCAAAGCACAGACCACCTCCAGGAAAGTGAGCAACAACCCTGCCTGTGCCTGGGATTCGGCTTTTATAGTTTATCTAATGAGTATTCAATTAAGGGGGGGGGGTGGCTTACACTTATGTAACATTTAATCTTGCACATGCTCAGTCGGTCCCTTCCTGGAACATGTTAATTAGTCCGACCCTATCACATGCACCAGGCATATTCAAGAATGTTCTGCATTGAGCATGTCCAGCCACTTGATTTGCATAAGCCAGACCCTTATGGTCTCATTTTCCCATGTTGGTGCTAAAAATAGGTCTAACTGGCAACAGTAACTTTCCTCCAGGGAAGAGCTCAGAGGAGCAGGCCTGAGACCTCAGGGAGTGGCTGGAAACCCACAGGCATGTCCTGAAGCCTAAGCCCAGGGAAACTGAGCACCTCCTGTATCAGTATCAGTCTTTGCCTTGCCCCTTACTGGAAATACTTTTTGGAAATGTTTAGAATAGCGATGTCTTGAAATGCAGGTTCCTGGAGTGTTTTTCCATGTCTGTTCATTCAGTCTGTCAGTAAATACTTCTTGTGCACCTGTAATGCACCAGGCGTTATTCTAAGGGCTGGAAATACAGCCCTGAACAAGACTGTCTTGGAGCTTGTAACCTATTAGGGGGAGATGAACAGCAAAGAAGCCAGCAAGTACATGGAATACTGCCAGACACCAAGTGTTTACAAATACAGTAAAATGGATGCTGTGGTAGAGACTAGAGAGTGACTTGGAGGCCACATTAGCAGGGGGGTGGGGGGGCGGGCAGCAAGACTTCTCTGAGGAGACAACACTGGAGCAGAAAGTTAGCAATAAAGAGGAGCCAGTCAGCATGGATTTGGAGACAGAGCCTCTGGGCTAAGGGGGCCAGTGTGCCAGCTCTGCCTCCTCTGTGGGCCGCGGAGTGAGCAAGGAGTGATCTCTCAGCTCTGGTAGCTGCAGGGAGTCAAGCATGAATCCAGGAGGCCATGTAGAGACTGGGACAGTCCTGCTGGGAATGACTAAGAGTATATATAGCATGCAAGACCTAAGTGGGGCATTTTTTAAGGTTACAGAAAATAAGAAAGCAGAAGATGTTAGTGAAGCGTGAAACTACTTATTGCAGTGATTCTCAAATTGGCACACCTATCAGTATCGCTTTTAAACTGTGTTTTAATTGCCCCCCCAACACATACACTTCTGCACATCCTCGGGGAGTGGGCTTTCACTCCTCCCGAGCTCTCCTTCTGAGCGTTCGGTCTCAGTCAGCCATCGTCCCTCGTGCACGTCCCACAGCACGTGGAGGCGGGGAGGGTGAGGAGCGTGGCGGGTTTAACGCAGCAGTGGGCAGCGTGGTGTGATGCCTGGCCAGGCAGGCAGACGCTGGCTTGGGGGACCCCTCAGATCGGCTCTGGAGGAAAGACTTCTCACGTGCAGGCTGAGGCTCCCAGCAGACACAAACAGCTCCCTGGAAGACTCCACAGGCCTCACCATCTGGTGACAACTCTAGTGCCATGAGTTTGTCCTCTTCTTTTTAGTGCTTTTTTTCTTACATTGAAATAGCAACACATTTTATTGTTTCAAGTCCTTAAAAGACAGTTTATTAATTTCAGTCACCTGGGAAGAAAGGTCTTTAGCGAGAGGGGCGAGTTAACACCACTGAACTGTGAGGCCGTGTAGGAATCCCAGGCTGAAAAGCTCCACCTAGAGACTGGATGGATGCTCCAGGCTGTTGGCTACGTTGTACAGCAGCAAGAGGTGCTTAGTCTCTCACTGAAAGTGAAGACACATCGGTCATTCGTGTGATGTTGGAAGGAAGGTTGTGTGTACCAGGCTCAGTGCTGCCCTCTGCTCAACGTGGCAGCATTCCCATCTGCCATTTGCAGAGCTTCTTTGGTGGGACTAGTTGCTATGGGATTGGGCAGGAAAATTCCCAAGCTTTTCTGAAGTTATGGTGTGGCAGCAGGTAAGTTATACTCAGAGCATTGGTTATAAAATGTCATTCTTCTATTTTCAGTAAATATTCAAGATGTGATATTACAAGAAAATTTGGAAAAAGAAGATCAAATTCTGGTTTCCCTGGCAGGATTAAAACAGGTATGTATATTGCTCTGCCACTATTTCTTTGTGTCTCACAGGCTACCCATTTGGTGCCTGCTTTGGGGAGGGCCACTCTGGGGCACGGAGTACCATGATATTAGAGCCGGTGTCCCTGCTGCCCCTCATTTCCTCCCAGATAAAGCCCCTCCTAAATCTCCACCTCCTTATGCCCCCTGGTCCTTCTAGTGATATGTGGGACTACGTTACAGCCCAAATTAGTTTTCCATTTCCCACACTGCACCTTCCTCTTACAAAACCCATTCAGTTTCTTCCTCACCCGAAGCTAGTGTGGTGTGGACCAGCATCATGTTCGGTCATTCATCCAGTGTTCTTGGAGCCCAAGTCGTGATCACTACCTATAGCACGCCTCAGACCAGGCCACATTTACCCAACCCTTGAAGGTCCAAACGGGATATAAATGTCAATGAAAAAGAGTATGGTGCTCCCAAATGTCTTCCTATGTTATGAACAGCTCCAGCTGGGGTGGAGCTGCTTTAGTGGTCGAGGCTGTTCAGTGGGGCTGGTTGTGCAAACAGGTGGTGCTTCCTGCTTTAAGGTAACTGCCAAGGTGACACCCAGGTCTGATCCTGTGAGAACCTGGCCAATATAATGCCTGACATTTTCTTTGGTCATTACTAAGTCAGTGGCTCTGAGAAAGTTGGATTTTTTTCCTGTTATTTCTTTCTTATGGTAAAATATTAATATCTATACCATTAAAAGGTGGCCGATAAAAGTCTAGTTTAAATGTATGAGAAATTTAGCTAGCATTTAGAAACAAACTCATTCATCTTTTTCATTTCTTTTCTTCTTCTTTGAAAATAGATCAAAGACATTCTAAAAGGTTCCCTGCGTTTTAACCAGAGCCAGCTGGAGGCTGAGGAGAATGAGCAGATCACCATTGCAGATGACCACTACTGTTCCAGCGGCCAAGGCCAGGGTCAGCACGACCAAGTGCCCAGGGCCACCAAGCAGGTACAGGAGCTGCAATGAATGGTGTTACATACCTCAATGGGAGCTCATTCACTTAAGTTCTTCAAAGTTAGGAATAATAAAAACCCTGCCAAAGTTACTTCACATTATCATGTGTGAAGTTCAGCTGTGAAATATCACAAGTAGCCTGAGCCAGGGGTGGGTGCTTTGTACAGCTGTGCAGGTTGAACACTCTGCTGCTACTGGGTGCTATTCACACTGATAGTGATGAGACTAGTGCCTCCTAGAGTAGTGCAGTGCATGGGGCGGTGCTGGTCTGTTGCCTCCAGCTGATGCCTGCATTCCTCGTTAGCACAGGAAGTCTATTCAGGCTTTCCCAGGGCTGTCTCAAGTGGATTTCACTTGGCTACAACCTTTCTTGCCTCCATGTGGAAGGACTTCTCATTAATGTCCACCCTCTAAGGCAAGGGTCAGCAAACTTTTTTGTAAAGGACCACAGAATAAATATTTTAGGACTTGCAGCCCACATATGGTCATCTCTGTCATGTATTCTTTTTTTTTTTTTTTAACAGCCCTTTAAAAATGTATTAACTGTTATCAGCTTGAGAGCCATATATACAAAACTAGGCCACAGGCCAATTTGGCCATAGTTTGCTGACCCTTGCTCTCAGGTGTCGACATTGTATATAGTTTATTCTAACATAGAATCACAGGATTTTTCCAGCTAGAAAGGATCTTAGAGTTTCTTCGTGTGCTTAGTCACATCTGCTCGTTTTATCAGTAAGAAAACCAAGGCCAGAGGCACAAGGACACACCCGGCAGAGGGCACCCAGCTTTCCGGGCATTATGTTTACAGACCCCTGCCCCAGCCCCATGAGCTTCAGCTCCACCATATGCCTCACTGCATTATCTGATGAGACTAGAAGATTGTTCATTTCTCTACTATATTTTAAATTCCTAGTGAAATTTTGAAAAAATCGGCTTACAAAGTTTCATCCTGAAAAGTGAACATTAGCAAAATCATATCCAAGTCACTTTGTCAAAAACTGGCATCCAGATGCTTGTAAATTATTTATTTTTTGTGTGATTTTAAAAAAGCAAAATGACATTTTTTTCAGTTTTAAGGGTACTCTTCAAGAAGAGAGAACTCTGTGGTTAACTTCCTTTTAAGGCTGTATGAAATTTGCATCAAGCGCTTTATCAGCGTTTTTAGCCACATGAAGGCAACATTGACATTGCAAGTTTAATTTGATTAGTTTCTCCAAATTCTCCTTCCCTGCACAGATATTTTTCAATAACCATTTATTTATTCAAATACAGTTGAACATAGGCCCACCCACCAACCATTTTTAATTGAGTTTTATTTAAAACTTTACTGTGATTTTTAAGTTCAGTGTGTAAAAATAACCACAGAAAAAGACCTTTCAAAAACACTACTGAATTTGCTAAATTTAAAACTTTTGATTATACTTTGCTGGTTTCAATTATACTATCCTGGTTTTTGTATTTGTAAGAACTGACCAGTTAACCCCTGATGTTCCTGTGGACCCCCGTGTGCATAGCCAGGACAAGCTAGCCATGAGATGCATGTGAGATGAAACGTGCTGTGCCCTCGTTGCAGCAGGGCCGCATTCATGTGAGCATCCTAGAGACCCTTCGCCTCTGCACGTGCTCCTGAAACACACTCAGCCCTTCCGGGTCCTAAAGACTCCACAAGGAAAAATAGAAGGGCATCTCTTCTCTACCCCTTCCCTGCCATGACCCCTACCCATGGTTGAAAAAGATCTTACTGACGCAGAGAGAAACAGGGAAGCAGTGCTCTCCGCTCTCCCTTAGGGAGGAAGCAAGAGGAATCCTGGATGCCAGCAAGAAGTCAGAAAAGATAAGCCGGGGGTACGGGGCCTTCCACTGTGCAGCCCAAGGGTCTGGACTAGACTGATGAGGGGCCAAGGGGTCTGCCAAGTGGAATGCCCTGGCCCACCTTCTTCCTGCAGGAGCCTATGTCCTAAGCCTTGGGACTGCTGTCAGAGCTTGAGGCTGGCTGAGTTTTCCTTCTCACTGCTGTGGGGGAAGGGACAGAGGGGACATCAGCTGTGGAGGAGCTGCAGCCAGGAACATGCATCCCAAATGTGCCAACCAGGAGTTCTGAAGGCATCCAAATGTGTTTTGAGGACCTGCTGTGTCAGCTACTGGGTGTCCAAGGCTATGGGATGTAGCCACTGCTCTCATGAGCTTCCAGTTTAGAGGGCCAGGGGGCGGGGAGTGGTGCTAGGCAGGCTCTTGAGACATGTTCGGAGATGTGATCACCACACACGGGGTCTACGGTGGGTGGTGCCACACTTCACTCCCAGCTGAGTGGGTTGTCCCTTGCCTTCTTGGTTAACCACTAATATATGCCTAAAGGATAGTGCAGACGGAGCAGGCTCCCCTGCCTTGGAGCAGATGGCTCATGGCCCTCCTGCCAGCGCCCTTCCCCGTCAGGAACTGCACAAGGTTCTTCCAATGTGGGATGCACCTGCCTCACTCCCCACTGTGAGGTTGGGGGTGACATGGCTAATACTGTTCAGTTTCATTTACAAATTTTATTTCCAGCTCTGAAAACAGCAGATGTGTGAAATAGTATTCTGTGGAGTGAAAAGAGCCACCCTGTCCCTTCCCAGAATCTATCCTTCTTCACACACTCCTGTGGGAAATTTTTGATGAACTAATTCAAATCCCCCACAGTAGAAGGCAGGATCTTGTCAGACCTTGGATTCATTAGTCAACCAACCTATCACATGCCTTACTGGTACTTGGTCCCATGTTTTTATCTGTATATTATCTAATATTATAGCCTCTAGCCACGTGTCTATTTAAAATTAAATTTAAATTTATTAAAATTCAGTGGAATTAAAAGTTAAAAATTCAGTTGCTCAGTCACACTAGCCACTTTTCAAGCGTTCGGTATCCACATGTGGCTAGGGGCTGCTGTTTTGGGCAGCACAGATAGAGAGCATTTCCATCGTCATAGAAAATGGCTGTTGAACAGCTCTGGTCTACGGTTGGGCCCACCTGTTCCCACCATAATCCTGAACTCAAGCTATGAAATGAGGTGGTTCAGGGGAGGTGGCAGGAAGGGGAAGGGGGCATATATTGTGGTGGTCCTGGAGAATTTAAGGCAGGACTGACAGGCTGAAAAACTTTTCTAATTGTGTAATACGTACCTGTGTTTGGCAAAAAGAGAGGACTTACCTAGGAATTTGCAAAACTTCTGTAAATGATATGAATGGCACCAAGTAGTAGTTAATAAGGCTGTTATGGAAATCCATAAAGAAGTCATATTTGTGTATAGAAAAAAATTCCAGGCGGGAGTCCGGAAGAGGGGGGTCTTTTAATTCACTTTGTGACACTGGCTAGGCCACCAGGCCTCCTATCTGGCCTTCCTTTCTTGATCTGTAATATACAGGGGCAGGGAGTGGGTGTTAATAAAAGAAGATGATTACTAAGGCCCTGTCAGCTCTAACTTGCCTTGTCTAAGCCAGTCTACAACCCTTATGTGGGAATTGGGGAGAAGCATGTCAGAAAATTAGCGTAATGGTAGGAAGCATCCTTACTTCTGGTCACAGGCTTTGAAAAGTATTTCTTCTCTTTAAAGTCTTGCTGCTGTCCTCACTGTAAGCTAAAGGAGAATAAGTGAAGAAGGTGTTTCTGTAGTAGAGGCACTACTCCAAAAATAGGATCCACTCTACGTGCTCTTTTTCAACCTAAGATAAGCTCTACCAGTAGCATTCAAGCCACAGAGCTCTGTGTTGTGAGAGATCCAGGTTTTCGCGGTTTACAATGCAGGGTAGGAGTCAAATCTGAGGCCCTGTGTTGATTTCCCGGCAGCTTTAGGTGCATACCCCTGCGTGTGTGGGGGAAGAGAAGCCCCACTCCCCAAAGGCAGCAGGGCTCTGACCGGTGCCTGTGACACAGGGACAGTAATGAGGATGAGGTTCGATTGCTTTCTCTCTGACTCAGAAAAAAGACATTCCTCTACCAAATAGCCCTAGTGCCATTTTCAAGCATGTTCCCTTCTGCCAGAATGCCACGTGCTGTGTTTCTCTTCATTTTTGTAGGAATTAATGTGTTAATAGAAGGTAAACAGCTTTAGAACTTGAGAGGAAACACCTCGAGTCCTGTTGTTTCAGCACTGAGATCTTAAAGGAAAATTCTGTTTCTGTTCTCCAATTGAATATCTTTAAAGTTGAGGAATTGTCAAGGGTGGTAGGTTCCTGAGCCATTATGTAGCCATTTGCCCCCAGTGTCACCAAGGAGGATATGAGATTAGAGAGGGGCCTGTCAGTCAGGGATCAAGGCCAGATTACCCTCAGCACTGCTGCCGACTCCCTTTCCAGGCTCTGCACACAGCCCACCATGCTTAGGCTATGCCAGTCTGGAGGCCCAAGGGCTCAGGGGGCACCTCCAGCCAAGGGGCTCCATACATCTTGTTAGCTTCCGACCCCTGCACTGGTGCCCACGCACACTGTGGGGACAGAAGGCAGGCAGGGTTGGGGGGCATGTGTGAGAACTGCCTCTGCACCCATCACCACTGGGAGAGGGGTTCTTACTGCCAGGCTGGTAATGGTCATCCTTGGTCAAACTGTGGCTTTGCTAACCCAAAACCTTTACCTGTCTTCATGGATGTTAACTTCTTTAACTTAAAAAATAAAAAGCCACTCATAATTGCTTAGAGAGAAAGAAAAATAACTGTAGACTGAAGCAATTCTGTCTCTATACTTTTTGCCATTATACTTTGCAATTGCCAGTCTTGATTTCTGTCTGTGTAGAGCCTACTGGGAACCATCATTGCCCAGGTGACCCCTATATGCATACACAAGACAAGCTAGCTATGAGATATATGTGAGACAAAATATGGTAGGCCCTCTGAGAGCCATGCTTCAAGCAAGTAGGAAATTCACTCTGGGTCTGGCAGCTCACCTTAGGGAGCCAGTCTTGTGCAAGTCACATCCGCACATGTCATCTCACTGTGTCATGATCACACATTCGGAGGGAGCCACTGTCCTTATCCCCATCTCACAGATGAGGGAATTGAAGCTCAGGAGGAGCGCCTTGCCTGGCAGAGTCCCACGTGAGGCTGCTGGAGATTCTCTCTGCAGCTTATCAAGCAGCAGGTTTACTTTGTTCCCCTGGGAACCCGGCATTCAGCTCACAGGGGCTCAACCAGCTGCCACTGGCCTTGAGCCCAGCAAGTGCCTGGGCTTCAGGGCAGCAGGACCAAACGCATTTTTCTGAGGAGGAGCGTAGGCGAGGTGGCCCAGATTTCCACAGGGTGTTCCCCAGCTCTGTGCCAGTTTCCTCTTTTATCCACCTGTGCTCCTGACTGTACTTCACAGGCCTCTTCAGAAGCACCGGGCCATGCAGATAGAGGGAGTTCAGACGACTTCATCCTGATTTCCAAAGAAGATGAGGGAGGCAGTGTCAGGGGGCCCTTCCCCAGCCAGGCCCAGCCTCTTCGCACCTTCAGAAGCACATCTGGGAAAGGCCAGGCCCCAGCCTGCTCCCCCCTCGTTTTCTCAGACCCCTTGATGGGCCCTGCCTCGGCATCCTCCAGCAACCCCAGCTCCAGCCCCGATGACGACAGCAGCAAGGACTCTGGCTTCACCATCGTGAGCCCTCTGGACATCTGACCACCGTGCCCCAGTCCTGCCTGATGGGGACCCAGCCACCCCTACCAGTGGAAGCCTCTGAAACCAACGCTTCTTTCCCAGCATGCATTTGGCATTGGTATAGTCCTTTGGGGCCCTGACCAACCCTCACTTCACCCTGGTTCTGAGTTAGAGATGGGTTAAGTACCCAGTGTCACACTTGCTGTGAGAAAAGACCAACCACAATTAGAATCGCTTTTCCTCTGTCCCCTCCTCCCCAACTAAGGTGTGGTAACTGCATCAATTATGTTTAGGAGAAGGAGGAAGAGTTGGTTTCAAATATTGCCTCCCTCAAAGCATCAGGCACAGGAAAATTGTTTGATATCAAGAAAACTTCCTCTGTGGAAATTTGTGCCTCCAGCTACTTCATTCCTACCGTGGGAAGCCAAACAGCAGAGCCAAATGCAACAGAATGAGCTAGAACCAGTAGATTCCAGGAATGCAAAAAAACCCATTACTAACCTCTCAGAGTTACAGTGATCTTAATGACAGGGTCTAAACTGAGGAATCATATCTAGATATGATGTGGTGTGGTGTTAGATTTTTTTGATTTGTTAAAGAATACATTTTCAATGCTCAGGCCGGATCGACTTTAGCCATTACTGTCTCTCTTTAAACAACTGTATTTCACCTTTTAGAATCTTTCACAGCCAAAAAGCAAGGTCACTTTAAGCCAGTCTTTGCTGCACTGATTTCAAAAGTCATAAGAATATTACTATCCTTCAAATGGAAAATGTGACTCTGACTTTATGGGATAAACATCTTTAAGACTGTGGATTTTCTGGTAAAGTGTCTTTAGTTTCAGGGCTATATTTACCTGTCAGCTGAGGAGTAAAGGAAAAAACCCAAGCTCATTCCCATGCAGAGTTGGAATCCTGGAGTGGCCTTAAGGTAGCAGTTAATAGGGAATTAGAACTGGAGTCCCTCTTATGGGTAGCAGGGTTTCCCAGGGAACATTCCAGATGCCAGGAGGATATAGGATTTCTACACAGCACCTTCCCTTGCTGGGAGCCCACGTGTAGGAGCAGCAGGGCCTGTGCTCAGCTGTGAGCTCTGCATCTTGGGGGCACTGTTGCCAGGACCAGGCCTGGCATGCTGGTGCCTTCCTGTGCTTCAGCACAGAAGAGAGACTCTCCCCCTTGTCAGTGGCAGCTTAGGAAACTGTGGCGGGCACAAGGCATCACATGAGCCATTTCTCTCCTTAAAGAAGAAGAGCCCTGGGAAGGACATCTGGCCTCCCCTTTGGCTAAGCAGGTATTCTAGCAGGAACGGGTGGGGACAGGGGTAGACACAGGGCCCCTTCCCCTTCCTGGCTGGGCATGGCTGGCTCTTTGGGCCTCTGCTCAGAGGATGATGAGGCCTCTGGGCAGTGGAAGCCTTCACAGGAACAAATGAAAAGCTAAGTGAAGGAACAGACACTGTTAACGGCCCTCCCACTGCTGACTGTATGTTTCTCTATAGACAAATGTGATAATGACATAATTTCCCACTCACTTGCCACGAAAATGGCGACTCACTAGTCAGCTGCCGCAGAGAGTGTTCTGATGAGCTCTGCAGCAGGGAAATCTCTTAGCACATCAGCGTGTGAGGTGAATGCCGCCTCTGGTTTTGCCAGATGACAGGACTGTGTGGCCTTGGACAACTGCACATCTGCTCGGCAGATGCGCTAATCAGCTCTCTGTCTGCTGACTCTGATGGCCCTCTCAGCACCTTTGAGTAATTTGCTGCCAAATACGTGTCCCCATGATGATGGTTTGTAAGATCCAGGGTCCCTATACAGTGAGTGGCCTTGCAACTCTGCCAGGGTTGCCGCTGATTACTTTCTCACAAAGAACTTGGTTTAGGGAGGGGTTGGTACTTCCAGTTCTAAGGTAAGATATGTGAATCTATCCGCACCAGGGCTCTACAGTCTAGAGAGGACAGAGACTGGAAAGAACCACAGACCTGGCCATCCCCTGGCAGTAGGCTACCGTTGTCTTTTCACCTCTAGCATTTTCTTTGCCTTGAGAACTACAGTCATAATAGCTGAGTGTCACTGGCCACACAACAGCCACGGGGCACCCACCATGCCAATAAGGCCCTAAGCTGTTTTCCTGCCGTTGGCTAGGTGTTTAATGGTCCCTGAAAACTCCCAGCCCTGCCTGCACACCCAGGGGTCCTCTCCATCCTGTGCTTCTGTGTTGGTGCCACATGAGAACCAATGGGTCCATTCAGAGGTATTGCTTCTGTGGCCCCTCAACAAGCTCCCACCCTCCTCGGAGGAAGAAACACACGAGGGGTGTGGGGCACGGGTAATACCAGCCTCAAATTCCCATAGGTTCACAGAGAAAATTGTATTATTGTCTTCTCTTTTCTAAGTGACTTTTTTTTATTCTGTTCTGACTTTTTTTACATACTGTTAAAGAATATGCGTTCCTTTTTATTATTTTATCAGGTGCTTATGTTTAATTGCACATTTTTTAAATCCTGGATATATGAAACCTTTTTGTTTTTCTTTAATAAGTGTGGAATCAATGGAAACCCTCTCCATGTTATGATTATTAGCAGTTAAATACATTTTATATATGTTAAGCCTAGGTTAATTGCCATTGTCATCTACTTTTTTTAATACGTGTCCCTATGTGTTTCATGCTTCCTCTCTGATCATATTGGAAATTTGAGTTAAAACTTATCTCTGTACATTACATGTGAGAGTTACAGACTAGAGAAAGAAAGTCATAATTTCTTTGCTTTACCTTATATGTTTGCCAAGGGGTCACATAACACTTTAAACTTTTAATTATACTGGATTATTCTTCCAAAGATGACCTCCTGCTACTATTCAGTGGTAACTGCAATCTGGAAAGAATATCACTGCAAAATGAACAGGTCTCCAGAAATAAACCAAGACCTCCCTATGATTTGCCTTCTCTGCATAGGACCGAATTGGATCTGGAGCATCAGTCAGTCTCGGGCAGCCTGGAGGCAGCTGCCTGGGGAGGTGCGGCTGCCCGCCCTGAGCAGGAGCCTGCCGTGAACAGGAACGCCTCTTCTACTTTGTCAGAGATGCCGAACAAATACCAAACTCTGTGACAGTCGTGCTTTCTCCTAATGATAACCTGTTATAGTTGATCCAAACTTACTATTTTTGTTTTCATGTTACTGTTTTTTTAAGAAACTGTCCCCAGGGGTCATTACAGAACAAGAGTGTGTGTGGAGGACTTATGTCCCCATGTGCCGAGTGGCCGTCCTGTGAAGCCCACAGCCAGTTCCTTCCCTCATCCCTGTTACTTGCCTGGCCTGCCCGTGTGTCCAGCAGGCACCCAGAGGGCCGTGGAGCAGGGAGAGGGGCTGGACGGAGCTGGCCAGCAGGCTTCCTTCTCGCAGGCCACACCGCTTTCTCGGTGTTACTTTCAACAGTTCCCTTGGGATAAGTGTTGCAGTATAAAGTTCATGTAACTAGGCTTGAGACCACTTTGATGTAAAATTGTTACCATGATTTTTCTCACGGTGGCACGATTCCTTTGATTTATAGAATACTCCATTGCGCCATTTATATCCTATCGCCTCTTTCTCGTCTTTCTTTATGCTGTAATTCATAGTGGCTTAAGAAATGGTTTATCCTTTTGGCAGAGTGATCCCATTCACTATGGTTATAATAAACGACTAATGTGAAACAGAATGTAGCTTGACTTGGTCCAGGCCAGGGATGGGGACACACGTGCTGACCAGCCTGGCCAGGAGGAGCACCACAGGCCTTGTCACATGAGCATGGCCAGTGGGCAAGCGTGGTCATAGGCCTGGATGGTGGACGTGACCGGGCGTGGACATGGGAGGGCGTGATCATAGGCCTGGACAGTGGATGTGGCCAGGCGTGAACGTGGCCGGGCACGGTCATAGGCCTGGACGGTGGTTATGGCTGGGCATGGGTAGTGGGCCTGCACTCCAGCCAGAGCCTCAGCGCTGCTGCTGGCCTCACCACACTGTGGTCAGGTCCCAGGGCTCCCACCCAGCTCTGCCATTCCCTTCCTCTCCAACTTGAGCAAGTTGCTGAACCTCTGGGGCCTTGGTTTCCTTATCTGCAAACTGAGGATAATAGCAGTCACCTACTTCGTAGGGTGTGGTACGGATTAAATAGGATAACATTTAAAGCACAGAGTCTGACATAGGGTGAAATGCAGGGCAGTTTCAAAGGTGACACTTAATTCCAGAAGAGTCCCTGGAGATCACAGAGTCCTACTCCTTCCATGGACAGCCAAGGATCCCAGAGGCCTGAAGGGTCCTGCACCGAGGCAACCCTCCCTGGCCTGCTGGTCCATGAGGCCATTTGGGGATGGCCCCAACAGCTTGCCACCCCTTGTCCCACTCTCTCTACATAGCACCAAGTTTGTCCTGGTAGCCTCCCTTACACCCAGCTAACATGGAGTTTGGTGGAAAGGCCACAGGGTAAGGATGGGGGAGAGGTGGTGAGAGCACTCTGAATCTTAAGTGACAAACCTGGAGAGGTACAGGGTAGGGGAGGGGGAATCTCTATAGCTTAGGCAGAGCCATGAAGCCAGTAGCACCTTAGAATTTGTACTTTGGCCCATCTCTAGCCTAAGCCTCTGTCCCAGGATCAGCCAGCAAAGGGCATTGCCTCCCGTGGGTCACAGCCCCTCCGCACAGGTTCTGCCATCAAAGGATTGGAGGGCCTGATGCATTTCACACGTGTTCATGCTAGTGAGAGTGTCCAATGGTCCCAGACCAGTGACAGCCACATGTGCACTGGCATCTCCAGTTGTCGCCAGAGGGCCCCACTGTATCTCTGGCTCAGGACTGACCAGTGCTGCTGAAACTTGCTCCTGCTGTATCTGCACCCTAGCCCTAGGATGCTGCCCTGCTGCAGAAAGTTCAAGGGAATTACAGCTCCTGGGAGCAGCTGTCAACCCAGGGCTAAGGAGTCAGTGCATAAGCCCCCAGGCTCCCCACCCCTGCACGGGCCACCCTGAGGCGAGTGCTGGTGGTTTCCCAGAGCTGCTCTGCAGGGTTATGCCCCAGTTGCTAGCTGCCTTCCTGCTCCTGAGTCTTCTTACAGTGTCTGCTTCTGGGGGAACTAAAACCAAGACACTTTCTGGGCCCCTTCTTCAGGCAGAAGGGACATCCCTGGCTCACCTCCTGCCAAAGTGGCAGGCAAGGGAGAGGAGGTTGCAGGTTGTCAGGTTGGCCATCCCTATAGGGGGGCACATGAGATACTCCCCCCTTGCTTCTGAGGTCAGCAGAGGAACGATTCCACAAGTCCGTCCAGGGCCCGGGTGCCCCTGGATCTGCGTTCTCCTCCTGGACCCACTGCACTGCCGGCTCCCACGAGAGAGCGTTACCCACGGCTGACGGTGCCTGTGAGAGGAGCTACTGCAGCTCCGTTTTTATCTGGTGATTTGCCTCTGCCATAGCTGGCATTCTTAGCCTGTTAAGGAGGTGTATGTGTCACCAGAAACTTCTTTATTCAGTGAGGCACTTCTGTTCATGAGAAGGGACAGTTCTCACAGAAGGGTGAAGGGCCCTGGAAACAGAGAGGGATGACACACTAACCCAGAGAACACGTTCGACATCGGTCCACTTGTTCCTCCAGAAAACTCAATGGGACACCTCGAAGTGTGAGGCTACACGGGAGCTGGGACACACAAAATGCCCCTCAAATTGCCCAGAAAATGGGGTAGAGACATGTTTCTTTATTAGGAACAAACACCAAGAAAAGTTGAAGTCCCGAGTGAGCCCGGAGGGAGTCCTCCGTCCAGCCTGGGAGGGGTGAGACGCGGGAGGCGGCCCAGGGTGTCAGCTGTCCCCACGCGCTGAGCGACCGGCACTTCACTTCCTGCCCAGTAAGTGCTCGAAAGTGAGTTGAGGTGGGTTTACAGCGGCCGCACAGGCTGCTGTCTCCCATGGGCACTTGCTGAAATGGGGGGCTGGCACCCTGACTGAGGACTTGGTGCTGTCCAGTCATTCCATGATGGCCAGCAAGGTGTGCACGGGCCGTGTCAGCTGTGAGAACCCCAGGTGGCTCCTGAGGGTGTGACTTCATCTTGGCTGTGACTTCTCAGGAAGTGGCCTGGCAGCATGTCTCTCAGACTCCGAGTAACGAAGGGACATTTAACAAGGTATAACTGAAAGTGTGGGAAGCTGCAGTGGAGGCCATCTCCCCAAGGGTGCTCTCAGGGGAAGGACAACCAGCCGAGGCCATGACATAAAGAGGAGACCGTCGCTCACTGCCCTTCCAGCAACTCCCATGGCCCTCAACATAGGCAGCCCCCCTCCTCCGCTTCTGCCCCATCCTCTGTCCAAGCCAGGCCCCACTGGTCCATCCACCCCCTCACCGTCCTCCGTCCATCCCACCACAGAGAAGGCCTCGTCCCCACTCGCCAGGTCTGGCCATTGGCCTTGCGCCTCTGACTGTCCAGCTCACTCCTCATCTGGAAGCGGATCCAACCAAGAGTCCTCTGAGCCTCGGGATGACAGGTGGCTCCTTGTGCCACCAGCCCCCACCCCACAGGCCTATGCTTCAGCCCCACTGGCCTTCCTCCTATGCTTTCCTCTGTGCAGACACCTCCCCGCTCTCCAGTTTATAGCTGGTGGATGCCAGCTTCAGCCAGGCTGGTCCTTGGTGAGGCTCCACCAGACTTCTGCCCATGGCACTGCTTTCTAGAGGTCCCGCTGTCATGTTTCACTTCACCCACCATGCCAGTTACTATGGCTGCATAACAAGTTACCCAAAACTTTGTGCCATAGAGCAGCCATTTATTATGCTCCCAGGTTGTGTGGGTCAGGGACTTAGGGCACAGTGGGGATGATTTGTCTCTGGTGTTCCTGTCCTCTGGGGCCTTGGAAGACAGAAGCTGAGGGCTGGTTTGTTCACGTAGATGTCTGATGGTTGGAACTGAGACCTTAGCTTGGGCCGTCAGTCAGAACACCAACGTGTGGCCTCCTCATGTGGCCTGGCTTCCTTGTAGCATGGGGGCTGGGTTCCAAGAGTGAGTGTCTGGAGAGGGAGGGAGAGTGAGAGATGAGAGCACACTGATGGAAGCCATTTCACCTTTTGTGGCCTGGCCTCAGAAGTCACACAGCATCACTTCTGCCACATTCTAGTTATCAGGGTACTCACAAGCCCACCCTGTTTCAAGGGGAGACAGAAGAAATTCCACTTCTTGATGGGGAGGGCTGTGTACCAGAAGCACATGTGAGACTGGGACTATTGCTGTGCACACTTTGGGGGACACCATCTGCCATGCCCACTGACTGTAAGCTTCTCCAGGGTTGCCAGGAAGGGGACACAGCCATCCTGTGGTGGACTGAGGCTGCATCAGCCTCACTGGAAAGCTCACAGGCTCCTCCTGAGCCCTGCAGCACTCATAGCTGCTCACTCCTTCAGGTTTTAAAGCATGCCCCCAAAACTGGCTCCTCCATCAGGAGCCCCTTTGAATCTTGGCTCTGTGACTTCTTAGCAGTAGACATTTCTGGGCACATGCATTAAGACTGGCGACTTCTACTTCCTGTCTGTGGGTACATTCATTCTTGGAACGCGGCCACCATGCTGCAAGGAAGCCCACACAGCTGTGTGGAGAGGAGCCAACAGCCAATAATGACTTTGAGCACCATCTTGGAGGTGGATCCTCTGGCCTGAATTGACTGTGCAGAGCAGAGACAAGGTAGACACACCGAATCCTTCCCAAATCACAGAATCATGAGCAAACTAAATGATTGTTGTTTTAAGCCACTAAGTTTTGGGGTGGGTGGTTGTGCAGTCGTGGGTAACCTTCCCTGATGCGCTGACTAGCAGGACTCATCCTCTGTGAACTCTCCCATTTTGGGGCCATATACCTCTCTCAGCTCTTTTCCCTACCTCCCTTCGTTCTGCTGAATGGATTCATATCTAAGTTCAGAATTTGCATTTTCCTTCTTGAAAAGAGGGCCAGAACTTTCATATTATGTGCCAGTCTCTGTGCCAGGGGCTGGAGACATGCAGTGAACAAGATGGATGGGACTCCAGTCCCCAGGGAGCTTGCAGCACAGTGGGGATGAAAGGCAATGCCCAGCAAACAAATCAGAGGTTGTTTCCCATGGGAGTGATGTGACAGAGACTCTGCAGGAAGCCCAGCTCCCTCTCCCTCCGTGCATGGACACAGCTAGACCACATCTCCCAGCCTCCTCCCTTGCAGTGACTGAGCTCGGGCCACTGGAATGAGTGGTGACCCAGGAGCAGTGTGTGGAGGGGAGGAGGGGAGCAGACAACACTGGGAGCTTAGAATGGGGAGGGGGACTGGGGAGCCCCCTTCTCTCTCCAGATTTTGAGGACCAGCCTGTCCCA
The DNA here is from genome assembly GCF_027409185.1 of Cynocephalus volans. Classification (NCBI taxonomy): domain Eukaryota; kingdom Metazoa; phylum Chordata; class Mammalia; order Dermoptera; family Cynocephalidae; genus Cynocephalus; species Cynocephalus volans. The sequence goes on along the minus strand of NC_084470.1, from coordinate 30,206,573 downwards.
GTTTCTTCCCAAGCCTCTTTATCATTTTTTGGTTTTATTCCCATAAACATCACCCCAGGACCAGCTCCGATCAAATCCCAGAGCTGCTTACAGATTGGGGAAAGGTAGAAGCCACCGTCACTGGCAATCAACCCCAATTCATTCTGAGATGTTAGTGCCCATCAGACACCAGTGCCCGGAGCCTTGCCTTCTGACTCGACCCTCAGGGTGCCAGGGCTCTGCCTAGCCCACTGTCGGCCAATTAAGAGGGAACTTGAAGCAACGCAAGTAAGTGCTGGGAGCCTCCATGTCCTCATCTGTAAAGTGGGGGCATGGGGGTCGGGTGGATGCCAAGCCTGGCACCTCACAGGGGTGTTGCAAGCGGCTCAAGTCTGCTCAGTGCCAGACACATTGCCTGGCTGTCACCCGCACTACTCATATCCCCAGTAACCCCTTGGGGGCAGTGGTGGAGAAGGCACAGGCCTTGGGCTGATGTGGCCAGCTGTGCAAGCGGCTGCCTGAAGCCCCACCCTCGGGACTGCCCCACACCCCCAGCAGCTGAATGGCAGGATTTGGGGTGGCCTCGAGCTCCTGGGGTGCAGGCTCTGCATGATCACAGCAGCCACCACAGCCAGCACCAGCACCAGCACCCAAACTCACTCTGGTGAAATGAGGCATACTCCTGGGCATGTGTGCGTGTCATTCACCTAGTGCTGTGACAGCGCTGGGCGGCAAGGCTGCTCTGGGGCTTCTCAGAATCCTGTACCTCAGAGATTCAGAGAAACTCAGACTTTCAGAGAAAGTCTGTCTGTCTGTCCCTGTGTTGGCAGAGATGTTAACCACAGACCTGCAGCGGGAGCCTGGTGAGACTAGTTCAGCAGAGCCAGGTGGAGTTCACCCTTCCTGTCCCCAAGCTGCTCTGGGGACGGAGGCCCCACGAAGCAGAACGCAAATGTCAGATCCATCCCCCAGCTTGAAAGCAGCTTGGGGAGGTGGGAGGAGCACTGGGCCGGGATTCTGAAACTGCAGGCCAGCTCTGCTCAATTCTGTGGGGACAAAGCAGACCCAGGCCTCGTGGCATCTACCTTGCTGCATGACCATGTTTGGTCCCAGCTCATCCAGGAGACCGTGGGTGGCCCCCTCTCTCTGACACTCAGTTTGGACTAGAGCAGGTGTTTTTTCAAACTGTTTTGATCATGACCCACAGTGAGAAACACATTTGATGGTGTGTTAGGTAAGATTACATTAGTCTCTGTAAAACACACAGGTCCCAACAGGTCAGTGGCTTAACTCAAGAGAAGTTTGTTTCTCACTCATAGGAATGGCAATGTGAGGTTTCCTGGTTTGGGTTTGTGGGTGGCCCTCCTCCATGCAGTGACTCGGGGACCCAGCCATTTTCAGGCTCTGCCATTCTCTAGGACTTCTGCACCCATGTCAGGGCCACCTGACCCAGAAGTAAAGCATCATTTTCAATCACATTCCATTGGCAAGAGGAAGTCACCTGGGGCCCACCTAGAGGCAAGGGGGCTGGGTGTGGTCATCGCTGGCAGGGCCGCCCTCCCTGGGACCACACCTATACTATGGAGGGGAGCACAGATTTGCATCTACTCAGTGCCTCTGCCACACCCGAACCTTGAACACACACACCCCTGAGATGGAAGGTTCGTGAAAAAAACTTCCTCATACTGCATGCAGTGCCTCTGATTCTGATACTGTCTACCTGTTTTATTCTATTTTATTGTTTTTATAAGTGCTGGGTGTGACCCACTAAATTAATCTCATGACCCACTAGTGGGTCCGTGCCTACAGTTTAAAAATTCAGATGCTTCCTTGAAGAAGTGACATAGTAGAGTATATGGAGTTCAGTGTCCACACATCTTGAGGACTTTTTCAGCCAAGAAGAGAGCTGCTTGGAGCTGTCACTCAGAAGCAGCAGCAATGAGGGAAAAGTGGCTTTTAACCCAGAGTAGACTAGGATGTCCTAATCCATCCAAAGAAGGGAGGCCTGGTCAGATGTCCAGGGGCACAAGGTGCCCTGGAGGCCCAGGGGGGCAGTTTCTGAGAAAAACCATAGACTAGTTTTGGATGGGGCATGTTGGCCCCACACCCTCTTCCAAGAGGGATGTGACAGGAGCTTTTCCCAGAATATAGCTGACTCTGCACAGATTCCAGCCAGTTGGCAATGATTCTGGTGAAGGAGCTGGCATCTTGGCATCTGCTGTGAGAGATCCTCTATGTCCCCGTGGGTTACCCCTTCTCTCCCACCTGCCTCTCCCAGGAAAGGTCTGGTCTGTCCCATCCTCGTTACTGATGTCCCCTTGAGCCCTGACAGGTCTGCAAAACACCTTCCAAGCCTGGTGCTCTTCTCTCAGAAACATCTGGGAGATAGCCCCATAGCTTCTGTAACTCAGTTCATGACATATGGTCCAAAATGACACTGGGGACTCTAGCCTCTTTCTTTGAAGAAACAAATCAGACTTCAGTGAGTGAACCAGATTTTCCTGCATAGATCTGATTTCAAAATTTCCAACTGATTTTGGTCCATGCACCACAATTTATGCAACTGTCTCCTATTATAAACCCAGGGCAAAGAGTCTCTCCATGGAAAAGAGTGTGATGGGAGGAGCGAGGGGTTGGGCAGCCCCTGGATTTGGACTCACAAAGGGCCTCTGCACCCCACAAGCTGTGTGCCCTTGAGAAACTTGCACAGCCTCTCTGAACCTCCATTCTCTTACCTGTCACTGGGGAAGTATTGCCTGCCCTTCAGGACACATGTGAGAAGCAGACGGGCTAAAGTGAGTGAAGGGCCTGCCTCATGTGAGAGCCCAGTACACGCTGTTGTGTCCCCACCCCACCGCCATGCGGAGGAGCCATAAAACTGTATTGTCTCTAAGTGTTCACTGTTGGTAGTGTCCAGAAAAAGGACGCATATCCATCCTGTGGCTTTATGTACACCACTCATAGGGACACACACGTCTGGGTCCACATACCTGCATTCAACAAATATTTATCGAGCGTTGCAGACACTGTTCTAGGCAGCGGGGAAACAGTAGTAAAAAAGAAAGTCCAGACATGTGTGTCCTTATGGAGTTGACAGTCTAATGTCACCATTCCCACCTGTCCCCTCCCTACCCCAGACTCCTCTGGTCTCACAGCTGGTGTAAATCTGCATCATTGGTTTGGTTGAAAGAGTTCAGAACGAGTCATGATGAATAATAGTTATGTACATAATTATAACAATAGTAAAATGAAAGGAGAACTGGGAAAAATTATTGTATAGGACACAAAGGTATATTAAATTATATTACAACATTTTACATAACTGGAAAGCTCACGATTGGAAAAGAAAGATGGTAGATATAATTCAGAACACCAGATAATCCAGAAACTGTTTCTACTGACTTTCTTACGTAGGCTTTTTTAAGAAGTATATTTAACTTTTTGTTTTGAAATCATTTTAAGCGCACGTAGAATTTGCAAAAATAGTGTACAGAGAGTTCCCGCGTATCCTCCTCCACCCAGCTTCTGATGGTGATGATGACATCTCACTTAACCACAGCACAGCTGTCGAGACCAGGAAATTCACCTGCTGCATTACTCACTGCCGCCTCTACCAGACTGCAGACCTCACTCAGCTTTTACCTGTTTTTACATGCACTTTGTGTGTGTGTGCGTGTGTGTCTGTTTAGTTCTATGAAATTTTAGCTCGTGTAAAGGTTCGTGTAGCCCCCACCACAATCAAGACACTGCAGGAGGCCCGCGCATCCACCACTGCCCTGACTTATTTACACGTGTGTTACACACGCCTGGAAGGTTTGGCCGTCTTGTCTCCTTGTCCACAGCAGTTTAGAAGGGCAGAGATGACTTTTGACATCTGCTGAAGTTGCAGCTGATAATCTGACAGTGGGGGTGAGATTTTAAAATAATCCCATAAAGCTGGAAATGTGGGCCCATCCAGTGCAGCATGAGTGAATAATCCAGTTCACTTCTGAAGTTCAGGAGGCATCTGTGTTGCTGCAGCAGACTCACTGTTTTCACATGGGCATTCTCTAGAAAAGACTGCATCGTGTTTGCTACGCTCCTCAGCAAGGCAGCGACAGATGGCTGTGTTCGAGTGACTTTCACTTCAAACTGTTGACAGTTACAGAATCAAAATGCTGCAAGGAGTGAACTCTAGCAAACTGACTTGAAGAATACCACACTCCCTGACTCCAGGTAAATAAGGCTGCATTTAATTAATTTTATTTTATTTATTTTCTTGGCGGCTGGCCGCAGTACAGAGATCTGAACCCGTGACCTTGTGTGATAAGGCTGTGCTCTAACCAACTGAGCCAACCGGCCAGCCTTATTTTATTAATTTTAATGAATACATCCCAGCTGAAGACAGGCCAGGCCAACCTACATTTTATAAACAGCATTGAAACAAGCGTGGAGTCAAGCCTTCCCCAGAGCATGGCTCTGAAGTCACACACACCCACCCAGGTGTGCTGCTCAGCAGGGTGACCTTGGGCAAGTCATCTGATCTCACTGAGCTGTGGCAGCACCTCCCTGCTGGGGTCCTCATGGCTCCATGAATGTTCACGTGAGAATCAACCTTCACATGAGAAACAACTTTCTCCTGAGGCAGCCGCAGCTCTCCTACCTCCTCCCTACGGGTGTGGGGCCAGTTCTCAGCCACTGCCTGCCCCAGTGTCCCCTCTGTTTCTACTCCTATCTGAATAACCACTTCCCCACCCCCCACTGCCAACCTCAGAGGCTGTGAGTTTGATTTGACTCCTGGGCGCTTGGGGACAAGCTGGCTGGTGAGAAATTTGGCTCCAGGCTTCTGGGGACTCCCTGACTCCAGAATTCCCTCTCACACCTCCCTCTCACCACCTGCACCAGAAAACTAGCAACCGTCTCTCCTCTCTGGAGATCTGAGGGCTCCTGGGGTCGGCATCTGTAAAGACTGCAGCCTCCCCCAATGAAATCATCTTCCAGCAAGTGTCAGTTTCTAACCCTGCCGGTACAATCAGGAGCTGCCTGTTCCACTCCAGACAGAGACCACATAATCAGCTTCACTGGGGCAAATGTTCTCTTCCTGAGTCTGGTCCAATTCTCCAATCTGCCCGAGCAGGAAAACATGGGCACCCCGTTTGCTGTTCCATAATGCTGACCTGGGAACCTCTCATGCTTACTGGAGGGGAGGTGGTTTTGTAAGGAGTGTGATCCGGGAGATACGCCTGCTGGGGGAGAAGCTCACATCTCAAGCTCAGCCTCAGACCACAGCTGGTGGGATCAGAGGGGTGAGGGTGCCTGCTCTTGCCACAACCCATGGTGCGTCTGGGGTGAAAGTCCTACAACCCCAGTGGGGCCTCAGTTTCTTCCTCTGCAAAATAGGATGATGACAAAACCCTCTCCTAGGACAGCAGTGGGAATCAAAGGAGACAGTTTATGTAGGAGCTCTCATAATGGTCATTGTCCCTGGACCAGCTACAAGGGGACACATTCTTTTCATGGTGAAGATAGCGTCTAGGTAAAGCCCAACTGTGCATGCACATCTCAGCCTCCGCTCACACTGCATCTGTAACATCACGTTGGCCAAAGCAAGTCACACGGTGGGAAGTGTCCCAGCCCACAGGGGGGGAACCGCGAAGCCACGATCCTATGACTAGGGAGGGCGTGCGGAGCTAAGGCCACACTCCAGTTGGCCAAGGACGGCAAGTAGCTGAGCTGCGATTCGCACGTACTTACTCTTTGAGGACAGGCCCATCTCCACATCATTAACCTGAGGTGACTCAGATTGAGAATGAGTACTCAAATTTTGTACTTACAGGAAAGAGAGTCTTTTGTTAACATCCGTCTATAATTGGACTTACGTTGTTTTCCCAGAAAGGAAAGGCCTATTTAGCAAGCATTTATGGGCTGGGACTGTGAGTGCTTTACGTGTGTTAACTCATTCAAGCATCATAACAACCCTATGAGGTAGGTGCTGCTATTATCACATTTTTTTTTATCATCCCATTTTTTACATAGGGAAATTGAGGCACAGAGGTTAAATAATTTCCCCAGGGCTTCATGGTGAGTAAGTTGCCAGAGATAGTATTTGAACCCAGGCTGGCTGTCTCCAGAACCCAGGCCCTACCATCCTGCTTACCCATCAGAGGCCCTGACCCTGGCAGCAGGGCAAGCCACGTCTTCACTCCACGGTGAAATTTCCATCGCGAGAGATTTCGCCCTGCCGGGACTCCGCTCTTCCATGAACAAACATCACTGCTTTCGTAGGTGTCGCCTCCTTTAGTCTCCACAGCTGCTGTGATACCCATTTTAAAGACAAGGAGCCTGAGGGACCAGGAGATAGTCACCACTGCTGGCCCCTGGTAGAGCTGGGATTGGAATCCAGGGCCCCAGGGTAAGGAGGGCTCAGGGAAGACGGGGGCTGGGGTATCCCCAAGAGAAAGGCAGGGGCCGAGGTTGCACAGAGGCCTCGTGGGCCCGGCCTTCCTCATAGGGCTGCCCTGCTGGGGCACTGGCATCCAGCCAAACCTGAACCTCAGCCCCTTCTCCCAGCCCACAGCAGAAAAATGACACAGATCAGCGTCCGATTTCACAGAGAGGGTGTCCCCTTGGAAGTCATTCTCACATGACCTTTTCTCCCACCAGTGCACCCCCCACTGCTCACAGCTCAGCCCAGGACTGGCCTCCTCCTGACCCGGCCCCAGAGCACTCGGGTGGTTACTTGAATGGAAGAACATCAGGAACTCGTGTCTGCCCAAAACACACAGGAGCCTGCAGAGGCCCGGCTGTCATCTGAAAGCAGGACGAGGCCGTGGCTGGCAACAGGGCCCGATGTGTTTCGTGAGGCCCATTTGTGTTTAGATGTTTAGGTGTTAGTTGCCAGTATTAAAAGCAGGGAGATTTCACACGCAAGTCAGGATTTATGGCTAATGTTCAGACGCGGGAAGCTCCATCCGTGGGGCCCGCAGCAGGGCGAGCCCAGCGTGAGCCGGGGAGCACCGGGTGCAGGGGCAGGGGGAGGCACAGCGGGCAGCGTGTGCCGGGCCCGCCGCAGGGCCGCGTGCCTCCGTTTACCCTCGGGGACCCCTGCGCAGCCAGCCGCAGCCGCCTCTTCCTGCTCCCCTCTTTTTTCTTTCTTTCTTTCTTTTTCTTCATCTGCAGCCTATTTGATTTTATTTTCTTGAGTTAAAATTTATACTCAGTACAGGAGACCTGAAAGGTTCGGCTCAGTGAGTTGTACCAGCTGTTTACAGCTGGGTAACCACCCGCCACCCAGACACAGGCTATTCCTGTCGCTTCAGGACGCTCCCTCGTGCCCCTCCGGGTCGCCCCCACCGCCTCTCCCGAGGCGGCCACTGACCTGCTTTCTGTCACCGCGCATGGTCTGGCCCGTTCCAGAGTCGCATCGAATGGAATCCCACGGGGCGTCCTCTTCCGCTGTCACAGGGGCCGGCGGTCCTTCCTCCGTCTCGCCCAGTGGTACGACAGCGTGCGGACGGCCACAGCGGCTCACCTGAGCGGCGCACGGCTGCTGTGGCCCTCGGGGGACCTGTGACACCTCTGAGCCGCTCACCTCACGGGGGGCGGGGTGAGCACTGACCCGCCTCAGTCTTCCAGTCCTCGGGACCCCGTCCCCTCCCCCAGCTTTGTAAAATCTAGCTGTTTACCCTCGCTTCAGGGGGGGTCTCAGGGAAGGATGTGAAGGAAGGACAGGGAGGGGGAGCAGCGCAGATGGGAGTTCGTGGAAGCTCCACCAAGTCACAATTCAACACACACAGATGCACACGCGAGCACCACGCCACTGTGTCACCGGGTTGGGGAGCATCCCTTAGCCCAGACCCCCCGCGGAGGTGCTTCCTGAGGCTCCGTCTGTCTCCGCGTCTGTCCTGCCTCCAACCCCACCCGCCCCACCCACAGCTGCCAGGCTGCTCTTCCTCCGTAAGACACTGTTTTGCTCATGTCACCTACCGCCCAAACGCTCTTCAAGGGTCCCCTTTGCCCCAGTCTGAGCTCCACAGGCCACAGATGCCGCCGCCTCCCCCTCCCCTGCTGCACACCGCACGCCTGTTCCTGCCCCAGGACCTTTGCTGGTGCTGGGGCTTCCTGGGGCAGGGAGGGCCAGTCCCCACGCTCTGCCCGGGCTGTGCCTGGCCCCTTCTGCTGGCATTTGTCAGCACCTAGGGGCAGGGCCAGATGGCAGAAGAGCCCTGTGTTCACTGTCCTGAGGCCAGGCCTCCGTCCTCTGGCAATGACAGGAGAGAGGTCCAACCCAACAGACGGTGTCATGAAATGGCTGCACACCAGGAGCAGAGGAGACCAGCCTGGCCTCAGGCTCCCTTGGCTGCCCTCAGTCTCTGAGCCACCTGGCTGCTCCCAAGTGTGCACAGAAGTCCCCATGCCCCCTAAATGCACACATAACCACGAATGCCACCTTTGCTCCAGTGCAAGGGACCCCAGATACGGGGTTTTCCCAGTAAGATCTCTCAGATGGTTTTGTGGCCACCTGGACAGTTAGGGATTGAGATAGACTAGTCAAATGTCCCATACTATATTTTCTTTATTAATCAGTTGCACATAAATCCTAAACATCTTTTGGAACTGTAATGTCTTCTGCTACTTTTCTTCCCTGTTAGGTCCAGCCCAGCCTGACGGAGGAGCTGCTCACGTTGCCCGAGAACAGCCCCATGATGGGCAAGGGCAGGGGGCGCGGCCAGGACTGCAGTTCCCCAGAGGGTCCGTGGGCAGGAGAGGCAAAGGGGCTGGGACAGATTTCTCCCTGAGGGCAGGCCTGGTGGCCTCCCTGTGGTGTCCAGCTGTCTCCAGCCCGACTCACCCACGTCCCCATGCCATGGTCTCTGAATTGGGCCACAGAGAGAGAGAGAGACAGAGACATAGGATCAGAGAGAGATGCAGAGAGACACAGAGACGTAGAGACAGAGAGAGACAGACAGAGTCAGAGAGAGAGATGAAGAGACAGAGAGAGTCAGAGAAAGAGATAGAGAGGTAAACAGAGAGAAACAGTCAGAAAAAGGGAGAGACAGACAGACACAGAGACATACAGAGAGATCTGTACAGACACACATAGAGATAGAGACATACAAAGAGACTGAGACAGACAGATACAGAGATGAGAGAGAAAGAAACAAAGCTAAAGAGATGGGGGGAGACTCAAAATCTGCAGAGGAAAAAAACAAAACAGAAAACTCTCCTTGGTGACTAAACCGGGAGATAACCACCAGGCCTCATCCGGCCTTTCATGTCTGGCAAACTCCTTGAGCTGCTCAAAAGATCAGATGCACGCAGCTCCTCGTGCATCTCATAACCTTCTCTCTCAACCCCAGATCCTGACCCCAGAATGCTTTCTCAGAAGCTTTTCTCAGAAGGGCTTTAAGAAATGAAGCTCAGGACCATAGAGTGATGTCCAGGAATGCACGCCCCCATCCAACACATGCAGCAGAATGAGGTGATACGGGGGTCCCAGCCTCGCCACCTTGTGCAGCATGGCCGAGGCCCCAGGAGGAGACACCAAACACTGGCCACAGTCACCATGCTAAAGTCTCCAGGGACATGCCAAGACCCCTACCTGCCTCACAGTGCCCAGCAGGCCCCAGGGGACAGCCCAGCCTTCCCCCCCCCCCCCCCCGTGCTCAACAATAAAGGACGCAGAGAGAGGGATGGGGGCCAGGGGTCACAGTCCCAACCGGGGAATGACTTGCACTGCTGCATGTCTCTGTCTGAACACAGCCATCCCCCTGAAGCAGGAAAAGGGATGCTGCTAAATATGAGGGGTATAAGGAAACCTGGAGCCCCAGAAGGTTCAGGCCAGGCAGATGGCAGGAGCTATGTCAGGGGTAGCACACAGCCACCCCCTATGCCAGAGACGCTCCACCCTGGCACCAAACACCTGCCTAAGCCTGGGAAAACGTGTGTTCCTCTGTGTCGCGTATGCAGGCCACGGCACTGCACTGGGGTGGGGTGGACGCGTGCCCCAATTACAGGTTACGCAGTACCACGCAGCCCCAGCAGCTATGGCCGCATGTGTATTTCCAGCTCCTCAGCCAGAGGAGACTTTTTTGATCAGCTGCCCAGCCATGTAAACAGATGCAGCAACAGCCCTGGAAAATACATCACAGTTGCTATGCCCACCTCCCAAGTGTGAATATTCAAAAACTTACAAAATGCTACACAACCATGTGAATGTACTTAATGCCACAGAACTGTATAGTTAACAATGGTTAAAATGGTACATTTGACTACAATAATAAAATAAAATAAAATAAAAATGAGGTGCTCAAATAATGCCATCAGCCTCTCTCAGTTCTGATTTCCTCTGAGTTGACTTCATTAAAAAGCAAGCTCTTCCCGCACAGTGGCAAAGTGACCAGGCCACTCCCTCCAGCTCAGCAAGTCAGCACAGAGGTGGCTGCTCTCCACCCCGCCTCCACACCATTCAGTTCTGGGCCTTGCCCCCTGACCACTTTGGGTCACCTGGCTGCCCAGGGAGCTATGTATGGCCGTAGAACATGCCAACGGTTCAGGTTTGGCTCAAAGCTCATGAACACCCATCTGTGCATGCAGAAGACTGTTCCTTGCAACACTGCGGACGGTACACCCAAGAGCTTTTCCCTCCAAGAATGCACAGGGCCAGCTGACATGCTGGGGAATTACTGTCCCCAGAAGCCCGAGAGGAACGTGGTGGATAAGTACCCAGCCTCCACATCTCTGGGGTAACTGGACGGAGTGTTTGACACTGTCTCTGTGAGTTCCCCAGGGGAGGAACCTCCAGGTGCCTGCAGCCAGGACTGGCTTAAAAACACACCCTTCCCTTCGCTTCCCCGTCTCAGCAGCCCCACACTAGGGTTTCCAGGGGTCACCTTCTGAGTGAACTACTTGTACTCGAGTCCTTGTCTCAGAGCCAGCTTCTGGAGGAACCCGAACAAGACAGTACCCCAGGGGAGCCAGGACACGTTCAGGAAGGAGAGAATGGCGTCTGGCAGGCAAAACCCAGTTCTGGGTCGGGGTCCCTCCTCCCCTCCCCTCCCCTCAGGGCTGGGGAACAGCTGGGCAGCCGGTGCCCCCGGCCCAGGAAATGGCTCCAGCCCAAGGCCCTGGCCCCCTCCCCCCCGCAGTCTCTGACCCTGGGTAAATCCGCTGAAAGATTCCTGCCTTAAAACGCAGGACGATGTCTCCCAGCGAACTTTAGCAGAAAAGCGTAATTACAAAAGAGACCGAGGGCACAGCGCCTGCCCGAGACAGCCCTGGCGAGGGCCACGTGGCAGCGGCTCTGCAGGATGGTTCCTTGAAGCTGTGTGGTCACGGGGGTGGGGGGTGGTGCCTCAGTCCCAAGTCACCTTAATAAGAACCCAAGTCACAGGGAAGCTCCTTTTGTTTGTGACTGGAAGGCATAAGGGGGCTGTAGTCGAGGAAGGCTCCCTGATGGCTCGTCCTGCACGACGGGGAAGCGTCCCTGCCCTCCAGGCTGCCTGCGCGGGGCCTTCACCGTGGCGTGTGGCACGTCTGTCCTCCTGAAGGCCGGACCCGGCCCAACTCCACTCCAAAGCTGCGGCTTGGGACTCTTTGGCTCTGACCTTGATCACTGGCCTGGTTGGCCCTCTGGGTTTGTCAATTAAATTCTTCTCCTCACACTTGAAGGGCCTGACTTGTATTGACCCCTGGCCAACTTGTACCCTGCAGCTGGACATGGCCTAGGGATCATGTCATCTTTGCCTGGAGCTCCTGTGCAGCCTTTTAAGTGGCCCATGGCTCTGAGAAGACAAAGCCAGAAGGTTAAGCTGGGAAGAGGGTCTTTGGCAAGATACTGTGCTGCCCACGTTCCCCAGCCTCCTTGCAGGGAGGCAATGCCAAGTGACTATCCTAGTCAATGTGCTGTGAGCACAAGTGGCATCTGGGACTCCTGGGTCACAGCATGCAGCCCTCCAGCTCTCTCCCTGCTCTGGTGACTGGAAGCCCTGTGGTGGGAAGGGGGCCGCCTGTGATTGAAGCATCCTGAGTCCCCAGACCCTCACTAGAAAGGAACCTGCTGAGATTTAGGAGCTGATTTGTTACTGTGACACAGCTGAACCTGACACGAGTAATAGAAATGCCAGCAGCACACAGTGGCATGTGAAAGGGCCCCGTGAAGGGAGAGAGAACACACACTAGAGGGGGCTGGGTCCCCTCTGAGATCCAGCCAGCCCTGGGTGTGTGAAATACAAAGACGAGAGTCATCTCTACTTTACACCTGGGGAAACTGAGGCCCAAGTCATTTTCCCGAGACCACACAGGTAGTGAGCGGTGGGGCCAGTTCTTGCTCCAAAGCTGGCCTTCCTCTGCATCGCCATAGTGGCTGGAGGGAAGGCTTCGGCAAGCCGCTGGGATTCGAGATGTCACTTTTCAGGGAGGACATGATGTCTGGGCGGTTACTGGGGAGGCAGGGGAAGGAGGTGAGGAGCCCCCTCCTCCAGGCTTCCCTGCACGTGCTCCGGCCTCCTCCCAGGCATGGCCGTTCCACCTGTGCTCCAGCCTCGAAGACATTAACACCAGCAACGACAGTTTACCAGGGGCTCACCATGAGGACTCTGTGTGGGTCAGCTCATTCGATTCTCACATCCACCCTATCATCTCGTTACAGATGGAGAGACTTTGGCATGGCAAAGTAGAGTCATTTGCCCACAATTGAACAGTGAGAACTGGGATGTGAACAGCCTGGCAGCGTAGCGATTCTGCTTCCAGGTGTTGGGGAAGACAGGGACGGTGCAGACACACAGAAAGACACACACACCTCACACCCACACACAGCACAGAGCCCAGGCAGCCGTCTGAATGGACCCTCCCAGCCACCAGGGCTGTCCAGGTCTGGCAGCTCCTGCCAGCAGCCGAGTGGCTGGAGAGCAGGCTTCGGAGTAATGCAGGCCCGGTGTGCAGCCTGGGTTTGTTCTCGCCCCTTCCATTTCAGAGCTCTCTCTGCCTCAGCTGAGCCCAGGTATTTCGCAGGCCCCATTGCCTCAAGACCACCTCCGTTCCCTCCAGGCTCAGAAAAATCACATCCTTCCCTCAAAACACCCCATACACTGGGCTTCAGTCCCTTCATGAGCAGGCTCTCTGCATCCCATGAGCAGGCTCCTGCATCCCTGCACTGTGTCCTTCAGACCTTAATGAGAGGCAACTGTGGAGAGCCCTGTCAATCACATACCAGGACAGATGAAGCTTGACTGGCTGGAAAATTGGGGCTAAGTACAGGAGCCGAGCCACTCATCATCCGGAAGGCTTTTCCTCTGCAGGGTGGGTAATGGCTTGAGAGATCAGGACACGGCTGTTCTCACACAAGTGCACAGCATGAAGGGGGTCCTTTGTGTCCCTCCCATGCCACCTCTACTCAAAGGAATCTGGAACCAACGGACAAAACCTCTTGGCCCACACCATTTGGGGCCAAGCTGTACATCCCACCCTGGGGCCTCTCCCCTCCCCTGGTCCCAAAATCAATGGCTTCCACTAACCATCTCAAGTTATTACTCAGCAAACACTGTACCCTCTTTATGCTGTCTCCAAGATTTCACACAGAGTTAAGGATGTCCTGGGGACTGTAGGGGCAGATGGCAGTGTTGCAATAAACCCGTGCTCTGTCACAGAACCTCCCCCAGGGAAGTTTTACCCACTAACTCCAACTACTCATGCTGGGCAGAGCCCTCTGTGAGGGGCTTTACCTTGATGGTCTCGTTTAATCTCCCAGCAGTGCTGTGGGGTGGTGCATTACTGAGTTCAGCTGAGCATGACAGTCCCTCCTCAAATAACAGTAGCTCAAACCAGTGTTTCCTGAAGTTTATTTTGTGCACAAATCATCTAGGGTTCTTGTTAAAATGCAGATTCTGATTCAGCGCTGGTCTGAGGTGGGGGTCAATATTCTTCATTTCTAACAAATTGCCAGATGATACCATGATGCTGATCAAGCACCCATGGCTTAGATGAGATAGTGGTTAATTTCCTTGCCAAGGGAAAAGGGAAACATAAAAGGCTGATAAAACAGCTTGATGGTGTCCTTTTGCTGTGCCAAGCTCAATAGCAAGTGCTTTCCTCATAGTACACAGTGGCTGCCCAAGAGCCAGCCATCACATTCATATTTCAGCCAGCAAGAAGGAGGGATAGCTGAAGAAAGACATGCTTGCTCCCTGGGACACTCCCTGGAAGCCGCACATTAGATTTCTGCTTATATTCCATTGTCCAGATGTAGCCACATACCTCAAGAAAGCCTGAAAAACATACTTGTTGTCCCAGGCAGCCATGTGTGCAGCTAGAAATTGGTGATGGTAGTCATGGTGGACAGTCTATTAAAAAGTAATAAAGGAAAAATGGACATCAGTGGACAGCTATTTTCTTTTCCATTTTACAGATGAGGAAATTGGACGAGGAGTTTAAGTAATTGGACTGAGGATTAGATGAGATCATATGTGAGCACATAGAAATAGTTAGCTGATATTTGTATCCATGAGCCCATTTACATTGTTAAAAAATAAAACAAATAACAAGAGCACGTGTATTTAGAAGCCAGAGAAACAGGCTGAACTGCCTGTCAGAGTGAACATTTGCAGGAGGTGCCAGGAGATCCCAGGTTCTATGACAGCTGAGATGGGTCAGCTGGAATGGGGTGGGGGGAGGTTGACATGCCTCAGCCCGTGGGTTGCCGGGAAAAGCCTCTACATTGCACACCGACGGAACCAGGGGAGGAGAACATGGGAAATGGGCTTCTTTTCCTGCGTACCCAGTATGCCAGGTGCTGTGCCAGGTGCTGGGGTGAAAGGTCAGTGAGAGACCTCTGGCCCCTGAGGTGCTCATGGCCTGTGGGGGCATGCTATGCTGCAGAGAGGCCAGGTCAGTCAGGTAGGCTGGCTATGCTGCAGTGACATCCTTGGAGGCATTAAACAGCAAAGGCTGTCACTCGTGCTCCTCATGTGGGCCCAGGCTGGGGGAGGCACCACCGTTGGTCGTGTGGAAGGACAGACATGACACACATCACTGGCCCTTACGTCTCACTGGCCAAAGTCCCACGGTCATGCCTAACTCGAGGAGAGCAGGGTATCGGAGACCCCCCATGCGCATGTGAACGGCATGTGACTACCACAGATGCACAGGGGCCTTTGCCCGGTCAGGTAGCATCAGGGAAGGCTTCTCGGAGGAGGAGGTGCAAAAAATAAAACATATGCTGCATATAATAGGACATGCATATTATCACTGCAGTTATTATTGTTGGAAATAGAACAAAAAACGAGACTTTCACTTCCCCCTCTCAGGCTCACTGGGAAGGGAAGTGACATCCATGAGCAATCTCCATGTGCCAGACACTCCCTAACCAGCGTGTCACCCTCACAGAGCCCCACAAGGGAGGGACTGTCATTGCACATGGGGAAATTGAAGCTCAGAGAGGTAAAGCAACTTGTCTGTGGTCACAGAGGAGGTAAGTACAGAGTTCACATTTGAACTCGGGTCTGTCTGGCTCCAAGGCACAAGTGCCACTTCACAGTCCTCCACCTGCAGCCCCTGCGAACACGGCAGACCAGCTCCCAGCTTCCCCTCGGACCACCCAGCAGCTGCCCTCAGGGGTCCTCACTGGGGTCTTTACGTCTCAGAGACACCTAAGACTGCGGGTCTGATCAAAGAAAAGCAGCTCCCCCTCCCCCCGGGAGCCAGAACATGCTCCCAGGACGTAGCCCTCTTGCTTTCCCTACTTCCAGCCATGACTGGCCAGAACAATCTAGAAACCCCTCACTGTGGACTTACTCTTTAAGAATTAATTCATAAGGAATGCATTGAGTCATAAGAAATCAATCTTCACATCGACATTAAGAATACTTAAAGAAAAAAGAAAGACTAAAAATCAAATTATCAATTCTGTACCTGGTTTTCCAGACAGTCTTGTTTTTAAGAAAAGAAGAGCTACCAGAGGTCGAGGGCTCATCGGGTGCCAGGGACTGTGCTAAGCTGTTTACAGGTTTTAACTCATCCTCACAGCATCTAATGGGGCACATGTACCCCACTTTCTAGATGAGAAGACTGAGGCATAGAGAGGCCAAGCCACTTTTTAGTAGTGGAGTCAGTATTTAAATGCAGGTAGTCAAGATCTTAACCACTATACTTATTGTCTCCATACTGGGCCGCCCAAGGAATCCACAGACTGACAACCCAGGAGAGACCTGCAGAGGATTACAGAAACCAGCAGGGTTTAACATTCCCTCTGGGACAGGGCTTCATGGAGGTTACTGATGGGAGAGTAGGGTTTTGAAGGTGAATAGAAGTTTGTCAGGTGGTCAAGGAAGAGAAAGATGTTCAGACAGAAGACAGGGTAAAGGTAAAGACCTGGAAGCTTGAAACAGGCCTGTAATATTATTGAATTATTCATCGTGTGGGGAGAAATGGCAGAAGGTGATGTCTGAGAGACTGGGGAATCCAGAGGTGAAACTAGCAGCATTTAGAGATGATTTGGTGCAGGAAAGAGAGAGGCACAGAATGGCTCCTAGGGCCCTGACCCAGAGGCATAAAACATTATTATCTGTTCAATAGTTTATTTTATTTTATTTTATTTTATTTTATTTATTTATTTATTTTTGGATGATTTTTCTGACTTTCTTGTTTTACTTTCTTTTTTTTTTTTAAAAATTTTTATTTTATCGATATACATTGTGGCTGATTATTGAATAGTTTATTTTAATCACTTTTATTTACTTACACTGTGTCTCATTTGACAACAGAGCTGAGGCAGCTCTCAAGGTTCCTACATCAGAAAATCACATGAATAAATAGTAAAAGAAAATCTCTCCAAAACATTCATCCCTGTCGACCCATGGATTCAAACAAGAGAAATACTTGGGGTGTGTCCGTGTCCCCACAGTACTGTTTATTCTGGAAAAGAGTCAGGGTGGGGAGAAATGAGAGGACACAGATAAATAGATCATAACACATTTTTACAGTGGAATCCTCAAACTATGTCTTGTGCTTCAAACGTTAGGTGATGGGGAAATGCTCACAAATTAACTGGAAAGCGTCTGAGTGTTTCTCTATAGTATGATTGCAAAAATATGCCTAGAAAAATCTCTAGAAGGAAAACCATGAAAATATTCTCAGCTGTTTGGCCTGTGAGATAATGGGTAAGTTTTGGTTTTGCCTTTATATTTCTTTTGTTTTCAAAGTTTTCTGTACTTTAGAATATTTTACTTTTACAACCATGAGAAAATAAAAATATTTTTAAATTTAAAAAGTATTTTCTGAGAAAGTTCTGGTCAAGATGGCAGAATAGATAGTCTTCAGTGTCACTCTCTCCCACAAATCAACCAGTTTACAACTATAAAAAAGCAATGACAGCCAAGCTGGGGCTGCTGGAGCTCAGGGGAAGAGGAGGAGAGACCTACAGAGTTCACGAAGGCGGGAGAAGCCACAGTGAGAGAAAGAAAAAACTGCTCTGAGCGTTTCAGGCCACGGCTGCTTTAAGGCTGGAGCTGCTGAGCGCAGGGAGCAGGAGCCAGCAGAAGCCGCAGCTGTGCCCTTCAGATGGAGTTACTTGGAGGCAGCAGGTGAGAAGAGAGCCTTGGTGGCCCCCAGGCCAGCAAGACCACTAATAGGGCTCCCATGGACCCACACAGGAGAGAGGACCCAGAACAGCTGTAAAAGGGGGGCCATTCAGAGGCGGTGAGTCATTGCAAGGGACCCGCACACAGCCCATCCCATGGGAAGTGTTTGGAGCACAGGCGGTGGGGGAGACGGGCCCACTGGGGGAACACTGGGGTGCAGCAAGGATAGCCAATCTGCCCTCCAATCAGCACAGGACCACTCAGAGGAGACTGGTCAGGAATGCAGAATTGCATGGGGTGCAGTTTGATGAAAACCTCAGGCCCAGATCAGAGTTTCTACACGACGCAGGAGCACCGTGTCCCTGGAGAGCTGGAAGTACCTATAAGGTCAACCATTAAACCCTGAGCTGCACAAAAAGTCTTCCCTAGAGAAACAGCAGGAAAGCAGCAATTTAGCTCAACCTCAGAATTCATGTACTGGTTCCCACAGGAAGTTCCCCCATTTAGGAAGTAAGCAAAGGAAAAGGAAGTAAGCAAAAATTTAGTTCTGGCCCAGGCACAACACTAGTGCCTTGGGCCTGCCAGGAGACATGAGGCATGGAGCCAGGGACCAGAGCCCACTCCCACATCGAGGCATACTGCCAGCACCTCGTGGCCCATCCAGGGACCTGAGGCAGAGAGAAGTGGACCAGACCCCCTCCCACAACCAGGAACACTGCACAAGCACCTCAGGGCATGCCCATGGACCTGAGGCACGGAGAAGGGGACCAGACCCCCCTCCCACAACCAGGCACACCATACCAGTGCCTTGGGGCCTGCTTAGGGACCCGAGGTATGGAGTCAGGCACCGGACCCCCCTCCCAACACCTGGCACACCACACCAGCACCTCAGGGCCCACCCAGGGACCTGAGGCTTGGAGCTGGAGACCAGACACTCCCCAAAACCAGCCACACTGCCAGTAACAAGGAGCATGCCAAAAATATCACCTCCATGTGGGTGGCCCACCACAGCCACCACCATAACCATGGCTGCCACAAAAGCAGTTAGACGCCACAACCACCACACAGATGGTCCACCAGCCCCTGGAGTGCATTGACAGAAGGAGAGTCACCAGAAGAAACCAAAGAAAAGAAGAGGATGTCTCTCTCCACAAAGCCCATTCCAAAGTGACAGAAGAAGCATCTGCTCTATGATAATATCGGGGGACCTGAACACACCTCCCAGCATTGGTCAGATCATCTAGGCAACAAATCAACAGAGTAACCATTCCTCTTTCAGAAAGAGAGAAGAAATCTAGGGCAATTGGGGGGGGGAGGGATGAGGGAGGGGAGATGGGGAGAGATTGGACAAGGGGCATAAAGAATAATTACAATTTGTAACAATATATATGCTAGTAATATTGATTTGATCAACATATCTCAATGTTGGACCCCCAAAATATGTATAATCAATTTTGATACAATAAAAATTTTTAAAAAGAAAGAAAAAATAAAGTGTTTTCTAAAACCATTGCTGTCTAATGTTTGTGTTCTCATAATGAAGTTCTCAAGTTACTAAATTTTTAAAAAATACCTTGGAGAATTGGAGGAAAGAGGGGAAAAAAGGAGGAGCAGAGCCAGGCATGAGTGTGCACAGGAATGGCCACTGTCAGGTCCTGGAGAGAAGCCCCCATGGGCTTCCCAACAGCCAAAGCAAAGAGGGAAACTCAAGTCACAGGGTATTTCAGGTCCACATCAACAACTATGACACCACAAATCATACCTTTTTCCAGGACTGAGATCCAAGAGAAATTTCTCCTGAGAGAGAGAATACTGGTGTGCCAGTGGCTTCTGGAAGCGACAGCATCGCTGCCACACACAGCCATGGCCCAGCCAGGAGATGAAGCTCTGCCAGGGGAGCAGTGACGCCCAAGCCCTGCTCTCTGACTGTCTGGCTCCATCTGGGGTTCTCAACCCCTCTGGGTGGGAAATAAAGGCCTGGAGTTACAGCCCAAACACAGGAAGCTGGGAATAACCCAGCAGCCTAACCTGTGGCAGCCCGCACCTGGCTCCTCGCCTGTGTGCCAGGCAGGGAGACTTCTGCCCACCAGGCCCGCAGGCCCAGAGCCGGGGCCTGCAACACTTTTGGGGATCACGAAAATGTTTTAATTTATAATACCAATGTATTCATCCTTACAGCCACGCAGTTGTCAACCATAACTTTTACTATGTTTTTGTGAAGAAGGGCTTCATGAAGGTCATGACATGGGCCTGTGGCAGGGGTCCATGCTAAGTGCTTTCCATCCAAGACCTAATCTAACACTCAGCCGTCTGCTGAGTGGGCAACGTATCACCCCCAATTTACAGGTGAGCGATCTGGGTCAGACTGGTATGAAGTGACCTGCTCTGGGACACCCAGATAAGTAGCTAAGCCATTCCAGATGCAGGATTGATAAACTGGGCTGCGTTAAAATTAAGAATGTCAGTTCTTCAAGATACACTGTCAAGAGAAGAAAATTCAAGCCACAGAGTGGGAGAGTATCCCTGCAAAACGTAATGAAGAAAGGCTCGTATTCAGAACACACAAAGAAAGTCTACAGATCCATTAAAGAAAGGGCAGAAAACATCATGGAAACGTGTAAAGGTCTTGATCATGCACGTCACGAAACCCACATGAGCAGTAAACAAACAAAAAGGTGCTCAACCTCACTAGGGATCAGAAGAAAGCAAATTAAGATCACGAGGAGAAGAGACTGTCTCTATCATCATGTGGCTCAGCGTGAGAGTGAGAACTGAAGGCTACACACTACTGTGATATTAAATATGAAATCTAGCTAAAGTTAAATATCTAAATGCTATCCATCAAGCTGGCAAAACTGTTAAAAATACGTTTTATCTTTTTGCTTTAACAAATATACCTTCATAATGACAACACTGAGAACATGAATAAAACTACAGTTTTTATATGACTGAGTCATTAAAATATCAAAGATGACTGAATTTAACTAATATTTGCACATCTGTCTGTCTTCAATAGGCCATTGGTGTTTGGCCAGTACTAAAATAAAGACATAATAATTCATAAATAATTATATGTTTATTTCGTAAAAATTATTATTCTTGCCTTCATTTTAGCAAAATTGCTAATTATGTTGTTATAATCAAGATTTTCATGTTTTAATTCAATTAATAGTAATAATTTAAAGGATTAAAAATATATTCAAGGTATACACAATTTTATTAAATTTTTAACAAATATTTAAATGAAAGCAAATGTAAAAATTTAAAAAATTAAAATAACTTTGAGTCATGTTTGCAATATTTTTCTCCTAAAAGCTTAAAAATTACGTATTAAAATTAAAAGTCAAGTTATAAATTTTAAGTATTGAATATCAAAATCCTAAAAAGACAAGAAATTTTAATTTATTTTTTTTAATTAGTTAAATCTTATTAAATATTTTATAAATTAAATGTCCACCAGTCCAGCGTTCAGTGTCCACCTCATTGCTCGTGTGCAGAACCAGCATCCCACATCATGCTTGGTATGTCTTAGATCTGTAGTTCTCAACAGGCAGGGGGGGCGTTTGCCCCGCGAGAAACCGATCTTGTAGTTATTTCCAGTTTCCTGCTACACATACACCCTAGCGTAGCTCTGATGTTTCCTGGAACCCATTTTACAAGTGGAATGGCCAAGTCAATGAGTTAGGAACAGTTTTAAGGTTCTTGATACATATTATAATTGCTTTTCTATGACACAGTGGCAGCTGGATTCCCCTCAGGACTATACCACTCTCCTTTCATGGCTCCAACTCTGAGCACTATTTTTTTAAATCACTTTTTGCCTGTTTCATAGATGAAAAATACTTTCCTGCTTTAACTTAACTCTTCTTGATTACCAGTGATGTTAAATACATTTTTCTGAGGTTTTATTATTCTGTACAAAATTTGGAAGTCACTATTCTGAAACAGCAGAGTCTGATAGACGGAAGTTTACACTTAAAACACAGAAATATTAATAATAGAGAAATATGTATACTACTGCATATCCCTGTATGAGGGCACTTCAGAAAGTTCATGAAAAGATTCATATCACCTTTCGATCCTATTTTTCCGTGAACTTTTTGAAGTATCCTCATTTATCGTGCTATGAAAGCATTCCACAATCATTTCTGTCACTGCAAAGAAGCATAAAAATATACATGCCTGTAAGTGACACAGTGAACACGCTGATATGTAGGATCAATACAAACATAACTTTCTCTACCCCTGAGTCCTGTCTCTTTAAAATGTACTCTCTAGGGGAAGGCTTCACCCTGCCTGGGATGAAAACTCTGGTGTGCTTTTCTGCTCATTCTTAGGTAGTAGCTAGTCTTAAAATCACATAGAAACATAGGCTCCATGTGCTAGTTAGATTGCCCAGAATCACGGAAAAGTCTAAACTGCAAACTTGATTTAGAGTTAAATCTTCCCCCTCCCCAGCCCCAGGTGAACCTAGCACAGCTCAGGTGACCGGGCACGGACGTGGCCACCACCCCTTCATCATCCTCCCTCTCCACCTGCTAAGGAAGTGACTTCTGGCCTTTTCCGATAGGTACACAGGACAGGGGATATAGAAAGTTCTTAGTTGTCTGACACCATCATGAGATGGTCTTTCATACTCTAGGGGTCTCTTTCATGAGCACATTCATGGATTTATCAGAGACTTCCCTGTTGGGTCCCCAGCCACAGTTCCCCAGGGAGAAGGGAAATCATATTTCTTCCGCCACTGCTCCCTGCCCCCACGCCTGGTTCTTCAGTTGTTTATTCAGCACAGAACTCTCTGGGACATCCATTTGCCCCTCCTGGCTGTCTTCTCTCTCTAGCTCATGGGGAACCCATGCAAATTCTTCACTCTGTTCTTGGTGCCAGTGCTGCTTTTTCTCAAACTCAGCCTTTGACTCTCTCCTCCTCTCCACCCAGTGACTCAGCTTGGTGGCAGTAACCTCTCACTTTAAAATTCCTCAGTCATGTGCAAGAAGTCAAATCCAATGACCCCCATAACTGCACCATTTCAAAGTCACAGAAGAGTCCTGCAAAACTGGCCACAATGCTCTACTTCTCCCGTAGCCATACCCCTTTTCAGTGTGTCATTAGAGCTGGGGAGGAGACTTCCTTGAATCTGGGCTGGTCTAGTGACTTGTTTTGGTCAATAGAATACAGTGGAAATAGTGATATACCTTTTTCCAAGCCTAGACCTGAAGAGTCCTTGCACACTTCTGCTGGATTTGTTGGGCCCCTGCCACTGTCCTGTGAACAGCTCCAGTCAAGCCTGCTGGGGGATGAGAGACAACATGGAGCAAAACTGAGTCAGCAGATTCCTTCCAGACACACAAACCCAGACAAGGTCAGCAGAACAGATCTGCTGGCCCAGCAGTTGGCTACACATGCATGAGTGGGACCATCCTAGACCAGCAAACCCCAGCCAATCTGCAGACTTGTGAATAAAATAAATCCTTGTTATTTTAAGCCCCTGGGCTTTGGAGTGATTTGTTATGCAGCAATTGCTGACTGGTACATCTCCTCTCCCTCGACTGGAGACTCTGAATCTTGGTCTCCCTAGGGTGAGACTCCCACCCCTGCTGCAGCTCTTCCCAAGTCCATTTCTTCATAAACCCTCTCTCCCTTCTAACTCCCTCAATCATTTTAGGTCTTTTCAGTAATTTTTGAGAAGTCTAACTGGTTCTGTGCTACTTCATTTGAACTTTCTCACTTTGGAAATTCAGTTATTATACATATAATAATTAACATGCTGTTGTATAATTGGAAATATGTTTCTTTAAGATTAAACTTTATCTTTCACTTAATTCGGGTTACATTTAACTGATGAATGCCAATGCCTGATGTTTCTTCCTCGTTACTGTCATTCTTATTGGTGAATTTGGTGTCTAGACTGGCCTTTGAACACTGGGCAAAGTTACTCGTCTATTGTGAGCCAAGAATCAACCTAAGCAGCAAGTTCTGTCCTTTCTAAAGGAGCCACACCTGATATCTCAGGTACGGGTGAAGTATGTAGGGCAGTTATTAATATCTTCATTTAATAGATGAGAAAACTGGAGCATAAAGAGATGCATCACTTGGCTAAGGTCAAGTGCAGGGCTGGAGCCCAGGGATCCTGACTCCTGGCTGTTGTGTCTCGCTCTCCTTTCACCCCTTTGCCACTTCCCACCTTCTGGATCAAGGACTTTGTGGCCTTGTAACCTCTTAATAAACAGAGAATGATCAAAGACATAGACAGGTGCTTGGCTCGGGGCTCAAAAGCAAGGACCAGACATTCTCTGCAATAAACAGCAAATAACGACTATAAAGGGTAAATAACAGTCGCATGGGGTTCTACAGCCTATTTATTTGAATTTCAAACATTGTTACGAGAATTTATGGTATATTTATCATCACGAAAAGCATTTATCTTCAGGCAACTGAAGCGGTAAGAAAGGCATAGCATTTAATTTTACCCATAACATTTCCTTTAATCCCATCTGACACCACAAAAAAAGAAACAAAATTTACTGGCTCAGGATAATTCCTAATTCTCAGATGGCAGCTGCCAGAAAAGCTAATTAATTCAGATTGACTGCTGAACTTCATTTGTATTTGGATTTTTTTTAATGAATGAGGGTAGCAGATCAATAGCATATGTGCAGCCTGGACTCAAAGTCTAAGATGTCATCTGCCAATTGGCTTCTGTGTCCTCTCGTGCCACAGAAAGAGGTTTTGGGGAGGACAGTGCCTTTCAAATATTAGCAAGACTCGAAGCCATCTGGGCTGGCCTTGAGAGCGGGGCAGCCGGGGAACATCCGAACGCTGAATTCAGGCAGGTCTGATCGTGCTCTGTCACCTACTAACCATGTGACTGTGGGCAAGCTGACTCGCCATTTTGAGCTTCAGTTTCCCCATCTGTAAAACAGGCACAATATCACCTATTGACAGGCTGTTAAAGGGAATCAGATTGCAGAGTAGATGATCATTAGATGGCAAGGACATTATACGCACCACACCCTGTTCCACCAGGTCTTCATTTTTCAGTGTTGTCTTTCAGAAAACTTTCATCCCCTTGTTCATTTGTTCAACTGATATTTACTGAGCACCCATAACAGGTCACGGTGCGGGGTGCCGTGGGGATATAGCAGTGAACGAGATCGACCAAGGCAGGCCACGATGGTGTTTCCATTCTCACTGGGGGAGACGGTCAGCATATAGGGAAGCGAATAATCTTTGGAAGAAATAAAGGAAGTCTCGGAGCTAGAGAGTGCGGACGGAGGGCCCGTGGCTGTTCCAGAGACTGCAATGGTGGGAGTGCAGCCTCGTGCAGGGCTGGGGGGAGCGTTCCCGGCAGAGCAAGAGCAGGTGCACAGCCCCCGAGGGGTTGCTGAGCAAGGCGCGTGCCTGGAGCCCACGAGGGAGGGACACAGACCTGGAGCGGATGCCCAGCAGGAGCCAGATCACGGGGGACCTTCTAACTGGGAGTTGGCAAACGTTTTCTGTAAAGGGCCAGATAATAAATGTCGTAGGCATTATGGACCTTGTGGGCCTCATGGGCCTTATGGGCCTTATGGTCTCGGCCACAATCACTCAATTCTGCCATTGGAGCTGAAAGCAGCCATAGACAATATGCAAATATTGGGTGTGGCTGTGTTCCAATAAAACTTTATAAACAAAAGCAGACAGCAAGCAGGGTTCAGCCCGCATATGGCAGTCTGCCAAGCCCTTGCTTTAAGTCATGGCAAAGGGTTAAGAGACTTGAAGCAGGGGTATGGCATGATCTGGCCCCCATTTATGTCTTTGATCTGGAGCTTCACACCATTAATAAGCTGCATTATAGCAGGGCCCCCAGGTGCTCTGCACAGAGTCCCAGGAGAGTCCGAATGCTTCTCAAGGGCAGCCGGTGAGAGGAATTAAAGAAACGGGAGGAGGAGGAGGAAGGGAAGGAAGAGGAGGCGCAGAAGGAGAGCGAGAGGAAGGAGAAGGCACAGAAGGCGAGAGCAGGAGGGGAGGGCGAGGCACAGGCGCGCTGCTCTACCGAACAAGACTCGTCTTTCTGCTCTGGCTTCTTCCTCTTGACATTATCCGCGGGAGACCTACTGTGCGAGTTGTGCTATTGTGTTTATTGTCGTTGCTCTAGGGTAGCCCGCTCTGTGAACATATCACAATTGACTTATGCCTCCTCCTGCTGGCAGTAACTAGGAGTACCCGGGAACCTAGAGACCTCAAAGGCTTAATTTATATGTCGGGACACTTAGCTGTTCCCACAGCCCGGCCCTGGGTCAGCATCTGGTGCTGGGTGGCTCTGGGGTCTCTGGAGCCCACAGTGGGTCCTGCGAGTCCTAAGAGACCAGGAGGAGCAGGCATGAGCGCAGGAGTTCCTGACGAGCCTGGCTGGCCCTCTGCTCTTCCAAGCTGAGCCGATTCGTTCCAGATCATTGAGCATCAGCAGCCTAGATCTTTGCCCAAGAAGTGCACAGGTGGAGGTGGTGATGGGGGTGCCCGGGGGGCATCACTTTCAACGTTTAGTTTGGTTCATTGGTCCGCACCAGGCTGAAGATCAGCAGATACATGCTGGAATGATAACGCCTGTTGCTAGAACATAGAAATATTTCCATAGAGTAGAAGAATGGCCACTGCCCCAAACCCCCTTGTGTCTCCCTCCTCCTCCTCCCACCCAGGCCCTGCCTGGGGCTTCACTGGATATCCACTAGCCCTGCCAGCCCACCGCAGCCCCTATGCCTCAGCCTCTGCTCCTGGAGCCAAAGCCCTGGCGGCAGGGAGGGGCACCTCGCCTGGTGCTTGCACGCCAGCTAGCAGACATGGGACGCCCACCAGCCCCTTATGGCTGGGGCCATCTCATGTCACCACAGCATCCATAGTGCTCTGTGCCAGTCGTTAAGCATTTGGAATATCATATCTGGCTCCCCTGGACCGATTTCCTGCCTCATACAGTTGGAGTGAGAGTTGCTTTGATGGCTAACTTTGATCCTTGATGAAAGAACTACCGAGAACAAGAGTAATAGCGATCGATCGTAATAGAGATCACGATAAGGGTAATAAGCACTAACCTTTACTCAGCTCTCACGACGTTCCAGGCAGGGTTCTAAGCATGTTACACATATGAGCTCACGCAGTCCTCACATCACTCTGAGGTGGGTTCTGCAATGACTTCTGTTTTATAGGTAAAGAAACCAAGGCCAATTTAACTGCCCAGGCCACACAGTTGGCCAATGGTCAAGCTGGGGCTCAAACCCAGGCAATCTGACTCTGGTACCTAGAAATCAGAAGAAAAGAGACATAAACGCATGCAGTGTTTCCTTGAGCATTTCTTTCCCTGTGGTTTCTGGAAAGTGGAAACTGGGTGTGTGAGGGAGAGAGAGCAGACAACCTGAGCACGGGTGGGACAAAACACTCTTTCTTAACTACTTATCTTTACTTACAGTTTTCTTTTATTCATGCAAGCATTCATGCATTTAATAGCATTCATTACTTTTGAAAAATGTTTGAAGTGTCAGACTTTGCCTGGTCCAGGTGGCACCTTTGTTCTTGGTGTGGTTGGGAGTCAGACCAGAGCAGTCACTGCAGAAATGTCTTTAGCCACTGCCTGCCTCTTGCTGCTCTCCGGGGAAGGAGGGAGTTTTCCCTCCAGCACACCCTCTTCTGGAAGTCTAGAGTGCCATCCAATCTCTCTTGCACTTATGAATGAGCTGGGACCTTGCAGGGGGCACGTCCACACAGGAGGCCTGATGGAGACTGAGCCTAATCAAGGGCACAGATCCCTGTCCATCTTGCCTGGAAGTTGGACCCTGGGTGGCTGCAGGTGGCAGTTTTAAAATAAGGCCACAGATTCTTTGACATTTCTCCCATTGAGAGAATGGGTCTATGTCACTTTCCCCTCAAAGCTGGTTGAGCCTGGAATGGATTACGGCAGGAGTAACACTGTGTGACTTCTGAGGTTAGGACATAAAAGGCCATGCAGCCTCTGCCTGGTCATCTGGAGCCTTGAGCCACCACGGTGGAAGACGTTCAGCCTCCCTGGGACCGCCACGTGGAAGAGGCCACAGGGAGGCACTCCAGGCTTTCTCCACCCCAGCCCAGCAGCCAGGTGTGTGCGTGAGCAAGTCATATCGCGACTGGGTCCCCTAGCTCTGCAGTTTGATGCCTCCAGTCAATTGAATCACCCCCAAGCATTCAAGTCATCCCAGCAGAGTGCCCAGACATCACAGAAAAAAGAGCAATTCCTGCTGTGCCCTTTTCAACTTCTTGACTCACAGAATCCATGAATAGAATACCTGGTGGTTTTTTAGCCACATAGTTTTGTGGAGGTTTGCCACGCGCGGTAGATAACTGGAATACTGCCCGTATCAGTCAGGTTCAACCAGAGAACCAGCGCCAGTAGGAGATACATTTTGGGAGATTTATTACCCCAAATCGGCTTTTGTGATTGTGGGGCTGGCTTGGCAAGTCTGACATCCTTAGGGCAGGCCATCAGGAGCTGACACTGCAGTCCACAGGGGGAATTTCTTCTTCAGGGAAGCCTCGGTTCTGCTCGCAAGGGCTTTCACCGGCCTTGATCACCTTAACCGATTATCTAGGATGACCTCCCTTCCTCAGAGTCAACTGATTATGAACTTCACTCACCTCTGTGAAATATCTTCACAGCAAAACCTAGATTAGTGTTTGATTGAATAACTGGGAACTACAGCATATCCAAGGTGGCCCATAAAACTGATCGTCACACTGCCCAAGGAGGTCCTCAGCAGAGGTGACCAGTCAGGACCCACAGTGAGTGTCCAGGAGCCACGATGAGCTATGCTCACTGGAGGAGAATCGGGGGTCTTTGGACACCCACGTAGAGGACTTTCTGAAGCCCCTCACAGCCCAGTGGGTCTGACCCTCTTCCTCCAGGCAAACGTACTTTATCATTTCCTTTTCTCCCAGTCCAAGAAGGTCCTGATGCCTTCAAATTCTCATTTGGGCTATCTCTGTCCTCCAGAGTCTTAGGTCTTTGGCATCTGCCCCTCGTCACCATACCCTCTACAATGAACACAGGTCAGACATGCTGCTTGAAGGTTGGGGGCTGGAGGACAGCGGTGGGAAGTGAGAGTAGTGAGAGGAATAAAAATTCCAGGCTGGGATCTCAGATATATCATTCCACCTAACACAAGGTGCCCAGAGTGACATGATGGGGCATAGGGAATGCTTTAGCCACTTGGCCAGGGTGTGGGGCAGGGGGCAGAAGGGATGGGAAGGACGTGTTCCCCAAGGAGGGAACGATGGAGGGTTGAATAAAGGGCAAGTAGAAGGTGGCCAGGTGGCCTGAGGGGTGGGAGACGGGGCAGGGAGAGACACACCAGGAGAAGACGCAACAGTGCCTCAGCCAGTGTCGCTGGGGGGAAGCGTGCTTGAGGGAGGCCAGACACAGTGGCCCTCATGGAAGACACTGCCTGCAAAGGTGTCCAGGCTTTATTCTGAAGGAGACACGTAATGCACACTATTTCCTAGTGTTGTTTGATTTTACTGCCACACTCAAAGTGAACGCACACAAATCCTGGCCTGCCTCCTTTCCCCTCACACAGCAACGTTGATGAGGAAAGTGGCTGAAAATAAAAATGGCACCAGTAACAATCCAGTGACAGTGAGTGCCTCTGCTGTTTCCTGTCCCTACATAGCCAACAACATAGTGCTTTTCGTTCTTCATATAAATACCTCTCGTGCTGTTCAAAGGTATGTGGGAAACGTTACTCCAAGCAATGTCACCCAGTGCCATAAGAAAGAACACAAAGTCAATAGTGGGAAATCAAAACCACAAGCTTCTTGTCAGCTCTAAATGTTGGGGTTCCTCGCAGCTCCATCCTGGCTCCTCTACTTTATCAACATCCTCTCCCCAGATGTTTTCCTCAACTCCCGTGGCTGTAAATACCATACATAAATGCTAATGACCCCCAAATTTGTCTTTCTGGTAGTCAGGACTACTCCTCTAAGCTCCAAACGACCTACTTGACATCTCCATGTAGATGTTGAATAGGATCTCAATCTTAATAGGTCCAAAAAGGAGCTCTTGACTCCCTATAATGTGCTCTTTCCCTAGTCTTCCGAGTACTGTTTCTCAAGCCAGAATTTTGGCACTTATGCTTGATCCTGCTTGTTCAAATCCTACTCCTCTAGTTGCTAGAAAAGTCTTTATCACCAGCAGATTCTTGAGGCACCCTGCTCTCTCCATCTCTATCGCAGCCTTTGTGATGGGGGCATCAGCACCCTGACTGATCTCCCTCCTAAAACGCTTGCAACAAAAGGGATCTCATAACAAAAATGGAATCATACTCTTAAAATGCTCCAATAGCTGCCCAGTCATATTTAGACTAAAACTGACCCGTCATTACCTTTGGCCTACAAGGTCCCAAATTATCTGGTCCCTGCCTCTCTCTCCAGGTTCACCTCATGCCACTCTTCCCCCTGCTTCGCTCTTGTCATTCCCAACTCACTGAGCTCCTCCCTGCCCCAGAGCCTTTGCACATGTTCTGCCTGCCTGGAATCCATCTCTACCACTCCTCGTATGACTCAACCCCAGCTTTCAGAGCGGCCTTCCCTGACATCTGTATCAAGTAGAATCCCTCCTGCTGTTCTCTGTTGGAACTCTTGACTTGTTTCCATAAAACTCCTATTACAACCTGTAGTTCTATTATTATGCCTGTCCGTTGCCTGTCCCCCTTAACAAAGTTAGCTAGTGTTCTCTTTCCCAGCACCTAGAACAGTGCCTGGCACATTCCTGTGCTCAATAACTAAGTGCAGAAGGAATGCAGACTACATAATGCCTTCATTTGTTGATTAGAAAGAAAAAAGATCCTGTCAAAGATATACATTTATGTGGCACAATTTATTTATGGGACTTTAGCTGGCATATTTCTTCCACATGAAGCATTATGTTTAGGTCAAAGAAATATCAGAAGAGAAATGGTACCCTAAAGTTCTTAGGTGACAAAGACCAAAACCTCTTGGCCAGAGGCGTTGGGGGGAAGCGGCTGTGTGTGTGGCAGCTCTGCTGGGCTGGACACAGCAGGGCCATCCATAAAGGCCTGCTGTGTGACTCAGCGCTCAGCCCTGCTCAGGTACCTAAGAAGCTAAAGTACGAACGCCTTTCCTAGCTGAGCCCAGCTGTCACAGAGCCTTGTTTCTAGGATCCAAAACCCATTTCTTCTAGACCGCTGTCCAGATCCACACTGGGCAGCAGGAGCAGGGTCTACCACAAGGAAAAATCAATTCGAATCCAAAACCCTGGTCAGTTTCCTTCATGGATCCTTGTGGGTTACCGCTGGGTCTCCTGGCCATGAGCTGGCGGGGGATGGGGGCGGTTGTAGCCACACAGACTGAGAGCTGCTGTCCCAGGAGTTCCTTGTCCTCACCCTGGAGCAGAAAACATAGCTGTCGAAGATGACATAAGGATAAACAAAGACAACCTCACAGATCTTTATGTCCAGCACGCAGTGCTATTGCCAGAGCAATTTGCCAAAGAATAGATAGGGGAAAGCGATGGAAAGAATAGAGAAAGACACAAGATTTAAAAAATAAGACTAGGAGGAGCAGCACTGCAGACGGTTTGGGAAAAGGCCCCTTATTGCATTTGATGGAAGTTCAACGAGTACAAGCACAAAAGTGCAGAAGACAGAGAACAAGATCGGGATCCACTCAAGCCTCCCCGTCCGGCAAGCTCTGCCAGTAATGCCTTTAGAAAACTATCAAGTTCCTCTTGGAGCGTTTCACCCCTAATTTTGTCTTCCAGTTTGCCTACGAACAATAAAACAGAACACAATTGTAATGACACCAAACAGAACCACGACAATGCATAGAACAAGTCCTCTGGGCTTCGTGAAGTCACCACTTTGACCCCTGCTGGAACTACTCTGGTGAAATCAAAGTGGCAGCTCCTAAAGCAGCAGCAGAAGCCGTGAAAGCCTGAAGCCTCCAGAAGCAGAGCTACAACATGCTACATGACCACGAAGGAAAGTTTCCCAAAATGTAAATATAACTGTGACTGTAGTTTTTCAAACAAGTTCACATATACTGACAGTATTTACAGAGATCCTGATTATTGTGGACTTTTCTTAAGAAATTTAAAATAGGTTCAAAAAAACAAAGTCTTTCTTTTACTTCCCTTCTTTCCTCCTGTCCTTTCTTACTTTGAAATTTTTGCCTTTAATGCCCTGATTAGGAAAGAATTTCCTTTTAAACTAATGTTTTAGTACATTTATATTGACCCTAGTCAAAGCATTAGCTGCAAGTCTGGTTGGTATAAAGCAGCCAATGAGTTTTAGGAATTATTCTCATTAGTCTCTCACACTTTGGGGAAATCTGAGGGTTTTTTCTTTGTTTGTTAACTCAAATATTTTACTAGTTCACCATTTTCATTAATTTCTTTTCCTAAGCAGAAGCATTGAACAGTTCATCACAATATTTTAGTAATATTGCCACACTCGTCCTCAGGGTTCACCGAGGAAGGCGTCTTTGTAGCACTGCTGGAAAACTATTCAGAACATGCAGATAAAAGTGCAGCTCTTTTCATCCCATAAAAAAAAGACGGGAAATCAGTGATTGCTTTTGCTCCTGCCTTTGAAGTCTCAACAGAATTGATTAATTACGAGTTGGCTGTTCAGTCCTGTACCTGGTCCCTCCTGTACCACATTGTCATACAGCAGTTCTACCTTCTCTTCTCGTGAGCAGTGTGTGATCTCACTCTGTGAGTTCAGCTGTTACTGTCTCCTAGGAGCTTAATCATTTCAAAATGAAGTCGATTTAAAAATATTCAGGCTGAGTAATCATGGTAGAGGTGGTACATGATGGCAGCAAGTTTAGAGAATAGAATTCTGAACTTACAAGTGTCCAGGAGATAGAGCAGTGAGGGGATCGTCAGTGTGATCTGGTGTAGGCGGCAGAGGCGCTACCGGGGTGGGAAGTCACACTGCGCTCCTAGCCTGATGGGGCTCCCGGCAGGTGTATTATGGGCACCTTCCCACAAGGCTTTTTGTTTATTTTTGTTCAAGTGGTATTATCATTCCAGTTATATAATGGAAGCCACTGGGAAAATAGGGTTTACCTTACTATATTCATGAGTTCTAGTGTCTGCTTTTCTGCTATGTTTCTCTAACCAAGAGCAAGGGATACTTAAAACTCTTGATTAATCTTCAAATTGGGGTTTGCCTTTTTCAATATGTTTTAGAGGGGTCTTATTTCTCTTTTGATTTGTTAAAATAAACATTTCAGTTTAGGTATTGAATAGCCTTACCAAAAATTAAGTCAGTTTTGCAGGTAAGTACTGTACTAAGACTTTATTTTTTATTTTTATTTTTTTTCTGTACTAAGACTTTAACCCTATGGTTTTTAACCATTCTGTCTTTATTCCAGACTACAAGCCTGTACATATAAGACAAAATTGATACATACTAAGTGTTGCATAAATTGTTAATGGTATAGTAAATTGTAAACTATATAGTTACTTGCAGGGCTGATGTATGTGATACTGTTACATGTAACAGCAGGCAACTGTGATCCTATACGCACACATATGTTAAGGGAGATTTAAAAAGTGCTCATTTTAGGGCAGAATGACAAATTATCTTTTATATTCATTTGTCTCCTCTGATTCCTTCTGCATTTCTTAGTTAAGAGAGAGTTAGCCGTGTGACAATTTCAAGCCAGTGGGAACTTATTTTTAGTTACTCAGTAACATTATTTTGTAATTTGTACATTTACCTTACAGAGTAGGTTGGTAATAACAGCTGAACTGTGTAACGCTGTGGCTTCAAATTGAAGCTGATATTACGAACATTCAGAAACAGTGCTCATGTAGCAGCATATCACTGAGCTATTTGAGCTTGACACGTGGGGAAGCAGAGACCGTATACTCCGTATTGCACAAGCCTGCCGCTCAGAGCGCTGGGCCTTGTGAAGGGGTGTGGATAGGGCTCGCCTCTCTCCACCCAGTGAAGCGCGTGCAGCGATGGGAATCTGGGGCAGCAGCAGGGGGAGGCTGACGTTTTGAAGTGCTGTTTCGGTTTGCTTTAAAAGTTAGAGGACTTGATTTGAATGAGGAACAACTTTGGAATACCCTTTAGTCACTAACGTGGGTCAGTATTGTTCTCTTGATACTATATTCCAATAAAGCTAGCTTTTTTTTTATTACGGGGCAGGCAAATGTATGGCAGGAGGGTCAGAGTCAGTAGAGGTGTAGTTATTATAGGCACTTTGTCACTTCCTGCCACTAGCAGGTGGTCCTCGTTCCTTTCTTCCTCTCCCTCCTTGTTCCGTGTTTTCCTTTTTTCCCCCTTCCCCATATGTTTTCTTTCCTTCCATTCTCCCTTCTGCAGATCCTAAGCTTCAGGCTTAAGTTTGCAAGTCATATTGCTTGGTCCTTAGTCATTCATTCAGGGGGGAAGGTAGGCTGACCCCCAAAACTCTACATTGGGGGATCAGAGAACGCTGCGTGAGTTCTGGAAAGTCTCGATGTATGCCCTGCAGCACCAGGGCACGAAATTGCTTCCCAATGGCTGTAAAGGCAGGACAGTTTTGCAAAATAGTTTTATTAATCTAGGCAGCTACGAGGTACTTTGGAAAGTTGGTTCTACTACTACTATAAGGCCAAAATATATCTGCGAGTTAAAATTCTTCAGAATTGGCATTATTATTTGAAGTAATATTTTGGTTGACAGATTTTGAGAGATGATTCTAAAATTGATCTAGAGTATAATTCAGTAGCAATGACCTTTAAATAAAACTGCCAGGAGATCAAATCGTGTGTGTGTGTGTGTGTGTGTGTGTGTGTGTGTGCAATAGTTTCCTCTATTTTCTACTGTGGAACTTCAGTAATTTTTAGAGGTTGAAAAATGGTCAAAATGTTTTTACATGTGCTCTTTTATTAAATGCTTGTGCAGGTTTTGTAATTCAGTACAGAAAAAATTTAACCTTGTATTGTACATTTTTGTATGTAAAGTCTTTTAAGTAGCCTTATCTTAATTTAAATAAACTGAATAAAATTATATATTAAAAGAAAACCTCTGGTCATCCGTCTGAGACAGCATCTGTTTTTCAGAAAGAACATGACAGTGACGAAAAGAAACCATCGGGTGTCAGCTTTAGAGAAGTGGGGCGCTGTGAGAACAGAGTCGAGCAGAGCATTGGCAGGTTGGAAGCTTAAATCCTGTCACTCTGGGGAAGTCATTTGACCTCTTTAGGCCTAAATTTCCTTATCTTGAGGTCATGATTTCTTAACTTCCTTTTTATATAATCAGTTTTAAAAACTGAGATACAATTTCCTTTAGGTATACAGTTCACGGCTTTGACAAATGTACACACCTGAGCAACCAACACCCTACTCAAGATACAGCATGTTTCCTAATCCCAGAAAGTCCCCTGTGTCCCCATCAGATAGTCCTCAGTCCTCAGAGGCAACCACAGCTCTGATTTCCAACCATAGCTTAGCTTTGCCCATTCTAGAACTTCAAATGGATCCAGGCACACAGGACGCCCTCTTCCACGTCGGGGTTCATGTTCAGCACTTGGCGGGATGACTCCTGCCGCGTGTGTATCATCAGTAGTTCGTTCCTCTACACCGAGTGGCAGCCCATTGTCTTAGTCAATTTGGGCTGCCTAACAGATCACCATGGACTGAGCGGCTTATAAACAGCAGAAGTCGATTTCTCACAGCTCTGGAGGCTGGAGACCAGGGTGCCAGCACGGTTGGGTTCTGGGGAGGGCCACCTTCCAGGATGGAGATGCTGACTTCTGTATTCTCACATGGCACAGAGAAGGTGAGAAAGTGCTGTGGCGTCTGGTCTTACTCCTGACCCTGGCTAGTTCTGTGCCTTGAACAGAGCTTGTCTTTATCTTAACCTCTCTGGCCTCAGTTTCTGCATTTTGAAACAGATACTGGGTTTGATCATCCCAGTGGCTATTGCTAGGTCTGAATTTCTCTTGTGCCACCCTATCATTTACCTAAGGCCAAAGGAGACACATTTTAACCCCTGATATGTTCCTACGGAGGCTGCAAAATTCCAAGGCTTAGGTTTCATTGAGCCCACATAAATCTGTGAACATGAACTAGATTTGCCTCCTTCACTTAATTATCATTCATATTTGTTTTCCAAAACCTCTCAGACATAGAGAATGTCATGAGCCAACAGCAGATGTGGGAGAAAAAGAGCAGAAAGATCTATACCACCCCCCTCCCGACACACCCTCACTCCAACCAGGGCAATTCTTGCATGTCTCTGCAAATTAAATGGAGACCCTGGTGATAATGCTCTTTATATGCAAGGTAATTTTTTTTATCCCTTTCTCTTTCTCCAAGCCAACTTATATCGCTTTTCTTTGCTGGAAAGAAAAAAGGGCCCTTCAGATTCTACTAAGCTCTAGTTAGTAGAGCTTTTTTCATATTATAGCTAGTTTCCATAATTGTCAAAAGTCCATTTTCTGATTTTTCTATTATGTAACCTATACTATTTTAATTCAGAAAATGAACTTTTGAAAAAATATTTATATATATTTTAAGAGCAACTGTAAGAGAAGTTAGAAGGATATTATGTTCATCCCCAGCCCTCAAAACAGGCTGCTTTCCAGGTTGTCCCAGTAAGTCATTATTTATCTTGATTTCAGTTTGCAAGGAAATGAGGCTTCCACTATCTCTTCGAAACCCATTGCCTCGCAGCTTTCTTGGGGTCAGAAAGTGTCTGTCTCTAATTCACCATGTTCCTTGTCTTTGAGGAGAGCAGAGAAAAGCAGCTTCATTGCTGACATGGAGGTTGACATTACTCAGCTGCTAACTGATTAATTGTTTTCATTTGGCTAACACCTTCCAAAACTCCTTCCCACCTGCTTACTTGCAGTGGGCTCTTCCTGTTTCTCCTTTATGTTTTAGGTAAAGGACCTCCACAGTGAACAGGGATGAAATCTCAAATCAGCAGAAGAGCATCCTCAGTGTCACTTGGTGGAATATATTTATTTACATGCAATATACTTCTGTGGTTGGTTGTGTTTCTCCATGAACTGAGATTTTAAGGAATCTCTCCCTTTCCCTTTGTAGGAAAGCAAAAACATGGCGCTGCAAAACAGCAGTGGCTTGGTAACTGTGAGCATCTCCACAGCTCACAAGTACTCCCACAGTGGACAACCGCCTCAACCATTAATGGGGACAACTGTTCTGGAGAGAAGGGCTGCTGATTGCTCATGATGCCAAAGATACAGTGTAATGTGGTTTCTGAGAGATTTCTACATGACTGGCCACTACATGATTTTTTAAAACAAGATCTAAATTAGAATATCTTCAGAAATGACATTTATTCTCCAGTTAGCTGCAAGCCTCACCACTCCTTATTGTACTCCCATCCATTTCACACATTTACAGCACCAGCCTGGCCCCTAGAAGCATTTACAGCGCTTGCCCATTTTCCTTCCTACTCATTATTTATCCCACTATCACACTTCCCTTTGAATATTTCTGGTTAACATTTAACTTCACTGACTCATGAAGCTTGTGACCCAGTATGATTTTCCCAGTGGGTATTCTGTTAAACCTGGATGAATCAGTTCTGGCCAGCTTGCATTTAATCTGTTTGTCCTCCTGGTGTTCATTGCTCTAATTTATTCTTGTGGATATAAAATCTGTTCATACATGACCCCTTTTACTAAAATGTCCTTCTTAAAAAATTCAGATCTGTTTTTCCAAGTTGCTAATGACAACTTCCTGTTTGATTTCTTTTGTAGGGCCAATAAATATTTGTCTGTCACATCAGCCATTAAGACAAAGTCGAATGCAGTGAACTCTGGCTAACCATGCCTGTGGAGGATACAGACAGTCCAAAAACAACTCGTGTCTAGCTTGGAATATAATCACTTATCTAGCCATCCACATGCATTTTAGGACTAATGCATGTGGCTACTACATGCTCAAACTGACTTCCTCTCCGGTCGGCCCAGCCTGCCTGTCAGCATTTCAGCAGTGGAGACCAAGGTAAGTTTCACATACATTTAACTGGGAGTTACCACTGACTGAAATGACTGTCCTGTAGGCCTCCAGACTAACCCGTGGGCATCTCCTCCAGGCTGAACTATGGACTCCCGAACCATGACCCTTTGACAGTCGTGTGGGCTGAAGCAGGAATGACACGTGAGAGCCTGTTGCTACGAGCCTTCCCCTCCCCCACCATGGCAAACATCATTAATCGATCAGTGCCTCAAAAAGGACCTTGATCAACTGGTAATATCTATCTGGGCATGTGTTTCAGGGAGGGTAACTGTTATTCACCATTCCTTATCTAAATAATAATGTGATCTGTCCAAAGAGTTCATACTCCACTAAATTTAAAAGCATTTGAGATATCAGCTTGATTTCCAGTTCCTGCTTGTGCCTGCTAATGGACATACACCATGCTCTAAACCGGTCCCCCCTTAGGGGAAAGACCCTGAGGAGAACACACTTGCATGAAAACCCTCCCAGACATGTATATCAAGCAAGTAGTTCTTCATTCATAAAAATGAAAAGAGTACTATGGATCTGCTGAAACTCCATGAAAAATATTAGTACAAAAGAGAAGGACCAAGGTAAACAAACAGAGGAAATAATATAAGAAAAAGAAAAAAATTTAAGGAGGATATAAATAGGGTCCTAATTACAGCCACAAAACAAGAACAGATCGCCATGAAAAAAGAAGCAACCACCAGAAAACAAGAGGTCTTGAAAACAAAAATATTACAGTCAACATCTCAAGAATCAATATAAGAGCTAGGCAAAAAAAAGCCAAGAAGCTCTCCTAAGACATGAAACAGAGGCACAAAGAGATGACTAAAATGAGGGAAAGTTAAAAGACCCTGTGGGTTGATCCAGGAGGCTTAACATCCATCTAATAGGAATTCTGGAAAGAAAGGAAAGACAGAATGAAGAGGTTATAATTAAATACACAGTAGAAAAAGTTTTCCAGACTTGAAGACACACAAGATTTCATAATAAAAGGACCCATCCCATCAATTATCAAGTAGGGCATTAACCACCATTGACACACTGAAGACTCTCAAACCTGTCTCCCTGACCTCTCGCCTGTCTAGACTACCTGACTAGACTCCAACTGGTCCATCTGGAATCTCAACTTAGATATGTCCAAACAGCACTTTTAATTTTTTCCTCAAAACCTGCTTTCTCCAAGCCTTCCCCCTTTCAGTTAATGGCACACAGTTAACCTAGTAGCACAGGTGCAGATCCAGGAGTCAGCCTTGATTTCATGTTCTCTCCTGCTGTGTCCAACTAAGACCCCAATTCTGCCCACATCTCCCCAACCTACACTCTATTTCAAACCTCCATCACTGTTTGCCTGGTTTACAGCAATCGCTTCCTAACTGGTCTGTTTCTGCTCTTAACTCTTCATAATCCCATTTTCCATACAACAGCTAGATGATCTTTAAAATAAATTGGATCATATTACTCCTTAATTTATCTGGAATAAGATCCAAGCTCCTTGCAGGCTCTACAGGCTCTATCTCCTGCTTGCTTCTCGGACCTCATCTCCTAGCCCTTTCAGCTTTGTTCACTAACTCTCCAGCCACCCTGCCTTTTTTCTGTCCCCAAGCACTTTGAGTCTGTTCCCGCATTGGTCCTTCGGGCTTGTGTTCCCTTGTTTTCTAATGCTCTTTCCCAGAGCTCTCTGTGGCTTCCTCATTATTCAGGGCTCTTCTCAAAGAGGCCCCCAGCCCTGACCACCTCATCTCAAACATCTTCTCATCCTGCACCAGTTTATCATTATCCCATTCCCCTGTGATAGTTTCTTCTTAGCACTTACCAGTATCTGAAGTTATCTCACCTAGTTATTTATGTTTTATTGTCCATTTCCCATACCAGAATGTAACCTCCATGAGAACAGAGATCTTACCCTTCTATTTTCAGCCTCTAGGGCTCCTGGCAGTCAGTATCTATAGCACATATTTGTTGGATGAATGAATAAACTTGTATATACCATCACAACATTTTAGAACAGCAAAAAATAAAGAATAAATCCAAAACATTCCCAAGAAAATAAAACAGGTTACCTACAAAGGAATAAGATCAGAAAGTTATCTGTCTTCACGTAAGTGATACTGGTACTAGAAGAAAATGTAGCAATAATTCAAGGTTCTGAGAGAAAATGGTTTTGAGGCTAGAATTAGATACCCAGCCAAACTTTGATTCAAATATGAGAACAAACTCAATTAATTTTTGAATATGGACTCAGAAAACCTAGCTTCTATAAATGTTCTCTGAATGACTCACAGATGTACTCATCCAGAAAAAAAAGAAAAAGAAAAAGAAAAAAGAAAATAGAACACAAGAAACAATACTATATACCCAATTTAAGTCAGCATTGTAATAAATAAAATGAATCCCAGAATTAAACCTGTGCAGCAGGCTTGGCAAATAATTAGTTCAAATCAAAACAAGAAATCAGAGGGTTCAGAGAAAAAGAAAATAAAAAGTCTCCAAAAAAATAAGCTGTAATTGATTATATGATTAAGACACAGGAAAGAATTTTTGATAAGGGAAAAGCATGAAATAATAATGGTAATAATAATATGTTGCACTCCCTCCTCCCTACTCCTATTCCCAATTTTTTTTCTCCTAGCTTTTAAGTTATATTCTCCTTTTAAAAATATAGAATTGACTTTATTGAGGAATAGCTGACATACAAGAAAATGTACAGATTTCAAATATAAGATTCAATGAGCCTGACAGATATCTAGTACTTTGTGAGTACAGCTCGTGTACCTGCAACCAGTCAAGATATAGATTTACATCTATATTATATTACTCCAGGGAGCTCCTTTTGGGGTCAACTTCCACCACAACCCACCCCACTCTAGGCCACACTGACATGACTTCTGCTACTGTGTCCTGGAGCTCTCTGTGAATGGCATTGTGCATCATGGGCTCTTTAGTGTCTGGATTTACTCACTCAGCATGAGGGGTTTAGAGTCACGCTCGTTTGCTGCAGGTACCAGTAGTTTTTTCATTTTGTTTTTTTTTT
The DNA here is from genome assembly GCF_027409185.1 of Cynocephalus volans. Taxonomy (NCBI): domain Eukaryota; kingdom Metazoa; phylum Chordata; class Mammalia; order Dermoptera; family Cynocephalidae; genus Cynocephalus; species Cynocephalus volans. The sequence goes on along the minus strand of NC_084470.1, from coordinate 30,166,006 downwards.
AATAGTTGAGCATATATCCATTTCATGAATACAACACAATTTGTTTATCCACTTTCTTATTGATGGTCATTTGGGTCGTTTAAGGTTTTAAACATTGTGACTAAAGCTGCTGTGAATTTTCTTGTACAAGTCTTAATTATAGAGGATATAAATTTTCATTCCTCTTCAGAAAACCTAGGATTAGAATTGCTAGTTCACAGGTGTAAGAAAAATAGAAAAAAGTATAGTCAGGATCTCTCGCCTTGCATCTGTTACAAATGGGCAAGATTCAACACATTCGCTAGAAACAGTTATAAAAGTAGTGTAACTGCACATATGTATGTGCCCATTTACTGATTCAGCATGATTGTTTTAATTATGTAATGCTTGGCTTGTGGCTGCTATTGTGTAGTAAAGCATAAAAGTAACTGCTCCGAAAGTAACTGCTGATCAGCGCAGTGTGGAAGGAGGGCAGAGCATGGAGGGTCAGTGGAGTAGAGCCTGAGCTTGTGTCTGAGAATAAAGCATGTCTGTGAAGCTCATATCTGAAGAATAATGTCTACCTTGCACAAAACTGCCAATACCTTCTTTTGATTACCTGACTCATGACCTGCACAGGAAGGAGCAGAAGGATCTGAGATTCCTGCACCAAAATAGGTAAGGCATATATTTAACCATTTTTAAAAATTTCAACTCTTTTCCAAAGTGGTTCTACCATTTTACATTTAAACTGTATCTTCTGAGATGTAGAGTTGTTGCTCCACATTCTCATCAACACTTAGTATTGTCATTTTAGCCATTTTAGCAAGTGTGCAGTGGTATATGTTTAAGAGTTCTTTATATATTCTAGAAACAAGAGCTTTGTCAAATATAGTGTTGCAATTTTTTCTCCCAGTCTGTGATTTGACTTTTGTCTTACTGTCTTTTGAAGAGCATTGTTTATTTTAAAGTCAAATTTATCAAATTTTTGTATTTCATCTTGCCAGTTACTTTCTATTGGTTCCATTTATTCTTTGTTCCCTTCTTCTGTCTTTTCCTTTAAGTATTCTTATTATTCTATTTCACCTCCTTTGTTGGCTTATTAGCTATAAATCTTTGTTTTGTTATTTAATGGTTTCCTAGGGCTTAAGTATGCATCATTAACTTATAACAGCCTTTTGTTAAGTAATATTATATCACTTCACATATAGCATAAGAACCTTGCAATAATATACTTCCATTTCTTCCCCTTAGAATTTTCTGTTATTGTTGTCATATTATATATGCTATAAACCCCACACTGCAGTTATTTTTGAAACAGCAAATTATCTTTTAAAAAGATTTAAGTATAAGGAAATAATCTTATATATTTATATATGTAGTTACCATTTCCTTATTTCTCTGTGCAGATCCATATTTCTATGTGGTATCATTTTCTTCTTCCCAGGAACTTTTTTTAAAAAAACTGTTCTTGTAGTGTGAGTCTGTTGATAATAAATTGTTTTATCTTTTGTACGCATGAAAAACATTTTATTTTGCCTTTTTTGAAAGTTATTTTTGCTGGGTATAGAAATCTCAGGAGACTTTTTTTCTTTCAGTCAGTACTTTAAAGATGTAGCTTCACTGCCTTCTCACTTGCATTGTTTCTGAAGACAAATCTCCTGTCATCTTTATTTTTGTTTTTCTGTATAAAATGTGCCTTCTTTTTCTCTTGTTGCCTTTGGGATTTTTCTTGTTATCACTGTGGGTTTTGAGCAATTTGATTCTGATATGTACATGGTATATTTTCTTCATATGTCTTGTGCTTGGGGTTTGTTGAGATTTCTGGATCTGTTTACAGTGTTCATCAAATGAACAATGGAAAATATTTGTCTATTATTTTTTCAACTACTTTTTCTACCCTGTTCACTCTCTCTTCTCCCTTGAGTACTCCAACTACTTATATTAGTCCACTTGAGGCTGTCCACAGCACACTGAAGCTCTGTTTATTTTTGTTTTGTTTTGTTTTTTATTCTCTTTTATGTCTGTATTTTATTTTGAATAGTTTCTATAATTGCTATGTTTTCAAGTTCACTAATTTTTTTCTGCTGCAAAGTCTACTCTGACATTAATCTCATCCATGGTATTTTTTATTTCACATATTGCAATTTTTGTCTCTAGGGATTTGATTTGGGACTTTTCTATACCATTGATGTCATTACTTAACTTTTTGAATGTAAGGAATACAGCTATCTTAAGTGTTTTAATACTGTTGTCTACTAATTCTAACATCTATGTCAGTTCTGGGTTGGTTTTAACTCATGGATTTTTCTCCTCATTATAGGTTATATTTTCTCTGCTCCTTTGCATGCCTGGTCATTCTTTTCCAGTTACATTTGAAAATTTTACCTTTTGGGATCTGGTCAGGCATGTAGTTCAGTTACTGAAAAAGTTGGATCTTTTCAAGTCTTGATTTAAATTTTTTTATGTGGGCCACAGCAGTGTATAGTTTGGGGCTAATTATACCCCACCAGCAAGACAAGACCCTTCTGAACACTCTACCCAATGCCCTGTGAATTATGAGACCCTCCAGTCAACACCCTCCTGGCACTGTGTGAATACTGTGTACTGTCCTCTCTAATCCATGCACTCTCAATGAGGGTGATACTACCCCCAAAGGAGTAAAATTTAGTTTTTAGAAAAATTTTTTTACTCTGTTTATGTATAAAGCAGAGATATACATAATATCTGTATCACATATATACATGATATACATAATGTATCACAGATGCATTAATATCCATGGTATTAAAATTTCATGGGAGAGAGTGATTACAAAAAGAAATATCCACAATGACTTCTTAGGGGGTAGATAATATTAAAAAGGTTGATAGCTGATCTAATCATTTTGAGTGGTTCTTTCCTCTGCTTCAGGTAATTTCCTCACATGTGTGCTGATCAGTACTCTGCTGAATACTGGAGGGGGACTCTCTGCAGATGTCTGTTCTTTCTCTGTGTACTTCTCCTCTTGGTACTCTGTCCTGAAAACTCTAGCCACCTTAGTCTCTCAGGTCTCTCAGCTCCATTGCCTCAACTCAGAGGTCTTCTAGGCTCTGCCTGGTCTTCCTCTTCTTGCACCATGGCCTGGAAACCCTCTCAAGGTAATAAGCTGGGGCAATCATGGGGCTCGCCCCATTCATTTCCTTTCTCCAAGGCCTCACTGTCTTTCTATGCCCATTATCGAGTATCTTATAAACCATTGTTTCCTATATATTTTCTGGTTTGGGTTGTTTCATGCAGAAGGACAGATCTGTTCTCTATCTTGGTTGGAAGTGGAAGTTAGCTAAACTCACCTTTCAACGGCACAAGTTGGGTGGCATGGGGTCGTAAATGTCTCCTTCTATGCAGGTTTGGTCACACTATTTGTGTGACAAATTAATTCTTATGCAATTATAACCTTGTAAAGGCTGGTTACTACTTTCTAATTTTAGAACCAAACTTAGAGAAGCATGGAAAGTTTATAGTTATAGAACAGAATATCAATGGTATCTAGAGCACCCTGCCACTGTGACAAGTAGTGGTGTGGTGACCGGGAGTTGCCGGTGCAGAAGTTGTGGAGGAGACAATGGAGAACACTAAGTTTCTGATCTAACATGGTGGTGGGTCAAAGTGTGATAGTCAACTGTTGATGCATCAGGACAGCTTTAACTATATTACTAAAAGCTACAAAGGTAAACCAACAGAACCAAAGATTTAAATGTTCCTACCAGGGATGGGGAATGGAAGAGAGCAAAGAAGAGCAGTGAAATGAGCCACGTTTTTCATCTTCCTTGATGTGAGGTCAGTAGGTCTTCTGAAAGCTGGTGAAGCAGAAAGCAGAGGGTTAAACATACTCTCTTGCTGTGCTGTCCATGATGGCAGGCACCAGCCACATGCGGCTATAGAGGTATTGAAATGTGGCTAGCATGACTAAAGAACTGAATTTTTAATTTTATTACATTCTTCCTAGTTTAAATTTGTAGCCATGTGTAGCTAGAGGCTATCATATGGCTGTTTCTATCATCACAGAATGTTCTATTGGACAGCACTGGTTTGGAGTTTGGGAGATAATGGTCAGAAGAATGAAAACCAGAAATGACTAAGCATGATAAGCTCTCAGCACTGAGGCTCGGGGAAACGGGGCAGGGGTTTACTCTTCATATTATACCTCCTTATGCTTTGAATATTTATTATCGATGTTATGTTTTGTTAAATATCCAGATGCTCCCACGACCTGTCATCTCCCTGGCCACAACAGTCCATTCCCAAAGAGTTTTTATGATTTTTAGTTTAGAGGTTTTTTTGCGAGACTTTAAAAATATTTTTAGAGGGGAAATACTAGTTCTTGTAAATTCTAATAGCCACATTTAAACATACATAAGTTGTTAAGTTGTTCATCCTTACTATATATCTAACATCTGTGGCTTTGGTAAAATAAAAAATTATTCTAGTTGATAAAATTGAATTGCTATTCATCACCTCCCAAGCCATAGCTTTACTTCTTAAACACGCGATGGTTTGGTTTCTCCGACCCTTAAAGAGAGTTATACCTTTCCTTGACATTTAGGAACAGTCAGAACTTCTCAGAGAGACAAGGGGGGTGTTTGTTGGTGGCATCTGAACATGTCCACGTGAGGACGAGGTGGCTGCCTCTTCCTGCGGGGGGTGGGCGATGAGCAGTGGGAGGGGCACGTGCACCTTTGAATTTACCTTTGTCAGCATTTGACTTTTTTGGTAACAGTGAGCATGGATTTCTTTTGTAATTAAGTAAACCAATAAAAGGTGGATCAAATAGAATAAAACTAAATGTTCAGCACCAACCTTTTAGGAAAACAAGACCCAAATCCCTGCCGAGACCTGCCGCGCCCTCCCTGAGCGGCCCACAGCCTCTCACTGTCCTTCTCCGCGCTGTCTCACTGTCCTTCTCTGCACTGTCTCACTGTCCTTCTCTGCACTGTCTCACTGTCCTTCTCTGCACTGTCTCACTGTCCTTCTCCGGGCTGTCTCACTGTCCTTCTTTTAAGTCCTCAGGCATGCCATCCTCCCTCCTATGGCTGGCCTTTGCAGCACGCTGGTTTCTCGGCCTAAATTGCTTGAACTGCTCCACCCTCCCCTGGCCCTTTTCTTTGGGGTGGGCACAGGCAGGGAGGACATTTTAGCATTCAGGTCTCAGCTCAAATACTGCTTTCTCAGGGAACTTTCTGTGGCACCTTGTATTTTCCAAAGATGGCCTTAACAATATCTCCTCTCCCATGTACTCTTCTGCAATATGACCTTGCCACTCCCCCATCAAGAGGAGTTGTTGAATTCTCCACCCCCTGGAATGTGGGTGACTCACTTGAACAACAGCATGCAGCAGAGGTGACATTCTGTGACTTCCGGGGATAGGACTCTAGGGGCCTCAAGAAGACCAGTAGCCTCCAGGTCGGTCTTTTGGAATGACCACCCTTGGGATGATCCCTCTGGGAACCCAGTGCCCTGCTGTCAGAAGTCCAAGCCATGTGGAGAGACCACGTGCAGATGCTCTGGTTGACAGTCCGGGCAGAGCTCCTCGCCAACAGCCATGGGAGTGAGCCATCTGGCATGTCCAGGCCAGTAAGATGACCAAAGCCCCAGCTGACATCTGCCAGCCACTGCACAGCAGACCTCAAGCAAGAACTACGAGGTGAGCCCAGTCAACCCACAGAGCCCTGGTAGATAACAATAAATGAGTGCTTTAGATTTGGGGGTTGTGTGACAGAGCAGGAGGTACTCAGCCCACCTTCCCAGGAGAAGGGAGGCCCATTAAATGCTCACAGCCCCACCTCTCAAAAGCAGTGAATGGTAACAGACAAGTCTGCTATGAGCCAGCACTGGCCAAGTGCTGCACAAACACCATCTTATTCTGACCTCCAGGAACCCTGTGAAAGACACATTGTTTTAAATCCTTCTTAAATTACAGAGGCAAGATTAAGAACATTTCCCTTCAATCCTTAGCTAAGACGTGAACCCAGACAGCCTCTCAGCAGTGCATCTCCATAGCACTTCCCAAGGTTTTTAATGGGACCTGTATCTTTGTATGGGGGTACTTCAAAAAGTTCATGGAAATATAGAATTAAAAAATAATACGAATCTTTTCATGAACATTTTGAAGTATCCTTATAATTATCTGGTTAAATGTCTCTCTCTTCCCAGCTACACTGTGAGCTCCCTAGGGGCTGGGACCATGTCTGTTTTTGGTCGGGGTGAGTCCCTGTTATCTAAAACATACTCAATAAAATCAGAGTAAATCTCAGGGGCTTCTAGGGAGCTCACATCCAGCACGAAAGAAGAATAAAATGCCAACTGCCCCATTAGTCTTTACAAGATAGTACTTGACTTGTAGTTAAGAGGTGAAATATGTATGTGGAATTCAAGAGCATAGCACAGTGCTTGGGAATATACTTGTAGGCTTTGGAGCAGACAGATCTGGGTTCAAAGAGGAGGCAAATGCACTTAGTGTGTTCAGAAATGCCTCAGGATTTACGTTGTGGGCATGACATCAACAGGACTGCCAGAGACACTGGGCTTGATTTACACGATGCCCCTGTTACTTTTTATTTCCTTCTGGACTGACCCAGTGTTTGCCATAGGTCCTGTGCATTTTCATCCAAACTCTTCATTTTCCTCTTTCCTCAGCCAAGATTTACCAGCTGTTTTCATGCCTCCTCTGATCACACACTGCCCCTAACTGGGAGGGATGCACAGTGTGTGTGTGCGTGCGTGCGTGTGTGTGTGTGTGTGTGGAGTGTATGGTGGAAGGAAGCCAGCATGTTACCCCAGCTTCACCACAACTTATGAAACCCAGGAGCAGGAATCTCATTTTTGTTTGATCAGCGGGGGTTATAATAAGGCCTCCCAGGTTCAATCCAGAGTGGGCCAGTCAGTCCTTTGCAAGAGAAAACTGTTTATAAAGGTCCATAAATCAAAACCTTGGCCCTAGCCAGTTAGATAAATGTTTTCTGTTAACATCTGAATGGAGAAAACAGAGGAAAATAGCTCGACTGGCCATGGATTCGTGCTCTGCTGATTTGGGTCACCGTCTTCAAGGAAGGATGGTGCATTCACTGGGGCAGGATCTAGACAAACAGGAGAAACATTATGAATTTGGGAACAACTCCCAAATAAGTATGCTGGCTTTTTACCATCATGTGGCTTATTCCTTTGAAGGGATGGATCAAAAGAAGGTTGACTTTTTAGCATGGAAATGTGAAGCAAACCCAGGCAGGGATAGCACCGACCTATTCCTAACAGACATTGTGATGTTGAGCAATGCTTTTTATTTTCCTTGTCTGCAACTTCTGCATCTGGAAAATAACGTATCAGACTGAATGATCTCACAGACCCCTTCAGTTCTTAATCTGTGGATTCTAAGCCTGTACAAGTGATAAATTACACGTCTTGCTATCAGAGTCATTCAAAGTCATGTATTAGGTAATGCCCACTATTACTATAAATGTAGCAATTTTTTTCAATTCCATTATATTTTAATATCATTTTTTATGATTTTTGGATTTTCACTTTAAATTGAATGTCACTATTTGCTTACCAGCTAAGTTCAAGAATTGCTAACAATAATCTAAGTTACAAATTATTTTATCCCTCATTCTATAAATCTACTTTTAATTCGCAGCTATTTTCTGTTCGTTTTCTTCCCCTTCTGTGTAGAGTTCCTTTCCAAGCTAAGAGCTGAAGCTATTGGCTGGTGGTGAGTTGGTGTGTACAGGGAACTGCACTATTAACCCAAGTGACAAGACAGATTTGTTTTCCAACTGAAATTACATCTAGCGAAGGGCCAGTGGAGATGGGTACCTTAACTTAAGCATACTGTTAGAATGCAAATGACAGGAACTGAACAAAGGAATTGTTTTATAAGAGGATATTTAAGAGCCTGGCAGAAATCAATAAAATATTACCAGCCCAAACATCTCCCTAACTGCGAAGAAATAACTAATAAGACACGTAGCTTATCTGGATCACATACCCGAACCATGGAAGAGAAAAAAAGGGGTTGCAGAAGATTTAGCGAGTTTTTACATTTCCAAAATCTGAAAGCAAATTTCAGTTTGGGGAAAAACAGTAATTAGGCTGCAGTGTTTAGTATCTTTAAAAAAAAAAAATCACAAAGTTCCACGAATTTGGAAACTAGAAGCTTGGATTAAAAACTCAGCTGCTGCAAAATTATCCTTCAAAAGTGAAGGAGAAAGAAAGACTTTCTCAAAAATTAAGGGAATTTGTCGCCAGCAGACCTGTAGAAAAGCTGCATTGCCCCAGTCCCACCAAACTGCCTCTGACTCACCATTCCCACGATTTCAAGGCACACTGCACTGTGGTGCTAATCAGGAGCATTAAGAGCGGAGCTGTGAGTGTCTGGGTTCACTTTATAATCAGTCGGCTACCATTGCTAAAAGTTGTCGAAACCTTCCTAAAGACAAAATAAAGTCAAGCCAGACAAGCAACTTATTTTTCGACAAGTAATTCAACAAGTAATTGGCTAAAGTTAAAGTCCCATTAAAAAGCATGTACTGCTACTGCAGAAATATCATAAAACATCTTTTTAATGTGAACACTACTTCAAACAATGAAAAACTATTTACAATGTGTTGCTTCCAGATTGGTTCCTTTTACATCACATGTCACCCTGTGTGCTGACACAGCATGTGACTTCAGCCAGGCAGCATTAGTCCAATTGCACGTTCTCCTTGTCCTCGAAGGCTCTCCAGCGTCCCTGGGGACTCAGGGAACCTGTCCACTTACATTCTCCTTAGTAATTATGGCTCATCAAGCATGCCGCCAAAATCATCCATAACCCAGATGGCAACCACACATAAATAAAATGCGTAGATTAGGTTTTTTCTTCAATAAATACCAATTTCACAGTCAATTCCATTTCCATCTTAAGAAATTGTTTCACTTGGAAAATGTCTGTTTCTCAATGGAACTAGAGTGAATAATCTGTTCTTCATACCAGAACTGAGTTAGGATGTCTTTGTATACAAATATAGCATATTTTGGCCAAGAATAGAATTTCATGTTAAAGAGTTTATCTGCCTTCACATGTAGGATTGCTACATACATTCACAGTTTAATAGACTGTAATTAGCTATTCCAGTTGTGCTTTAAAATCCCAAGTATTATTCTCATTAGTGAGTGCAAAGCACATGTCCCATTTGACTACAATTGGTCCTAGAGTTATAAACTCCATAATGATTTCTAGAAAGTTCCCTCATTCTCCAGTTTCATCGTTTGCTTTTTCAGGTATGACCTCCAGGCTCCGGCGTGGTTTCTGAACATCTGTATTTTCAGTGCCTGGTTTATTCAGTCCACATGAAACAGCAGCATAATGGATTTGTTTCAGGTTCTCCAAAGTCTCATTCTTAGCATATTTCAAAAGATCTGCTTGTCCCTGTAACAAAACATGCAATTAAACAGTATTAGATATGACATGACTTACTGTTATATTTTAATAATATAGGTCTTCCACTGAAAGAGAAATATTTTGATTAAGCAAGAGGGCATATTTATTTCTTATTGGCTCTGCACCTGAACAGGTTAATTTTAATAAAAAATGAGTTTGTTTTCCCAGTTTCAATACCACACTCCAGGAGTATGCTGCCTGTTCAGCCCTTTCCACTTATAAATCTGAATAGAGTTCTCTGTGTGCACTATTCTGTCTATACCAGTTAAAATTACATCTTTTGTTAATTGCTGAGCCAATCTTGTTTTTTTCCTTTCAAGGCTTGCTTTTATGTAAAAACAACAACAACAACAAAAAACCTTTTATTATAAATAAGTGTAAAATTTACAGAGGGATACATGTATAATACAGAGAGGGCTTGTGTACCCTTTCCCAAACTCCCCCCAATGGTTACATCTTACAACTATAGTGAAATATCAAAATCAGGACACTGACCTGGCTACGAGTGTGCACAGTTCTATGTTACTTTATCACACGTGTAGATTCATGTAACCACTCCTGCAATCCAGACACAGAACTAATCCACTGCACAAAGATCTCCCTTGTCCTAGGACTTTAGGGCCACACCCATCCCCTTCCCCTCCACCCTCCCTAACCTCTGACAACTCTAATCTGCTCTCGCTCTCTGAAGATCGGCTTTTGAGCTCACACAGGCTCCAGAAAGTGTTGGCAGTCAGAGGCACACAGCAGGTCCCCACTGAGCAGTTGCTGAACGAAGGAATGAAGGAAAGGATTCTCCATTCTGGATAAACTTCCTAGCCAAATTTTAATTTCTTTTATGAAGTCTGACCAACGACTTGCAGCCTAACACGAGTACAGGTCAGAAGATGGTGGATGGGTTGAGGCGCTCCATCACAGGGAGTCTGGAATCTGAGCTGACGATGGGCCAGCACAGTTTGTCAGCCGCCTCACGCTTGACATTTTGGAACAGAGGAGTTTTGGGGGCGGGGTGGGGGTGCTGTCTTCTACATCTTTGGATATTTAGCAGCAACCAAAAATGTCTGTGGACATTGCTAAGTGTCACTTGGGGGACAAAAATGCCCCTGGTTGAGCACCACTGGGCTAATGTATCAGCCAACGATTCCAAGATCATTGAGTAGGAGGGACGATGTGGTGCCCCACTGCTGTACATTCCAACACTCCTCGTTTTTTTGTTCTATTTTTCCTTTCGAATTTAACGTGCTTTCCCCTAACAGTTCATTCTACTTAAGCTATCACCCGTCCTTTTTTTCTCATTCTCTTTGCTCACTATTTTTTTCCTTCCCATCAGGCTCTCAGTTTACTCTATTGTTTTCTTTATGATTCCTCAACAGTTTGACTTTTTCTGTCATTCTTACATCTCCTTTCTCTCTTTCTGTTTTATGTGTTTTTCTCTTGAACTGCCTCCCAATGAGTGTCCCCTTTAAAGTATTCCTGTACAATGACAGGTTGGGGCCAGCTGCAGAGGGTAACGGGTAAGGATTTACCTTGGCAGGTGACTGGACTGTAATCAAATTTCAGCCACCGGTGAGACCAAATTGCCATGCAATTTTAAACCACCACGTGGCCCGAGTCCACGGAACAGTTTGCTGCTTACCACTTACCACCCCTGATTTTCCTGCTGCACAGAGACCTTTAATTAGTCACTATAAATAGATGTTCCCTGGCTTAGTTTAACTGAAGGAGCTTCACTTTTACTCATTCTTACTAGTCACTGAACTTGTATGTTGGAAATTTACTACTAATGAGGTCTTTGCATATAAAAATAGCACACTGTGTCAGGAATATAGTTTCTTGTTAAAGAGTTTATTTGCCTTCACACGCAGAATTGCTACATACATTCATAGGTTTAATACACTGTAACTACATATTCCATTTGTGTTTTAAAATTCCAAATATTACTATTATTTTTTAAGTTAATAAACTTTATTTTTTTAGAGCAGTTTTAGGTCCACAGCAACATAGAGCAGAAAGTACAGAGAATTCCTGTACACCCCCTATCCCCACACCCATACAACCTCCACACCACAGTGGTACATTTCCTACAATGGATGAATCTACATTGCACATTATTATCACCCAAAGTTCATTGTTTAAATTAGGGTTCTCTCTTGGTGTTGTACATTTTATGGGTTTGGACAAATTATAAGGACATGTATCCACCATTATAGTATCATAGAGCAGTTTCACTGCCATAAAAATCCTCTGTGCCCCACCCCAAGTCCTGGCAACTACTGATGTTTTTATTGTTCCCGTTGTTTTGTCTATTCTAGAATGTCATATAGTTGGGATCATATAGTATGTGGACTTTTTGGATTGGCTTCTGTCACTTAGTAATATGAATTTAAGGTTCCTCCGTGTCTTTTCATGGCTTATTTCTTTTTAGTTTTGAATGATATTCCATTGTCTGGGTTTACCACAGTTTATCCATTCACCTACTAAAGAGTATCTTGGTTGCTTCCAAATTTCAGCAGTTATGAATAGCTTTTATAAACATCTGCATGCAGTTTTCTACTAATTTGGGTAAATATCAAGGAGTGTAATTGCTGGATCATATAATAAGAGTATATTTAGTGTTATAAGAAATTGCAAAACAGTCTTCCAAAGTGGCTGTACCATTGTGCATTCCCACCAGCAATAAATGAGAGTTTCTGTTGCTTTGCGTCCTTGCCAGCATTTGGTAGTGTTAGTGTTTTACATTTTCACCACTCTGATTAGATGTGCACTGGTATCTCATTGATGTTTTAATTTCAATTCCCTAATGACATGACGTTGAATATCTTTTCATATACTTACTTGCCATCTGTGTATCTTCTTTGGTGAGGTGTCTGTTCGGGCTTTTGCCCATTTTTAACAATCAGGTTGTTTGTTTCCTTAGTGTTGAATTTTAAGAGTTTTTTGTATATTTCAGAAAACGGTCCTTTATCAGATGCGTCTTTTGCAAATATTTTCTCCCAGTGTGTAGCTTCTCTTCTCATTCTATTTACATTGTCTTTTGCAGAGCAGAAGTTTTTAATTTTAATGAGGTCTATGTATATATAATAAATTCCTCTATATGAGTCTTGTACATATCTTGCTCAATTTATATCTAAGTATTTCATTGGGGGGGTGCTAATGTAAATGGTAATGTGTTTTCAATTTCAAATTCCACTTGTTCTTTGCTGGTATATAGGAAATCAAATAATTTCCTGCAAACTTGTGATACTTATTATATTGTTCCAGAAGTTTTTCGGTTGATTCTTTCAGATTTTCTACATAGATAATCATGTCATCTGTAAATAAAAACAGTTTCACTGCTTCCCTTTCAATCTGTACATATTTTATTTCCTTTCTTGTCTTACTGAGTTAGCTAGGATTTTCAGTATGATGTTGACAGCAGTGGTGACAGGGGACATCCTTGCTTTGTTCTTGATCTTAGTGGGAAAGCGTTGAGTTTGAGTTTCTCACCATTAAGTTTGATATTAGCTGTAGGTTTTTTGTAGTTGTTCTTTATTAAGTTGAGGAAATTCTCCTCTATTCCTAGTTTACTGAGAGTTTTTATCATGAATAGATGATGGATTTTGTCAAATGCTTTTTCTGCATCTACAGATATGACCATGCAATTTTTCTTCTTTAGCCTATTGATTACATTAATTGATTTTCAAAAGTTGAACTAGCCTTGCATACCTGGTATATTACCAATCCCACTTGGTCATGGTAATATAATTCTTTTTATACATTATTGAATTCTAATTGCTAATATTTTGTTGGTGATTTTTGTACTTATGTTCATGAGAGATATTAGTCAATAATTTTCTTTTCTTGTAATGGCTTTGTCTGATTTCGGTATTAGGGTATTGCTGGCCTCATAGAATGAGTTAGGAAGTATACCCTCTGCTTCTATCTTCTTTAAAAGATTGTAGAGAACTGGTATATTTCTTCCTTAAAAGTTCTATAGAAGCCACCAGTAAACCCAACTGTGCTGGTGCTTTCTGTTTTGGAAGGTTATTAGTTACTGATTCAATTTCTTTAATAGACATAGGCCTATTCAGATTGTCAATTTCTTCTTATGTGAGTTTTGACAGATTGTGCCTTTCAAGCAGCTGGCCCATTTCATCTAGATTATCAAATCTGTGGGCACAGAATTGTTCATAGTATTTCTTCATTATCCTTTTAATGTCCATAGGATCTGTAGTGATATCTTCTCTTCCATTTCTGACATTAATAATTTGTATCATCTCTCTTTTTTTTTTTTTTTAAGTTAGCCTGGCTACAGGCTTATTGATTATATGGAGGTTTTCAAAGAATCAGCTTTTGGTTTTATTGCTTTTCTCTATTCATTTCTGTTCAATTGCATTGATATCTGCTCTGATATTCTTTTTATTAATGAAAATTAGTGAGTTTTTGCTCAAAATACCTACCTGCCATAGCCTCTTGGAATTCCCATGTCCAAAACCAAGTCCCTGATATCCTGCTATTCCCCCTACAACCAGCTCCTCCTCAGTTAATGCAACTCCGTTCTTACAGTGACTCGGACCAAAGACCTGGTGTCATCACTGACTCTCCCCTTTCTCTTCCGTCCCCCACTCCGCCTGTCAATAGCTCTACTGTCTCTATCTTCAACACACACACACACACACACACACACGCGCACACACACACACACACGCGCACACACACACGCGCACGCACTCACACACACGCACACACACACACGCATGCACGCACGCACAAGCACACGCACACGCGCGCACACACACACACACACACACACAGAGGTTCTCATCACTTCTTATCCCCCTCACTGCCACCGTCATTTTCCTCTGGGTTAATGACAATACTTTTCTGACTGGTCTACTCCTTTTCCAACATGACAGCCAGAGAGCTCCAATCAAAACACAGAACACACCTTCCCCTCTGTTCAAAACCCTCCGGTGGCTCCCCGAATAACAGAGTGAGAGTCAAAGTCCTTGTCCACGGCCCTGTGTGCCCTGCCCCTCAGCTGTCCTCCTCCCCTTCATCTCCCCACCTTGTTCACCGAGCCTCTGTTATACTGGGCTCCTAAGTGTTCCTCAAACTCAGCAGATCCTCTCCTGGCTGGCCTCAAGGTCTGTGCACTCACCGTTCCCTCTGCAGGGAAGGCTCCTGCCCAAGAGATGCATGAGGCTCGCTCCCTCTTCTCCTTCAGGTTTGGACTCTGCAGCCCTCCTCACAGTGGTGCCCTCCCTGACAGCCCCATCTAAGATGACACGAGCCCACAATTCTCACCACTCCTTTCCTGCCTTCCTTTTTCCTCAACACGTATTACCACCTGACATCCCCTTATTGCTTTTATTGTCTGCCTCTCCCATTAAATGTGAACTTCGTGAGGGTGGGATTTTTATGCCTCCCGATCACTGCTAATCCTCAGAGCCTAAAACTGTGCCAGACACACACAGTAAGGGCTCAATAAACATCCGAGAAATGAATGAAATTAAAGTGGGAAAGTCTCCCCTTTAATCTTCACAGCTGCCCCCCAAACAATGTGCTTTGTCTTTTTCTCTGTGTTTACTTATATTACAAACAGGTATTTTATTTTTTATGTAAATGAGATCAAGCAATCTATATTGTTTTTTGGTTTCTGTGACGGTTAATTCTAGGAGTCAACTTGATTAGATTAAGGAATGGCAAGAATCCTGGTAAAGCTATCTTTTTAGGTGTGTCCATGACAGTGTTTCCAGCAGAGATTAGCATGAGAGCCTGAGTGGACTGGGTGGGAAAGATCTGTCCTCAATATGGGTGGGAAGCATCCCAGAAAGAATAAAAATGGAGAAAAAAGGCAAATCACTCTCCCTATCTGCTGGAGCTGGGATACACTCTTCTCTTGTCCATGGATATCAGGGCTCAAGACTCTCAGCTTTTGGGTTCCAGGATTTACACCAAGGACACCATCAGCCTCCCTGGTTTGAGGCCTTTGGACTTGGACTGAGCCACGCCGCCAGCATCCAGTTTGCAGATGGCCTATCGTGGGACTTCTCTTCACTATCACATGAGCTAATTCCCCTAAATCCTTCTCATATATTTATAACATGTCCTGTTGATTCTGTCTCTCTGGAGAAACCGGACTAACACAGTTTCCTTTGTTATCACCAAAAGTCACGTCCTGGCAATCTTTCCATGTCAGCACGTATACATCTACCACATGATGACAGGATTTAAAAAAAACATCCCCGGATGGTGTAGGATAATTCATGTGGTAAAAACAGAGATTTTTTTAATCTAGTTGAATCTTATGTCTCCCAAGTTTAGATAAGTCATGCCGGCATCTCCACCAGACCAGGCCTTCAGCCATTATCCAGGTGAGACACAAAGGACCCACAGGGCATTAACTCTGGGTTGGGGGAGCTGCTGGACTTTGTCCACACCATTTTTATTTTGTTCTACGTGTCTAAAACGACAGGCCTGACGTGTCTTGGAGTTAACACATCTGGCGTGAGCAAAGAACGATTCTGGAAGAAGTGGCAGTGTTGGCTGCAGCAGTGTTCACATTTCATGGCTTCAGAAGACTTCAAAAGAGCGGAGGCCGTGCAACGCGCTGCGGCCCCTGACGCAGGGCGCTGGCTTCGAGACTGCTTCTGAGAGGCCTTCAGTGTTTACAGCTGAAGAACTCAAATCTCCTTTGGCTTCACACATTCCATTTTGAATTTCATAACTTATTCTATTTGGTTTTCATCTTGAAAGAGCTAGAACAACCTTAGGTCAAAATATTTAAGGTTCTTGCTTAGGCCCAGAAAGTAATCTTTAAAAGCTGTCACTAAGGGCAGTGGCTGGATCCCAGCGGCTCTCCCTGCGAGTCTGGCATGACAGAGCTTTTTCCATGGCTCACCTGGGATGGGATCAGAGGCTGGGGGCAGCCAGGAAGGAACGATGGCAGATGCCAAACGCCAGAGCCAGCACCCCGGCTGTACTCACCGCTGGGCTAATCACCAAACTTCTTGTAGGACCACAAAAGATGTCCTAGTTTTTAATATGTTACAAATATTCCAAAGTACATCTGTTAGTGCTACATAGTTTTTGAAATCAAAATTAACAATCACAATTCATTGTTTTCATTTAGAGGTAAAACAATAGGGATTCTATACCCCAGTTAATTTTTTCAAAGCCCCTTTGTCAAACTATCTATTAGAGAAGAGAGTTGCCTCATGTCCGAGGTGAATGATCTAGTGTAACCACAAAGAGTCCGCTGACCTCGCCAACGGCCCCTGCAATGGCCACATGGTTGGGAGCTGGAGAGAGCACAGAGGGCCACCTGCCAATCCCCAGGGACAACAGGCTCTTTTCTTACAGATTGAATGCAGTGGGAGGGAGGAGGAAGGTGAATGCTCATACATTTGGGAGTCTGAAGGAGGCACAAAAATGCTCAAGTATTTTTGTTTTTATGCAAATAGGAATTAAGTTATCAGTGTTTGGTTCGACCTCAGCATGTCTGGGGCCCACATCAACTTTTACTTTGTTCTGGGGCCAAAGGCCTGAGAAGGTTCCCCTGCGTGGGTATGGCTGCCGCCCTCCTGGCTTTCTTATCCACTTGTGAACACAGAGAGGAACACAGCAGTTTCTAGGCAACTTCACTGACTCTGGGAGAGAGGAAGGGGCAGACACCCAGGAGCACCAAGACCCAGCAATAAGACAGACTGTCACCCTGCAATCTCCAAGAGGCCTTGGGTACCCTCAGTGTCACCCTGAGAGGATGGCATGTGAGTTCAGGGTTCCTCTGCTGTCTCCCATTGAGCATCTTCTGCAACCAAAACCAAAGAAATGAACCTACAAAACCCTAACACAAACTCACAACCAGGAAATAAAAGCCCGGTGGACAGAGGGTTACCATTTCTTCACTGGCTATCTATCTGGCACATTAAAAGTATGTCATCAAAATACGGCACCTTTTGGTAAATATTTTGTGGTTAGTCACTGTTTTGGATAATGGTAGACTCATACAGCAACTGAATACATTTCAATCCAGTATTGCATAAGCATTCAGAATCACTCCTTCAAGAGGGCTGTGGACAAAACTATGGAGACAGTAAAAACATCAGTGGTTGCCAGGGATTGGGGGAAGGGAGGGATGAATAGGTAGAACATGAGGATTTTGGAGGCAGTGATAATACTTTGTATAATATTATAATGATGGATACAATCAAAACATCACACTGCATACCTTAAATACTTACAATAAAACAATGTAAAAATATGGTCAATGCATGTCACTATACATTTGTCCAAACCCACAGAATGTACAACACCAAGAGTGAACTCTAATGCAAACTATGGACTTTGGGTGACAGTGATGTGACAATGCAGGGTCATCAAATGTAATAAATGTACCACTCTGGTGTGTGATGTTGATAATGGGGGAGGCTGTGCATGTGGGGGGATGGGCAGAGGGTATAAGAAATCTATATAACTTCCTTTCAATTTTACTGTGAACCTAAATGTTCTAAAAAAAATAAAAGCCTTTAAAAAAAGAGTGCTATGGAAACTTTAATATATTTCTTAAAACCACAATTCAATCTGACTCAGACTGTGAAAGTAATTATAGTCCTAAGTTTGAAACCACAGCATCTACAATATGTTAAACATCAGACGTGAAAGAATGTATACCAGCAAAGCCTTCTGGGAACATCAGTTACCATTTATCAGGTGACTCCTGTGCGCCAGGTACTGTATTAAGCTCTTTACAATGATTATCTCATTAGAGTCTCTTAATTTGGGGAGAGGGGTGCTATTACTATCCCTGTTTTAAAATGAGGAAACTGAGTTTAGAGAGATTAAGGGCCTTGCCCAAGGCAGAGTTTAAATAGCAAATTACACTGAAATATACACAGCTTTTTCTGGGTGTGTGTTTTGTTTTCCTTTTGGATAAACTAAACGGTGAGGCCCAAACTATAAGAGTTAAACCCCACAGGTTGCATGCAACATTTTAAAGCAAGCAAAGTGAAAAGTTCACTACCATTTTAATGGTCCCAGCATATCAACAACTGTGCAGATTCTGTGGTCACAAAAACAGAAACATAGCTTTCCAAATTTTATTTGTTGAATGAGGAATGAGTGAGCAAAAGAAAAGCGGCTGTGAGTCATGGCTACAGATTCTGAGTCGCCCTCACTATGCTCTGACAGCTCCCTTTCACGAGGTCTTTTGTGGCTGGCTAAGAGCGCAGGACATTAGTCAGAATTAAGGAAGGCCTCCTAGCTCGGTCAGGAATGCTTCCCACTGAAGTCTCAATAAAGCTTGCACTTGAAAAAAGATCCCTTGATCTTCGGAGTCACCTAAAGCTAGAGCCACGGGACACATGATTCTCTACAGGAAGTCAGATTCACTTTAAATGTCTCTCTATCCTTCTGTGCTCCTGGCTCCCCTCATGTTTATGCTCATGTTGGACAGGAGTGGAACATAAGCTGCAAATACACTCGTGTCACCCCGGCAGGAAGACTGTACCCCAAATTGTTCCAAGGTGCTGACATAGGTCGATGAGGGGTTTGGCGTGAGAGCAGGAAGAACGGCGATGTAACCCCAGCTCCTGGCCCTTGATTTTTTCCTTAATCCAGAGAGACGGTTCACTGGTATAGGGCAGTGTCTTGATGCAAGGATGGTGGGTTGATCTGAGGACCACCCTCACGTCCTGATTCTCCCCCCAACTTTGTGCCCACATCTGTGCTGTCATCATGTGTACAGTTATTCCCCAGTTTACCAATGGCTATGCTCAAAGGTTTGTACCAAAGTTAATCATTTTAAATTTCCTTCAACAAAGACGGAAGGTGGGGGCTGCTAGGCAGCACCACTGAGAGGAGAGGGGGAGTCTGAGGTGGGTCTCGACAGAGAGGGCAGGAAAGGATTTTGGCAGGCCCAGGGGCTGGGGAGGGTGCTGCCTTCCACACAGAAGTGACCATGACTCCAACAAACGATGCCTTAGGCACCCAACTGTCACTCAGTAGCATGGTTTCTATCCTACAAAGCTTTCTAAGTCTTGCCCTTGACTGCATCTCTCTCTGCTACAGACCTGGCCGAGGGAAGGCTAAGATTCACCCTGCAGTGGGAGAAGAGCCTCGCCTGGCACAAAGCTGATTGCTCTGGTGGCCAAGGCGGGGGTGGGGTGGGGTGAGGGTTTCAGGAGTAGCTATTGGAGTCTCCAGATGGCGGAAGTGAGCCCCGACCTAAGCCCAGAAGGTAGGGGTCAGGAGGAGGTTGCAGGCAGAGGGACCAACGCTAGAGGGCAGGGGACGATGGCCCAACTGTGCAGAGAGAGGAAGTGGAGAGAGAAGAGACGTTGAGAGATGTTCAGTGCCAGGATCATGGGAGCAAAAAGCCCTTGAAAGCACCAGGATAAACAGTGCACGCATGAGCACTTCCTCTGCATGATTACTCTTTTAAGCACACCTTTGGCATAATCAAACATTAGCTGAGTCATCACAAATTCCACATTAGTGGAATCCAAATGTTTGGGTGTTAGTGTGTTTCAAAGGGATCAGAAAGAATAGCCTGTCTAACGATGAACACTATTACCATTTGATTTTCTAAGCCATTCTGAGTTTTCACACACTACGTAGAGAAATGGCTTTCAGTCAATTATGGCTTTTGAGGAAAACAGGCAACATAATACATCACCTACAATAAATAAATAACTAAAGGATATGAGCATTGATAAAGAACAGGAGTTGTACTTGAACCATTATTGACATTTTCAGAGAGGAAACAAATGCCAATCTACCAGTCTTCAAGATAAGCACTGCACCTCGGGTAAAAATGGAGAAAGTCAAGATTAGCGTCTTAAAAGGTGCACAAACTGTCTGGTTTACTGATTTATTTTTTGGCAGAAATCCTACATTCCTAAAGAGAGCAAATCTCTGATTACTTCCAGGATTTAGTTGTCAGTCTTGTCTCTGAGCATAGAGGGGTGCGGGATGGAAGAGCTAGCTTGGCAGCCATTCATCTGGAAAACATCTTGGGTTGTGACAAGCTTAACTTAAGCCCAAGATATGACACAGATGCTATAAAAGCCCAGCCATTCTGGCCACCCCAGAGGAGATACCAGTCATGTGAATGAAGCCTGTTTGGATGTTCCAGGTCCAGCTCAGCTCCCAGTCTCATGAGCAATCCCAGCCAACACCATGCGGAGCAGAAGAACCTTCTGGCTGAGCCCAACTACCTCACAGAATTGTGAGAAAAAAGAAATTGTTGTTTTAAGCCACTGGATTTGGAGTGGTTTGTTATACAGCAATACTTAAGGTGGCCATATCTGCGCTATTAGACACCTTCCTGGACATGGCGGATTGAAGCAGGGGACAACCCGATCCAAGGACATAATACAAAAGAAGGCTTGTAACTTTAGGACCACCAGAGCCAGCTGGCTAGACTGAGCTAGGAAATAGAAAGAGATTGAGCACTCGAAATAAAAGCCTATAAGGTACAGTCAGGGCCAGACCGAGGCAAGACCAAGTTATAAAGCAGTAGGAACTGACCAAGCAGAATGAGCCCCTGGCAGAGAAAGAAGAACGAGCCGAGGCACAAAGACTGGCAGAGACCCCTGGCTACAGAGAAAAGTGGCCACCTCTGGGGCTGCCGGGGATTCTGACAGCTTTCTAATCCCGAGAGGCTGGACTGTAGTTGCTGGTCTCAGAGTTCCCTGGAGGGGTCCCTGTCCCCCTCATGATCCCTGCGGAAGCCACATCTCTCTCCTCTCCTCTGTGAGGTAGCCTGAGTGAGTTTCTTCTCCTGGCAACCAAGACAGACCAACTACAACAGGACTGCTCTACCATGAGCTTCTACCATTTCAGGAACGGCAACAAATGGAAGCAGCGAAAATGATCACCAGTTCAGTTACTATTTTAGCAAATGGAAGAGAAAAGTAGAGGAGCTCCTTGAATAAGCTGGTGGATCAAAAATGTGTTACAGAATTCCCTCCCCACAAAACGAGTAAAAATGACGAAAACAAAACCAAGTAAAAAACCACAGGCAGCATCCAAACTAAGAAAATGGCATAACATAATTTAATAAACTTCTACAACTCACGGAAGCCATATTGGAAAGTCATAAAAATCCTGAAAATTCTATCTAATACAATACCAAATTGGAGAGATGCAAACTGAGTTAGTGTCCTTCTCTTTTTATTTCTGTTTGATGGAGCAGCAGAAGAGACAATGGGACAGAGGGTGGGAATAAAGAAGTGACACAGGAAAAGTTAGAAACGGGACTGACACACAACTAGAAAACAAGAAATACAGAAGATGATGACTTTCAGATAGTGCAAGACAGTGACACCTGAGAGAAGGGATGCAAACAAAAGTGCCTGGCTCACTGCCTGCAGGGGTTCCAAGTACAGTGCAGGAGGGGACCCCAAACAGAGCCCAGCAGTCCACTGGGTTCAGGAAACAGTTTGGAGCTCAAGGAGGCCACAGGGCCTAGAAGTTGATGGCAGAGTAGTAGAGGAGGGAGCCTTAAAATAGCTACTGGAAATGTACTACATATGTTCAAGAAGGTAGGGGATATGATGGGCATGAAAAAGAGAGGCAGGAAATTTGACATAAAAAATACATGGCATCAGATTAATGGCAGATTAGGTACCAAAGACACCAATATTGCTTGTAAACACAGCAATAAAAACTATCAAAACTTTTAAAAAAACACAGAAAGGACTTAAAAACAAATGAATAAACATCTGTGATTTGTGGGGCAATATCAAGAATTATATATGTATAATTGGAGTAAGAAGGAGAGGGGTAAGGTAAGACAGAAAAAACTATTTAATGAAACAATGGCTGAAAAATTTCCAAATTTATGAAAACTCTTAACCCATGTATCCAATAATCTGAACAAACTCTAAGCAGAAGAAACATACAGAAAACCACATCAAGGCCATCATATTTTTTAAAGATACACACACGAAGATGTTCGATATCCTTAAAATAATGATTAAACTGACAATTCCAACTGTAGACAGGATGTGGAGCAACTGGAATTCTCCGAACACTGCTATGGGGAATGCAAAATAGAATAGCATTTTTTTTTGTAATGCAGTTTGACAGTTTCTTATAAAGTCTGACATACTATATGACCCAGCAATTTCACTCATAGACATTTACCCAAGAAGAGTAGAAACATATGTCCATACAAAGACTTGTACATGAATGTTCATTGTAGATTTGTTTTTAATAGCTAAAAGTTGGAAACAACCCAAATGTCTATAACTGCATAACTGGTGCATGTATATATAAAGCACATTACATCCATAAAATGGAATACTATTCAGCAACCAAAAGGATAATAAAAATGGACTGCCAAAACATACATCACCTTGGATGAATCTCAAAAGCACAATGCTAAATGACATTCTGCAACATTTGAAAAACTATAGAGAGAAATCATATCAGTGGTTGCCAACATAGAGAATATTACTACAAAGAGGCACAAAGAAATTTTTGGAAATACTCATCATCATTATGGTAGGAGCTGCACAGCTAAATGCATTTGTCAAAACTCATTGAACTGTGCACTTAAAATTGGTGAATTTTGTTTTATGTAAATTATACCTCAATAAAGTTGTCAAAAAAAAATGATGCTGACTCTCCAATGGGAGTGAGTTGCTGAGGGCTGGCTTCTGAATTACAGAAGCAATTGGAAGCCTGTGGGAATGACTTCCACCCTCTCCCCAATTATGCAGCAGGAACCCTAAAACAGGACATCTTACAAACTCTGAGAAGATAAAGCTGGGTCCAAGGATCCTAACAGGCCTGTCTACAACCCCAGCTGAGCTTTATCTCTTTTCCCTGCTATTCCCTTAGGCTGCAGGAAGGTGTGGGTGAATTCTTGGACTGGTGGTGACAGTGAACCAATTTAAATATTGAATTTATAGCGAGCAACACTGGAATTATAATCTTGGGACCAAATATTTTAAAACTGGACAATGGAAAAATAACAATATGCCTAATTTCTCATCTAGAAATATTAGTGCTATTATAGTCATTTTTCACAGTAGAAAGTGAACCAACAATGCTTATAACTGAAACATGTAGCTTTATAAAAACCCAACAAAATGACTTCTATTAACATTTTTCATTAACCTCTTTTCCTCAGAGGGATCTTTTAGCAAATAAATGTCTCTTTGGTAAAAATTGTTCAGCAATTTATTTAGCTTCTTTACGGATAACTTTTCTTCGTTAAATTAAGTAAAATAAAATTTATACTTCCAAAAATTAAACAGAGCACTTATCTACTGTCATGTCTTATTTCATAATATCTGAGACATTAGTGCTTGTGAGATGTACCGGTATTTTATGTATCACTAATAAAGAAAAATCACTGCCAATTTAACTATGACACAACACAAAGATTCCATGGACTATAAGATATATTCCAATATGAAAGATCTCACAAGTGTGAAAAAAAGTATGACTCAGACTGAGTAAAATATCCATCCATCCATCCACACATATGCACATAAAAAGGCTCCTGAAATAAGGTCACTTATTTCTCAGAGGAAGGATCTGAGGTCATTTAGAAACTTTTATCTTTTCTTCATTATAAAAGATGGATTGGAAGACTTAACATTGTGAAAATGTCCACATTAACCAAAGTGAACTACAGACTCAGTGCAAACCCTATCAAAATCCCAATGGAATTTTTTTACAGAAAAAGAAAAAAAGAAACTTAAAATTCATATGGAACTACAAAGAACCCTGGAAAGCCAAAAAATAAATAAATAAATAAATAAATAAATAAATAAATAAATAAATAAATAAATAAATAAATAAATAAATAAATAAATAAATAAATAAATAATCTTGAGAAAGAACAAAGCTGGAGGTATCGTATGCCTCCATGTGATTAAAATCACTTCCTGATTTTAAAATACATTATAAAACTGCAGCAATTAAAACAGTATGGTACTTGTTACAGACTGAGTGTTTGTGTCCCCCCACCCCCAATCTGTATGTTGAAATCCTAACCCTCAATGTAATGATCTTAGGAAGTGGGGCCTCTGGGAAATAATTAAGTTGTGAGGGTGAAGCCCTCATTAATGGGATTAATGGCCTCATAATAAAGACCACAGAAAGCTCCTAATCCTTTTCTGCCATGTGAGGACAGAGTGAGAAGATGGTTGTCTATGATCCATGAAGTGCAACCTCACCAGACACAGAACCTCTCCTGTCCGGAGCCTTGGAGCCCAGCTACTGCCTAAGAGCCTGCCTGTCCGGAGCCATAGAGCCCGGCTATTGCCTCCAGGCCTCAGAGCCTTGTTTGCTTTTATCTTCCATCTCTCCCCATCGTGTGCACTATGGGTGTGGGAGACTTTGCAACTTGCCATAGATAATGGGAATCTTCCGTTTACTGGAACAACCCGCCCTGCGGTTTTCTCAGTAAACCATCTGCTGCTCACTTCCTTATCTGCTGATTCCCTCCTGCTGGCTATATAAGCTGTGACCTTCTGGTTAATAAACGAGACTTGATCAGAATACTATCTTGTCTCCATTTCTCGTGTGTCTTGTCCCATCCAATTCCCACTCCCCCCTCCAGGGTCTGCATTGAATATCCTGTAGGTCGGGACACTCTCCAGACACTGAATCTGTCAGTACCTTGATCTTGGTCTTCCCAGACTCCAGAACTGTGAGAAATATGTTTATTTGTTTAAGCCACTGCTATATTCTGAATATTCATCTCTTCCACCACTCATGTGGAAGCTTCATCTCCAATATGGCACTGTTGAAAGGTGGGGACTTTAGGAGGTGTTGGATTGTAAGGGCCCTGCCCTCATGAATGGATTAATCCACTAATGGGTTACTGGATTAATGGGTCATCACAGTTGTGGAGTGGTGGCTTTATGAGGAGAGCACATGAAGGCACTCTTGCTCAGCCTTCACTATGTGATTCCCTGCGTCACCACAGGACTCAGTAGATAGTCCCTACCAAGAAAAAGGCCTTCACCAGATGTGCCACCTGGACTTTGAACTTCCCAGCTGCCAAAACTGTAAGAAATAAATTTTGTTTATTTATAAATTACCCAGTTTCAGGTATTCTGTTATAAGCAACAGAAAATGGACTAATCCATCACATAGTCTATGCTATTTTTGTTATGGCAGCCTGAAGTGACTAAAACAATACTGGTATAAATACAGACGTATAGACCAATGAAACATAATAGAGAGGCTAAAAAT
Organism: Cynocephalus volans; assembly: GCF_027409185.1. Classification (NCBI taxonomy): domain Eukaryota; kingdom Metazoa; phylum Chordata; class Mammalia; order Dermoptera; family Cynocephalidae; genus Cynocephalus; species Cynocephalus volans. Next base: position 30,140,394 of record NC_084470.1, on the reverse strand, counting down.
ACACCCATGCATCCATGGTAAACTGATCTTTGACACAGAAGCTGAGAATACACATGGAGAAAGAACAGTTTTGTCAAAAGATGATGTTGGGAAAGATGAATATTCACAAGCAAAAGAATGAAAATGGACCATTATCTCATACCACACACAAGAATCAACTAAAAATGGATTAAATACTGACACATAAGGCCTGAAACTATAAAATTCCTGGAAGAAAACATAGGGGAAACACTTTAAAACATTCATCTTGGCAATGATTTCTTGGATGTGACCAAAAGCACTACCACAAAAACAAAAATAAACAAGTGGGACTACATTAAACTAAAAAGTTTCTTCTCTGCAAAGCCAATCAACAGAGTGAAAAGGCAACCTATGCATCTGATAAGGTGTTAAAATCTAAAATATATAAGGAATTCCTGTAACTCAATTCCAAGATAAAAACAACCTAAATGCCCATTGACAGATGAGTGGATAAAGGAAATGTGGTATATACATGCAACGGAATATTATTCAGCCATATAAGAAAGGAATCCTTCCACATGGAACAACATGGACGAACTTTGAGAACACTATGCTAAGTAAAATAAGTCAGTCACAGAAGGAAAAGGGCTGCATGATTCCACCTATGTGCCGAATCTAAAAATGGTTAAACCTAGAAGCAGAAAGTGCAATGGTGGTTGCCAGGGGCTCTGGGGACAGGGAAGTAGAGAGCTGGTGTTCAATGAGTACAGTTTAGTCGTGCATGATGAGTAAGCTCTAGAGATGTGCTGTACAACAGTGTGCCCAAAGTCAACAACACTGCACTGTATACTTGAAATTTAACAGGTTATATCTCATGTTATCTGTTCTTACCAAAATAAAAGAAAAAATAAGAGACTCCTCCAAAGCGCCCCCCCGCCACACCCAAAAGATGGATTTACAAAAACAAATGAGTGCTTTTTATGCAAAGAAAAGAGTGACTGCAAGTAAATACGCCAAGATATTAGTAGTGGATAATTCTGGGTGTGGTGATCATGGACGACTGTATTTCTTTGTTCATTTCTGTATCACAAAAAAATCCTCAAAATTAAAAAGACTAAACAAAGCAATGAAGAATTCATAAGAACCGGGATGGACATCCTTAGACAAAAGGATTTTCCTAACACAGGGTGTAGCCTCTCAGAGTGACCAGTGGCTCCCAGTTTGCCCAGCACTGTCCTGGTTTCAGCACTGAAAAGACCTACTTGTAGGATGGTTGGCCACCCTACACCTTTATGGCTCAAATGAACAGGGTGATGCAGAAGGAAAGATACTTTTGATTCTAGAGCAACGGTGCTCAATTTTTTAGTGTGCCTTAGAATCCCCCCAGGGACTTGTTAAACCAGCAGATTCCTGGGTTCGACTCCTGGAGATTCGGGGAGGTCTGGGCTGGGGCTCAGGAGAGCACACTGTTGAGCACCCCAGGTAATTCCCACACCCTGGCCTCAGCACATCTTTCTGTTCTCCTCTCCCTCCTCCTCCTCCATATATCCAGAACCATCTGAAACCCTCTCTAAGCCTCTGTGCTACCAGGAGGCTCCCGCTGTCTGCTGCACACTACATGTACCCTGGAGGGCTGCCATCCCTCCAAGCTCACTGAAAAGAAAAACTAGTGGGCTAAGAATTCAAGGGATCCCATTCTCTCCCTCCAGAAAAGCGCTAGTGGCTCAACTCAGACCCAAACTCCTGTCCAAGATGCCCCTGGGCATTCATTCTTCTAAAGAAAGTTTAAACCCGTGAAATTCAGGAATGAAAAAAGCCCTTCGGTTATACAGAAGTGACACACAGATCTCCTCAGTTCTTCCCATTTTCACGAGGTTCTACCACACTCAAATACCATCTGTAGCAAATATTTTCCTGGAAATTTTAAAAAGACTGATTACCCTGTCCCATACATTTATTTGCATATGAACATAAGTCTAAGGTGTTAATTATCTCTCCTGGACATGATTCAAAAGAAAGTAGGTTTCTTCAGTGTAATTATTTGGTTCAATTACTTACTTCTAAAATATGGCACAGTGCTTTATGTCAGCTGTTTTTCATTAATATGTGCGCCAGGCTCCCATGTTCAATGGCTCCTAGCCCAGTGCTTCTCCAACTTGAATGTGCCTAAGAATCCCCCGGGGATCTTGTAAAAATGCAGGTTCTGATTCAGCAAGTCCGAGGAGGGGCCTGAGATCCTGTATTTCTAACAAGCTCCCAGGTGAGGCCCAGGCTGCTGGTTCCTGGACCACCCATGAGGAACGAACGAGAATAGTTGGCAGGCGAAAGTTTGGTCCCTAAGTCTGCATTGGCCTATGCTAAAATAAAATTAAAATGAGCATTTGTTCTCACCGCAAGGCTTAAACATCTGTGCTATTTTTTCCCAGAGGTTTGCAGGAAATTTGCAGTGCACCCCCACCTCTGATTGGCAGTGCGTCAGCAAGTGGTAAAGCCAAACCCTTTTAACGATGTAAATTCCTGTTTCTGCTGTTTACTGAACTGCACACCATCAGAGATAAGTTCTAAGCAGAAGATCTAGAGATGTATTTTTAAAAAGTACATGTGTAGGAAGGAAAGTGTTTGAAGAAGTCAAGAAAATGATTTTAATTATAAAAATGAGTAGGGGTTTAATGTGAGAAAATGCAAGTTGGCTAGCTTTGGAAGGGGGACCTTTTATTAAATCAACTCAGCAAACCATTGCTTACTGCAGGGATGGCTCTTTTAACTTGAGGGGGAATGAGGAAATTAAGAGGCAGCTGTGATAATGTCTTTACAGTCTTGAATTCAACCGAGCATAAAGTTTAGAGGGTGAATACCAGAGAGTAATTTTACATTTAGTTGTCCAATATCCAGAAAGAAGTAACATTTCTATGTTGTTATTCACATTCCCAAACACCAAGAAGAAAAGTAAGAACTGATGAGATAAAATTCAAAAAAGTTTCAAGGCACATACACAGCATTATTTTAAAATCATGTCATATACAGCATAGAAAAAAAGACTGGGAGAATGCATAGCAAAAGGCCAACAGTCATTGTCTCTGGATGCAGGATTATGCTTACCTTTGCTTACTGCTCTTTTGACATTTCCTACAATGAAAATGGTTTACTTTTATAATAAAAAATGTTAAATGTTAATCTTTTAAAACAGTCATGCCGAGATACCTATAGATGGCTTCTCCCTCAGAAAAAATTTTATTTTAAATTGCAATTCTTCTACATACTTCCTTTGATTACTCTCCACACAATTCTTTTCTATTTTGGGGGAGGATCATATTAACATGAGGCTGTGAATGTATTTTAAAATGTTACATGAAATTTGACTAACTAGAATATTTAAATTCCCAAACATTTTTCTGTTATCAATATTTTCTGTCTCACATATAGCAACTGGCAATTATGAACTTTAAAAGTCTTCAGGGGTAAACTGGCAAGGTCCTTTGCCCTTCTACCAGAATCTCCAAAGTGTCAACCACAGAAGTCACCGTGTTCTCCCTCTGAGCCACAGTGCCAACCTATTGCGCCTGCAGACTCTCTGGAGGGCAGAGTTCATGTGATTTCTGTGACCATGCTACAATCTCAATGGCTGATAGTGTACAATGCAGGAAATGTCATACTAAGAGGAAGAAGCATGCTGAGAAAGACTGCAAAGTCACTGGCATCAGAATCAGCTCTGTGGATACCTTTAAGATGGTAATATTCCAGGTAAAGCTCTCCACCGCTTTTTGTAGTTTTCGCTCCTTCAGACCTTCCTTGGTGCCTATGCTGTGCAAGTGTTCGTGGAATTCCATGGCTGAAAAAAATAAAAGAGACGAGGTATATTACTGCCCCATCCAATCTGTGGTAATGAACTGCTAATACTGATTTTTCTAGGTATAGCTAAAATGACTGCAACTGCCAGTGGAATTTCATAACTGTGCCTACTTAAGAATGTAATAACGGGGAGGAAATACTGAAAATGCACGGTATCAACAAGGCAGAAGGCATCTTAGAGGTCAGCGACTGTTCCTCACGGTTCTGAAGGGCAAACAGGGTACATGAGATCATTCTCATTGTTATCTTAGAGAAGAGAAGCTCAGCAAGCTTCAGAGATGAAAGGCTGCCCAGGGGCCTTTGGAGTCTCAGAAGGCAGTTTTCGTTTTTTAGGACAAAATGCTGGCAACTGGGAATGAAAAGAATGCAAAGTAATGTATTTCCTATCACAGTGAGGTCAGATAACACTCACACTGCAAAGTGGAGGGGATGGGGAGAAAGACCCTGAACACTAACTGCATTTATATGTTATAATTCTTCACCAGAACTTACATAAATGAATATCGCCTACTGTCATCCAAAATAGCCTAAGAGGAATCTCACTGCAGCAACACTGCAATAATGCAGGAGTGGCATGACTGGCTTTTTATTTACAGTTATTATAACACATAGATTTTTTGCATATTCACTTGTCATCAATAATTCCATCTCTGGCCAACGAGAACCCTTCAAACTGGTTCTACACCCTTTTGAAATAACCAATTGGCCTTTGATAACTTCCTTGCTTTCAGGCATAATATTCTAGACTCACCAAGTACCTTTCCCATCGTAGACCTGGAAGTAGCTATTTCGCCAGGAAAATTTATATACGAAGGGTCTTCACAAAGTTCATGGAAAGATTTGTATTATCTTTTAATTCCATTTTTCCACAAACTTTTTGAAGTACCCTCGTGTGTGTGTGTGTGTGCACGTGTGCGCACAAAGAGAGAGAAAAGACCTCCCCCCACAATCTGGGTGCTCATTGTTACTGAGTTTTCATTGTTTTCTAGGCCTTTTCGTTGAACAGATTTAGGACACTTTTTTTAAAAAGGAAGAATAAGATGTTACTAATAATTCTAATTCAAATTCAAGTGTACAGGGTTTTTACATAAATTTTTAATTTTCACGGTTTTTTCTCTTAGCTGGAAAATCTTAATTTCTAATCACACCAATATAACTGCAATACTGAGACTGCTGAATCCAATTTCAACTCTTAGCATTTTTTTTTTTCTGTCCCTTGAGTATAACTTATTGAGAATGTTCAGTACAAATATTGTGTTCTAAGGTCAGCTGGAATAATTCTTTTCTCTATGTGGTTATATCACTAACAAAGTACAATTAGATCCATTTTCTTCTTTTTTCTCAGTTTGCCTGTGCGCAGGGGAGTGCTTTTTTGGATGTAATTTGTTTTATGATTATGTCAAAACTTTACACAATTCCAACGTCAAACTACACATCAAGGTGCATTCAGGTAAGTCTCGCCTCCTTCCTCTCCTTTACCTTGATCCCTCCTCCTTCCCTGGAATATTTTTATTAGTTTTTCATTTATCTTTCCATTGTACTGTTTCTCCTTGCAAATTTAGGCAAATATATTATACGTACATTCATAATCCCTTCTATAAAAAGTAGCATTCTCCGTACACTGTTCTGGACCTGGGTGGTGGTGGTTTTTCCTCACGTAACTGCATAGTGGAGACCATTCCGTGTCAGTGTATGAAGCTCCCCTTACTCTTTTTCTAACAGCTACAGAGACTCCACTGTGTGGCTGCAGCAGCATTCACTTAGCCAGTTTCCTACTGATGGATGTTGAGTTTCTTCAAATCTTTAGCTATCACAAGCAATGTGGAATTGTTGTAAATTTTACAAGACATCTCCTGCATTCTTTTGTACACTTTTACTCTTCAGTTGGGCATTCCAATTTCTAACCTACTGACCACTCTCTTCTTCCCCTACTTCTCTTTTGCAAGTAATGGTACCTGAGAACATCCCAACTTGATCAGCGGAAGCCCTCTACCCCAAACCGGGTGACCTGGCTCAGACAGTGGGTGGATCCCTATGTCTAGGTCTCCCTTCACTGGATATGCTTGGCTTAATAGATGGAAGAAAAACAAAAAAAATGAAAACATTAATGACCATGAATAGGCAGTGATCATGTTCTAAAAGCCAGGGTTTTTGCTAGAGCATTAAACCACACACACACACACACACACACACACACACACACACACACACACACACACACACACACACACACACACACACACACACACACACACACACACACACACACACACACACACACACACACACACACACACACACACACACACACACACACACACACACACTCTCACTCTCTCTCTCTCTCTCTCTCTCTCTCTCTCTCTCTTTCCCTTTCCACACCTGGGAGACTCCCTGGAGTGTGCTGCACCAACTCAGATCCGCCAGTGTGGGCCCTAAAGACAAGGCACTGATGTGCTGGCTTTTCTAAGTTTTATACTGGACTTCAGCAGGAGATGCAGATTTTCAAACATGAATCATTAATACTCATAATGTTTATATTCCTGGCATTTAGGAGGCCCAAAGTATCAGCAAGGCTTGGTGGGTGGAATCACTGACTAGAATACAGGAAAGGGAAAAGGCACAAGAGAAGTGGTGGGGTGTAGCTCTCTGTAAACATGAAGGAATACAACCACAGGGACTGCAAGGTGCATAGGAGAAGAAACTGGGAAGGGAAATGGAAGTGATATTAACATGGGACTGCACATTACAATTGCTTGAGCAGATGTAGGCTATTTGTGATGCTTTTTTATTACACATTTCAAAACTGGCACAAAGGTGTAACAACAAGAGTGAGGGATTTTTCAACCATCTGGGTATGTGATTGGAAGCCTCATTCCATGGGGGGCAGACTGTTCATGCTGCCTTGCTGAACATTTGATCACTAGCAAGGTAGCAAAGCAATGACAGGAACTGCTATCCTGGGCTTTCTTCCAACTAGCAGGTAAGAACCTACATGTACGACAAGCATGGAACAGTGGAGGAAGGGAACTTAGACAAACATCTACCCTAGATTTTAAGAAAGCAATTTTCAGAAAGTTCAGAAGACAAGCGTGAACCCTGGGCCAGAGGCAGTAAAAGGTCAGGCTGCCTTGAGAAGGGCTGGGGACTCGAAGAAGAAACAGTCAAAATGATGTTAAAAAGAAAAAAAAAGATACTGATAAGGAAGAAATGAGGGAATCTTTAAAGAAACAAGTATAGTTGCATACATGCTTGCTATCTAAAAAGCTCATATATTACATGTCTATTAAAAAGAGAGACAATATAGGGCCGGCCCGTGGCTCACTCGGGAGAGTGTGGTGCTGATAACACCAAGACCACGGGTTCGGATCCCATATAGGGATGGCTTGTTTGCTCAGGTGCTGACAACACCAAGTCAAGGGTTAAGATCCCCTTACCAGTCATCTTTAAAAAAAAAAAAAATAATAATAATAATAAATAAAAAAATAAAAAGAGAGACAATATAATTCCTCCCTATCTTACCCTTCTTAAAATATCTGTAGTTCAATGAAAATACATGGGGAAGTGCAAAATTATTATATATAAGATTATTTTTTAAATCAGTACCAAAAAAAGGTGATAAATTGAATACTGAAAAAATTATGTTATAAATATAAAGCTCAGAATTTTAAAAAGTGACCAAGACTAACAATCCCATTGTTATTTGATTTGCTGCATAGCACGTTTCTTTTATTTAAAATTTTATTATTAGCATGTTCATTTTTACAAATCATGATTTTTTTTTATGCCCTTTGTCAGACCTATTACTTTCCCAAATCTCCTCCCTCCCTCCCCTCCCTCTCTAGGTTTGTTCTCTCCTTCTGAAAGTTCAACATATTTCTGTGGTCTTTTCTTTCTTTCTTTCCTTCATTCCTTCCTTCTTCCCTGCCCCCTCACCCTTCCTTCCTAGCAGCCAGTTATGAGTGAGCACATGTGGTATTTCTGTTTCTTTGTCTGGCTTATTTCACTTAACATAATTTTCTCCAGACTCATCCATGTTGGTGCAAATGGCAGAATTTCATTCCTTTTTATGGCAGAGTAGTATTCCACTGTGTATATATACCACATTTTCTTTATCCAGTCATCCGTCGAAAAGTATGGAACGCTTCACGAATATGCATGTCCTCCTTGTGCAGGGGCCATGCTATCTTCTCTGTATCCTTCCAATTTCAGTATATGTGCTGCCGAACCAAGCACCACATCTGTTTCTTTAAAAATGTTTCTATGTCATTAACTTAGAGACTGACCTTTCCTAATCCACAGAAGTATTCTGCTAATCCACTCATTCAAAGCATATATTGATGTTATTTTTTAAGGAAAGAAAAGGATTCTCACCTTGACCTGCACAGCAGGATTGTGCCTTTCACAGCTTCCCTGTGACATGCAAAGCCCAGGGCAGGGACCAAGGACACACAACCAAGGGACGCACAAGGCAACTCACCAGGCACTTTACATATGTAGGCAGTCTCTGACTTACAATGGTTCAATTTAAGATTTTTCAACTTTACAACGGTGCAAAAAATACCCATTCAGTAGAAACCACACTCAGAGTGCCCATATGACCATTCTTTTTCACTTTCAGTTCAGTGTTCAATAAATTACATTAGATATTCAACCCTTTATTATAAAATAGGCTTTGTGTTAGAGGATTCCGGCCAACTGTAGACTAATGTAAGTGAGCACATTTAATGTAGGCTAGGCTGGGCTATGCTGTTCTGTAGGTTAGGTGTATTAAATGCATTTTTGACTTAATGATATTTTCAACTTCTGATGGGTTTATCGGAATGTAACCCCATCATAAGTCAAGGAGCACCTGTACTGTGTGAGAAGCGTGGGGTGAGGCTATAGAACTTTCCCAAGGAAACGGCAAGGAAGGATTTGAATGTTGGTTTGTCTGAGCCTTATGCCGCAAAGTTTTCCAACCACCAAATGTTAATTCCAAACAAAAAAGTCCTGGTCCTTAATATGAGTTCATGCTACGGTTACGTGTGTAAAATAATTATGCTGTGAGGCAGAACATTGTAAGGGCTGTCAAATAGGTACTGGCCAAGTTCTAGGAAATACAGAGGGAGAGAGAATGAGATTACACATTTGAATTGGATCAGTCCATATATAAAACAAAAGAAATCCAATAATATATCTAAGATGCAAATTTCATTATTCTCTCCACAGTAAATCACAAGGAAGTCCACTCTAACATGTCACAGCTGGTCTTCTGGGTTCTGTACATCAGCCATGAATATAAAGAACTTGTCTGGGTTAGATGTTAAGTAACCTCTGCACTACTTTCCAAATTATTTTCAGCAAAGAAATATTAGCCCAGTGATCAAGTCCCTATCTTATTGAGAAACTTAAAAGCAGCATCTCTTCTCCTTCTATAAGTCATATTATTCTCTCTGAAGAGTGGAATCAGTTTTAAAGTAGCTGCTGAAAATCAGATAGGAAGTAAAAAATTTAAAACTAAGTCACATTCCCTCTCCACTGCCCTCCCCCCGACAAAGTAGCCAAGTTGTTTTTGCTTTAAAACTCCTTGGTCTTTAATCACAGGAAGGAGAAGAGATGTGGAGCTCCCACCACAGGGACGAGGACGGGGCGAGAACCAGCGCTGGGAAGAGCCCCGAGTGTACAAGGATCTGAACCTGTGATGGCAGCTCAAGGCGAAAGTAAGAAAGGGCTGTGACAGTAACCCAGAGAACTTACAGAGCATGTGGCTGCAACTGCAGTCACCTGATGAGGGACCTGAGGGAGCTTGTCAGAAGATGGTGGGGACAGGAGTCACGTGGAGACGAGAGAGTGGATTTCAGACCTCAGTGCACAACAGAACCACAGGTTCTCTGCCTCTCCTCGTGGATTCTAGTCCAGGTGTGGGGTGGGCCCCGGCACGGGCACTTTAGATTCCCAGGCAAGAGGGCTAGGGTCACTCTAAGGAAAACCGGGCTAGGAGGTTGGGAGATGGGACTGAGAGACTGAAACTCGTAATGAAGATGCAGAGCAGGTCCAGTAGGCACTAGAGGGCCACGACTAGAGGGCACTTCAGAAAATCTACGAATTGTGAGACTGCCAACTCTGACTATGCTAAAAAAGGAAGGAAGGAAGGGAAGAAAGGAGGGAGGGAGGGAAAGAGAAAGAAAGAGAGAGGAGAAAAAGCAAGACAGTCAAAACTCTACTTTTTTGTCTTTCTAATGACTGTCCAGCTCACATACATACATATATTTATTTCCAAATTATCTTGAACAAGATTTTTTCTATGTTTTCTTGTTTCACTTTCACTTAAAAGGATTCAAAAATAAAACTTAATCAAGAATATTTACTTCAACAGTTAAAACTAAACTATAAGCTAAGATTTCTTTCCATGTGGATTTTTCTGAACACTTCTCTGTTTTGGTAATTGGCAGTCAATCAATAGCCATAATATTGAGATATAAAGGGTCTCATCATTTTGGATAATGAAAGTAATTCTTCATGCTTGAAGTAATAACACTAATTGGTCAGCCAATAACATTTACTGATCAGACAGATACCATGTGCAGGTCATTTAGCTATTTGCTGTGTTGAGTCCCATTAAAATCCATTACTTAAATATGTAAACATTTTGTAAAAATCTACAGATTTCTAGAAGCATGGGTACCAAACTGGGGCATGGGAACTGATGTTTATAGTATGAGCATAACTTTCTATAAAGAAGTCTTTATAATTTTGTTCTGAAGTACAGTGGCTGAGTCTAGGGGCAATAGTATAGCAAATTTGGCAACAGTACTAAAATGATGACATGAGAATAAGTAACAATTGCTTGTTTTTTTTAATTAATGCCAAAATAAACTCTGAAAGTGTGGTATTAAGTTAGGATTTTTGTACTAGGAAACATGCTATGCATGGGAGATTTAGTAGGCATATAAGGACTAATATTATAATGTAAAACTTTACAGGACAAATTACAAATAACTGGCCATTTAAGATTAGATTATTTAATCTTTCAAAATAAACTAAAAATAATAAATCAGACAAGTTTAAGTTTCTGAAAATCCAAGGAAGACGGTCCTGTGTTTTCACTTGTGACCAGATAGAAATAAGAAGATAACAAATACCTCCTATAATAAAGCTGATCACCCTTTGCCTACTATAAAATTGTGAGCAACTTATGAGTATATTGGAAAGTTACATACAAAAAAGACAGGGAGTCCTTTATCATTTCCTGTGATTGATCTTTGCTGGTTTGAGTGTGCCAGGAGAAGTGATAAAAATGCTAAATTCTGGTTATGGAAGGCTCTCTGCTTAGTTCCCATTCTCAGCAGACAACCTGCCAGACAGTTCAGTGGTGACCACAGGTGCAGGCTGGGCCTCACGATGTCTGAGCCTCCTAGGACTTTGTTCAGAAACAAAACCTGGCTGCTCTGGTGGCTCTTCCTCTGGTCAGCCTTGCAGAGGTGAGCTCTACCTCCTGCCTTCTTAGTGACTACACTATGAATCCCGCTGGCATGCAGTTACCCCTCTGCATTTATGCAAATACCTGATTTTTTTTTTGCATATCCCATGTTTACAAATTATCCAGCATCTTTTATCTGCCTGTCTAGATTTTCAGTATTTTAGAATGACAGTCCCTCCACTCTCGGAGGAGGCTGTTCACAAGCATAGGTGAAGGGCCTAGCAGCGGCCGCCCCAAGCAGGCTTCTAATAAAGCTTGATGAGTGGAGCCTTTACAATTCCTAAACAGATGAGAAGGAGCAGGAGAACTTCCCAAACCAGCCTCTCTTTCTCAGCATGTACGAGGAACAGAGGGCTGCCCCCACACGGCGCCCTGTAGGCACCGCAGGAAGATGCACACCAGGATGGCTTTCTGGGGGCACCTCTGGTTCTTTATCTGCAGCATTAGCGACCGAAACACAGGGCTTTCCAGTTCTAAAACACAAGTATTTTTCATTGATGAATCATAGGTAACAAAAACTTATATACTTCTGAAAATAATTGGAATTTTATTGATCCTGAGAAAATTTCTTTTGTGTTTGATGATCATCTGCGAAATCAGTATTTAGAAGTTTCTAAGTTATGGATTTAAGACAAAAGAATCCTAATATTCTTACAGAACGTGGCTCTTAGCTTACGTGGCCCGAGCAATGCCTGATGGACTCAGGGAAAGCTACCAGGCAGACACTGGGGACAATCAAAAGGGAGGCAGGTTCTCGAGTGTGTCAATGTAGATGCTGCTGCCGCTGCCGCTGCTGCTGCTGCCTGGTGACAGTGACGAGAACTCCCACTGTGAAAACAATCTTCAGATCCAGAAATAGAAACCAGGCCAATAATAATGAGGGAATAAGAAGCGGGACCTTTTTTCTTTCAGGAACAAGGTCTATTTCCTTATATGTTTCTAGTATCTTCCAAATACTATGCCAGCATATTTTCATCATAAATCTGAATATCTTAGAGTCATGTTTAATTGTCCACATTATCTTGAAGTTAACGGTTTAACAGAATAATTGTACTTTTTCTATTAGTCCCATACATTAGTCTGATTTAAACTAAATGGCATTATAAAAGCCTCAAATAAAGCATGGCCCTGTCCATGTTTTCTTTAAAGGTGAAACGTAAGATTTTGGGGCAACTGTTAAAGAGGTAGGGGAAGGTACCGGGATTCCTTGATTCTGCAACCACGTTGCCACACAAGTAAAACAAGGAATAACTGTTAATTCTGGCCAAAGAAATTGAAATCTTTGTAAGTAAGAGTTAAAATATAAACTTCATCTGAGAACCAACACTAACTGGGTTAACAGTCCTTTGAAAAGTGTGACGCCGCTGCAATGTGCTGCACTAACCGTCAAAACAGAGGCATCAAGGTTTGAAGCCTGTGAACATATTACACAAATCCAGTTTACACACAGGAGTAGGAATTAATGCTTAGGCGTAAATTATGCTCAAAAGTCAGCGAATGATCAGTGTCTCATACACAGACCTGGCTGGGCCCGACGTGGCTGCTCTTTCCACAAAAGGACGGTCTCTACGTGGCTGCTCTGTGCCAAAGAATCTACGACGAGGGTCTTCTGACTCCATGAACCCAGTTTCTGTGCTAGGGAAAAGCTGGGGGGTGTTTTTCTTCTGGAATGTTAACCAAGGAGAAAACCTGCTCAAATTCTTTGTGGTAATAAACTTGAGAACTAAGGAAAAAATGAATACATCATCAAACAGCAGAGAAAGAGCCAATGGAAAATCCGTAGTTGGGCAACATCTATTAGAGTTGAACTCCATTCTGTTCTGGAGAATGGAGGACACAGACCATGTGAGCAAAGAACAAGACTCGGCCGTCGGTGCACGAAGGGGCCTGCGCAAATCACGTCCCCTCTGATTTACAGCTACGATGTTAAATTTGAAAAATTGGTATGGCCACATATACAAAAGAATACTACTGGGTTTTTCATGTGAAGAAACATACTTTGGAAAGTTATCATTTCTTTCCATGTCATCTCTTTAAAATCTAAGCAGCTCAGACTTTTGATATGTGTAGGTGTTGGTTTCACATAATTTTCCAATTATTATTTCAAAATACCTTATAATTTAAATATTTTAAAGAGTTTTTCGAGGGGTTTAGAGCTTAATGACAAAAAATGAAATGCAATGCTAATAGATTAAGTATCACGTTTCATGAAGATTCATAAATGGGTGCAAATTTTTCAAGACGTTATAATTAACTCAGAACATTGGTACAACTGCATACAACTACAGCTATATAAGAATGTAGTGAAGAGAAATTTTTCCACTTATATCAAGCTCTCTGCTTCCCATCAAAAATAATAAACTTAGATGAAAACCAAAAGCCCTAAAAATAAAAAATATGATATACACAATAAAAAGATATGAAAAAGAGGCTTTTGCTTTGAAAGGAAGTGGGGGCCAAGTCAGGAACATGGCATCTCGTTTTCCGATGGAAATGAATGACATTGATTCTTGCCAAACATAAAGCAGGTGACCTTTCCAACATTCTGGTTGGGATTTTCTCTACCAACCTAAATAATATGATCTAAAATACAGCATGTAGCACATGGCTAAAAATTTTTAGATGCAAATATAATTTAAAAAAATACTCATGAGAGAGACATACTGATCTTAAACTGACATACTTAAAGATTGGTTTTTCAACTGAAAATTTACTTTGCTGTCCTAAAAAGCTTTTTTATCACCAACATAACCAGTTCAAAATTATCACTTTGTGTTTGAAAAAAGGAAACTAAAAGCAAAGGGTAAAATCTTTTAAATGGTGACAAAATAAATATTTATAATTTTAATTTATTTCAAATTTCCCAAATTAGGTGTAGTGAGATATTTCCTGGAAGATAGAATTCCATATGACACAGGTATATTGGGACCTCACTCAAAAGGTCAACTTATCAACAGTGTTAAAAGTACCTTAACAATAACATGGTCTGTACATGTCTCGTGGTACATCATCATACTACCTTGAGAACACAATGTGGATATCTGATCATCTTTTCCGACTATTTTACATAGTACCTGTTTAAATATACAGCCTTTGTATATCATATGCTCTGCCCCAAAACTCCACGGGTCTGAAGTGTGGTTGTGCCCCTGATTTGTAGGCATTTACACCCTAATCCTCATGGAGGTGTGGAAATGCCTAATTACTTTTCATAGTGTTCTAGTTGGTATTCTTGTTTTCCTGGCCTTCTTCCCAAAAAATCTTGGCATTAGCAAAAACCAAATTATTTTAAGACGGCTTTTGAACTGTTAAATCCCATTCCACATGAGATGGAACAGATAAACCAGATCTCTTAAATATATCCCTGAATCCCAGATGGATGTCATCCCCGTGATGCCAAATCCACAGCAATACAATTTGTGAATGAATTAGATGAAGGCGGTTTTTCTTCCTCTGCCAGCATTTTCCATCTGGGTAAATCTAGGTGAGATGAAGTTGCATAACTTTTAGTTCTTTGTGGAATCTAATTACCATGCCACCTCTAAATGCATGGCCATATGACTCACTTGCGTGGGATAATACGAGAAATATTGTGTTTAGCAAGACCCCCTTCATTTCATTTCACTGAGAAATAAAGAGACCTTCTTCAGGACAACCTAGAACATTCTTGCTTGGATCACCACTCTTAAATCGATTCTTTCCTTCTCACCACAATTTGGCCTGACTACCATAACACTCAAGGCCCTCATGACCACACTCTGTCCATGTTTCTCTTTCTTTTTTACACCTCGTCTTATTTTAATCTTTGACTGGTTTGACAATTTAAAAGGTATAAACCAATATATGTTCCTTTCCCCCCCTCCCCAACAATGTGACACTTATCAGTTTCCCTATATCCTCACCAACTCAACATGATCTATGTGTAATAGAACTTTGGGGTCTTTGGTACAGATGTTTGGATCTGATGGATAAAAAACGATATGTCCTTTAAAAACTTCATTCATGTAACTTCCAGAAGACCACTGTGTTCGCTTCCTACCTCTCTGGTCCTGCACCGCAACCTCCTGTGCTTGTTCTTCCATATCTCCCTGATGGCTAAACCTTGGAGGGCCAGGGCTTCGACTTCTCTCTCTGTACTCACTTCTTAGATGAGCTCAGCCTCCTACCTTGAAAGACCACCTTTGTGCTTATGGCTTCCAATTATATTACCTCTAATGTGGACCTCTCCCCTAAACGTTAGACTTGGAGGTCAACTAGGCACATCGAACTTAGCCCTGATCTTCCCTCTCAAACCTGCACCTGCCCCAGTCTTGCCCAGCTTGGTAAGGAGCAGCTGCATCCTTCAAGGACGGAGCCAAAAATCTTGGAGGCACATGGACTCCCTCTTTTTCTCCTTCTACCCCACATCCAATCCATCAATAATCCCTAGCACGACCTTCAGAATGTTCGTTTTTGCCACATAGAGTTCTTCTAATGCAACCTAATACACGTTTGTTTTTACTGTCCTGTTAAACAGAGCATCTGGGTTTGCATTAGTTCCTTGTCTGCCTCTCCAGCCTCATGAGCTGCTCTCACCTTTGCCATGTGGGCTCCACATTGCTCACTGCTGCTGCTAGCGTGGGCCGTACTGCCCTGCATATGCTCTTCTCTCTGCCTGGAATGCCTCTGCCCACGTGCCTGGGCTCCTAGACAAACCATCTTCCTGACTCAATTCTTGCCCTAAAACCTGGTTCAGTTACAGGTTGAATATCCCTTATCCAAAATGCTTGGGACGAGAAGTGTTTCAGATTTTGGATACTTTCAGATTTGGGAATATTTTCAGACACTTAATTGGATTAATTGGATTTGCAGATCCAGTGAGCATTTCCTTTAAGTATCATGTTGGCGTTCAAAAAGTTTCGGATTTTGGAGCATTTCAGATTAGGGATGCTCAACCTGTATCACCCCAGACAGAGTTCCCCTCCTCTGTATGGTCGGGGCTTCAGAGCAGCACACACTCACTACTGCTGTGCACCCTCGGCAGAGATGAGCTGTTCACACACCTATCTCCAGAGGTCGACCTGGAGCCCTCTGAAGGCAGGTCCATATTCTGTTTCTTTGTGGAATCTCCAGCTTCTGGTCAGACTAAGAGTAAGGACCTAATCAATCTTTGCCTAATAAATGCATAAACATATCAGTGCAGCATTCTGCATTCAGTTTAACTCAGCAACTACTTATTGAGTGCCAGCTCTGTGGTAGGCACTTATTCTTGGTATTTGGGATATGTTATACACAAATAAAGGTCCCTGCCCTCAAGGAGTTTATGTTCTAGTTGGAAGAAGATAGACAATAGGCAATGAATATAAGAAAATGATATGGTATGTTAGAAGGCAGCAATTTTATGGAAAAAGACAAAGAAGAGCAGGGTAAGGGATTGGGTGTGCCTGGGATGCTTTTAAGCTTTGAGGATGACGTAAAACACAGTTCTGAATTACAGGCTCGTAATTACATCTCAGGATTTTCTGTGTTTCCTCCAACCCTTTCTTCCTTAGAGAACTCATCCACTCAAGTAGCTCTTCTGTCTGGATGACAGCCAATTCCATCTGCAGGCATAATCTCCACTACAAGTTTCACTATTCTTTCTTTGGCAACTTACTAGCTATTTCCACTTGACGTCCTGCTGTGATCTCATGTGCATCACACCCAAAACAGACCTTCACAACCAACTCCTTCGTATGCTAACACTTCAGGCATTCACTTTCTGCTGCTGGGAGTAGTATCTGAACATGGAGGGCACAGGAGGGAGATGAGTCAATCAGTGAGTCGACTAGTTAGTGACCCCATTGCCTATAACAGTTTCTTGAAGTGTTCAAGTCAATGACAGTAAAACTTGAAACAGGGGCTTTTTTTACCAAATAAATATGGGAAATGCTGAGTTAAACCAGAGGGTATTTGGCATACCCATGTGTACTGAGAATCTCCAAAGGTGAATAAGTTGTGTTATGAATATTTGATGATGAAATCCTTTGCCCAAGGAACATGACTAGTGCTCCTTGAATTAGGTTGTGGGAAATGTTGACCTAGAAAATCAACCCAAATGCTATAGTGTTGAATTAAAAGGCTTCCATCATTGGGCTCAACCTGCATTTTCAACCCTAACTTCCTATCTTCCTGAAACAATTATCTCCCTTCAGCCGGGACAATATACTCCATGTGTACTGAAAGCACGCCTTGATAATGAAGCTCTGGCCCTCCTAAGAAACCCTGTTCCTTCTGCTCAACTTACAGGAATCCTGCGTTCCCTCAAGCCCCTGGTTCAAGCTCACCTCCTTCCCTACCAACAAAACCCTCTGGGATTGCGCCTTCAAATTGCACTTATATTTGTTATCTGTGCCATTCACTTGGCTGTGTTTTGTAACTTTCCATGATAGCAGAGACCTTTTATCATTCTTTTTTTCTTTTTGCATTTCCAATGAGTAGAATGCCTTGTCATGGAACACATTCCACAAATGCATGACTGTGTTTTTCCTTTAATGTGTTAACATGGTACTGACATGGCATCGACCTATAATGAAAACTATAATGACCTATAATGAAAGAACACAGGTTAATTAAAGTTGCTCTAAATCCCAAGTCTCATAAGAAGATTTACCTCTAAATACTGTTAAATATTCTTAGAATGCATGTGTTCACTTTAACCCAATCCCTTATATGTTCCTTTTTACCATCCCTTATATATTAATATTATATTATAGGATTCGTAGACCATAGGATCTGAGGCTGGAAAAGCCTTAGAGACCATCCAGGTTGATTTACTTTATCTTATAGTATACCTATTAAGATACAGAACCTTTTGGTATTCATAAGGGAAAGGTGATTTATTTTGCTTGTGAACCTTTATTTGAATTGTAGTTCTTCTCAGCTTTAATAACCAATTATAATAGAAGTAATAATAACCAAAGCACTTTTTAAATGCAAGTGCCAGAGTTGAAAACGTCCTGACCCCTCCCCAGCAGAGCATCTACTGAGGTGATCCTGAGAGTTGCTATTTAAATGAAAAGGGATGCTTTCAGAGACTCTGGATTTATAAAAGGAAGGGGCGGGGGTGGGGGGAGATGTGACAAGGGAGCACAGCTTCGGGATCTGATCATAGGACAGGTACCCCGGCAAGGGCAAGCATCCCTCACCTTCCCTCCCTTTCATTTGTGGCACTGGGGGAATTTCGCCAGTGAAAGCTATGTTAGGAAGGAGGAGCATGCTGTTCTAGAAAGATTACTTGGCTGTTGCTCAGTCTCGCAGCCAGTGCATGTCTGAGTCTGGCAGACACTCGCACTGTCTCTGTGAGGGACAGAGGAAAGGGGTTCAGGGACAGAGCATGAACCTGGAAGGGGGCTGCCTTGCTCCACCCTCCAAAGAGAGCTTCTCAAAACCTGACTGTGCTCATTATACTGCCATCCCTGATGCAAAGAAATTACATTTTAAGTAAGCATCCGCAGGAGATTCTGACCACACTAAGGAAAAATACTATTAGTGTGAAAGTTGGTGTGGGAATCTTAAGGTAGGATGGGTACAGGAGCAGGTCGGGTGTGGTGAGGCAGGGCTTTCTAGAGGCCAGTTGTTTATTTTGAAGTTTCTGTCCTGAATGAGTTGGCCTAGTTGTCACCTTTGTGATCATTTCTTCTATTCTCCCTTATCAGTGATGAAGGTCCCTTTTGAGGGAAGTGAAAAGAGAGAGACAGGCCACTGATGACTTGCTACTTCTTGACTTCCCATGGCTTCACTAATGACTAGTTCATTGATTAGCAAGTGCCAAGGAGAGGATCTTGTGATTCAATGCCCAGTCTTTAAGAAGAGGAAAGAGCTGTGGGCTCCAGAGGGGGCCTGGGAGTCTGATATGGGTTCCTTGTGTCTCACCTGCAGAGAGGGCTGCTCTTCACCTTCAAAGCTAGATGTTAACTTTCCCCCTTGAGACTCATGCTGATGGGCTGCACTTCATGTATCCTGTGACATTGCATGGGGTGACTTGTTGAATCTTTTAATCTTTTTAAGTAAATGTAGTCAAGCCATTCCAAAACTGCTGCTTATGCCGCTGATCTTAGGTCACTGCACTTTAGAACCCACAGGGCCATCAGGGAATCAAACAATCTACTGATGCTTAGAACGAGGAAAATGAGGCAGAGGTGCCTAGTGACTAACCTAAAGTCACAGAGCAAGAGATGGTACAGAGGGCCTGAGAACACAGGAATCCAGATTCCCAGAGATGAACCTCTTACTTCTGTAAGACTGAGCTGAGAAACATTCTGACAGAGATGAAAACAGAAATTATTATACAGCTCCCAGGTTTCCTTTTGCAAGTGTTTTCAACAGGACACTTGAGAAGTGCTTCCATAATGAATCTTACAGATGATGTTTTGTTTACTGTGTTCGGCAAAATAATGACGTGAGCAAACCAGGTGATGGATGGTGACAGGTCACTTATCTGGTAACCTCAGCTCCTAAGAACACTGAGATCCGAGGAGTTTGCAAAAAAAAAAAAAAAAAGGCTCTGGGCAATCAAATCCAGGCCACATAGCTCTGGCCTGACATTCTACTTGTTCTCTCCACGCAGGAGTACATGTGGCCCTCATCTACTTTTAGGCAAGGTAAATCTGTCAAGCTTGGTCACAGGGGAGATGCCAACTGCTCAGCTGCAAATAGAAAGGGAAAAAAAGAGTGGTGCACAAATAGGCAGTCGGAAATATGGTGCAAATGAGCAGTAGGAAGTGAGAGGTGAATGAAAGAGATGGAATTAAGCTATTAATGCCAGGAATGGATGTGAACAGGTACAGCAGGCAGGCCACTGAGTGTGCAGGTTAAGGAACCTCCGAACTTCAAGGCTCCGGGGGGAATCACCACATTACACTGCAGCATAATAATACATGCATCTCAGGATGACTGTGAGTCATCAAAACAAAGTCCAAATTATTTTTGGCAACCTAATTTAAGAAAGCCACGATGTATAGAATCCATTAAAGAAAATTTTTCATTAAACTGATTAAAATAAGGCGTAATTAAAGCTTTCATTATTTGGAAATTTCCCTTATATCCCACTTTCCTTAGGAATGATATGACCCTGGCCATGCATGAGGGGCCCTTAGAGCTTTTAGAAAAGAAGCTTTTATTTAAAGAGGTCTGGGATGGGCTGGATTGTCTTTCCTTTAGAGAGTGAACATGATCCGCCCTCCTGACAGTCATTCAGAAAGAGCGTAGAGCCAATCCTCCCGCCAGAAGAGGAGCCAGGCCTGCACCCACCCAGGCACGCTGCCATCATCTCTGCCTTGGGCATGGCCACAGACTCAGGGAAGCCTGTGGGGCCCCTGCAGACCGTCTGCCCCTCCGTAACTAACACTGTCCCCAAGCCTTGTGGGTGTGGACCACATCTCGGGGAACATCCTCAGTTCCTGTGGCACTTCTCTCCCTTGATTCCTTCCTTCTCTTTTCTTCAAATTTACTTTTTATTTTTATCATAATTATGCATGCACACAGTTTAAAGAGCCGAATCGTTGCCACCGATTTCCCTCCCTAGCAGCAGTCACGTTCAACACCTTTAGCTGATTTTTCCCCCTTTTTTAGTACTTATGTCTATATTTCTAAGTAACATGCTTATATTGTTTAGTAAGAATTTTTTTTTCAAGAACTACCTACTAAATTCCCATATGAAGGATAAGAATTTTGCTGCCTTTAACCTCCCCACTGTCAGGAGACAGGGCTCTAATTGTTTCTTAATCCAGCTTTTAGACAGCTCTTCTCTTTCATCGCTGTCTTTACCCCAACTTCCAGAGATACCCGCGTCACCAGATTCTGAGCTGGTGGTCTGCGGTGTAAATCGGATGGCTTGTCAGGGCTCCCCACAGCCAGCTTCAGATTCAGCTTTCTTGAGTCGGCAGCTAAGTTAATTGTCACTTGTTCAGCTGTTTTTCAGTTTCCAAAATTTTGTTGCTCCCATTATGTTTATCCTTATGGATTTGTGCCTTAAAAAAAAAAAAAAAAAACCTGACTGTCATTTTAATAAGGTTTTAGAGGGAGTAGAGATTAAATGCATCTGTTGATTCACCATCTTTAGCAGGAAGTATGTCGTTGATATCTTTTTCTTTCTGCTCCAGAGAACAGTTTATTTTCCATTTGAATCACCTGATAAAAATGCTCAGCTCACTGAAGCAAAGCAGTCTGGGTTTCCTTCGAGCTCATCTTCCTCTCCTTCATGAAGCAGATCAGTTGAATGGCTGGAAGAGAGGAGCTCAAATGTTCTCATCTCCATGAAATGTTAAATTTTTGTGAGGATGAATTTGCTAACTACCCTGATTTGATCATTACACATTGTATACATGTATTAAAATACAACTCTGTGCCCCATAAACATGTATGATCAAGACATTTTAATTAAAAAAACACACACCCAGCTCACTGAAGCAAAAGCAGGCTGGGTTTCCTTCTAGATCATCTTCCTACCCTTAATGAGGCAGATCAATTCAATGATTAGAAAGGAAATTATTATAATTCAAAGCTAGGCTACGGTTTTGACTATTGGGAAAGAGATGGAGATTAGG
Source organism: Cynocephalus volans (assembly GCF_027409185.1). Taxonomy (NCBI): domain Eukaryota; kingdom Metazoa; phylum Chordata; class Mammalia; order Dermoptera; family Cynocephalidae; genus Cynocephalus; species Cynocephalus volans. Next base: position 30,118,557 of record NC_084470.1, on the reverse strand, counting down.
AAGTGGAAAAGACTTTTCCCCTGCAAGAATTTGTTAAATCTTTGATCAACTTTTATGCATGTTTTAAAAAATGAACTTTTATGTACTTTTAGGATGCTTCTCCCTCTGCAGATTCCTGCTCTGCTCCCAGCACGTGTCCCTTACCAACACCTACTTGAGAATGTGTGTGTGTCCACCTGGGCTCACTGATTCATACACGCTCATTCTCGCACAGCAGTGTCATTTCTCACTCCTACGACACCCACTCACCGCACATCGCCCCTGCACGGCTGGATGGTTTGCTGTTCCCTTTGATGTTTCTGCTGACCTCTGACTCTGCTCTTCCCCTGTGCTGAATCCCCTCCTTCACGTCCTTGCCCCCAAGGATGATGCTCTCCTTTTGTCCACCTCCTCAACAGGAAACACTCCTTTCTTCGTTAGAATTTCTCTAAATGTCACAGTATTATCTAAGAAGAAGGGTCCTGCCCCCTTTCTAAGGTCAAGTGTTTCATGACTGCACGTCATCCCTGCCCTCCCCATACTCTCTGGCTCATCTTTCAATGTCTTCCTCTTCACTGGATCTTTCACATTCTGGGAACATGGTTTTCTTACCAAAATTTCCCCTTCATCCCCGACTGTCTGTGCTACCGTATTCTATTCTTAGGAGTGGACTATACAAGTTGCCTCCAAGTGCTCGTCACAGAGCTCCTTCTGCATCCCTTTGGGTCCCCTGCCTACAAGAGCCTGCAGCTTCCTGGCCCGCCTTGGCTGGAGGTCTTCACTTCTCAGCATTCCCCTCCTGCCCCACTCCCTCCTCCCAAGAATAGCGACAGCATATATATTTCCTTCTAAAAAATCAATTACACAGCCAAGAGTCTGAATCTGTCCAAACTGGGTGTACTTTTTAACATGAGGTTGGGGTGGGTGTTTGACTCTTTATGTCCATTTAATTGTTTAAGTGAAATTTTATCTAATGAAAATAAGATGTGTGTTTTCAAAGTTTAAAATAATTGTTTTTTGCAGCACTTTGGTGACCTATATCTTCATTTGCAAGATTAAAGTTCTGCAAGCAGAATAACAATTACTTATCAAAAGTCAAATCTTAAGCAAATGTCCTTTGAGCCCGATACAGATTAGCAATTCTTCATATGACTAATGACTATATGTCCTTATGATAACTATAAACATGAGAAACAAAAGATCAAGGGACTCTAAAATAGCACTCAGAATAACAGAAGGGCTGTGTGGGCGTTCAACAGTAACTGTGAAACCAAAAGATTCTTCACATGCCTCTAAAGATCTTTAAACCCAGGGCGACTGGAACCATTACACTGTGGTTATCTCCCCCGGCCCCCACCCCCCAGTAAAATCCCTCATAGACAAGACTCTTCAGCTTTTTAAATATAAACAAACATATCCCTTTCTGAAATCAAACAGAACAACACAAAGCCACAGTATGCTAGAAATTATAAAATTTCATAAACCAGTGAATTTGCAAGGAATTGACAATAACTCAAACTGTTGAATTAATAAACAGTATTTTTCCTGATGAACAATTCTTTTTTCAAATTCCATAAAGTCCACAATTCTCATAGCAATGCATGTGTTTAATACTTACTAAAAGTTAAATCACATTTAGTTAATATTTGAATATTTGAGCGATTACTCTGCACAGAATGTTAGAAAAGATATCATGGGTAAAATAACCGAGCCCGTGGCGCACTTGGGAGAGTGCAGCGCTGGGAGCTCAGCGACTCTCCTGCCGCGGGTTCGGATCCTATATAGGAATGGCCGGTGCACTCACTGGCTGAGTGCCGGTCACGAAAATGACAAAAAAAAAAAAAAAAAAAAATGCAGAGAGAACTGAATATACGATCTTGGTGCCATAGGAGGTCATTATCCTCTTTAGAAGATGGAATACATTAATAAAATACACAATAACTGAAGATGTGCTATCAGTTGAAGCAAATAAATGGTTTGAATGGCTGAATGGAATGATTTAGGTGACATAAATCCCAGAATCATGAGAGGTCTCCTGGAAGACTGTTGAGATACTTTAAAAAGATGAAAAGTACAGATTGGCAGGGAGGATAGAGAGAGAAGTCTTACCAGAGGGATGGCTAGTGAAAATCTGATTAAGTAGAAACACAGGAAATGTGGAAGGGCAGACCCAAGGGAGGGCCACCACCTCCTTTTCCTTTCTCACTGCTCCCAGGAGTGCCGGCCTCAAGCCTCCAGATCAGGTTCTGCCCACGAAAATTCTCTGCGCAAAGCTATTACAGTCATTACCTTAAAGCTCAGACCCCTTCTGTTCTGCTCAAAAAACAATGGCTCTCTTGCCTCACAGACCGAGTTGAGTAACACACGGTAAGTACTCAATATATTTGACTGCATTTTCTTTTATATTTCCTGTTTGATTTGAAGGTTCGAGAAGGCAAAAACCTGTTTTATCATTTTTTCATATTTTGGTATGGAAGAGCTACCAAGTATCTTAGGCATATAGAAGTTCAAAACATTATTTATTAAATGAATAAGCAGATGGTTTAATTAGTAAATTTTATATAATATTGGCAAATTGTGGGCCAGCTGGTAGACAACCTTGCATGCAACGTCAGGAGCTTAGATTTGATACCAGACACTCTAGCAAGTTACTGGATGATTGTGTGTAAAGCACAGACATGATAAAAAAAATGTTCAAAGCAACTTGTTTTAGTTGTGTATTGCAGGGAGAATTAGCCTGCAAAGGATAAGAAGTAGAAAGATCACTTTGCTAACAATATTTTGCTGACAAGCTGAGTAAAACAAGATGAGAATTTTGGAGCTTGTGGATTAAGTCACAAATATGAACATTCCTTCAATATACACCAGAAAAGAAAATTGTTACACATATTCTGTCTTCAATCTATTTTAAATGAGTTCATTTCTGAGCTAAGAGAGAAATTTTTTTCAGGCTCGGCAACAGTTGTTTTTAAAGAACATCAACCAAAAAACCTTAGAAAGTAAGGACAGATATTCTTATTTATGACTTACAAATGTTCTCCATATTTGAATCTTCCAAATTGACACTAAAACAAATTTAGAAAATTGAAAAGAACTCCAATTTGTATATTTTTATTACAATGCAGAATATTTGATTTTTCAGTTTACCACAGAAGTAGATGGTTGTTTATGTAAGTAAAATTTTATAACCTACTATTACATTTGGATGTGAAATTAATGAACTTATCAGCAGTTAAAAATGCCAGTGGATTAAAAAGCATCAGGAGGTTATAATTGGTACCCATTCTCCTTTCCAAGGAACCATTCTTTCTCTGCTCAAGCCTCACCTCTCCTACTGTGTGCTAGAAAGCAACGGGTGACTAGCAGGACGTTTGGCAGCACAGATAACACTGAGGAAGAGATTGGTGCACAGGTCTCAATCTTGGCTGCACATTTACAAACAGCTGGGAATTTTTAACAGCTATTAATTCCCAGCCCACACCCTAGATCAATGTCAATGTATTTTGAAAGCTCCCCCCAGGTGAGTTTGCTATCCAGGGTTGAGAATCACTGGATTAGTATTTTTGTTAGCCGTGGAAAAATAATGTTCATATCTGATTTTCTAGATATAGTATCAAAAAGATGGAGTAGTTTCAAGGCAAAATATATGATGCTACTAATTTCATTTTCATGAAAAAAAAACTTTCACTTACCTGCCTTCTGACAATGTACGATCTTTTCATATACAGCATCTGCATTTTCAATCAATGCCTTCAATGACTGAATCATCTGCAAAGGGAACATCCAGACATGAGATTACACCTGACAACTAGACACCCTCTCACACTCATGCACGAACAAGGCTCTTCCCCTAAAAACAGACTGATGTGATGATGCAAAACGCTTTTTTATCTGACCTTCCACTACTTAAGTTCAAATGTGTATGTGAAAAATGATAAAATCATGCATCCCCACGTAACAGTTTAAACAACACCGAGTAGCAGTATGTTCCAGGTGCAGTTAGGCTAGTACAACACTGAACTTGAAACTTGAGCCAATACTGAGATGAGTTCGTTTCAGTGTGAGAAGCTACAAATGTGTGCACATCTGATCTGAGTTTTAAATGTTACTTCTAGTTATCCATTCTGACAAAATCTTTACCTTACAGAAAGCCCCAATACCTACATATTTCAGTCAAAATGTCTTCAATCCGAAAATCAGCTTAAAACATACAATAAGTATCAAAAATAGCATTTACTGGATGCTATTTATCACTCATGATACCTCTCAAACTAGTATTTTTAGTGTTCCTATCAATGGTTTTTAAAATATTCAATTTTGATTTCTTGTTCCAAGAGTACAAGCTTGTTTGAAGAGTCCAAGCTTGAGTAACAGAAAGGATGAGGTCACAGCTGATCAATTATTTTATTCACCAAAAAGCTAGGAAAAGACCTGTCTGAAGAAATCTTGTTGGCTCTAAAATCACTATGAAAATGGGACAGTCAGATTCAGCTGTCATGGCTCAACTGGGTACAATTATGATACTGCCTTAGAATAGATTCTAATTTTTTGTATTTAAATGTCCAAATATTTTGCATTGTAATATTGCTAACCTGTTTTACATGACCATCCTATTTTAAATAACAAACACTCATCCATTCCTTTAAATTCTGCCTTGTTTTTCTTTATAGCCATCTATCACTAACTGTCATAGTAACTACTTTATAGTAACTAAAAGGTAGTTGGATTTATTGTATAACTGTAGGTTGGATTATTTGTATAACTCAAAGGACACATATTTTGATTAGTTACATTTATTTAAACTATAATCAACATGTCTCTTAAGAAATGCACTAGATTCTTAAAGTTAGTCAACCAGCATTTATCAACTTCCACTGTTCTAAAAAACTATAGTAAACATCAAAAGTTCAAAGGCCAAAGTAGGCAGATGTCTTCGCTATTCTTGGGGGCCTACTAAAAGCAGCTCCTGAGTAGAAACTGGGGATACATGACCTACAGGACACAGCCCTTGTCTTCAGGAAGTCCATGGCCTACTTGCGGAGCTTGCCCTTTGGAATTCAGTGTTTTCACATTCTTTCTTCAAGATCTGAGTCATTCCTGTAAATTAAAATACCCTATTTTATAGCTTGACATACTGAACAGGCAATGATAAAAATGAATAGTTAAGAACTCTATTATACTGACATAAAGTCATTTGCACCATTACATAATTTGCATACTGAAAAGGTTCATACTGTCATCAGTAACCTTTTTCAGCTTTGATGTCAAGCCAAATGAGAGATAGGAAGAAGCAAGGACTTCTTCCAGCAAGGATGGTGGCTGTCACAGCTTAGTATCAAAGAACTGGCCAACCGTGCCTCCACCACTCAAATAGGAAGAAGAAAAAATAAATAAATACAAGCAACAGAATGAAGCTGGTCGTGAAGCCGATGAGCAGGCCAGGAGCGATCACAGAAGGAACAGAGAACAGCAGCACCAAGCACAGGCTCACACGGACGGACACACTCATCCTGGGGGTAGTGCAGGGCGGGAAAAGCACAGATTCATATGGGTTCAGTCCTGATTCTCATGAGCTCTGTCATCCAGGACAAGATATTTGACCTCACAGAACCATAATTTCCTACCTGTAAAATGAGCTTATTAAAGATACTACACCTTATAATGTGAGGATTAAATGAAAGCATGCGTGTGAGCAACTAGCACAATGAAGACACCTGCAAATGGCAGACATTGTGCTTGATTCTCCATTTGTCCAGGAGGCCTGGTGGAGCATTTCCTGGTTGACCAAAATTAGCTGAATAAGTATGTCTTCTTTTTATGTTAACTGGCAATGTTTCTGACACTCATTACTAATTTTAATTTTACTTGAAAAGCCTGGTGTGATGAAGCTCAGAAACAAATCGTACTATTATTCTCAGAAGCATTTTCCAGTTTACAGTATCACCAGAGGTTAAAAAATTATGCACCTTCCAGCTATAAAATATATGCAAGGCTTAAGAAACACACAGCCATCCCAAGGGTCTGGATAGGGAAGTTTGTCTGCCTCCTGTGCTCTGTAATACTTGGAGAATCATTTGCTTATTCTTGGGACAGTCATTTACTCAGACACACAGATGTGTGGGACTCTGAACTAAGTGCAAAGGATGAATAAAGAATAGCTGCTGACCTGGGACTATGGTAGGGAAAGCAGACAGACAAATAGTAACTACTGTGAAATGCAGCATTTCTATTGTAGCCCAGAGCTACTGGGTGTGACAAAATGAAATATGCCGAAGCCACTGCCCTTTGGTGGGATAGTTAATGGTGAAGTACTTGTGGTATAATGGCATCCATGCTGACGCCCACAGAAGGATCCGTTTGTGGCTTATTTTTCAATCAGAAGTTCCTTTCCTGACAATGTGAGTGAATACATCCTTCTTATTCGTGAGCAGTACACAGACTACAAAGGTGGTTAATACACCAGGTAGAGCACACAGACGCAGTGAGAAGCCATTCTTCTCAGGTTTGGGAGTAAACAGCAGCAGGCATTTGCAGACTGTATTAGAGGGGAATTCCAGTGGGAACCAGCCTAGGAGAAGGCAGCCACACCATAAACAATCAGCAAAGCTTAGATGGGGCAGGAAGAAAGCACATTCAGACCTTAGCAGAGATGACTCAGTTTGTCACACCTGTTATTAAATGTTTGCACCACTTCCTCTGGAAGGAGGAACTGCCAGTTTATCTTTTTTATAGTTTGGGGGTACATATTTATAATTAAAGGAATGTGTGATAAACAGTCAGGTTGAGCATCCCTAATCCAAAAAACTGAAATCTGAAATGCTCCAAAATCTGAAGCTTTTTGAGTGCTGACACTATGCTCAAAGGAAATGCTCATTGGAGCATTTTGGATTTCAGATTTTTGAATCAGAAATGCTCAGCCAGTAAGTATTCTGCAAATATTCCAAAATCTGAAAAAAATCGGAAATCCAAAACACTTCTGGTTCCAAGCATTTTGGATAAGGAATACTCACCCTGTAGCTCTTGTCCATAGCATAAATTCATTAATCCCCAACTCTTGCAGCATTGTGTAAGTTCTCCTTGAGTCTAAGAGCCCCTCTAGGTTCTCTTAAGGAAGGTCTCTGGACTGTGGGCTCCTAGAAGAGCACCAGGTTGAGTCCAGCAGGCTTAGAGAGGGCAGGGCTAGGTGAAGGGCCTTCCTGCCTGCCTACCCAGCTGGCTAACATCTTCCTTTCATTCAGCTGACCAGTATGATTGAATGTAGAGCACACGGCACTGAGGATACAGCAGGGACAACATGGGACTACAGTTTATCTAGTAGGGACCAATTTCTGAGTCTGCTACTTTATGAAAACCTGTGATTATAAATAGCACAAGTGTTGGTTGAATGAATCAAGATGAAAGTAATTCAACGCCTCCTCTGTATCAGGCATGTGCTCAGTGCTTTCCATTTCATTTAATGCTCACATTACCCACGAGAGATGGGTACTTATGAGTTACTTTTGCAGATGTGACACTGAAGACCTACCTGACGAGAAAGCTCCTTTCCCAAGGTCATCTGTTATGATAGGCAAAGGGACTATAATTAATAAATAATGGAACCAGTATTCTGTTTGACCTCAAAGCCTCCGCTCTTTCCATAATACCATGACAGATCTTGACAAATGAGTAGCAACTGCATGAGTAAAGAGAAAAGGGCATTCCACCAGAAGGATGTACAAAAGCAGAGGGAATTCTGTAACACCTGGAAGGTACCTCACACAGTTTGTAGTATCATTTCAACTACGAACATAGACCCAAAGTTGTTTTTTTCAAATAATATTTCTATAAAGCACTTTGAGAAAATATTTTTTTTACTGATGACAAATCAATTACTTAGATTCACTTAACAATTTGTTATTATAAAAGACAAATCATTTATATTTAATGTAAAACTACTAGAATAAGCACCTCAGATTAGACAAAAGCAGATGTTTGGGGAGTGATAATCAAGAGACAAACCCAAGGAAAAAAACCATGTTATCTTGTTTTCTCTGTATACTCATTAATATGTCAAAAGAATGCAAGGTGGTTGATTCTATAAGCATTGTTTGCATTAATGTAAATGCATTAATTTCACCAATCCCCTCTGAGCACACAGGTATAAATCTTGGCACAGCAATCAGACACGCAGCTACCAGCCTGAGTAACTCACCACATGGATGCTTACTCTGTGCAATTTGCTTTTATATAGTTGTTGCTAATGGATTTTATATTAGTGACCTGTTACCAGTACCTCCTAAATTTCTGGAATTAATGCATTAGGAAAATCTACGGATTTAACATACCCCAGAAATCCATTTCATAAATTTGATCAACTCTAATATAAGGTTTTAATACAGGACTCAAACAGATGAAAAGCAGGAAGTTCCAACTAAACGCAAAGTAAAAACTAAAATTTCTAGTTTATTAAGATGGAAAGAAACCAGAAATGCCTTTCATAAGAATGCTACATTTTAAAAGCAACTTCCCGTGTAAGGGTAAAGTAATTTCTCTGTTTATATATATGGCTATGAGAAAGACTATTACTATATGAATATATTATACATTACTAGATTTCTATAGATTGCTCCTTTATTTTCTGTTCTGAAACTTGCTTATCTACTAGGAAAATTATTTTCAGGATGAGCATGTCTGTTTTGCATAAGGATCTTACAACTGATTTTGGACAATTCACCAAATCTTCCATCTCAGGAACACAGATTTTGTTAATAATTACAAAAGAAACTTGCAAAAACTACAAAAGTTGTTTGCCATTAATTTTAAGTACTTGGGTGAAAGAAGTTTTAGTAATAACATCTTCTGAGTTCTAGATTTTTTTCCCTTTATCTTCTTTTGAACCTCAGTTTCAGACAGAAAATTCCTGCCTCTTCTTCCTTGTCTGTCCTTGTACTTAACACACAGATGTGGCTGCTACTGCATCTGCTGTAGTTGTTTCTGATGAAGTTACAAAATCTAAGAAGTCCTAAAGTTATTATAAAAAAGAACTGCTAGATAACAAAGAAGGTTTGTTCTTTTATGTGGATTCTACGACTATTTAACACATAACAGGTAAGTATCTTCCCAAACTCAAATAATTTCAAGATCATCATTCTCAAACATGCCAGTGGACTTATAAAAATGATGGAGTACACCTGGCTCTCACCACTGAACACCCCCAGACTGCCAAGGCCATCTTGGAGATTCACATTAGGCTTCAGTGGACCTGTGAATGCCCAGGTGGCAGGTTCAGCCACCAGGTTCAGGAAAGACCCTGAGAAGATAGGGCCAATGCTGGACTTTCCTCTCAGGACTCCAGGGATGAAAAACAAAACAGCAAACATGAATCAAGGATGATGAGGTGTTCAGAAGACAGGAACTAATTCAGTCCAAAATAATATTTCCCTCTAATTAGAATTATCTGAATGGCAGCCTCTGCTATGGTTTGAATGTGTTCCCTCCAAAATTTGGGCATTGCCAATGTGCTGGTATTAAGAGGTGTGGCCTTTAAGGGGTGATTAGGCCATGAGGGGTCCGCCCTCACAAATGAAACAGGCCCTTACAAAAGGGACTTCACACAGCATTCAGCTAGCTTGCCCGTCCTCCTTCCACCATGGGAGGACGCAGCAAGAAGGTCCTCACCAGATGCCAGTGCCTTGATCTTGGACTTCCCAGCCTCCAGATGAGAAAATAAATTTTAGTTTTTATAAATTAGCCAGTCTGTGGTATCCTGTTACAGCAGCACAAAAGAACTGACACAGGTTCTAAAACTCACGTCACTGGTGGATCTTCAGCCTCATGATACAGCCCTGCAAAGTGAATCAGTTCACTAATGCTGAGAACAGGACGAAAGTAAGAGCAAAATTCCCTCAGTAATTTGTAAGCTTTGGTGCTTTTGGTGCTCTTGACAAAACCATATCTCTGAATTAACAATATAATCTTTCTTTTTAACACTTTGCAATAATTATTACTGTGTGAGTGAAGAATTTTAGGATCAAATGCAGAAACACTGGGATCTGGGACTTCTCAACTGAAATTCAGAGGTAAAATTTTCTCTCACTTATGCTTCCAAGTATAGCAAGATGTCACAAAGTTAACTAAAGGAAGAGGCACCAAGTATATAACTACTGCTGCAAAATACAACATAGATTTTAACACTGGAACATAAAAGTCATATATTTAAACTGTGGTGCGAAAAGCTTATTGCAGTGGGGGTCTTTGTCAGCTGCATGCTACAGCTAAACCCAGCTCCCCTTTCCATGTCACACGGGTGGAGTATTGTGGCCACATTCCACTGTGTGGGGGAGGCCAGACAGCTGATTACCATCCAGGAGCTGAGGTTTTTCATGTCATTAAGAGCTGCGGTCATTGTCCTTTCCAGCAATGTCACTATGAAAACATTTTCTAAATAACAAACCGTTTCCAGGGTAACTGGTTCTGGTTTCCTCATGAAATCTCACTTCCATTTCCACATTTTCCACTATGCAAATTATATAATACTATAGAAAAACCCTACAAAGAAAATTTTAGAAAGAACCTAAAGATTTTCCGATAAGAAGTACTAGTGGACTGTGAAACACAGAGAGGAGGGCTGCTGCTGCACAGGTCCCTGTGACAGCCGTGGTGGGGAAGCGCAGGATCTAAAGCAGCGTCAACTACCGTTAAGCTCTCTGGGAGTTTCAATACACATTAGAGGAAAGTAGAGAAACGTGGGTAGAAAAGGAGCGAAGGGACAGTTTGGAGAATATATGGAACTCTACAGTTAGGAGTTTGAATTTCATTACACACCATGGATGATTTTAAGCAGAGATGGGCTGTGACCAAAGTGGAATTTCAGAGCCATGAGCAAGGATTGGTGTGAAGGAAGAAATGGGGAGGCATGAAAGTGGGGACAGGGAGCAGGTAAAGGCCACTGCTGTATGAGGACAGGACAGTGGCAGGGGAAGAAAGGACGCAATGAAGAGATCATGAAAGGGAGGATGGGGTAGGACTCAAGTCGCCGACTTGCTGTGGGCACAGAAGGAAGAGCCAGAGGTGACACAGCGGCTAAACTGGCTGGGATATGAAAAATCGTAACACACTCTACAGTTGTAAAGCGCTTTACAGTGACTTCAAATATGTTAACTCATTCAATCATGTGGACTTCTACCTTAGTTGAATTGAGTTGGTGGTTACAGCAGGGAAGTCTTGTGAGATTGCCCAGCAGCAACCAGAAATTGTATAAAAGCTTGGTCTGGCATCGGAAAATTGGGAATTTTCTGCACAGAGGTAGTAGCTGAGATGAAAGAATGTCTACATTTCTGAGGAACGAATTTTAAAGATAAATGAGCATCACAGTGATGCTCCCGATTCATCAAATTAATAAGCAGAGAGAACAACAACTAGTAGGAGAGACACGAGAGTGGCCAGAGGGAAGGAACAGAACAAGGATATAAACAATTACAGATGCATGAGGAAAGAGTTTCTGGAAGAAGGGTGAATCCCATAGACTTGGGAGCTCTGGATTTGGTTATTTCATTGGGTGGTTATGGAGAACATAATTGCAGTACCGACAGTTCTGCTATAACATGACACACGCATTCCTAAAAATCATCACACTATACAAAATTGTGCGACAACCACCACAGGGCTTATGGAGAAAACAGGATTAGGGACACAACACTCAAAAATTTTGCAGTGACACATTAAAAAAAGACAGGAACAGAATGAAAGCGACATCACAGTCCTGCATATGTTAAATGGTTAAAGAATGCAAAAATTCTACAATAAATGTGGCACTTTACCTTGAAGAAGGCCTGAAGGTTGCTTGTGGAAGTGGGCGTCAGAAGGGTTGCAGTTTGTGAGTTACTGTGAAGTGGGGAAGGAGGGTCTCTAACACCTAACGGAAAGTGGTCACACAGATGTGCACGGGTGTAGCTCACAGTACATTCAGTGAGCCAAGGTGGCTGGTAGATGTTTGGGGACGTGTGTGTGCATTCAGTTTGCCCAGGCACAGTCTTCTGCATTCACCTAGTGTTCCTTGTGCACAAAATTGTGCACACACAAGTGCAAAATTCGTGTTATGCTCAAATTATTCCCTAACTAATCAACTGCATTCAAACAAGCTTGCATTGTCAAAACAAGGGTTATAGCAGAACTGACTGAAGAAGGGAGATTATTTAAAAATCTTTCCATAATTTTGTTTTACAAAATTCTTCTAAGCAATTTTATTATGAAGAACAAGTTAAACTCTCAGTTTCCATCATATTCAACCAAAGCATGGTTTTGGCATCATATAAGCCTGCCTCAACATTGTTTTCAACTATTTTAACAATCATTTTTTGCCAGAGAATAGATGCCAAATGCTATATAAAATCTGGAGTGAATTATGAGCTATGAGTGACCCAGGGTCCACACTCAGGAAGCCAAGAATTCCCTAACTTTTCAATATGCTCTAACTTTTCATGAAGTTCACTTCAGAGCTGGGGAGCTACTCAAGGGATGGGTGTGGCTCTCCTGTTACATAACTTTTATCTAAACACTGATATAATGTGAACCACTTATGTACTATACTTCAGATAAAATCCTGTAAGGTAACATCCCATCTCATCTGTAGGTATCTAGTTGAATTTATACATTATAAAAAGCCTCCTCTATCGCAATCAATGTCTCTATTACTTCTTACTCTAAATTAATATAAACCATATTCATACACTTAGAAGGGGCTGGATTTACAGATTAAACTTCAAGTACAGTTTCTGAACTGAGTCACCATATAAATATAAGATAAAGGCATATGCTTACTAAACACAGTGTGGTGTAGGTGTCTCCTGTTATCCAAATAACCATTTGGATTCAGCATAAAAGTCATGAAAATAAATAGGGTCATGTAGTCGAACAACCAATTTATTGCCCTAGGTTCCTTTTTTCTACCAGTTGCTTTTTTCTACCAGTGCACACTGGATGGACAAACTATTTTCACTTGTGGGTTATTTCTGAGAGGCACTTCCAGTGTTAGCCACTAGAAGTCCTTAGTAATACACATTTGTTAGGCTGGGAGGAGAGCAGGAAGGATCAAAGATGAGGGAAAACAGCACAAAGAGGAAACTGGGCCCAAAAAACCCAAAAAGCAAAAAACTGCACTTCTAGAGGAATAAAAGAAAAAAAAAAAAAAAAAGACAAAATCACAGAGGGGATTCAAAACAGTAAATGCACCAGGGTGATTTATCTTACCAAAAACTATATTTCAAATCAGGTAAGAAATTTTTATTTTATGCAGACAACTGAATAAACTACAAAATCACAATCAAACTTTGATGTAAAAGGAATTCACTCCTATTTCTAAGTTAATTGAGATTTAGCATTATTGGAAGTTTCCATGTGGTCCCAAACATATTTAAATAGACCAGGAGCTGGGATACTCCATTGTGCAAAAATAGCTTGGGGGAAACTGAAAAGGGCTCCAGAAAAATCAGGGGTTCCAACTGTACCAAAAGATTAGTTATGAAATCAATGTATAGATTTGAAATGTTTACCTACTACAAACTGTTGGCAAAGTTTTAAAATTTCAGAATTTTAAATTTTAGTTTAAACCAAACTTTAAGGATTGTAAGTTATTTATTTAATCGTATTTCAGGAAATAAACAGAATTTCAAAAACTGAAAAGAATTTTGGACTTTATCTTGTACTGTTCCTGATGCTGTAGTATATGATATTCATAGGTAAAACAAAAAATGTTGAAAACTGAGCAATAAAATAGAACCTAAACCACTCTAATAAGGAATTCTGTTTCGGTTATAAAACTGTACAGAAAAGCTACGTAATAACTTCTTCCAGTTCATGTAGTAATTTATCATGCTGTGCTTTTCTATATGGAGTATGTATATAGTAAGGTCAGATGCACCTAAATTATAACCACCCTCTTATTCCTCTAGTTTATGATCAACCTTACATGACCAGAGAACTTGTTGGGGAAGAACTTGGTGTGCTACATACCATTTTGTACACGATTACTATGGGAAGCCTTATGCAATATTCTCACATTAAACAGTATCCTTTGTAGCACATAATGAATTGTTTTGCACCATGGTTACCTCAAGGACGTACACACACAAACCCCATCCTCTCCTGGGCCTTTGGTCATGTCAGCCTCTTAACACTACAAAACACTTCTCTGCTTTTCTAAACTATAATAATGATGTGCCTACACAACATACTCATATCATACCAAACAGCATGAAATTTAAGTGCACCCGGTGCTCAAATATCTTCTATGGTCAGGAGAGGAGAGGGATGTGGGTAAGTGAAGGGACTTAGCAACTTGGAAGTTTCGACAGGACCTGTGGACAGCCAAGTGCAGTCCAGTGGGGAAGTAGTCCACAGCCAGGCCAGTGGCTTCTGCCTTCAGCAAATGCCTGGAGAGAGGGAAAGAAGGGCCAGGGCCCCAGTGCGCCTACCCCTGGTCTTGGAAGTTTTAAAGATAGTAAATTCAGACCTACATCTTGTACGGAGGGTAGCGTCTCCAAAGAACTGAAGAGAATGGCTCAAAACCTGGCCGGAATCATTCCTGCAGGAGGAAAGGGGAACTTGAGCTGGTTAAACCCAATTATTCAATGAGCAAGCTACTTCCGGAGAGTATATTAGGAACTTCTGGATGCTACGTTAACTCCTTCAAGTCACTAAGGACCATTTAGAGTTCTGACATGCTCATTTAAAACTATTATTACTAAATTAATTAAATTTCAAAAGATACAGTTTGAATTAAACATAGCACCATTTTTATTACTGCCTATTTATTTCAAGTCTTTTCTCCAAGGGGATCAAGGTGATTTAGAAATTCCTAATTAACAGAAGGTAATTCAGTCACAGTCTTACTGTAAATTATCATTAGTTTCTCTCAGGTCTGTGCTAAGTATAGATGTTAGTTAAGAGAGAAAAGCAATTGGAGACTTCTGTGTAATGAAGGCAATACTTTTTAGCACAGCAGAGGGTCCACAGTACTCCAGGAGTGGCAGAGGTAGAAGACAGGACTGCATTCGAGTAGCTACTAGAGTATTTATTTACTGTGTAAACCCAGGCTTTCTTCCTGGTGTTGACCACATAACTCATGTGTTCTGGTTTCTTCCCCTTTCAGGGTAGAGAGACAACTGGCCTAGCAAGGTGGTGGTAAGTCTTACCTTCTGCTTTTCACTTTGAGATTTAAACTTGCCTTTGTGAAATGGAGTAACCATGCTCTCACAAAGCATCACATGATAAATGACTGCTACTCTAGTGTTTGCAGCGATGTTAAAATATACACACACAGGTCTTAAAGCTTCAAGAAGCTGGTTAGCTCACTGGTTGGAACCCAGCTTTATAACACCAAGGTCATGGGATCGGATCCCCATACTAGCCAGCCACCAAAAAAAAAAAGCTTTAAGAGCCACATGCTTGTAGCCTTTGAAAACTAATAATGACAATGATAATGACCACCACTTACTGAGGATTTATTATGGTCTGGACTATTTACATGTAGTCTCATAATCCTTTGGGGTGGTGATCCCATGCCAATTTTATAGATAAAGAAATGGACTTGTCCATGGTCACAGAAGCAAGCACTAGAGTAAGAACCGCCTCACAATTAGGGCTCATATTCTTTGCTAGCACCCCCTCCCTCAAAAAACAAAAAACAAAAATCCCCCAAACCACTCTTGTACTTCTTAGGTACGGGGAGGTTCCATCCCGATCCTTTAATTTCTTGTCACATTTTGTGACTAGATTCACACCATGCACACCCAGCTGGGTGGTCTGTGAAGTCACCACTGTACTTATTAAAATGTGCCTTTGCAAGACATGCCGAGTCATATCTTATGCTGCCCTGGAAGTCAGCTCACAGTGGCAGGTGAGAAAGGGAAGACAAGGATTTCCCAAGGTGGGGTCGGAGCTGGCAGATTGTGTGTATGTGTGTTAGTCGGGGGATGTGTCAAGGCTTCCTTCCCCATGAACATGGGAGTGTGGGTTGGCTCACTCACGAGGGCCAGTTGGTATTGGGGAGGAGGGGGTGCCTCAGTTGGGGGAAGGTGGCTCTGATAATATTTAATGAATGTGGTTGTACTCTAATATAATAAAACTTCATTTATGGACACTAAAATTTGAATTTAATATGATTTTCACATGTTGTGAAATATTATTTTTTATTTTTTAAGTCACTTAAGAATGGAGAAACCATTCTTAGCTTGCAGACCATACATAAACAGGAGTTTCCCAGCTCTTGCTCTAAAATGTTACATGATGCATTATTTGGTGAGACTGGACTAAAAGTATTCAAAATAGTATAGTTTGATATGCTGCATACACATTTCAGAAGAGAACATGAAAAATCCAGTGCAGTTAGTATTTTCAATCCTATTATGGTAACTGATTAGATTGTGAGGACCATGCCCTAACAAATGGATGGTTTAATGGTGGTCGTGGGCATGGTTCTGGGGGCTTTCAAAGGACAGTGCACGAGTAGCTATCTCTCTTTGCTCTGCCATTCTCACGATGTGACACCCTGCATTACTGTACAGTCACCTCACCAAATGGGCTCCCTGGACTTTGGGATTCCCAGCCTCCAACTGTTAGCAATAAACATTGTTTCCCTACAAATTACTCAGTTCCAGGTATTTTGTTATAAGCAACAGAAATGGACTAATACAGTACTATACCAGTTACATTTAGCTAAAAAGTCAAATAGCCATTTCTATTCACAAAGACGGAATTTGTTTTATTTCGGTTTTTTGGCACCAGATAAGTGATTTAAAAGCTAAAATTACTTCATGCCATAAAATGACTCCACTTCGATCTTTCTGCAGTGTAGGAGTGTAGTAATTACAAAGAAGACTAGAATGATCAACCCTGATTTCAAGGAAAATATTTGAATTATGGATTTCTAAGGAGTTGAAGGATCTCCTGTATAAAATCTTCATATAAAAATCCATAACATTTAGCCCTAAAGATCTGACTAACACTAACGTGAAAGGGAAACAAATGTTTTAAACTACTTAACATCTTATTTTTAAGCTAATTGGTAATTAAACTTGTAGAGTTAAACTTAACTCTTAACACATCATATTGTCCACCCACTGAGTTCACTGTGAGAGCAATTTTCTTATGATTCAGAATTTTAAATGTCCTAATTAAGTTAGAAAAGGCTTTAAAACCATTATTAAATGCTATTTTTATTCCTGGTAAATTTGTCTGGTAGTAAAATCAGCTTTGTGGTATATTAAAGGTGGTTATTTTAGCAGGGTTAGTGGTATTAATTATTTCACAGCAATCTGGGGGAATTATAAATGAAAAGAATGGAAAACAGGAGCTGTTAAAATAGAATAAGGAGTGACAGTTCCCGCAGTCCCCACTGACAGAGCGGTTAATGCTCAGAGGGGAGTCACCACGTGCCCCCACCTATGCGGAAATGAGAAATAAGGCATCCGCAGGCAACGCTGGATTCTATTTCTCTTATAAACATGAGGTCAAATGTAGCACATCAACAAAAGATGGGTTTCAAAGATTATCAAGAGTCAAATGTTATTTATAGGAATACATCTGGCTGTGGAGAAAAATCACTACCTCGTTATTTGAAAGGATGCAGAAAACACCTTTAAAATTTATTTTCCAGGTCATGACTAGGGACATAACAGTCAGGAAAAAGGATCAGAAATTTGTAAACCCCACTGACCAAGAAAAGATGCCAGAAAGTGGCCCTAATAGGTGTCAACAATTCCATTTACTCAAAAACAATTCTGAAATATATGATTTCTCATATAAACTGGTTATTTCAATAGCTTCATTTTTATGGAATAGATTCTATCCAAATTATGCCATTTCCTAGAGAGCTGTCTTCTAAAACGTGGCTGCACTTCAAAAAAGTATATGTCCGTGAATATAGAGGAGCTCGTCATCGCATTTCCAAACAAATCTATGTGTCACCACTGACGATTTTATAGAAGTATCTAATGTCCTTCCAGTTTTTCCAACTCAACTCCATTGGACTTCCAACACTGCCAAATTTCTAAATGGAAAAGCATATGCCATTCCAAACTACACAAGAATGGGTGGCAATAGATTCAGTTCATCCCTAATGCATGGATCTTGCATTTATAAAGTCAGGGAATAATATCGAGAACAGCACGATTCTGAACAATAAAATTATATTATCATGGCGATTTACATGCTTTTTAAACTCTAACTTGAATATATTTCACCCTCATTCCCAGGTGGAATGAAGAACCATCATAGACCCCACATCTACCTACTTGGTCAGAAATTGCCACCAGTAGGACAACGAGTTAAGCTCAGCAGTGAAGGTGCATTTCTTGGGTCCTCCACTGGGGTGCGATCCAGAAAGTGGTTGGTGTTTTAAAGTGGCACCCACACTTGGGGAGCTCGAAGGTTTCTATCAGCGCTCTCTGCAAGCTTATAGCAATGAACACATCAGTTTCTCTTTCAAAGTAGCCAGCAAAAGCTGGCACAGCCACCTCTGTGCCAACAGCACAGCTTAGAGGACCAAGGAGAGATATAGCTCTCCTCCACATCCAGGGTAACAGGGAGCCCAGGGTCTCCCAAACACAAAGGGAGAAGTAGGCTGAATGCATTAATGAGTCACGAATTGCATGTTTTGGTTCAGCTAGTCTTCATTTTTGTCAATATGAAAGGATGTGGAATTTACAAGCTGCATAAAGACATAACAAATTATAATACACTGAAAGTCAATTACATTCTTTATTTCTTTGACCATCGCTTTTCTGTTTGAAAAGAGTTTCCACAAAGAGGAGAATTACGATCCACAAAACTGGATGCGGAGGCAATACCATTCTGTGGATACTACAAAAATAACAATAAACTTTAAGATATCACACAGGTTCTGGATGCTGTAAAAACTTTTTTTTTAAACGGTCTGTACATTACTGGTAGTGTTTGATGCATGTGTAAACAGCAAATCAAACATTTTGATGCTGAAAAGATTGAATTGCTAGAAGATAATATGCATGAGGTGCATGTCCTTAAAGTTATCCTGTCCCCACCCCTTTTTTTCTCTCTTGGCAATTATGAAGCTTAATTCAAATTCTTCATCAATCCAAACAGAACAGAGGGATGCCACTTTTCCAAGATGTTTTAAGAAAAATGTTATTCACCTAGCTATAACAGTCAAGGTAATGGAGAGATATCTGGTTCTCCTTCTCTCAATGATCATAATATCCTTCTAGCTGGCCTAATTCTTAAAGCTGTCACGTCGTACTTCTAACTCTACCTCCTGGCTCCTCACTGAATGCCCAGGCCTTTCTCTAGGTGGTATTTCAGGAAGAATGTCTTTATGGCAATACAGAAGATGAGCTATGGTGGGCAGAGAAAGTGCAAGCTGGGGGCTTCAGTAAGCACTGGGATGTAATGGGGAGAGTACAAAAAGTTATTTCCTTTCACATACGTTGCCATATTTTATAAATTGTGTTGCCTCAGGGGCTTTCCACCTATTCAAAGGATGAGTTTTAGAG
Organism: Cynocephalus volans; assembly: GCF_027409185.1. Lineage (NCBI taxonomy): Eukaryota > Metazoa > Chordata > Mammalia > Dermoptera > Cynocephalidae > Cynocephalus > Cynocephalus volans. The sequence continues at coordinate 30,099,073 of NC_084470.1, read as the reverse complement.
CATGAGTAAAGAGCAACTATCTTATAAACACAAAGACATTTCTCATTTTTAAAGGTAAAATTAGACTTTTACTTGGGTTTCCACCAAAATGATAAGCTTGAAAGTCAGGATCTGTTGAGAAACATTTTCTAAATTATTTTAGCATGTCAAGAAACTGCCATAGATCACAGAGTTTTCCTCCCTTGGGTGGAGGAGATTTCCCCTCCACCTACAAAGGCTGGGCCAATGGGCTGCAGCTCTAAGACAGGAGGAGGAAAGGAGCAGAGGAAGAAAAGTTGGAAGCTGATATGGATGAACTGTGTCCCTCAAGTTTTATGTATTAGAAGCTTGATCCCCACTGTGACTGTTAAGAGGGTGGGAAATCCCATTATGATAATTGAAAGGGGGTCCTTGAAGAGGGGAGGACCATGCCCTAGTGAATGGATTGATCCGTTCTTGGAAAAATGGGAGTAGTTCTGGTGCTTTAAAAGGAGCGCACGTGAGGAGCTATTGCTGTCTCTCTGCTCCAGTATTTCTGCCATGTGAGACCCCTGGGTCACTGTCACCACCACCAAAACTTTCATCAGATGTGTTCCCTGGACTTTGGACTTCCTAGCCTCTGAAACTGTAAACAATAAATTTTGTTTTCTTTATAAAAACAATAAATTTTGTTTTCTTTATAAATTACCCAGTTCCAGGTATTTTGTTATAAGCAACAGAAACAGACTAATACAGAAGCCCACCTCTTGTGGTCCTGAGTAGCTCTGGAGATGAAATCCTCCCGCTGCATGTACCAGCCTTGAGGTGAGTAGGGTGTGGAGGGGAGGATGAAAGGCTTTGAGATGGGCGTTCTTCAGCAAGCACACAAAAGCAAGACTTCTGCAACCGCACCCTGTCTAGGCAACCAGAGGCCACTTTGTAGAGGAACAGAGGGAAGGAGAGAAAGTCTGGGAGACTGAGCATTTTACCTAAAGAGCTAAGCATTTACAGTCCAAAATGGATAATGTAAATTAATGCAATAGATCAAATTTGCCAAAGATAACTAAAATTTAGGGACATCAACCTCCCCTCTAAGAGAGATAAGAAAGCAACAATTTTTCATCTGAATTGAAAGTGAAGTCTGAACTCTCTTTCTGCCATACAGACACAGATGATGAAGGGCTGAAGTAGAATGATGGCCACAGAAATGAAAAGACAGCCAGCACTGCCTCCTCCGCTCAATTAGGGTTTATTTATTTAAAGTCTATTGGAGACAAAAATTTTATGGAATAAACTAGAATAAGGAAACTAAACCCTTCCTCACAGTTTTGAAAAATCGCCAGCGTTCAACGCTGACCAAAAAAAACTGTGTATATTACCTATAGAGCAAGTACCGAATTTCAAATATGTATAAAGTCCTTTTTTGTTGTTGTTTTTTCCTATATTTCCTGTGGAGGTCCTTGGCAGAGAGTAGAACTTAGCCAACAACTCAGGAGGTGCCTTCAGCCACTGCAGAAACATAAACAAAATGCTTCTAGTCAAGAAGAGAAAATATCGAAAATAATCTTTGAAGGAATTATACAAGAGCGAAATCCAATTTTCAGTGTAGATGGGAATATCGATGAAAACATAGGAAGTAATTCCTCTGCTTTGCATAGGAAGAAAAAAAGACAATACTTCAATGATCTCTATCAGAAATGTAGTAGTTTTCTCTCGCATAAAGCATAGGTTTAGAAAGAAATTCCCTAGCTTTCCTTGAGCTTTAGAGATCAGATCTATTCTATACATATTTTATACCAGATTCAGGGAAATAAAGTGTTTAAAAAACCAGCAATCTTTCTCTGCCCCTCTGAAGAATAATAGAAAGTCTCTAAACAGACAAAGCCATGGAGACCCTGTCAAAGACATGGCCCCAGACCACTGACCATGACAGTTCCTCAGGTGGCTTTGGGTCAAATGAAATCCATCCAAGAACTGGAGTGACGCTAACAGCAAGCTCGCATTTCTCATTTACCAATATGGCTTGGGGGCACCCCAGCTACTGTTTCCTAGCTCACGTCAAAATTTCAAATCAGACTGTTAGTATGTCAGGTACAGCGGCTTGCTTAATACCACTTATGTTTTGTGTGAAGACACCACCTGCAACACGCTGAACTCTATTAACACTTTCACTGCTGTCTTCCCAGAGAGTTTAGAGCTGGGTAGCAAACTTAATTGATATATGATGAAGTCTCTTTCAAAGAGATTGCCAGCACTTAAAATGCTACTCTTTCTCCAACTATTCCTTGCTTAGTATCCAGGGGGTATGTGTGTGTGTGTAAGAACGCTTTTAAATATGTGTTCCTCAATGGTTTCTGTGGAGACATGTAAAACTAGAAAACTGGATCAGACAGAAAGTCTTATAACCACCACCATGTGGAAGTCTTGAAGCGCGACCTTCCAAAAGTTTCCAAATCTCCTGGCTCCCGATTACTCTGTGGTGGCCTGCTACATCTGATCTGATACTGTGATGCTATCATCACACTATAACTTTTAAACATTTCTTTTCCCTTCTATTGCCTGGCAACTTGAGCCATTCTGGAGTGGCTCAGCTGTATGGTTTTGATGATTCCAGAAAGACTGCTTTTGGAAACATCACTGGTCGGACATCCCCAGTCACCAAATTAAACTACAGCCTTTAGGCTTCTGATCTTCCCCCTGCAGGATGCATCTACCTTCCCCCAATCTCTCTCTCTCTCCCCCCTCCTCCTTCCTTCTTTCATTCTTTTTAAGCTCAATCTTATCCCAAAGTATAATATTCTATCTGGCCTTTTTTCTACGTTTATAAAAGTAAAGTTGACACCTCCAATTAAAAGAAACTTTTAATGTCAAGTTTGGAGGCAGGAGAGTGATAAAAGGAGCCACAAAACAGATGGGGATCAATAGTAACTTTATTACAGATCACTTCTGGCTTGCTCCAGACCAGCTGATTCCATTAACTATGAAGTGTGATTATCTCTCCACTGCATTAAGCAATGGCAAGAAAAAGTACATGAAACCACACCAACAACATAAAACAGAATGTTCCTGATGCTGCATGCCAATTGCCAACATTTCTGTGTAAGAAAAAAGCCTTCTTTTCAGAAAATATTTTATTTAAATAACCTTGTTGTATTTAACAAATATTTAAAGTTGTGTTCGAAGAGACTACTCATCCACTTGAGTAAAAACATTCACAGAAAGCAAATAATATCTTCCTAGACAAAGCATCTTCTTCCTCCTTTTAAAAAATACTATTCTCAAATGGATAAATGGATTCCTCAGAGTATGCTTTCTTAATTAAATCTGAAAGCAATAAAACTCAAGATTTTTTTGTGGAGTTGCAAGGAAAAGATAGAAACGAATTAATTTCAAATAGAACGTAGAGACAAAGAAACTGCAATGATAAGAATTAATTCCTGTATAATCTCTGAGCAGGTGGGGGCTGCCCAAGAGCCTGCTGCTCCGTACGTGAGTGACCGCGCTGCCTGAACAGAGAGCTGGACACCATTTTCTTTACTTTTTCCTCTTCTCTCCTTTTCAGTCCCTGCAACTTCATCTTCAATTTAACTGATATAAGCATAGTAAGAAAACTTGTAGCAAAATCAATAAAAGAACTTTTTAAAAGAACTTTCTTTTTATGGAATACTTCACAATGTATTTCAATTTCCAATATTTTCTCTTCATGGAGGAAAAATGTTGATTCCTTGGTCTCTATATGCTAGTATAGATTTCACAAAATTTGAAAAATTGAAATCTAACACCAAGATAAATCTGAATCTAATAAACAAAGATAGCTAGAGAGCTGAATCATCACTCTAATCAACATGAAAAGGATGATAAAAATCACTTCAATTTAAAAAGACAGTGAATTAGGTCACATATTGGTGGGGGAGAGGAGATGTGTTGAAATGCCTGTGCAGATCCACCCTTGAGAGTACTGTGTATTATAAAGAGTACCCCGTTATTCACTAGGACCTCTTAAACTCAGGTTACATCATATATTTTTTAAAATTTTTATTGGATCATAATTGATTATACATATTTTGGGGGTACAAAATTGACATATGTTGATCAAATCAATATTACTAGCATATATATTGTTACAAACTGTACTTATTCTTTATGCCCCTTGTCCAATCTCTTCCCATCCCCCTCTCTCCTCCCCCCTCCCCCCTCTAATTACCCTAGATTTCTTCTCTCCTTCTGAAAGAGTAATGGTTACTCTGTTGATTTGTTGCCTAGATGATCTGTCCAATGCCGAGAGGTGTGGTCAGTTCCCCCAATATTATCATAGAGCAGATGCTGCTTCTGTCACTCTGGAATGGGCTTTGCGGAGAGACACATCTTCTTCTTTTCTTTGGTCTCTGCTGGTGACTCTCCTTGTGTCAGTGCACTCCAGTGGCTGGAGGACCATCTGCGTGGTGGTTGTGGTATCTAGTTGCTTTCACAGCAGGTGTGGTTATTGTGGTGGCTGTGGTGGGCCACCCACATGGAGGTGATGTCTTTGGCATGCTCCTTACCTACTTGGTAGTGGTGATGGCAGTGTGCCTGGCTGTGGGAGGGGTCCAGTCCCCAGCTCCAGCCTCAGGGCCCTGGGAGGGCCTCGTGGTCCTGGTAGTGTGCCTGGTTGTCTCCCCTTCCTGGCTTGGTAGCCCAGGGGACTTCCAGTCCTTGTAGGTGTTATAGGTGTTCTTTGATGAAACGAGACCTTTACTAATTAATATCAAACTTTGTCTCTGGTTGTGGGTACTTTGTTTTTCCTTTCAGTTCTGTGTTGGATTATTTGCTGTTCCCACCACTTAAACTCTGCACTGGAACTAATTTGTTGTCCTTTGCTTACTTCTAAAGTTGGGGAACTTCCTGTGGGGACCAGCACTTGAGCTCTGTGGTTGAATTAAATTGCTGCTTTGCTGCTGATTCCCTGGGGAAGGCTTTTTGTGCAGCTCAGGTTTTAATGGTTGACTTTATAGGACTTCCCAGTTTAATGAAATCCAGTTCACCGGGGTTGTATAGAAACACTGGTCTGGGACTGAGTCTTTTCATCAAAATGCACCCCATGCAATTCTATACTCCTGACCAGTCTCCTTTGAGTGGTCCTGTCCTGATTGGGGGGTGGATCAGCTGTCCTTGCTGTGCCCCAGTGTTCCCCTGGTGGGCCCATCTCCCCAACCACCCATGCTGCACACACTTCCTATGGGACGGGCCATGTGCCAGTCCCTTGTGATGACTCACCAGCCTCTCAGTGGCTCCTTTTTTTCAGTTGTTGTGGCTCCTCGCTATTATGTGGGTCCATGGGAACCCTATTAGTGGTCTTGCTGTCCTGGGGGCCACCAAGGCCCTCTTCTCCCCTGCTGCCTCCAAGCCACTTCATCCAAAGGGCACAGCTGTGGCTTCTGCCAGCTCCTGCTCTGTGCACTCAGCAGCTCCAGCCTGGATGCAGTAGGGATTCAAAATGGTCACGGCAGACTTTTCTTTCTTTCATCGTGGCTTCTCCCACCTTCATGAACTCCGTAGGTCTCTCCTCCTCTTCCCCTGAGCTCCAGCAGCCCCAGCTTGGCTATTGTTGCTTTTTAATAGGTGTAAATTAGCTGATTTGTGGGAGAGAGTGACACTGGGGACTGTCTATTACTCCATCTTGACCAGAAGTCCTACATAATCTTTATTTACTCTTACCAGCGTTCAATTACATGAGAGACCAAGTTCAACCTTGATATTTGTTGTAAATAGTGGATGTATTCAAGTTCATTTATATGAATTTTAATTAAACTATGTAGATTTTTATTTTCTTTCAGAGAGAACAGAACTGGTTATTAGAGGGGGGCGGGGGTTTAGGAAGAAATTGGTTAATGGACACAAAGAATGAGTACATTCTGTAATGACGAATATGCCAACTGTCCTGATTTGATCATCATACACTGTACACAAATATCGATAGTCAACTGTGTACCCCACAAATGTGTACAATCAATTATGTTTCAATAACAAAAAAAAATATGTTTAGATACTTATAATCAAATTTCTTTGAGTGGAATTTGATTTAACTATTGATTACAGTCTTCCTTGTTTTAAGTCACTGAACCTACCTTTTAATATATGTCAAGGTATGCAAAATGAATTATTTTCCACCTTCATGGGGAGCAAGCATAAAAAATAAGGTACCTATGACTTCAAGAGCCCCACATAAATAACCATAGGTTATTATTATTAAATGTATCTAGGCCTTATTGGTATATTGATCATTTATTTACACACCCAACACACATCAACACGTGATCTGGATTACTGGGGGGGGGAATAACTGGACAGAGAGACTACTTGGGTTCTAACCCTGGTTCTGCCATTAATTTGATGTGAAACTGCATAAAAGGCACTCAACAGGTGGTCTCGAGTTCTCCTTCACTCCAACCCTGTCACAGTCCACAATGGCTAATTCCGAGCAAAGCCCCCTACTGCTCAAAAATGTGCAAGGACTCTCCACTATCTACTAAAGTCCAAACTTGAACTTCCAGAATATGTGCTTCCCACTCCTGAGCATGTTTCACCCTGTGAACTCAGCTTCCAATATCCTCCCTCCAACCTCTACCAGTTGAAATTCAACTCATTCTTAAAGGTCTAGCTCCAAGGCCAGTGTTTCCTTGAAGTCTTCCTAATCCCTAAACGTGAAATTCTCTCCCTTGAACAGCCAGATAATTTATATATATTTAAATATCTATCATCTATCTATCCATCCATCCATCCACTATCTATCATCTTGCTAGCTATCTATGAACATACTTCATCTCTTTGACTAAACTGTATGCTTCTCTAGGTAAAACAAAAAAAAAAGTCTTATTTGTCTTTGTAGTACCTCGTGGTGCCTGTGACAGTCACTGGCACAGAGTGCACGATGTTTGTTGATGACCTGAGTGAGCAGTGCCTCGCACATAGTAAGAGTTTATAAATATGTGTGGAATTCACCACTGCATAAGCAATAACTTTTACTTATTTTATATCTGCTTTGTTGAAATAAGCCAATTTAATTTCTACTATATCCCACCTCAAAAGAACCTAACATAACATCTTAACTAAAGCAAATTAATTATTTAAGTAAAAAAGTACAACCCTCTGACTGTGTGGTCATAATGTGTGATATAATAATGTATTTTGTATAATGCAATATGATAAATATGGGGGTGGTGGGCAAGAGCACAATGATGTGGCATAGTAATGGAAGCCAGCATCCATCTGTTGAAAAAAAATTGGATAGGTATGAACAAAGAAACCCAAGGGTCGCTTTAGGAGAGGGCAGGTGCTGACTGGAGGAGTCTGGATGACCCAGGAGAATAAGCTGGGCCCTCCCTGGTTGAGTTCCTAAGGAATGGGATAAAGTAGGACCCTGGACTCATGGGGACAAAGAGGCTTCATTTAAAAGCCCAGGCCAAGCTGGCGAGTAAGCCTCTGATAGCCTCTGATACCTTATCGCCCCACTGCAATTTCCCCACGTAGGGCTGCCAAGTATAGCTTTCACGCTCTGGGTTCTGAGGGGATATGGCCGTAGGGTCCTCTCTCACCATCAGAGGGAAAGGGGTCGTCTGCCTGCCTCAAGCCTCTGGGCACAATTTCAGCAGATGCCTTCCATCCCAGACTGATGTGTCCCGACTCCAGCCCTGCTGACAACACTTGGTCGTTCCCACTTTCCATCCCAGTCCAGTCCCTATTTTTAAAACCCCCTTAATCTGCCTAGTCTCTTCTTCCCCCACTCCTGAATGGCTTTGACCCAGGCCTTCCTGAGCCAGGTTCTGGGCTTACACAGCACTAATATGACCCACAGGGGTGCCACAAATAAGGTAAAACCACAATTCGGGCAGTTCTGAAGGTCTGTTTGCTGGTGGCAATCACAGGAGCCATGAGGACAATCTAGGGTCAGTAGGTAGATGACAATAAAACTAATTATCTGAACAGGGATACTTTTAAGGGTTAAAGGAAGAACTACTGATAATTATGCTGGGACAACAGGTGTATGAACAGGGCCTGTCCCAGGAAAACTGGGATGGGTAACAGCCCTACACATGGGTCCACTTTTCTGGCCCACACACTGGCTTACGTGTTGCTCACATTTCATGATCTGATTCTCCCTCTTCACAAAGAAACTGGCACTTTTCTGACATACTATTTCATTAATAAGAGTCTAGAAACTGAACTATCACCAAAATCTTAATAGCATAAATACATATCTGTACATTCTCAGGAGGTAGTGTGGTACGGTCCTCACAGGAGGACAGGCTCGGTCAGCAGTGGGGACTGGCAATGCCACGAAGTTCTGGGGGCTCTTCTCATCCTATGCTTACTTCTCATTTGGAGTCCCCAGATTATAAATAAGAAGTAAACAAAATGAAATAAGATCTGAGTACTAAGGTTACTTTTGGGTCAAGCTCAACATAACATCACAAAAATAAAGAGGTATATTTAAATTTACAGGCCATCCTAGATCTTCAGTATATTTCACATCAAAATTTAATTTATTCCCCTGGCCAGCTTTAACAAATTGTCACATGGTGAGAAACCATTAAGTCACTAAAAGAAGGACTGTGAAATATTACAAGAGTTATAATATTGCTGCAGCAATAATTTGAATTTAATTTTCAATATTTTATAACAGTTTATCAGATGGGATTAAAAACAAAACAAATCGATAAACTTAGGGGTACCATGTAGCACAGCTATTTCAATTATACCTTCTAAAAGAGTAATTTCACAATTTAAGAATTTTAAACAAGCTAATACACTCTGTCTTATCTCTTCTACAACAATGCAACCATAAAGTTAGATGCAAATAAGAGTTATGTAACAAGTGTTATTATCATCTACCAAACCAGGAAGAGGAAGGGGCAGGAACCAAGGAGCGTTGAGCAATTCCTGTGCCAAATATTATTGCGCCTTCTAAAGGCTGTTGGTGTGCATAAGGATCTTTAACACAGGCCCTGAGAATCTAGTAAGGATCACACTTCTGCCCTGTTCAGCACTCAGCCCCTGAACTCAGCCCCAGCTGTCCTGTTATCACCTGCACAAGGGACTACAACCCACTCTCAGAAGTCCCTGTTGAAAAGCTTACCATGAAGAAACATCCCTGCATGACTGCCACAGAAATCAGTAAAATATCTAAGGGGGTAAATCATGTTAGGTTTTGGTCAATGAAATAGGTCTATGATTTTACTTGTGGCTTAAGCTTATAAAGTATTTATAAATATCAGTGACTTCTTTTGGCTTCTTCCCATAACACTTAGAGTCAGGAACTAACTATGCAGTCTGGGCTACAGCACAGAAAAACTTTTTAAACTTTCCCATTTTTACCCCTTTTTTCTTATCTTTCCATTTTCCCCCAAAGGAATCTCGGCATAAGCTTCCTGTGTCAATTTTGTTCCCCAGCTTCTCTTTACCTTCTAGTGGCCTGGATGGCTCCCCTGGGACAGGAGCCATTCATGTTTGTCTTGTTAGCCCCTTTGGCATCCAGTATAGTGTGTCACCCAAGGTTTATCAGATACAATTGACCCTGGCCTTCCTTCTTTCTGCAGGGTGGGTGCCACTCTTGGTAGCCTGCCTGCAGGGCCCAGTGTCCAATCCCTTGTATCTCTTACATTACTTCAACCTCTAAGCTGGAAACAGCAGGGAATGATCAGAGCCAGTGAGTGCACCGGCCATTCCTATATAGGATCCAACCCGCGGCGGGAGGATCGCCGCGCTCCCAGCGCCGCCGCACTCTCCCGAGTGCGCCACGGGCTCGGCCTCCAAATATCACTCTTTTAAGGTAATGAACTGATCAGCTCTTTAAAACACTGCATTCTTCTGGCTTGTATTTCCAGACTTATTCATCTAAAGACTAAAGAAGCACTTCCTAAAATGCATTCTTCAGAACTTTTGTTTTTGGAAGTAGTGCCCCATCGGTCAAGTCTATTTGAAACAGGGAATACCACATCCATCACCCTCTTGGAAGTCACTGCACCAGCAAACAAAAGGCCTTGAGAAATCCTGAAGTAAAGACATATGATTAGTTTTGTTCAAACCTGTATTTCCCTAAATTATTTCACCACAAAACTCTTTTCTCATATGATATTTACTAACATCTTAAGAAACCAAGTTCCTCAGAACACAATATGGGAAATGCTGACTTAAAGTGTTTTTCACTTCCCTTGAATTGCATAAATCCCACTAAATTACAGCTTTCAGATCAATTTTCAGAAGTCAAAAATATTCCCGTTAAGGTGTGTAATGCCAATCCTGTTTTGTCTGTGAGCATGGCAAATATATCAGAAGTCGTCCACTGTTCTGTGGTCTTAGCTTGTGCTTTTAGAGCGGAGGAGGTGGGAGATGAGGTACTGACACCGCCAAGTACCTGGAGTAGTAACGGATGACAGCCTGGCCTCTCTGGGAGGGGAGCGTTCAAAACCACCCTTAGCCCTGACAGGCTGAAGAGTCACCACCAGTACACAGAGCAAGCTCTGCCAGCTTCGACTATGTCGTGAACTTGAAAGGGGTGTGGTTCATGCACTGAATACTCCCTTAGAGTTATGATAAATCAGAAAGTACAAAAATGAGCACGATATGATTAAGAAAATACAAGATAAATCTGCAAAAACTTAATATTTTAGGTGTCCTAAAGATACCTCATTAACTTAAGCTGATTACAAACGTAGGTGACTGAGAGCAGCTGTGAGGAAGGAAACCATCGCACAGTTCAATCAAGTGATAGAAGCACCTGCCCCTTCTGTATTTAAATTTACTTTTTAAAAAATTAAGTCTCTCACCTTTATCAGCTTGAAAAATGAAAACAAAATAAAAACGAGTAAATCAATGGCTGGTTGCAGGAGAAGATGAGAAACTCTTTACCACATATGTGCATAAAATAGTGCATCCTTTAGAAATCAATTCAGACATAGTTCCTGAGAAACTAACTAATGTTTACTCCAACTGAGGCAAATGTCTCTGAATCCTGCTTTCTAAAACAACAACAAAACACTAAACTCTTTCAAATACAGCCAGGTCAGGGGAATTATTTTTCTGACACAGGTAAATGAAGCATGAACTAAAAAAGCACACTTCCGCAGGAGTTCCTGAGTATGTCTGGTGTACTGACTTGAGATACCTCTCTCACCCAGGCTACAACAAAGGAAAAAGAACAACCCACCATGTCATAAGTTGTGACGATCTTCTTCAGAACCTCCGGCACGATTCCCTGCAACTCCATTGTGGGATACTGCTCGCTGAGATTCAGGACTACCAGGGGTGTGTTATCAGGCCCCAGAAAGCGGGGAGACACTGCCAACATGCACTGCATGAGATTGGCCACAGACGACAAGCCACACAGCTCCTTGAATGACACCACCGCATTCTGTTATATGGAAAGAAAGGAGGCACTTTGTAGTTAATCAGGAGTTTAATTTCTCATGGATATACCTGATATACCTGATTATACCTGAACCACCTGGTGAACAGTTATTAGCAATGTTATGATAGACTTGGCTAATTATTTTATCCAGGGAAAAATGGCTATTTTCCAAAGTAAACACAGTTATAGACATTTGTAACACCAATTTATCAAAAGAAGTGAAAATGCAAATAAGTCAAATTCCTCCAAAGGGCAAAGCCTTTTTTCAGATAAAGTTCACAGTAGTGCTAATTCTGACGTGCAATTACGAGCGAACAAAAAGAATGGCTTCTGCATTCAAAAAAGGTAAAGATTAAGAAAAAAAACCAAATCAGGTTTCAATCAAGTATCAAATGCACCAGCCATCCAAAAATGAAAGGAATATTTGTGAGGTAGAAACCTGAATCCCTCTCACCTGTTTATGCCTCAAATCTGAAGGATTTTTGAGGATGCTGCTCTTCACTGGTGAGTCTGCCCAGTGGGGACCTTGGTTACCCAGGGCCTTCCCCATCAGTGTCTTCACTGATCTCGGTGCTGCTCACTTGCTCTTTTTCTAATCACCAGAGGTATGTCATTAACATATCCATTAGAGAAAACCCTTCAGCACTGTAAAATGCCATGAGCTGGCATTCATTGAGCACTTACCAAGCACTAAGCTGTACCAGGCATATTTATTACTCGTTATCTCGTTTAATCCTAAAAATAAGCCATGTTATGGATGAGGAAACTGAGCCTTAGCTCTATAATCTCTTTGTTATTTGTCTAAGGTCACACAGCTAGCACGTGAAGGAGTCAGGATTTTACCTGAAAGCTGTTGATCTTGAGGTTCATGCTTTTAATCACTATGTTATAATAACAGAACAATTTTAATCTCAGTATGAGTCAGGTATGTATTCCCTGGTCCAGGCTGAGCATCCAGCTGGTGGGAGACCTAGGCCCTGCAGGCCTGGGCCTTCTGCTCTCAAATACCTTGGGTTCTTGGGAATGAACAACACTTAAAATTTAGACATTTATTTTTATTAATATTGCTTTAAAATGGGCATCAAACTTCTTATCATTCTGCTTAAAATCACTTTGATATTGACTATGTATAGAAGTAAATCATCATTGTGATATCTAAAGTGGGGTCCCCCAAGCACTCTATCACATTCCCTGTTTTATTTTCCTCATGGCACTTACCTGTCTCAGCAGTTGTCCTATTTGTTTATTCGCCCACTCACTGTGGTTTCCCCCTCCCACTGCCTGTCCCAGCTGAAGTACAAGCCCCTTGAGGACAGGCAGTCAATCTTTCTGTTCACCACAGCATCTGCAAGGCCTACACTGCCTGTACATGGCACATGCTCTTTAAACAGTGCCACCGACTGCTCTGTTGGTTCAGTGCAGAAACATGGCTTGGAAAAGTGATGCTTGAGCTCTGGCAGATCCTCAAGGGAATTCTGTGTCACGCGCACAGCAGCAGCCACCAGGCAGGGAACAATGCGGCTGGCTTGGAGCTGAGGGTCTACCAAACCATTTTCACCCTCAGAAATAGGGAAAAGCCCTTCACATTTCTGTTATGCTTTTACTTTAAGAGAAAGAAAATAAGCTTCCCTATTGAGGGAAGGTTTTCTCTTATTCATGAGGTATCCACAGAATCAGGAGATAGTAAAAATACGTTGAACTTCCTGAGTCAGATTTTACTGGCTGGTGTCATTCTCATAATAGTCACTATCACACACATATCAATAAATACTCACCTATCACACACAGGACACTTCTCACACACTCTGGCGGGTTAGGGCCCATGTCTCAGTGAGGCAGGCCCTTGCTGTCTAGTTCTGTATCACTCACGGGCCCTACTATATGGATAGACATGCGGACAATCCTTAATTAAATACATAATTCCTAACTGATTGCTTTTAGCTATTATGTATTTCAAAGGAGATTATTATCTTAGACTTCTAATAAATACATATAAATAAAAACATGTCTTTTATTTATACAATTAGCTAGCCTCTAAAATCAAGAGCAGCTCAATATGCAAACACATGGTCTCATTTAAGGGCCTACTACCCTTCCAGCACTGCAGCTCCATAAGAGAGGACTAGAAAATGTCTTTTTACTTTGATAGGTCACATGACCTATATCCCTTTTATTTTGATTAGTCAATACCAGAGATTCCCTTGTACACTAGTGGAGAAAATGGGGAACCATTAAACAGTCATTAACGGGGACTGGGATCAGGGTGTGTAGGCATTAACAAGACTAGTTATTCTAATATGTAATCCATATTTCCAACACCTGTTGGGAAAATGGAACAATTTGGTCAGGCTCCCCTCGCCTCAGGGCTAAATTGGGGTGGTTTCGTAAACATTATGTGTGTGGGTGCAGGACGTGTGCCTGCACAGCAGTGCCACTTTCGCTGGTGTTTTACTGCCTCAGGCGCCTGCCCTGCACAGCCATGTTTTTCCAGACCTGCAGCTTCCAAGGACTGTGTGGCCGGCTGCCTAGCTTATAGACCTGTTTGAAGAGGTCTGGTGACCCAGCCTGGTGTGGAGGGGTCTGGTGACCTAGCCTGGCATGTGAAGGGTTTGTGAACCAGTCTGTGAACGGGCTTGAGGGGTCTGGGAGCTCCAGGCCCAGCCCTAGCTCAACCATCAGCCCAGTCGTTGCAGGATTACAGGCAGGTAAAAGAGCCGCGACAACTAGCATGGTCGCCTAGCTTTACAATTGGAGACAGGAACAGAATTAAAAGAGCTAGACAATTGGCGCTGTGAGCAGGATTCGTGACATCGGCCTTAGCCGTAGCTTAGCAGTAGCCAGACAACACCAACTGCAGTTTTGGAAATTTAAGCAATAAAAAAAAATGCAACTAGTGGTAAACATTCTAATAATCAATTGGAATTTACAAAATATTTAAAATCAAATATACTATTGTAAAAAAACCCCTATATATTCATAAACTATGGACACGCACTAAGTAGGAAAACCGTGGAGTAAATGCTTACACACAAGCACATACCTGCATGTTCTCTCTCAGATCTGTGGCATCCCGTATTGGGGGCTGGGCATTCTTGAACACTTCATCTACAGTTTTAATCCACAGTGTTCGCAAAGATGCATATTCCCTGGATTTCTTCCCTTTTCTCACAGAGAGGCCCCTTTTGTGAGGTTTCCCTCCTCCTCTTCGGTTAGTAATAGCCACATGGACAAACAAAGAAGCATGTGCGAGGACCTCTCCGGTCAAGGACTGCAGGGGGACATGGCGGTAGCCTGTCTGTAAACATTCAAAGGGAATTGTATACTGACCAATAAACTCATCCCCAATGTAGTCATCATCCAGCACTACAAAGCGCACCATGGCCAGTTCAGGCAGATTGATTTGAAATTCAAAGCTTTCGTCAAAAATGGGAGCGTCTCCATTCTGGTGCACTGTTTTTGTCCTTTGTTCTGCACAGTCTGCAGGGATTCCATGGATTTCAACGTAGACGTAAGGATCCACCACGTCACCTTTGGCACCTGATCCTTTGGGCTTGGGAAAGTTCTGCCCACTGATGATTTTAATGTGAAGAAGTTGAGGTGAGACGCCTGGGACAGAGTCTTTTGTATTGGCGCTGAAGAAGGAGACTTCCTCCCTCATGATGGCTGGCCGAAGGACATAGCCACAGTTTCCATTCTGCCTAAACCAGCCAATATTCAGGTCCATCATCAGTCCTGGTGTCTGAAAGTTCATGGCTACGATCTGACAACCACATTTCCAAAAGTCTTGAGGATTCATGTTACTAGAGTCAATTCTCATTGGACTAGGAAAAACCCTAGCAAGAAAACGTTTGTTGTAATTCACAAAGTCCCCAGGGTTTTCATTGGCATATTTGCTGGCAAGTACTTCATTAAATGAACAGACTTCCCAGTACTTCTGAACCTGAAATGACACATGAAATTCTTTGAACTGAACTGACTTACAGATGCTGACCAGTTCAGATAGCTCTTTACAAAGCTGAAATCTCTTTACAGGCACATTGTTGGGTTGCTCCACATTATCTTTTCCCATCCTCTGAGACATTTCTGCTCCTTCATCTTCATCAGTGACATCTCCTTCTATTCCAGAGCAATTTGAGGACAGCTTCTTTGCTTTAATTAGTATTTTCCCTTTCAGGACATCTGGGGATGGTAGGTAAGATTCCTCAACATTGGGTGACGTTGTGTACAGCTTGTCTCCTAAAATTTTCTTCATGTGCTGAACCATTACCTTCTGTTGTTTAATAGAACAGTGATTTTCTAGACACAAGATAAGAGGATACTCTGAAGCAAAGAATGCATACTTGTTAATGATATCAATGACACTGCGGAAGACTATCTGAGAGGTCATGGTGTGGCCTGTGTAAATTACAGGTTCATTATCTGGCCCATCCCATACATCTAATTCAACACTCCGGCAACCCATTTTAAGAGCTCGGATATATCCTGTGATATCAGAGGGACCTCGGAACTGATCCTCTATTAAGTAGGTATTATGAGATGAGTTTATAAAGTAATGAGACAGAGGCTGCTTCATATCCTGACAGACCTTCTTATGTTCTGGATCAAATATATAACAGTCAGGTGACATAAGGTAGTTAGTAAACCCGTCTATGGACAGCCAGCCCTTTTCCTGACCCTCTTTGGATGGCTCATATTTGTGAATAATTTCAAGGCTTATTTCCTCATTTATATGTGCCACACCCTGTTCTGCCTCAAGAAACATCATAAGGTCCTTGGTATCAAGGAATTCTTTATTGCTTGAAAACTGAACTAAAAGGAAATAAATTTCAGGTCTAGTACAAAGCTCATGGAAAACCTCAATAAATTCTTCCTTTGTGACTTCAGTACCAGCTTTGTCCTTTGATTTGTGCAACTCTTTGAACTTAAGCTCAATTTTGCTCGTTTTTAGACCAGCATTGAGGTTTCTGATACATTGCACAGCATTACACAGAGTTATATGCCCAAGGTTATCTACATCAATTTCACTAAACATTTGTGAAACCCAAGAAGTCCTCATGTTGTCTTGGCTACTTTCTAACATATCAAGTGTATGTTTTCCGTAAGAAATTAGGTACCGCAGTCCCGTAACCCAGATGTTTGCAACATCTGCAGAGTTGGCGACCAAATCAAGTGACTCATAGTTCTCTCCATATATGACTGAAAATGCACAATCTTCAGATATCTGGTCAGAAATGCCATTGCTGCGGAATATGTCTGTGTTCTTTCCTGTTCTCACTTCCTTGATGGATTTAATATCAATCTTGGCTTTCTCAGAATCCTTCTTAGATGGCTCCCACCTCAGGCTCTGCATGTCAGCATCCAGGAGAAAATACCTATGGTAAATTCTCGAGTTGGAGCGAACCTTTTTGAGTTCGGAACCCTCAACCATTGAGTTGATACAGTCGCTTGCACTGCTGATCTTCTTCTCTGTCGGCATGCTGCTGAAGGAGACTGTCTTCTTCCGTTCCCTCTTCTGTTTTGTACCATCCTGGGAGAACAAAAATAGTGTATTAGAAAAACATAAACATGGTTTCTGTGTTCAAGACTAGAAATAAAATTTTAATTTCCCTGAAAAAAATCATACTGTTAGGATTTTCTACTCTGTGCCCCGTGGTATATGATACTCATTCATCTCTAAAGCTCAGAAGTGGCATTGGAGTCTACAGCTTAATACCAACAGGTAAGAAATCATTATTAAATAATTGCAGTTCATGTTTGCCAAGTAACACAATTTCAGTAACATACAATAAAACCTTGTATTATTACAGAACTGGCTGCATAATTTTCAGAGCCCAGGGAAAAATGAAAATGCAGGACTCCTTGCTCAAAAATTATTAAGAATTTCAAGAAGGTGACAAGAGCATTAAGGCAAGGCAGGGCACGCCTGAGTGTGGGGCCTGTGCAACTGCATGGGTCAAACACCCACGAAGCAGGTCCTGTCTGGATACACATCTCCTACACCAGGGAACCAGATCTCTGGGGTGATGCCCAAGAAGCTGAATTCTAGGCAGCACCCACATGATAGGGATGAACACTAAAGTTTGGAAAACATTTCTTGGCCACGTGGGCTCACCAAGATGTCTGGAATCTATATATACCAAATAACTAGAAACAGCTAAGAATGAACCATGAAAGCGTGTGTTACATGAGCAGACTGGAATCCAGCAGTAATTCCTGGCTCTTCAGAGTCTCATAATAGATTATCATGGCCCTAGATGTGGTTTTACTGTTGCAGTTGTATTAAGTCTGAGAGGGAGGCCTAGATTATAGCTGGAGGTGCTTTTAAATTCTAGAGTTAAGGGCCGGCCCGTGGCTCACTTGGGAGAGTGTGGTGCTGATAACACCAAGGCCACAGGTTCGGATCCTATATAGGGATGGCCGGTTGGCTCACTGGCTGAGCATGGTGCTGACAACACCAAGTCAAGGTTTACGATCCCCTTACCGGTCATCTTTTAAAAAATAAATTAAATAAATAAATAAATAAATAAATAAATAAAATTCTAGAGTTGGATATATTAAAACCTGCTATTTGCACCAGGCTAATGCTTAGAACAATGTTGCCTAAGTACTTCCAATATTAGTAGATTAATAACTCTACCCAAGTGAAAAACTTCAGGCAGCACCTATTTCTAAAGAAGTCTGCATCACCAATAATGCACTCACCAACCTTCCTGCATAATGTAACATGTTCTCACCTTAAGAGGCTGACGTCCACATCTACATGTGCTTTTAAGTCCTTCCCTGTACAGATGTCTTTATTATTTGAAAAAAAAAAAAAAGTTGCTTAAATGATCTCAAAATATCTTTCACAATTTTAACCTAAAACATAACATTGCCTTTCAGGAAGTATATAAAATCTGTGATAAATCTTCAGTTTCAAAATAAGGAATGGGGGTGGGGATTGGGATCATATAACTTTCACGGCAATAAAGAAAAGAGCATGCAAAACATACAAAGAAAATTCAAATTTTCCTGTTCTGGATAGAATCTATTTTGAATCAAATCTGCTCTACATTTTAAAATGCTATTATGCTATTCTCTGTATCTGAAATATAAAGCCACTTTTATTTTTTGACTACCTATACTTCCAAAAGCAATTTGCAGAGGTAATTAAACTTTAAATAATATGAGTATCATTTCCCTCAAAGTTTCAAAATGAACCACAGAGGCTTTTGTGATCTGAATGCCAAGATAAAACATAAAAGCCACAAGGCAGAGTATTTCTTTACAACTGTATGTTCAGAACAATAAAGTGCAAAAGATGTAAAAACTGGTAATTGTATCTATAAGGAACATTGTATTATAGCCGTTCCAGATCACTAAAGCATAGATTGTATTCTATCTATCTGAGCGAACTGGCATGAAATTAAATTTGTAATCAGCCATGCATAAGAGCATGAAATGAATTTATAAATTTTCTATTTTTCAGAATGAAGGATGTCTTTACTTTTAAAAAGGCACATTTACTTTTAATAAAGACAACATACTAACTCGGTAAGGGACTTTTTATAATCTTTATAAATTGTATCTTAAAGGTGCCACTAGTAAAAAGAAGTCACAAAGACAAATGGAGGTGTTTACCCATTGATCCATTAAAAATATATATATAGTATTTTCTCAACATTGTAATCTTTTATGCAGTCATTTTTACATACTAATTAATATTCTACTACCACTTTCTAATTTGTTACAAATGACACATTCAAATTCATAGGTTTCTTGTTATTAAGAAGACAAAGACTGAATAGCACAGTAGGTTAATAACACACCCGTGCTCACACACCCATTATTTGTGGGATAGGCAGCAGCTTAAATACCATACTGTGGCTTTAAAACCTTCCTTTGCTTTTCAAAATCAGCCCAGGCTTCAACTGGTGACTTCTGGTCATCACTGCAGACCCATGAATATGATGGCCACCCAAGCACAGGCTGACATAAGGACAGCAGGGACACCCCTTACCAGAGACTTCCTGTCTCTTCTCCCCCTTCCACCTGCTGTTGCCTAGAACTTACATCCTGTCCTCTCCACAGCACACCAAGGCCTGAATGAAAGGACCTGTCTGCCCTTTCTCACCAGCAGATAAAGCTATTAGAAAACACTGACAGTGCTTGCTTAGAGACCAACAGGGAGGGGAGCAGGTGTGCGCTTGCACTCACCACTGGCTGGACCAGAATCTCGGCTGGGAGCAGCAGGGGGTTGTGATGGCAAGAGAGGCAGGAACAGGGGGCTGTGATGGTAAGAGAGGCAGGCAAACTGGCCCCCACGGCCAAGAGGAAAGGAAGAGGAGGATGGAGCACTTGTGTGGGAGGAAAGGAGAATTGGGGTTCAATGGCAGGAGACTGGGCCCCAATCTGCCTAACTCCCAGAATCTTTACCCTGCTCCTACTCACCTGAACCTGGCTTTCATTCTTCAGCCAGCAGTGATTAAGTACTTGCCTACGCTGAGAGCTGGTCAGTAGCAGAGCTGGACCCTATTTTCTATGTTGCCTTGTAATGTAAGCTAGTTTAAACCTAACAATGAAAAGTACTCAAACTATATTGCTATACAGATAGTTCTTTTTTTTAACTAAAAGAAAACTAAATGCATATCATGTACATACACCAACTACCTAAAAGCAGAGGAAAAAACACAAGTTTCTGCTGAGATGGAAGTGCCTCAAAATATTTTTTAAAATAGTATAAATTATTTCTCAGAGCAGGCTCAGTAAGTAACCACTCATCACCTAAAGCTTCTGAGTGGTGAATAAAGATGTATACTTGGTCCACTGGTGCATTTCTGCCACTCTATTAGCACTTTACTAGCACTTTTATTAGCACTTGATGTTAATACATCAAGAGAAGGAACACACTCCCCAAAGTGTGGAAGAAAATCAGCTTCCAAAAGAACCTACTTCCATGTCAACCCTGAAATTTTGAATTTCTTGATAAAGAATCATAAAATTTAAAACTGGAAAGAAGCTTAAAGATTCATTGATATACTAACCAACACTTATATTTACAAAATAACAATTTTGTGCCAGAATGGTTTTAGGCAAAGCAATAAACTAGAAAGAGACTAGGGAAACTTTTCTGCACCACAGCAAATTCAGGAAGAATAAAAATGTTTATAGAACTCATATTTAGCATTAAAAGTGGAAGCAGCCATACTGAGTACTATGGAAAAACATACTTATTTCTAATAAAACTGACTACTTTATTGAATAGAAGGTTATCACTAAAAATAGAAAGCCACTAAAATTACTGTCTGGGAAATATAAGTGGTAGCAATTTCAGAAGTGGGCATGGGCAATAGATTCTCACCCTGAAACAAGGTAACAAGTAAGTGGGCCTCATTTCTTCTGCTGGCAACAAAGTGCTTGGCACTGATTCAGTTGGTCTGGAGATGAGGAAACAGATCGGAGGAGCTGGAGCCCTGCATAAGGGCACACAGATAGTTAATGCTCTGCTGGAAGAAAATCACCTCCTCTTTCCCACTGCATTTCTCCTGTATCTTCAAAACTGATTTGTTTCCATTTTCTGTTTGATTATTCTTCAGTAAACATCATGAGAAAATGATACATCAGTATCCAGATTCAATACTCTGGCAAAACGGTGGACAGGTCTAAGCAGTGATTCTGTGGGGGACGTCGGGGGGGGGGGGGGGGCAGATCAGAACGGGGAGGGGGGTGCAGTATGAAAACAAAGCACTTCTTTATCCCTCTGGTTTATTTTGAGTCAAGTTATTTAAATTGAATTATAAATAACATTAAAGAAAGGTTTGAGATCTTTATGTTTATCAAAGGGGGACTAGAATTAAGAGAGTTGAGAAACACTGGGTTAAAGGAATTCCTGTCGCCGGCCCCGTGGCACACTCGGGAGAGTGCAGCCCTGGGAGGGCAGCGCTGCTCCCGCCGCGGGTTCGGATCCTGTATAGGACTGGCCGGTGCACACTCACTGGCTGAGCACGGTGTGGGCGACACCACGCCAAGGGTTACGATCCCCTTACCGGTCACGAAAAAGACAAAAAAAAAAAAAAAAAAGTGCAAAGGAATTCCTGTCTTTTACAAAACAAAACAAAACAAAAAACCCAAGAAAGAACTTGAAGCACAGCAAGGCCTGACCTTTCTTCAGCTCAATAATAACTCTGAATTGAAAGAATAAGTCATGCCAGGCACATCAGGGTTACCTTGCAAGGTTTTTCACATGTGTTAAAACACTGATGTGCTCTCCAAGATGAGCAAAAAGAATAAAAAGAATCTGGAGCAAAATGATCACTCTGGAGGTCATTTTATAAAAGAAGATGAATTGAAAAAGAATAAAATAACTTGAAGAAAAGCTAGGCATGGTCAAATGCTGCTTCTTACTCATGCAGAGGGGCCCTTTATTGCAAATAACAGAAAGCTGCCTGCTCGTGATGTCTCTCCTCCGTGAGTCCTCCTCTTATGTGATGCCCTCCACTATCTTCTAAAAACTCACCCCCACCCGAGTTTTGCAAGAAGTCCATGAGGGCACAGATCTGCTAATGGCTTGGGAACCTATGGGTGACTTAAAAGTAATAAAGTGGAAGAAAGTACAATTCAGATCATGGCTTGGAATGCAGAAAGCCAAAAGAGAATGTTACTCCCATCCTAACAAGAAAAAGTCGGACAATCTATAAAATCATAACTTTTCTTGCACCCATCAGAGAGCTGTGGTCACAAGGCAATGAAAGGAACTGAATTCCACTAGAGGAGGGGCAAGAGCATGGGAAAAGATCCCTCTTTGACATAGGAATTCTCAGCTAAAAGCTGAGGGTAAAGCAGGAACACTGAGTAAACTCTCCAGGATGCTAGCCCCTACCCTAAACACACAGTGACAGTGGCCCACCAGTGGAGGAATTTGAAGCCACTGCTGTACTGAAGGTAACAACAGCAACTCAAAACCCAAACCAAGCCCAGTTACCAGCTAGACTGACTCAACTTCTCCAACACTGATGACTTGGAAGAAGAAGAGGCATGCCCATTTCTGAGCATAAATATTATTTACCTACATTACTTACTTCAGTTTCTATTAAACATGATGTCTAGCAGTCAATAAAAATCACAGGACATATACACACAAAAAAAAATTTAAGAAAAAACAACCCATTGTCAAAAGATAAAGCAATCAACAGAACCAGACTCAGAGATGACCCAGATGTTGCAACTATTAGATGGTGACCTTAAAACAACTGAGTAATACATTAAAGGATCTAGAGGAAAAAGTGGACAATGTGCATGATCAGATGGCACATTTCCACAGAAAGATGGTAAGTTTTTTTAAAAAATGGCCTAACGAAAATACCATTTGAAAAAACCCCACGAAATATCAAAGATGATGAATTACTTTAATAGGCTAATAAGCAGACTAAACAGAGCCAAGAAGAAAAATCAGTGAACTTGAAACTAGATCAATAGAAATTATTTAAAATAAAATATAAAGAGACAAAAGAGTAAGAAAAAAATAAAATAGAGCATCTAGGAGCTGTTGTCTAATATATGTGATAACGGAGTCCCACTAGGAAAAGAGAGAGAGAGAGACAATAGGGCAGAAGAAAACTCTGAAGAGATAATGCCCTAGAATTTTCCAAAATTAGATCCAAGATGCTCAGGCAGGATCAAACACACACACACACACACACACACACACACACACACACACACACACACACACACACACACACACACACACACACTCACACCCCTAAATATATCAGTCAAATTGCTGAAAACCAAATATAAAGAGAAATTTTAAGGCATCCAGAGGAAAAAAGCAAGTTACATACAGAGAAACACAAATAAGAATTAGAGTTCAGATGGATTACAGGTATCTAACCAAAGGTCATCTACTTGACCACCAGCTTGCAAACATGCTACATATAATGAATAGTTTTATGGGAACAGTTAGTCTCCTTTCAAGGACTGTAGAGCCTAAATTTTCGTGTGCTTTCAAAGACAAAGGTGTCATTAACTTAGATGTTAGTCTTTGAGGGATCATAGGTCAGTTTCACAGGTTTCACAAGACTATGATCTGATTCTGAAAGTAATCTGCAAACCCTCCTTCCTCTAAGAAGTTTAGAATCATGGCCTTTTAAAGATAAACTTTAGAAGGCAAAGAAAAAGATTATTGCTTCCTGAGAAAGAATGTCAGCCTTAAATGTTAAAGGCAAAATATAAATATTTTACAGGGTTGTAAAGGAAATCTTAAGGCTATCCAAAAGAGAAATGACAAACTGAGAGACTGGAAAGAAAAAGAAAACTACATAATTTATAGATATAAGTAACAGAATTTTATTAATCAAAACAGCAAAATCAATCACAGAAAGCACTCTTACTGATAGTTGTGAAATGGTTTTCTTTATTCCAGGATAGAACAAAATAATCCCATAGTATATAAACTTCTAGTTTAGGAATCAGCCACAGAAATATACTATGGACCATAAGATGTGAGCTAGCATTCATCCCTACCCCTCCACATGTTATTTATGGCACCAACTTCATAAGGCTGTTACAAGGATAAAATGAGTTCATGTTTGAAAAGTGCTTTAAATACTGCCTGGAATTGTGTATACCCTACATTAGACCCTGTTAAATAAAAATGATTCTTTTTGTTTTCCAGCCGAGTTTATCTCATCATGAAAGAAAAACAAAAAGAAATGCCATTGTAAATTTGTGATTGCAATAGCTTGATCACTCGGAATCTATTGAAAGTTAATCCTGTCCCAGAAGAAACAGAATGAATGTCACTCCCTCTGGGTCTTACTTAACTAAGGCCATTACTTAATGCAACCATAGAGCTTTTGAGTGCAACCAAACAGATGTGATGCCCAAGATATATTGGGAAATTGTCAAAGATAGCCAGATAACTTCTCAAAATAAAGCTTCAGAAAGCTGTGTCCCCACCTCTCTAGGGGACAAGCTGCCCTTTTAGCACAGCCTGCAGTGAATCAATCTCATAATGTAGGGGGCAAATAAGCAAACCATTTCTCAAAAGTCTTGTGTTAATTTAACTTTTTTTTTTTTTGAAGACTGTGAAAATTTTATTTAAAAAATTAAAAATAACAACATATTTAAAATATATTATTTTGAAAAATTTCAATGGCATGGTATTAGAGAAAGTTACAGCTAAGAAATTGATGTAGATGTTTCTTGTGTTAATTTTAAATCCCATCAATTTAATTAAAATTATAATTTAACTCATGTATAAGTATTCACATATAACAAGTACAAATTCGAAGCCATGTTTCCCATAATCCCCACAATATTTTTGTCTAAAAAATAATCAAATGACCTCACTCAAAGCCCTTTGTGACAGAAACTATTCAGATGATTCCTTCTACTTCATATTCCCTATTATATGCAGTGCCAACAAACCTACAATATTGAAAACAGCTACATTTGAAAAAACCCAAATATCCAATTTCTGTAAAATGAAGCTTCAAGGTCAGGTTAAAGCTTCCAAATCATTCTATGTAGTGGGTTATGCCTGCCTTTAAAACAATGAAGTCTTTAATTGTGAAATCAGAGGATCATAATGAAATACAATACCACTTTCATGACAACACTCTTTTGGTGAAATATTCTCACTACTACTAAAATATTTAGTCAAAGTAATTTACAAAACTGTAATCTACATCTGTGTCCAATGCGAACTGCAATCAAATTTATCAGTTTTCTCCAGTAACGGAAAACTTAATGGTAAGCACGAAGCTCCTATAAATTACGGTAGTAGTACTTTACATTCCAATGAAAATATTGATGCTAATAAATTTTAATTTATGGTCTATAGTAATGGTACTTAAGTGGCCCAATTTGGTATGAAAATTGTCAGTGTTTCCCAACTGTGTACATGGCAATTTAATATTCAGCCCATTATAGAGCCTGCTGACTTCCTGTACTACAGAGCTATTTCAAGATATGATCACATAAATTTAATTGTTAATAACTGTCTAGCAAATTGTACTGAATGTTTAAAAGTACCCACGTTGAATCATATATGACTGCTTAGATCCAAATATGATCAATTCTAAGGGTAACTTCTCAATCACTCATTTTTTTCCTCTAAACTGTGCTTTTTCTTCACTATTTCAGGATAATTGAGGAGAAAGAATTTATTTTCGTGATTTTTTAATCCTTAAATCTGGCATTTCTTGGGGTTGAGGGAAATTTATAGCAAGCCAGGGGGTGAGTCAGGATTAGAAGGAAAGCTTCCGCACAGATCTGTTGGTACACAGTCAGAGTAAATGAAGAAGAGTAGCTCATTCAATCAGAAATTTTAATAATTACATATTTTTAAATTAAACTTTAAAGAAAAACTTCCCCACTGACAATTTATTTTGGAATCGCTTTGTTTATTATATTTTCTATCTTGCAGGGGGAAAATAAACCTTCTTCTGGGGCCTTTTTTAATCCAATGCTTTATTTGCATATGAAATTAGTATCTGTGTGTGTGCATGTGGGGGGAACAATGAAATCAGAAAAACAATAAAAAGAAACAAAATAATGAATCATATAAAAGGGAAACTCAGCTTTCTACAAAATATTCTTTTAAGTTCCAAGCCATTCATGAGCCCACACTAGTCCAGCCTTCAGTATTGTCTCTTCTCTAACCTCGTGCAGTATTTATACCTTCTACCCTATGATCTAACACTTAATTATAGCCTTTTTCAGGTCTCTAATTGTTTTGTGTGGGTTAGTCTTATCTCCTCAAGCAGAAGGAGAACATTTTAAGAGAATGTGTTATATTCTATAGTCCTGGTTGGACCAACAGTGACGGTCAGAAAATTAACTCCTTTCAATGAACTGGTAATCTCAACAAAGCCAGTGATTGCCTTAGAATTAAAAGAAATACAAAAGAAGTTAATTCTTTAGCTTAATGAAAATGATTGTTTATGTTTGGTATATTTGTTTTTAAAAGAGGCAGAAATCATTCTATTGTATCTTCAATTTAAAGGTGACAGATCATATAACCTTTATATCAAACATCTCAAAAAGAATTTTTCAAAAATCTCAATACAAGAGGGCTTTTGTATGCAAAATAGTATGAAGATAAAGTTGATAGTACACAGACAGATAGGTCAATGATTTAATTTAAGATTTTTCAGCTTTGACTATTAAATTTTTATGTATAACATTTACCCCCCCCAAATCAAATAATTACAGCTCTATAGCAGTACTAGTCAATGTTCAGACAACTACTTTTAGCAAGTATCAAAACGCTCACTAGCTACCAAAGGGCCACAATGGAGAGAAATCTGTTAACAAGCCTTATTTTTCAATAACAGCATCCTCTATGTTCTGATTTATAAATTGGGCCTCTATCATATCTCTTTTTCAGCTCTTTCCTCAAATTCCTCTAAAACCAAACTCACCTTGTCTCCCTGAGCCACTTCCTTACTTCTCTGGCCCACTTCCACCTATGGTCCCACTGTCCAAATCTTCTGGCCTAGGAATTTGGAGTCATCTACTATCTTGTATAGCTCAAGTTTACTAATTACATAGTTACTATGTACTTGACAATCCTATAACAGGGGTATTATCATGCTCCCCACTCGTAGAGAGAGGAGGAAGCTTGCGGGCAGGTGCACAGCTAGTTGCTGCATGGCAGGGCTAGAGGAGAGTGGTCCCACTTCTTGAGTGGTCAGGAAAAGCACTGAGTCCAGGCAGCACACGGTATCAGACACGCCTACAGGTATGCTTCATGACAACACTCAAACACTACCTACTGGTATCACAATCAATATTAGTGTAACAACATCTATTTCTGCCAATTATTACATGATCTGCATATGTTAGGCACTGGACTAAATGTTTTGTTTTTTCCTAATCCTCAGGACAACTCGAAGGTAGGTGTGCTCACCATCATGTTGCAGGTGAGGAAGCCAAGGGTTGCAGAAGTACAGGATCTCATCCAGTCACTCTAATCCAGGTCTGCCCAGCACCAAAGCCCTTCATCGAGCAGCTCTGCAATACTGCTCACGTGTTGCCTGTGCTGCCAGGGCTCCCAGAACCCAGGAGGCAGGGCCATCGCAACATTGCCTTTCCCAAGAACCTACTGCTGCATCTCATGCTACTCCCTTTGTCCAGGCCCCTCTGCCTGGATTTCTAGACCCTTCTCAGTAGCCCGTATCTTCCAAATTTCCCATTCCTCCCAAATTACAAACCTTTCTGTTAGATCACTGCTCCCTGTGGTAAAATATCTAGGTTCATCAGCCATTTTTTTGTTCTATCCTCACATCTCCAAATCCTGCCCTGTTTTACAGGTCTTGCTAAAACCCCAGGCCTTCAGTGAAGTCTTCTGCAATTACTTGAGAGTGGACTAACCTCTCGCCTCTTAAGTCCTTTCATGCTTAACACCAGTATCAACACCAGCCAGGTTGCGGCGCCGTGCATCTGCACTAACTCCACCCACATACAACTTGCTTACAAAGACTGCGCCACACCACCCCCAACCTGACCTAAGGCAAGGTGACCTGATTAAATTATTCCATTTTCCCAACACACCAGTACCACAGAGATAGCAAGTATTTATAAACTCTGTGAACATTACCCCAACCAGAGCACACACTTCTAAGAAGCAGAGTTCACTTTTTAAAAATGTATTTATATACTTGCTTATTGAATCCTCCACTGAGCCTAACATAACACTATACAGAGTTGTCCAAGACATCATAAAAAGAGCAGAATTATACTTGTTGACTGAAAAAAAAAGAGTCCAAATTTAGTAATATGACCCCCCCTTTCAAAGTCTACAATTAAAATCCTAAAAAGAAAATGGTTTAAAATACAAAAATATTATATTTTAATGTATTGTGTGCTTAATAATCACAACAATTTCTTTAAATTTTTAATTGTGGTAAAATATACATAACATAAAATTTATCATCTTAACCATTTGTGATATTATGAAAATATATATTTGGTCTTCTTCCCATTCTCCTGACAAACAACTCCTAAAATGCTTGGAATCTCCAAAATGATAAGAGTCTTTTCATATGTTAACAAAGGCAGGCATCCTCCAGGTAGCCTCCAGATGGGGGCTGGTCACAGAAAAGACCAAAGCAAGACTTTCAGTCTCACCCCCCAACCTCTGGGGAGGGGAGAGGGACTGAAGGTTAAGCCGATCACCAGTGGCCAATGATTTAATCAATCATTCCCATGTAATGAAGCCTCCATAAAAACCCAAGAAGCGTGGGTTTGGAGATCTTCTGGATAGAGGAACACATGGAGATTCCTGAAGGGTGGTACCCAGGAAGGGCAAGGAAGCTCCATGTCCTTCTCCCATACCTGGCCCTATGCATCTCTTCATCTGTATCCTTTGTAATATCCTTTATAATAAACCAGTAAATGTAAGTACATGTTTCCCTGAGTTCTATGGGCTGCTCAAGCAAACTACTCAAACCCAGGGACGGGGTTGTGAGAACCCCGATTTATAGCTGGTTGGTCAGAAGTTCCAGAAGCCTAGATTTGTGACTAGCATCTGAAGGGGAGGACGGGGGTGTCCCTTCTTGGGGACTGAGCCCTCAACCTGTGGGATGTGATGCTATCTCCAGGAAGACAGTGTCAGAATTGAACCGGAGGACACCCTACTGGTGTCTTCTGAATCGCTGCCTTGCTTGCCAATGGGGATAAGTCCCCACACATTTGGTCACAGAAATCAGAAGCTGGTCCTAAGTGTCCAGTTCAGTATTTCAAGTGTCCAGTTCAGTACTGTTAAGTGCATTCTATGGTTGCTATGTGCATGATATATCTTTTTCTATACTTTTACTTTCAACCTATTTGAATCTAAAATGTAGATAGCATATAGTTGATCTTTCTCCAAAAAAACCCAATCTGATGAGCTCTGCCTTTGATTGCATTATTTAATCCATTCACATTTAATGTTATTGATATAGTTATATTCACAACTGCCATTTTATATTTTCTTTTCTATAGGTCTCACGTCCTTTTGTTCCTTTATCCTCTTTCATGCTTTCTTTTACATTAAGTTAATCAGGTAAGTTTGAGATTTGGCAGCATGGAGTTATTTGGTGATGGTCGAAAGGGCAGATTCAGGGTGACAGAGAGGTCAGAAAGCCTGAAATAAGCTGGAGACTGAAAGGGAAATGAGGAATGGAGACAGAAGTGTGGAGAGCTCTGTGAAGAGGGAACCAGGGAGATGAATTGGTAGTTAGAGAGAGAGAGCGTTTCTTTGTTCAGATTGGTGATATTAGTGCAGATTTTTGTGCTAAAGGGATTCATCCAGTAAAGAAGGAAAAATTAATGATGCAGGAGAAAGGGAACACTCTGCAAAGGAACGAAGTCCTTGGGAAAGCAACAGGGATGGAATCACTGTTAGCTTTCCCCAAATGCTGTCTTTTGACCTGGATCCTGTTAGAAAATGAAAAGAAAGGGAAGGCCAATCAGAAGGAACAGCAAATACAAAGATACAAGGTAGGAAAGAGATGGCCATGTGTGAAGAAGCTCATGGGGCCCGATCAGGATAAGAGGAGGCTGGGTGTGAGCTCTGGGGGCCATGATGCCGAGGGAGGCCAGCCAGCCTCTCGGGGAGAGGTGTCAGTGCCTCCTTGGAGGAGGCCTCTGCAGCCTGGGAGTACATGTTCCTGCACCACAGACAAAACAAATGCAAATATGTACAAAACTGATAATGACATGCATTTGTCCTATGTGTGCAAATATAACTCGCCACCTGTTGTAAAAGGTCAACAAATGGAAAAAGCCTCATTTGTTTTACAACTTTAAGAATCACTGGCCCATTACTCTAGGTATTTATTTTGTTTCTGTCTTAAGAGTCAAAAAAACTGATCTAAACGATATATGATGTTTAAATGTTATAGTTTGTTGACCCCCCTGAATGAATGAATGAATGAATAAATGAACTCACAGATTACCACTTGAAGATCACCATGTCAAACACCAGATACAAATCTGTACACACAGAAAACAGTTTTTAAGTAGCAACAATTATCTCAAAATGTTCTAACACACGTTGTTGTAATTTTTTTTTAATTATTGAAAAATTTAAAAATTACAGTAAATTCCAAACCCACTGCTTTTCTACTTAGAGGAGTTATATGCAAATAAAAGATTTCCTAACACACATATCTACTGAAATGGCACAGACATGCCTTCACAGTCTTTGTGTCTATTTGGCTTATAGTGACAATATACACTTGCTTCATGTCATGCCCATGGTAAGCTTCATTTTTTATTTTTATTAAAAGCCACACTTGGGTTAAGAAGTCAATAAAAATGTCAATGCCTGCATGGCAGGAATCCAGAAGACTCGAGTGACTAATCTAGAGCATTTGCAAAACAGAGCAATGCCAATTTGGATTGCAGAAGGTCCGGTTCTGCCATTTTCCTGAATCATCATATACCTTTTTAAAACCACAATTCTCTTCCAAATTAATTAGCTCGTCAAACTGAAATGAAAAGCAGTTCTAAAAACCAGCAAAATCTCATCATTAATGCATTTTAAATGGCATATGCTGCCAGTGACTAAAGCAATTTAACTGCTTCAATGAATCCTGTGTCACCATTTCCAGCCCTCATTGCTGCAAGTCCCAGCTACTGAGAGAAAACTACTAGTAATAAATGCACAATTAATTCCATTTGGCAGCTACAAAACTCATTTTAAATACAGATTCCTAAGCCTGGCTCATGCTCTAAATAATACAGTACAGAACACAGTATCAATAGGGTCTTTACACTATTTCATACAGGCTATAAAACCAAGAAGCTCAGGCAATCCTAGAAAGTTTGTGCTGCAAACTTTGCTTTTGAGAGTTGGAATTAGAAGGGCTTTGTATTAATAGGCTTCAAGATGCTGATGTGAGAATGAAGTACAGTCATGAGCTGCATAACAATGTTTCAGTAAATGACAAGCCCCTAAAAAATGGTGGTCCCACAAGATTATAACGGAGCTGAAAAGTTCCTGTCGCCTAGTGGGGTCATAACATCGTAGTGTAATGCATTACTCATCTGTTTGTGGTGATGCTGATGTAAACAAACCTACTGCACAACACGTTGAGGAGGAGAGCCCAGGTTACCCACAGAGTGACCCTCCAAAGGTAGCTCAGATCTTTAAGATTAGAAAGCCAAGCATTTGACACATTAGATCTGACCCTAAGTGAAAAGGTTGTTGTCGACTTTAGAATTCTTGCATTTTAAAATTATTTCCACCCATCTCCATAGCAAAATAATAGTTAATAACAGTTTGCTAACACTCACAGCGTGCTTGCTGAGTACCAGGCGCAATCCCTACCTATAATTTAATTCTTGTAACTTTGTGGGAGTGGCATTATTCTAATCCCATTTAACAGATGAGAAAAGTGAGGCACGAAGAGACTTAGTAACATAATTAGAGGGCCCAAGCTTACGCTACTAGTGGCCAGTGTAGATAATGGGAAAATTTATTGCTGTTCCCTTTCATAATACACTTTTGTACAATGATAAAATCAACTAATGACAATTTCTCAGAACATATCCCTGTAGTTGTGACATATAACTGTATAGGTCATTTATAATGCATGCTTAGATTTTATTTGAAGATATTATAATGTAAGCTTAAAATGCCACATTTAATTACACTGTATTTTATTTCATCGACTCTATCCAGGATTAAAAACAAGGACTAATTCTAAGCCTACTTGCAAACTAATCACCAAATTCCCTTATTAAGCAGGATGCCATCCTTATTCCAAGAATCAGGCTGCCATACCAACTACCAGTTTTGAACAGGGCTTTGATTCCTGAGTTTTGAGGCCGACCCTAAAACCCAGGCTTCTTAGAGAGGAGACCTTCGGGGAGAGAGCACTAGGAATGAAGTGGTGTCCTAATAGAAGGACACCACCCTAACACACGAGGTCCCCAGCATTCATAGACCACAGGGATGGCTGGAGCCACCAGCAACTGGTGGACTACATCCTTCCAAGACAGAGTGACATCTGAACTGGGACACTCACAAGAGTGAGAGTGGGTATTAATATGCCACAATAACAGGGACTGTCCTGGGAAAAAGGGAACATATGGTCACCCTATTTGGTGTATTAAGTCCTTACTAAATGCCAGACACTGGAAATTCAGGTACAACGAAATATAATCTCAGCTACAAGGGTTCCTATCCTGACAAGCAGAGAGACAGGCAGGCACATTGCCAGTTCCGGTCTGTCTGGACATTTCCAACTTGGAGGCCTCACATTGTCCAGTCTGGGAGCCCATTCTACCTGCTTGTGAGGTCTGGCTTAGTCTTGCTGCCTTGAACCTGGTGGACAGGTAGACATGTGTATCACTAGACACAGTGGCCAAATCTTTGTTTCTTATTTGTTTCCTAAGGCTGATACAGTTCTCCCTTCCCTCTGCCCTTTCACGGACATGAACCCTCAACCCAATCCCCAGTCTGCCTGGCTGGAACTGAGTCCTCGTCCAGCTCCTGGCTGGAATTCCCTTTTGATCAGCATGGATCTTGTGGGGAGCTCAATGAGACCATGTGCTCAGCTATGCAGAGTTCTGCTCTTGCGTGGCTCCCACGAGGTGGAGCCCTGCAGGCACTGGCCTGGGCTCACCACACACCCTTAGACATTCAGATTTCCCAGTCCAGCTCACACCTCTCCCATACTCTGGCCTTCCTGCATATCTCACGCAATGCCTATATGGCCCACAAATGGGAAAGAGACACTAATGGGGGTCATGACCTGCTGGATGTGATAACAGAGGCAGGGTGAGCACTGTGGAGGGCAGGCAGTAGTAGGAAGGCCCTTCATGGAGGGGACACATTTGGTAGAAGGGGGATGTTGGAGGCTGAGTGTGAGTTCTCAGAGCTGAAGCAAAGAGGTGAGGTGCCAGGCAGGGTGAAGAAATTGACGGTTGGGCTGTTCCGACTGACCTTAACAGACCACTGATCAGTTTTCCTGGGGATCAAATCATGCCCATCACCACCCCACCCCCCTGCCCTGTTTATATGCATGTGTATTGTAGCTCTCACTTTAAGTCAAAACATAAATGTACTTACATACATACGACATCATTACGGTCATATGCGTCATCACTGACAATCTAGGACTCTCCTACAGCCCACAGTCACCTCAAAATTCAACTCAGGGTCAAAAATCCTTTGAAAGGCTGCTGAGTCGAGTCTGGGGCTCACAGTACTTAAGAAATGCATCTAAAAATTAGATTAGCAAAATGTTTACCTTTTAGCTGAATTTGGTTCATCTCCCCTCCTCCCCCAACCCAAATATGATATAAAACTCACTTGAGTTTACTGGAAATTATAACAGCAACACAGAAATCACATTTTGTCCTCTGGAAAGAGTTTAGAGTTTTAGCTAAACCATATTTCATTTCCTATTTATAAATTTGTTTTTTAAGTAATTTAGTTGTTCTTTTGAAAGCATTACTGTAGAGCAGTTTTTAATTTAATAAGAGTAAAATTTGAGACCAAGGGCTTTTAAAAATCAGATAGGACTAGGAACGTGGGAAAACCAACCCTCTACATGGCCCATCACAGCTCTCTCTGGGAAGTCTTAGCTCTTATAGCTTGTTACCCCAGGACACAACTGGAAGTATCCTTGATTTAGAAAATGTAATGGATTTTATGAATTAATTTTTCTTTATGAGTTAATTAAGAAAGAAAGGAATTCCAAAAAGAATGAAGAGAATGAAGTATGGAGAGTAAAATCCATTGTCTAGAAAATTCCATGATTGCTCAAGCACTCAAAGAGATGATCAGTATCTAAATCCTTCTCACTTTTTACGTACCTAAACTCTTTGGCTGCTTGGTAACTGCTGTCCACCTTAACTGCAGTTGTTCCTATGGAAAGGGGAGGGAGACTAACCTTTGCTGAGCTGCTATCATGTATGTGGACTCTGTAAGCATTATCTCTTTGAATCTTCAACTCTGTGAAGTAGGACCCATCATCCCCATTTCAGAGGTTAAATAGTTTTGCCCAGGAAGATAGCTTCCTCCTCCCCCTCCCCGTGTGGCCAGAGGGCTGCCTCCGGGGCCGACTTCCCCAGATCCCAAGTCAGCTGGATGACTGCTGGGTTACCCATGAGGCTCCTGCAACAGACTGGAGGCCGGGCAGGAGGAAGGGTATAGCCTGGTGGTTTTCCCTCCTACTCTCTGTAAGGGAGGGGAGAGTGTTTCTACCGGAGGCAGCATCCCTTCTGAGGTTCCCATGGCTGCTCCTGGACTCTGGTACCACCATCTGCTCCCTGTTTCTCCACCCTGTGGGTAGGGATAATTTTCTGCTGTTAATAACCTCTGGGTGGCTTGGTTCTTCCAGCAATGTTAACAATTCCCTAGATTAAATTCTCTCTGTTTTAAATACTGTTTTTCTACTTGAACCCTGAGTGATTAGTGCTCAAAGTTATAGCTGCTAAGTGCAAAGTCGGGTCTTGAAGCTGACTTGGCCTGGTCCCTCCCAGAGGGGGATCTCTGCCAGCCGGGCCTGAGTTCTTGCTCCAGATCCTCTGTACTGGTTGTGCAGACTCGGGAAGGTCAATAAATCTCTTGAAACCTCAGCCACTAATTTTATAAAATGAGGAAAGTAATTACTTGCTCTTAATTACTTTAAAGGGTTTAGTGAAGCAGGAAGGAGATAATAGATGTGAAAGCACTGTAGAGGCTGCCTTAACTAAGACTTTTACATTACAAGTCCTCAAGTTGTATTTACTGGAATTACTGGACAGTGAAAAAGGAGTTCACCTGAAATTAAACCCCATGAGAATCTCATGGATCTAAATGGTAAAAACTACACAAAACTGCCTTTTAAGAGCTCACTGTGGGCTTCTGGTCAAGATGGTGGAATAGACAGTCCCTAGCATTACTCTCTCCCACAAATCAACTAATTCACAATTATTAAAAAGCAACAACAGCCAAGCTGGCGCAGCTAGAGCTCAGGGGAAGAGGAGGAGAGACCTACAGAGTTCATGAAGGCAGGAGAAGCAACAATAAGAGAAAAAAAAAAAAAGAAGTACTCCAACCATTTCAAGTCCTGGCTGCTTCCAGGCTGGAGTTGGCAAAAGACACAGCTGTACCCTTTGGATGGAGTTGCTTGGAGGCAGCAGGGGAGAAGAGGGCCTTGGTGGCCCCCAAGCCAGCAAGACCACTAATAGGGTTCCTGTGGGTCCACACAGGAGCAAGGAGCCACAACAACTGAAAAAAAAGAGCAACTCAGAGGCCGGTGAGTCATTGCAAGGGACTGAAGCATGGCCCGTCCCATGGGAAGTGTTTGCAGCCACGGGCGGTGGGGGAGACAGGCCCACTGGGGGAATTCTGGGGCACAGCAAGGACAGCTGATCTGCACCCCAGTCAGCATAGGACCACCCAGTGGAGACTGGTCAAGAATACAGAATTGCATGGGGTACAGTTTGCTGAAAAGACTGAGGCCTAGACCAGAGTTTGCACAAACCCAGGTGCACTGGATCTCTCGCGAGCTGGAAGTACCTAGAAAGTCAACCATTAAAACATGAGCTGCACAAAAAGCCTTCCCCAGGGAATCAGCAGCAAAGCAGCAATTTAGCTCAACCATAGGGGTCAAGTGCTGGTCCCCACAGGAAATTAGTTCCAGAGAAGAGTTTAAGTGGTGGAAACAGCAAATAATACAACACAGAACTGAAAGAAAAAACAAAATACCCACAACTAGAGACAAAGTTTGATACAGACTAGTAAAGGTCTCACATCACCAAAGAACACCTATAACACCTAGAAGGACCAGAAGTCCCCTGGGCCAGGGAGGGGGGAAGGTTGGGGGGCATGGCACCCACAACCAGTCCCAAGGGTAGGGGCCTCGGGCCTCAGCCACACCCCCCAACATTCGCAAGCAGCCCAGCAACAACCACCAAGCCTCTGCAAGAAGCACTGCAGGCTCTCCTGAGCCAGGGCGGTGGGGAGCCTTGGGCCTTGGCCACATCCCCCCAACACCTGCAACCAGCCCAGCAACAACCGCCAAGCTGCGGCAGGAAGCACCCCGGGCTCTTCTGGGCCAGGGCAGTAGGGGGCCAATCGCCACAGCCACGACCCCTGACACCCACAACCAGCTCAGCAATGACCACTGAGCTGCCGTAGGAAGCACCCTGGGCTCTCCTGACCTGGGGCGGTGGGGGGCCTTGGGCCTTGGCCATGCCCCCCAATACCCACAGCCAGCCCAGCAATGACCACTGAGCCACCACAGGAAGTGCCCCGGGCTCTCCCAAGCTGAGGCAGTGGGGGGGTCTTGGGCCTTGGCCATGCTCCCCTGACACACACACAACCAGCCCAGTGAAGCTTACCAAGCTACCACAAGAAGTGCCCCGGGCTCCCGAGCTGGGGTGGTGGGGAGCCAGGGCTTTAGCCACACCCCGCTGACATCTTCATCCAGCCTGGCAATGACCAAGCTACAACTGGAAGCCCCTTTGTCTCCCCTGTGGGAATGAGGGGGCCACAGGCCTCAAACCAGCCCCTCCTCCTTCCTCCTTCTTCCATCCCATTTCCTTCATCCTTTCCCCCTTCCCCTGCAACTGCTTTGCAACAACATCATAGAATGTAAAATAATATTAATAAATAAATTTTTTTTTAAAAAGAGCTCATTGCAAATTTACACTTTGCTCTCTTATAACAAAAGGGAAGTTGGTTGGCTGATGGTCTCTAACACTTTCCTGGAGTATCTGGTCTCCACAGCAGAAGGAAGCTGTGATGAGTGAATCCAGGCAGCCCTTTATAGAGGCATGGGGTGAAAAGACGGGGTGCTGGGCTCCGGTCGGCCTTCTGTACCACCACTTCCTCCGTAACTAACCCTGAAACATGGACTACTGTCTCCTAGGATTATTATTAAGGATTATGCAGAATAATGTAGACATACCTACTAAAGGTCTTGATGCCCTCATAAATGTCAGGTGTAATTAATGTGGTTGATATTATCATTACTGTCATCATCATCATTCTGTTCTATAATGCATTTGCCAGGGTTTGATTAGAGATCTCTCTTCTGCCTACATCATTCCCAGTCAAGTGACAATCTCAGATATGCTTCCTGGAATGTAAAGAGGTACTTCAAGCAATCATCACTAAATCAGCATGGCTTTCCCCCCACCCCCTCCCAGTCTCTTTCCTTTCTTGTTGTTTCTCTCTGGTCTGAACACCTGGGAACTTTGGTTTCAGCATTACTACTATTTTTTTTTTTTTTAATCATACTGCGAAAGAAAAAACTGCCCTACCTAGCCACAAATTTACATAATAAGGAGCTAACTAAAGGGCTAATAGATTCATATACTCTGATTTCCTATCCTGTTATACTTTGATATTGTTTGCTGTGGTTATAAACACCCGTATTTGTGGGGAAAACACTGAATTATCTTTGAATGGA
Organism: Cynocephalus volans; assembly: GCF_027409185.1. NCBI lineage: Eukaryota > Metazoa > Chordata > Mammalia > Dermoptera > Cynocephalidae > Cynocephalus > Cynocephalus volans. Next base: position 30,061,348 of record NC_084470.1, on the reverse strand, counting down.
TACGTTCCCTTAATGACAATATTGGAAGAAAGCAGAGACATCATTTGTTCAAAAAAGGATGAAAGCCACGTATATAACTTAAAATTTTCTAGTAGCCACATTAAAAAATCAAAAAGGAAACAGGTAAGATAAACTTTAATAATCTATTTTATTTAACCTAAAATATCCCAAATAGTATGATTTCAACATGTAATCGGAATTAAAAAATTGAAATATTTTGCATTCTTTTTAAGTCTTCAAAACTAGCAGTTTACATTTATAGCACATCTTAATTTGGACTGTGCGCATTTCAGTGCTTAATAACCATGGGGTGGGGTGGGTAGGGACTTGTCATATCTTAATTTTAAATTCCCGCTGACATTTTTAGTGGGGTGCTTTTTGCCCAAAGCAAGCACTCAGTAAATATTCGTTAAACTCAGGAATAAATGGCTGGAAAGAAGGGCTGTCACTCATAAATGCGAGAGAGGCAAATATAAACTTTTTGGAAGAAATAACATTTCGTGGGGCTTACACCTCAAAAAATTACAAGTGAACATCACTGCTAAAAATCCCACAGTGTTTTCTTACCTCGTCACCCCATAAGCCACACTATACATAAAAAAAAAGCAAGGTTAATTGTCTTTGGGAAAAAAAAGAAAAGAAAGAGAGAAAAATAATAATAATAAATGACTACAACGAATCATCAAATACTATTTAAATGATCTATGTCTGATATTACGTAAGAAGCTATAATATATGCTAGGATACAGATACAACTTGAAAAGGAATTAAAAAATAATACTACTACCAGGTAACGTATGAAATGATAAATATCTTTTTATGTCAGTGTTACTAAAAACATATTTTGCTTGAAAGTTTAAAGCCTTAATAAATGCAAATTACATTTGCTCTCACCTAGTTGATACTAATCAGCTTGCTCAGTCAGGATAACCACTTAAAAATAATTTGTTTTTCCTGAAGGCCGCAAAATTACACTCTTTACAGAACTACAGTACAGACACAGCCAAAGGAAACATGGTAGCGTGGCACAGAAGTCATAAATGCCAAGTTCCTTTTGACAAACAATGCTGCCGTCCACTGAGACTGCCCAGACTACAGCCATTCATCAACAGTGGCTTCTTCAAAAACTCAAGAGGCCTTCCATGCCCCTGAAGAAAAGCAAATGGTCAACCTCAACTAAAGTCATATGAAATTGCAAAATACATGGCGTATCTTCACTAAGATTGTGAAATGAACTTCTAAGGAAAAGTCAACCAGCACTAAAAGCACTTAGTTGGAAGGGAGTTTCCTCTGGGTGGGGGGATGAAAGGAAGCTTTCTCCTTCACCATGATGGGACTGGTTTCTGTTAGTTCTAAGTATACCTTGACCAAATAGATTAAAAGAAAAAGGGATCTTTTTCTTTTCAATGTGTCTGGCTGCCCTGTTGAAGGCCCTGTGTACTGGAAAGAGGAAGATGAAGATATTCAACCAATTCCAATACAGTTGTGCAGAGAGGAGATGTGTCATGGCTGTGGAAGTTGCCTTTTACCTTTTGTGAAAAATCCTCATTTAACTTGATTTCTGGCAACTTCCCCGGCCTCACTCCCTTGTGAGCAACGGAACCTCACCCGAGAGCGCTTCCATTAAAGCTTGCCTCGAACCCACTGCCTGGCTCCTCTTGTTACTGACCACTGCTGACTTGAACGGGACATCTGGTGCTGAAGCCCGGGAGGAGGTTGAGGCTGCGCTCCGGTGGGAGCCTCCCTCCTCTCCTTACCAGGACCTCATCTGAGCCCCATGCCTCAAGACACCAGGATACGATACCCTGTGCCACCTCAGAACTCTACAGACAAAGTCTCCACCAAGAAGAAGGCCCTCACCAGATGTGCTCCCTTGACCTTGGATTTCCCTGTCTCCAAAACTGTAAGAAGTTCACATCACCATATATCACCAACAAAGATAATCTAACTGAATGTGTTAATTTTACAATGGAGTGTCTCTGAACTACACTACTGATGAAAGACTAGAGCGGTGGGAGCGGGGGAAGCGGCGGGAGCAGGAGAAGTGGCGGGAGCGGGGGAAGCGGTGGGAGCGGGCAAAGCCGCGGCAGCAGAACTGGCAGAAGTGAAGCCGGCAGCAGTGGTGCCGGCAGCAGCAGCGTGAGAGGCGGCAGTGGCAGCAGCGGGGGAAGCGGCAGCGGCAGGAGCGACACCATGCGGTACCACCCCATCACCGAGCTACCTGGCAGAGTCCAAGCTGACCAGAGAGGTGGCTCCCCGGAGAGGCCCAAGACCCGAGGCAACCACACACGCAAGGCACTAGTGGCCAACTGAGTAGTCACTGAGGTAGCCATACTAAATTAGCAACCACAGCAACATCTTAGTCAGTCAATAGTGTCAAACCTGTGGACTGTGAAACCCTCTGCCACAATGAATAAACGTTAAAAAAAGAATCCAGAAATACAAAAAATCAAGAAAGTACACCACCAAAAGATAATAAATCTCAAGCTCTAGATCCTATAGAACAAGAAGCCCTTGAAATGATTGAAAAGGAATTTCAAGTGATATTTCTAAGGAAACTGAATGAGATATAAGAAAACTCAGCTAGACATCATGACGAGGAAAAGTATACAGGAACTGATAAAGGAAATGTACAAGGAAACCAATGCCCTGAAAAAAAATGTAGCAGAACTTGCCAAACTGAAGAAGTTATTCAGCAAAATAAAAAACACAATGGAGAGTTTAACCAGCAGGCTTGTCGAAGTTGAAGAGAGAACCTCTGAACTTGAAGATGGGCTGTTTGAAATAACACAAGCAGACAAAAAGAAAGAAAAAAGAATCAAAGACATTGAAGAAAATCTGAGAGAGATATCAGACAAACTTAATCGCTCAAATATCCGAGTCATGGGTATTCCAGAAGGGGAGGAAAAAGGAGATTGCATTGAAAACATATTCAACAAAATAGTGGCAGAAAACTTCCCAGGCATAAGAAAAATCACAGATCTTCAGCTCCAGGAAGCTCAACGATCTCCAAACGTATTCAACCCAAAAAGGTCTTCTCCAAGACATGTTATAGTCAAATTGGCAAAACTCAAAGACAAAGAGAGAATCTTAAAAGCTGCAAGAGAGAAGCGTCAAATCACCTATAAGGGAGCCCCAATCAGGCTAACATCAGACTTTTCATCACAAACCCTAAAAGCTAGAAAGGAATGGGATGATATATTCAAAATACTAAAAGACAGAGATTGTCAGCCAAGAATACTCTACCCTGCAAGGCTATCCTTCCGAAATGAAGGGCAAATAGTATATTTCTCAGACAAACAAAAACTGCAGGAGTTCACTACCACACGACCACCCTTACAAGAAATTCTCAAGGGAGTACTGGGTTTGGTTCCTGAAAAATAACTACCACTGCCATAAAGACCCAAGAAAAATCTAAACCCACTAGTATAATAAAAATGGCATTCATGAAGAGAAAACAAACAAACAAAAAGACTATCTACAACCTAAGGAACCAACAAACACAGAAAACAAACAGTAAATCAGAAAGCAAGGAACAAAAGACATCTAAAGACAACCAAACAACAATCAATAAAATGCTAGGAATAAAAGAACACTTTTCAATAACAACTCTTAATGTAAAAGGCTTAAATTCCCCAATCAAAAGACACAGACTGGCTGACTGGATTAAAAAGCAGGACCCAACTATATGCTGCCTACAAGAGACCTACCTCACCCATAAAGATTCACATAGACTAAGAGTGAAAGGATGGAAAAAGATTTACATGCAAACAGAAAAGAAAAACGAGCTGGAGTGGCCATTCTTATATCTGACAAAATAGACTTTAAACTAAAAACCATAAAAAGAGACAATGAGGGACACTACATAATGACAAAAGGACTGATCCATCAAGAAGACATAACAATCATAAATATGTATGCACCCAAAGTTGGAGCAACCAGATTTATAGAACAAATTCTATTAGACCTAAAGAAGGAAATAGACACTAATACCATAATAGCAGGGGACCTGAACACACCACTGTCAATATTGGACAGATCATGTAGGCAAAGAATCAGCAGAGAAACACAAGATCTAAACAATACTCTAGACCAATTGGACTTGGCAGATATCTACAGAACATTCCATCCAACAACCTCAGAATATTCATTCTTCTCATCAGCACATGGATCATTCTCCAGGATAGATCACATATTAGGTCACAAATCAAGTATCAACAAATTCAAAAAAATTGGAATTATCCCATGTATCTTCTCAGACCACAATGGATTAAAACTAGAAATTAATAACAAACGAAACTCTGGAAACTATACAAATACATGGAAATTAAACAGCATTCTACTTAATGACATATGGGTCCAAGAAGAAATCAAGCAGGAAATCAAAAAATTTATTGAAACTAATGAAAACAATGATACATCATACCAAAACCTGTGGGATACCGCAAAAGCAGTATTAAGGGGGAAATTTATTGCATTAAATGCTCACCTCAGAAGAATGGAAAGATGGCAAGTGAACAACCTAACACTTCACCTTATAGATCTAGAAAAACAAGAACAATCCAAACCTAAAGTTAGCAGATGGAAAGAAATCATTAAGATCAGAGAAGAACTTAATGAAATAGAAACCCAAAAAACAATACAAAAGATCAATGAATCAAAAAGTTGGTTTTTTGAAAAGATAAATAAAATTGACAAACCATTAGCATGGCTAACAAAAAAAAGAAGAGAGAACATTCAAATAACAAAAATTAGAAATGAAAAAGGTGTTATTACACCTGATTCATTTGAAATAAAAGGAATCATTTGAGACTACTATAAACAACTATACGCCAACAAGTTTGAAAATCTGGAGGAAATGGATAAATTTCTGGACACACACGAGTCAGGCACAGAAAGAGAAATACCACATGTTCTCACTTATTGGTGGGAGCTAAAAATAAATAAATAAATTCACACACACACATACAAAAAAACCGGGGGGGGGGAGAAGACATAACAACTACAATTCCTTGAAGTTGATACAAGCAAACAGAAAGGACATTGTTGGGTGGGAGGGGTGGGAGGGAGGAGGGAGGGGGGTTTCGGTAATGGGCCACAATAATCAACCACTTTGTATATCGACAAAATAAAATTAAGGAAAAATAAATAAATAAATAAAACAAAAAAAAATAAAATAAAATAACTTGATTTCTTCCATCAGATCCCAGGCTTGACAAATCCATGGTTCTATGGTTACCAACAGAACAGTTCAACTAGTCCTATTACATTTTTATCGTCAAAATCCTTACAAAACACACAGCTAATAGCCTCACCTATTTGGCCAAGAACTGGCATGGTACATTTACTTTCAAAACTATTACATTGACCTCAATTTTCCATCTGATCAAAGTTCTTTGTGCTGTCCTTTACATTTATTGAAAGATACACAGTGTTTTTTCAACTCTCCATCACAGTAACTTTTGAACATTTAAACTGTGGGGGAAAAGAAGTGGAGTATACACAAATAAAAATTTATTTCATTACTTTTTTTTTTTTTGTCGTTTTTTCGTGACCGGCACTCAGCCAGTGAGTGCACCGGTCAGTCCTATATAGGATCCGAACCCGCGGTGGGAGCGTCGCCGCGCTCCCAGCGCAGCACTCTACCAAGTGCGCCACGGGCTCGGCCCTATTTCATTACTTTTCAAAAGATATATTTAGGCTTACAATCAGTTGAACTTTTCTCCGAAGGCAGCGTTTGTCTCTTCACTCCTTTTAAAAATTACTGACATGTTTTGAATTTTATTTTGTGTCAGTTTTTCACATATTGTCCATTTCTAAACACAGTTCTTTAAATTGCTATGTAGCCGCTTGAGTGGAGCCTGTGTTAATAAACGTCACATAGTTTTCAATAATTCAATAATGTTGTAAAGATGACAAATTTCATATTGCTGACAACCTGCCACTTGCTGAAATAATTAGTTTTCTACCTTAACGTTTGACTTTCATTTCCTCAGTAAATATTTATTGAATCATCTGCCATGTGCCAGACGTTGCTGGGCCCTGGGGTTGCCAAGCAGAATGCAGCCCCGGCTTTCAAGTGCTTGCAGTGTGGAGGGGCTGCTGGGTCTGCCCTTGAAACCTCTCCTGCCAGGTGGCCTTTCCGCAATTCAGCAAATGTGGGAAGATAAAGAGCACCAGAATCAACACCTGAGAGACCTGGGTCCAAATTCTAGCTCTGCCTGCTAGTAGCTAATAACTGTAAGGCTACTAGATTTGTCCTCTCCTGGCCTTGATTTCCCCATCCATTACACAAGGATAATAATATTTATTCTATAGGGTTGCTGAAAGTCAAATGAAACAACGAAGGTAAAGGGAAAAAAATCCAGCACTCAGGCCCCATACATGTCAGACTCCTTCCTCCAGTTCCTCTTAAAAATACATAGCATTCTATCTTAAACAGCCTCCCTACTTCTAAAGCAAAGAGGCAGATGAACTGTAAATCTTAAACACGGGCTAGGTGTATCAAATATTCAGGAGTTGTAACAGTTCTTGGTAACCTTGGGGGCTACCACCAGCTTGATCCCCCATCCCAAGTTTCTCTGACAGGTGACTCTTTTTTGATCAATTGTTAATTATCATTTGCTCTTCCTCCATTGGATCTCTAAAAACTGTTCACCTATCCCCCAAATGGTAGCAGAAGAGCCCCTAGGGCTGTGGCCCTCTCATCTGTGGGGTGGCTCAGACTAGGAGAACGGTAGAGTCAGGAAGGAACTAGCCCAGGGAAAAATTTCAGCATGCCAGGCCCAGTGCTAGGTGGATCACACGTATTTCCTCGCTTAAACCCCACAATCACTCTGAAATGCAGATGTTTTCTACAAAGAAGCCCAATACTCACGGAGGCTAGGAAGGCTATCCACAGTGACAAAGATACAAGTAGCCCACCATCATTTCTCATAACTTCTCTCTTGACTCGCATAGTCCTGAGCTCCTCAGCTTGGCAGATGGCTGCCTGGTTCCACCCTACAGCTCCTTCTGCCTGTTCCTGTTGGCTAGACAAGGTCTCTCTCCTCCAGATGAGAGCTCCCAATATCTTGGCTCCACTGGCTGTTCCACTAACATCCCCAAGGCCACTCAGAGTCATGAACGGTTCATGATGTTATGGCTCCATGGACCAGTTCTTTTTTTTTTTTTTCTGTTCTCTTCCTACGGGTATCTCCAAGGGGCTGCCAGGAATATTGAGAACTGTCCCGTTTCCCTAAATGTTTCCCTAAACTGTGTCTCTTTCAGCAAGCCCTCAGCAGTTGCACTGGAAACAAGCATACACTATCCCATGCCTAGGTTCCACCTGCTCGCGCTCAGGATGAAGGTAACCACCTACACCGCCTCACTCAGAGCAAGGTACTAAACAGTGAAAGGTGGTCTCCCTGGGCACCACAGAGTAGTTGTTATCACTCCTCATGGCAGTGCCCAAGCACAGGTAACATAGAGGCAACAACCCTAAATCCTCTTCCCATATTCCCTTTTCAGAGACACAAGCACAAGGAGTACACAAATGAAGCACAAGCTCAGCCACATGACTCTCAGTTCCCCAAGGAAATAATCTAAAAATGACACTGGATTAGAATAATAAGGCAAAAGTCTCTCTCCCTTTTATCCTCCGATGTTTCAGTGTGTATAATATTGGAATAGTACACTGATCAATAGTATATTGTTAACTTTAGAGATAAGATAGTCTTTTATGTTTTCTATTTTGGCCTTTGGTTTGGTTCAATTCAATAAACCCATTATCAAAGATTGTGGGCCAGGTACCATGGAAGTACTAAAAAAGCTTATAGTGGAGACAGCAGAAATAAACAGAGAGTTCCTAAACTACATGATTAGAAGCTAACATAGAAGTATGCCCAGGTAGCTATGGGAGCCACCGTTCCCAGCCTAAAGGTTCAGAGAAGGATTCCTATGGACTCCTGAGCCTTAAAATAACAAAAACACACAGAGGTCAAGTTACTACATTCTATATAGAACAAAGGTAATAAAAGGAATTTTATGAGAAGTTCTCTTTTCCAATGGCACAATCCTGTTTCCAGAAGTCAGGGAATGAACCTTCTCGCACTTGTACTCCATGAAAACTGTTATCTTAGCTTCTTTCAAGTAATCTGTTTATCCCTAAAATTGTTCGAGATGGGTTTGATTTTTAAATAGTAACCCTTAAATCTATTTTTCTGTTGGTGACATCCTCTTCTTTCTGATCTTCCATGTCAATTGTGAGTTATCATTACTCTCATTTATAATTTATGGAGGTCAGAAGCCAAGTAGATTAACCCAAAGAAGTATGACCTGAAAAGATTCACATAGAAACAACAAACTCTAACACTCTTGCCCATAATGAAAGTCTTAAAACCAAAGAACTATGGAAATGATTTGTTATTTAATAAAATCTTATTTCCCCCAAATTCCAGAACTTTACAACCAATCACAAGCCTACTAAGCAGAATCAATAAGTGAAATGGAAAGGAAGACCCAGTGAAAATAGTGGCAAGTTTTTATTCTTAGAATTATCAGTCCCTTATTTCTTCTTTAAAAATACCAGAGTTTTAAAAACCAATTTAACTGTTTATATAATTCCTTATTTCTGCTAAAAATAAGTATCAACACCTGTCAGTGGGGCCTTATTAGTTAAGCTTTGCATATTAGAAAAATACCCTCCACACATACAAGAACCAAAAGACATAATAACATGGCTTCTGGCAGAACCATAGAATTATCCCATTTCTTGTCTTGATTGTAAAGAACAATTTACCTAAATAGATGAAAATAAATAGCTTTTATATTTTGACTGTCTTCACAATACACAGAAAAATGTAGTTTCTGCTGACCCAAGTTGAGGTACAAAATTATCACATCTGAAAATGTGGCTGCAAAATGCAATAAAAGCCTTAGGCATATTTCACATTAACTAAGGAAGAAGAATTTGCTCAAATGATATCTTGTAAATGTTTGGGGATGATTTTCTGGATAAAGTAGAAAGGGTCCTTACAATGAGAATTTCTATGTCCTTGTGAAAACATTCCAGTTTAAATCAGTCATTATTAGCATTATCACATGACTTAGTCGGTGGTGGACAATTCTTGCCACCTTGTTTGGTTGGAGCATAGTTCTAAAGACACTGAAGGTCTTATCCCATAGGGGCCACTCTATTCCCACTAAAGTCACTTCGCTCTGCTTTGAACCACGGCCACAAATTATAGACTTTCAAACTTAGTTAAGCACTTTTTAGTCCAAAGAAAAGTAGATTAGAGACTGGGTGAATCTGACAAGTCAAACCCTGAAAAAAACAAAAACACATCCTTTCACAACAGCTGTGCTAGACATGTGCACAGCTGGAAAGTAATCTGCACTCACAAAAACAGCGATGTGGGAGGGGTAAGACAGAAAGGGATTTTTTTTTTCAAAATATTCTCTAATATACAAGGGTACTTCAAAAAGTTCATGGAACGATTCGCATTATTTTTTCATTCTTTTTGAAGTACCTCATCTACTTTATATCATCTTTAAATCAATACAAAAAATTTAAAGACACAAAAATATGCTACTGCTATGGAAAAACAACTCAAAGCAAAACCCCACTAATAGTAGATTCACAGATTAGTATTTATGTAGAATACGGAAACGTAGATATGGGTGAAGCCACAGTTATACAGAAATAAAAATATACTCATGAATTAAATAAGGAGGAAGGGATTTCATTTTTAGAAACCCCCAAGAATATGGTTTTCTTTCTTTTCTTTTCTTTTTTTTTTAATAAGAAAATATGCAGCTGTAGAACAGCTGGTCTCTTTTCAGTAAAGAGAAGAAAGTTTGGCAATGGGCAGGAGTGGTCAACGCTGTGAAGAAAGGAAGTCATGTCCCACTATGCCAGGGGGCTCGTCAGTAACAGGAGAAAGAGAGGACACAATTGCTAGCCATTAAATACTAAATTAAACCAGGCAGGCCCAGGCAACATCTGCTCCAGGATCTACTTCTGACACTTGCTTCTCAATTCAAAGTGGTTGGAGAAACCTCTCTCAGAAGTGTGCACTTCGGTCTCGGTTTTGTGCCACATTCCTGGCTTTTGATAAATGGGCTGTGTGATAATGATTCCATCCACCTAACACACACCCCAAAGCAGAAAAGAAAACAAAAACGGTGAGCCGTGCGAACACTGGCTCAGAAGCCCTCACAGAATTTCCTGGGAGATGACCAACAGTTCCTAAAAACATGCAAAAACCTAAATAAATCAGTAAAATAAAAAATAAATAAATAAATAAAAAACCCAGAGGCTGAATGAAGCAAAAGGGCAGCACTCGAGAACAGGTCTTAATTTTACAGTTTAGAGAAAGATCTATGTGGTACATTCCCTTCAACTGGACAGATAATTACACACTGCCTCCCATGTGCCGCAAACTTCTCTAATGGACTCAGGGTTTTCAGACATAAAGCAAATGCATTCTTAGCTTTAGAAACTCCTCCCCTGCACCACTTCTGTAGGGATGAAACTATTAGCCAGAAAACATATTTTTAGAAACGTGTACCCTGCCTACTTACAAAGAATCTGAAGTAGCCTATGGTTACAACATAATATAAAAGAGGATACTTTAAAATGAAGAAAATAGAACATCTAAAAGGAGCTTTGGGAAAAGATATCACCACACCTCTGAGGTGAATAAACTGCTAGAATTAGATACTGAATTTTTGTGACAGAGAAGTCACACATGGCAATACACAGAGTTATATATCTTCTACTATCCAACAAAATTAAGCAAGCAAATGTCCTTGCAGAGATCAACTTTCAGAAACTGAATTCAAGATGTAATTCACCACATGGTTCTTGTAAAAGAACACTGAAATAAAGTGGTGGCAACTACTCTTCTCCTCAGGAAAGGGAATCCCAAAGACGTGAAAGCTAGTAACTGAATTAGCCTTCAAGTACAATCTTTGCCCTGCTGCAAACCATATATAAATCTTTCAGAAGATGCCCGTATTGACACATACATAAAGATAGAATGATTACAATTGAACCAAGGTAACCAAACTCACAGAAAACTTCATCACTAGTTTAAACTCCATACAATGCCCCACTAATACTGAAATTATTCATTTCTCCTAGATAGTGAAAATGAAGATGGATTCACAATTTCAGTCATGAGATTACTGTTGACTGTCTTCTTCCAAACACTCAGTATAAACCTTTAAAGTATGCTTTTTGTGATTTTTAAAAAGAAACAAAAAACAAACTGATGCAAACCACTTAAATTTAAATGAGAAAGTAAACTGGGGCAAAGAGTGTTTTTTCATTTTTGCTACTTGATCAATATATTATCAATATTGTATTATTTAGTGAACATATGTCTAGTAAAAACAAAATATGGCAATTGTAGTTGAAGGTGATTTGATAAATTATACTTTTTCAAAGTGATAGTTCAAATTAAAGAAATTGCAAATAGAGTTCATACATGCAAAATACCCTATGGGTACAGGGGAACATAACCATGAGAACTAAAAGAAACAACATGTCTTAGATTTAACTGAGGCTTTTACTCACAAAAATAATGCATAAGTCACATCATCAGGGGATTTTTAAATATTAGTCAAACTTAGAGATTCCTAAATGGTCCAGAGGCTTACCACTCCAAAGTCAACAAGGCAACAATGGTCACAAAACAAATTGCCAGTGCTATGAATGAGTAAACATTCCAAAAACAAGACTTCATCATTTCTTAGAATTACCTTTTCTTGACAATTATTCTTTTTGGACAAGTATCTCTGCATCCACTGAAAGTTCTAAAAGAACAGGGGTAGACTAAAAGAAAATTACACACAAGTCTTCCTATTCTTTGGCAAAGGGCATGATCTGCTTTCCACCTGCCAACAAAACTTCCTAATGTGAAAGGAGTCATTTTCAATAAGTTTCCAACATTTAAAGTTGTTGCTAGGATTCTGGGCGTGTTGCATTGACACAATGTCCTCTGGCATTCGAGCGTGCCAATGCCTCTATGGCAAGAAAGCTAATGAGCTTGTAAGAATGTCCTTACATCATTACATCCCCAAGAACATCGTGGCCCCCAGTACTTCTTCAAAGTTAGAACATTTTTCTCCCTTTTAGTGGTAGTATCTAGTCTAGACCCAAACTCACTGAGCTGTAAAAGAAATGAAGGCAGTCTGCAGTACACCTTTTTCCCCTTCCTGTCATTCCTCTTCCCATCTCCTCTCTCATCCTACTGGACTAGGAGTGGCAGCTACCTGAAACAGAATTGTGAGTAATAAGAAAAATGAAGCTTCAGTTTGCTGCCACCGGCCCCCAGAGCAAAACATCACTGATCAATTGGTGAGTATTGACGAAAATGGGACCCACAGATAAAGAAGTCACAAATAATTTGTAATCTGTTACGTAGTCACTCGTTTTAAACCTTCAATAGTTTTTTGTTTTTTAACTGTCCCCTTATTGACAATAAAAGAGGTCGGGTCTTCATTTCTTCTTCTCTCCTCTGACTACATTCTAAGTACATACAAAAAGAAAAGCAAAGTTTGAGATAGTCCAGCAACTGGATAATCAGCTCAAAATAATAATGTATTGGCTGAATAGATTTCTAACATATGTATTGCTATGGCCTGAATGTGTCTCCCCAAAATTCAGATGTTGAAACCTAATACCAGTCTGATAATATTAAGAGGTGAGGCCTTTAGGAGGTGTTAGGTCATGAGGGCAGAGCCCCTGTGAATGGGATTAGTGCCCTTATAAAAGGGGCCCTAGGGAGCTTGTTTGTACTTTCTACCACATGATGAAACAGCAACAAGGTGCTATCTGCGAAGCAGAAAGTGAGCCTTCACCAGATACCAAATTTTCTGGTGCCTGGATCTTGGACTCTCCAGCCTCCAGAACCATGAGAAATAAATGTTTGTTGTTTATAAGGTACCCAGTTTATGGTACTTTGTTACAGCATCTCAAACAAACTAAGATGTGTCAAACATAATTCAAGGACTGCTGGAGGTTCCAATGAGTTTTACTTCACCAGCACTTGCAAAAGTGCAAGGTACCAAGCAGGGATACGATCTGGGATGATACACAGACCCTGCCTACCAGAAGCTTATAGAAGCTATAAGAAATACATAAGTAGTTTATCAAAGAAGAAAGAATTCTGCCTCCAGATGCAACATAGAGAACCTGCCTGAGTTTCCAGCCTTTGGATTTAAGAATGAAACATCACCTCTTACCTGAATCTCCAGCCTGCTGCCTGCTTGCCCTATAGATTTCAGACATGCCAGCCCCCACAACGGTATAAGCTAATTCCTTAAAAACTTCTCTCTCTATATATGTATGTACACACACACGCACACACATACTACATATTCTACTGGTCTGTTTCTCTAGAGAACCACGACTAATCCAGTAGTGATCAGGGCTATGGTCTCTTTTATAACATTCCTCTTTTTCTCAATAGCTGCTTGAGATGTCCATTTAGGTCCATTTTGTTCCCTTGCCCATTTCTTTCCCAGAGATAATCACCTGCACGGGCAAGATTCAACTCTTCCCTCCCTCTCCTTACCAGTTCTTTCTAAAATGGGGTTTGAGGTACTGTCAGGTACTGTCTGTTCCAGCCACCCCAAAACAGACTACCACCAGCAGCCCAGCCACACCAGACCTGAGCCAGGGAGGGCCAGGCCTCCTGAGAGACTGGCAAATGGGGTCTGGAAGAGGCCAGCTGCACCAAGGCTAGGGCATGGCACCTTGGGGATGAACTTTGCCCCAAGCACTCAGAGGAGCTCAGTCTAGCAGCTTCCTTTTCCCAATTTGGTCATCCTGGACTTCTGCCCAACCAGTCTCCAGCCATTCAGCTAGGGGTATATCCTCCCACCCAACCCCTACTTCCAGCCACCTGGAAGAACCTCCATGGCATAATTCCAGTGTGTTCCTGTGTCTGAGCATCGCATGGCCTAGCAGTTCTAGTGACAAGTCCTACGTGGGCCTCTCAGGCCCTTCTGCCAGTTTCAATAGTCAAGAAAGCTACATTTTGTGGACTCTGTAATTGGAAGTCTGATTCTTCACAGGGGCCCAAATTGAAGGACGATAGTGAAAGCTCCTAATAAGATACTGTTATGCTGCACACCAGATATCTCAAAGCAGCTGAGCCCATGATCTAAGAAAGCAAGGGCCTGAAATCTGAGTGATTCTGGGCTACAATGAGCTATGCCATGAGTAAGTAAATTAGGAACCAAATTCTAGCCTCAGTCTCTCCTTATTACTCAGAAAAGGCCACCAAGACTTCCCTGGGGAGCCAACCCCAAACAAGCCCTGTGATAAGTCTCTATGTTTACTGAGGGTCCATCTTTTTACCTCTGCCTTAGTGTGATCTGACGCTTGAGGGAAGAACATATTTTGTTCTTTGAGACCTTTTGGAGGAAGGCAGCAACCTTGGAGCTCAGGTTGGAATTCTCATTGCTCCTTCTAGACAAGCCAGACCTGAAGCAGGCACCCTTTCCTCTACGTGAGCAGACCTCCTCATGTTGGAAACCTATCACTGGGAAAAAGCGCCAGCACCAGACTGGAACTAGACAAAAGCAGGAGCCTCTGGAGGAATTCCAAGACTTAAGCCATAGACATAAGCCCTTTCCCGCTCCATACTCTTAGACTTTGTGAAGACAATTTTCAAGACTACTATATAAGCATCTATTATGCAAAGTGAAACATAACTGCATTTTCAAAGGTATTAAATCTTAGTACTATTGGGCAAAGACTTGTTGACTTAGACTTCATTTAGCGAGCAATATATGGCACAGAAAGATAACCATGATCCAGAACAGAAACTGTTCATGGTGGCAGCAAGAGAGGTACAGAGTGCTGTGGGGACTCAGAGGCAGGAGGGATCACGTCCCTCTGGGGAACATCAGTCCGGCTCTCAAGACTGCCTGACTTGTATGTCCAGGTGCCTCCTGGACATCTCTTCTTGGTGGTCTCAAAGGCACCTCACTTTCAGGATGCAGAAAACTGCACATCTCTGGTCCTCTGGTCATGTTCCCCATCTCAGTGAGGGTTCCACTATCCATGTGCCCGAAGCCCAAGAGCAGTTTTGACCAACCCACCCTTCCTGTTCTTCCTGTAGACATTGCCTCCTAAATCCCATTCAAACATACCCGCTGCTTTCCTCTCCAGCACCGTATATGTCTCTGAGTTCCTCCAGTTGCCTCTAGGTGCTACTGCCACTCGGTCCTGCCCTCTAATCCATTCTTCTCTGCAGCGGTGGCATCTGACCATGGTGCCTGCCTGCTTAAAACTCTTTCATGTTTCCTCTTCCCTCTCCAGGTAGAGATAATACTCCTTAAGACAGTCCACAAGGCCCCTTGAGAACTGGCCCCACCTCCCAAGTCCTGGCTTGTGTCCTGCCTCAACCTCCTTGCCACTCTCTGATACTCCTCAGCTCCATCACCTACGGACCCTTTGCCTATGCTGTTCTATCTGACCAGATCACAATTTTAACATAGAGTCACAAATGCTAAACTCAGGTATGTACAGGCTGCTGGTATAGGCTCAGAACATGCAGTTTTCTTATCTAACTTTATTATCTACTCATAAAATTTCTTATTTAGTAATTCATGAACTACTAATATACAATTTACTCTCAAACTATTTTTTCATCCTTATGATTAGATGAGCTTTTTTTTTTTAAGTCTGAAAAGATATACTGCTTTAAATACTTATAGGTGCATATATGCATGTGTGTGCATGTATAAACACACACATATTGTTTACTTTTTACTACTAGCTCCAACTATCTTTTAAAATAAGGATATTTTGATACTTCAAGGAATCTTTTTTTCAAATCTTTTTTTTTTTTTTTTGTCTTTTTCGTGACTGGCACTCAGCCAGTGAGCGCACCGGCCATTCCTATATAGGATCCGAGCCCGCGGTGGGAGCGTCGCCACGCTCCCAGCGCCGCACTCTCCCGAGTGCGCCACGGGCTCGGCCCTCAAATCTTTTATTCACTATTTTTTTTCAGTTTAGAAAAAGGCCCTAGTGATTCCTTTTCGTGACAGTTGCTCTTAGTTTTATTTTTCACAGCACTTTTAATTGCTTTTGCTCCCTTCACATTTGAATTTCATCACATAAAATTTTTACAATATCAAGCTTTATCAGTAATAGACAATGAATGCCACAGGGCAGGGTAAGTATTATGAAAATATCAATGAGTATACCCATTTCTTTAATTCTCTTCACTAATTACTTATAGTTAGGTTATTAAAAAACAATTGGCTCAATTATTAATACTGAGAACTATAATAGCATAAGAATCAAATATGAAAGATCCTTGGGGAAAAAAAAAGAAAGATCCTCAGTGGGGCTCCTAACTGCAGTGAGAACCCAGACAGCCCAAGGTTTGGGTCGGGAGGCCTGCCAAGCAGCTAAGGTGGGCCGTCACTTAGGGACAGAGATGCCTCCTACTGACCAGATCTTATCAGTCTCTCTCTACTGGCTTAGACCTCCATTTCAAAACTAAACCAACTGACCATAACCTTTCAAAATAATTCTTTTAAAATAATCTCATCTCTAACATCCCTTCCTCTTCGTTCCTTCAACCAACTCTCTATTCCTTATACATCAACTGCCATGAGAAGAAAATGTGCACTTATCCCTGTAGTCAGGCAGCCCTCATCCACCCCTGGGCTTCTATGCTCCCTGAGCTTCTCCATAACCCGTGTAGATCTTGGCTCATTCCTAACTGGCATTCACCTTGCTCATCAGTCCCAGATTCCTCCTGGCAGGATCTGAGACATGGGACACCCAGGAGAATACAAAAAGGAGAGGGCTTACCCCCCACCATACAAATCCCTTATTCACCTAGTGCTGCTCCTCTGCTGGGCATCCACCAGGGCTGTTTCAAGTCTTTCCCCCTAACCATTGTTCTTGGGTGATAGATGACTTTGCTCCCTGTACTCCTGAGAAGGACAAGACTCTTCCAATTCCTACAGGAGGATTCACAAATTCTTTATTCTCCTCCACCTCCCTGCCTATTCCAGCACTCTCAGGCTCATCAATGACCTTGTCTCTTACGTCATTCAGAAAACAGAAGGCATCAGATGGAAACGCTTCCTCAGCTTCTGGTTCTTTTTTCAGTTCCATTCTGGTTGAAAATGCTCTCTCTCTGGTCTGAGGCTAATGCCCCACTTGTGTTCTAGACCCCATTCCCTACACCCAGCCTTCAAAGGAATAGCATTCCACCAGTTACCCTTGACCCAAATCTTCATCCTCTCCCCTACTATTATTAGCACTTCCCCTCAGCAATAAATGTCCTCAGATTCTTTCTATCTTAAAAGAAAACAGCATAAAACAAAAAGGTTTTCCTCCACTTCATGTCCCACTGTGTTTCAACTTTATATCGACTTGTTTGTCTCCACCAGTAGACTAAGCTCTTTGAAGGCAGGAACTGTGCCTTACTCTGTGTTGTATCTCATTGCCTGGCATGGCCTGACACACAGGAGGTACTCACTAATTGAGTGAATGGAATATATGGAAATATGTGATGGAAAGGTCTTTGGATTTGATATAAGAACACCAGCTTCTAGTCCCAGCCACATTTAGTAATGGTATAACCAGTCCCTAAATTTCTGTTGGTTTCAATTGTGAAAAAGAAAGTTCTGCCAAGGTTATCTCTATGGCCCTTTCTAGCTTAGTATTCTGTGACTCCAATACCTGTAGCATGAAATGGTTTATGTTTTCAATGTTGGAAGGTTAACCAAGGAAAGTGGCAGGCTCTCCACCTCCACTGAAACAGGAGGACACATACTTCAACAGCATATATTTCACTTAGAAAACATTTTTCTTTAATTCCAAGAATGTTAGGCCCTGGCATATGTTACTAACAGAAACTTTTGGTGTTTCATTGAATATACATGATCAGATTGTTTTTTTTTTTTTTTTTTTTTGTCTTTTTCGTGACCGGCACTCAGCCAGTGAGTGCACTGGCCATTCCTATATAGGATCCGAACCCGGGGCGGGAGCGTTGCCGCACTCCCAGCGCCGCACTCTCCCGAGTGAGCCACGGGCTCGGCCCGATCAGATTGTTTGAAATCTTATTTCCTTTAAGTTTTTCAACTTGCTAAGTATTCAAATTGTGATACCCAACAATCAGTAACCATTAAGTAGTTATTGAAATTATCCTCTGTATTGTCACCAGAGGGGACAGAGAAGGGGATGAGAGATACATACCCACCCTCAAGAAGCTTAAAGTACAGTTAAAAAAATAAGACTAAAATATATTATAAGAAATGGTAGAAATGGAAAGACTTCAGAGGGAAGGCAAGGTGATTATACGCCAGGGGATTATTTATTTATCCATATACAAGACATAAACAAACAACATTCAGTTAAAGTATGGGGTACTGACTTTAGATGCTGTCGATTCAGAGACACTTTGGTGGTCCTTGAAAGCTAGGTAGGACTTAGAATGGAGTGAAGAAGGCAGTCCCACCAAGGAGAACTTTTGAACCTCAAGGCATGAAAGAGAGAATGCAGCTGATAAAGTGTCAAGTGGTAGCATGTTAAAAGAGAGTCAAACTCCCGAGGCTCCTGGGAGTCAGGTCCAGAAGCTAAATCTAACGTCAAAGCAAATAACAAATGGCTGGATGATCAGTGGTTGACTGCAATGGTGTTTAAAAAGCATCACCAAGCATTATGACCCCGAGGGGCTGGGACAGTTGGAGCTAATGGTCAGAAGGCCAGGCAAGATGAGATGGACCGGGGAAGTGGTACTTTGCTGGGCGAGCTGACATAAATCAGCACATAACTCTACAGAGAATAATGGAGTGGGCTGATTTACAGGAGACTTCTAGATTTTTCACCTAAATCACTAGTAAAGGTGGTGCCATTGCAGAAATTATTGAAACATTTATTGAAACATAAATGAATGTATATATCTGTGGGATACCACGTTGAATCAGAGTGATGACCTGAATGGTGATTTGTTGAAGCAAAGAATTTTGATGAATGAACTAGTTTTATGGAGAAGTTTACTTTCCTTCCATCCAAAGGCTCACAGGTAAGAACTTGAAAAGGGAGACATGTGATTGAAAAAGTTCTGAACACGGGTGGGGTACAGTATAGACAGCCAGGTAAGTGTTCCAGGATAGGACTACAATGAAGAAGCCATCAGTGTAGGGGTGTCATTTGCTGCTTATGAGAGCTCTCCAAGAGAAAATATTGAAAGAAAAGAGCACAGACATGAGAGCAGGTGAGTGATGACTGCCCACAGTCAGACATCAGAAGGAAAAGTAAGCAGCAAAATCAAGCTGGAAAATACTGGCCAGAAAGGTAGGAAGAGAATTAAGATCATAATGTGAGAAATACAAGGAGGAAAAAAATTCTCACAAATGGCACAGTCAGCAACATTAGTGCTGTGGAAAGGCCAAAGCAAGAAATAATGAGCAAGAGACCTTTGAGTTTTGTAATATAAAGATCCAGGGTAACACTGAAGAAAGGAGTTGTTCACTAGACTGACAGAAATGAAAATCAGTTTGGAGAGGCCGAGAGATAGCGGGCAAGGACCACTTGTTCAAAATGTTTTGTAGTAAAAATAGAGCAAAATAGAATAGGAGCCAGAGGCACATAATATTATGACAGGGAGGACAGGTGTACAGTTGAATTCAGAGGGAACAACCAAAGATCCTGGACAAAGTGGGCATAAGTGTGGAAGCCAGAGCTGAAGTGGATAAGAGCAGCGCTGTCTAGCGCAGGTGAAGGGGTTAGCACTGGAGCAGAGTTGCGGCACCCTTCTCTCTGCATTTGGATGGGAAGCACATAAAGCCAAAGATGGTCTGAGGTGCTAATGAGGCTAAATATAGAAGTTAAGCTTTGGTAGTGGAAAGTGGAGTGCGAAGATATCTAATCCCAATTAAGAGGGAAGGGAGTTGGGGGAAGATCTGGAATAGTCATAGATTCAGCTCCATGGGGGGAGCGGGGAACAAAGCTAAAGGGAACCAGGAGCCTCTTCTGGTGGTTCTGAAAATCTGGCTTTCATCATTGTTCCTGACACAGGTGTGCATTCTGAACAGTTCAATAAACAAATTCTTATTGAAAACAAAAAACACCAACTTAAAGCTCAAAGGTATGGGACACAGTAAGAAAAAAACTAATGCATGAGCTGAAAAGTGACTGCAAGTGGAAGTCTTGGAGTTACCCACAGTGACTTCATTTTTTATATGAAACAGTTTGACATTATTTCAGACCTAGTTTTATTCTTTTCCTCTTTCTAATCTTTTTATCATGAATTTAGCTCAATCATCCAAAATGATTTACTCATTTCAATGGCATGTCAGTGATCCTAAAGAAAATAGTGACTTTAACCCATCTACTAAATTGCAGGGAATCAATTGCAGATGGAACTATTATTGCTTACACTTTTATTTTGCTTTATTACAGTCTTACTTTGAACACTGCACCACATTTACTGTATACAAAGTACATTTTCAGATACCAGAAATAAAATGTGGAAACATGCAAACACTGACTATATAAGCTATATTTGATGTGACATTTCTACAAACATTGTTTAAAAATCTTGCTTCGTAATTACCTACAATTAATGGTTTGTTGCTCATCCTTTTCTAAGCTTGGCTTTTAGTTAAAGTTTTATGGCAGATAAGCATTTAAAGAAGAGATAACAGAACTAACTGCTCAAGAAATATAAATGCCACTGAGTGAAAATAATAGCTTAATATTGTGTAAAATAACAGGTATTTTAAAGTTCAGATACATTACATAAAAATAAGAAATCAACTCAAAATTTAAATATCTGCACTGGATCTTTTTAATTTTATATAATACTTATAACCCACCATAAATAACAATTCTCCTAAAACTTATTTCTATGTCAAATATGAAACATATAATGGTACAAATATTACAAGTTTAATTATGTTCCATAGGAAATCCCATGTTGTTGTTGTTTGGTTTGCACTAATGCTGCTAATTTTACCCATCTAAGTACTCAAACAAGTTAAATACCCACTTTGAAACTATCCAACCTGTACAAGATAAATTTCAGTGGAATTGGCACTAGTCACTAAGGTCAGAAATGACTAAATTCCAATTATTTGACTCCTAGCAAACTAATTATCATGTTATCATCCATTAATAATAATAATATTACTGTCTTATAACTGTGAAAAAGAGAATTTTAGAGGACAAGTTCATCGGAGCAGTGATCCTATCTATTTTACATGCTTGTTACACAGCTAGGCATACTATCACACACAAAAAGGAAATACATAAGTAGTATTGAATTACAGTGATATAATTTTCTACCTTTAAAATTTTATTTTTACTAAAATTTGTTTAAAGTAATTCATGTTTACTGTAAAAATTCAAAATGACAGTAACACATGAAGTGAAATCACGTATGCTCTGCCCTTTGTTCACAGGAAGATACTGTTAACTATTTCAAACATATTTCTCCAAAAAAATTGTAATGCATTATGTGTGAATGTGTGTGTACACACACACACCCTATTTTTTATAAAAAATTTAAGGCTTGTTTAATATTCCCTTTTTTAGATATAATGCAACTTATTCAACCAGTTCCATACTGATGGATATTAGAATTTCTTTTTTCTAGTTTTTCACTATTATGAACAAGACTCAGTGAAATCCTTCTGTACTTTCACAGGAGCTGCCGATCAATTCATAGCAGAGCACATTCTGGGTCAATGAATAAAATATTCAAAATTTTAACACATTGCTAAACTGCCCTCTGTTAATTGCCTGATGCTACTACTAACAGCTGATAGGAATACTATTTTCCCCCTCACACTCTCCAACACAAAATGTATGACTCTTTTTACTCTTTGCCCATTTAATACTATTTCAATTTGAACTTCGTTGAGTATATTTTAGGTTAAATCTGGTATAATCATTTAAAGCACTTCTGCCTTTATAATTAGGTCCTCCAATATTAAATTTTAGCACTCACCTGCTTATAGGTTATATACAAACTAGACAAAAGAAATTATTGGGCAAAAGATGCTTCAAAAGACATACATTTTATTATAAAATAAGTTATCATTGTAAAAATTTAGAAAACACAGCCAAATATAAAGAATAAAATGAAATTAGGCCATTAAGAGATAACTTTATAAAACCTTTTTATTCTATGATTCTACGCATATATTTAAGGTACATGTATTATTTTTCTCAAAATGTGATCATACCATATGCAATTTTATATCTCTTTATTAAATAAAGATAACAAAAATAATTTCCCCCATAATCTTACATGCTCTTTTTAAAAACATGACTTCTTTTTTTTTTTTTTTTTTTTTTTTTTAAGTTTATTTATTTTTATTTTTTTTATTTTTTTTATTTTTTTTATTTATTTATTTTTTTTATTTTTTTTTTTAATTTTATTTTGTCGATATACATTGTAGCTGATTAATGCTCCCCATCACCAAAACCTCCCTCCCTTCTCCCTCCCCCCCTCCCCCCCAACAATGTCCTTTCTGTTTGTTTGTTGTATCAACTTCAAATAATTGTGGTTGTTATATCTTCTTCCCCCCCCCCCCCCAGTTTGTGTGTGTATGTGTGTATGTGTGTGTGTGAATTTATATATTAATTTTTAGCTCCCTCCAATAAGTGAGAACATGTGGTATTTCTCTTTCTGTGCCTGACTTGTTTCACTTAATATAATTCTCTCAAGGTCCATCCATGTTGTTGCAAATGGCAGTATTTCATTCGTTTTTATAGCTGAGTAGTATTCCATTGTGTAGATGTACCACATTTTCCGTATCCACTCATCTGATGATGGGCATTTGGGCTGGTTCCAACTCTTGGCTATTGTAAAGAGTGCTGCGATGAACATTGGGGAACAGGTATACCTTCGACTTGATGATTTCCATTCCTCTGGGTATATTCCCAACAGTGGGATGGCTGGGTCGTATGGTAGATCTATTTGCAATTGTTTAAGGAACCTCCATACCATTTTCCATAGAGGCTGCACCATTTTGCAGTCCCACCAACAATGTATGAGAGTTCCTTTTTCTCCGCAGCCTCGCCAGCATTTATCGTTCATAGTCTTTTGGATTTTAGCCATCCTAAGTGGGGTTAGATGGTATCTCAATGTGGTTTTGATTTGCATTTCCCGGATGCTGAGTGATGTTGAGCATTTTTTCATATGTCTGTTGGCCATTTGGATATCTTCCTTAGAGAAATGCCTACTTAGCTCTTTTGCCCATTTTTTAATTGGGTTGCTTGTTTTCTTCTTGTAAAGTTGTTTGAGTTCCTTATATATTCTGGATATTAATCCTTTGTCAGATGTATATTTTGCAAATATTTTCTCCCACTCTGTTGGTTGTCTTTTAACTCTTTTAATTGTTTCTTTTGCTGTGCAGAAGCTTTTTAGTTTGATATAATCCCATTTGTTTATTTTTCCTTTGGTTGCCCGTGCTTTTGGGGTCGTATTCATGAAGTCTGTGCCCAGTCCTATTTCCTGAAGTGTTTCCCCTATGTTTTCTTTAAGAAGTTTTATTGTCTCAGGGTGTATATTTAAATCCTTAATCCATTTTGAGTTGATTTTAGTATACGGTGAGAGGTATGGATCTAGTTTCATTCTCCTGCATATCGATATCCAGTTATCCCAGCACCACTTGCTAAAGAGGCAGTCCCTTCCCCAGTGAATAGGTTTGGTGCCTTTGTCAAAGATCAGATGGCAGTAAGTGTGTGGGTTGATTTCTGGATTCTCTATTCTATTCCATTGGTCAGTGTGTCTGTTTTTATGCCAGTACCATACTGTTTTGGTTATTATAGCTTTGTAGTATAGCTTAAAGTCAGGTAGTGTTATGCCTCCAGCTTTATTTTTTTTGCTGAGCATTGCTTTGGCTATTCGTGGTCTTTTATTGTTCCATATAAATGTCTGGTAAAGATATAACCAAAAAAGAAAACTACAGGCCGATATCCTTGATGAATATAGATGCAAAAATCCTCACTAAAATACTAGCAAACAGAATACAGCAACACATACGAAAAATTATTCATCACGAACAAGTGGGATTCATCCCAGGGATGCAAGGTTGGTTCAACATACGTAAATCAATAAATGTGATACACCATATTAATAAACTCAAACACAAGGACCATATGATCATCTCTATAGATGCTGAAAAAGCATTTGATAAAGTTCAGCACTCATTCATGACAAAGACCCTCTATAAGTTAGGTATAGAGGGAAAGTATCTCAACATAATTAAAGCCATATATGCCAAACCCACTGCCAATATCATCCTGAATGGGGAAAAGCTGAAAGCTTTTCCTTTAAGAACAGGCACTAGACAAGGATGCCCACTCTCACCACTCCTATTCAACATAGTGTTGGAAGTACTAGCCAGAGCAATCAGAGAAGAGAAGGAAATAAAGGGCATCCAGATTGGAAAAGATGAAGTCAAACTGTCCCTGTTTGCAGATGACATGATCCTATATATCGAACAGCCTAAAACCTCTACAAAAAAACTCTTGGAATTGATAAATGATTTCAGCACAGTAGCAGGATACAAAATCAACACACAAAAATCAGTAGCATTTCTTTTCTCCAATAGTGAACATGCAGAAGGAGAAATCAAGAAAGCCTGCCCATTTACAATAGCCACCAAAAAAATAAAATACTTAGGAATTGAGTTAACCAAGGAGGTGAAAAATCTCTATAATGAGAACTACAAACCACTGCTGAGAGAAATTAGAGAGGATACAAGAAGATGGAAAGATATTCCATGCTCTTGGATTGGAAGAATCAACATAGTGAAAATGTCCATACTACCCAAAGTGATATACAAATTCAATGCAATCCCCATCAAAATTCCAAAGACATTTTTCTCAGAAATGGAAAAAACTATTCAGACATTTATATGGAAAAACATGACTTCTAAAGCCCACATATTTCTTCATTTATTTAATGTGACTACTACAGATTTACTTATGACTTTTCATTATTACAAATAATGCAGAAAAACATTTTTTATTGTATTTGTGATTATTTCCTTAGGTTAAACAGATTCCTAAAGGTGGTTAGAACAGGTTCTTTACTTTAAAATAATGAACAATATGTCTGTAATACAAAGTCCTCAGGTTTCTATCATCTGTTACATACAGCCCCATCTACACAGGTAACTTCTCACTTCCTTAGGACATGACAGGCACCATGGTCTCATCAGAAAATGAGAGCATCTGAATAATAATTTAACAAGCTTTAGATTTTTGTATATTCACAAAAAATGATCTTGTTTTAGGCGATACATAAAAGAGTACTCAAAAACATTCCCAAAACAGAAAATATACGTGCCAAATTATCTGACAAATCTGAAAAACCAAAGGAATTCTATACATGTAGAAATTTAAAAACACACTTCCAAAAAACTTTTAGGTTAAAAAAAATGAAATGAAAATCACCAACTGTTTTAAAATGAATGATAAATGTACTACATGCTAAAACCTATATGTTACTGGAAAAATAGTACTCAGGAAATATCGTAGCCTTAAATGACTGCTTAGACAATAAGAACAATAAAAAGTAAGTGGCCTAAATTTTCAATCCAAAAATCTAGAAAAAGAGAAACAAAATAAGCATATAGGAAAAAGAAGTTAATAATGGTATAAAAAAAGATAGATGAATGAAAAAACCAAGAAACAAACAAAAAAATAGTATAGTTGATCAATCAAACCGAAACCTGATAATTTGCAAGGACAAATAAACAGACAAATCTTTGTTAAAATTAATTTGAAAAAAAAAGAGAATAGAACAATTACTTTTTAAATTCAAATAATATATAATAAATTTAATATGAATAAATTTGGAAAAATAAACAAAATGAGCAATTTTCCAGAAAAATATAATTACCAAAATTAACTGAAGAAGAAGAAAATCATTGAGATGGATATCCTAGAAAAAAATTGAAAAGGTAGTCAAAGATCTACTCCTTTAAAAGGCACCAGGCTCAGGTCATTTTATGTGAATTACACCAAATGTTCAGAGAATAGGTAAATTCTATGTTATATAAACTATTCAGGAACATAGCAAAAAAAGAGAAAGCCACCCAGCTTATTTTATGAGTCTAGTATAGGGTTTCTCAAACTTAGAACTCCTGACATTTTAATAGAATCATTATTTGGGGGTGGAAGACAGGCTGTCCTGTATTACATGGTTTAGCATAACCCTGATACCCAAACCAGACAATGACAGGCCATAAAAAGGAAACCACAGATCATTCATACTTATAAACTAAGATTCAAAAGTCCTAAATAAAATACTGGTTAATCAATGTATCAAACAGAATTTATTCCAGAAATACAATGGTTTTTTATAAGAGAAAATCCTATAAGGGCAATAACTACATTAACAAATGAAAAAAGAAAAACCATATGATTGTGTTAACTACTGCAGAGAAAAGGATTTGATAAAATGCAAAACACATTCACAGTAAGACTCTTTAACACTAGGAATAGAAGTTTTCTTTAATCGGAAATAAAAGAATCTATGAGAAACCAATGATAAACTTTTTATTTAATTATAAACTTCTATAGGTTTCCCAATTGAAGAATAAGCCTGGTACTAACCAAGAATAAAGCAATGTAAAATATACTCATTAGGAATAAAAACACAAAACCATCAATATTTACAGATTTTAAACTGTCTACATGAAGAGGCAAGAGAACCAATTGGCAAACCATTAGATCTACAAGGATGTCAGCAAGGAGGTCAAATACAAGATCAAAACCAGAAATTATTAGTTCTCATATGCATCAGCAATAATCAATTAGAAAATTTAAACAATACTCAACCCCATTCAAATAACAGTTAAAAATGCTTGATATATAAGCCTGTTATAAAAAATACATACAAGTTTACTGAAGGAACTAAAGTAATTAAAGAAGAGACATATCTTGTCCCTGTATGGGAAGACTCAATGTTATAAAGATGTTATTGTTCCCAAAATTAATTTATAAATTTAATGTAATCCCTAACAAAATCCCAAATGGCATTTACGAGGCTGATACAAAACATTAAAGCAAATGAATACATGATAGTTGAGGCAATCTTAAAAAGAAAGAACAAAGGTTTTGCCCTATCAGATATTAAAAAAAAAAACACTGTGAAGATACAGTAATTAAAACAGAATGATACTGGTGCAGGAAAAGATGACCAGATTAATAGAACAGATATACATATATATATTAACAGATTAATATATATTCCAGAGACAGCCCACTGAATACAAGGGAATTCAAAATATAATGAAGGTAGCATTCCAAATGATGGGAAGAGGATTAACTACTCAGCAAATGGTGTTGAAATAATATTTGCAAAAAATATAAAATACAAAACAATTAAATCTCTCCTTCACACAAGTCACACACAAACAAAATATTCCAGCATAATTAAAGACCTAAACCTAAAATAACATACAAGCAGGACCAACTACCTAATTTGTGCAGCTCAATGCAAAATTAAAATACAAGACTTTCAAGATGGCAACAGAAGAGAGAATTAAACAAAGTGGGGAAGAGGATGAAGAAGCTTCTGAGCACAAGGAAAGATAAATTTGACTACCTCTAAATTTTTAAAACTTCTGCCTGACAAAAGATACCACAAACAAAAATTAAAAGACAAGCCACAGAGGAAAAAAACACTTACAACCCATATAAGACAGAAGATTAATATACACAATATACAAAGAATGACTACTAGTCAATAAGAAAAGGATAAACAACCCATTATATTAAAATGGACAAAGGATATACAAGGATAATTTGCAGAAAAGAAAATTAAAGTGCCATTGAACATGAAAAATCTGTTAAACCTCATGAATACGCATGTAAAGGCAAATGCAAATCAAAACAAGATTTTTTTTAACCACAGATAAAATTTGATGATATCAAGTGTTGGCAAGTGTACAGAGAAACTGCTGTTGGGAGAGCACATTGACACCTCTGAGGGGACAACTTGGTAGTACTGAAATGGAAAATGGGCATAATTTCTACCTAGCAATTCTTTCTCTTTTTTTCTGTCCTAGAGATAAGCTTACACATGCGTGTTCACAAAGAGCTATGTACTGGGATTCTACTGCTGAACCACTCATAATAACAAAAATTAGAAAAAAGCCTAAATGACCATCAATAGGAGAATGGTTAAACAAATTACGATATACACATATTGTCACACATGCATATAATAAATGCTCTGTAACAGCTAAAAGGAATGTTGTAGAACACCTACGCATAGACGTGAAAAGCTCCCCAAGATATATTTTTAAAGGGAAGAATATTTACTATTATGTTCCTGAATTTTTTTAAGAAAGCACACATCCAAACTACACATTTCCATAGGAACATATGTGTATGTGTGAAATACTTAGTAGAAGATGTAGAAGCCCTACGACAATACTTACTAAATCTATGGGATTGGGGGTGGTCAAAGTGAATTTTAGCTAAATCTGTAATATGTGACTTTTCTTTAATGACATATATTCACAAACTATTTTTACAATTGAAAATAACTTTTAAAATATGTAATGATGAACACTGCCTGTTTTGAAGATGGATTTTACCCTAATATTCTCCACCTGGACAGCACTAAACAGTTTCAACTCTTCTGTGCCAGGGACGTTCCTTCCATCTCAGAGGAAGAAGAGGAAGCCCAAATATTTTCTTGAGACCTTTAGAGAAGTCTTTGCAGCATTATTTATCTGTTATTTTCCCTCCATAAAAGTAGAATTAATTAGGTGACTTTAACGTCCCAAATTTACCCAACGGTTGCATTGCCTGAACTGCCTTTTATGGTTTATGGCAAACTATGGTCTTGCAGTTGGCCTGGAGACACTGCATAGCAAGGTCATCTCCAAATCAAACTGCAGAAATGTTTTATGTACCTTCATGAAATATAGCTGATTTTTTCAAATAGTCATTCAAATTTTAAATGATAATTTTCAGTACATTTAAACTCTGAGGGGCCGGCCCCGTGGCTCACTCGGGAGAGTGCGGCACTGGGAGCGCCGCGGGTTTGGATCCTATATAGGGATGGCTGGTGTGCTCACTGGCTGAGCACAGTGTGGGTGACACCAAGCCAAGGGTTACGATCCTCTTACCGGTCACATTAAAAAAAAAAAAAAAAAAAAAAACTCTGAGGTTTTCTCCCTAGTGTATAAGTACAATGATATCTTCAAATTCATAGAACAGGGAATCGATTCAAATTCACGTGAATAGAGTTTCAAGATGTTGAGAATTCTCCTCAGTCAGTAGTAAATTCATTTACTCAATATATATTATATTTATCTCTGTCACTGAACATGCTATGTACCTCTAAAGTCTCTTCTGTTACATTAGATGAAATCAGTGAATGAAAATTAACAAATTTTTTTTTAAATAACAGCTTTATTGAGATATAACTCACACACCATACAATTAATCTATTCAATGACTTTTTACATATGTAAAAAATATATAATTCAAGATATATAATTCAAAGTATATAATTCACTGACTTTTTTATTCAGAGTTCTGCAATTATCACCATAATCAATTTCAGAACATTATTATCACCCAAAAATAAACCCCACACCCATTTAGCAGTCACTCCCCTTGCCCACCCCCAACCCTCCACCTCAACCCTACAAACTACTGATCTTCTTCATCTCCATAGATTTGTCCTATTCTGGACATTTTATATAAATGGTATCATGTACATATGGCCTTCTGAGTCTGGCTTCTTTTACTTAGCATAATGTTTTCAAGGTTCATCCATGGTGTAGAATATATCAGTACTTCATTTCTTTTTACTGTCAAACAACAGTCCATGGTATGGATATAACATACCTTATTTATTCATTCATCAGTTGATAGATATGTAGGTTCTTTTTACTTTGTAGATATTATGAATAATACTGCTGTGAACATTCCTGCATAAGTCAAGATGCTTTTTAAGAAAAAACGAACAATTCTATGTGGGTGTCTGCTGGATGATTCAGAAAGTGGGGCAATTAAAATACATGTTTTTCTTTACTCATCCCTAACAAATAATCCTTAATGAATTAAATGAGCCATTTTTTAAAAATAATAAAAAGGAAATAATTATTGATATACTAACCATAAGTAACTTCCAAATTAACTTTCTCTTACATGCTAAATTTTAAGAAATGAGTTTTTGTAACTGGAGAAATACTCTCAATCAGCAATTAAGCTTTTGATGAGAATTTCTGAACAGAAAGGAATGAAAGGGGTTTCTGGAAAGTAGGGGGGAGGGGAGGAGGACTAAAATCTTGCCAATCCCTGGGTAATTATGAATATTTGATGGCAAAGATACTTTTGCACTCTGACTTGGAGGGAATTTTTATAATTATTCAGAATACTAAAATAACTGAAGACAAAACTATTGAAAAGCATAAGATATTCTGTTTCTAAATCACTTCCACCCCATGGATGTAATGAAATGCTCTCCAAGAGTGCAAAAGTACCAAACAGGTGGGATGTATCCATCCAAAGGCTTTGCAAATGGGCCTTCTTTTCGACAGTCTTAATACAAATTGTTATTCCTTCAGGTCATTTACTGAGTGTGGTCCTCGGGACCACAGCACCATCCCTTCTCCTGACGAGCTCAAATTTTCTGTGGTCCAATTCCACAAATGTGAGAGCTTAAGAAAAAATCTTTATTTACTGCTCTTTTAGCAGTTTTGGTTGAGCTCCCACACAAAGTAATGGTGATTCATAAGAATAAACCTTTAATCTTGTATTCATTCATTTGCTCTGCTTATGTGGGAAAATTAATATAAAAGAAAGGCTCTACCCCTTATTATGATCTGATTAAAGGGCAGAGGAAAAAGAACTAGTAATGATTTTATGTTATAAGAAGAAGCTTGAAGTGAAATTGTTTATGACAGGACGTATAATTTCTGTAAACTTTTTGATTAGCTGTATAGAGTACCTACAGAATCAAAGGGAAGAAGCCACACTGTATTCCATTTATAGACAAGACAAGATGTAAAACCAAAACAAAGACAAAAAATTATGAACAGCTAGAGAAAATAGCCCACCATCAAGTTGCATTCCAAAGGTTTCTACATAGGTCAGTTGTTTGCAATTGCAAATTGATTCTCCTATAAAAACCATAATGTAAATAGTCCTTATAATTCTGACCAACCCAGAAAAGCCCATTTAATCCACAATGGAGCTGAAATAACATACACAAACATCTTAAAAGGATGGGGAAAATACTGTTGAAATACTAGTAATTAAACCAAACAGAAAATAATTTAAATTCAATTAAAAATAATTTTTGAAACTTTCATTTTGATCCCCCTACTCAAACTAGTACATGAAGAAAAACGTTAACTGAAGGAGAATGAAGCCTAGAGACCCTCTTCTGGGGACATTCTGAAGGGTCCTCTCGGCACACTGCGGAGCTGGGGCAGCTGGTGAGCAGGAGGTGGGCTCTCTGCCTCCCGTTTTCAGCTTTTCATCTCCTTCTACTTTTCCCTGCTTCTCTTCTATTCAAATCCTGACAACTTTCAATACTCAATTTAAATCTATTTCTACAAAAGCCAACCTAGTTTGAAAGGGTCTTGATCTAGACTAGAAGCCTATTGCTCTTATAAATTTATACTGCTCCTCTGGCAATTAACAGCACTGTTCCCGCTCTCAGTAATAATAGTTATGCTGGCTAACAAAGGAATCTGATGTGAGGGTGGAAGAAAGAATTGGAATGAAACTTGCAGGATAACTAGAGAAGAGCTCGAAGTGAAAGAAAAAGGAGGGAAAGTTCGAGAGGATGCGCATCATAAACGCGTAGGGGATGCAGGCAAGTGATGGGTAAATGGTGTGGGGCCAGAAAGGTCCTACTCCATTCATAAACAGCAGCATGAGCTTGGGGTCTACAAATTTGTTTCAGATGGGGAAAGAAAGGGGAACAGGGTAATATGAATGCTGCTGATGTTAGTATCTATACATGTTCATTACCTGTTTATTGAGCACCTGTTATATAGGGGGTACGATAGGATAGTAGAAGGCATATGAGGAATTTTTTCTGCTCAAGGAGTTTACCCCAATCTATGGGGGGAGAGACAATACACAAACTGTAGTAAATCCAGAATATTTTAAGGGCCACAAAGAGATGTGGTGCTGTAGGAGCACAGAGGGGAGTAGGAGACTGGAAGGGAGCCAAAAGAATATCCAGTCATTCAAAAAATATTTATGGAATGCCTAGTGTGTGCCAGGCAATGTTCTAGGTGCTGTGGATATACAATGAACAAAACAGACAAAAACGTCACCTCTCATGGCACTTATACTAAAAAATACCACCACCGCAATACTTAAAAATACGAGTAAAATACATGGCATGTAACATATGTAAGTACTATGGAGAAAAATTAAGCAGGAAAGGTGAAGACAAGTGCTACGTGTGTCTGTGTGTGCACATGCACACGTGTGTAATTTTAAACAGGGTGATGAGATAAAGCCTCACTGAGAAGATGATTTTTGAGTGAAGGCCTGAAGAAGGTGAGACTGCAAAGCACAGATATCCACCTACAGGAAGAGAGCTCCCGGCAGAGGGAACTGGGAAGCCCACGGCAATGTGCCTGGTACAGGAACAGCAAGGAGACAGCGTGGCTGAGCATACGTGACAGGGAGATAGCTGGAGAAAAGGTTGGAGGTTACAAATGGCCAAATCATGTAGCAACTCATGGGACACAGCATGCATTTAAGCTTTGATCCTACATGAACTGGGTTTTAGGAAAAAGAGTAACATGGTGTGGCTTACACCACTCCACCTGGCTGCTGTAATAATCAAGGTTAGAGATGATGTTGGTTTGGACCAACGTGATAGTGATGAAAGGTTGGTGAGAAGTAGTCAGATGCTGGATACACAGCCATGCGTCGCTTAATGGTGCAGATACGTTTTGCGTGAATATCATAGTGTCCTTACACAAACCTAGATGGTGTTGCCTACTAACACACCTGGGCTATATGATATAGCCATTATAATCTTAGGGGACCACAGCTGTATATGAGGTCCATCATTGACTGAAACATCACTCTGTAGTGCATTAAACAGGAACTGATAGGATTTTCTAATGAATTAGATGTAAGCTACAAGAGGAAGAGAGGGCTGTGTCAGTTTGCTTGGGCTGCCATATCAAATATTACAGACTGCATGGCTTAAAAAACAGAAATTAATTTTTTCACAGTTCTGAAGGCTGGAAGTCCAAGATCAAGGTGTTGGCAGAGTTTCTTCTTCTCAGGCTTCTCTCCTTGGCTTGTAGATTGCCATCCTACCCTATGTCTTCACAGGGTCTTTTTCTCTGGGTGTGTCTGTATTCTCTTATAATAATGACACATATTGGATGATGGCCCACTCCAGTCACCTCACTTAACCTTAATTACCTCTTCAAAGGCCCTATCTACAAATACAATCACATTCTGAAGCACTGGGGTTAGGACTTCAACATATGAATTTTGAGGAGCTGCAATTCAGTCCACAGCAGGTGTCAAGGATGACTCCAAGGGTTTTGGCCTGAGCACCTGGAAAGCTGAAGAGCCATCTGAGCTCACCGCTGAATGACGAGTAGGCTTCTGATGCATGGAGAACATCAGAAGTAGAAATCATTATAATAAAATGATCAACTCACATGTATTGCTTATTGTGTGTAAGGCACCACATTAAGCACTTTATGCACTTCACTTCACTCAATCCTTATAACATCACTATAATAACATCAGTGTTAGCATCTCCATCTACAGATCAGGAAGCCGAGGCTTAACAAGGTTATACAACGTGCCCGAGGTGACACAGCTAGTGAATGGAATGACAGGGATTTAGATCCACAAACTCTATTAGCAGCAGTCACAGCTTTAACCACAGTCTTGCCAGGGAAAACCACGATTTGAAGGCATGAAACCACATGTAATCAAAACTG
Source organism: Cynocephalus volans (assembly GCF_027409185.1). NCBI lineage: Eukaryota > Metazoa > Chordata > Mammalia > Dermoptera > Cynocephalidae > Cynocephalus > Cynocephalus volans. The sequence continues at coordinate 30,027,400 of NC_084470.1, read as the reverse complement.
ACCTTTGGTACAATACCCAGGAGATCATCAAGCTCACCTCCATCCTTTTACAGAAATAGCCATGGATCCAAAAGGTGATTCAGTTATTTGTCCAATGCAAGCTACCTAGAATAGATCTTAATCAGAAAATTCTTTTATTTTATAATACTAAAAAAAAAAAAGCAACCTAAATGTAGTTGGATAGAAAATTATGGAATAACCTTACAATAAAACACCATACAACCACTAAAACAATGCAGAACTACACTGATTACACAGACAGGTATGTGTTATAGTAAGTTTTTTTTTTTTTTTTTTTTTACAAGAAGGTGGTAATAAAAAAGGGCTTCTGTCGTGAGTGGCACACGTAGGGCAACCCAATTGCTCTGCGTGCGGAATCGACATCGACAAGAAGGTGGTAATAAAATAACATTTTAGAACAATCTTTTAAAAAATATTATATATATTATATGTATATGCAAAAGCCTAGATAAAAATACACTAAAAATGACAGTAAGAATGTGAGTAATTTCCACTTTCTTTTTTAAACCTTTCTGCATTTTCTGATTTTCACAGTAAATAAGCATTGTTAGTAAAATCTGAAAAATAATAATGCTATTGCCAATTAAGAAAGTTTTTAAAAGTTATTTCCACTACAATTTGCTGCTCAAACAACTCTCAAGCTTGGGGGCTCTCAGGCTGACATTCAAGCATTCTCGGAGTTACTTCTCATGGGTGGCTTTGATTGCACCCAAAGCAGTCCTCAGGATGCGATTTGTCAGTGAATGTGTTTTAGAACTGGTACAGACAACAACTATTCTCACAGTTAATAACTCATTGAGATACAGAGAATCAACTTTTCACAAATGAGCATCTCACCTCAAGAAGCACAAGCATATTATTCAGCTGGGGTTTTTAATAATATCATATCTGTCAAGATTGTCATTTATATCAAAGTGTCAGCATTATAAAAGAAAGCACTGATGATAATGTCTGAAAGAAGGAGGTAGATGAAGACATAAAAGAGAGAGCAGGGGAAAATGCTCAAGGGCAAGCCAACCAAAAAGTAGTTGTAGCATCATAGTTCATCCTTCTTAATTCAGTCTGGCTGCCCAGCAAATGTTATTGAGCCCATTACTCTATGCATGGTGCCAGCCTGTGCCCTGCAAGGATAAAGATCAGTTAGGCATGGCCCCTTAGGACCACTACCATTTTTAAATATGTGATCGATAACACTATAACAAACACCTTTCCCTTTATTAAGAGGAGGTGCCCAAATGAAGTGGAAGTCGTCTGCTAACTTACTTCCCTTTTACAGGTTTTGTTTCCAGTTGTTTCTCTTACTGGTTGCTTTAAGGAGGTAGAGGGAAGGGATGAGATGAAACAAGGAATACGAAGGCATAGTAGCAGAACAGTGGTGAGAACAGGAGAGAAAACAATAAGAGTACCAAGAACAAACACTGAATCTGACAAAGACAGAACAACCCAGAAGAATGGAAAAGTGGCATGTGTAACACAGTCACGTCTAGAGTCACTTCCTGCCAAGACAAGGAGGAAGGCAACGGGGTGACACTATAAAGGAGCATCCTGCGTCTCCAGCTCTGTGTTTCAGCTCTGAAAATGACATCGGGGAGCCCCTGGGGGGAAGGATGCACTCTTCCTCCTTCAGGGCTTGTTTTCTGGCCTGCCAGCAGGGAAGTGTAAAGGAAGGTGGACCCAGAACCTTTCACCTGGCGACCCTCTCCTTCCTCTGCTCCCCTGGCTGCAGGAAAGCCATTTACACAGTCGGACATGGTAGAAGCTCAGTCTCTCTAAAGAAATAAAAGAGAACTGTTTTATTCCCTAAATAATTACAGAATCTGCTGGTGTATATTTGGACAAAAGAGAACAAGGTACTCTCCTCGACAGCTTCTCACTCAAGAATTCCAATATAAGACTTAACTGGTTCATCAGAAAAGGAGGCCTCGGTCTGGGAGCCCATAGTTATTAACTCGTTCAGACTCAGAGAAGCAACTTTAGACCCAATCATTTATTTCACCCTAGGAATTCATGTACTCCACTATTTGCCCTCACCTTTGCTTCAAGAATTAGCAGATTCCATTTAACAGTCTTTTTATTGACTATATACTTTGCTCAACACTGGGGCTAAAAAGGTAAGAATGGTCCTTGCTCTTAAGGCATTTACAATCACTGGGGTAATATAAACAAGCAATTTCAGTATAGCACTGCAAATCTCTGTTCTTAAACTGTTTTTATTGTGACCCTGAATAAAGCTTACACATCAGCCCTATACACACTTATACATATAAACACGCGAAATAGCATTTTCTCTTCTAGCCCATTCTATTCAGTTTTATTTAATTTTTTTAAAAAGGGGGTGACAATTACAGCCTGAGAAATAGATGGGGTGCTGTGGGAGAAGACAGGAGGGGCCCTCAGCCCAGCCAGGATTCAGAGAAGGCCTTATGGAGATGAAGTCTGTGCTGAGGAAAAGCTCAGTGAGCTAAGCAGACAAAGGAGGAAAGATATTCCAGGCAGAGCAAACATCACGAAGCTTGGAGGCCAAAAGCATGCAGTGTGCTCACTGCACCTACAGGTGTGGATATTTCCAGAGCACTTACTGTGATGCAGGAGGGGCAACAAATGGGGTGTTGAGTAGACAGGAGCCAGTGCTGTGCATGTCACAAAGAGGCGCGGGGGCTGGAGGAAGGCATGTGCCTGCAGGCTTTTTAACAGGGAATCATCTGATTTGCCTTTTCCAGAAGTCACTCTAGCTCTGTGGGGACTAACTTTAAGGAAGGCAAAATATGGATGAAAAAAGAATAGTTAAGAAGCTAATGCAACAGTGGAAGTGAAAGGTGATGGGAAGGAGATGTGAGACATCCCAGTGATTAATTACATCAGCAGGCAACAGAGATAAAATTTGAGAGCCGTGAGCACATGGGAGGAGTTGAAACTGTGAGTATGGAGGGCAAAGTGGTGGGAAGAACAGGAGGACAAGGACTGAACCCAAGGGAGCCCCCTCCTCTCAGCAGTGGGAAAAGGCTGAGAAGGTAAGGAGACAGAAAGCTGCAGGAGGTTAGCAGCAAACCTACAGAGAACAGACATGGAGGCCAAGTGCTCAGAGGACTTGGAAGTCTGAGACTACCACCTTAAGGGCAGCAGCAGGTCTAGTAGCAGTGACTGACGTAGCAGCACTGTCGCAGCAGAAGCAGAAGCAGCACCTGTTCCTCCTGGTACGCTTTATTGTATATTTAATACATACATTACATATTTTATCACATTCGATCTTTATAATAAAAGGAACTATTTTTATCCCACTTTATAATGTGAGATTAAAGATGTTAAGTTACTTACCTGATGTCACTCAATTAGTTTATAGCAGAGCCAAGATTCAAGCCCCCTCTAGCTCACACCAAGGCCTATTTTAAAAGAATGCAATTTTACAACATGGAATTTAGTTGTTGCCTTTGCAAAAGCAAAAGCAAGACTGCATAGTTGTGGGGACGTAGGAAGAAGAGTCAGGAAACAGAGAGCTGACTTCTCTTTCAATAAAAATGACAAGAGGGAACTAAACAGAGGAAGAGAGGGCTGGTTTAAGATGTGGGAGGGGAAAAATGCTCAGAGGCTGCAAGGAAAGTCATTCTAGAGAAAGCTTTCTGAAGACAAGGGGCCAGAGGGACAATGGGGACCAGCAGGGGGCAGAACTAGACCCACTGGGAGGGACATCTCCGCCCCTGAGGCTGGAGGACAGGAGGGCAGGAGGGTACTGCCTAGGTACTTCACAGAAGATGGCAATCCAGACATCCCGTGTCTTCCTGTCATTTAATAAGTCCTTTTCTTATCTTCTACGGTATCCTCCAAACCATGTTCATTTGGAGTTTTGAATGCCATTGTCTCAAATATGGAATTTTTGGTTTAGATAGTACGAATCTTTTTCTGTAGACCTGAAATCCTCAGATACCACCCACCACCCATGTGCTCAGGTTCTCCCTCTGCTCCCCCACTGTCCTGCAGAATGGGAAGAGTCTCTCAGTTTCTTCTTCTATACTGTCCTGGAAGCAAATATTTTCTGAGGTTTTCAAAATATGTTAGTTTGCAGGAAAACAGATGGAGTGAAAATAACAAAAGGCATCACCCCAAAGAAAGCTGTGCCAATATTCTGTGCAACGTAAATAGAACGAGACCCTGGGCTGTTGTACATTCAGAGGCTCTACAACTCTATTGTCATTTTTGTTCCACTGAGGCCTAATCCATCTTTGTCCATTTTATTCTAGAAGTAGCTACTTTTTGACTGCTTCACTTAATTTTAATACACTGCATGCACTTACCTGATAGTTTTCTCATCTATTTATGCCTTTGTGGTCTGTCTTGTTTACTGGTGTTTGCCCAGCACAATGGACACTCATTAATAACTGTGGAATGAAAGATACTCTCTTTGGACCTGGCCAATGAAGACCACCTCTTTCAAGGCAGTACAATGTAATCATGGAATTGGCAAAGCCAAGTGCCGAAAGCAGAGCTCAAACTCATGACTTTGGTCTTATTACTTCCATGTCCCAATAAACTCAACCAACAGACTTTTCCAAAATAAACCTTTAAAGAAAAAAATCCGGGCCGGCCTGTGGCTCACTCGGGAGAGTGCGGTGCTGATAACACCAAGGCCCCGGGTTCGGATCCCATATAGGGATGGCCAGTTAGCTCACTGGGTGAGCATGGTGCTGACAACACCAAGTCAAGGGTTAAGATCCCCTTACTGGTCATCTTTAAAAAAAAAAAGAAAAGAAAAGAAAAAAATCCGTAGGCTAAAGAGTTATATTTGTTTTTAAACAGACAGACCTAGAAACTATAGAAGACTAAACACTAGGAGTTTAGATCTATCCAAATCCCAACAGCTGTTAGACTTGCCTCTACACACAACATGACAAGGAAGGGTGTGATTACCCATTCACCCTTAGCCATCTATAGTGAGAATTATACCTTCAACATCTGCCCAGCATGGATGGGCCTTAGTTGATTTTCAGGAAGCCAAAACGTAAAGCATAGATTTGCAGTATTCCTAGGAATGTCTGCATTTTGACAGAGACAAGGTCAGATAATTCAAGGAAACCAATATAGCTAGCTGTTAAGTTTTTTAAATTGAATACTAGTCAGAAACAAAGCTAATATCCTCCAACAACACTAGTATAAATTTGCCTCATATTTCTCAGTCTTTTGCTCTAATGTTTAGTGACATTGTTAGCTGTCTCTCTTTGTTTCAGAAACAAATATGGAAGCAGTAAACTGAACAGAAATCCTTGATTTAAAGAACTCATGCCTGGGTGGGGCACAAACAAAAGGAGAAAAGGTACAGGGAGAAGAAAGCTGAAAGACATCTGTGTTGTAGGCGTTTCCGAGGAGGCATCCAGCTATGACACATCCTGGTGTCCATCCATCACAGGGCTTCTACGGGCCACCTCTGCACTCTATATGCAACAAAAAATGGAGTACTACTTCCTGGTTTCATACAGAAATGTATTCACATAAGGGTCAATTGAAATCTGTTAGAAAAAAAAAGTTGTTAATGCACAATCTTCCACAAGCGGATTGCTTTCTCTTAGCAGAGAGGATGAGGATGGGAGGATGGCTGAGGCTTCTTGTATTTCTTTCCAAATGCATTTTTTGTTTTCTATAATACCTCTTCTTCCCTCCGGTAGCAACGATTATTGAAATGATCACAGGAGAATTAACTGTAATTCTAAGTTTTAATTATTATTTTGTAGTCCTTAAAAATGCATTAAAGGGTATTTTATACAGTGCAGAAACAGTTCATCTTAACGTAATTATCCAATAGCTTTATAAAATTATCAAAAAAAAAATGTTTTTAACAGATCCAAACATGATTAATTGCTTGTCCAGTACAAACAAGGCAATGTTTTTAGCAGGAGATTTATAATTCACTCCAGTTGAGTAATTAGTAAAAACACATTTAACGACGAATTAACACAAGTGCATTATATAGGCAGTTATGCTTGAAAGCAGTACTAAACATTACGTATGACAAGTACATTTTACTACAGAACATCAAATTACACATCAATTGCCACCTTTCAAGCCAACTTTTCATAAAGTAATTTCTATTGCATTATAAAAAATACAATTTAAAACTGTAACCTGCTATCCAAAATTAGTGCAAGTACATGTCTGTGACATGGACCTTTTGTTTTGTTTTATCTGTACTGTCAGTGTTAATAAAAAGGAAGCATCTTTAAAAATCAGCAACAGTGAGGGGGAAATTGAACCACAAGCGAGGAAAACACACGCCACTAATTTTTAGTCGAGTGTAGTCATTAAAACACGTAATCAAGTCAGGGATTTGTTACAGGCTTTGGTTGATTTTCCAGATTTTCCACAGCAAGGGGGTGTTTGATCTGAATAGGCCAACCATCCACCAACCATCCACAGAAGGCCACAACCAGCAAATCTTGCATAGCCAGCACAGTCTGGAAGAGCAGGTGGATATTTTAGGAAAGAAGCTCCCTGTTCTTTGATTTATGCCATCAGCACAGCAAATAACTAAATTTAAAGAGCATAACTGATTCCTGCCCTTCTCCTGGAATCAAGTGAGATCAGTCTTTCTAAAAAATAAACTCCCAGATTCTCAACCTATCCTCAGGTCTCAGTTCACTGACTTTATTTTCAATATAAAAAATTTACCTAGTGACTGAGCGCTTGAGAATTATCCAGTCCAAACTGCCAATACTGCTGAGGCTGAAAGGCTCTGGACTATAAAGATAAGATTTAGGGGTTAATACCTATACCTGGACAACATCAGAAAACCTGTGCCATAATTTAAAAAAAAAAAAGGATGGCTTCTAACACCCATTTTTTCCCTGATCTTTGATATGCCAAGGGCAGTCAATTACAGCCTTGCTTTTTGAAAAATTATGGCTTAGCCTGCTAGAAAAAAATATATGTTTACAAGGTCATATACTAATTTTTATAGTTAATATCTACATCCTTAAAAAAAAAAAAAAAAAAAGAAAGATCTGTGTCCCACCCAAAATATCTCCCCAGGGACACAGCTTTTTGTTCTTTCAGGAATTAAATAACACTTAGATTTCCCCAAAATTCGTGTAAGAAAAATAAACATTTAATATATCATGCTTGGTTGTTTGCTTTTCTTTCTTTCTTTCCTTCTTCTTCTTTTTTTTTTTTTTTTTTTTTTTAAACAAGCTGGCAAAAACACAGAACAGAGAAACCACAGAGTTTATCAAACAGATACACATGGCACTCTGGGTGGCCTGAAAGCCACTGAACCCCACCTCACTCTTGCTAACAGCATTTACTGGGAAGCCAGGCTTCAATAAAGAGCCAATGGTACCTGCTAATGTGGACAACACTGTCCTTCTGAGCAAAGCACATGCAAACAGTCCCATCACCAGGCTCCATCACAAAATTTCTCCTAAACAGGCAGAATGAGGCAGTGCTTTCGCTCAGGAAAAAACAACCAAGCTCCAGAATTTAAAGAAAATAAAAATAAAGAGAGAGAGAGAGAGAGAGATCCATTAGGCACCTAAATTGTTTCTAAAAGTTTAAGAAATATTTATCTTGCTGCCACAATGATAAGTGTCAGAGATGTGGCATTTTGTTTCCTGAGGTTTCTTACGTCATTTTGAGGCTTTGCTTTTGTACTGTGGGACAAGACTACAATCTTTGGCCTTGTTCTGAAGTCAAGAGAATGGGTTGGCTTGGATGTTCTGCATAGAAAGGAGCCTAGGAACATGCAAAGATTAGAACGATTATCAACCAGAAAAGTCATGTTGACGTTAATTAACGTTTCAAAGAGGAAAGATAACTTTGAGCTTTAAGTGAAATGCAAGTTGCAGCCACATAAACCACTGGCAATATTTCACGACCTGGACTTTCTCATACACTCCAGATTTCAAACATTCTATTCTTCTGATCATATGTAACATTAAATGCCTCAGAAATTCCAATAATTTTACATCTGATATATGAAACTGCCTGCCTCACACAAATTGCACAAAAATTCTTTGTTAGACTACGTTATCCTGATTTGGGATTCAGAAAAAAATTTTTTTACTATTTTTTTTGTAACTTTTGGGAACTTAAAGAGGTAGATTTCTACAACACACCTTATATCTGAAAAATCATTATGAATTAAAGATTTGAAGGTAGAAAATGAAAATAAGTGTGAGTATTTATATAAATCCTAATATTTATACAACCTGGGGTCAAGGAAGGACTTTCTTGACACTAAACTAAAGGCAGAAAGATTGAGCGAAATATCTCATTACACTAAAAAAAAAAATCTTTCTGATCAACAAAACAATATAAACAAAAGCACAAATAACAAACTACAATGTTGCAACAAATAGAAAAGACAAAAGGTTAAGCAACCAAATATTTATAGAGCCCTTAGAAATAAAAAAGACAGAGATAAACAGAGCAGGAGAAACATAGGCAAAAAACATGAATATGCAATTTGTGGAAATATATAATCAGTCAATAAACATGAAAAAACTTCAACCTCACCAGTACTCACAGAAATGCAAATTAAAACAAAGAAAAGATATGTATTTTCTGCCTATCAGATTGGTGTTAATTCATAGCAGTAATACTCAACGAGGCTGAAGCAGCACCCTAAGAGCTAATGGACATGTAAATTAATAAGTGAGCCTATCTGGTAACAATTTCACTACTTTATTAAAAGATTTCAAAATCTCTGTTTCCTTTGCCTCCAGCAATTCCACTTCAGGGTTTATCCAAAAGAAATAATAGGGAAGGTTTATAAAGATGCATGAATAATAATTTTAAGTGCACTGCACATAATATTTCTTTTTAAAGTGGGCTGAGTGTCTGCCTCACCACCCACACCCCACAATCACTAGCTCCTGTTGATTCCAGTGTCTGAAGAGTTCTTCAATGTCTACTTCTTTCAACTGCACTGTCATTACCCAGTTCAGGCCACCATCACCTCTCACTTGAATTATTGCAACAGCTTCCTAAACACCATCCCCTCCCTTTCCAGTTCAGTCTCCACCTGGCAGTCAGGGTGAGATTTTAAAAACACAAATCAACACCCCTGATAAAAGCCTTCAATGGCCTCCCACAGCCTTAAGTTCAAACTCCTTAACAACTGTGGAGAGCTGTGGATATCCCCACCCCTTATTATCTAGCCAGCCTCCTCTCATCACCCCCACAGACACACTCTTCATGTTCCTCCAATGGGCCATGCTGGCCTCTGGGCATGCTGCTGTGCCCTCTCCTAGAGCATGGTTCTTCACACTATTCCACCTTTCCCCAACCTGTTCTCCTGGGACATATTCTTCAGAGCCCAGATCAGCAGCCATTTCCCTCAGGGCCAACCTCTCCTGCCTCTCCAACATTTGAGCAAGACGTAGCCCCTAGACACCCACTGTCCACAGCACCCTGCACTTACCCAAAATCACAGGACGGCCACACTGCATTGGAATTATGGGTTTCACTGTGGGTCATTAGTTCACAGGCATCTCAGGTCACCTTCATCAGCACTCGACTTTCCAGAGGGCACAAGAGTCTTTGCAAGCCCACTGCTAGCTCCCTGCCTTGTTCACTTGTTCATACACCAAGTCCTTCTAGATCTGCAGCACCAACAACGTGTCTTTTACACATGTTCAACTATTCTGTAAGACATACACTTGGGGGCAGTTGCCTGACAGGGCAAGACACCAGGCAGATGTGCTGAAGTTGTACATTTTATAAACAATTTTTGTAGTTCTTGGGCCCCTGTTGGTTCACCTAATCCGATGTGATTTTCACTTGTTTTAGAAACAGAGATCCTACTAAGTTCTCTTTATTTTTTTTTAATCTAGGACAAATTATTAACCCTATGACAATAGAGCACATTATAGGACAGCTTTCACAAACTAAGAAGAGAATTTTAAAAGTAGCTTCTTCATTCCAGCACCTTTAGTAATAATCAAAGATCAAAAGCAACCTAAATATTCCTCAAGAGGAAACTGGTTAAATAAATTATGCATCCCTACATTGGAGTACTGTGCAGCCATAAGAAAAGAATGAGAAACGCTTTACGTACTGATTTGGAAAACATTAGGAAATAATGTAAAGTCAAAAAGCAAAGTGCTGGACTATAATATGCTGATATTTGTATATAACAGCAGGCACATTCATATGAGTGCTAGTTTATGCACCAAATATCTCTGGAAAAACATATGTCTGGGGAGAGAAACTGGGTGGCTGGAGCTGGAACAGGGAGAAAGACTTTTCCCTGTACAACCCTTCACCCTAGAGCCTTCCTGGTATACCACATATTTCAATGACAGCCTATTTTGGATTTTTATTTAAATAACTAGGTACAAATGTTGGAAAAAACTCTTTAGATGAAAAGCACAAAGGCTAATCTTCTCTCGCCTCCCCCAAACAAAACCAAATACCTTACAGTTTCCAGTGCTTTGGAACAAGCCATCAAGAGGCAGCAGCAGCGCCCTCTGCCCTGCCCGGTGATTTAGAGTATCTCGGTGCTGGGCTGCTGCCTTCTCTCGTGGGTCAGCTTTGCTCCTCTTTCTCAGTCCTTCACCCAAATGTCCTGAGCAGCAGCCACCGTAAAACACTCCCACTGTCTAACAAGACTTAGGTACACTCCGTTTTCTTAGAGATAGTGGGGAACTAGGAGTTTCTTCTCAGAAAGTGGTGCTGGAATCAGCCGTTAAAGAAAAGCAAAACTAGAAATTTGTACAGCCAAACGGCACTAACCACAAATTCTGCTTCCGTGTGGCCCATATTACTATAAAAAATAAATGGATGGACTAAAGAAAACAAGAAGATGAAAAAAGGAAGAGAGAAAACTTTTACCCTAATGGGCTTCTCTTCTTCCCCTGACTTGGCACAGCCACCACAGCAGGACAGGGACAGGCAGGATGGGGCTGTTTTCCTCCTGATTAGTACAGGGTTACAGATGCCACCCACAACTAACAAGCTGTAATTCAAGCCTTAGATCTGTTTTTTTATGTCTTAAAGATATGTGCAAGGAAGTAACATGCTCTGGATCTCCTCTATTTTCTAGCACTGATCAGGTATCATGCATCATGCTCTACCATAAAAACCAGCACATGCTGTGGTGAAGGCCCTTTCCCAAAGGAGGAATGCGATGGGGAGAGAAAATTCAGTAGAAATTCCAAACAAAATAATGGTAACTGTGAAACATCTTACTTCTTGTCTTAATACCAAAATGAAAATAAATACCTCCAAAACTGCTAAATTTAATTACCAAGTTTTTAAAAAGACACCCTTAATTTAATATCACCCAAAACATGTGAGAGAAATAAAAGCATGCCAAAAATTTTTAAACAAGAAGAAAAAATTCAGTCCAGTTGTCTTATGAAACAACCAGTTGAAATAATATTCATGTCATTACCAAAAAAGGATGTTACTAAGATAAAGATAGATATTGAAAGCTTAGTTCGTAGACATCACATACACTTATAGCTGACACTACATAAATCACGTAGTAGAACGATTTTCAAATCCAGGTCTAACAAAATACATATAAATTCAGATTCAACTAAAAATAATTGAGAGCTATCTTAGTTCCAGTGGTGATAACAAATTACCATAGACTGGGTGACTTAAACAACAGAAATTTATTTCTCACAGTCTGCAGGCTTGGAGGTCCGAGACCAGGGCGCTGGCATGGCTGGGTTCTGGTGAGGGCTCTCTTCCAGGTTGCAAACAGCTGCCTTCTCCTTGTGGCCCTTCTTGTGTCCGTGCATAGTGGAAAGAGGGTGAGCTAGATCTCTTGCCTCTTCCTATAAGGGCACTAAACCCATTCATGAGGGCTCTACCCTCATGATCTAATTAACTCAAATCATTACACTGGGGATCATATTTCAACATATGAATTTGAGGAAAACATAAACATTCCATCTATAACATGAGCTTATTTTATGTCAGAACTTACTCTATATCTTATATAAGACAAATTCATATGCAATGTCTCATTGAATTCTTAAAATAACCTTGCCAGGCAGGTGTTGCTCTCATTACAAGGGATAAAAGTGAAAAAAGAGCTGGAGATTTGCCTTAGGGTCACTCAGGTAATAGCGGCAGCCACAGAACTGGAATCTGGACCCTCAGACTCCAAGACCAATGCCTTTTTGCTATAAATAGTATTTGTGAGGTTTTCATTTCTATTCCTTAATGTCAACAGATGTCAATTAAACTGCATTTAGACAGAACACTGACAATGCAACCAAGTTGTTCTATCTGCTGATACAAAAAGTCTGTATTTAAATTGTTTTTATAGGAACAGAACTTCTATGTGCTTTCTTCTAAGTGAGAGAAGCAAATGAAGAAGGAAGAAGAAAAAGAGACTAAAAAGATATCAAACAAAAAATAATAAGCATCGTTTAATGGTTCCTCTTCTATTTCATATATCTTTTTCTAAATTCAGGTCAATCAAATATAGTCAACAGTTTTTGTGCTTACATACGTGTCAGAAGTGGTTCTAAGTACAGACTGGGTTTCTAACTCCCAAAGATCTCAATCTAGCAGGAGAGTCAGACTTGCAAATAAAAAATACCACATCATTTCATAAGCATTAGACCAAAAAAAGAAATAGCAATCCAGAGGAAGAAGTGGACACACCTTCCTGGGAAGGAGGCTCAGGGAGGAACGGCTGAATGCAGAAGATGTGATATCTGGGCTGAAAAATGGGAAGTGGCCAGCAGGAAGGGAATTCCAAGCAGACAGCATTGGAGGTTAAGATATGGGCGCCACCCTATCATCTGCGTTTATAGAGGAAATAGTAGAGACTGACTTGCCTACAGTATACTGGGGAAATGGAGTGATCAAATGTACACTGGAGGTAAGCACAGAAAGAGACAAGGATGGCTCCCAGATTTCTTTTTTGGGTCATAAAAAATGCCATTAACTGGCATAGGAACTACTGCAGGAAAAGTAGACTTAAGGAGAAAATCATGAATAATATTTGGGACATGCTGAATTTCAGGTGCCTGTAGGAGAGCTCCACAAAGCCAAAGAAAACAAGCGACTCGAGTTTAGGAGAGAGGACAGAGATCTGAGAAGTTGTCCCTTAGTGAGTTTACAGAAGTATCACGTGTTTACTACTCTAGCTTCAATTTCTTAGAAATGAACAGAGGCTGAAGAAGGCTATATCAAAAGAAAAAACAGTGAATGTGGTAAAAGACCTAGTAGTTTACGAAAACAGTTCACTAGACCCATACCTCTCACTATATACTAAAATCAACTCAAAATGGATTAAGGATTTAAATATACACCCTGAAACAATAAAACTTCTTAAAGAAAACATAGGAGAAACACTTCAGGAAATAGGACTGGACACAGACTTCATGAATACGACCCCAAAGGCACGGGCAACCAAAGGAAAAATAAACAAATGGGATTATATCAAACTAAAAAGCTTCTGCACAGCAAAAGAAACAATTAACAGAGTTAAAAGACAACCAACAGAGTGGGAGAAAATATTTGCAAAATATACATCTGACAAAGGATTAATATCCAGAATATACAAGGAACTCAAACAACTTTACAAGAAAAAAACAAGCAACCCAATTACAAAATGGGCAAAAGAGCTAAGAAGGCATTTCTCTAAGGAAGATATACAAATGGCCAACAGACATATGAAAAAATGCTCAACATCACTCAGCATCCGGGAAATGCAAATCAAAACCACATTGAGATACCATCTAACCCCAGTTAGGATGGCTAAAGTCCAAAAGACCCTGAACGATAAATGCTGGCGAGGTTGCGGAGAAAAAGGAACTCTCATACATTGTTGGTGGGACTGCAAAATGGTGCAGCCTCTATGGAAAATGGTATGGAGGTTCCTCAAACAATTGCAGATAGATCTACCATATGACCCAGCTATCCCACTGCTGGGAATATACCCAGAGGAATGGAAATCATCAAGTCGAAGGTATACCTGTTCCCCAATGTTCATCACAGCACTCTTTACAATAGCCAAGAGTTGGAACCAGCCCAAATGTCCATCATCAGATGAGTGGATACGGAAAATGTGGTACATCTACACAATGGAATACTACTCAGCTATAAAAACGAATGAAATACTGCCATTTGCATCAACATGGATGGACCTTGAGAGAATTATATTAAGTGAAACAAGTCAGGCACAGAAAGAGAATACCACATGTTCTCACATATTGGTGGGAGCTAAAAATTAATATATAAATTCACACACACACACACACAAAAAAAAAAACCGGGGGGGGGGGGAAGAAGATATAACAACCACAATTACTTGAAGTTGATACGACAAGCAAACAGAGGGGACATTGGTGGGGGGGAGGGGGAGGGAGGTTTTGGTGATGGGCAACAATAATCAGCCACAATGTATATCGACAAAATAAAATTTAAAAAAAAAAACAAAAATAAACCCCACAAAGTTAAAAAAAAGTATGTTATGAAAAATGTTAAGTAAGCTCTATAGTAAGACCTTATTAATCAGATTAAAGTGTACCTTTATTTAAAAAAAAAAAAAGAAAACAGTTCACTACAGCTCTTTTATTTATAGCAGTTCTGTTCAAAACAAAGATATGATCTGCAAAGGCCCTATTCATACATTTGTTGTATTATAGATCCACAGATAGAATAAATAACAATTAGGAGACTTTCAAACACAGCTGTTCCCATACTGGCTCTTCCCTGCAGTAGTTGAGGGAGGGCCATTGTTTCCTCTCAGCCACAAGTATTTATGCACTTGGAGCATTCCCTAAAATGTGGGTGTTCTTCCATCTATTCATGAAATCTCGCCTGTCTTCAAAATGAAGGAAACAAAAATAGGAACCCATGAGGTTACTTCCTCAACTTAAATGGAGAAATAATCAAAAGCATACTCTAACCCATATTAAATATTTTTTGGTTAAAAGAAAAGAGAGTAAACTGGGAACATTTATTGAAGGGCACAAGGTTCTGACGGAGAAGACACACCAGGCAAATTCTGGCTGGACAAATAATACCCTAAGTTAAGAGTCACATGACTCTTCTGTGTCCTTGGACATGTCACCTCCCACAATATTTCTCCATCTGCAAAGAGAGGTCTCTGCCTTCCTGAGAGCCCCTGAGCACCTATGCAGGCCGTACCTGAAGGGAAAGGTCTAAACAAAGTCCAAGGAGCCCAGGGTTACTTGCAAGGCCCCACACAGAATCCAAATGCACATCAGCTGTCCACTAGCGCCTTTGGATTCATGCACAGAGTACCATCTTTATACTTAAACTGCTCTTACGTCAGGAACTAGAGAGGATTCTCCCCTCTTCAAGTTTTAGAAGGACTCAGCTTCCCAGTCCTCCGAGATTTGAGGATGGTGGGAATTCCTCCTGCCCAGTACAGGAGACTGGGAAGGAGGAGGGTTTGCTATCCCTGGTCAGAAAAACAACACATCACTGGCCAGCAGGGAAGGAGGTTGGCAGATGTATCTGTGCACAGAGGAGTCAGGACAGGACCAATGGCTACAGTTCAATAGTTAGATTTGGGAGGCTTTTAAAAAAAAGTTAAGAATGACTGCAAAGTGAGTCTCCTTTTCCAAGGTGACCTCCAGGGTGATGGACAACTTTACCAAGAGGCTCTGATTCTTGCCTGTCTTCTCAGGAGCCTTTTCAGGAGATTCTTCCCTTTTCCTGTCTTTCAGGATTTGAAAATATGTTATCTTTATGCAGAGAACACCAGAATGGTCCACTAAAGCTACAAATCTCAGTTCCCACAGTTTCTGCACACTCTGAGCAAGTTCCAGCACAGGGCAGTTTCTCTCCTGGCCCCTGACTCCCACCTCCTCTCGCCTGCCTTTCCGAGCTCCTTGCTTTCCTAGGCATTCCCTACCCCTTGCTGGACTTCACCATCTCCATCTCTCCTGGCCTCTTACCCTCACCACTTAAATGTGCTCAAGCCTCTCTCATTTTTTTCTTTTAAACCTGCACTCAAATGCCAACTCTGTCCAGCAGCACTTCTCCCTATCCCATTCACAACTAACAGAGAAAATTTCTCAACTCACAGCCTCTACTGTTTCACTTCCTACTCACTCCTCAAACAGTTCCTCCAAGGAAGCAGATTTTTGCCAAGGTCACCCACAATCTCCATGATATTAAATGCAATGGGTGTTTCTGAGTCCTCGTCTGATTTGATGATAACAACAATAATATCACCCAATATCTGCTGAGTACTTATATGCCAAGCATGGTCCTCTACACTTTGCATACTTTGGTTAGGTTTCACAACAAGTTGATGAAGTATGTTTTACAATTACACTCCTTTTCTAAATCGCGTCTTTGAGAAGTAAAGTAAACATGTGCTCAGTGCCACACAGACCACAAGCTAGGCAGTTAGGATGCAAATGCAAGCTCAGCTCTGGAGCCCAGGTCCTCAGCGGCTACAGCTTGGGGCTTTCTCTCAGCAGCATCAGCCTGCAGCCCCTCCCTGGCTCTGTGCTTTCTCCACCTCCCTCTTGCTCTCCATGAGGGGCTGCTTTTCCCTGCTGCACCCTTACACATTTATGTCCCTGGGGTCCTATCCTTGTCCCTGGGTTGCTCTTGTCTAAGTCCCCGATCTCAATTACTACACAAAAGAATGCAAAATCAGCCTCCACAGCCAGTCTACAGACTGGTCTCTCCAATTCATTTCTCAACAACCTCTACAGATGCCTCAGCTTCAACATGCCCAACACAGACTCACTCCTCTACCTAATTTGTGTGAAGTGCTCTTCCTAGGTGCTCTCTCAGCATCCTGTAGGGCCTCCCTCCTGGCACTAATCACACCACTGTTGTATTACTGTGCCTATGTCTGCCCATTGGTGTACTGTCATTGTCTGCTCAGTGCCTGACACAGGAGCTGGCATGCAGTAGGTGCTCACTCAGCAATTATGAACTTAAGTAATGTGGAGCCTTTGGCTGGTCATGTAACTTCCCTAAACCTCATTTTTCTCACCAAGAAAATGACAGAGTTGGAGCAGGAGAATGGAAGTGTGTTCCAGCAAGCCAGCCAGCCAGCGAACGAGCGAGCGCGGGGCCCTGGCTGTGCCTTCCTCTCCTGGCCTGAGCTAGCCCGCCGCCGGGCGCGGCCACAGCCTGCAGCGGAGCCTAAGAGAGTCATCGCCATGGCGGAGCAAACCTACTCATGACTTAAGGAATATGGTAAAAGAGCAGTAATTTAAAAAGCACTTGTGAGGAACTAGAGCCGACGGGCGGTGGCCGCAATAGGACCGGGGGGCTCCGCGCAATGCCCCTGATTGTCCTCTGAGTCTGCCTGCTGTGTTCATCAGACTGCCCAGTGGAACAGAAGATACTCCGCTCATTTCATCGGATCTGTGGACTGTGAAACCCCCTGCCACAATGAATAAACATCAAAGAAAAGATACCAGAAATACAAAAAATCAAGAAAGTACACCACCAAAAGATAATAAATCTCAAGCTCTAGACCCTATAGAACAAGAAGCCCTTGAAATGACTGACAAGGAATTTCGAGTGATAATTCTAAGGAAACTGAATGAAATACAAGAAAACTCAGCTAGACATCATGATGAAACGAGGAAAAGTATATAGGCCCTGAAAGAGGAAATGTACAAGGAAAGCAATGCCCTGAAAAAAAAATGTAGCAGAACTTGCCGAACTGAAGAAGTGATTCAGCGAAATAAAAAACACAACGGAGAGTTTAACCAGCAGGCTTGCGGAAGTTGAAGAGAGAACCTCTGAACTTGAAGATGGGCTGTTTGAAATAACACAAGCAGACAAAAAAAAAAAAAAAGAAAGAAAAAAGAATCAAAGACATTGAAGAAAATCTGAGAGAGATATCAGACAACCTTAAGCGCTCAAATATCCGAGTCATGGGTATTCCAGAAGGGGAGGAAAATGGAGACTCCATTGAAAACATATTCAACAAAATAGTGGCAGAAAACTTCCCAGGTATAGGAAAAATCACAGATCTTCAGATCCAGGAAGCTCAACGATTTCCAAACGTATTCAACCCAAAAAGGTCATCTCCAAGACATGTTATAGTCAAATTGGCAAAACTCAAAGACAAAGAGAGAATCTTAAAAGCTGCAAGAGAGAAGCATCAAAGCACCTATAAGGGAGCCCCAATCAGGCTAACATCAGACTTTTCATCACAAACCCTAAAAGCCAGAAAGGAATGGGATGATATATTCAAAATACTAAAAGACAGAGATTGTCAGCCAAGAATACTCTACCCTGCAAGGCTATCCTTCTGAAATGAAGGCCAAATAGTATGTATCTCAGACAAACAAAAACTGCGGGAGTTCACTACCACACGACCACCCTTACAAGAAATCCTCAAGGGAGTATTGGGTTTGGTTCCTGAAAAATAACTACTGCCATAAAGACCCAAGAAAAATCTAAACCCACTAGTATAATAAAAATGGCATTCATGAAGAGAAAACAAACAAACAAAAAGGCTATCTACAACATAAGTAACCAACAAACACAGAAAACAAACAGTAAATCAGAAAGCAAGGAACAAAAGACAACTAAAGACAACCAAACAACAATCAATAAAATGCTAGGAATAAATGAACACTTTTCAATAACAACTCAATATAAAAGGCTTAAATTCCCCAATCAAAAGACACAGACTGGCTGACTGGATCAAAAAGGAGGACCCAACTATATGCTGCCTTCAAGAGACCCACCTCACCCATAAAGACTCACACAGACTAAGAGTGAAAGGATGGAAAAAGATTTACCATGCAAAACAGAAAAGAAAAACGAGCTGGAGTAGCTATTCTTATATCTGACAACATAGACTTTAAACTAAAAACCATAAAAAGAGACAATGAGGGACACTACATAATGATACAAGGACTGATCCATCAAGAAGACATAACAATCATAAATATGTACGCACCCAATGTTGGAGCAGCCAGATTTATAAAACAAACTCTATTAGACCTAAAGAAGGAAATAGACACTAATACCATAATAGCAGGGGACCTGAACACACCACTGTCAATATTGGACAGATCATGTAGGCAAAGAATCAGCAGAGAAACACAAGATCTAAACAATACTCTAGACCAATTGGAATTGGCAGATATCTACAGAACATTCCATCCAACAACCTCAGAATATTCATTCTTCTCATCAGCACATGGATCATTCTCCAGGATAGATCACATATTAGGTTACAAATCAAGTATCAACAAACTCAAAAACATTGGAATTATCTCATGTATTTTCTCAAACCATAATGGATTAAAACTAGAAATCAATAACAAATGAAATTCTGGAAACTATACAAACACATGGAAATTAAACAGCATTCTACTTAATGACATATGGGTCCGAGAAGAAATCAAGCAGGAAATCAAAAAATTTATTGAAACTAATGAAAATAATGATACATCATACCAAAACCTGTGGGATACCGCAAAAGCAGTATTAAGGGGGAAATTTATTGCATTAAATGCTCACCTCAGAAGAATGGAATGATGGCAAGTGAACAACCTAACACTTCACCTTAAAGATCTAGAAAAACAAGAACAATCCAAACCTAAAGTTAGCAGATGGAAAGAAAACATTAAGATCAGAGCAGAACTGAATGAAATTGAAACCCAAAAAACAATACAAAAGATCAATGAATCAAATAGTTGGTTTTTTGAAAAGATAAATAAAATTGACAAACCATTAGCATGGCTAACTAAAAAAAGAAGAGAGAAGATTCAAATAACAAAAATTAGAAATGAAAAAGGTGATATTACACCTGATTCATTTGAAATTAAAGGAATCATTCAAGACTACTATAAACAACTATATGACAACAAGTTTGAAAATCTGGAGGAAAAGGATAAATTTCTGGACACACACAAGCTCCCAAAACTGAGCCATGAAGATGTAGAATATCTGAACAGACCAATAACAATAAAGGAGATTGAAGCTGTTATCAGAAAGCTCCCAACAAAGAAAAGCCCAGGACCAGATGTATTCACAGCAGAATTTTACTAAACATTCAAAGAGGAATTGACACCGATTCTTTACAAACTATTCCAAAAGATTGAAACGGACGCAAATCTCCCAAACTCATTCTATGAAGCAAACATCATCCTGATACCAAAAGCAGGTAAAGATATAACCAAAAAAGAAAACTACAGGCTGATATCCTTGATGAACATAGATGCAAAAATCCTAAATAAAATACTAGCAAACAGAATATAGCAACAGATACGTAAAATTATTCACCATGATCAAGTGGGATTCATCCCAGCGATGCAAGGTTGGTTCAACATATGCAAATCAATAAATGTGATACACCATATTAATAAAATCAAACACAAAGACCATATGATCATCTCTATAGATGCTGAAAAAGCATTCAATAAAATTCAACACTCATTCATGACAAAGACCCTCTATAAGTTAGGTATAGAGGGAAAATACCTCAACATAATTAAAGCCATATATGATAAACCCACTGCCAATATCATCCTGAATG
Organism: Cynocephalus volans; assembly: GCF_027409185.1. Taxonomy (NCBI): domain Eukaryota; kingdom Metazoa; phylum Chordata; class Mammalia; order Dermoptera; family Cynocephalidae; genus Cynocephalus; species Cynocephalus volans. Next base: position 30,006,927 of record NC_084470.1, on the reverse strand, counting down.
GGGAAAAGCTGAAAGCTTTTCCTTTAAGAACAGGAACTAGACAAGGATGCCCACTCTCACCACTCCTATACAACATGGTGTTGGAAGTACTAGCCAGAGCAATCAGAGAAGAGAAGGAAATAAAGGGCATCCAGATCGGAAAAGATGAAGTCAAACTGTCCCTGTTTGCAGATGACATGATCCTATATATCGAACAGCCTAAAGACTCTACAAAAAAAACTCTTGGAGGTGATAAATGATTTCAGCACAGTAGCAGGATACAAAATCAACACACAAAAATCAGTAGCATTTCTATTCTCCAATAGTGAACATGCAGAAAGAGAAATCAAGAAAGCCTGCCCATTTACAATAGCCATCAAAAAAATAAAATACTTAGGAATTGAGTTAACCAAGGATGTGAAAAATCTCTATAATGAGAACTACAAACCACTGCTGAGAGAAATTAGAGAGGATACAAGGAGATGGAAAGATATCCCATGCTCTTGGATTGGAAGAATCAACATAGTGAAAATGTCCATACCACCCAAAGTGATATACAAATTTAATGCAATCCCCATCAAAATTCCAATGACATTTTTCTCAGAAATGGAAAGAACTATCCAGACATTTATATGGAATAATAAAAGACCACACATAGCCAAAGCAATGCTGAGCAAAAAAATAAAGCTGGAGGCATAACACTGCCTGACTTTAAACTATACTACAAAGCTATAATAACCAAAACAGTATGGTACTGGCATAAAAACAGACACACTGATCAATGGAATAGAATAGAGAATCCAGAAATCAACCCACACACCTACAGCCATCTGATCCTTGACAAAGGCACCAAGCCGATACACTGGGGAAGAGACTGCCTCTTTAGCAAATGGTGCTGGGAGAACAGGGTATGAATATGCAGGAGAATGAAACTAGACCCATACCTTTCACCATACACTAAAGTCAACTCAAAATGGATTAAAGAATTAAACATACACCCTGAAACAATAAAACTTCTTAAAGAAAACATAGGAGAGACACTCCAGGAAATAGGACTGGACACAGATTCATGAATATGACCCCAAAAGCACGGGCAACCAAAAGAAAAATAAACAAATGGGATTATATTAAACTAAAGAGCTTCTGCACAGCAAAAGAAACAATTAACAGAGTTAAAAGACAACCAACAGAGTGGGAGAAAATATTTGCAAAATATACATCTGACAAAGGATTAATATCCAGAATATACAAGGAACTCAAACAACTTTACAAGAAAAAAGCAAGCAACCCAATTAAAAAATGGGCAAAAGAGCTAAGTAGGCATTTCTCTAAGGAAGATATACAAATGGCCAACAGACATATGAAAAAATGCTCAACATCACTCAGCATCCGGGAAATGCAAATCAAAACTACACTGAGATACCATCTCACCCCAGTTAGGATGGCTAAAATCCAAAAGACTCTGAACGATAAATGCTGGCGAGGTTGCGGAGAAAAAGGAACTCTCATACATTGTTGGTGGGACTGCAAAATCGTGCAGCCTCTATGGAAAATGGTACGGAGTTTCCTCAAACAATTACAGATAGATCTACCATACGACCCAGCTATCCCACTGCTGGGAATATACCCAGAGGAATGGAAATCATTAAGTCAAAGGTATACCTGTTCCCCAATATTCATCGCAGCACTCTTTACAATAGCCAAGAGTTGGAACCAGCCCAAATGTCCATCATTGGATGAGTGGATACGGAAAATGTGGTATATCTACACAATGGAATACTACTCAGCTATAAAAACAAATGAAATACTGCCATTTGCAACAACATGGATGGACCTTGAGAGAATTATATTAAGTGAAACGAGTCAGGCACAGAAAGAGAAATACCACATGTTCTCACTTATTGGTGGGAGCTAAAAATAAATAAACAAATTCACACACACACACACACAAAATCTGGGGGGGAGAGGTGGCAGAGAAAACATAACAACTACAATTCCTTGAAGTTGATACAAGCAAGCGGAAAGGACATTGCTGGGTGGGAAGCAGGAGAGTGAGGAGGGAGGGAGATTTCGGTAATGGGCAACAATAATCAACCACATTGTATATTGACAAAATAAAATTAAGGAAAAAAAAAAAAGGAAGTGTGTTCCATCCTGCAGGCTGCCCTTTGGAAAAGGGTCTGTGGTCAAATAAGTTAAGCCATGCTGCACATTCTCCTCTTGGCAATTCACATTGGACAGAACATTAAAAGCTTGGACAACCTTTTGTTGTTGTTTAAATAAGGGTTTCCCAAACCTATTTGACCACAGGATCTTCTTTTCCTAGAGTATCCCAGACCCTCCAGCATAAGGCATGTTCCATGGGGCACACTCTTTGACAAACACTAGACCAGTGGTTCTCATTGCAGGGGGTGGGGAGGTGCTATTGACATCTAGTTGGTAGAGGTCAGGTATGCTGCTCAACGTCCTACAATGCACAGGACAGCCCCCACACAAAGAATTATCAACCCCATGTCAATAGTGTCCTTGTTGAGAAACCCATCCCATTTAGAACAAAGACTTAACAAAGATACATTCCTTTTAAACTAACAAAAAAGGGTTTGATCAGAATGTCAACTAACTGTTCTTGGCTATTTTCATTTTTATCTTCAATTGTTTATTTTTAATTTTTGCTTTTTGTTATCAAATTTTATTTGCAATATATTTGTAGCATTGTATTATGGAGCAACAACTGGGAAAAAGACACTTTATTTGGTCACCAACTACGAAATAAAAAAATTAAGCAAAATTAAAAAGGAATGTGACAGTTGACACCATATCATGTAATCAAATGTTTTTGCAAACATTCTTTGAAGGGTTCACCCAGCTCTTTCGTAAAGAAAAACTTAGAAGCAGTGCTATAAGGAATGATGATTTTGTTTAACAGTTCATTTTAGCTAAAAAATAAAATTTGTGTGTCCAAATTTCATTTGCTTCAGGGAAGAAAGAAAAGAAAAATAAATCGCTTTAATTTTAATACACATCAAGGGTAAAATGAATAACTACCAAAAAGCAATTTCAAATTGATCTTTTTTCAGCTGCCTCCTCGTTCTTCCTTCAACCTTAAAAAAAGTTTTTGATTATAAATGATTTTGTTTGTTAGAGTGGAAATCTGATCACTATATTACAACAGAAATTTGTCTCTAAGCACTTTCAGAAAGTACTTTTTAAACATTGTTTATCCTTCCAAAGAAAATCATTTAAAAAGTTAAATAGTTAAATAATGACATAACAGTAATAACAGTGGTAACAGTAGTAGTTAACATTTATTGAGTACTTAGGAAGTGCCAGGCAACTGTTTTGCATACCTGATCTCATTCTAATACTTACAAAAATACCTATAGGTAGATACTATTATGTTTAATTCCATTTTACAGAAGAGGAAATTTGAAGTTTTCTCAAGAAAGAGAGTTACTCCACAAAGCGCTAGGAAGTAGCACTGCCAGCCTGTACATCTGTCTGATTCTGGAATATTTGATTATAAATAATGAGAATTTTTTTGTTTGTTTGACAGCAATTTAAAGCTGATTAAACAGAAATGCCACCTATTACAAAGAATCAGCAAAAGATTTAATTCTGATGAGCATGGAACACTCAGAAGCCCTGGGGAGGGTGATTAAAAGAAAACAATTTTAACTATTTTCATGCAGACACTCCATACAAATTGTCAGCATTTGAAACATCTCATTTATGGAAGTGTGAGCCAATATGGCCCACTCCTTTGCTTTGTGAACTTGAAACAGTCACCTCAAAAGCAAATTGGGCTACTTTGGAAAACAATCTGGCAGTTCTTCAAAAAATTAAATATAGAGTTAGCATACATCCCATCAATGCCACATAAAAACTTGTACACAAGAGTTCATAGCAGCATTGTTGGTAATAGCCAAAAGGTGGAAATAACCCACATGTCCACCACTGATGAATGGATAAACTGTGGTATATCCATACAATAAAATATCATTCCACCATAAAAAGGAATGAAGTACTGATACATGCGACAACATGGATAAACCTTTAAAATGTTATGCTAAGTGAAAAAAGTCAGTTAAAAAAGGCCATTTATTGTATGGTTACTTTATATGAAATGTTCAGAATAGGCAAATTCAGAGAGACAGAAAATAAACTAGTGGTTATGAGGGTCAGGGAATGACTGCTAATGGGCAAAGTGTTTCTTTTGGGGGAGATGAAAATATTATGGAATTACATATGGTGATGGTTGTTGCAGAATTGTGAATAAAATAAAAACCAATTAATTGTATGCTTTAAAAGTGTGAATTTTTTTGGTATGTGAATTATATCTCAATAAAAAAATCACATAGGATAGATGCAATAAAGAAAATAAACAATAAAGCTCATGTTTATAATTCAAACTAGTTAAGGCAAATACGTGGGACAATAGGATTTTGGAATTTTAAGTGGACATACTGGTTAACCATACTAACTTAGGTCACTTTACATTTAATAAAAAAACAGTATTCTGTAGATTTAAATTCCACATACATCAAGCAAAGATGAATAAAACCTGAAATTCTGACCTAGAGGTATATTCTAACACTTAGTAAAAATCATAGCTTCAAGAGTAGCATGATTATTCCCAATCACTGATTTACACTGAACAATGCTGTTAAACCACCCTCTTACCCTGCAGCTGGAAACAGGGCAGAGGCCCTTACACAGAGGAAAGGGAAATCTATCTTTCTCTATTTTCTATGCCAATACTATTCAACTGGCACAGACAAACAGAGGTTACTATAGGTTGTGGAAAAGGTTAACTTGCTAGGGCTAAGTGCATGCTCAGGAAAGACCTGACATAGACCTAACCTCTCATTTCTGGCTGACCTTCAGGCTCTGTGAAAACAGGAAGTGAAAGCTAAGGCAGAGTTGTAAACTGCCTGGTTGAGCGTTAAAACATGTTCCAACACACATACACAGAGTCCAACTACAAAGACTGGGAGTTTGTGGTTTTTAGCCCTAGGCGTTTAAGAAAATTTCTGTCTAATCACTAGCTGACTGCTAAGCTAATGGAACAGAGATTCCAATGGCTATACATGACAAAGAATACAGATCTTACAAAATTAGTACAGAAAAGTCATTCAACAAACAGAAAACAACTACAACAAGCAGTACAATAAACCCTGGGGAATAGAGAGAACCTGATTTCCAGAGTTGCCACATTATAATATCAAAAATGTTTGGGTTTCAACAAAAATTACATGGCATGCAAAGAAACAAGAAAGTATGGCTCCCAAACAGGAAAAAAGCAATTAATGAAAACTGAACCTGAGTAAGCCCACATACTGGACTTATTAAACAGAGACTATTTTAAGTATGCTCAAATAGCTAAAGGGAACCACGCACAAAGAACTAAAGGAAATTATGAGAATGTCTCACCAAATAGAGAATATCAATAAACAGATAAAAATGATTTTTTTAAAGGAGTCAAATAGAAATTCTGGAGTTGAAAAGTGCAATAACTTAATTGAAAATTTCATTATAGGAGCTCAATAGCAGGTTTAAGCAGGAAGAAGAAATAAGCAAATTTGAAGACAGGTCAACTGAGATTACACAAGTCCAAGGAGCAGAAAGAAAGAAATGAACGGAGTCTGAGAGGCTCATAGAACACCATCAATCATACCAGTATATTTATAATGGGAATTCCAGAATGAGAGGAGAGAGAGAAAGAAGAAAGAATATTTGAGGAAATAATGCTTTAAAACGCCCCAAATTTGATGAAAAATGAGAAATGATGTTTATTTAAGGACAATACTAATAGAAGTGGTTGTGTAAGCATATAAAATGCAACTGAACCAAGCCCCATGTAACTGGGTGTTTCTGACAGAGGAAGAGTGAGAGTCTAATAGAATAGAATTCCTTGCAAATAAAAAACTCCATTGAGAGGTGAGTGCTGTGGTGAATCTAACAATGCTATATGCCAAAGATCCTCAAGACGATAAGAGGAAATGGTAGACAGAAATCCCAGCCTCCATCTGTGCAACCCTGGCCACTCTCACTGGCCTTCAGATGTCTGCTCTTTTGCTGCTCTCCTGTTCCTTTTGCAGCTGTGTTGCTACCTCCCTGGTCTTCCCCACTCCTGTCAAACTGCCAGATATGATGTCCACCCGCCTGCCAACCAGCTGCCTGCTCCCAACCCCAGTCTCAAATCACCAGGGTGGTGAGCAGTCACTGTTATGAACCAAGGTCTGCCTACAGACAAGATTCAAACCTATCCCCCAGCAAGAGGCAAAGGGCTGAGAAGCCTATCCAGATGTTACAGAGAATCTGATCTGCCCTGGCTGGCTGTGGAGTCCAACACAAATCACATTTTAATCACTGGTTGTGGGGGGTGGGGGTGAGCTTATTTTGACACTGAAAATATTTTATTATACTTACTGATCTTTTAAATTCATTCTTTTTTTTTTTTTTACAGGTCCATGCAAAAATATTAATTCATGTTTACACTGCTGCAAGTTTAAATGAATGCTCATCTTCACTAGATTTTTAATATAACACCCTTCTAGGCAATTCCAATGTCCTATAAATAATCAATGAATAAGCTTGATACACAGGGCAAGAATGAAGGAAACAGGACCAAAAGTTGGCCTCTTAGACATCAATGGCAAGAGAAAAACCAATCCAAGATAAGAATTAATTATGGAAAGCCAGACCTGTTGAATTAATTCAATTGATTGTAAGTAATAATTAAACCTAAGTCCATTTAGCACCTTCCATGTGCTAGGCACTGTGTTAAGTGCTTATCTGCATTATCTCCTTTAATCTTCACCAACAATCCTTTGAGGTACAAACTATTATAGACCCCACTTTACAGAAGGGAACTGAAGTCAGAGAGATTGAGTAGCCTGTCCAAGGTTACACCACTATTAAATGGCTAAGACAAGATTCGAACCCATGTTCTCTGAAGCAAAGCCACATACTCCAGTAGAGATGATGTAGTCTGACATAGCTGCTAAGGAAACCTGCGTCATGTTAACTTGGGTTGTGAAACTGGTTCTTCTCAATGTATTTCCAAGAGCCTCAGGATAAAGAAGGACATTCAGATGTTCTTACAGTGGAAGCATCTGGACCTGAGTGAACCTAACCAAGCACCCCAAATCCACCTGAGACACTGAGGTGGGGCAGCTGCAGGTGATACCTTCCAGGCCACTAGCTGCACCGCTAACAACCTAGAAAGGGAAAGAGCACAGAATGTGGAGCTTGAGACCTGGGTTCAAATTTCAGTTCCAGCACTTACCATGCTTTGACTTAAACAAGTGGCTTAATCTCCCTGATTCTGTTTTCTTTCTTTTTAAAATTTTTTTTTAATTTTTAGAGATTGCTACATTTTAAATATTTAATATAGAAAGGTTACCGTTTCCTCCAAAGACCCCTTTTTTACTTTTACAGTGGGTATCAATATGGAAATCTGGGTCCTATATGCAAAATTTTGCCTCCAGAAGCTTTTTTGTTTGTCCAAAGTATTAATGGATGCCTTGATAAAGAGCAGGTTAGGGAGGAGTTGTCTTTTATTAAACCTTGTACTTTGATTACTCTCTTTTGAGGTAGCATATTGGCTATCCTGAAAGATTATTTTTTCTTAAAACATGATATTTTCATCTTAATTATTGTTGGCTAGGAAAGGATTCGGCGCCCATTCACAGATAGAACATTTCATTTGCCCATTGCCAATTACAATATTTGACATGATGTTGACAGAAATATACTAACGGGATATATTCAAAAGCACCTAATATCATTTCTAAGCCTTCTGTTAAACATATTAGACTATAAACAAGTACATGGATAGGGAAACATATTTCCCAACTTGGCCTCCATAGCTATATTTGATGGAATTATGAGATCTTAGGAATAATTCCTTTTGACATCTTTCATGAGAGTTAAGAAACAGAATGCATATCAAAGAAAGTTTCATCTAGTTAGAAAAGCATGAAGAGATTTCAAATCTTTAAAGTTACCATTTTTAGATCTTTATAAAATTTCAGAATTATTTTAAAGCTTTGAGGGGCGTTGTATGCTTAAAATAGGTTTCGACTTAGCACTTCTATTACAAACTCTAAATCACAGTACTGAATTCTGAATACTAAAATCCTGCCTGAATAAGTTTTAACATAACAAAAACTGCACAGCCAAATTCTTCCAGCAGTGACAATTCTGCTTCATGGGAATTAATTTTTAAAGTTCATAACTATTAAGAAGCATAAATTTTCCTCCTACCCTGAGATAGATTAAAAATAGCTTTTGTTGTATCACATTCTTTTTAAATAGTTGCACACGACTTTTTTCTCCCTCTATTTTTTTTGTTCTGCTAAAAATATGTATAACTCAACCAACTCACTAATATCAAGGCATCTTCAACTTTCTTTTTCCCACAGCTTCCAAACAGTTTCTTGGATGAGATTGTTCCATACAGCTATCTTAATATTTCCTGTGTCCTTACTTAGAGAATAGTTGTATTTGATCCTTCATAATCAAATTCGTTCTTGATGATGGCTTGATAGAAAGGGGGCAGTCATAAAGATCCTGCTAAAATGATTTATACCTGTCTTTAGAAAAAATTTTTCAGTTGTATATGAAAATGAATTGCGTGATATTCTGGGAATGTAGAATCTTGTTCTCTCAAAGTCTACCATACTTCTATTTCACGTGTTTCTAGGATACAGGCAGCAGTGTATCTCCTGTTTTTCTCATTCACATCCTAAGCCTTTGAAGAATGCTGAAAGCCTGGTGAAATAGGATCCCCTCTTAGGGAAATCTGGATGCCGTTTTCCTCAAAAGATTATTCTCGGCGCATGTGTTCAATGATCTTATCCTTTTCTAGATATTCTATCAGCTTGCCAAGAATGGGCGTGAGATGCACCAGTTCACATTCTCAAAGTATCTGGAATAATTAAGCAAGTAAGCCACATTTCCAATATATCAGTCCTCTGACCCTTGGTCACTATATTCAAATCTCTCTTATATGGTAAAGACAGATGATTAATTTAAGATAAAACAATCTACTTGGCACTAATTATTTAAAAAGGAGACTCTCTTCAAAAGCAACTTTGCTCTAGAACAGCCCATTTTAAAAGATATGACTAAAATATGCAGAGGTCCTTACCCAGTGACTGGAAAAACTAACCATATGGGCTAGGTCCATAAATAAAACATGTAATGTTTAAAGATGCTTTTAAGTCAAAATGTTAAGCACCTTTTTAAAAATAGCTTTGATCTATTTTGTTCATCTGGATAAAATTCCTAATTCCATTTTAATTGAAGGTGAGAGATCATTTTAATGGCAGTTATCACACCTAACTTCTTCCTAAGGACAGGGATAAATGAAAACTATAAATGTGGGATTTCCAAAACACATTTACAGATTATGATTTGGTGCTGAAATATTAATACCCCAAATGCTTTGTTCCTTCTTATTCAGTTGTAGTTATAATACAGTGGTTACCAGTACAGTAAACTCCAACTCATAGTATTTGAGGAACTGGGTGGCCCTCAGTTAAATGAGAAGTAGATTTATTTTTAAATCTATTTTAAAAATAAAGACACCATATGAACGTTTTCCCTCCTGTATTCTACGAGCACGCCCTCCCTGCAGGCTGGTCTTCTAACCTCAATAGCCACGCCAGCCCAGCGTATAAGGGCCACTTACAGGGCTCAGAGTGCTTGCTCTCTTGCTCGCTCTCTCATGCGCGCTCTCTCTAATTTACATATCTGCTTTTTAATTTGTGCTTGAGCTTTCCTGTTTTTCACATTCTCAATAGGAATTTATCATATAATCATAGTAAACAATAAAATTAACTTATATTTATGTAGAATACCCTTAGAAGTTAATACAATGCTAATGCCTTATTATCATATCATCTATAAAAGAAGAAAAACATGTAAGGATTAACATTATATCTAATAAGTGCAGTTTTTAAAAGTTAAGTGATATTCTAAAGTCCCTCAATCAATAAGAACTAAAATCCCCATTCCCCTTCTAAATAACAGGTCCTTCCAGAATCTGGAATCCAAAATCAAGTGACTTAAGTACCTGTTACATTCACATACTACAATAGGGAAGATTTTTTACAGATAATAAAGTAACCAAACTACAAACAGCACCATTAATAAAACATTATGAAAAAATTATTTCAATTTGTTTAAAAACACACAGGATCTTTGCCTCATTGATTTACACCCTTAGAGCCAGTGAGAGAGAGAAAAATCTGGATTGAAAAGAATATATTCTGGTGATTAACTTTTAGACAGGTGCTATATATATGGTGTATTCATTATTTTATAATTTTCCTGAATTAATTTTAAATTGCTTCACTAATTCTAACCCCGCAGCTTCCAGAAAAATACCATTTCAAAGTCTATATTTTACCCAATCTTTGTGATGAGGATTCCCAGCAAAGAACACTAATTTGTGTGCTGCTATCTGAGGTGACTCTTCCTCACTCTAAGGAAAGCACTTCCAGGAAAACAGGTGCCCCCCTCAACCAGACTCCAAAAAATGTCAGTCATAAAAAAATATTTTTTTTTCTGTAAGTTAACTATAGGAGCTACAGAATTAATACCCTAAAAGAAGGCTACATATAAAAAAGCTAAGCATACAACTTAAAAGTCACAAAAATAGCAAAAAGAATAAACCCCAAAAGAGAAAAAAATAAAGAAATAGAAATAATAAAAGGAAATAATAAAGATAAAACCAGAAAATAGTGAAACAGAAAAGGGATACAATAGAGTGATAAATAAGATCAACAGAGCCACAAGTTGGTTCTTTAAAAAGATTATGACACTGATAAACCTCTGGTATCTGAAAAAGAAAAAAGAAAAAACAAAATAAATGATACTAGCAATGAAAAGACGGACTTAAATACATATGCAGTGCATTGTAAAAAGGTGAGAGAATGTGACAAACATTATGCCAATAAATTTGAAAACTCAGGCAAAATGAACATAGATTCCTAGAATCTTATGACCAAATAGCATAAGAATAATGCAGTGTCTAGACTTCAACCCACCTATTAGTAAACAAATGCACTGCTAAACATCAGGAAAACAAAACAAGTCTCAGAATCGCAATTGCACTATTTCCTATTAAATTATTATTTTAGTAATTTAGACTCCAAATGAGCAAATTTAGGTTTTTGGTTTAAATAAATAAAACTACAATTTTTAACTAAAATATTTCATATCTAAGTATTATGATTTTTAAATGCTCTAATTTAAAGAATTATGTCCATACGTTTTAAAATAATTTACTTAACTTACTTAGTTTTCTTAAAGTATTTCTGCTTAACTTTTGGGATTAGTTAGTACAAGTTTACATACGTTGCCAAGTGTAAAGTAATTAGGACTTACTAACTTTCTGAAACTTAACTGAATGACCCTTGTACTCCTATATTTAATATTAACTTTGAGCTGTCATATAACTGCCTCATTCCAGGGCTATGTATGTGCAAAGAGCAACAAAGTCAAAGAATTATATAGCTAGAAGAGATTTCAACCCTTTACTGTACAGATGAGGAAACTAAGACCCAGCAAGGTGATATAACTTGTCCAGATTGTTATATTGGCTTAGTCTTCTTCCTCCAACACAGAGAGTTATGATAATTCTATACCCCGTGGAACCTAATTCTGTCCCATTACCTTTCCTATTAAGGTAATAGGAAGCTATTGCCCAAACCCCAACATGCATCTTTCTGTGGCATACTGTTCAGAGTCAGCATAGCCATCTGTAGTAAGGGGAGCTTTCATACATTATCAAAAGAGACTACTTTCCTATTTAGCACCCAGGTTCATCTACTATTCTTTGAAATTAACTGCATTCTCATAAATAAAGAGAGATATATCATAAATAGGAGAGAAAGAGGAAATTATTTTATCACTGAGACTCAAAATTGAATTTTTTGATTAATAGTTAAAGTCTTCTGTGTCATCAATGTACAATTTTTCAATAAGAAGCTACTTAAAAGATGAAATTTTCATGAAAAACAAAAAACTTCCACTGTTTTAACATCTTTCCTTTCATCTTCCTGGTTTAAATGCCTTGCTGATTGTAAAGCTCATGGTGACAATTTGTTCTTCCTTATAATAACCTGGCACAATCTTATAGTCTTATTTTAGTTTCTCAGATGAAGGGTACAAACCACGACTGTGTTGAACAGCCCTCCTTTGATTCATTCAGTTATATAAAAATTTTATATCAGCAATACATATAACTAAAAAGGAGAACATTCAGGCGCTCACCCAAATTTTTTCTACATAATATTAAATTTTGAAATAATGAGACATTTGAATGATACACATAAGAAATTAGAAATTTGGCATTACGAAATCAAAACATCAAGATGACTGCCGTTTCTCCTGCCTCAATTCCTAAGATGACTTATACAATGTCCCCCATACCACATGACCTTCAGTTTGAATTTGCCATTCCTCCATCAAAAAGTAAGGCCTCATTTACTTCTCCTTGAATCTGGGCTGGCCTATGATTCACTTGTAACTAAAAGAATGCAGTGGAAGTGACTCAGTGTGACCTGTAAGGCTTGGTCACAAGAGTCCATGCAGCTTCCACCTGGCTCTCCCAGGAGGAATATTCTAGGGGACGTTCAATTACCTGAGCCAGTCATGTTGGAGGCTTTCTGGTTGATAGTCCCAGCTGAGCCCAACATTCCTGTTATCCCCACGAAAGTGCTCAACATGGGAGGGAGGAAGCCACCTTGGAAGTGGACCTTCCAGCCTCAGTCCCAGCCATTTGAGTCACCCCAGCCATTCCAAGTCTTCCCAGTTAAGGCCCCAGACATCAGGGAGCATAGACAAGCCATCTCTATGTGTCCTCCCCAGACTGCCAACCTACAGAATCCATGATCATAATAAAATGGTCATTGTTCTATGCCACTAAATTTGAGGTGGTTTGTTATAAAGTTTATAGATAATCAAAAAAGCTTGTTTGGGCTAAAAACCAAACCAAACCAAACCAAACAAAACATTAAAACTCTACATTACCGCTGAGCCTAGTAAGAGAACTAATTCTTATATTTATTGGCTTGGTAGCCAGATAGACCATAAGGCTAAAAAGACCCTTCAGATCTGACACTAATTGAAAGGGAGATCAATCCACTGGTACACAGAGGATGTATGTCCTTAACAAAATGGGACCATGTCCTATGCACATCCGGATTTTGAAGGACAGAAAGGGGCTAAGTACCAGGAAAAGGCTGGGCCAGGGAAGGAAGAGCCTTTTATAGCACAGCTATCTCATTCTCCAGTTACTGCCAGGCAACCTGCTAAGGAAACTATGAATCTCCAAGGGGCTCAGAGGACAAAGAACACAGGCAAGGGGCAAGTGGGGAGATGAAGAATACAGAAGTTGTTCCTTCATCCTTTGAGGTCCAGGATGACAGACGGATCATGTATGACCACAAAAGAGAGAAGGAAGCCTAAGATATAACTTACCAGACAGCCTCGAATATTCAAAAGGAAAAAGCAAGTATTTTAACTATCTTTATCTTTTATCCCTTAAAATTCTGTTGATAATATATGTATATTTTGTCTCTTTAAGTAATTAATGTCAAAATAATTCCAAACATTCATCACCAACTATTTGGATTTTTCCTCTTAATTAAACAAATGATAGAGTTATATGAAGCTCAATCATCTGATGTCACAAAACCACTGACTCTCTGAGTGGATAGTGTTCATTTACTTCTTTTAAACTATTCCCTTTGATGTACTAGATGCTCTTGGGGGTAATTCCTGAAGTTTAGCAGTAACGAATTCAAATGCCAAACTCCAGAATATATTTTTTCCATTAGAAATCATTTGAGGAGAAACTACTTCCCACCTGATCATTTCTCTACCCTATGGGCTATTTCTTATTTCCTTTTGTCAATGCCGCAGGAAAGACCTCTCAGTAGATACAGGGACTAGTACATTACAGAAACCCATTAGCTTCAGCAAAACCTATAATCCAACCAGGGCTACTACATTTTCTTAACCAAAACAAATAAGAAACTGCTAGTTTAAAACCAAAATATTTGGCTATTCATTGTTTTAAAAGGCTGATCAATATTATATTCCACATTCCTCATCCTTCCTCAACTTTGTCAATTCCCTATTATGGCAGGTTTACCGAGTCTATTGTACCTCTCTTAATTCTGGTGCTACTGTATTAAAGTAGGCTGCCATCTGCAAAAAGAAAAAAAAAAAAAAAACTTTCAGTCAGATCAAAACATGGAATGCTTTTTAAGATGATAGGCGCTCTCTAAGCACACTTTTATATAATTAGTTAAAAATAATGAAAACCTCAGCAGACTATTTTAGATGCTCATGAATCACTTCTTGACGTCTGAGCAAGTTGGGCCTGAACTTTCTTCATGATATTTATTGCAGCCCCAGCTTCTGAAACGTGAGCTGAATGGGGTGTTCCTTCTCTCTCTAACCTCTCCTCCTGCCTCTCCTTTCTTCCTTCACAAAGCTGAGAGTGGTAGATGGGTGGGCTCAGGAGACACACTGTCCTTTTCTCTACATTAAGCCTGGCCTGACCCAAATAATGCCAAAATAACCTTTTTAGAAATAATTAGAGCTTTCCATAGTTCAAATGATAAATGGGGAAGGAAAAACCACATAAACAGGAAAAAAAAATCAATGAGAAGTAATTTCTTGACAGAGATGAAACAGTAGTTGAATAAAAAGAGGAAAAAGTCATAAAATTAAAAAGAAAAATATTAGAGCAGCAAAGAAACCTACTATACAACAAGAGAATATACCTAAGCTGCAGGGAAGTCAGTTAACGGTTTCCAGCAGCAAGAAAACCCATGAATTTCTGAAGCGTGAATAACTCTAACAGGAAATATATACTGAAAATTTTCAGAGATTCTAACAGCAAATACATGCTGGCTTTCTCTATGTCAGGTTTTGGCTAAATAACAGTATACAGTGAATGTGTGAAAATTAATACTCAGAATCTCACCTTAAAAATAAAAAAGGCGAGGTGAGAATAAACGTGAAGATTTCAGTGAAGGCTGAAGCAACGTCTAGGCTTTGAATCAAAAGTATTAACCTCATAGAGAGAAGAATGTTCAGTTATGCATTCTTTGGTTTATGTTAATTTTTCTTTACCCCATTGTAAAAGATATGTTTAACTTGATTTATTCTAACATCCACTAAGACAGCTTTACAAGCAGACCAAATCTTCATTTCCCTACACTGAAAGTATTGTTTTACAACTTAAAGTGATATTTTATGCATTTATCTTTAAACCACACATTGCCTCTAAATCCTGTAAAAAGAAGACTCCAACAAACTCTACAAAGATTTTTAATCATTCATTTTTATTACAGTTTAACTGCACGAAAACCAAGGTTTACCAAAAATCTATTCAAATAAATAAAGATATCCAAAGTGAACCACCAAGGGGAAAAAAAACTTGAAATTCAAATTCAATTTATCATGGAAGCATACTAATATCTTAATTCATAAGCTGAGAGTCCAATTCAACATACTAACTTTAATGATGAGTGAATTTAAGGAATATCTTTCGAAAACTATTCTCATAAATAATATTAGTGTTTTAAGAAAATTAAATTCAATACGTTGCTCCCTAATTCCTTCGTTCACTGTTATACATATATTTTTCCATGCATAAAATTCACTTTATTATCTTCATGAATACATTATAGCATATATTAAGATCTATATTAGAGTTATCTTAATTTTTTCTCCAACTTCTTTCTCTCCCCTCACAACTAAAACAATCTCTCATTAGTAATGGCATATGCCAAATGTTCCACATTAAAAAGAAGCAAAAGAAATTGGCTAAATACAACTGAATTGCACTTATAGTCACCAAATTTAAGACATTATAACAATACATACCATGGTTGTTAAATGTCCCAGGTGTCAGAGGAATCTGGCAAATGATACATCACTGGGTGTTGAAGAAAACATTTTAAAAAGAGAAACACCATACTGGATGATGTTACATTAATGCTACAGTCCCTGTATTTCAGTAAGAGTCTTCCTTTACTTCCTTATAACAGGAACAAAATTTAGTGGCAGATCTTTCTTCCACAAAATCAAGAATCCTTAAATCCAGCACCGCAAGTATTCTATTCAAAATGATTATGAGGGTTTTTATTAACAGCACTCTATCATAAAAATAATGACATGACAGCTGTTTTATACATATATATATACACACACATACACATACACAAACATATTTATATATTCATATTCTATAAAGTAATTGGATTTCATTTCCCTTTCTCAAAACAAGGTCACTTCATATTTCAGAAAATCCTTGAGCAAATTTAAACATTTGTTTTCCTTATAGACAAATTTAAATTATTTGAGGTAAACACGTCAGAAAGCAGCCAACAATTAAAATATTAATTTATTTGCTTACTAACCATAACAAAATCACATAAATAATCTGACAACATGATTAAGAAAAGTTTACACCACAGCCCATACTAGGCAGTGATCTTACTTTCTGGGTGACTTTAGTAAACCCACAGAGAGTTTTATGAGCTAAAGGCTACTGGGTACCCTATAGCCCAAATTCCAGCTGATGGGTGAAAAGTGTCCCAAAGGAAAGGCTGGCTTGCTCAACAAAAGGCAAGGAAGGGCATTTCTGGAATATGGTATAGAATATGACTAAACGGAGGTAAAGTAACCTCAGCCTGTGCAGCCCAGTCTCACCAGACTCGGGGGTTTTCGAGAAGCGGGAGACAATCCTAGAGGAGCATGAAGGACAGATGACGGGTGTCCTGGGAACCTAGATGAAGGTCAGGTCTTCAGCCTGTATCATAGAACTGTTGGGTGAAGAATTTTACAAAGCAGTGTAGGAAACCGTGTGGGAAATGATCTGGAGGAAAGGGAAAGGAACAGAAGGAAGGCAGGTGAATTCTTGTAATGATCTAAGCACAGGATGGTAACAGGAGCCTGGTACCAGCATCAGAAACAATTGGACAGATGTGGGGCATGTGAGAACACAGTCAGCTGGTAGGAGGAGGTCATCTTCCAACACCAGTGTCTCAAGATGGGCTTTGTTTGTTTGGCTGGTTTGGTTTTAGTTCAGTGTGGTTTGGTTAGGAGGAAGTGCTTTATCTATAGAAGATCTAACTAGGATTCCAGAATAATTCAGAATTGTGTGTTACGTTTTTAAAAGCAAAGAAAGCAGAACAACTCAAAGAAAGTACAACAATTCAGTGGATAGAGCACCTGGGCTCACAGTCAGGAGCCCACAGATCTATTTTTGGCTTTTTGAGCAATATTGTTCATTACCTTATACAATCAAATAGGTCTCAGTTCCTTTAAAAGAAAAACGGTACAGCAAACTGATACAACCCATGAAGTGTTATGGGGGAGAAGCAAATAAACTCAAATCTGTGAAATAAAGTGCTTGGGAGGAGAACCACTGTACAAATGTTAACCCAATAACAAGTAATGTTTTCTACATGATACCAGATAGACCTTCAGTTTTACTCAGCTGGATGCATTTTTTGTTTTGATGAGGATGCAAATGTCCAAACACATTAGTATCAAAATTCACCATTTCACCTATTTATGTTCATCCTTCCGTGTCTTTCTTTTCCTTCGAAGGTTGAAGAGCAACCACAATCCTGATACAATTTCAAAATACTATATGGCTATTTTAAAAAACTGACATACAAAGTATTTCCATAAATTCAAATCCAGATCAAATATTTTAAAACAAAAATAATTTAATTGTTGCACTAAAACACTGGACAGGTTGCCTATGAGGCAAGACATCCATACACTATTTATGAAACAAAGGGACAAACGAATGAGAATTTGCATTTTGCATGCCACTTGATCATAAGGAACACTTAAGTCATTGTAGACAGTTCAAATTTCCTCTTGTCCATTCAAGATGCCATTGCATGAACTCTGGGAGTCTAGCACCTACAGATAGCAAAAGCAAAGCTTATAGGTTATTCAGCTAATTGGGGAAGGAGATTCTCAACTCCCTTTTCTTGAAGAGCTTGGTTTTTTCAGAAGAAAACATAGTCTCATATATGTTAGATTTAAATTTCCTAGAACTAGGGAGACAAACTAAGTGAATTCTAAAGTATGTTTTTCTGCTCCTTAATAAAAAAACAGTAACTGAAAGAATATGAATAATTATATCAAAAACATTGAGAGCCTTGGCGTGCCAAACTCTGTGGCTAAATGTTGTAATATATCCATTTCCATTTAATCAGAACAGCAGTCCTCTGAAGGAACACTATTATTATTATTCCCTTTTCATAGATGAGGAAGCTACAAGAAGTTATGTTACTTGCCCAACAAACAGATCTACAAGGCAAACCCAGGTTTTTGCTAACAAGCAGCAGCAAAATCCTGTATGCTTAGACTGTACATTTTAAGTTATTACACCAAGAACTCAGCCCAAGAACACCGTCAAGGATAACAACTGTTTAAATGTTTTAAATGTATTAGAAGGAAACTTAATAATACTGATCTCCTGAGTTAACAAAATATTTCTACTTCTATCCAAGTGCAGGAGGCGGATAACATAGGACCCAGATTACTCCTGAGACAAAGTGGTAACGTAACCATGGTCTGCCCTGTGGGATGTCATCGCATACTAACATTACATGTATAATAAATGGAAAAATGGGAAGAAGGCTGGAGCATACTTTGTTCCAAATATCTAATTAACTTAAGATGCCACAATGCTTCTCACACATTACCATAATTTTCCAAATTAGACATTATCAGAAAATAAATGTAAGTTATACACATATATTTCCAATAGTCTCTGCTACCATCACATTTTTATTAATCTCATCTTCATCTGAATAAACAAGCTATTTTTAAGCCCAGCATTAAAAATATATAGTAAACCACAACCTGGAACACAACCTCAACCTCCAACATGCCCACCCTGAGGCTGCCCACCTCCAAGACACCCAACATTCGTCACTCCAGCAAACATGCTGTGCTCTGCCATCCACAGGTCTTTGCACATGATGTTCCTTGTGCCTGGAAACTCTCCACCCATCTCCCCTGAGTACTGGATGTGGTGGGTTCCCTACCCAAATCTCCCAACTGCACTGAGGGTTGACTAACAGTTCTCAGCTAATTCGGGAACATTATGTCCTCCTGCCTCCTCCACAGGCAATGACTGACTGAAATGAGGGTCAAGTAAAACAGACTTAAGAGACACACCAACCAGATGAAATGTGCAGGACTTTATCTAGACCCTGAATTAAACAAACTATAACATTTTCAAAGCCACGACTTTTAAAAATAATTGGATATCAGAACAGTGACTGGATATTTGATGATACTAAGGAATTATTAATTTGGGGGTATGATAATGATGTTGTTTGTATAAACATAATTATGGATTATATAGTGTCTGGGGTTTGCTTTAAAATAACACAGGATGGGGATAAGTGGGGAGGAGTTCAGAGGAAACAAGATTGCCATGAGCTGGTAACTGATGGGCGCACAAGGGTTCACTATACCATTCTCTCTATTTGTGGCTGTTCCCCCAATAAAAAGTTTAAAGAGAGAGAGAAAAAAAACCCACAAAAGGGAGGGAGGGAGTCCAATGTACAACAGGAACAACAAACAGTGCCAAATCAGCCCACAATATTAAGGTTTCACTTATATCTGCTTTAACATTACCTGGAATAAAATATTGAAATTAATAGGTATCATTGGAATAAAAAAATGTAGTGAAGATTCATTAAATGTGTTTTAAAATAAAATGAATTGAAATACAATGAAGTGAACTGATACTCATTTCTTTCATGCAGTCATTATGAAGGCAGGTAAAGCAAACAACCAAATGCCACCTCAAGGGCATGACTCCTGAAATAAGTTTAGATTTTTGATATGCTGTAAGTTAAAAGAAATCACTAATACTTACTGAAAGCTTTTCTCACAAGACTCAATAAAGCCGATCCCATCATTATACCCATTTCAGATGTGAGAAATCTAAGGCTAGTAGGGGACCCCCAGCTGGATTCATACCCAGGCCAGCTGACTCCAAAGCCTAAACACTAAGCTTCCCCTTCCAAAGGAGTGCTCTGGGGAACTGGGCATCACCAATGCCCTAATACCTTGCCATAGAATTAACAAAAGGCAATGTTTGGACAAGGGGTCCTGAATAGCAGTAAATGCTTCAAGTGCCTAGCTAATAAAATGTCTGGATAACCACCAGTATTAATGGGCTGTCTTTCTGGTAGTTATGGTTTGGCACTGGCTGTTCACTTCTTCTCCAGGATTCCCATGATCCACGACACAAATTACAGGATTCCCATGATTATTAACCTGTCTGGTTAATATTCAGTGCTCTAAGGTTCTGTCTTTCCTAGGTGATATGCTTACCCAAGAAGTAAACTCATACTCTAGACCTCTTTTTTTAACACAATGAACAAACAGGTAGCCATCTTTTTAGACTATCTGAAAAACAGAAGACAACTTAAAATTATTAAGTGACCAATTTTGAAAGTATGATTGTCAGTAAAACCCACAATCTCAAAATTTCCTTTCATGGGACTGAGCTTAGATTAAATAAATAAGTATAAAGGAGGATACGAAAGTGAAAACTAAACCAACATGGTCAAACTCATTTTCAGATAACAGCATGTGAAAATAAGGTATTTGAGTTGCTAAATAAAGGAAATAGGATCCAGAAGTTATAAAAATGATTTCTTCTTCAACTCTGCAGCCGGGTGGGGGGTGGGGGGACCACCTTCTGCCTCCATCGCCCTTCCCCAAGTCACCAACCACATGGCTGTGTTTTAGACTGGGTGGAGCAGGGAGTAAATAAACAGTTTCTATTTTTATCATGCTTTTCCTGGCCACTCTGAAATTTCCTAGCCAAAAATTACTGCCTGCTATCTTTTAAAATAAATTTTTACTCAAAGAATTCATAGAAAACTGGTGAGAATTAGGAAGAGACACAAGTTCTTACATAAAGCTAATTTATTTTAGAAAGTAATTTATTATGTAAAAAGTATTATATATACAAAAAAATAAAAAATTAGAAAGAATGCTTAAAATATTTTCCATTAAAAATATACTCAGAAGAATAAATACTCAAACTCTGTAGAACATTCATTAATAATCTTAATACAGTAAAATTTTAATTATAAAACTCAAAAAAATTATAAAATTTTAATTATAAACTTTTAATTATAAAATTTGATTAAAATTTTGAAAATGAACATCTCTGTAAAAATTAGCAATACAATAAATCTAAATCTAAGATATGTTACATGTTAACTAATGCAAAATTCTCTCTCCTCGAAATTCAAATTCACAACATGCTTACTGACTTCTCTCAAGTTTACTTAAAAATAATAGATTGGCAATTTTAAAAACATATTCATTCAGATATCCCACATCTTCCTCATACATTTTAGAAAGAAAATCAAGGGATGGTCTGTACACATCAGAGCCAACTTACCCACTGGGCTCAGTAGGCAGAATGCTTAAGGCCCACGATATTCTGAAGGGCCCATAAAAATGTTTTCTTTTAAAACTGAATAAAATGTTTTAATATATAATATTAATAGATTTGTATTTATGCCAACACAGTCATAAAATATAATTTCTTTTTAATAGAGGAAAGCATCCACACAGAGATAAGGACCTAGGCCCATGAACGTCATTAAGAATTCCTGCTACACATAAAGTCCTTCCTATCCCAGATGCCTTTCTAGGTGGATCCAGATTACTCTTGCACAGCAGATGATGGTTAATGGTGTCTTGGCTGGGCCTGGAGAGTTATGGGCACTCTTCAGTCCCTACTTTTCCATTTCCAGGGCCCCTCCCCCATCCAACTTCCTCCTTCCCATCTCCCCCAAAACTATGCTGTCAATATTCTGAGGAGACTTAAACAGTGAGCTGAAGCTGCTAGAACAGAAGAATCTTGCTTAGAATGGAGTTTGGTTGCTTGTTTGATTTCAGATCCCTTTGAAAATCTGATGAAAACTTCTCAGAAACACATATGCACATACCTCCAAAATTCTGCATACAATTAATTTCTTTTTTTGGCACACAATTAATTTCATCATTAGAAATTCATTTCCTTCATACAGAAGATTTTAAAATTCTGTAAATAATTATACTTCTCACTCTCATTTTAAATGTAAAAATTAATTGGCTGCTTCCCCCAAAATTAAAATAAATATAAATTGTGCAGATAAAACAGA
The DNA here is from genome assembly GCF_027409185.1 of Cynocephalus volans. Taxonomy (NCBI): domain Eukaryota; kingdom Metazoa; phylum Chordata; class Mammalia; order Dermoptera; family Cynocephalidae; genus Cynocephalus; species Cynocephalus volans. The sequence continues at coordinate 29,984,707 of NC_084470.1, read as the reverse complement.
AAGAACACTTTTTTTTTTTTTTTTTAAAGATGACCGGTAATGGGATCTTAACTCTTGACTTGGTGTTGTTAGCACCACGCTCTCCCAAGTGAGCTACTGGCCATCTCTATATAGGGATCTGAACCCGTGGCCTTGGTGTTATCAGCACCACACTCTCCCAAGTGAGCCATGGGCCAGTCGTCAGAAAGAACACTTTTTACTAAATTAAAATTTCCATTAGAAGGGTGCTACTTTGGTGATACAGAAGTTAAAACTGGAGCCTGGTCTTTGACAGTCAATCAGTTTTGACTTCTAGTTTTTGTTTTAATGATAAAATAAATGTAAATAAATACCAAGTGGGGAATCACAGACAGACCACTCTGCCAGGCTAGGATAGCGTGTATGAAGGAGTGTAAAAATACCCTAAACCTCTAATGGTTACATTCACCTGCATTACTTCCTGTACCCACACATCCTGGGGCCTTCTGTGGCAAGGATAGCACCACCCATGCTGCCATCATGAAGTAGAGAATTTGGTCTGCATTTCAAAGGGAGGCTGTCAGAACCAAAATAACCTTCAAAAGTGTTTTGTACTTTTTCCTGGAGTCTACCGGCTTCTGCTTGCAAAGATGCTGCCAGGGCTGTTCTGCTCCTGATTCTGGCCAGCAGATGCACATGGGTGGCTGCTTCCAGGCTGTGCTTTCAGGATGGGAGCTGGGCAAAAGCACTCCTAGTTTTTCAGCAGCATCCATCACAGTGATAGCAAAGACTTGAACTGAAAGAGGACCTCATTCAAACGGCAGAGAGCCACCAAATAAGCCAACCCACCAGTAAACTTTTCTGTGAAAACAGGTTTCCTTTTTTAAAAACACACATACACAGTCTCTCTTGCACACTCTCTCTCTGTTCCTGTCTATCACACACACACACACACACACAAACACACACACCCCACCTGTCCTCTAGAAAACCAGCAAATCTCAGTGTTAACAAAATGAATTCCAAAGATATTTTTTTTTGCCAAGCTCTCTTAAAAAGGTTAAGGAGTAAAATTCATGTCCATCGCTTTGGCCAAACTGACTACTGTGCAGGCAGTCAGTGAATCAAGTGTTTTTCAGGATTACTGGTGAGCAAACATGACAGAACTGAGCAGGGACACGGAAAGCTACAAGTTCCCATGACACACGGGGCTTTTTCACTACAACAGCAAAGCCAGACTTGGCTGCCCCACATCCAGGAGCTCCCTCTTTCACAGCAGGAAGATTTTCTTACCATCACAGTTCTACAGTTCAAAGATATCCACAGCCACTGTGCTTTCCAAAAAGAGATCACAAAAGATGAAGTCTTTGACAGTCCCCATTAACAGATGCACATTTGACAGTGCATTTGACAGTGCACATTAACAGATGAAAACCACCAGGTAGTCGTAATGAAGAATGCCACTGGGCTTACCCAGGTGCAAGCTGAAGGGACCTGTCCTGCCAAAACATGTTTAAGAATATTAGAAGAAACATGAGTAACCTTGCATGTATGGCACCATGGTAGAGAAACTGCTTCTAATGTTTTCTTCTACACACAGTCACAAAACCAATATGACCATTTCCCAGAAATAAAACTTCACGGGGTCTCTCCCACTGGGTGTGGCTTCTCCCACTTGGCCATATAATACATGACCTTACAGAACCTTCTGGGTTCTGTCCTCTCACACATCTGTGTACCTGCCACTAGGTACACCAGAATGCCTACCAGTTCCACATGTTCATTGGCAAGAACCCTGCTGTAAAACCAGCACAGAGTTTTTTGTGTCTTGTCATATTCAGCAGTGAAAGTAAAATTACAGGGCAGGAGCTCCAGTGTATTTTGCTTTCTTAGCAGTTTTGCAATATAGAAAGAGACAGATGTCTGTGACAATATGGCTTTACTGCCTATCAAAGGGGAACTAAACTAGTTCCATAACAGGAAGGTCACTTCAATGGCAACTTCCAGACCATGCACAGTGTCACTGCATCCCACCTGATACTCACCTATAGCAAAACGGCTTAGTAACATCTTTGGCATAAAAAATAATTTTTTCACAGAAATAAATTTCAAAGTAACAGGAAAGAAATCAGTGGGAAAAACAAACAAACAAAAAACTGTTATTTAGGATCCCAGGATAAGAATTGCTGTCCCAGTCAAAAGATGACAAGCTCAAAATAAAACATAAAAGAAAATAAATTGTTCATATGAATATTACTTTTCAAAATTACTTTTTAAGAATTGTCCCTCTCTAGCATGCAAACATGCCCATCCCTAACCTATAACACCTTTCCTATAAGAAACAAATGTTACTAAGCTGGATCCCAATTAAATTTTGCCTTGCAATTTTAAGTGAACCAATGTGTGGCAAATGATGATAAATGCTCAAAAGATTAGTGGTGGTTGAGGGTAGAGGCACACTAACACCTAGATACAGTCATGTGCCACTTAATGACGGGGATACACTCTTAGAAATGCATTGTTAGGCGATTTTCTCATTGTGGGAATATCACAGAGTGCACTCACACAAACCTAGATGGTACAGCCTACTACACACCTAGGCTCTCCGGTACACGTTATTGTACTAAATACTGTAGGTAACTGTAACATAATGGTACGTGTTTATGTGCCTAAACATCTCTAAACATGGAAAAGAAATTTTTCGGCTCCGTTATAATCTTATGGGACCACTGTTGTGTGTGCAGTCACCTTGACCAAAATGTCACTATGTGGTGCGTGACTGTACTTACATAATTCCTTCCAGACCATTTTAGAATGAAAACTAGAGAGAAAGTTATACTGAAGAGTTAAATCATTTTAACTCAATTCAGCCCATGTTCTTGCTATAAAAATCATGCCTTTGTTTAATTTTAATAATGGTGTATAACAGAACTGACCATTTCTTTTCTAAAAAAGGTAAATTCATGCATTTTTCTTAAGAAAGAAGAGCTTGCTATATAATGTCTTAAGCTTGCCAACTCCTTTTAAAAAATAAATACTCTCTATTTCATCTAGACTGATTTGATAGCCATAGAGAAACGAGAATGAATTCACCAAAACAAAACAACCATTCACCAAACAAAATAACTTCAGAAAAGGACCAGATAGAAGGGCGGGAGCAGATAAGAAAGGAAAAGCTGGACTTGAGTATGTTGCAGTGAGATGTCCGGGTGACAGATGTGCTAGAGGGTATGCTGAGCAGACTCAGAGAGCAAATCTGAGCTAGAGATGGCAATGTGACAGTCACCCGTGAATCCATGGTGAACTGCAGCTACGGCCGTGGAAATATTGTCTAGGATGAGGTACAGAATGAGAGAAGGAGGCCTTTTCACTGACGACCTTCACAAGTGGGAGAGGGTGGAGGAGTGAATGGAAGGCAAGGAAACAGACATTCTTTCAAGATAACAGCTTCCACTGGGGGAGAAGAGAGTTCGGGAGGCAGCTGAAGAGAGAGCTGAGGAAGGTGGAGGGAGGGTTACTGCTGTATTTCTTGTTTTTTAAGAACATGAGCATGTTCACATGCTGACGGCAGAGGCACAAGCACAGACAGAGAAGTTAAATATACATAAGGAAGAGGACGGGATCCAGAGTGCAGGGACAGCAGGGAAGAGGCAGCCCGTCCAGTGACAGAGGGAAAACCAATGTAAAAGCTGAAGGGTTTCCCTAAGAAGCAAGAGGTAAGACCACATGCTGAGATGGTGAGGAGGCAGTGACAGGATAGACATCCATATATTTCCTTGCCAACAGTCACACACTGGTGTGAGCACTGCCCAAGTCAGGGTTGCACGCTTGGTCTGTGGAGTAGAGCTTTCTCTCTGTGAAGCTCCCCTCTCAGAAGAGGGCAGCCTGTGACCTTGGCCTCATCGACACCAGCTCCACCCTGGGTCTTGCGACCGTGTGAAAATGACTGCCCCAGTATGTGGCCCCCACGTTCTGAAGAGTCTTTAGTCACCTGAGAGCAACAGCTTCCACGTAGCTCTTAAAAGCAACAGGTGGCTTCCAGAAAAGCCAGGTGAGATATTGTCGCTTTCTTGCAACAAACAGGTCTGACTTGTTAAATCAACTTAGCACATAAATACAATTTTTTTAAACTTCAAGGACATACAGATGCTCTGCCTTATCAAAATAAACAGTAGAGCAGTTAACTTTTCGAAGTACTAGTGGGCCAGAGACACACAGCCAAGACGTTAAATTCAGTTCCTTTCACGGCAGAAAAACAACTCTGGTTTCTCAACCCGCCCAACAGCTCACCACCTCACATGCGTGCTGCCCCGAGATTACCTTTTGATGATACTGGGTTTCTATTTTTGTGTGTTGTTAATGAAGCGGGTGAGGAATGAAGTGCTACCTTCCCAATTTACACCTGTACAACGTGAGAAGGTTCCTGAGCGGCATGGACAGTGACAAGTATGAGACCTGGGTCCAAAGTCAACCTTGCCAACATCTGTGTGACCATGCGTAATTTTGTACACACCAGCCTCAACTTTTTCATGTTTAAAATGGGGGACCCAGTGATGTTTACTGCACAGGATGACTGTGTGTGCACGGAGTTGTTGCTAAAAGTGGCTTGTAGAGATGAAAGAACTATACAACTACGAGGCACTATTAGCATACAAATGAACTTTCCCAGACTTTTTCGGTTATGAAGTGTGGTTGCCCCCATTTTACATTTTCATGACATGTTGACATCTTGCTTCAGGAGCTGTAAACTTCTTTTAAAACATTAGGATAATTATTAGGAAATGAGCAACTCAACATACAGTTTTATTTCAATATATAGAGAATATGGTGAGTTATAAGGTGTTTAACTGATTTTCTTAAAAGTCAAAATACATGCTAGACGTAAAGTTCAGATCTTTCTTCTGAATTTGATACACTCTATGATTTAAAAAAGGTATAATTTATAAGTTCATCAATTAAATTTTTTGAAATTTTTGTCTTTCCAATTCCACTGAAAATACTAAACATACAGAAATAACTGTGCTTAAATTATTCTTTCTGAATAGACATCCTGAATTGTTCTCTGAATTTTTACCACTGTCAAGAAAAGAAAAATGAAGGTCATTTTCTTTAGTATCACAGTCACTGCTACCTCAATAACAGAATCTTTCAAGACTCAGATTAAGACCTCAATGGCTCTATCCTGGTAGTGACTAAAACAATCATACCAACCCACCAGAGTTCACAGTGCTGAAACTAATAAAAATAACGGACTGGGGGAGAATGCACAGGGCCTGTGGTTAAGTGTTTCCATTTGAAGTGGAAGGTAAACCAAAGCCAGAGTGAACCAAAATAAAAATATAAATCCTAAACATGATATTCAAACAAGGTGAAGCACAGAGTATAAAAACAACACTTAAAATTATGGATGATAAGAGATGGAATAAATTAGACATGACCTTTAAAAAAGGATAGAGTTTCGTGTTAGGGTGTTTTGGGGGTGGGGGAACAGGTAGCTTAATGGATTTAGTAGCAAACTTACAGGAATAGCATATATCTTTCTCATGTAAAGAATCAAATTAGTGGTAAAATAGCAGAAACTCAATCATTCAGACAAACAGATCCTCCAAAGATTCATATAGGTTTTACTTACACCATCAGTCATGCAAAACGTACTTGCTCTGGTGCCCAAAAGACATATAAGAAATCTGGCAGAAAAGAATTCACACACTTTTCACAGCAAAAAGCGGGGAAAGCAGAGTCCTCTTGACACATTTAACACTTCAACCAAGAAGAGGTGCAAACCCTAACCATGACTCTCGGATCACAACTTCTGGTCTGCACAGAACAGCTCCTGACTACCAGAACTGGCATCCAAGTCTCTGGTTTGAACCTCCGCATAGTAAGTCAGGGAACTCAGCCTCCCTGCCCAATTGATGTTCTTTAATTGTTGTTTTGAAACATGACCCCAACAGTCTGCTCTGTTCAGATACACTGGAAAAACCTCAGGCTAGGCTAACAGTCTTCTCTACAAATTAAATCATCCTCAGGTTAAGGTAGATGCTTAACTATTCCTCTCACTCTTGAGATGCGCCATCCTGTTCAAGTCTCATGTCATATGCAAGGCTAGCCTGTGTACTGCTGTTGTTTGCACAGTGGCCACAGCTCCGTGGCATGTGTTAGGGCCAAGCTTCAATCCACCTCTAGAGTGAATTAGCCACAGGAGTCACAGTATGAGGGCATCTCCTTGACAGCGATGGATGCAGAGCACTCCAGAGCCTATTGTACCTTTCCTGTTTCCTCTGCTCTTCTCTCCACCACCTTTAAGGCACAGCCTCTTGACATTGTTCGCCACTGTTCCACCAGTAATTACAGGCCTGCCAAGCTACTGATCCCTGCAACCTCCCACCCTCATCCCCACAACCCTGCCATAGCTAGACAGGGATTCTAGCCCCCAAGCAAGCTCCTCAGTGTAACTGTACATTTACATCATTCTCTATGTGTGGCCCAGTCCAGAAAAGGTTGGAAGCATCACTTTGGACTATAACTTATGGATCCAACGGCCCCTGGTGTTCCCAGCAATGGTGGGCCTGAGAGTTATCAAATATTGTCTGGGAACAGGAACTTTATCATGCCCTGTTACTTTGGTGACATCTTCATAGCCATCTTCCTTTTAGTTTTTACCTTGCTTTCTAGCAACCAGCAACGATGAAGGCAGCAGCCTCACTGCCCAGAGGTCAGGCTGCTGCCACCAAGAGGCCACTTCTCACTGACTTCTCAGTAGGGAGCCCAGCAGAGTGCTCAGTGTGTGCCCTACTTCTCTCGTTTGGTCCACTCTCTTGCCTCCAGGCCCCTCACTGTAGCATTCACAAATGGCAGCTACTCCTTGAGACAAAAGGGCTATTTAACTATTTAAAAACATTTTTCAACAATACTTTCTTCCCTAACGACGAAGATGGGTAAGATCTGGCTAAGCTGTAGGAAAGGAAATCTCTTTGATTCTTTGCGTGGTTGCTATTACTGAATTTTCACAAAAAACTTGTAGACCTTCTCCTCCAAAGAATGTTGAAGTTCATTTCTACTATGCTTCCTGTAGAGAAATAAGTAAACAGAACTGTATATGTATGAGCAAGTGGGTCACAATCAGGACCAGATGGCTCGAGAACACTTTGCCACTGCCCCTCCAGCCTCTAGAAAGGAGTCGCCACAGACTCTGCCTTCCCCACCAGATCACCTCTTCCTTGGGGTCTATTCAATACAGGTGAGGAACACAAGCTTCTCTGCTGGAATAACCCATGTTAATTTGGAAGAGAACAAAACTGACCTAGAATAATAAACAGGGATAATGACGGTCTTCTGACAGCACAGCAGGGTTGAAGAGAAAAGGAGCGCATGCCATGTAACTAAGGCTACCAACACATGACAACTGAAATTTTCATGTCCCTGCTTTGCAGCAATAAAACATACTTTATGGATGCTTTGGGAGTTCAATGTTCATTCTTCCTGACCACAAGGGTCTGTGTGGCAAGAGGAAAATGCTCCAGCATCAGAAAATATACATTCACCCAAAGGACACAGGGCACAAGAGCATCACTAAATCGGTTCTCTTCCTCCCAGAATAAATCACTTTTACAAACAGCCACCTGTCTGGCAAGTCTTAATTTGTGATCTTCTACCAGTAAACAGCGTTTTTACTACAGGTAAGGTGTGCCACCTGAGTACAAGCTGAAGCCTCATTTCAGCAAAGGTTGAAATATCCAGTCACCTCTCTCTAGAAATAGTGCTCATGCCTCTGTCAATTAGTCCTTCCTAAAACATATTCCTCCTGGTGAGGTTCTTCCTCCTTGCTTCAGAATTCTATAGGTGCACAGATACCTGTTCTCTCATGAGGGATGGACAAGAGCCGAGGGACAGACCAGGAAAAAGTAGCTGCACAGTGATGATTAATCCACATAGATTAAGGCTCCAATAACCAACCCAGGGTCTTTTCGGTAATTGGCATAACACAACTCTTACCTTTACCTGGATCAAAAACACATTCTGTGGCACAACGATTAGCACACAGGTCAGATGGTCATTTTCACATATAAAACCCGTTACTCCAATCTGACTAAGGAATTTTCTCCTTCATAAGTGTTTTATAACACCCTCAAAAAAGGGCAGCTCAACTCCCTGAAGCAAAAACTCCACTGAGGCAGTTTAAGGTTTCACCCTACCTTCTACATTCCACCAGCCACAGGTCACCAACTGTCTGTCACCTGCAGGATTCTAGAGCTGTTTGTTCTCTCATATCAAACAGAGCTAAATGGGGCAGTCGAGAACCGAACATGCAAGAAAGGTTTCACAGCTGTTCTTAACCCTGGCTGCCCCTTAAAATCTCCCAGGGCGCTTTAGGAATCCCCCAGAGGTGCTGATTTAATTGGAGTGGGGTAGGGTCTGCACATTAGTAAGTTTTAGAATCCAGGTAATTCCGGTGTCCTAAAATGACCCTTCTGAAGACTTAGTATTTTCTCTCCCTCCTTCCCTACCTAAAAGAATACTTAAATGGGGCAGGATAAGTGGTTCAGTAGAGCAGAACTCTGCTGACCACCTGGGACCCTGCTATTCAGTGGTGATCAAACAACTCTCATTTCAGTCCGTAGATCTGGACAACTAGTTTCTGTTTGTCAAATGCTTTTGAGACCAAAAAGCTCTATCTAGAAAACTATTATGCAAAGAATAGTTGCTCCACAAATGAGTAGTTCTCAATGTTTTTGTATGAGCAGCACACTTTCGAATACTAAACCTTTGGAGCACACCTAAAAGGATTAAAACACTCAAAACTACACTAAACAAATCATAAAAACTCCAAACAATCACAACTACAGTGTCAGATGACTGCAATGACCACACTTTCACTACTGTGTCAAGGTCTCACCAGGGCCCAGCTCCTGACATGTGTTCAATATACTCTGGGAAAGATCCAGTCTTCATGCAAGCTGCACCTCTCTCCACCCACCCACCCTCCACACCATCACTCAGCTCAGGCCACTAACAGGTCTCACCACAGCACAAACACTCCACTTCAGCAAAAACACCTTTCACATGTTGGTCCACAGATAGCAGCAAACTACAAAAGGCACTGCCCTAAACAGCATATGGGGAAGTAACCAATAAGTATCTGAATTTGATTAATATTCACAATTTAATTGTTTAAATAGACTTATGTTTTGAAGTATGATATACCAGAAAAATCGTAAGTGTACATACAGTTTCATGGATTTTTATAAACAGAACCCAAACTTGGAACCACCATGCAGATCCAGAAACTGAACATCACTGGCACTCAGAAGGCCCCTTGGTTTCCCCTCTCAGTCATTAGCCCCAAATATAACCACTGCTCTGACTTCTATCACCCTAAATTAGTTTATTTGCTTTTGAACTTTATGTAAATGAGATAAAAAATATGTACTCTTTTGTGCCTGGTTTCTTTCCCTCAACATCATGCTTGAGGGGCTCGATTGATGCATGTAGCAGTCACTTGCTCTTTTTGTCTTTCTTTCTTCTTTCTTTCTTTTTCTTTCTTTCTTCCTTTCTCTTCGTGGTATTCCATTGTATGATATGCTATTTTATAAGATGAGCATTTGGGTTATTATTTCCAATTTGGGGCTGTTACAGTTAATGCTGCTGTAAACATTCTTGTACATGTCTTTCAATACATGAATTTAATAATTTCTTTACGGTTTATACCTAGTAAGAAGACAGTGTGCCATGAACACAAGGACTGGCGAACAGGCTAATGTATCAAGACGAATTCCAGAACAGTGACATATGTGGTCACTTGATTTACGGCAAAAGGCCAATGCAGTGCAGTGAGGAAAAGATATTTTCAAATAAAAGGTACTGAATTAATTAATTGGATATTTATATGGAAACAAAATCTTGACTCCTATTTCATTCCATACACAAAAATAAAAATCCAGATAGACTGTAGATCTAAATATGAAAAATAAAACAATAAAAATTCCAGAAATAAATGGATATCTTCATGGTCTTAAGCAGAGTAAAGACTTCTGAAACAAGACACAAAAACATAATCACCATAAAGGAAAATATCAATAAATTGGACTTCACTAAAACTAAGAATTATTATTCAGTAAAAGACACTGTTTAAGACAGTAAAAAGGCAAGTCACATACAAGAAGACATTCTCGATATATACGTATATCACACAAAAGACATATCCAGAAAACGTAAAGAAGTCCTACAAATCAATCTTAAAAACATAAAACAACCCCAATTTTTTAAATGGGCAAAAGACTTAAACAGGCATTTTCACAAAAGAGAATATCCAAATGGTTAAGAAACATATGAAAAGATGCTCAACACCATTAATCATCAGGGAAATTCATCCTAAAAGCCACAGTAAGGTACCATTACATAACCATCACAATGGTTACAATCAAAAACCAAAAAACACTGAGGATACCAAATGTGAGCATTAGAGCAACTAGAACTGATATAACCTGATGGGTGTGTAAATTGGCCTAACCAATTAGGAAAATCACTTGACAGTATCTCCTTAAGCTGAACATACACATATCCTATGACACAGCAATTCTGCTTCTAATATTATTTTTAATATACAGAAAATGATTTATGGGAATATATATAAACCAGGGAAAGCCTTGAAAGAGCATACAGATCTCTTTCAATAAACCATCAAATACTCCAAAGATAAACACATCTTAAAACATATTTCAAGGGCTGCCCTGTTAGCTCAGTTGGTTAGAGCACCGTATTGTAACACCAGGGTCAAGGGTTCGTATCCCCCGTATAGGCCAACGATGAAACCAAACAAAAACCTGATATTTCATCAGGAATTCTGTTAGCTCCAATATAAAAATATCTTAATAATTCTATTGGCATTTAATATAAGGTATTAACATGCATCGATAGAAATTTTTTAAAAATCTAAGCAATTTGCTTTATTTCTTTCAAGAATAAATATTAAACCACATTAACAATCTGAAAACTTATACCTACTATGCCCACAAGATATCAGAACTTAGAAGGGAGATGAAAAATAAAAGGGGCAGAAAACCATACGGAGAGAGCTTGTGATTCTAGTGGTAGCTGCAAATGAGGTCACTTATCCCTCTGTGGCCACACTAATTGGTCAAAAGCAACAGAGCTTTGTCAGCAATACTCATGAAAAACAGCCTACCCCTTCCTGGGCATTTTCAATTAAGAGAGCAGACACCTGCTACCCATCAGTCTCTCACGAGACAGATAGGACTCATGTCCAACCTACCACTATGTTCTTTGGTTTGCCCTTAATCTTTACTATCTATAAACAAAGTCTTCAGAGATGCATGAACACGAATAGCATGTGTACACATGCAGCTATCTATAGCAAAACACAAATTTGTAAAAATAGCTGTCTGAAAGACCACATCTTGTCTATTAATACCCACATACTGCAGTATTACATAACAATTTTTTCCAATTCTGTTATGCTAATACGCAAATAAATGAATTCAACCATAGCTAGGAGCTAAATGTACTAATCAGTATGGCCTTGTGTATCTCTAACTACAAAAGAATTTTACATGATCTTTTTCTGTTCTGAAAATCCCATGAATCTACATTATTAATCACTTTTAAAACCAGCTGTTTGGTTTTGGGGATGTTCATATCTGCAATTTCCAAACCAATATATTTAGCATACTCCAAGAAGATACCTGAATACTGATTTCATAGTAATGTGTTAGAAGTATTATCATAATCTAAAATTCTATAATTATTTGACAATTCCAAAACAATAACAGAGATAGATACTATCAGAAAAACTTAGGTTAAAAACAAAATGTTACTTACTGATTTTAACCTGCTTTATCTTCAGGATCCTAAAATGTGTATAACTGCAAATCAACATTTTATTTAAAAAGAAACAAAAATGGAAAATGAGCCCCCTAAAAAGGTTCTAATCTATTAAAGGAGAGAGGAGAGGAAAAGGACAAAGCAGTGGTTTGTGGATCAGACAGAAACCTGGGGCACTAGTAGACAGGACCACAGCTGTGGCTTCATGTTGGTTACATGCTGGTTTCATCCCAAGATTCAGCCACAAAAAGCCAAACTTTCCTAATTAAAAATTAGTCATTTATTTTAGGACTGGTAGAAACTGCTAAGATCAAGGGAGCCAGCATGACTTGGTCAAGCAGGAGAAAAAAGGAAAAAGTCAATAAAAAGCCCAGGGTAACATGGGCTTTCGAGACAGGTGAGCCTGGTCTGAATGCTGGCTTTGCCTGTTACAAGTTCTGTGACCCTGCTTGGAAATTCCAAACTTTGTGGAACGGTTTTCCTCCTCTGTAAAGAGAGTGATACTGTCTCTTTGCAGGTTCTGCTGAGAGTTGCATTCAATGAAGCACACAAAGAATTTCTTAGTATCTCTTCTTCACCCCATCCTTGCATTGCAACAAAGGGCAGAATTCCCAACATACGACAAAATATGATGGGGGATTAGATATTCTACTCCCAGAACTCTATTATAAGTACTCTAGACTCCTTCTGTATTTGATTTTTTATTATTTTCTACAGTACTCCTAATGAGTATCTTTTGGTAATCTAATATTGATGACAAATGTTTAAGTAATTCAGTTCCTTAAAAATAAACAAAAACTGAGCAAAAACTATAGATTTCACTTAAAGAAACAAAATACCAGAAAAGAGATTAAATGCCTTACCAAACAATAATGCTCTCCTGTCATGCTTTTTGAACTTTGATAGCAGAACATAAATCAAAGAAAATTTCAAAGGTCTACACTTATTTCAGGGGCACAAAAGGGACAGATCGTTTATGTTAACATCTTGCAGAACAATTCTGGAACCAACCAAATTCCTGAGTCTAACTTAAAATGAAGGTATTTCCTTCCCTTTGATTGTTTTTAAAATTATGTACATAAAATAAATTTCTTCTTTGAAGTACATAAACTACTGAGTTTTATGTTCAAATCAAAACTAGTTGAAGTCTAAATATCATCATCAAACTCCCAAGGTAAGTTATATCATTCATGTCTACTTATTCATTCATTCACATATTTATTCAACAAATATGTACTTAAATGCACACTTTCCACAAGACATTAACTAAGTGTTTTCATACACTCCAGGAGAATAAGACATAGCTGCCTATGAGGCAGGAGATAGGCAGAGTAAGAAACAATTCATTCTACCTTGGAGGTGATTAACTGAGGAAGACTTAAAAGATGACTAAGGAAGGAAGAAAGCATTTCAAGCTGAGAAAAGAGAGGTGTGAACACAAAGGCTAAATTTAGCCACAGAGGGCTTCGTGGGGCTCCAGCACAGGCTGTAATGAAGTTTGTAAAGAAGTTTGTAAGTGGGATGACCATATTATTTATCATCCAAACTGGACACCTTTGAGAGTGAAAGGTGGCACTATTAACACTTTGCCAGGACAAAAGATATAAATCTGGATTGTCCTGGGCAAATCAAGACATACGGGTGCTCAGCACAATGAAGCTGATGCTCAGTACCCTCTGATGATATGGCTGGGGCTATTTAGATACGTGCACGGTTATACTGAGGCATCAGATTTAGAAAGGCACCAAAACAAATCATTCTTGAGAGCATCTGTGAAACATGTCTGAGAAATTTCTCTAGGCACGTTCTGCATATTCAAAAGACAAAACTTCAAAAGTGTGCATGGCAGTGCTAGCAATCACCAACTCAAATGAAGCTGAAGGATTCTGCTCATCTCAGGATAAACTCTGAAAAGAAGCTAAAGAAGAGAAACTAAAAATCAGAAAAACATACCAGGTAATGCTTATTGAGTGCTTATTAATGTGCAACACTCTGCTCACATGTCATCTCATTTAAGCTTCGCAACAACACTATGAGAGGACATTTTATTCTGCCTACTTTAGAGATGCGGTAACTTGCATCTTGTCTAAGGCCACACACACAAAAAAGCAGAGGGGTCAGAATCTAATCCAAGCACATAACTCTAGACCCTCTATTTTTCCCACCATTATTTTGCCTCCTGTGTAATCCAAACATGCAACATGCCTGGGTGCAGCCCTCAACTGCAGGGTGCAGCCCAGCTGACATTATTAGCTAGAACATGTTATACCTAATTACCTCTGCCACATGACTAAGTGCTAGTGGCCAGAGGGCCTAGCCCCCTGCCCTGCTATGCCGCACTGGAATGGGAAGATGCCAGGTGTCCTGCCAGCAGCCTGGACCATTCACATAATTGTTGTTGAGACTCAATGCAATTAATTATATACCTTGGGCACCCCAAAGCTATAGAATTATTCTGACATAAGGAAGACAGGTACAACTAAAACTTCCCTGGTGGCTCTAACTTGAGTTAGAGTCATGACAGACATTCTAATGCCAAGCACAACCCTTCCAATTCACATTACTATCAGTGGAAAAAAGCGGCCAGGCAGTTTGCAAAAATACCGTTTAAGATTCTGTGGCCCACTGGCAAAAATATTTGAATCCCGCTAATATAGAACAAAAAGGTTACTAGACTAATTCAGAGGGCTGGTAGATGAGTAAATGATGTCATCCAAAGCTTAGTATTAATAAGCAATAGAGCATCTATTCTTAGACATATACATATAAAGTCTGAAAAGAAACTATGAATGTTCATACTTCATTTATATCTGCATTTAGGCTGTAAATAACATTGCCTTATTCTGTTGAATTGAGGCATAGATAACTCAAGCTTTAAAAAGGAAGAAAAAAAAAAGTCTAGTTTAGACCCCTTGCAGAGCATAGAGAACTATAAAAGAAAGTGAACGGATTCTGGGAGAGGACGTTCTAAGAAAATAACTTAAGTGGTCAATATCAGCAGTTTATAAAAAATAAACAATTTCCTATCAGTTGCTTATTTGGATTTGGTGAAAATGCAAATCAAATACAACTATTTGGTGGAGAGGCTGGAAAACAGCAAAGGAAAAAAGCAAAAAGGGGGCAAGTGATTTTTAGGGTATGAAAAGTAATATACTGTGATCACTTTTGAAAACTGAATTCTGAACTGTGACGAAAGCTCTTTGAGAGGGCTAAAACAAGCAACCGTGTCCTGGTTTTTCAACAGTTATCTTGTGTGAACTAAAATGCATTACAATAAAGTAAACTGAAAAGTTGCTGATTGGCCATTAGATTTTTCTGACCTAAATGATACAGGCTGCCTATCTATCCAGACAAATTCACTTTGTGATCCAGTTACTGTCTGTTTAATATCTATGATATACACCTACAAGTTTGCTGGGCGTGCAATTGTCTTTGTTTTGCCCAATTCAAAAAAAAAGTCTAAAGTCAAATGCAGGTCTATTTTTAAGATCCAATTCAAAAAACAGTTATTGAGGATTTGTCGTCTGTGCAGAACTGTTAAATACAGCCAGCTTTTGCCTGCCAGGAGCCTAGTTTATTTAAACTATATAATACATATGTGCGCTTTTTTATTATTTTGTTTAAATATGTATTATAGATGTGTAAAGCCTGCTTGTTCTCCTAGTTGGGGAGCTCAGCATCAAGACACAGGTACATATGTTGGTATGAAGACAGCAAAATTGTTTCTCCTACACAACATGACACCATGATAATAACATAATGTTATTAAGAAAAATTAGGGCTGCCACCTTGGGCAAGGTCAGACCATTGGTCACTGTGAAGCTGGAAGCCCTCCCTGGTCAAGCGACCACAACAGGTGACTAAACAGCTGCCTAGCTATATTATCTTTCAACTTCTCTCAGCAGAAATAGGGATTCCTTTTCTCCCTCCAACATCCCCTGCACTTAAAGGGGAATATACAATCCAGTGTGCCAAACCACCAATGCTACCTTTATTACATAAAATTTTAAACTGCTAGTATAATTTGGGGGGCAGTGGAGTGAAGCCATACCCAAGTGGGGTACAATACCCAGTGACAGCATTGGACAAGTGTTTAACCTCTCTGAACTCTGATTTCCTCCAGCCTCTGTAAAACACTTAGCACATGTTTTACACATTGTGAGTGTTCAGTAAATGGTGGGTACTGGTAATTGTTTCTAAATACCAAAATAATGCAATGGCTGTTTCCTACTTAATGCAAAGGGACCCAAGATCATGGTTACCACCATCTGGGGATAGAAGGAAGGGAAGACTACAAAGATATCTGGGGGGATTTTTTGAAGTGATGGAACTGCTCCCTATCTTCATTACGGTGGTGATTACATGACTGTATGTGTTTGTCAAAGCTCATAAAACTGGACACCAATAATAGTGAATTTTACTATATGCAAGTCATATCACATTTTAAAAACTGTCAACCAAAGTATTTAAGTAGTTCTGATTAAAATAAACCATCCAAACTAATAGACATTTTAACTTCACTTATTTCTAAAATTAAAAAGAAATTTAAGGCCTAAAATGCTACTTCATATTTTTAGAACAAGCTCTTGAATTAAAGGATTGAGCTATTTGTAAAAAGACAGATGAGATGGCATCTGAACAACTAACCAAATTAACTGTTTCAAAATAAAGCATAGATTGTATTGAACAGTAAGATGAAATGAATTATGGAAAGAGAAAATGAAAGTGATGTTTTCATTTACTAGATTACTTAAGATGACAAACGTAATGGATTTTTCCCTAAAAAAATGGGCCTTTGTAAATAATCTCAAAAGTATATCATTATTTTCAAAAAGCTAAGGAAAAGTAGAAAAGTCTGGTGATAATTTCCATAATTTATTTATCATCTCAAGGTACTTGTAAAAGTTTATACAAGGCTGCTCACTCTGAATTTTCATTGACACTGTTACCATAACCAAGGAGCTCTTTTAGTATAGATCTGTGCATTTATTTTGGCAGAAAATATAGTTTTACAACAATTTCTTACTCAACACCATATTTACAAAACAGATGGAGCACCAAAGAAATTATTTTAAATGAGAAATATAATTCTGGTCAGCCTATGATGTATTTCTGAATAAATGTTCTGCACGTTAGTAATAATCCTCTTTCTGGGTCGGCCCGTGGCTGACTCGGGAGAGTGTGGTGCTGATAACACCAAGGCCATGAGTTCAGATCCCATATACAGATGGCCAGTTAGCTCACTTGGGAGAGCATGGTGCTGACAACACCGAGTCAAGGATTAAGATCCCCTTAAATGGTCATCTTTAAAAAAAAATAATAATAATAATCCTCTTTCTTTGCCCACCGTTTATCACATGTAGGCCATTATTTCTCCCTCTAAGGGGATCCCCACCTAAGAGGGATGTCAAAACTATAATGAAGATGAAAGATAGGAAAGAAACATAGCTCATGAGTCTGACACTTCAGCTAATATAAACCCATAAATACTGGCCTCTGCTCCTTGGCTAGCATTTACTTCCTGCTATTCCCTCAAGTTCCCAATTATCACCTTGCTTACTAATCTACTCCCACCTCTACTCAAATACCACCCGACTGCACTCATTCCTTATATTTAAAAAAGAACATAACGAAACCAAAGAAAGATGTCACTACTGCTTTTTCACATGGGCTTCTGTTTAAGCTTCTTATTTTTTAACAAAAGTGAAATATAATTTCTGCCATTCACATGACCAAAATATCTATGGTTTATGAAATTTGGTGTTAAAGTAAAAGACTTCTTTATTCCATTAGGATATTGACTTGATGCTGTAAGTTATGTCTTTAGAACATACCATACTAAATTCTTAAAATCTGAATGCTTCCAGGCACCAATTCAAGGGGAAACAAACCAAGTAGTTATCTATTTCAATACAGTATCCTCTCTTTCCTGTAACCTAGGCTTGATCAACTTTCAAATACTACTTCCATAATTTTCAAGAGTGTTTAAGAAAATGCAAGTTAAAAATAGAGGCAAGAAAAAGGAGTCTGTCAAGTCATCTTAGGAGGTACAAGATAATGAACAAGATATGAGACTGGAAAATCCAAAACTACCTGTTTTAGGAAACAACAGAATTAGAGAAAACATGTATGTCTTTATCATTCCTCCATTCATTCAGTAAGCAATTAACTGAGCCCCTACTATGTTTCTGGCACCGTACAATGGTGAACAAAAGCCAACTGGCTTCACTAGAAAGAAGAAAAATGAAAAAACATCATTGAAAGTTTCAGAATTCAATATAAGTAGCAATGCCATTTCCAAGACCAGTGATTTCTGAACAATTTATCATTTCTCCATGTGTTTCTAGAATCTTCAATAAAAAAATGATATCTACAAACAAGTTCTCAATGCCATATATCAGGAATATAGACAAATCATCCTTTATCTTTCATGAACGTAAAGTCAAAACAGATGCTGTTGTAATTCAGTAAGTTAAACTATGAATCCTACTGTGGATGCTAATAAAGTTTGATTTTTTTTAAGTGCAAAAACAGGCCCTCCAAACAATTAGGGGAGGGGGTTAAAATTAGATAGGCTGGTAACTTCTCTGGAATTTCACCTCAAATTTCAACACCACAATGCAAAATCACCACAAATATTTGGTGACTAATAAAAACAGAAACGTCACATAATTGTCAATAGGATGGCTTATCACGCACAGTTGAAAGCAACTTCCATGGAAACATAAGCTATAGAGTAAAAGAAAATATGTCACTAAAAGCCATGTAGGCAGCAAAAAGACACTTTACTTTCCTCAGTTTAATTCTAAACGTGTGTTGCAAGTAGTTAATACACTTGATCTTGAAGCCCTTCAGTTGTGTCCTTGCCCAGATATAAACTGTGCAAAACAGATGACAAAGCGAAATGCAGTTTCACAACTACCTCTTACATAGAGTAACAAGGTGGTATATTTCATTAGACTACTGCAGAAGTTAATAAAACCATCAGAAATTTTCACAGTACTTGGAAGATTTCTGTAGGTCCAATTAAATTTCAAATAACACCAGAGCCAACTCTCTTCACTGTGCATGTTCTACCCTCTCTCCCACTGGTTATCAGTCACAGGAAGACAGGAAGGTGGGTGCAGCCCTGTCAATGTGCTTTGCTGCTCACTGTCCTGATAACCCCTTGATTTTCAGAAAGCCATGTTTTCATATTTGCTCCAAACTTGAACAAGCCGAATGAGCTAGTTTTGTCTAAGGCTCTGCTCTTTTTAGTTCAACTATTTTTTCCCCACTTCATGTTATGAGAAATATGTTTACATGTGGACCTAAATATAATATAAGAATGAAACCACCACAGACTCAGGAGTTCCTGACATTACTCCTTGAGTTTAAAATGCACAAAACAATCGATAGCTTTCTTCTGCTAAATAACATCAGGCAAAAGATATCAAAATCAAGCAAACTGCCCAAAAGAACTTCCACAGAACTGGAGGTCTGCCTACTGCAGCAAGGAAAAGATTAAATCGTGCGGAACTGTAATCTCTCAGAGCTTTTGAGCCTAAGAAAGCGGAAATCTGCATTTATGTTCAGAAACCTACTCCATTTCTCCACGTGATTGAGTGACCAGAGATTTTGCACCCTCGAAATATAACCATTTGCAAGAGGCAGCTATATGCACAGACCAGAAG
This sequence comes from Cynocephalus volans, assembly GCF_027409185.1. NCBI lineage: Eukaryota > Metazoa > Chordata > Mammalia > Dermoptera > Cynocephalidae > Cynocephalus > Cynocephalus volans. The sequence continues at coordinate 29,965,235 of NC_084470.1, read as the reverse complement.
GAACCTATTTAATCTCTGTTCACTGCCTGGGATTTTTAAGAAAATGTTTTTATATAATCCCTGTCTTTAAAATAACAGAAACCTTATAGGCAATCTGGTACCAGCCTAGGCTACCACAGAATATGCCCTGCCCAGGCAGGTACGAGGCCCTAATTTCAGGCCAAGCCTGGGAGAGGTGACAGCCCCAAGTTCAACTGGGGATGTCTGAGCACAGCTCCCCCTGCACATTAGGGATCACCTCTCCATTCTTCCCAAATGCCATTCGCATCCAATCCCTGCTTACCCATCCTAAGCACCCGCGCACCAGAGGTTCCTGTTAGCAGTGGGCGCGCTACCAACCCCCTCCTTCCACCACCACTCCCCCCGGGGGAAACACTCCAAGGACGGCTGGGGGTGGGCGATGAGCGCCCTTCTCCCACCTACCTTGATGATGCTGCTCCGGCGGGGCAGGCCGCCCGGCTTGCTTTCCCGGGGGAGGGGACAGACCGTCGGGCTGGGGGCCGGGGCGAGCGCGACGCCGCGGGGTCCCCTGGCGGGGCTGGCCCGGGCTTCGTCCCCGGACGCGCCGAGGCTGCAGTCTCCGTTGGAAACCCCGCCGCTGTCATAGCGCGCCCGCCCGTGGCCGAGGCGACCTCCCCCGGCGCCGCCGCCGCCTTCCCCGGCTCCGGCTTTCAGGGCGCCCTTGGCGCCGAGGGCCGGGCCCGGGGAGGTGGGCAGGGCCCCGCCGGCGGCGCCCCCCCGGCCGCACTCCGCCATGGGCGCCCCGCGACCCGCCTGCACAAAGCCGCGTCCCCGCGTCCCCGCGTCCCCGCCGCCGCCTCGGGCCGCCGCGCGCGGCCCCTCCTCCTCGCCTCCTCCCGCCGCCGCCGCCTCGGCCGCTTCTTCCGCTTTTTTTTTTTTTTTAATTTAGATGTGATGTTTGTTTCGAGCTCGCCTTGCGCACGGCTAAAGTGGTGGCGGCAGAATCATCGGAAGATTCCTGCAGGGGAGAGAAGAGAGAGGCAGACACAAGTGAGCTCGGGCGGCAGCGGAACCCCGGCTCCCGGCACCTGGGGAAGGAAAACACGCCCCGACACACGCGCCGCTGCGGCCGCCAAAAATAACCCGCGCGGGCCGGGCGCCCAGCTCCGGGGCTCGAGGCGCCCACCCGAGGTAACGGGCAGCCCACGTCAGGGGCTCGGGGCGCTCTTCCCCCGGGTTCAGGGCGCCCACCCCGGGGCCGGGGCGCCCACCTCCAGCGCAGGCGAGGGAAGCGGCGGGCGCCCCAAAGCGCTCTGGCCACGCGGAGGCGCCTCCAGAGGGACTTGCGGCACCCGGCGGGCGGAGGGCGATGCCAGGGGTTCTGCGATCCCAGCTCCCCAGAGGCCGCAGCGGGCCTAGCCCCGTCACGTCCCCCCCAGAGTCCCCTCTGAGATCCGGGGCGCCGTGAAGAAGCCCCCAGCGGGCAGGGGTGGCCCGGCCGTGATGGTCGCCGTGCGGCCCGAGGGCAGCTCCTAGAGGGGACAGCCCAGACCCACCCACCCCCGCCCTTTACTGTCTCCTCCCAGCTCGGCGCTGCCCCCTGCAGGCCGCGGGGACCCTCTCCGGCCGCCCCCTGACCCACCGCGAGCCGCCCGGGCTCCCGCTCGAGGTCGCCGCCGTCGCGGCTGCTGTCGCCGAGGCCGAGTCCTCGGGCCGCGGGGACCTCGCTGACGAGCGGACGGCGACGGGCGGCGGCCGCGAGTCCTGGATACCCCCCGCCCTCCCTGGAGCTGCCGCGGCTGCCAATCACCCTCCCGAGCCCCGAGGGGTAAGGACGACGCAGGACGCGGGGCCCGGAGCCAAAATCCCCGCGCTCGGGGTTCGGTCGCTGCGCCTCCTCCTACCCCCCGGCCCGCGCACGGAACTCGTTCCCTTCCCACCCAGCTCAGGAAAAGGCCATCCGGACGCTCCCCTCTGTGCTTCCCAGTGGTCAGACCCATTTCACATACCGGGACCGATCCCGTTCCCTTCGCCTCCCGAACTGTGAATTGATTCAACTGGTTGCAAAGATGCTGGGGCCGGGGTGAGGGGTGGGGTGGCTGTCGGGCTGTGAGGGACAGAGGACATTGGCAGAGCCTATCCCGTGCCCTCTGAGTTGCCCACAGAGATTTATCACCGTCCTTCCCTCTCAGCGTCTTTCCTGATCCCCGCCGGCAGGCCCAGCTCCCCGCAGGCGCCACCTTGGGTTAGGCTCATCTTTGGGGGCAGGATCCTACTCGCATCGCTACAGCCAGTCCCTTCTTTCTGGGGTCCTCCCATCCTCGCTTCAGGCAGGTGACTGGCCTAAAAATCAACACTGATCGTGTTGCTCCCCTGCTCAGATACCACCCCTGGATGTCCATTCCTGAGCCAGACAGTGCCCAAAGTCCGCAGAGTGGTACCCGAGGCCTCACCCAGCCAGGCCCCATCCACCCCTCCATCCCAGGATCCTTGGGCTCCAGCCTCCTGCCCTTCTCTAGCCCCCCAGCTCTTCTCCAACTTGTGCCCTTCCTTTTCTGGGAACGCACTCCCCGCAGGGCGCGAAGGGGAAACTGATAGTCCTGGGGGGGGGGGGGATGAACCTAAAGACCTTGCTTTTATTGGAGCGGTGTGGTAGCAAACTGCCTAGCGGCCTCTGAGGAAATGGGCTTTACATACGTATCCATCCCCGCCCTTGCCCCTGAAGCAACATCAAATACTTTCATGTTACTCTTGGGGGCATTTTAATACTTCTGATCCTTTGTGTTCATGTTTTTGTAACCCACCAGACAAGCTTCTGTAGTATGCTGTGGGAGAGGAAAGGAAGAGTGCTGGGGCCTTTATTCTTAAAGTTCTCTAATTTTGATATTTTGGATAAACGGCTGGAGGTAATTCTGTCCTTTCTGTGTTAGTATCTAATCTTCTCTGCATTTACCAATTGCTAGTAAAATTCTATGACAGCCAAAGATCCTGTGATTCTTACCATGAGTTTCTTGGGCTAAGTCAGGACATATTGAGGTTTAAATCCCCAAGATGCTTTTAATAGAATCACCATCTAATTTGCCAGTGACCTTCAAATGAGGACCTATGCATCTCACTTTGGACTCCCAACAGGTCAAACTAGGCAGACTTCATTGAAATAGAGTTGGCGTTTAAATTAAAACGTTTCCCAAAGCATCTTGGCAGACCTGTAACTAAGGATGCCAGAAAACCTGTGCCAGATTCCTTTTTATCCCCGTAAGTGCTTGTTTCCCACAAGCCGCTGGTCACACCAAACGCCTGCTGATGTTATAGGTGTACTTCTTCCTCACACAAACAGCCAACTGTAGGTACCATTTCTCAGATACGGTGATGGGAAGCAGTGTGTTCCTCTGACATGTGCAATTCTTGCCTCCCAACAGGCTTTTTAATAAGCTAACCTCAGATTTTTTTCATCACAAACAGTGATGTAAGCAGTTGTTTCTCCTCTTTCCTGCTTGTTTCTCTGTAGTTACTAAGTGATTGCTTTCCATTTGTCCTATTCCATGAAAAATGTTACTGGAGAAATTGTAAATATTTTGCCAAAATTCTTGCTGAAGTGTTTTCATGGCGTTGTAAAATTCATAGAAGTTTACAGTTAGAAAAAGAGCCAAAATATCATAGTCATTCCTCAGCAAATATTGTCTAATGGGTTTTTCAGACAAATTTTCAGAGCAGGGCAATAAAAGATAGGCCAGACGTTAATAAAATGTTCATTCTGGATTACTCGATTGTGCTTATGCCAATTTATTATATCTATATACTAATGGTTGGATTCTGATGACTAATTTGTTTATAATGTTTAAAGTCAATAGATATCTTTACAACTTTATTATATCAAGCCGGCAGTACATAGTTTCTCTTTTAAGCTTTCTTCATATTTCACTCCATCTCAGCTTCTAATCAGTGTTGTCACCCTTCACCAAACTGTTTCCTGCTTGTTTACATCATTAATTTGATGCCTAGAACTTGAGCTGTTCAGGCTCCCTGGTCCATAATAACCTTCCTTCAGCCTCCCAAAATAACACTGACGCTGTTTGCTGACTTCTTGCCGTCATTTATACCCTTGTAGGTTATGAATTCATATCTAGTTTCCAGTTCGCAGGCTCTATTATTACGACTCTCCAAGTTTTTCTGACTCACTGAGCACCTGGCCTTCAGATTATTTTCTCCCTCAATGTACTATTACAATTTTTATTTTCCATACCTCAATCTTATTTTATTTCTCTTATTTCTCTAAAGATGCAGTTCAACCTCTGAGCCTTCATATTCAACTGTTCTCTATATGCTTAACATGAAAGCTAACTAGAGCAGAAAGTAAAAGACCAAAATGCTTTAAGGAAATAGCAGATTATATCGATGTACTGGTCCACACTGGCTACCCATTTGCTTCCTGAGTCCAAGATGTTGATTTTAATCCATTATGTGCCTATGGCATGGATTATGTTTATTTTATCATGATTCTCAACTACCTGATATCACTATCCAGGTAGTGATAGCCTATCTTCCTGGGCATTAATATGGCCAGATAAATCTGCCAAAATCTTTCATTTACATGTTCTTTCTCTCCTCTGACACTAAAAATCCTTCACCCATTTTCCTTAGATCTGTCTTCTTCAAGTGTATATGGCTGCCAATAAGTTTGGCACTCAGGGAATTACATCTACGCTTTCTAGTTACTGAGGAATGACTTCATGAATTTATTAAATTTTCTCAGTGGCTATTGACTTAGGTAGCACTTTGAGGGGATCTATTAATTACCAGTGATTTGATGAGATTATTCTATCAGCAAAAGTAACAATATGATAGATTAATATTATCTGCACTAAAATTAACTTGCTTATCACACTACTTTTGTAAATTCTTTCTCACGTATTTGATTGTATTTCTGCCATTATTTTATTACAGGAGTCACTGCAAACTCAAAAGCCTGTTGGGTCCAGGTGGGTAATGTAATGAGTGAGGCTGGAGGGATTTGTTTCATAATAGCATTATAATTTATAGTTTTTCAACAGTGATATACTTTGCATATCAAATACAGAGGAATACGCTTCCTGATTCATCTCTGGTTTTCTAATTATGATAGGGACTTGATGCAATAAATATTTCACTTTCCTTATAACTCTAAGATGGACGTGTGAACATAACTAATAAATAACAACTGAAAGCCAGGGGTGGGGCAGAAATACGGAGTAGTAGGGGCTCAGGAAAGCTGACAAGGAACCTTATTGCTGCCATGAGGGAATCCTGGCCCAGTGCTGCCAGGATCATCTTATTTTTCCAAAGAAGCCAGAAACCTGGAATATAAAACTTGCTATTTTTTTAGTTCGTTCTCTTCAGAGAAGGACATCCACAAAATGAGGTCTTCCCTATTGTTCTTTATAAGATCTACAGAGGCCTATTTTTTTCCTATCCCACCCCCAAACTGCATGATAAGCAAAGCTTAGCAAATGCCTTCCAAATTTTGCATTTTGTTGGGTCTCGTTGTCAATCTGATTTTCAAGGACAAATTCATTTTCATGAGTTTAAGAAGTCAAATATATGATGAATGACCATATTACTTCACATATCACAATATAAGAGGTATTGCTCCCAACCTACTTTGCTTTATCTACCCACTCCCAGATCCCAACCCCAGAACTATTTCATCTCTGAAATCTGAAACTCAGAAGCCAATTTCTAGCCAGAAATTCTCCCCTTTCATCAGTCTCATTCCCTTACTCCTCCCAAACCTACCTGCCAGTCTTAGCCAGATCCGTATGTCCTCCACCCCGACCCACTCTGTCAGTCCATCAGCACTCATACTTTTTTTTTTCCCTACCTAGATTGGGCCTCATGACCAAGACTTTCAACCACATTCTCACCAGCATCCTAGACACTTTACATTCTTGTCCTTCAGTGCCTGCCTACCCAAGCTTTGCAGAAACCCAACCATGGCTTTTCCTCACATGCCCCTAGGTTGCCACTCTGCTGGAGAAGAAAAAAAATCATATAACCAGGCTCTATAACAAGTACATGATTTCCATCGTCAGAAGGGCCTTTGGTGCTGTTAAGCAATATTTTACTCCTTGCTAATGGGGTCTCATCTCTGTTCTCCAGACTATTACTCTCCAAAACCCAACTCTGGCCCTCCATCTCAGCAGTTGTCCTAGGACTCTACTTCACAGAGACAACAAAAAGCACCAAGAAACAAACTGCTTTAACTTTTCCTCCATCCCATTTATCCTTACCCTTCCCATCACACCAGCTCTTTAAGGCTAACCCCAAATCAGAAAGCAGCTATGTATGTCTTATGTGATTATTGAACTCTCTGTTCTAAAATTATTGATCTTTTGGGATCAGAGGGTTTTGTTACCCTCTTGTGAGTAGAAGGTGGAGTGGGGTCTTTCCTGAAGGAGTGGCCAGTCCCAACATCAACCATACAGGGATAGGAAGGAGTCGAGAGTTTGGAAGACCACCTTCTCTTGGGTCTGGTGTCTCAGGTCTTCATGGGTGCTTCAAGGCAGTGAGGATAAGAATAGGGCCTCCAGGAACCAGGAGGGGAAGGAACTGTCCTCATCAGAAACCCTATAAGGCCAGGCCTGTGGTATCTGAGGATAGGGACATTGTGTGGCCAGTTTCAAGTTGCTCTTTGTGGTTACTTCCCCTCAGATGTTAGTAAAGCTGCACCATCGTGGATAAAACGTTGGTCTGTGAAAGAAAGAGGAATCCCTTTCCCCACACTCACAGCCAGTGTGATGGCTGCAGCAGCCAATGGTGAGATTCCAGGGAAAAGTAAGTCCCCGAGTTAAAGAGGCAAATGGTGAGGCAGAGCAGACCAGCCCCACGGGGAGCTTCTCTCGTACACTTCGCAGAACTGGGGCAGCTCTTCCACCTCGCCTGCTTTGCCTTGTCACATCTCTTGCCTCGTTTCTCTCTCCATTAGCTGCTTTCCTTCCACATATAAATATATTCTACTCCTACCTTCCTAGAAATTTTCCCTCAACTCTCTTTCCCTCTCAAGCTACACCTTCTCACTCTCCTGCCCTCACACCGAACTTTTTCTATCTAGAAAATGCCCTCTTCTCTCTGATTCTCACGGCTGTTTCCATTACCAGCCTATTGTAACTGGCTTCCATCCTCTTTTACTGGAAATGACCTCCCAGTGATCATGGCTGATATCCTAATTAACCAACTCAATAGCTACTTTTTAGTCTTTATCATTCTGGACCTTTGCGGAACATTTGATATTGTTAACTCTCCTTATACTGTTGAAACTCTCTCTTCCCCTGCTGAGATTCTTGGCCTGATTGTGCCATACAAATCTCAAACTCAACATGCATTAGCTCTAATTCATTGAATCTATTTTCCTGTACTCCATGTTTCATTTCGGGGTATTCTACCCACGTGGTAGCGTTACTGAAGAACTCAGCATCAGCTTCAACTCTCTGTGTCTCCTGTTCTGGTTGACTGTTAAGGGATTGTAAATCAACCTAGAAAGTTCTCTCAAACCCATTCCCACCAAAATGGGCTGCTTTACTCTCTCACTACCCCTTGCTTGGACTCCTCGAATAGCCTCCTAACATTGCCTGCCTCTATTCCCTCCCAGGTTGATCTGTTTCTCACACCTCCATCAGAATAGTCGTGAGGTGCTCACTGATCAACCTAAAAGTCTCCAGCAGTTTTACTTCAAGACAGACTTCATTCTCCTTAGGAGACATACAATGCCCATCACAAACTGGCTCCCAGCTTCTTTTCTAGCATCATCTCCCACCTGGATATGCTCCCTACATGCTAGTCACACCAGCCTACTTCCCTGAAAAAAGACATGCTCTCTCACCCTCTGTGTGTTTGCTTATGGTGTTTGCTAGGTTTAGAATTCCTGTTTCCCCCTCTCCATTAGAGGAACTTAGAGGCACCCTTCAAGAAAGCACACATGTTTCGTCCTTTGATAAGATGTTCCTAGCTACAGAAGACATGATTAATTACTCCTCTAGGCTCTAGAAGCACTTAGTACATACCTCTCCAATGGTCCTCATTATAATATATTGCAATTATTTATTTATGAGTCTTTTCCCCATATGAGCTTGAGCTCAACAGATCACAATTTACAAGGCTTTTCTTCATACTAAATGAGCTCATCAGAGTTTGACACTACGGAGGATCATCTTCAAACTTTCTACACCAGCCCAGGACCTGACATATCATAGATACTCAACAAATTTGTCGGTTTTCATTAAAAAGCCTGTTTAAAATCAGTCTTTGTTGCTCATATGCTTATAAAACACTTTCTTATTTCAAAAGGCCTCTTTCCTTGACTAGAATGAATTTGTTTTATTCTGTGCCTTCCAACTTTTCTTCCTATTTTTCCTTATTAAATGATACAAATAAATTCAATAATGCAGGTACCATCTGTGAAGAATATTTGCACTTTGTGAAAAGGAGTGTATTTGATGCTGTGGGGAAAGGTGACTTGAAGTTTGGGGTAGGAAGGAGGTTTATTTTTCGTTGTGTGTGCATTACAGTTCCAATTTTAAAAGTAGTTAAAAATAATAAATTAAGGGAGCAGTCCCAGCCTGGCCATGGGTCAGTAAAAATCCTGACCCAGCTCTGAGAGGCAGGATGTAGCAAAACCTTACCAGACCAAAACATCACACCTCCAGCTTGGCGTGCTGCCCAACTCCTTTCTTAATTAGTTAGAAATCCCCACCATCAACAATACACAGCACAAGAGAGGACAAAATCTCCAGAAGGCTGCTGTTAAAATGTACAAATTACCTGGCAAAAGGAAGCCCCTGGACAGCTCCCACTTTATGCACATTAGCAAAAAATTAGCCAAATGTCACCTTGTCCTTTTGGCAGAAACATAGGGATCCCACAAGAGAGAGAAAAGATAGGTTAATCTTATTACCCAGAAGGTGGCAGGACAAGTCTCAGGATACTGTCCTCAATGTCCCCCCCCAAGAAAAGAAAATCATAGAGAGGGGGCTTGGGGCAAGTGTGGAGAGATTGGGAGCCGCATGTTGTAGTTTTATAATCTGGCTGGACATCTGCCTTGGCACAGAGAAACGCCTCAGAAGGCGCTTGGGAGGGCAGTGAGAACTGAGTGAGCCTAAGCCTCGGAGGAAATGATGGCGTTGGTTTGCTGAATAGGGGTCAGAAGGTCACTCTGGGAAGCTGGACAGCACAGCTAAGACATATCCAAGTTCCTTTCCTCGCCACAAGTTCCTGTGCAAACGTTTCTTGCATTATTAAAGCTTAATTAAGACACGATATGAAGGGAGCCTTAAATGATCTTTTAAAATCATGTGAGCATGTTAATAGAGGATCTTGAGCTCAACTGGGACGAGCACAAGAACAAGAGGAAGTGGATAAGCTGTGGCCACAGGGATTTTCAGCTTTATGAAAGACAATCTTCCTTGCTCTGCCATCAGGCACTGGTATGTATTACCAACGGAGCCTTGGAATTTCCTTTTCAGGAGAACCTTAAGAATAGGGTAGGCAATTATCTACCAGGATGATATGGGCAGTTCCAGCCTGAAGGCAAAAGGTTAATGAATGACCCCCTTTGACCAGCTGATTCTGGGTATTTAATCACAGATTTCTAAAAAAATTTTTAAGTCAAATTAGATGTTGGATTTTTTTTTTTTTTTCAGTTCTTCCTAGTTTTTATTTTAGTGGAATGGGTAACTATTTGGTGTGATGTTTCAGCCCTCTTCCAAACACATGTATTTTTCACCAGGGTGTTCAATTGCCTATCATTCGTGATCTTCATATCAAACACCTTTGTAATCATATATTCCTGTAAATCTGAGTTCAAGTCTTTCACATAAATGGTTCATTTTCTCCTACCTTTTAAATTAAGTTCCCTAGTTTCTCTCTATCAGTTAGACAAAGATCCCAGAACATTCTCTACTCTAGGTAGATTTTTCACTTGGTGAATTATAAAATGGGCTTTTCCTAACATGGTCACTTCTTTGACGCTATCCACTGGCTATGTTTATAACAATTAGGGACAACTTAAAGTGTCTGATAGAATACAATGTTAATGAGACTAGAGTACATGAAGTAATTTTAAATCACCCTCAATCTCTAGTTCTGATAATGGGTACTTTAGGATTTTAACTCTATGTTGTATCCAAAATAAAGGTATTTTTTATTGCCATATCCTCTAGTGTCAAACTCAGCCTTACTGCTTCCACAAATACTTTGTACACTGAACTTTGTACATCTCTGTGTTCTTTTATTCGCCTTTCTGTGAAGAACTTATTAGTCTTCACTGACACTGACATTTCAGACATAAAAATGATCGCAACCATCTCTGCTCTCCTTTTCCTTTTAAACACTAAGCTTAAATCTTAAGTCTTTCATAAGCTCCTGTCTCTGCAGTGGCATGTGAACATTTCATTCCAGCAGTCTACTGTTCTCACTCTTACTTGTAGCGAAATTCGAACCTTCTGTCTAATTTGGGATATTGGGAAGCAGCCTGGCTGGGTGACTCAGCCCCCAGACTCGAGATGGGCTGGCTGGGAGTGCAGATCAGAACCCTTGCCATTTGGTCACTGCCTGACATAAGACAAATCCTTTAAACCTTGGTGTTTTCATTTTCCTCCTTGGACATACAGGGATAAAAATGGCTCTTAATCTGCCTCCCAGGGTAGATGCAGACCAACATTTGCAAGCCTTAAAGAAGGACATGAATGCTGATTGAAAAAGTAACAACTTGAGCTCACAAATAATTTCCGCAAATGATCTATTAAGACCCACAAGGTATTTCTGGCACACACAAGAATTATCAGCTTCATCTATATTTAATGGATTTCCCTTCTCACTGACCCCTTAAAGGTGAGTTTGGGGTGCAATAAATATTTCATGATAAAAATTTCCAGGCACCCAAATTCCAGAGCCCCAGTCAGTGGCCTTTATTTCCATTTTTGAACGTAATAAATTGTCTCTCCCCAATCACGGAATATGGCTCTTTGTTGGAACATACAGACTACATTCCCTTCGCAGTGCTATTGACAACTGATTCCTGTAGATAATATTGGCATGGGGATTGTTTGTACACCCACTCATCCCTCAGCACACAGCATTATAAAGATTTTTAGTCTTTCTGAATACAAGTTGATAATTCTGAAGAGAAACATAATACATCAAGAGTACAGAACCTAAATTGCAATCTCATCAGTAGAGGGGCACTAGCTCAGCAACCAGAGACCTTAATGGGGGAAACCATTCACCAATCCAGAAAGGTAGGCAAGTAATGGGGCTCAGGGGTTGGAAATAGGATTATTCCTCAGCATCAAAATGGAAAAAAGCATTAGTAGAATTAGGGCTTTCCTTGTGCAGCTCTCTTGAGAGCCTGCTTGTTTCTTGCATGAGTGGAATAAGAGGCAGGAACCAAATACTTATCAGTTTGTTTCCCTGGGCAAATCCAATATGACTCCAGGCCTCACGACAGTACATGTAGACATCAAGGGATGAGGAAGGCATCTGAGAATTGGCCTCACACCCCTGTCCAGGCCTGAACACAGGCCCTTCATGGGGGGGAGTACACAGGGACCCGGGGGTGGGCCTACTTTGAGAATCAGGCCTCATAGACTTATTTCATCAAGACTCTGTTTCCAGGATCTGGAGCCGGATTCCTGAGAGTATAGTTTCAGCCTTCAGCAGCAGCTATACTAAAAAGAAGGAGGTCAATTTTAGGATAGAGGAGTGAGGCAAAGGGAATCAGAGCCTATAGGTGATAACAAGGTATGCTCATCTCCTTCCGAGCCAACAGCCTCCCTCAGTGAGAGAGAGGAAAGGAGGAATGCCACGGTGAGACAGAAGGAGGGGCAGGTTGGACATATTTACACCCATTTTACAGATGAGGCACTGAGGTACCACCAAAATTATGTAATTTGTCCAGGGCCAAGTATGGCTCCAAAGTTCATGAACTTAACCATTATGCAATACTGAGGGGAACAAAAGCAGGATGCCCTCTTTGAAAGTCCAGCCCCAGAGGAATGGTAGCTATGGGTCACACCCATATCTCTATTATTTTCATCAGACTGGAACCTAGTTCAGTCCTGGTTGACTATTCCTTTGCTAGGAACACACAGGCTTGGAGAATTCCACTCCACCTTCACCCCCCACTTTCCTTCCTGAGGTCACTATACAAGGAGACATAGAACACCTCAGAGTGTTCAAACAGGGCCACCATCTTGGTGTAGCCTTGAGGGTTAACCATGCAGCTCAGTGGCTAATCAGTGAGCACTTATTATGCACTAGGTACTATTTCAAGGGCTTCTCATGCCTCACCTCACTTAGCCCTCACAGAAACATTGATAAATAGCTACTGTTGTTTTCTCCATTTTACAGATGGGAGGACAAAAGAGGCTCAGAAACATGAAGTGACTTGCCCAAAGTCAAACGAAAGGCAGGGGACAAGCCAGTCTCAAACTCAAGCAGTCAAGGATGCTCCTGTGTGTTTCAGCCCTGTCCTTCCCTGTGGCAGTTCTATTCTCCAAGATGCATTGAGAGGGTTAAGCTCCCCCCTTCACTCTTAAGAGAAGGGCTGTGTTTGAAGGACAGTGAGTCTCATACCTCCAGGATGATGGAAGTGTATAGCTAATGCAGAGAGGAGTATGGGAGAAAATGGTCATAAGCCTTCAATCCCAAGTGCATGGGAGAAAGCCGTCTTCTTTGTGTTAAAAGCCTGGGGAAGATGAAGACTCTTGGGCTGTAGGAGGGAATTTAGGAGCAGAGCTTACTTTTGCTTCTGATGCTGCTCTAGGCAAAAGCCCTGGTGGGGCCTGAGCGGAGTCCCATCTGTTGGACACATGACCTCAAGCTCCTCTGCAAGTAATAAAGGAACACTTCACATTAAGTGAAGGAGACAAGAGGAGAGATTTAGGGCAGTGATTTCACCCTGGGGATGGGAGAAGGAAAAGAGCTGACCAGAGGATTTTCTGGACACTGCCTGGCTGGGAGAAGATCTCATTTAAGTGATGTAATGACTGATCTAGAAAATCCAGCAAATCGTGCCCAATCAGCTTGTGATAAAACATGAGTTCAGCAAACTCGCAGATTATGAGGAGCAAGCAAGACCAGCTATGTAATTTGTGGGGGCCCTTTGCAAAATGAAAATGCAGGGCCTCTTGTTTGGAAATTATTAAGAATTTCAAGACAGTGACAGAAGAGCATTAAACTAAACTAAGTTCTGAGAGCAGGGCCCTGTGTGACCACCTGAGGGGTAAGGCTGTTGAAGCTAGCTCTGGATCAAGGCATATATAGAAGCTGACCAAGTATGAGAAGAAACTCATAAAATACAACTGTAGATCTCTGTACCAAAGGTATATGGCAGAATCTGTTGACAAATAAGAGAAAAATGATACCCCTGAAAAGATAAGAAATTACTAAGTAGAAAAATAGACATTTGGAAAGTATGAAATCATATGAAAAGACTATAAAGATTCTAGTTATACAAATAAATCATATACTAGGACAGAGGAATGTGCTTGAGTTAATGCAAGAAACAATAGCATGAAATGTATGAAACCATATTCTCAGACCACGACATAACAATGTAATTTTACTTAAAGAGGGAAAATGGAATTCTACAGAAACAAATCAAATGGAAATAAATTCAAAATACCATATTAGTTTACATAGAGGAAAGTAACAAAAAATTTTAATAGCATGAGGTGCTGGCAGAAGAGTACTAAAAAGGAAATTTATCTCTCTAAATGTATTTTAATAAGAAAGTGAGAAGAAAAACATCATGAATTAATTCTCTACCTAAAGAACTCTAAAATGGAATAATGTAATCAACCAAAACAAAGTATGAAAATAAAAATACAACAAGATTTTAAAAATAAAAGAGGGACAATAGAAATAAACTAACAGAACAAATAGTTTGCATTTTGACAAAATGGACAAAACTGAAAAACTACCAACCCAATGAAAAGGAGAAATTATAACTTAATGTAACCAGGGAAAGATTTCGTTTAGTGTTAAAGAGCATTGTTCTTAGCTACAAATGTATGGCTGATTGACTTAATATTCACGTTTATATAATTTCTCACAAACACATAATGAAAAACTTATGCAACAACAAAAAAATAGAAAACATTATTAATTCCTGATATATAAATAGAAAAAGTTTGGTATTATGTTTCTGATGCATTAACTGGCGAATTTTCTTTTTTTTTTTTCTTCTTTCTTTTTTTTTGTGTCTTTCTTTTTTCTTTTTTTTTCCATGACCGGCACTCAGCCAGTGAGTGCACCGGCCATTCCTATATAGGATCCGAACCCGCGGCGGGAGCGTCGCCGCGCTCCCAGCGCCGCACTCTCCCGAGTGCGCCATGGGCTCGGCCCAACTGGCGAATTTTCTAAGCTTTTAAAGAATAAATAACCCCTGATAGTACTTAAATTGCTCCTAAAATATATTTTTTAAAGTATGGTATATTTCCTTAGACAACAATATTTCAAAAGTAAATTTGTTGAGCCTCGAACTTGTCAGGGCTAGGCAATCTCATTAATGAAACAAAGATACAAAACCTTAAGCAAAATTTTAGTAAATAAAATGTAATAGGCTAAAAAATTGTCCAATATGGAAAAAGCAGGATTTATTCCAGGAATATAAGGTTAGTATATTATAGTAAAATACTAATAAAATTAATCACAAAAAATAAGCAACATAAGCACAGTGATTACTACCTTAATATAATAAAGTATGGATACTTTAACAGTAAAAGCCAAATACAAATGCTAGCACAATGTATTCAAGAAAAAGAAGATATAATTATAAGGAAGAATGAAATTTAAAATTCTGTTTTTAGCAACTTAATGCAGCTATATCTAGAAACTAAAAAGAAACAAGCCACAAAAGAATGAAAGGTAATTCAGACAAGATCAGAGAATTTAAGAGTTACAAAATTCAATGGCATTCCTTTATACTAATAACACACCAATAGAAAATACAAAAAGGGCTCACCTGTGGCTCACTTGGGAGAGCGTGGTGCTGACAACACCAAGTCAAGGGTTAAGATCCCCTTACCGGTCATCTTGAAAAAAAAAAAAATATATATATATATATATACACAAAAAGAATTCTCATTAAAACAATGAAAAAAGTTAATGAAGTCAATTCAGAATAGATTGATTTTAAAAAGTTATAAAACCCATATATAAAAAGAAAGTAATATATAATAAATAGAGCAGGCATTTTGGAAAGCCTAAAATTAGAAAAGATGACAATATTTTTAAGTTAATAAAAAGATTTAATGTACTACAAAATTGAGTTCTGATAATATAATATACAGAGCTTTATAAATTGATGATATGCATCATCTGGATACATCAGAAATCAGTAATACCAAATATTATTTTAAAGATGTGCTTGTCCTCATGTTATATTTCAAGTATATTTTAAATTATTAAGATAATTATCAAAAACACAGGAATTAAGAATAAACAATTAGGAAAGAAATAATTATATAGAAAATCCAGAAATAAATTCAAGGAATTAGAATAGTGTTGTCCAAAAGGAATATAATGTGAGCCATATATGTAATTTTAAATTTTCTAGTAGCCACATTTTTTAAAGTACAAACAGGTGAAATTAATTTTAATAATGTTTTATTTAATCCAATATGTCAAAAATTTCATTTCAGCATGAATCTGTATAATAATTAATTATGATGAATTTTACATTGTTTTGCCATACTAATCTGAGGTCCTGTGCGTATTTTACACCTCTGGCCCATATAAATTTGGACTGCCCATATTTCATGTGGCTAGTGGCTACCATATTGGACAATACTACATAGATAATGATAATATTGGACAAATTGTTTCTATACTTATATATAGAAATATGTATATACACATATAAATGACTCTAAAGAAAAAAATAAATGTGAGTATTATCATTGTAGTATTATTTGTAATATCAATACATTGGACACAAACAAATGGCAGTAAGTAGAGGCCAGGCTAAGAAAATAGTGAGAAATCAATTAAATGAAGCATTGTGTAATAAGTCTACAAATACTGTCAACACAAAAAAACAAGACTGTAAAATGGTATGAATGAACAAAAACAAAACAATATGTATATTCTTTACAACTATATGAAAAAGCATTTTTTGCTATGACAAAGAAAATACTTGAATTGTGAAGAATGCAATGTTAATATTGTCATAATAGTGTCATGTGTGATACCGTTACACATTACATTGTGAATAGTGTACTGTACTATTACTGTATGTGCATACCAATAATAATGTGCTATGTAATGTACATACTAGTAGTAATATACTATAACACAGAATACTATCCTATAACATTAATCAAATGTTTCAAAGCAGTTTTACATTAATCATTTTTTAATGAATTTGAGGTCTCTTTTCTTATAAAGATACTTCTGTTTATGAAAAAAGGAAAGGAACTGCTGGGCTATATTGCAACACAACCACAATTGTTGCCAAATTCTGGTTATACAGTGCAGTTGCACCATGCATTTGACTGAGAGAAATTCAACTATACTTACTCACATTTCCCTTTGATATAATTTAAAATGCTGCCAAATTATATTTTGTCTTTCTCACCTGGGGTTTTGGGAGAAATTAAGCCCCAATTCGCTAAGGCATACATTAACTTCTTTCCTTGGCATCTGGAATTGTCTTAGCTATATAACATCCTCAGAAAAATGGAGAACACAATCACTTCAATCATTTTCTATGTTCTGTGGTTCAGAAGAGGAATCCTGCTAAAAATACTAAAAATCATTAAATTGTACACATAAAATGGGTGAAGTTTAGGGTGTACGTCAATGAAGTTGTTTCATAAAAAATTATCTAGCTATTTGAAGAGCAAGTTTCCTTTGAAAGAAAACCAGACACCAAGACATCATTGTCCAACAGAACTTTCTTCAGGGATGGAAATGTTCTGTATTTGCACTGTTCAATACTGGCTCATGTGGCTATTCACAACGTGAAATTTGCCTAATGTGACTGAAGAGCTGAATTTTTAATTACATTTAATTTTAGTTAAATTTAAATAGCCACACGTGGCTGGTAGCTACCATATTGGACTGTGTGTCCACAGAGAATTGAAAGCATGCACCTAAGGAGGCTCACCCAATGGTGAGCTGAACTTCTGGACATTTTTCCAGGAAAACATTGGCTACAGCAGAGTTCATAGAGACATTGACTTCACCAAAGGTAAATTCTGTACCCCTTACTCTTCTTCAGAAGCTATGATTCTGATTCAACTCATTCCCACCTCTACCCACACCTCATCAAGAACCCATGACAGAGCATTTAAACCCCAACAGCTGCTTTGTATTTCACTTAGGAAAACACTGCCTTCATAGATGAGCAAACAGATCCAAAAACCTTAATAAATGGCCTGTTTTATTCCTTAGACTCTATAGGCTCAAGGCCCAAACCCTAGGGAGTTCTCAAATGCTAGAGAAAATGTTTCAGACCTTAAAAATATGAAAGGGGAAAAACAAAATCAATGACAATTTTCATAGCAAATCTGTTAAAAACCTCTTAATTTAATTTATAATTACTGGGGGTATATTTAAAATAATTATTATAACGAGGGGTGAGGCCCCACTGTTACTGACTAGGGCATTTGGAGGTTTCAAAGGATTTGGTGTAAGAGGCCTCTCAACTTGTTATTACTGTTTTCAGAACGCTTTCCACATTTCATTTACATTCTAATACTATAATCTCAAAGTCATATACTCATTCATCTACTTTTGTGTTGGTTTTACTTAAACCTGAATGCATGATTTTTTTTAAAAAGGCTATAAACAAATGTTTGACGTGTCTGAAACATGTAACACACAAGAGGCTGCATTTAACAGGAATTCAACTCCCCTCTCCCCTCTCCCTTTTGTTTCATAAATGCAGAAATCAAAACAATTCTGAGCGCATTTTTAATTCTACCAGTGGCCAATATCTCTTCGAAGATTAACACAGTTGGTAGCAATAGTCATTATAATTGCTGCTCTTTACAATTTAAACTACAGCTAATGGAGGTCACTCAGAAAATCCATCCTTCTCGGGACTAGTATTTGGAAATGTATACAAGTATTATCTGACACTTCTTGCCATATTTATGTTTTGAGCTGAATATTTTTAATATTCTTGGTTTATGCTTAAATGATATTCTGATAAGGAAGAGAAATTTGTGCTCCATTTTCCTCCCTTTGTCTGAAAACACAATGCGTGTATGTATATTAAGTATATTCTTACATCCATCCAGGTCACCCATACCAGCTGGAATTCATCTACTTCATGGGTAAATGGTTTGCACCATGATACTTA
Source organism: Cynocephalus volans (assembly GCF_027409185.1). Classification (NCBI taxonomy): domain Eukaryota; kingdom Metazoa; phylum Chordata; class Mammalia; order Dermoptera; family Cynocephalidae; genus Cynocephalus; species Cynocephalus volans. The sequence goes on along the minus strand of NC_084470.1, from coordinate 29,946,934 downwards.
ATCACACCATTAATGAGAGTAGGAGGTATATTGATTTGAGCAAGTTTGAGATTCACTAAAATTAATCATTGTGTATTTGTCTTTCTGGTGGCTGTGAAAATTCATATTTTCTTTGGATGGCATTATATTTCTTAACTCTTAAAGTCCAGCTTTAATATTATATAAACTTGACTGTTTTGCCAACATTAATAAGCTCCATGCATCCACCATTTCACTAGAATTGTTTATCTTGTTCATATTTTGTTACAAATACAACTACTAGAGAAGCTTCTGAGTATTTAGGTCCACATCCTACTTTATGACTGTACATTCTGTTGTCAGAATTTGTCAGTGGAGACTTCTGGACTTGTTGATAGAACTAGTCCTATGGCTTCATCTCCATGTCAAATATTCTTCTTGATACATTATTCTGTCATCCCTACAGATATTTATTAATTTTTCAAAGCACATACAAGTGCTTAATATGTACTAGGTACTGTTCTAAGTATTAGACATATATTAACTTACATAAACCCCACAACAACCTTGTGAATTGGGCACTATTATCATCCTCATTTTACAAGTAAGGAAATTGAGGCACAGAGGGGTTAAGTAACTTGTCCAAGATCACACAGCTAGGCAGTGGCAGAGCCAGAATTTGAACTTGGCTCCAGAGTATGTCCACTGAACCGCTGTGTTATGCTGTTCTCCACCACTCTGTGTATGGGGGTCCCACTAATCTGTTCCAGATTTCCAGTGCAACTCTAGGTCTGAGGTCATGTCTAGATGTAGGAGTCCACAGCGGAGAAGCCTGGAGAGGACACCTATCAGCTTCTAGGGTCTGCACATCAACAGACTGGTGTGGCCACAGGCTGTGAGGTATTTGCTGGACGATAAGCCACACCAGTGCCCTCTGTGAAGTGTCTTTCTCCAGCCTTGAGACATCAGCTGCCAGTACACCAAAGCTCAGCATCCTCTGTGATCCCACCAATAAGCCAGTTTTAGCCCTAGTTACATCCTTCTGGTAAACCTCAAACAATTATGTCTTTGCCCTATAATTATCTTTTTATCCTTCTAAATATTGCCACATTTGGGAACTCAAGCAGGACAAAGATTGTCAGAAGAGGGGATGATACATGAACATCTGAACAATTCTGCTATGTCGATGGTCAGGCCAGGCACCATCAACCCCCGGAAGCTTTTTCAAGGAAGATTAATGATCCTATGAAATCAAACAGAAACAAACCAAGGCCGAACAGCAGTAAATCAAACCCCAAATTATCACATACTCTAAAGTTCAGCCTTGGATCTTACATCAAACAGTACTCAGTGTTTTGAAAAACATAAGAAAATGAGGGAGGGAGGTGGCAGTGGAGGATTGACAGTTTCACTTCATGAAAAGGGTTTCATTCACATCAAAGTCAAATAAAATGGAAATGCCCACTGTGGAAAAGTTGAATGAAGAAATATTTATCAAAGCCAATGAGAGCCAAGGATCCCTCATTCTATGTTCTACAAAATTCTATCAAAACTTGAATGAATTCTTATTTATATGGTCATTCCCTGGGACTGACTGTGAGATGGAGATTAATGTGTAGGAAGTTTATTAGGAGTGTCCCTGGCTAAAAAGGAAGGGAAAGGGCCTTTAAAAAAATTCCTTGGGCCTTTAAAAAAATTCCTCGACTCATTTGTAACAAGAGCCAAAAAATGTTGTACTCAATGAGGGAAAGAAGCAGGATTGGGCAGAGAGAGAGGTCAGGTTCTGACGAGCCCCTAGGGAGCTCAGGAAGTGTGACCACGCTTCAAGGTTGTCCCAAGTTGGGGCAAGCAATGGAGGCAGGTTTTCTACCCTGCATTGACCAGACAGTAGATGTGGGCTGCCTCGGAAAGAGGCCATGCCCTGGGTGAGGTGGCTCTTTTCAAAAGATTCTGAAGATGGCTGAGGGCCATCTGCTGAGAGCACTCCCACAGCTGGGGGAACAGAGGTCCATCAGTCCTGAAGACAGATCTGAGTGATGGATGACAGTCCCTGTTCCGCATTCACAAGTTATGTATGTGCAGAGAAAACATTTTGTTCTTAACATAACTCTAAAAAGATAGGTCTTTGTGTTATTTAGCTCCTCCCAATAACAAAATGACATAGAGGTTGTAGAGTATCTCTTGCCCCCTCACACAGTCTAGGGTATGCTTCTTATTCTTACATGAAAGACCTTGTTCTCTTTCAGCAGTTTAAAAGGGGGTGCCCCGACAAGATTATGATCATTCTTTCCATTGCTATGTGTATGCCAGGATCACCCTACTACAGCCTGGGGTTGTCAAATGGGAGAACAAGTTTCATTTGTAAGATAAAAGAGTGAAAAGGAAAAAAAAAAATAGGCGATTTGTGCTCACTTTTCCAATTCCAGGGCTGGAACCACAGTAGATGCTCAGTAGTAAATGGCTAATTGAGGAATTAAAATAGCTTGGCCCTACTGGCTTAAAACATGGAAGCTCAAAGTGTGACTTAAAAAAGTTCTCTGACTGGTTAGTAACAAGCGCCAAAAATGTTATATTCAATGGGGAAAATCTGGGAATGGGGGTAAGGAATACACAGAGGAATGAAATCTAGAGACTTCTAAATCTCATTGGAATGTACAAATTATAAGATACAAAATTCATCTCCATCATGGGCCTCATGAATATTTTCACTGACCTTTTCATCATGATAGATTTTTAAAATCCACCAAAGATGTTGAAATGTCAACAAGCCATCTAATGTATTTTCATGCATATTATGACTTTGAATGAGAACCCGACCTTGTTTTCTACTTGCTAAAGAATGTTGTTGACCTATCCTAAGGTTGTTGTAATCCTCAGCCCCCAATAGTTGTTTCCATCCAGGTAAAAATGAGATTAAAGTGCTGTTCACTGAATTAGAACATTTTAAGAAAACTTGGTGCTAAATTCAGAGTATACCAGTAACTCGGTTGTTCAAATTATCTTCAATTTTTTTTTAAAGGAGCCAACTAGGAATCTGAGGATAAAACAGTAACTCACTACTGTACTGGGAAAAACTAGATGATGTCCCTTCAGCAATAAAACATTAATAAAGTCCAAAGCACAGTATTACTCATTCCCCACTTCTGACTCATGCAGATTTGGGGAAATAATACTCCTTTAAATGTTGCTGCAATGGCAAATGTGAAGAACAGAGTTGTTTTGGCACAACTTGACTCTTGTTTTGTTGAGTTATGAGCCATGTTTAGTTTTGCATTTTTGATATCATACATTCTGGATGGTATATTTGCACACATAACATCCTTATATACGTTAGAAATAGACTTGCTATGACAGTTCCTATGATATAAAAAGTCTCTATACAGCTACTCACAGAAGATTTCTCATAGGAATCTATTGCTTTCTACCAGGAAAATATTAAATGCCATCAAAGCAAAATAAATTTCATATAATATATATTATAATACCCTTTATCTGAGAGTATGTCATTGCAGTTATACATAAGGAAAAGCTGATGAGAAGCAATTGTTTACATAGAGTTAATTTCACTTCTGAAAATGAAAAGGGAAAAGGGATATGTAAATGTCAGCTATTCTAGGGCATAAGTTCCCAGCCTCTCTGGTCCACCATGACTGCTCCCTGCTCTGAAGTTCGTTGGAAACTTAATGTTGTTTCACTCATCTAGGCCCTTCACTAGACCCTGTCTTATGTGATTTTTTTAAAAGTTTTATTTAATTTTTTATTGACAATTATAATTGTACACATTTATGGGGTACAATGATGTTTTGATACATGTATACATTTTGTAATTATCAAATCGGAGTAATTAGCATATTTGTCACCTCAAACATTTATCATTTCTTTGTAGTGATATCATTCAAAATCCTCTCTTTTAGCTCTTTTGAAATATACAATACCTTACTGTTAACTACTGTCAGCCTACCGTGCAATAGAATACCAGCTCTTATTCCTCTTATCTAACTGTAACTCTGTACCCATTAACCAATGTCTCCCCTTTCCTCTTTCAGCACCCCTCCCTTTCCCCAGCCTCTGGTGACCACCATTCTACTCTCTCCTTCATGAGTTCAACTTTTTTAGATTCTACATATGTTTGAGATCATATGGTATTTGTCTCTCTGTGCCTGGCTTATTTCACTTAACATACTATATCCTAGGTTTATTCGTGTTGTTGCGAATGACAGAATTTCATGTTTTTTCATAGCTGAATAGTAGTCCATTTTTTTATATACCACATTTTTTAATCCATTCACCACTGATGAACATTTAAGTTGTTTCCATATCTTGGCTAGTGTGTATAATGCTCCAATGGAAATGGAAGTGCAGACATCTCTTTGGTATTCAATTCCTTTGGGTATATATACAGTAGTGGGATTGCTGGATCATATGGTAATTCTATTTTTAGTTTTTTGAGGAACCTCCATACTGTTTCCCCAAATAGCTATACTAATTTATAATACCACCAGCAATGCATAAGGGTTCCCTTTTCTCCATATCCTCACCAACACTTGTTATCTTTCATCGTTTTGATGATAACCAATCTAAAAGGTATGAGGTGATATCTCATTGTGGTTTTAATTTGCATTCTCTGATGATTAGAGATGTTGAGCATTTTTTCATGATCTGTTGGCTATTTGTATGTCTTCTTTGGAGAAATGTCTGTTCAAGTCTTTTGCCTAATTTTTAATATAATTATTTGTTTTCTTGATTTTGAGTAGTTTGAGTTCCTAGTATATTTTGGATATTAGCCCCTTATCTGATGTATGATTTGCAAATATTTTCTCTTACTCTGTCAGTTGTCTCTTCATTCTATTGATTGTTTCCATCGCTGTGCAGAAGCTTTTTAGTTACATGTAATCACATGTGTCTACTTTCACTTTTGTTACCCTGTCTTGTGTTTTTAAGCACAGACTTTCAAAGAAGTCAAAGAGAGATAGGCTTGAATAACATCTTGGTTTTCATCCATAAAATGGACATCAATCAGACCTTCCTCAAAGGACTGTTGCAAGGATTAATGAACTAATGTATCCGAAGCATTTATCACAGGGCCAGGCACATGATAAGAGGTCTAAAACCAATAGCTATTATGACACTTTGACAGTTACATGGGTTATATACATGATGGAGTATTTAGAGGTGAAGTGTCATTATGGCTGCAACTTACTTTCAAATGGTTGAGGGAAAAATATATATCAAGAGAGAGCAAGTGAGAACAAAATGTTAACAACTGATGAAATTAGATGAAGAGTTTATCGATGATCATCGCATTATTTTTTTTTTTCAAATTTTCCATATATTTTAACTTTAAAAAGGTGAGGGAAAAATGTAAATCAGGCCATATCATTTTTCTTTCTTAAACACTAAAAAGAAGTTACTGTGCATATTTACATTTCCAGTCCTATTCCAACCATTTAAACACATGGACACACCACACTTCATGGTACACATAAAAGCTCCTTGTCATAGTCATGTCACAGATAGTTCCTCCGTCAGTCTTACCAGATTTTTTGTAATTTCCTACTCTCATCTCACCAGCTCTCCAAACTTTGACTCTAACCTCTAGCTCTTAAAATCTGCTTAATGTAAAAAAGTGATTTTTCCTAGAAAAGTACAGACCTCAGATCACTATAAACAATACTTTGTAATATATATAATCCAAGAAAACTGGTAACTAGTTTTTGCAAATTTTAGAATCTAAGATCTATACACATATTCATGATAGTCTTCCCTGACATATACTCTTGTGCTGAGAACTGAGCATGACACAATAATATCTAAGACATCAACAAGGCTAGGAGTTACTTGGCTCAAAACTCTGATTGGGTGCTTGTATATTAATTTCATGGAACTCTTCTGGAACAAAACCCCATGACAATACTCATAAAGCAGTTTCACTGGTTTATTAACTACATGTTTTTAGTAACCCCATAAACCTAAAACTCATCAACAAAGTTAAATGTTTTTCAAAGCCAATGTGGCCTTAGGAACTAGATGGTATTTAATCAAATCGTGTCAACATATGCCAGCTTGACCAACTTGTTTATAAAATACTATGTCAGCTCTGCACCAAACTAAACCAAGTCCTTTGTTCTTTTCTTTAAAGCATGCATTTTAGAATGTAAATTTACATTTGTAATGTGTAATTAAAAGACTATATCATTTTGTGGACCTAGATAAGAAAGTCAAATCTCTACTTCTCTGGTATTATCAATCCTTCCTTACATCTTTTAAAGAATATATTTTCTTCATGTTTTTCCAATGAACTTCACAATTATGCTGTTCCATGATTAATTCCATGATTCTATGATAGCCATGTTTCCATGGCTAGAAGACAAGTTATAATTTTTATTTTTTGTTTTTATGACTTTTTCCTATGATGACCTTTATGTGACTTTCCTTTTTGATGTTTGGCAACACATGAAAAGAGGAATTTATATGGAAAATATTATGGAGGATGATTGATCATTTCTTGCAATTCCAGTAGCTAGCACTTAGTGAAAGAGAGAACCTTTTAATGGGAGTTCAGACTCTAAAATTATACCATCAGTTTAAAAAGTTAAACTCCTCAGATGCATAATTACAAAAAGAAGGGAGAGAAATTTAAAAACATTAGATCCATTTATGGTAAAAACAAAAAACAAAAACTTTATTAAATATAAACAAAAAGTTATATTATGGAGTGTCTAAAAATAATACAGTTGTCCCTTGGTATCTGAGGGAGACTGGTTCTAGGACTCCCCTCAGATACCAAAATCCAGATGCTCAGACTCCTGATATGAAATGGAGTAGTCGTATATGGCTTTTGTTGTGTTGAGATATTTTCCTTCCATACCTAATTTGCTGAGAGATTTATCATAAAGTGATGTTGAACTTTGTCAAATGATTTTCCTGTGTCTGTTGAGATAATCGTATGGTTTTTATCCTTGATCTTGTTGATGTGATGTATCACATTTACTGACTTGTGTATGTTGAACCATCCATGCATCCCTGCAATGAATTCCATTGATTCTGGTGTATAATTTTTTTGATATCTTGCTGTATTCTGATTGCTTATATTTTGCTGAGGATTTTTGTGTATAGACAAAAAGTTCATCAGAGATATTGGCCTGTAGTTTTCTTTTTTTGTTGAATCTTTCTCTGGTTTGGTATCAGAGTGATTCTGCACTCATAGAATGATTTTCAGAGAATGGCCTCTGTTTCAGATTTTTGAAGTAGTTTGAAGAGGATTGGTATTAATTGCTCTCTAAAGGTTTGGTAGAATTCAGCAGTAAAGCCATTTGGTCCTGGGCTTTGCTTTGTTGGGAGACTTCTGATAACAGCTTCAATCTCATTGCTTGTTACTGGTTTGTTCATCCACCACCAATATCTCATGAATAGGAGCTTTTCCATTTAGAACAGGAACAATACAAGGATAACCACTCTCACCATTCCTATTTAACAAAGTATTGGAAATATTAGCCAAAGCAATCAGGCAAGAGAAAGAAATAAAGGGCATCCAGATTGGAAAAGATGAGGTCAAATTGTCCTTGTTTGCAGATGACATGATCCTATATATAGAAGGACCTAAACACTCTACCAAAAAACTCTTAGAGCTGATAAACAATTTCAGTAAGGTTGCAGGATACAAAATCAACACACAAATATCAGTACTGTTTTTATACTCCAATAATGAATTGGAGTGTAGCAGAAAAAGAAATCAAGAAAGCAAGCCCAATTACAATAGTCATCAAAAAAATAAAATAAAATACCTAGGAATCATTTAACCAAGGAAGTGAAAAATCTCTCCCATGAGAGCTACAAATCACTGCTGAAAGAAATTAAAGAGGACACAAAAAGATGAAAAGATATTCCATGCTCTTAGACTGGAAAAATTAACACTGTGAAAATGTCCTTACTACCCAAAGCAATCTACAGATTCAATCCTCATCAAAATACCAATGACATTCTTCACAGAAATAGAAAAAACTATCTTAACATTCATATGAAACAGCAAAAGACCATGAACAGCTAAGGCAATTCTGAGCGGGAAAAAAAAAAGAAAAAAAAAGCCAGAGGCATAACACTACCTGACTTCAAATTATACTACAAAGCTATAATAAACAAAACATCAAGGTACTGGCATAAAAACAGACACTCAGACCAATGGAACAGAATAGAGAATCCAGAAATCAACCCACATACTTACAGCCAACCTATATTTGACAAAGGCAACAGGAGCATACATTGGGGGAAGGACAGCCTCTTCAAAAAGTGGTGCTGGGAAAACTGGACATCCATATGTAGAAGAATGAAACTAGACTGGTACCTCTTGCCATATACCAAAATCAGCTCAAAATGGATTAAAGACATATATATATAAGGCCCCAAATTATAAAACTACTAAAAGAAAACATATGGTGGTAAACACTTCAGGAAGTAGGTCTGGGCAAAAACTTTATGAACAAGATCCCCACACAGGCAACAAAAAGAAAAATAAACAAAAGGGATTATATCAAACTAAAAAGCTTCTGCACAGCAAAAGAAACAGTTAACAGAGTGAAAAGACAACCTAGAGAATGGGAGAAAGTATTTGCAAACTATGCATCTGATAAGGGATTAATATCCAGAATATACAAAAAAACTCAAATAACCTAACAGTAAAAAAACAAATAACCAAATTTAAAAATGGGCAGAGGAAAATCTATAGCGATGGAAGTAGTTTAGTGGCTGCAGGGGCTGTGAGGAAAGGGGAGCGGGGAGTGACTGCTAATGCGTATAGGATTTGGGGGGACGTTGAAAAGGTTGTGGAATGAGATAGTGTTGATGGTTGTACCATTTTGTAAATATGCTAAAAACCACTCATACATTCTAAAAGGGTACATTTTATGGATGTGAATTGTGTCTCAATAAAGCTGTTATTGGGGAAAAAAACATAAGTCAGTGCATCTTGCTACCATTTTGTTTTTGTGATGATGATGGTGTCTTTTCAATTACTAGATGTGTATATGAAATGAGAATTGATTCTCTTAGAAAACCACTGAGGTTTTTCAAATTAAAATACAAAGAAAATAATCGAAAATTTCTTTTAAGAGGTAAATTATTAATTCTGGGCTTTTGAGGTACAGGAAACAAGTTTTCCCTTTGACAGCAAATAGTTTTATGATATAGTGCTATTTCTTAACATAATTGCAACATTTGTAATTTCAACCTTAATTTAACTTACATACATTCTTTCCTCTGTTTCCTGTACTCAAAAAGAAATGATTGCCTAATTCCAGGTAAAACTTACAGTATTACATCAGAAGGTTCTGTATGTTAGAGAGGAGACTTATTTCTTTGAAATGAGCTTATGTTTAAAGCAATTGAATTGCTCTGCAGGATTTTAATTTTCTACCAAGATATCTCAGTGTTTCTCAACCTATTTTTTATTATCGCCTACTAAGAAACTTTTCCAGACCTTTTTTCCTGGTCATCCCTCTACCCTATTACATTTTAATACTACAAGTATGCTGTATATCTGCTTATATATTCTATGTACAGTACATCTATTCTTTACCTATAAAGAGAGGTAAGATTTTCCACCCCAAACCAATTTTCACTCCCTTTTGGGTGATATTGCCCCTGTTTAGAATGCATGGTCCACCATTAAAACTCTTGTTTGTATTTGACTACACATATTTTTCCTTACTGTAAATAGAATTTAGAATTCTTTTAGCAACCTAAATTTAACAGTTACAAATCTAAGTGGATAAAATTTATTTTTATAAATGTAACAATAATAATTTGAAAAGAACTATACCTAAATAATTTTTAGACATGCTAAGTGTAGATAAAATATTAGGTGGATTTCAAAATCATTTTTTCTGAGAATATTCATTGACATTGAAATCTGCTTATGATATATACTGTTAAGTGGGAAAAAAGCAATGTGCAAAACTATATTAAGAATACTTTACAAATTTTCTAAAAACACATATGTGGGTACTAATAACCAGAAAATATTTATTGAAATGTTAATAATGTTTACCTCTGGGTGCAAAGGTAGTAGATGATTTTTAGTTTCAACTTTAAACATTTCTATAGTTTCCAAGTTTTGTGAGTTTAATCACTATTATAGTGAGAGAAAAAATGGTTACCAATAAAATATTTATTGAAATTAACTCATATGAGGGAAAGGATATAATAACATCTATTTTATAATACTCGAAATAAGGTATTTCTGTATCCTTTTGGGGAGAGGTTTAGTTTTTGTTTATATGCCATAAATAAAGACACGCTATTCCCAGTCCTTGGTCTTGCTAGTATTTACAATACTTTCTCAACAAAAGTATTAATCCTTAACAAATGACAGGTTTGACTATGACCTAGGCTCCCAGCAATTATCCTTCTGTAGAACCAACTCTAATATATTTCCAGGTTACAGGGGAAGCATTCAGCAAACAAATATTTGCTGATGCGTTTAAAGAGAGTAAATCCAGCAAACAACTAATAGCCAACAACTTTTGTGCTTGATCTCAACAGAACCTATCTAAGTAATGACTCAGATTTGAATATAGCAACTTTTGGGGCTACTGAAGGAAAGATACTTTAAATATCATTTGAATACACAGTTTGTAGAGTGCTGTTAAATTATACAACAACCCTGTGTGTCACTAATAGCATGCCTGTTATTTATCATGAGAACACAAGAGGCAAGTGAAAGAACTGGGACTCCAACTCAAGTCTTAGAGTCCAACTCCAAGTTTTGGGTTCTTTCTTTTTTGTATCATTCTTCCTTACTCAATGAAATCAGTGAATATTTTAAGCATGAGTAAAGCAACTGAGGCAATTAACCATGACTTACAACCTCACCAAGCAGGGCTTGCTATAGAGCAGGGTTCAAATGTACCCCCACTCTCTCCTACACCCTTGTGGCCCCATAGAAGGGGCCAGCTGATGGTTCAGGGAGAGGTCTGCAGGTCCACAAGGAAGGCTCCACCCAGACTCTTATCTCCAGTGTGTGGGTTCTGCCTCAAAGTGTGGTGGGTCCTCTCCTCCAGTACTCTCAGGACATGGAGGAGGGGCAGATTGGAGTGAGGGGTCAAGGAAAGGGACTGTATTAGCCCATTTCTGTTGCTTATAATAAAATACCTGAAACTTTGTGGTTTATAAAGAAAATGAAATTTATTGCTTACAGTTTCTGAGGCTGGAAAGTCCAAAGTCCATCTGGTGGTGGCAACAGTGACCCAGGGGTCTCATATTGCAAGATCATGGAGCAAAGAGAGCAGAGAAAGAGAAAGACAGACTCTCCTCTTCTTTTAAAGCCCTCAGAACTACACCCCTAACCACCCTTTTTAATCCATTCACTACTGCACGGTCCTACAATCCAACCACCTCTTCAAGGCCCCACCTTTCAATTACCGTAATAGGATTTCCCACCCTCTTAACAGCCACATTAGGGGCTAAGTTTCTAATACATAAAACTTGGGAGACAATTCAAGCCTCAGTGAGTTTTGGGGGGACATAATTCAACCCACGACAGGGACCATAGGGTTTCAGGAGGCCACTCTCAGACTGGGCTCAGGGAGTATGTGCCTGTTGTGGAATGACCACGTGGAAGCATTGAGGAGCAGCATGGGATGAGCAGCTTGGTGCAGAATGTGCCCCAATGCACATTGCTTGACTGTTATCTTGTAGGTCAGTTCTAGTCACCACCCCAGGCTTGAATACATTCAAGACATAATCCAGAACATAAAACAATCCCAGCTTACATTCTCCTATTGGCCTGGCTAAATTTACATTTTAAGGGAAAATGAAATAACTTAGATTTAAAAATACATTTTCTGTTTTGGGTCAAAAAGACATTATTCAATAAAAATCCCCAGCATTCATTTATAAGCATATAAATACATAGTATAAAACAATCCAAGTGTTGTGGGTTATATTTGTTGTCCTCTAACTGAGCAACAAATCTCACGCGCATTCATGATCAGCCCGTTAAATGACAGATGAGTCACCTCCAAGGTTTCATTTCAATATCCTTTCACTAGTAAAATTAAAAATCTTGATTTAGTTTTTTGATGTCTCTATAAATTTAGGCTGAAAGGAATACAAAGGTGCTTAAATATACCAGTGCTTAACTATACCTATTATGCCACACATACACAATCAATTGATTTTTGACAAAGGTGCCAAGATAATTCAATGGAAAGAGGATAAGGATAGTCTTTTAAACAAGAGATGCTAGAAGAATTGGATATCCGTATGGAAGAAACTGAGTCTCAACCCTTAACTCACACCATATGCTAAAGTCAACTCAAAACAGATCCTAGACCTAAATTTAAAAGCTAAAAACTACAAAACATCTAAAAGAAAGACTCCAGGAGAATATCTTTGCAACTTGTGGTAGGCAAAGATTTCTTAAGAAATAGGAAGTTTTACCATTTTATAACACCAATGTCAAGGTTTTGGATCTCCGCACCAGCTACTGGCCAAAAAGAAGAAAGAAATAGGAAGTTTTAACCATAAAAGAAAAAAGTGATAAACCATACTTAATCAAAAGTAAGAACTTCTGCTCCTCAAAAGACAGCCATCAACTGAGAGAAAACATTAGTAATATGCATATCTGACACAGGTCTTATATCCAAAATCTAAAGAACTCTTACAACCCAATAAAAGAGGCACCCCAATGGAGAAAAAATGAGCAAAAGACTGGAATAGCCATTTCAAAAAGAAGTTATACAAATGGCCAAAGAGCTCAAAAATAAAAGACACTCAACATTATTAGTCAAGGAAATGCAAATTAAAACCATAATGAGCTACCATTACACACTCACTATAATCGGTAAAATTAAAAAGACTAACAATACTAAATGTTGGTGAGGATGTGGAGAAATTGGAACTTTGGTACACTGCCAGTGGGTGTGTAAAATGGTACAACCACTTTGGAAAGTAATTTGGTAGTTTCTTACGAAGTTACGTGTTTACTTACCCTATGACTCAGCAATTGCACTTTTAGATATTTATCCAAGAGATATGAAAACATAGATTCACAAAAGAAATGTAAGTAAATGTGTATAGCAGCTTTATTCATAATAGCCGGACACTGGAAGCAACCCAAATGTTCATCACAGATGAGTGGATTAACAAATTGTGGTACCTTCATACCACGGAATACAGAAGGACTCACTTAGCCATGGGGGAGATGTTCCAAGACCCCCATCAGATCATAAAACCGTGGATAGTACTGAACCCTATATATACTATGGTTTTTTCTCTACATATGTGCCTAAGATAAAGTTTAATTTATAAATTAGGCACAATAAGATATTAACAACAAAAACAAATAATGAAATAGAACAATTATAACAATATACTGTAAAAAAAGTTATGTGAATATAATCTGTCTCTCTCAAAACATCTTATTATACTGTAGATCTTAGTAACCTCAGTATACAATTTTTTTCTTTCCTTATTAAGTCAAAAAGTTCCACCTTTTCACTTAAAGAAAGCACTTTATGGCTTCTCTTTGGCATATCCAAATTGCCAGCGTTACTACTCTTGCACTTTGGGGCCACTATGAAGTAAATTAAGGGTAACTTGAACACAACCACTGCAATACTATGATAGTCTATCGAAAAACCCAGACTGCTACTGAGTGACTAATGGGCAGGGAGCATCTACAGCACAGATATGCTGGACAAAGGGATGATTCGCGTCCTGGGCAGGATAGAGCAGGTGGTCCAAAATTTCGTCATGCTACTCAGAACAGTGTGCAATTTAAAACTTATGAATTGTTTATTTCTGGAATTTTCCATTTAATATTTTCTGACCATGGTTGACTGTGGGTAACTGAAACCACTGTAGAAAGCAAAACTGTATATAACGGGGGGGACTAGTGAACTACTCAGCAATAAAAAGCAGCAAAACACTGACAGCACAACAACATGGATGGTTCTCAAAATCATTGTGCTGAATAATGCAAAAGAGTACATACTGTTAAATGTGGTATACCCACAGCCCGGTGCCACTTATGGGGGGCCCAAGTCCTTCTGATCAAGGCAGGAAATGTGGCACACAGAAGAGTATACACTGTATAATTTCATTTACATAAAGTTCTAATACCTGCAAAACTTATCTATAATGATAGAAATCAGAACGGTGGTTGCCCAGGGTAGGGATGAGAAGTGGCAGGCGTGCTTGGGTGCAAGGAGGCAGGATGGAACTATATTGAGTGATGGAAATATTCAACATCAGGAGTGTGGTGGTGACACACAGGTGTATACATTTGTCAAAACTCATCAAATGATATACCTTAAATCTGTGCATTTCATTGTAAGTAAATTATGCATCAATACATTGATTAATAACAAATTTTTAAAGTATGTGCTTACTAAAAATAGGACCTGCATCACTCTATAAGTCAAAAACAACAAGAATATTTCTTTCATAAAAGCAACAAATTAAAGTGAGTGAGTCTTTCCCCCTGGGCACATATCAGGATATAGGATTTTACCTGGTTAAGATCGCATGAGTTTAAATCAAATCCACCCTTGTAAGATGATAGCATCTTATTCCGTGTGTGTGAGTGTGTGTTTCTTAAACAAGGATAGCCAATTATTGGTCAAAGATGGTTTGTGGACAGTTCTGCTGACATGCAGATAGGCTGTATATTTTGTGCTCTCAATTTATAGCTTGAAAATAATTTCATTTCAAGGTCTGTGTTTTGTCTGGATTATAGTAGGTACTCAATATCTGTTGAGTGAATGAGTGATTGAATAAATGAATAAGCAGCTCCTCATCCTTCTCTCACTATAAAATAAACATTTTGTCAGATATCCACCAAAAAATTATACCTGGCCTTCATGTCTCTTATCACATACTATATGTAAGCATATTATAAAAATAAAAGAAACAAATCTCCCCCCCACAAAAAAAAAAACCTGAGGAAGATCAAAAGGTAACATATGTGATTTAAACAGGAAAAATCAGAGGAAACTTGTAAGAGAATACATTCTCTTTTTTAAGTAACTAAAACTTAAACGTAAATAGCCATATGTGGAAAGCAGCGACAGTGCAGAAGTCTAACCCCTTGTTACTCAAAGTGTGGCCCCTGGACTACTAGCACCAGCATCACCTGGAAGCTTGTTAGAAATGGGGAGTCTCAGGGCCCACCCCAGACTTTCTGAATCAAACTCTGCATTTAATGAGATTCCAGGTGACTCATGTGCACATTAAAATTTTAGTAGCATTAACATATATCTAGAAGGATACAGGCCAAAAAGTTATTGAAGTGAGGCATGAGAATGGGGGCTCTGTGAGTGTGTGGCAGGGGGGGACGGAGGTGATGTAGTGGGAGGAAGATTTTCTGAGTTTTTCTGTTACATATTTCTATTATTTGACTTTGATTCAACAAACATGTATAATTTTTGTAATGCATAAAGTAGTAAAGATAAAAATGATGGTGAAATCACCATGCAGGCTGCATATTCGTTCTTTCTAACATTTACTGAACAAGAGCATATCAAGTATACCGAAAGCAAAACAGACTTGTGGTCAAGGAGGGAAGTTTCTTGAAGGTAGGGTTGGGTTCCCTCCACTTATCTCTCCTAGTCCCAGGTAATTTCTGCCATATTTTATTTAAAAAAATAATTAATTACAGGTCTGAACATTACGTTGCTGCCATACATAACGGCATCCAAGAGTGGTTAATGAAACTCACCTTCTCCCAGCTAACAACTTAACTATTGGAATTAATTTGCATCCAGCAATTGAATAATACCTAGAGGTTTAAGTAAGTATTTTATGTAAACTCTGAGTGTTATGACATTTTTCAGCTAAAGAACGTATTTCCTTTCCAGGGATGCTAACATACAAGGAAAAACAATTCCAGGAAAAAGTAATTTAAAAATTTAGGATTATTTTTGTGTGGGGTAGAAGTTAACAGAAATACTAAAACTTTATCATTATGATCCTCTTAAAAGTCCTCATCAGAAAAACATTACTAATATACCAAACAATAAAGAGATTTCTACAGTTGTGAATTATATCCTAGTGGCCTTTAAACTTTTCTTGACTGCCATTCACACTACAAAAATAGTTTTATGCGCACACACATCGATACGCACACACATAACTAAAATGAAAGTTTACCCTTACCCTAAGATGCACTCAAATGTTTTCTATTTTATTGTATATTATTCTATTCTACACGAGAGTACTTCAAAAAATTTGTGTAAAAATAGAATTGAAAGATAATATGAATCTTTCCAGGAGCTTTTAAAGTACCTTTGCATTATTCTGTTCTATTTCAATGTTTCGAAAATACTTGTAACCCACAACACTGATTTCATCACCTGCTAATAGGTCAAGACCTACAACATATAAAACACTTTTAAGGCAAGAGAGGAAAGGCGGGAGAAGGCAGGGGGACTGATTGATTGATTGGCTCAGGAAAGAGAAAAAGAAATATAACATAGTCAAGAGAGAAGGAAGAAGAATGGAAAATGTCAAAAGTGGGAGAAAGAGTGAGAAGAGAGATCCCAGTTCCTACAGTCTGTCCTGCCCTGCTCAGCGCCTGCTGATTCTAACATGCACTCTCCTCTCCCCAAAAGCTTACCCCAATTCCCCTGCTCTGGGCCTTCACCTCTTCCCAGCATCCCTGATTCCCTTATTCTGCTGCCTGTGACCTCTCAGTTGTCTGAAAGCATGCTTTTTGCTCTAAGGTCACTAAGTCCTCTCATGGGGCCATAACTGGCTTCCTTCATCACTCTTCCTCTTTCTCATCCTTCTGCTAATGGCTCCTCCTCCATGTTTTTTCTTTCCCTTGGATGTCTAACCTTCCCTAAAACTCTAACCCTGATTACTTCTCTCTTTCTTCTGGCTCTGCTTCTCCCCTGAAACTGCCCATTACAAGATCGATGTAAAACACAACCTTGGCTTCAAAAATTCAATGGCATAAGCACTACGGAGGGTGAGCTGTTCAAGTGAAAAATTACAAGGCACTGTTTCTCAAACTTTAAGAGCTCTCAGACCATGGGAATAACCTCTGAAGACCACCAGGACGGCTTGGCTTCCATTTTAAGACACACTGACCTGGGAGTTCTGTTTTCTGTGGTTGTGAGAAGACCTGATACGACTCTATGAAACTATAGTAGACACATGTGGTATTCAAGAAAAGGGAAAACCACTGGAAAAGATTCTGTAAGCGACATCATATGGAAGTAGGAAGGTGTGAAGACACAGGGGGTAGAATGGAGGATTAGGAGTCTGCCCGCAGGAAGCCCAGTTAGCAGGCTGGATCAGTGCCACCCCAACACAGTAAGGACCTAAATTACCTATAGCAGCAGGAAGGAAGAAAGGAGAGGAGAGGTGTTTGCAAAGGAGAGCCTCAAGTTAGTGTCTTGGTCTCCTTAGCCTGGACCAAGTTTTATATTGATTGATTGGCTCAGGAAAGAGAAAAAGAAACATAACATAGTCAAGGACCTAATTACCTAAATGACCTAAATCTGCAATGGCATGGGAATCCTTTTAAATCTATTCTGAAGGTAACCTTGACCCATTCTCAATAGCTCTTGCGAACTCAGAGAAGGCAAACGAAGATTTAATTTACTCAAAGGGGAAAAAGCCATAGGAGGGTTTTAGGTGATGCGGAACTGAAGCCTGGTTCACATTCAGCCAGAAACTGCTCGCCGACCTTGGCTGCTAGTCCATTTTTTTCATCTCTAAAACAGGAAATTATGTGGGCCCCCAAATACGCTTGCCTGCAACTCTGTGACTGAGTGCAGCTGTTCCAGTAGAATTTCCTGTATGCAGACTCAGTACTAGGATCTGTGCATCGCCAACACGATTGTTGAGCACTTACTCTGTGCAAGGTGCTATGTTAGGTCTATGCCCAACTTTCGGTGTGAGAGGACATCAACAATATGGTATACGAGCCCTGAGCTGAGAGCAGAAATATGGCCCCCTTTTACCTCAGGCCGAGTTCCCCAAGCACTGCCTACTGCCTAGGTCAGTTCTCTTATCTTCCTCAGTCCTTAGAAAGATTCCTTTTACCCCCAGCCCTATCCTGTACCCCAGAAAGTGCCATCCTGAGCTCTCTTTTTCCTGAGCTCTTCTATCTCTTGCCTTGATCCTGGGTTAACAGGCTGTAAATGATGTGCTTTCTTGGAAGGAAGGAAGGAATGAAAGAAGGAGGGGAAGAAGAGAGGGAGAGAGGAAGGAAGGGAGGAGAAAGAAAGGGAAAGGAAGGGAAAAGAAAAGAAAGGAAAGAAACATGATAGAACATGAAGAAAGACAGAACTTTCTTATTTCCCAAAGTGGGAAACACTTTTTCTTCCTAATGCCTGGTGGAGGAAGTATGGTTGCAAATGTTATCCAGCACTAAACCAGATTAATTTTCCATTCTAGAAGAAAAGTAAGCAACTTGGGCTGAAGGAGGCAAATCGCATGGCCCTATTACTTAGCACGTTTGAAATGAAAGCCAGTGCTGCTTTTGAAGGGCTGGCTGCGGAGCTCTCCCTTCCTCCTGTGTTGTGCCCTCCCACAGGTTGCCTGGCAACCTAATGACACTGCTGCCAACACTCCCCAGCAATAACTGACCTTGAATTTTAATTTTTGTGCTGATGCGTAAATGGGATAAATAAATAAATAAATAAATAAATAAATAAATAAATGCAATCACACTGAAACAGTAAACATTTTGATTAATAAGCAGCAAAAAGGTGGAGTAGAGGACGGCAAATAGAGCTATATAAAAACTTGGTAAAGCTGTTCTCTTTTTTGGAATATTTTGTTTAAAAAATCTAATAGGCTTGTCAAAAAATTAATAAAATGGTTGTATAAAGGTATGAATGGAAGGCGAATTTAACCAAAAAAGTCCTAAAATATGTAATATGAAGAATAAAATGTTAATTTTTATCATCACTTAATCGGAATAGCTTTTCAAAAATAAGACATGACTCTAAATGTGGTATGCATAAAAGGCTTTGGGACAGCCACGTAGAACCCTACCACTACCCTCCCTTCTCACATGTAGTAGAAATAATAATTTAGGTGCACAGAGAAAAGGGCAGTTCAAGCTTGACGTTTCACACCAATGTGCAGATGCTGCTTAGTGTTTTGAATAAGACGGTTTGAATCAAACATGTTATAAGTAACTCCTCATAGTCCCTATTGTCCTTTATTCATAACTTTTAACATGTCCCCTCATATAGTTATTTAGTGTCCCTAATTCACCTTGGGTTGGCAATGATCATTTTTACCATTTCTGAAAATCATCCTTCTAGTCCATCCTGAAGATGAAAGAAAAATTCATTATACCTCTTTTCATTTTAGTATGTAGCAAGATTTTTGCCTGGAAACTGAAATTCTTACCTGGAATACTCTTTTAGGTACTTACCAAAACAAATAAAGCCGGGGCTTAAAGTTGAATCCTGGCTTCCCCACTTACTGGCCATGGGACCCACTTTGTGTCTGGTCTTATTTCCTCATGGGTAAAGGGGATACCATTAACCATCTTCTCACTGGGCAGTTGTGGGGCCTAAGTTAGATCACCTAGCACAATGCTGTCATATGGCAAGTATTCAATTTCAGCCATTATAGGCCATACCACGTAGCATCACCGGTGTAGTGGAGGCTGTGACATATTGCCCGGATCCGGCTTCAGGAAGGAAGGAGTTATTCTCCCAGGTGCTGGGATTGCTGCCCAACATGGCCTTCAGCTGTGAAAGCTCTGTGGCGACTGCCTCGCCCAAGATTATATGTTCTTCTAGGGCAGCCTGAAACCAATGGGTGGTCCACCTGGGGGTATAATGCCCACCCTCTGTACCCCAACCTAGGACAGCTCAGGAGGACCATCCCATCTCCCGAGTGCCACACAGTTGGCTAAGCCTATATCACAGCTCAGCCTCTCCCTCTGTCTAATCCTGCTTCCTTCTCTTCCTTTGGCAGACGCTGATTCCAAGGGCCGTCCCTCGTACACTTCCTACTTGCCAGTTTGTATCTCATAGCTTCCTGGGGAACCAACCTGTGACAATGAGCCATCACCAATGAGGCTTTAAGAGGACTTTTAGTGATCACAGTATGATTGCATGTGAAAAGAGGAGGATACCAAACTCAGAATGTGGGATGACCCCAACTGTGGTAAATTAAATTTACTTGAGTGTGTATAACCGGAAACTGAAAAGTACACCAGGATTAAGCATGTTCCTCTCTGGGTGGCAGTATTACAGATGATTTTTATTTTCCTCATAGTTTTTTGTGCTTTCCAAGTTTTCTACAGGAGAAAATTATTTTTTTCTCTGTGGGGGATGGATCTCCCAAGGACTGAGCCCCAACCTCTACTTTACTTCCCCCAAGTAGTTCAGCTCTCAGATACTCACAAATGAGAATGGGTCAATCTAGAACTCTCCTCACCACCATAAGTAGTCAGCTCTCTTTCAAGTTTTAATGTCAGGGACCTGTAGTTCTCAAGCTTTAGCTAAGGAAATATTTCTTCAAGCACAAGTTTACTCAGGTACTTGGTATGCCAAGCATTTAAAATCAGCACTTGATAGAAGCCAAGACTGGGAATAGGTGGGGGAAGGAGGGAAAAAATAGAAGCCTCTGCCCCATGGTCAAGTCTCTACAAGGCCACTTTGAAAACCCTGAAAGAGAGTTAGGATTTTGACATGTCACAGGGTCTTCACCTTCAATTTGGATTATGTGATCTGAAGGGCAGGACATAAACCCTGACTTCAATCTGGTTGGAAAAACATAAGTAAAAAATGACACAATTAGAGAGTGGTAAATTTTGTCACTATAAATAAGTGCAGTAGGAGTTCAGAAAAAAATGACATCAGCGAAACAGGTTGGAATCAATGAAAGGCTGGAATCAATGAAAGGCTTCATGGAAGAAGTGGGTCTTGGCTGTCTTGAAGAATGACTGCAATTTAGCAAAGCAGAGGGCAGAAGTGAGGTCACCCTGGATGAGGGCTGTAGACAAAGCATGGAAGGGAAGTGAGTACTGGATCTTTTGGTCCACTAAATAGCTCATTTCTTCCTTAGTAGAGCTAAGGGTATACCTGGGAAATAAGAAAATAAGGTTGAATTAACATGTTGGATGAGGCTTTTGAAGGGAAACCAAGCAATGGAGTTCAGACTTCCTGTTCAGGCAAAACCCTCCCTGAGAGTTCTTGACACGCTGAAGGTGGTCTACTTAATAGCTCAGTCTGACTGCAATACATAAGGTGAGGCACAGACGGCCGAACTGGGTGGAAGGCACCAAAGGAAGAGGCTGTGGCCTTCACCTCAGACTGCCACAGCCCAACCTGCCATAGGTTCTGGCCACAGTTGACATGTTGAACTTGAGTGCAACGACACTGCTTTTCTGATGCTTCTGAAAACTAGTCACATCACATACAAAGGCTGCATCAGTTCCTCCTGGAATTTTCCCTCCGTACTGTTATGTTTCTTACCCTCTGTTGTTCCACCAACAACATCCCTACTCCTGAAGAACAAAACAGGCAGGAACAAATAAGGGGTAAGCCAGAAAGCTGAGTGTGTGATCATCCCTGGGGCTCGGTTCCTCCTTGGCTACTGCCGCACTGAGCAGACAAGATGTTTAACAATTTCTGGACTAACCCCAGAACTTTCCACATTTTATGGCATCTAACAAATGAGTGAGGAGAGAGAGAGAGTGGGTACCATGAAATTATGTGTGGGGTTTACCAATCCCATGTGTAGTTCAGCGCATTAGATTAGCATCAGCTGACATTTATTGACGGCTCACAATGTGCTAGGTAGCTTGCATGCATCTCACTTAATCCTCAGCACTCTATGAAGTAGGTACCTGCACCCCCATTTTTCAGGCAACTGGCATTTTGTAGGCATTCATCTCTATTCATCAAGATAATGAAACAGTTTCTCAGGATCTTTATTTTAAAACAAGTAATCCTTCTCTTTACCTCAGTAAAATTAAAGGGTAGGTTTAGGGCCGAGCCCGTGGCGCACTTAGTAGAGTGCTGCGCTGGGAGCGCGGCGACGCTCCCGCCGCGGGTTCGGATCCTATATAGGACTGACCGGTGCTGAGGGCCGGTCACGAAAAAACAACAACAACAACAAAAAAAAAAAAAAGGGTAGGTTTAGACAATAGAGCTTGACTTTACAGTTAACTGTAGAACAGCTGTTCAATAAGTGGGCGCTTTTTCCATGCATGGCACTAAACTAGGGGCTCTGGGGCAGAAAGCAAAGCCTGGCACTGATCACTGATCCCATGCTTGCTCTGGAGTTAGATACCAAATGCACAGAGCAACCTTAGATAGCAGTTTAAAAATGGTGTGTGATAAGACTCAATGAAGTTATATTGAGAAGCCACCTCCCAAATTCCAGATCAACAGGTATTTCCTAAACCCCAAAATCCAAGGTATGTAAGCCATCTTTGTCTGCATTTCTGCCATTTCTCTTTCCCGGTCAGTCAAAACTTACTAATTTCCCTTTTTATTACTTCCCTTTCCATTGACCTGGTTCAGGTCTTTCTCATGTCTTGCATGGATTTTTCCCACAATCTTTGAGCTGGCAAAGATGGCTGGTTCCTTCAGTCCAACTTTTTACACCTGCCAGGCTCACCTTGGCAAAACACTACCCCCATGATGGCACTCGTCTGCTCACAACCCTTCTGTGGCTCCCATTGTCTGCAGGATAAAGTCTAATTATCTTAGATTGATATTCAAGTCCTTCCAGAATCTGATTACAGCCCCATTTCCAATCTGACTGCCTATAAATATTTTCAGCTCACCTATAGTTATCTATTCCTTATTTTCCCAGCACACTGTACCCATTTCTGTCTCCTTGACTTAGTTCCTCTTGTATTTCTTGTTGTATCAAAGTCAAGCATCACTTCCTATATCAAACTCACTCTGGTCTCACAATATTTCATTGGATTTTTCTTGCACACTTCCTTGGACTGCTCTTTAATAATCTTCTATGTACTTAGTATCTACCGAGTCAACAGCAAGCAATTTGGGATCAGTGATTGCATCCAACAGACTTTGCTTTCTTCCCCAGAGCCCTTAGTTTAGTGCTTTACAAAGAGTAAGTGCCTGATTATTTAATACCTATTGAACGAAAAAAACATGTAGAGTCAAAATTTACTGTCTAAAAGGAACACAAAGTTGCCCTTTACATTTCCTAATTTTTGTATTCAATTCTGCAACATCCTCATTGCATGAGGTCTGGATTTTGCCATCTCTGGGTATCTCAGTCATAATCTGCAACTCTTAAAGTCTAAAACTTACACTCTAAGTTAGTACTGTCCAATGGAGTGTTCTGTCCTATATATCTGTGCTGTCCAACCTGGTAACACCTTGCAACATGTGGCCACTGAGCACCTGAACTGTGTCTAGTGCAACTGAATTTTTTATTTTATTTAATTTTCATTAGTTTAAATAGCCACATGTGACTGTATTGGACAATGCAGCTCTAAGTATTCAAAGAAAAGAGAAAAGAAGATAGACGGTATTAGCCCCAGAGCTCTTTAGGAGCCACTCCAAACTGTAAATAATCCATAACAGTATTGATTGGTGATGTCATGAGGTTACACACTCTTATCACCCACCTGACACACAGTTTCAGCTAGATCTGTACCCACTGGCTGTCTGTTGACCAAACATCCCTGTTTTTATGGTCCCATCTGGAATTCCACAAGCTCAGCTCAAGTGATCTCACAGGGAAATAGAATAAAATTCTCCCACATAACAACCCCTAATAACTAGAGGTGGTCTCATAAAATGAGCTCACACTTGAAGTATCCTACCAAGACCCTATTTCTGTCCTTACGTGTGTGTTTTCCTATTTTAGATTCAAGGAAACATGTTGCAAAAAATAATACAGTTACCTGCCATTATGTATGTTAATGGAGGGCAGGCATGGCAAAGATAAACACATTCACTTATAAGCTCTGCCTCAGACAAATACCTCCATCTTCATCAAACTCTACCAGTCATATGTGGTTGAGTTCACTAATGTCAACTTCAGCCCTTAACAAAAATAACAGATAACATTTACTGAATGTTTACAATTGCTGGAAGCAATTTATATGTATTATGTTATGTAATGTGTACAACAATTCTTTGAGTCATCCCCATTATACAGATGAGAACACTGAAGCACAGAGAGGTTACAGGATGTGCCCAGGTTAATGCAGTTAGCACATAGTAGAGCCAGGATTTGCACCCAGGCACTCCAGTGCTTGCAGTCTTAACCACAGTGCTATTCTCCCACTGAGCCCAACTTGAGATACTTATATTCATTTGTTCATTGATTTCAAACTCAGCATATAATAAGCACTAGCTGCTCCTGTGTATCAGGCACTGTGCTACCCATGGAGAGGAAAGGCAATGATCTCCCTCATGGAGCTATAGCCTAGGACTCAAAGAACTCAATCGTATTGACTGGTCATCTACCCCTGGGTTTGAGAGCTTTATCATCTACATAAGAGGAAAAGATCGCTAAGAAAACAAGACCATTAAGCACCATTAAGGACATATGTCAGGTGAGTGTTAGGAATATGTTTCTCAGAGTTTCAAGTTTAGGGCTTTATGGCTGAACCTCAAAGAATGAATTGAATTCCTAATAGAATAAAGAGGCAAACTCAATGCAATTTCAAGGCTACCCAGTGAAATTCCAACTCCCTTCTAGATGCAACCTTTCCCACTCCTGAAGTGGTTGATCTGGGATGTGCCCTCTCTTAGGAATATCCTTTCTCACTTTTCTATCTGGCTAGCTCCCTCTTTGACATCACTTAGGACACTGTTACTAGAAGTGTGATCCTTGGACCAGCAGCATCACCATCACCTGGAAGCTTGTTGAAAATGCTGAATCTCAGGCTCCACCCCAGCCCTGCTAAATCAGAACCTAAATTTTAACAAGATCCTCAAGTGATTCTTATTCCCATTACAGTCTGGAAGCACCAAGGTAAGACAAAGCTTGGACACGGTCACTTCTTTGAGCCCCTGGCTTGGGTAAGATTCTTCTCCAGGGAGTGCCCACAGTCCCCTGGTCTTCGGCCCACCACAGAACTCAACACACTGAAATGTGTTTGTTGGTTCTCTGTCTCCTCCCTGAATGTGTACCAATGGTGTCTAATTTCTCTTGGTTCTTCCAGTACCTGTAACAATACTAAGTAAACATCAGTTGAATGAATGAATGAATGGCTCTGAAGAAAGGCGGAAGCACTGTTTGAAAAGTTTGCCTCGTGTTGCCAGGAACCCATCTGGAACCGCGTACTTGGCATTTCTCTCACCCAGCTGCTCCAGCCACCCCCTGAACAGGAGAACAACTTCTCTAAATCACGGAACTTCAGCCTGTTAGGCTTGAGCCAGGGCTGGGAGTTCTCTGAGCCTTCTGCTTTCAGCCACCTTGTCACAGAGCCTGGCAGGAAAGCCCCAACAGACAAGGGCGGGCCTCTGTTGCTTGGCACAGCCACCTCCACAAAAGCTGGGCACTTCCTGTGGGGCCCAGCCCTGGGCCTGGTCTCCTTCCCCATAGGGTGATCCCCAGCTTGTGTTTCTGCAGGAGCTGAGATGAGAGCACACCCTGCACTGGGGGCAGCTTCAGAACCTCAGAGATAACAGATGCTGGACTGGCCTCACAGGTAACTCCAGTGTAGTCTTCAAAGATCCTGCAAACAGCAGAAGGAAGCTCTGAGCCTACTTTTTGTTTTTCATCAGAGAGAGGCTGTCCTCTAATTAACTTCTGTGCTGACTTGGGAGAGCATCTCTATTCTTAGAGAACACAGAAAGGGGCTTTACTCCTTAATAGTGTCTTTCTTTCTTTTGCAAAAAAATTTTTAAAGCATTTTTGGTGGCTACATAAGGTTGGGTAATGCCCAAGGCTTTACCAATCTCATTGTGATATTTTTTTCACTTGTAACATACGCAACCACAGATGCTGCCACAGGCATCACGTGGCTCCCTCACGGTGGTTGGGAGGCAGACACACCTCTCGCTTCCCTCTGACCACTGGGCTTTGTCTTTTCTCTTTCCTGCCTGAATTACCAAGCTGTCAGATCTAAAGGGACTGTAAAGAACAAAGAGGGAATTTCCCCCTCATTTAAAAACAAATTAGTTTTTAAATGATAGTAAACAAATTGCTTTTTAATTTTTCAAACTTTTAGAAGCATTTTATTTTTTATGCAATACTTCCACATGCTAACTGTAGAAAATTTGGAAAATTCAGAAAAGCATAAATTACCCATAATGCCACAATACTGAGAAAAGCCACTCAACGTTTTAGTTAAATTCTCACTAAACGTCGCATATCCACAGCCCTAGAATAATGAAAGTTTGGTTGCAACGTGACTAGGGACTGGCTGCCATCCACTTTCCAGCCCCCACTTCTACTTCAGGACCTTGTAATAATACAAACCTACATTTCATGCAGTTTGGAGTTTTGATCTGTACTCATAACATTATGGGTGCATTTATGCAGTTGAGTTAAAACTACATGTCATTTTGTATGCCTTTTTTTTTCTTTTTGCTTAAAACAATAATAAGAGTATTCTGTCTTAACTTTTTTCAATTTTATAATTTGTCAAATGAGTTTAAATGAGATGATCAATAAAATTGTTGGAAGTTGGGAGGTTATTAATCTGTCATAATAAGGTTTAAATAAGATAATACGTATTTGAAGTGCTTAGCCCGGGGTCCTGCATATACTAAGCTCTTCATATATAGTAGCTGTGGCCCTAGATTACTACTAAAATTTCATTTTAATGCCAGGATAATATTTCATTCTAAGTAGCATATTTAACCACACCTTTATTGTACTGAGCTTGTTTCTAATTCTCTTTATTAAAAATTATAGCACTGCAATGGCTAATTTTGAGCATGACTTTTTGTTCACTTTTTAAAAATATTTCTTTAAAATGAATGAATTTTTGTAGGTGGTGTTTCAAATATCTAAACCTATCCCCAACACATTCACTTCCTACACACAACTGGAAAGACTAACGGTAAGACTATTGGGGATTTTGCTAGAGATGTCTTTAAATTTAATCACACAACAGTACAGTGCTTCTTAACCACAGTTTCTGTACAGAATGAGTGGGAGAGAAAGGGGTGGGTGACAGCCGGAGCCTAGGCAGTGGATATAACCCACGGCCATCTTATCTGTGCTTTGCTTCAAGTGAGCACCTGAGTCCATGGCAGACCAAGAGAAACTCTGAACCCAGAAGCACCACACCCACCTCTCCCAGCTGGCATCCTGTCATGGAGAAAGTGGCAGAGCTAGGATTCAGCCTTGGGCCTTGTGGGCCCCAGAGTGGATGCTCTTGCCACCAAACCACATGGCTTCCCGTAAAAACAGTCTCTGAAAACAAGAATGTCAAAAGTATATATTCTGAAAACTTCAAATAAAACTTCTATGAGTAAGACAACTTACTCATTTTTTCCTCAAAGTAAAACAGCTGTCTCCAGGAAAGGAGCCCCATTTCCTTGTGAACTCCCCAAGGGAAGGATGGAAGGATGGAAGGATGGAAGGATGGAAGGATCTTGGCCCATCACCTGTCTGGGTCCTTCACTTCCAAGAGGGAAACTGAGGTCAGGAGTCATCCTGGCTCCCAGGGAGGCATTTATTGTTACCATGACTCAATTTCCTCTCTTAAAAAGGGGGAAGCATTCCAACCTCTCTGAGAAAGATGGTGAAGATACTGGGCTTTGTTGGTCCTTCCATGGAGAAAATGACTGTGGAATATCAGATCCTGAGGTCTGTTTTGTAAAGATTGTATAGCATCTGTCATCCACACAATGACTGCTGATTAATGATGATTGAAATTATTGTGAAAGCAATTTGCAAGTACAAAGCAAGATCTGCATAAATCTTGCTAAGAGTTCTGAATATCAATCCCAGTGAAGTTTTAACCACCAGAGCAGTCACAGATTTTTCCCACCAGACCCTCAATCCCTACAAGTGCAAGACATTCAGTATTACCTATATATATAGTCCACCATTTAGAAACAATGACTTGAGTTCTATTTCCCCCTGAGACATATATTTAACTTATTCATAGCCTGATTTTCTTTAGAGCTGACCTAATCTCTGGGAGGTACCAATCCATGGTACCATGTTAATTCACACGATTGATTTAATATAAGTACCTCTTTTTCTTCCAGTACTTGGAGAGCTATAAAGATATTCATCTCTCTGAGCTACAGAAATCGGTTTTCTCATCTATGTTCTACGAAAGTACTCAGTGCTCTTTGTCAGAAAGGGAGTGAGATACACACAGTTCCGTCCTTGAATACTAAACAGGGGGAGGGAAAAGCATGTCATATTAGGCTCTGATGACTCAGATGACACTGTTTTTAATTTTCAGGTGGTGTTTAAACTCAGGAACCAATTTGACTGGCTAAGGGGTCCAAAACAGTTAACCAGGTTTGCTTCTGCAGAGCAGGCTGAAGTTAACTGCTTTTGCCTGAATTAAACAAATGCTGGAGGTGCTATCAGGACCTTGGCCTGGCCAGATGGCAGTTGCCACACCTTGCCAGTTACCAATCAGCACTCAACAGCTGTGCTTGACCAAACAACAACTGTCCTTGACCCTGGCTTCTGATCATCTGTTGTCTATAAATAGAAGCTGCGTGTCACGAAAAGAGAGCAAAGTACTTAATACCAGCAATTCAGGAAATCCATCTGAAGGCAACATAACCAGCTTAATGTATTGAGCTAGTTTCAGGATTACTTGAAAATGGAAAAGCATAAAGTCTATGTATAAGAGTTCATTCTAACATTGAGGCACCCACAGCAAGAAGCAGTGGGTGCTTTTATGAAACGAAGGCTAGAATATTTCCAGGTTACATATGCAGTCATATTGAAAACATAAGGTATCAACACCTTAAGTCCCCTGGGTGTAACAGATAACAACTGTAAGAGTTTGCTCAAGAAAACAGGAGAGCAGATCCAAAATACAGTACCATGCTTTTCCCACACCAAAAAGATCTACAGGCAAAAAAAATTTGCAATAGCATACCACTCTGCTGCATATAATGCATCTTAAACCATTTATCAGATTTTGTATTAGAGCTAAAAACTAACAGATGAGTGTTTTGTTGACATATCTGGTCTAGGTAATCCTAAAATAAAGCATTGGGAAGAGAATTTGTATGTGTTATATGGCTAAATATCCTCATTGTCCAAAGACAGAAGACAGAGGGTGGGAAAGAAGAAAATGACTTTTTAGAAACAAAACTGAGATTACCTTAGATCTGCTGGATGAGATGGGGACCACACGTTCTGAAGAAAATGCAAACACAACCCAGGAAGAAAGGAAAAAGCAACAGGTGGAATCAAAAAAAAAAAAAAAAGAAAGAAAGAAAGGGAAAAAAAAACTGAGTTTAAACTTCAGAGAGATTTAAATTAAACTGCCCCTGTTGTTATGAAGGGCCATGCTTTTAAAGATTAAGGCACAAACACAGGTGGCCCAGGGGCCTCCTTTCTGAGTCCCCTCTTACCAGGGACAGCTGGAGACATCTCTTATGGCTGACAACTGGGGCAGAGGAGTTTGTGGACAGAACCAGCAACTGTGGGCTTGGCGGGACTCCATGAAGCCAAGGGCAGGCCGCGCAAGCCTGATGGTGCAGAGCTTCTGCTGCCTTGTCCGCAGGGGATCAGCCCTTTGTGCTCAGAGGACCCTCTTTCAAAAGCAAACATCGCTCTTGGTGTGTAAGCGATGACTTGAATGGTCTGAGTGATTGAAAGCCAGTAGGAATTCAGCAAGGCTTTGAAATATAATTTCTATGTGGTTCCTCATCACACCATCTATGTACATTCGGAAATGAGTCACACAAAATCTGTGAAATCTGTGGAATAACTGAAACAAGATATTTTAGCAGTCTACAGAAGGATTGGAGGTCCCCTGGCCACTCTAAAGCCCACAAAGAGCCTTTGGCCGTGTGATCTGGCTTCGGCGCTGACCACTTGAATAGAAACTGCGTTATGCCTCTCTGGGATGCTTGTGGCAGTGGAAGTTTGAAACCACTTTTTGCGGTAGCCCTTTCCCTGATTTTAGGGCCACTGATGTTCTTTGTCAATATGAGCCTCTGTGGTGGGATTTGACAAAGAGTTAGTTTATCCATTTTCTTGGTTGTGATGAGGGCAATAATCAAAATGAAGCAGGTCTTCTAAAACTTACCGCCTTGGGATACATCTCATGAACTCAGTGTCGCCCTTTTGTTCTTAAGATAAACAATGTATGTGGTCAGAACTGCTGATTTATTAATTAATGTATAACCTGCTTGTTCCAAACAAGTCATTTAGATATTTTTAAGAATATCTGAAACCTGAAGCTTCTGCTTTAGCTTGCACTTGGATGCTTCTGGTTTCCATGTTGTAATCAGTGACCAATGGTTGTGATTCTGGTGTTTCCTGAGAAAAGGATAACTGTACTTAGAGCTTGCCCCCTTCCTTTGGAAACTCCATAAAATGCCTCTGCTTGTAGTAGACTTTGGAGAACTTTCCAGCTCTGTTGGCTCATGTTCCCTGGATTGAGCCTCACATTTGGTTCCCAATAAACTTCTCTAAAAATTTTTTATCTCAACAGCCTTAATTTCAGTTGACAGTTGCTTTCATTATTCAAACTATTCTCAATCCACATTTAGAGGATCCCTTTCTCCTTTCCCTCACACACAGTCTTCCTTTTCTAGAAGTTTCTGTATATATTAACCCCAGGTCTCAGGTCACTCACTGAGAGTCTGAGAAAACCAATATTATCTCAGCAGTGAAGGTATTTCTCTCACAATCTGGTACTCGAAAAGCAAACTGAGAAACTGTGATAAACAGTAATTGGCAGAGTTTTCTGTTTCCAAAAAATTCCCATAATTGTGCAAATGCCTCTTAGAAGGTAAGCTTGTAAAGTTCTAGGGAACCCCAGCCTCCCCACACCGGGGTAGGCTTCCTGATAAGGCTAATGTTCTACAATTCAGATTCTCTGAGGAGAGCCCACTGAAATCCATGGCCAAACATTTTTTACTTTGAAGACCGTTCTAATTGGTGGTAGAAAACTGTTAGTTTTCTCAAAGAGAATCATAAGATTGCTGGCATTGAAAAGAAACTTGGGGAAGCCCACTCTTCAAAATTTATAGACCAGTAAATGGAAACCTGAGTTTTTAGAGCCCAGGACAGATACAGACAATATCTCCTAGGAGTTGGTCTCCTAGGAGACATCGATGGTGTATGAGCCAGGTACCACCTAATGCCTAAAATGTTGAAAAATGGTTACTTAAAAGCAACTGAGATGGACCTTCTTGGGTGTAATCCACTGTGTGCCACATACTTTGCTTCATTGATGGGGGTAATGACTTCTCTGGAACTGCTATTCAAGGCCCTATAGTCTCTTGGTGACCTATCAAACCAGGGCCACAGTTGTATGGCATCTGATTTTCCCATTTTAAGCTCTATCACCATTTTCTACCCATTCCCAGATACACTGAAGTCACCGAAAATGGTGACCCCTACCTCAGATTTTACTGTGGGTGGAACAGCCAATGATGGCAACCAAGTTGCTTTGCCAACCTTGACATTTCTCTTGTCTTTCTCTGCAAACCAAAGGCTGACAAAAATGAGTATGATTGAAATGGATAACTTCATAGGTATCAAAGAAGGTGCATCAATCAGGGTTAACCAGAGGATCAGAACCAGTAGGAGACATATACCAAGAGATGATGTATTGCAAAGAACTGGTTTATGTGATTGTAGCATCTGGGTAGACAAGTCTGAAATCTGTAGGGCAGGCAGGCTGTCAGGGATGGCAGCCTGGTCACTTGGGCTGGAGGTGGAGCTGCAGTCCACAGGCAGAATTTTTTCATCTTCAGAGACACCTTGGCTCTGTTCTTAAAGGTTTTTCAACTGTATTATTAGTCCATTTCTGTTGCTTATAACAGAATACCTGAAACTGGGTAATTTATAAAGAAATGAAATTTATTTCTTACAGTTTGGAGGCTGGGAAGTCCAAGATCCAGAAAACACATCTGGTGAGGGACTTCTTCTACAGCAACCTAGGATGTCACATCATTAGAAAAAATGGCATGAGCAAGAGAGAGCTAACCTTCTCACTTGTCCTCCTTATAAAGCCATCAGAACCATGCCCATTACTCCATGAATGGATCAATCCATTCACAAGGACACAGTCCTCATGATCTAATCACCTCTTAAAGGCCCCATCCTTCAAATATCAGAATAGGATTTCCCACATTCTTAGCACTGTTATCATGCAGGTCAAGCTTCAGTGAGCTTTGGGGGAACATTCAATCCACAGCGTCAACTGATTGAATCAGGTCTACCCAGATTATAGAGGAAAATCTCCTTGCTTAAAGTTAACCGATTATGGACTTTAACCACATCGACAACATATCTTTGTAACAGTGCCTAGGTTCATGTTTGATTGAATAACTGGAGACTATAGCCTGGCCAAGTTAACACATAAAACTGACCAACATAGAGGGGCGCTGTCCTGTATTCCCTATGGAATATTCCCATACCGAAGGACCTTCATAGTGTCCCCAGCTATTCTTATCATAGTGTCAGACTCAAAGTTGATAACAAATAAATATTTGTTGAATGAATGAATGAATAAGATGACAGACATGTAGGGATGTAGGGTACAGGACCAAAGCCCATTCCTGAGGAGGCGGCCAGGGGAGGAATAAGACAAATCACTCTGGCTACAGGAGCCAGACAGAGCCCCAGGAGTGTGGGTGATTGTCTGATTTGGGGTTGGGGTCTGTCACCCCCACCGATTTTATATGAGCAAAAGGAATAAACTTTTCACCAAGGACTTCATTGAAGGGGATAAATTCATAAAGCACAAACAAATATGCATGCAGAGAAGGGTGAACACTCTTCAGTTGCTGAAAAGTCAGGGTAGGAGGAAGCCCATGAGGAGGAACTGCTAAGCTTCTCTGCCACCTTCTCTGCCAGAGCTTCTCCTCTGCTCCCACGTCCTCTCCCTGCTGGAAAGACCAAAGCAATGGGCCTAGCAACTGTGAACCCTAGTGTGTTCGAGGGGCAGGGCTGGTGGCAGTCTCGGCTTTCACATCCACTGGCTGTCTGTAGGACTTGGACAAAGGTACTTCCCTCCATAATCCTTACTTTCCTGATCTATAAATGGTCATGTAATACCCATTTCTCTGGACCATGGAAGGATTATAATACATGTTTAGAGCAGTAGTGGATTTTATGGAAGCTAATAAAGCATAAGCTTCAAGGCTCTTCACTTGGCATGGGACCTTCCCATGGCTCAGAGTATCCTCCAGGGATGTGAGAGGAAAGAGCAGCCTAGCCGAGTGGCACTGCAGCCTGGGGTTAGCCTCTGTGCCCTGCGGGTAGTCATGGGGCTACCAGCATTACCTTACTGTTCAACTGATTCTAGTGAACACTTGCTCAGTAGGAAAAAATTGACTGAGTTGTTCTGGGGGGAGAGGGAGGCAATCAAGTTTAACAAACAAGTTTTACAATATTAACTACTACTACTATTAAAAGCCTTACCCAGTACATGAATCAGTTCAGGGTAAATAGTAGATGCAAAGATTGATGTAGAGCTCTATAGATGCTCTTAGGGGCTAAATTCTGTCCTGCCTGGGTGTTCATTTTCCTACTAAAATGAGCTATTTTTATTGATCTTCTAAGTGTATTCTTTTAATCAGGATATAACGGGTAAAAATAGTAGATTTGCTGGCTCAATGTTAAAAATAAAACATGGTCTTGATTATCCTAACCATCTTTCTCCTCGTTTTATTTTTAGATCCCACAGACTAGTTCCTGGCTAGCAAGAAAGTGAGAATGGAGTTGAGTGGGCAGAATGAAGGAATGAAATGAACAAATCAAGCCAGGAACATTTACGACGGAGCTCAGCCAATGCTCATCCTTTCTTGTTATTTCTGCTCACTTTTGCTGGCCAACAACAGTCACATAGCCACAACTAATTGCAAGGGAAGTTGGAAAAAAGAAGAGGGCACATATGTTTGGTGGTCACCTACTGTCTTTACCACCCATATAAACCACTAAGGGTAAGATGATTGAAGACAACTGCTCATTTCTTGATTCATTCAGTGAGTATTTTTTGAGGATGTTATTTTGTATCAGACCCTGTTCTAGACACCAGGGATATAGCACAGAACACCATGGACATGGTTCAGACCACCATGAAGTTTCCAGTCTAGTGGAGGAGGCAGACGTCAAACACATACTTATGCAATTAATTAATATCACATGGAGTGTGAAATTGGAAGCAAGTAGCTTTATGCATCCTGGGTGGGGGTCATATGTCCATACTTTCCCAGGAAATTCTGCTTTGAAGTGATCTGTGTAATTTTCAGACCATGGGTTCTGTCCCCTTAATTATAAGAGAGAAGCTAAAGTACAACCTATAGGAGCAAAGGCTCCTGAACTGTCCCAAGGGCATCTTCCCTGACCTAAAAATTCTAAGTCCTCATCATGGTGGTCTACAAGGTCCTACATGATCGGGCCCCTGCGTGCTCCTTAGACCTCCTCTTGCTCCCCACCTCCCTCTCTCTGCTCTGCCACCTGGGCCTCCATGCTGCTCTTCAAATGCGCCAAGTGCCCACCTGCCATGGGGCCTTTGTACTTGCTCTTTCCTCTGCCTGGACTTCCTCCACATATCCACATGGCTCACTTCCTCTCTTCCTGAAAGTCTCAGATGAAATAAACATCACGCTATTACAAGGCCCTTCAGGACATGCGCACAACCCTCTTTGAAAGTCCTTCTTCTCCTTTGTCACCCCTTTCTTTTTCTTCGTCCAACCTGCTGGTACTTTCAGCAAACTTTGATCCTGACACTTTTCTTCCCTCCTTTTCTTCCTTCTCCCACTCTCTTCCTTTTTGTAACAGCTTTATTATTATATAACTCACATACTATAATAATAATATAATATTATATATAATTCACATATTATTATATAATTCATATACTTCACCCATCTAAAATACACAATTCATGTTTTTTAGTGTATTCAAAGTTGTGTAACTGTCACCATAAACAACTATAAAAACGCTGTCCCCCACAGCTGTTACTCTCAAACATACTCCAGCTCTAAGCTCAGCCCTAAGCAACCACTAATCTACTTTATGTCTCTATATATTTGCTTACTCTGGATATGTCATATAGATGAAATCATATAATATGTGGTCTTTTGTGACTAGCTTCTTTCACTTAGCGTAATGTTTTCAAGGTTCATCCACAATGGAGCACATATCAGCACTTCATTCCTTTTCATGCTTGAATAATATTCCAGTGTGTGGATATACCACATTTGTTTATCTATTCATCAATTAATAAACACTTGGATTGCTTCCAGCTTTTGACTATTATGACAAATACTGCTATGAATATTCATGTACAAGTTTTTGTGTGGACACATGTTTTCATTTCTCAAGGGTATATGACTAGGAGTAGGGTTGTGGGTCAAATTACAACTCTGTCTAATTATTTGAGGAACTGCCAAACTGTCTTCCAAAGTGGCTGCACCATTTTACATTCTCACCAATAATGTATGATGCTTCCAATTTTTTCCACATCCTCATCGACACTTGTTATTATCTGACTTTTTAATTACAGATATCCTGGTTGGTGTGAAGTGGTATATCTTGAGGGTTAGGTTTGTATTTCACTGATAACTGATGTATTGAGCCTCTTTTCATGTGCTTATGTGTACATCTTTTTTGGAGAATTGCCTATTCAGATTCTTTGCCCATTTTCTAATTGGGTTATTTGTCTTATTATTCATTTGTAAGAGTTCTTTATATTTTCTAGATTTAATTCCTTTATCAGATATACAATTTGTAAATATTTTCTTCCATTCTGTGGATGTGTTTTCACTTTCTTAATGGTGCTCTTCAAAGCCCAAAAGTTTTTGACTTTAATGAAGTACAATTCATGTATTTTTTCTTTTGTTGCTTGTGGTTTTGGTATTATACCTAATAATCCATTGCCAAATCCAATATCAAGATGTGTTTTCTTCTAATTTTATAGTTTTGGCTCTCCCATTTAAGTCCTGGGTTCATTTTGAGTTAATATTTGTATATGGTGGAAGGTAAAGATCCAAATCCATTCTCATGCATATGGCTATTCAGTTGATCTGTAAGTTTATCCTATACCAGTACCAACTGTCTTGATTACTATTGCTTTGTAGCAAGTTTTGAAATCAGGAAGTGTGAGTCCTCCAACTTTGTTCTTCTTTTTCAAGATTACTTTATCTATTCAGGGGTCTTGCTTGCAAATTTCTTCAAAGAAGCCAATTGGGATTCTGATAAGGACGGCCTTGAGTCTGTAGATCAATCTGGGAGTATTGCTATTTTAACTGATCATGAATATGAGACATCTTTCCATTTATTTAGGTGTTTAATTTCTTTCAACAGTATTTTGTAGTTTTTGGAGAATGCTTTGCAATTCTTTTGTTAAATTTATTCCTAAGTATTTTATTCTATTTGATGCTACTGTAAATCAAATTGTTCCTTAATTTTTTTTCATATTATTCATTGCAGGTGTGAAGAAATATAACTGAGTTTTGTATATTGATCTTGTATCCTGCTACCTTGCTGAACAACTTGTTAATTACTTCATATAGAGTTTCAGTGAATTCTTTAGGATTTTCTATATACAACATCATATTATGTGCAAATGCAGACAGTTTTATTTCTTTCTTTCCAATAAGATACCTACTATTTCATTTGCTTGCTCTCATCACTCTTGACCTTTCTTACCCTACTTCATTTTTCTTCATAGCTCTTACCGTCACCAATCCTACTGGTTCTTCATTTATAACTGCCCTCACTGCTATATAAGCTTTCTATTTTGTTCACTGCCTTCCCAGGTTCTAGAACAGAGTGCGGCACATAGTTGGTGCTCAATAAATATTTAGGTTCTCTGTTAACTCTCAGGGCGAATCCTCCAAAGGGACATCTTCCTGATCTCGGCATGCTCTCAATACCAAGCCCCACCGGTACTTGAGGCCAGAGCTGAGTAGGTGTAGTTCAGGGAATCCAGGCCACTGCACCAGGATGTACACCTTTTTAGGAATCCGTACAAGGCATTGCAAAAACAAAGAACAAAAAATCTCCTTTTCATCTCTACTCACAGCAAATCAACTTGCATCTCAGGCTCCAAGATGAGGATCTGCAAGATCTCTTACTGTTTCTCTGACCTTAGTGACTATGTCTTTTCCCACCACCTGACAACCTAGGGCAGAGGGACCCCTTGTGGCCACAAACAAGCAGGAGCTAAGGGGCCTTTTGAATATTGCCCCATGGCAATAACTCCAAGTTAAGGTCTCATTCAACAGTTGCTAGAGCCATTACATTGGACAGATTCCACGTATGCAAAGACCTGTCCATATGCCACCCCATTATCTTTTCTGCCAACAACCTTTCCCTGGCCAATGTTTCTGTTGTTTCACCTGAATCATCCTTTGTCACTATAAAAAAAAAATCATTAATCAGAGCAATGAAGAGTGATAGGAAATGGTTTTTGTAAGACTTAGAAGAACCAAGGAAGAGCTAGTCTGGAACAAAAAATGAGTGGTTTAGACTCCATGACACAACGTAAGACCTTCAGAATCCAGGCAGGTGGCCAGCAGCTACCCAGGGAGATGGGCTATTGGTGAAAATGCATCCCTCCTTTCCAGTCCACTCAAGTCAGGGCAATTTGCAGAGAAGGGCGTTATAGGGATCCTTTTGACCCTACCTTTGTTTATTAAAAGAAATGAGTCATTTCAGGTAACCTGACAAAGCAAAGTCCAGATTATTAGACAAAGTATGGGGGAGATTTTCAGACATTTAGGGTGTGGTAAAGAATTGTTCTCTCAAAAGGTCATCCCTTGTCTCTGGTTTCATTTGACCCAGAGTAAGTTCGGGAAAATTAAGTGCAATTTCCATGCCAAATATAAGAAAAAAGAAAAGGAAATTCAAAGTATTCCTAAGGAAATGGGGAAAAACAAGAATTGACTGAATACTGGTAAGGTCATTAATAGGGTAGTTTTTGTATGTTGATGCATTTTGTCTATTTTACAGGTGCTTTGGCAATCAACTTATAGGATAAAATAAAATGTTGAGATCTTAAAATTTTAATTGCAAATATCTAGTGAACTATTATGTTTAAAATATTAAGCTCAAATTTTATGATTAAGAAAAGAGACTTAAAATAATAGCTAATGCATGTAGTGCTTAATATGTGCCAGGTACTGTTCATCCAGCAATCCTTCCAGCAACTGGCAGAGGCAGGTGGTATTATTAATCCCATTCAGCAGGAATTTGAGGCAAGTGATGTTATAAACACGTTGCCCAAGGCCACACAGCTAGACCAG
Organism: Cynocephalus volans; assembly: GCF_027409185.1. Taxonomy (NCBI): domain Eukaryota; kingdom Metazoa; phylum Chordata; class Mammalia; order Dermoptera; family Cynocephalidae; genus Cynocephalus; species Cynocephalus volans. The sequence goes on along the minus strand of NC_084470.1, from coordinate 29,908,634 downwards.
CAGAATCTAAATTTGGACTTAGGTTGTCTAATTCCAGGGTCTGGTTTACTGCTGCAGTTTATTTTCTATGTCATTATAGCCGATGATAAATATTGTACCTAATCTAAAAACTCTTGGTATGCACCTATATCCATTTTCAGATAGAAAACTGTCAAGCTAACAAATGTCTCAGTTTATGGGCTGCTGAGAATTTACCTACAGGATATACTTATACATAGGCCAAGACATATGTACCAAATATGTTTATTATAAGATTTTTTTCTTTCAGTACTAACCAAAATCTCAAGATAACTTAAGTATACATTAATAAAGAATCGGTTAAGTAAATTATGGTCTATTCATAAAAACAGAATACTCTTTTTTTTTTTTTTTTAAAGATGACCAGTAAGGGGTTCTTCTTAACCCTTGACTTGGTGTTGTCAGCACCACGCTCTCCCAAGTGAGCTAACTCGCCATCCCTATATATGGATCCGAATCCGTGGCCTTAGTGTTATCAGCACCACACTCTCCCAAGTGAGCCACAGGCCGACCCTTAAAAATGGAATATTCTGCAGCTACTAGAAAGAACAAGCAAAATTGATCTATGGTGATGTGGGAACTTTGAAAGATGTGGAAAAATGCATTTGCATAAATAATAATGTACATATAATTTTCTGAAAGGATATAGACAACTGTAACTGTGGTTAATATTGGGGTTAAGATAAGGGAGAAAACATAACAATGTGAATATACTTAACCCTACTGAACTGTACACTTAAAAATGGTTAAGATGGTAAATTTATGTTATGTGTATTTTACCACAATCATAAAAAAATAAGTTAGAAGAGATATTTACTTATTTCTCACCTTTCTACTCTATTTTATATTTGTACATATTAATTTTATTTTCATAAATATTTCAATAAAAATAAAAGAAATGCATAGAAGATAGGAGTGAGAGGCCAGAGGGCATTAAAGTCACTTCTTATCTGCATCCAGCTCATTTTTATTAGTGTCCTATCGAAAGAGCTCTAAGAGTCAACAATGCTTAAATTTATGTGTGATTTCAAGGGACTACGTGGTCATCTGAAAGTTCCTAAATAAATAACCCAGCTCCCTGCGAACTTCACATCCCATCAGAGAAGAGAGTTTTATTGAATGTGGTCTGTGTAAAAACAACATCAGACTCAGCACCCACCTGACATATTTTCCTGGAATTTATTTCAGATTATCTTGTTTTGAAGAACAGGTAGTTCCTCTGTAATTTCGGATTGTCCTCCTGAGAACACATTATCCTGGTGTCCTCTCTCTTCTTGACCAAGCAATTTCTTCATAACCTTTTATGGCTTTTGTTTTGTCTCTGCTCATGCCTTCAAAAAGTGAGCCAGAATATAAAAATGCGCAGAGTATGCCAAACATTATAAACTGCATGTGTCCAGGTTAAAGATAAAACATAAGCAACTACCTAACAGGGAACATTACCATTTATTAGTTTGACTTTCATCATCCCTATCTTTATATGAAAATATTGCCTGAGCCTGAGTCTTTAAGACTTCATCCCTGCCTCACAGGTTTTAAGATCCCATGAATAAGGGAATCTCAACTTCTGGAAGAGCCTTTGGAGAACACCTGATTTTCAGTCCCTGCAGGGGACAGACAGGTAGGTGAACAGTGACACTGACTAGTTGGGGAATAGAAACCTGAGGAGAGTGTGCCCCATCTAAAGAGAGCGGGCCATGGTTGCCCTCTAGGACCCAGTGAAGCAAGACTGTTTCTTCCCACTTTCCAAGAGAAGCTGGAAATCTAGATTTGTATGTAAATGATTCCAATTTCTAAAAGTTGGCAATCAATTCAAAAAATTTGAAAGCACTGTGGGGGCCAAACAAAACATGTTTCTTGGCTGAACTGAGATGTGACCCCCAATGGAATCCAACTCTCTTGATTTTAGAGAAGAGGTGGCCAAGGCTCGGAGGGAAGTGAACTTACTGGCCCAGGGTCCCAGGGCTGGTTTGGGGGAGGAACTGGGACCAGGTACAGTTCACCTTCCAGTCCCGTTCTTATTCCCCAGCCGTTCATCCCATCTAATAAAGCAGCAGACTAATTTTAGACAAGCATATGACGGGTCTTCCACCCCCACTCACGTGTCAGGAAGTCTTCGACCTGACGGGCTGGGCCTTTAACACAGACAGAAGACCCAGCTGACAGACTACACCCACGTTCCACTGAATTCTGGCAGGAGCCTAGCTCTCGACCTCTTGTGGGTGGATATGGGAAAGAAAAGGAAAGGTTGGAAATTTTACCCTCAGACAGCTGTGGGAGGAATGGGAAAGTCTGCACTTTCTGGTAGAAATTTTTTTAAGCCACTAATTATAAATGTGGCATTGCTTGGAAAGATCTATTACTTGGCTTCCCAGAAAGGGAAGGCCTCCATCCCCTGCTCCATGGCCACTTTACAGTATGGGGCTCTGCCAAGGACTCATGTTTCTCATGCCATGAGAAGAAGTGAAACTGTAGGCTAAGAGCATGGCCTCTGGAGCCACATGGCCTGAGTTCAAATCCACACCCTGGAATTTCCCAGCCATATGCCACAAACAAAGCATGGGACTTCATTGTGCTTCTGTCTTTTCATCTGTAAAATGGGAACAATGTCAACACCTCTCTTACAAGATTGTTGTGAGGATTAAATGTGTTAATATGCATAAAGCACATAGAAAGAACTATGTATGTCAGTTGCATCTTGGTCACCTGGGGAGCTTGCCAGAAATACTGAGGCTTGGGTCCCACTCCCAGAAATTCTGGTTTCACTGGTATGAGGTGCGTCTCTGGGCATCATAGTTATTTTTATCTCCCCAAGTGATTCCCATGTGTGGCTAAGACCAACAGCCTCTGATATAAGTGCTCATTAAATAAATGAAGGTCCTCTGAATGACTGATTTTTAAATAAACAAAAATGCTCTCTTCATTTAAGCACATGTTTTGTAACCCCTTTGTGAAGTTCCCTGAATGGTCATCTTGCAGTCGTATTCAGCATGGAGGGCCACAAGATCCTGGGCAGATTTGCAAAGAAGGTGAAATGCTTCTGCGAACCTTCCCATCTCTCCTGTGCCCTTCTCGCACTCCTGCCACCGGCTTCAAGACCCCGAGGCAGCCCCAGGAAGTTCTGATTCAGTTGGATGGCAGAAGACAGATGGTGAGAATTCTCATAAGGTGACTTGAGTAGCCTGTGGAGGTGTGGCTGTGTGGCAGTGTCTATCAGAGAGTTGGAGGGCATGTCCTCTCCATCTCCCTGAACATTGCCAGTTCCAGCCACTCAGGCCAGCAGGAGAACAGGGGCCTCTACGATGGCACGCCAGCCTCAAAAGGTGGTATCCCTGAAATTCACCTCATCTGAGGTGCTGACAGACTGAGCCTGAAATATTGCTGATATAGTGAGTTGTTATCAGTTCTCTGTGTTACATCCATCATATAAATGCAACCCAGTACGCTCTCGAATTAAACTAGAATCATTTCAACTTCACTCTGTCACAGGAGGCTTGCTTGTAAGTTGCCTGTCACAACATCTTCAGTTTTGTTGGTGATCAGAAAGTCTAATGCCACTGGAGTGAGGGTTGGGGGTGGCAGACAAGCAGGGACAAGTAAGACTTCCATGTGGCAGAAGGTCTGCCTTGCAATGGGAAATTTGGAGGAAGAACTTTTAAACCAACTGAAACGTTGAGGGGGTGACAGTATCTGTGGTTTGAAGCACAGATGAACTAAGTTCTTTTGTTAGTGCATCTGGTATTTTTCATAAGCCTCCATGTTTCCCCTAGGCTTGGCATCTTATTAGTAAGCACTTTACTGAACACATCTGTTCTCACGGTAGGAATTTGAATCCAAAAACTTCCTTGGTGATTCTGGAATGTACTACCAGAAAATGGAGGAAGTTAGTTGACCAAAGGTAGATTCATTCTTTGTACATGTCCAACCGGAAGCATCATGAATGCCCCTGTACTCCAGCCACTGGTCTGTGGGCTCGTCCCGAGAGGCTCGAGCCACCAGCCACCACCATTCTCTTTCCCTGTCCTGGGCTGTCAGGATTTCTGGCAATGATCCCACTTACATGAGGTACCTACCATAGTCAAATGCATAGAAGCAGAGAATATAATAGTGGTTGCCAGGGGCTGGGGGGCGGGGGAAATGGAGAGTTGTGTTCAATGGGTATAAAGTTTCAATTGTGCTAGATGAGTAAGTTCTAGATATCTGCTGCACAACAGTTCCTATAGTTAAAAATACACTACTGTACACTTCAAAATTTAAGGGTAAATCACATGTTAAGTGTTCTTACCACACACACAAAAACAAGAATTAAAACACAGGGACACATGGAAACTTTGGGAGGTGTTAGATATGTCTATTACATTGATTGTGGTGATGGTATCACAGGTGTTTACGTACATCCAAACTCATAGGACTGCACACTTTAAATATGAGCAGTTCTTTGTGTATCAATTATACTTCAGTAAAGCTGTTAAAAAATATTTCTGGCATTGCAGGAAAAACAACAACAACAATAATAATAGCTAATACTTGCATAGTGCTAACTATCCTGAGCCCTAATCCTCTCCATAAACTAGCAGGTCCAGTCCTCACAATAACTGTGAGGTAGATAGTCCCATTTTTCAAATGAGGAAGCTAAGACACAGAGAAGATAAGGGACATGCCCAGTGTTACACAGCCAGAAGTTGGCAGAGCTTGGAACTGGACAGCCAGTCCAATTCCAGCTACAATGCCTTCCCAGAAAGTGCCTAGCCTGGCACAACAAAACTTTTGTCAGGTTATGTGGTCAGGGACTCGGTTTCCAAAACCCACTTCCCCTTTATAAACTCTTAACAAGCACCACCCCTCTGCCACCTCCTTCTGGAGGCAGAACATCTAAGCTGCTTTCCGGGAGGTCCCTTGGCTGCCCGCATCTCACGTTGCCCTCTCTACTCACAGGTCCTCTTTCTCTTGCATTTCCGAGAACAAGAGTCCCCCATCCCAGGATGAACACTCTGGCTTTGCTTTAAATCACTCTTTCATCATTCCTTCTTGAAGCTTCACCAATTCTCAGCTTTGGTATATTCCATTTCACCATCTCCTTCCCTGATGTCCACAAAAGTGCTGGCACCTTGAGGTGCAGAGCACTGGCTCAGAGTCAGGCTGCTTGGGTTTGAATCCTAGACCCGAACTTTCTCACTGTGTGATCTTGGACAAGCAACTTACTTCTCTGTGCCATCTGTAACTTGGGGATAACAAGAGTACCCATCCAGTGTGGGATTGCTATGAAGATTAAATGAGTTAATCCAAGCAAGTGCTTAGGACAGTGCCAGGCACACAGTAAGTATTCTAAATGTCACTGTTATGATTATTATCTCCTTTATCTAAGGTACATTTCAATTAGCCCCATTGCTCTATGCAGTTACCTTCCCACTTCCTTCTTTGATCTCAGTGACCAGGTCACTCTCCAACTCAAAATCCTTCAATGGTCTCCATTGTCTACCCAATCAGATGAAATCACCTTCGCTTGGTGTTCAAGGCCTGTCTCTTCCTCTGTCTGGAATGCCTCCCTCTGTCCTTGCCTGACCAATCTCTATCCATTCCTCAAGGCCCAAGTTCCATGATGCCTCCTACAAGAAGACTTCCGTGATTACCCCCCTCAGAAGCCCCTGCTGCCTTTTGGCGACCCCTGGTTCTACCACTCTCCAGCAGTTCTCAAGCACAGCCATCTACTAGCTGCTTGTCTTCTTATCTAGCATCCCCTAAGTTTCTTCTTCTCCCTCTATTACTACTTCTACAGCCTGATCATATTGAGTGTTCACTGGGTGCTAAGCACTGAGGTACTTGCACCATTGCAGCCAATCCCCACGAGAACCATGGGAGTCATTATGCACATTTTACAGATGAAGTCTAGAGAGCTTCATGATTTACCCAAAGTCACACAGCTAGTAAACAGCCGAGCCCAGACTTGAAGCCAGGTCTGGCTGATCGCAGAGCTCCTACCTGAGCCACCACTCTTCACAGCTGCTTGAATGATTTTGTATCTTCCCAGCCCCGGTACAAAAAAGTGCTGCTGAGCATTTCAGCAGGTACTTAGGAATAATAATAATGACAATACTGATAGTAATAACATAACAGCTAACTCAAATTCTCTCACTACGTGCCAGGCACCTTTCTAGGCACTTTTCTTCTACTAACCAGTGCAATTCTTATAACAATCATTTGAGGCAGGTACAATTAGTATCCCCATTTTATAGATGAAGAAACTGAGGCACAGATTGGTTAAGTAACTTGCCCAGGGTCACATGCTGTAAGTGGCAGAGCTCGGATGCAAACCCAGGAGATATGGCCCCAGAGTCCATGCCCATAACTACCATGCTGTCTCCCAGCACGTCTATATTGAATGAATGAATTTAAGTGGGAAAAAGTAAAGAAAAAGAACCACATGACTGGAAATGGAAATTAAATAAACTTGTACATTGTAAGTACCTTTTGAACCAGGTGACAGGAACTGAACTGTGACACTCAGCCATATGTCGTATTCTGAAGACAAGTAGGTCAGAGGAAAAGGGCAAGATGTGAACACCCACAGAGCACCAGGAAGAGAGCAGGAGGCACCCAGACAGCACCTATCTGCCCAGCTCCCTGCTGCTTGCCACACAGACTCCCTCAGGTGGTCCTGGGCTCTTAGCTGCTCTAGGGTGACCTCCTCAAGGGAAATGTAGAAGGGCCTGCTGGCTCCCCGGCCTGCTGCCCAGCTCGGGCTCTGTGTCAGGAACACCAGCGCTGAGTGCCACAGTGAATTCTGTAATCATGAGCCAGTGTGCCTATATAGGCAAACTTTCAAGCAACCTCCAGGCACCTGCCCAAGGTATGTGCAGTCAAGGTGACCACTTGGTGGGGGCTAGGCTTCACTCAGGAATGAGGCAAATGTGGAAATGGAAGGGAATGAAGGAACAAACAGAGGTTCTCGCTTACCTGTCCTGGTGCTTATCCTGGACTCCTTAACTAAGACTATACTCACAGTTCTCGTTATCTCACTGATGTGCATAAAACTACTTGCTTTGCTGATGCTGAAGCATCTCATTTTTTCCTTGTCAGAACACTTATCAGCCTTACTGTAACCGCTCTATTAATGAACTTTTACCACAAATGGTAAGCAAGCTTCATAAAAACAAGAATCGTGTCTGCTTGTCCATCTCTATATGTCCAGAGCTCAGCACAATGCCTTGAAGATATTCAAATATCCATTGAATAAATGCATGAGTAAGTAAACGAATAAGTGATCACATCAACGGTGCTACTCAACAGACCAGCTCACTGATACCCAATTCTCCTCTCTAAAATTCTTGGTTCCCCTAGTGGTTAGTTGGGATTATAGGACTTGTTCTGGCCACTGCATTGTGAGTGGAAATGACATGTCATTTCTGGTAAGGGGCACTAAATGTTGGTCCAAGACCCACAGTGCTTTCTTTCCTCCTGCCAGGATGATTGATAATTTCCAGATGGGTAGGTTCTTTCTTAATCTGGGTCCTGTGTTGGACATGTAGTAAGAGTAAGAAATAGATCTTTGTTGTTTGAAGCCACCAAGGTGTCGGGGTTATTTGTTATTGCAGCAAAACCTAGCCTACACTGACTAAATGATGTTCAGTCTAGACAAATTTGTAAGGGGTCTACAGAACAGAAGAGACCCAGGAAGCTAACCCTCTAGAACAGCTCAACAGAACTTTCTGCAATGATGGAAATGTCCTCTTAAAAAACTCAATTATTGGGCCGAGCCCGTGGCGCACTTGGGAGAGTGCGGCGCTGGGAGCGCAGCGACGCTCCCGCCGCAGGTTCGGATCCTATATAGGACTGGCCGGTGCACTCACTGGCTGAGTGCTGGTTACGAAAAAGACAAAAAAAAAAAAAAAAAACTCAATTATTAAAGCTGCTATCTCATTACTTTAAAAAAAAATCTTTTAAATCTTTTAAACTTTGACAAACTATGTAGTAATAGTTTGTTCTTCCACATTTCTTTGCCTGCCTCTGTGATAGGTGAGGGTGATTGGGGCTGGCCATCCAGGGCAGGCTATAAGGTCACTTACAGACTGCACACCCTGCTTTTTGCTTCAAAATGCAAATGAAAGGCAGATACTACCCTTATTAAATGCCATCTGAAACACAGATCTCAGTTTCTATCACCTTTGGGGAAAAGAGACAATTCACTCTCAATGTAGTATTTAGGGACCATGTGGAACATACCAAGGCTCCAAATTACGTTTTCCCAGCCCATGATTTAAAACTTTCATCCTTACAATGATGCATTTATTCAGGCTGCTGTCTCCCAGGATCTGCAGGAAGAGGCTATCCCTTGAATCCCATGAATTAATGTGCCGTGTAAAAGTGCAGTCTCTCCCTGCTCACTAGCCGTGACTGTAATGGAGAACAACTTGTGCTGAGGACGAAGGCCCACAGAAGTGGCTGGCCCTATGGAAGAGCCCTGGTTAGGAAAAGCTTCCATGAATACAGTTATTGCCCCATTCATATGTGCTATGTAAGAGCCCATGGCATCCTACCACTGCCATTGGTACGTACAAAGATGTATTCCTAGGAAAGGAAACTATCAGTTACTGAAGGCCCACTGTGGCCAGGCTCAGTACTCGATTTTATGTACAGGACCACACTTAATCCCGAGAGGCAGGGATATCAGAGCCACTTTTGTAACTGAGGAAAACTGAGACCCAGAGACCATAAGGAAGTTGGTGTACAAACCCAACTCAATCGCAAATTTCATATATTCTCTCTGTACCTCACACAATATTTAGGATATGCGTCACTCCCACAGCTCTTTGGACAGAACAGATGGAGACCAAAACAGGAGGCCTTCGTGTTAAGCAGCAAGGCTTAGGAAGAAGCATGAGGGAGGACAATGAGCACTGAATTAGGAGGCAGAAAACAGGGGGATGATATGGAGAGAATCAAGATGGCAGAAGAGACGGTCCCCTGAGTCGCTCTCTCCTGCAATTGACCAATTTACAACTATTAGAAAGCAATGACAGCCAAGCTGGGGTCGCTAGAGCTCAAGGGAAGAGGAGGAGAGACCTACAGAGTGCATGAAGGCAGGAGATACCTCGACGAGAGAAAGACAAGACCACTCTGACTGTTTCAAGCCCTGGCCACTTCAAGGCTGATCCTGGTGAGCACACAGAGCAAGAGCTGGCAAAAGCCACAGCTGTGCCCTTTGTGTGAAGTTGCTTGAAGACTGCAGGGCAGAGGAGGGCCTTGGTGGCCCCGAGGCCAGCAAGACAACTGACAGTGTTCCCGTGGACCCACATAGGAGTGAGGGGCCACAGACAACTGAAAAAAGGAGCCACTCAGAGCTTGGTGAGTCATCACAAGGGACCGATACATGGCCCGCCCCATGGGAAGTGTTTGAAGTGGGGGGCGGGGGAGACGGGCCACCAGGGGAACACTGGGGCACAGCATGGACAGCTAATCTGCCCTCCAATCAGTGCAGGACCACTCACTGGGGACTGATCAGGAATATAGAACTGCAGGGGTGCAGTTTGCTGAAAAGACTCAGGCCCAGACCAGAGTTTCTACACAACCCAGGTGGAGTGGGTCTCATAAGACTCAGAAGTGCTTACAAGGTCAACAGTTAAAACCTGAGCTGCACAAAAAGCCTTCCCCAGGGAATCAGCAGCAAAGCAGCAATTTAGCTCAATCACAGAGCTCAAGTACTGGTCCCCATAGGAAGTTCCCCCATTTTAGAAGTATGCAAAGGACAACAAATTAGTTCCAGGGCAGAGTTTAAGTGGTGGGGGCAACTAATAATCCAACACAGAAGTGAAAGAAAACACACAACACCCACAGATCAGAGACTGAGTTCTGATATTAACCAGTAAAGGTCTAACACCACCAAGAACATTTATAAAACCTAGAAGAGCCAGAAACCACTGGGCTCCCAATCTGGGGCAAGGGGAGCCTGAGGGCCTCAGCCACACCCCGCTATGTTGGCATCTAGCCTAGCAGCAACCAATTCACCATGAGAAGCCCCCAGGCTCTTGAGTGGGGAGGGGGGGGTTGAGGGCCTCAGGCACATCCCCCTGATATCCGCATCCAGCCCAGTGACCCAACTAGCTGCCAGAAGCCCCCCTGGGCTCCCTAGCTGGGGTGGGGAGTGCCCCCCCACGGTCTGTAACCAGGCCAGCAAAGGAGCTGGCCATGGGCCAGCCCCACCCTCCACCCCCACCTCAATTTCCCTACCCCCATCCCTCCTTCCCCTCCCAGTGCTCTGCAATATCTTAGAATGTAAAAAATAACAATAATAATTAATTAAAAATAAATAAATAGATAGATGTATTTATGCTGACACAGCATGATCCTCAAAAGAGATATTTGTATGAGATAAAAGCAGGTTGGAAAAACTTTCAATTGTATACTAGTGTAGGATGCACACACAGGTTCTGGAGGCTGCTTTTTTAACTGATGACTCTGGTGAGGGCATTTAGATTTTGAAAAGCATAAAGAGGTGCAGGGACATTTGATGCCATTCAAGAATCAGATGTTAACATCTATCCATGTTATTTTCTTGGTTTTGAATGTTTTCTTTGGTTACTACATAGGAGAATGTCTTTGTACTTCAGCACCTTGCACTGGCGTAATCATGGGGAATTGAGTCTGCAACTAATTCTCAAGCTTCAGAAATGTTAGCAAATGGGAATCTGGTGAAGGGCATGTGGGAGCTCTGAGTCCTATTTCTGCAACTTGTATGTAAATTTGACATTATTTTAAAATATGCCAATTACCCTAATTTGACTATTAGACATTGTATACATGTATTAAAACATCACACTGTCCCTCACCAATATGTACCATTATTATGTATCAATTAAAAATAAATTTAAAAAAATTTTTAAATAAAGGTTAAAAAAAACAAAGAAAATATAGGGGCCAGTTCAGTGTTCACAGGACCCAAGGTGAATATTTCTCTGGGCCTCAGTTTCTTTATTTGTAAAATGAAATGGTTCAATAGAGTCACCTCTATGGTGTCTACCAGCTCAGGATTTTTACTGTTCTGGCCATACAGCCACAAAGACTACTAGCCTTAACCTCAGCCACGCTGAAAAATCATCCCAAAGTTACATTTTGTTTTGTCACTGCTGCTCTTAAGTTCATAAGGTTTAGGGTCAGTGCTGGGAGGTGCTATAATCACAACCAGTCTAAACCAGGTTTATGGCTTCATTGGGGAAATGGTCCAATGAAAATATTTGCTGTTCGTTTTTGTCAGCAAATTTTTTATTTTGGAATAGTTATAAGTTTTAAAAAAAATTTACCCTATACCTTACATCCAGATTCTTCTATTATTAGCATCATACATTACCATGGAGCACGTGTCACAACTAATGAGCCAGTAATAATGCATTACTATTAACTCAACCCCATACTTTATTTTTATTTCCTTTGTTTTTACCTTTTCCTGTCCCAAGATCTCATCCAGAATATCCTATTATATTTAGTAGTCATGTTTCCTTAGGCTCTTCTAGGCTATAACATTTTCTCAGATTTTCCTTGTTTTGATGACTTTAACAATTTTAGGACTACTGATCAGATATTTTGTAGAATGTCCCTCAGTCTGGGTCTGGTGTTTTTCTCATGGTTAGACTGTGTTTATCAGTTTGGGGAGGTAGAGAAGAAGGAGAGTGCTATCCCCACCACATCACAGCAAGGCTGCTCTCTGCCAACATGACTCACTACTATTATGAACCTGGACTCCATGGCTGAGGCAGCCTGCCATGTTTCTCCACTACAAGGTACATTCCCTCCCTTTCCATACTGTACTCTTTGGAAGGAAGTCACTATGTTCAGCCTACACATCAAAGATGGGAAGTTATCCTCCACCTCCTTGCTGGGGAGCACTCATCCTTGTAAAATACAACCATGCAGGCAATTTCTGTTGAGGAACAGATTCCAGCCCTAAGCCTTATTGCCCCTAAATGACTGAGCCAAGATGTTGATGAAATGTAATCACTGTATTCAGCCTTTGAAAAAGGCATTCCCTCACAATGAGGGCAAACAGCTCAGTAAAAGTAGCATACATAAGCCTCTTGTACAAAAGATGGTGCTTAGTAGAGGTTTATTCTTACTTCTATTTACGTAAGGCTTGTTTATTTCCCACAACATCCAGTCTCTCTCTCACCTACAAATCTAATACTATTAAATATTATATATCAAGAGCTCTTAGAAATCAATAAAGAAAAAAGTACAATTCATCTTTTCAAATGAGCAAAGGAGATGAAAAATAAACTCACATAAGAAACACAAATGGATAATAAATATATATACATGCATATACATCAGAGTCTAAAGTGCATCTCTGAGGAAGGGATGGGAATGGAGAAATTACAGGGTACTCCCATTTTCTGCTTTATATATTTCTGAATATTAAACAAATAACTTTTTGCCATCACTTTTTAAAAAGCAATAAAATATTCTTAAAGTTATATAACTATATCCATTAAAATATATGTGGTATGATTTCTAATCTGATATGGACTATAAAACCCAAAATCTGCTTTAGACTCTCTTTGACTTAACTGATTTGTTGCAGTGAGGGAGAACAGGCTTTAGGAACAGATGATTTGCATTGTCAAACATGATGTGACGACGTATTTGCATCTCTTAATTAGAAATTTAGCATTCAAGATCACCCCACCTTATATGTGTATAATTAGGAGTGACAGATATCATTTTTCTTTGCTAGGTTTTTGAGATTTGGCAATTAAGACGATGACACAGGAAAACCATTGTTGACAGGGCAATTTTGGTTCTACATGGCATAGGCTGGAAAAAAAAATGAGTCCTTTGTAATTTCTGGGGAAACATTATTATTCTTCTGCATGCTCTGGCTTTGGTTATTAAGTAAATATGTAGATACCTTCTAGATGAAGGAATTGTTATACTTAAGACCATTTTGATGGTCTGAGAAAATCACAGTGAAATCTGTCATCTCTATATAACTTACATCAAGAATGAGAAAAATTAAGAATGATAGGATCCAAAACTTAAGTATAAAATAAATTTATGTTCATGAAAAGAGGATCCTTAAATGAAGACATTTAATATTTTAGGGTGTTCAAATAAGAGAAAAATAATGTGATATTAGAATCCAACATATTCAAAGCGTGTCACGGAAAGTGTGATCCTGACATGTGCCACTGAAATGCTGTAGGAGATTAGTGTGCCCGAGTGCTGGTCAGGCAGGGGCAACACCATTTGTGTGTTATCCCCAGAGAAGGAACCTAAGATCAACACAGATGGGAGCAAGAGAAATCAATGCCCCATTATTTTAAGGTATGATTTTATGTGCTGAAAAGATGCTCACAGATCTGTTTGTCTGTTTGTCTGACAAAGGTTAGCGCTGCGGTCACAGCCTCGGCCTGCGAGGGATTGAATTAGCTCTGATGTATTGTTCTCGGCCTCTGGATAACTTCTAGTCGGCTGTTCACTGATTAGCTGGAGAAAACACGTTCACACACATAATGAAGACTCTTCTATCATCACGTTTTTATTTAACTGTCAGGGCTGAGCAGCTGAAATCACTTGAGAAGCTACTGAGACTATGAGGCAAGTACATTACTGAGGCTCCGGGCAGGCGTGTGACGTGAGCCTGTCTTGGATGCAGCTAGAACTTTTGAAGCGTTCCTTCAGGAAATCCTATGAGAAAAATGGTCAGGGTTTTTGTGTTTTGTTTTGCTTTGTTTTGGACTTAGTGCTGACTCCATTTGGAACATTTAAATCTTTTGGATGCTATTTTTGAACAAAAACTTTCTCCTGTAAATTTCACTCAGAAAGAGTTAACATGAAAGCAAGGAGCCCTAAAATCATTTTACCAATTCTAAACCTTCAAACAACATTGGAATATTTTTATTGGCATCCACAGCACAACATTACCCAATTTGGTTAAAATCTCCTTCCACCGCAGTGGGTTGCCAGGCTGAAAAACAACTAGGGTGGTGATGGGAGAATTTTTTTTAATCTGGTAGAGACTAAACACAGTACAAAGTAAAAATTCTATAAAGTGTCTAAATCAGACCCTCACAATCTTTGAAGTTTTGGTTCATTGTCAGAACCCGGCCTAAGAAGTTTCTTTAACTGTCAGTCTGTTTTGGAGAATAATCTCCTCAGACACACACTCCTTATAGCCAAATGTTCAAATGATTCATTTTCCAATTTCTTGCACCAGCTTCTGCCAGAAAATGGTTTTAATGTTCCACCAAGCTGATGGGGTTTCTGTTGATGTGTCTGATAATGTAGAAAATACTGTTGCTATTGGGAATCAGAAAGAATCAAAGACATTCTCCCCAGGAAGATTAAAGGGTCTCCCAGATGTCTCATCTGGCTTGCAGAAAACCTGGGAAGTTTTTGGTTCCTTGGGCCAAGGACATTGTGATGAATATCTATGTTCAATGGGCACCTGGTATAAACCACCGCCACCTCCACCAACAAAACAAAGTGTCCAAATAAGCATCTGCCATGTTTTAGTCAAAGATATGTGAGGCAATGAAAGTCATTAGAAGGTAAACTACTTCAATTAGAAGACATTTCACAAACTTCAGTTATTTACACATCGCTATTGAGACCTTTACCATCTCCTAGGACCACTGTACTATTAGGGTGAACTATATAAACTTACCAACATTTGGGCCTGATCTACAAAACCAGAAATTTCATACGGTTCTATTCGATATTATTTACTTAATTTTTTCTTCAGCATGACTAACTTTAAAACCTTAAATTCAATCCAGCAATCATACTCCTTGGTATTTACCTAAAGAAGTTGAAAACTTATGTCCATACACAAACCAGCACACAAATGTTTATAGCAGCTTAATTCATTATTGTCAAAACCTGGAAGCTCAAGATGCCCTTCAGCAGGTAAGCAGATAAATAAATTGTGCATCCAGACAATGGAATATTATTCAGTGCTAAAAAGAAATAAGCTACCAAGCCACGGAGGAAACTTAAATGCATACTTGTATTACTAAGTGAGAGAAGCCAATCTGAAAAGCTTACATACTGTGATTTCAGCTATACGACAATCTGGAAAAGGCAAAACTTAAAAGTTTAAAAGTAGAAATATCAGTGGTTTCCAGGGGTTAGTAGGGAGAGAGGGATGAAAGGAGAAGCACAGAGGATTTTTAGGGCAGTGAAACTACTCTGTAGGATATTATAATGGTGGGTACATGTCATTATACATTTGTCCAAACCCATAAAATGTAAACCAACAGTTAACCCTAATGTAAACTATGGATTTGGGGTGATAATGTGTTAATGTAGGTTCACCAACTGTAATTAATGTATCACAGTGGTGGGGAATGTTGATAACAGGGGAGGCTATGCATACATGAGGGTACAGAATATATGGTAAATTTCTGCACCTTCCTCTCAATTTTGCTGTGAACTTAGAACTGCTCTTAAAAATAAAATCTATTTTTTAAAAAAAGAACACAAATTAATGCTAAGTATTTTAGAACTGAAGCATAGTGTGGTAGAAAGTTTCCAGTCCCTTCCTTCCTTCCCTGTATGTTCATGCTGCTTCTCTCATCAAGAGGTAGACTCCATACCCCCTTCCTTTAATTTTAGGCTGGACTTGAGACTTCCTTCAACCAACAGAATGTGGCAGGGGTGAAGCAGTAACAGTTCTGAGCCTAGCCTTTAAGAAGGCTGGCAGCTTCTACCTTGCTCTCTGAAGAGAAACCAGCTACCATGTAAGAAATCTGACCACCCAAGACCACCACACTGCAAAGAAGCCCAGAAGCAAGCTACAAGGGAAGGTGATGTGGAGGAAAACTGAGGAACTTGGCAGACAGTGAGAACTAAGGCCCTGGACATATGACTCCAGTTGAACCATCTCAGCCAGCTCTCAGCATTTAAGTCATCCCAGCTGAGGTCCTAGACACTGTGAAGTACAGATGAGACATCTTTGCTGTGGACTGTCTGAATTCATGGCTAAAAAATTCATGAGCAAAATAAAATGTGTGTTGCACTAAGTTTGAGGATAAATACTTGAAACACTCTGCTTGAGAAGAGCTGCCTGGTGGTAAAGACCACAGATTCTGGAGCCAGATTGCTCCAGATCCCAGCTTGGCTACTTACTAGCTGTGAGACCTTGAGTAAATTATGACTATGGTTGATTGCTACATTAGTGGCCCCCAACGGTCTGTACTTCCTAGCATTCCCACCCTTGTGCAATCCCTACCACACTGGCTCTAGGCTTGACCACGTGACTTGCTTTGGCCAATGGGACACTGGCAAGTATGTTGCAAGCGGAGACTTGATAAGCACTCGCACAATGGTACTTGTCCTCTTTGAACACTTGCTCTTGGAGCCCTGAGCCACCATGTAAAGAAGTCCAGCTGCCTTGCTGAAGAGATCACATAGAAGGAGGAAGAAATTTCCAGCTAGCCTCAACTATTCCAGCCAGCCGCAACTATTCTAGCCAGCCATCCAAGCTCAGGTGCCAAACATGTGAGCGAAGACAAGCAGAACATCCCTGCTGAGCCCAGTTCAGATCACAAATAAAATACATAAATAAATCATTATTGTTTAAAGCCACTAAGTTTGGGGATGGGTTCTATGCAGCAATAAATAACTAAAACAGAAATAATATCCATGAAATCATAAATGTGATAAAATAATATTTTTCCAGCACTTTTTAAAATTTTTAAAAAGTCAATCCGTACACCGCCTAAATTTATCTTATATACCACCAAATAATCCACTTATCAGACTTTGGGAAATACTGGTTTAACCAGACAATGATAATAAGTGTAATAGCAATTAATAATTGAATATCTACTCTTTCCTGAACCCTGGGCTAAATGGTTTAAATGCATGGCCTAATTTAATCTTCCCAACAACCCTACTAGTTAGGTGCTAATATTATTCCTATTTTGTAGATGAGGAAAGTGAAGCTCGAGAAGATTAAGTGATTTGCCAAAGGTCACATGAAGCTCACCTTTGATGACTCAACTTTTTTTATGGAATAGAAACTTCCCTTGATCTGAAAGAAAATGAATGAGATCTACTCTATGTATAAGTGTTTCTCCACCTTTTAGTTACAAATGGCTGATATCTTTGCTTATATTATATTCAGGTCCACTTCAAGAACAGAGCTGCTCTATTTGACCCGATCTCGTGCCCTCTCACCACCTACCCACCTCCACTCCTACTGGGGACTGTCAGGACCAGTACATTGTCCTCATCAGAGCCATTCTGACTCTACTAACCAACAGTAGTTATTGGACATTTATTATGCATTCACCTTGGCACTAAGTGCTAGAATGGGAATGGAAGGTTGAGAAGAAATTCAGAATAATTGTAAAATACAGCTCCAACCCTCAAAGAATTTATGTATTTGTTAAAGAGAACAGACTAGTTCACCTACCCAAAATAGTCACTAAACAAAGTAAGGCCATTTAAAGCAATGTGCTAAGTTACACAGAACAGATGTGCTACAGAAGTTGGGAGGAAAGGGGAAAACCAGGGGAGGCTGAATGAAAAGACAACTCTTGCATGCATCAGAAGTGAGTGCAGGTTTTGAAAAATTGGAGCTGAGAGGAGAGGGCACTCTAGGTAAAGAAAACACGTCAGGAAAAGATATGGCGATAAGAATAATCATGGAATAGAGAGACAAATTGGGGATGGAAAATAAATTTGGATGCATAGACCAGAAGCACTGGACAGAGACCACACCGCGTTCACCTCGTGTCCCCCAGCCCAGCACAAAGCCTGGAACATAGTAAGTACTCATTGAATAAACATGAGTCAGACATGGAGAAGTGGGTCCTTTCTGGGCACAGGAAAAGAGTAACCCATAGAATATTTGTGAGTAGAAGGCTGGATTAGAGAAAGGAAGATTGGGAAGCAAGAAAGCATACTTCCAAGGACTACACAAGAAATGGGGTCAGAGGCCATGACCATGACCTTTCAGGAGGGGTCCTCAGGGCAGTTCAAGGAGCCCAGACAGATTAAAGGCCTAGAAGAGAGCATCCTCTACTCTAATGGGACCCTACTGGCCTGACAGAAGGGCTTCCCTGCTCTGTCCCAGCAGGTGTCTGAGACAAAGAAACTCACCCTACCTACTGAGACACAGGAAACTCAGGGCAGCTGCCTTCACTGATCTTGGACAGAACTCAGCCACTGTCTCTTCTTCCTTCGGAAACGGCCCTTGGCTTCACAATTACCCATTTCTTCCCTCCAGCAATGACCACCCCTGCTCGCCCCCTATCTTTATCCTGGCCCTGACCAGTAATCACTCTTCCTGAATCCAGCCTGGAGAGGGAAGGAGATCCCACAGCTACCACACAGGGGACTGAACACTCACTGCGCTTTGTAGGTCTCTACAGTCTCTATCAGCCCATGGGGCCTATGTGTCCTCTTCAGAGTCTTTAGAGCCGGCAAAGACACATGCCACAGCCAGTGCCCATCAAGGTGAAACCCTTCTGGTGCACAGAGTCAGCAAAATCCAAACAGGCCTCCTGACTTTCTGGCCGTTTGAGCGCTTCCAAGCACTGGCACAACGTTCTCACTCTCTCTTTGTTCTCCAAGGAACAGTGAGCTTTGGTTTGAGGTTACCTCAAAGGAAAAACACTCTGGTGTGTGATAAGCCTCTTTGGTCGCTGGCAGAACAAGGAGGGACTATCAAACTTGGGCTCCAATTAAACAAAGCCGGGCTTTCCTAGTGGGTTAGGCTAAACCACAGCCCTAGTTTTTGGTAAAAAGAAACCAGCTGAAACTCCAGCCCAACGCTGACACCTGGCACCTGGGAAACCTTCTAGGAGAATTATAAATCAGCAAGGAAGTCATTCTGGGAGATCTGCAGAACTAGGAAAGCAATTTCATAAGCATATACATTTCCAAGGGCGCCTCGGCAAAAACAGCTCAATTTGAAATATTCATTTGCATCAGAATAGTCATGAATATTCAAAAGTCAGCCAGTATTTCAGAACCATTGTCTATTCCTGCCGCTTTCGTCTTCCCCTTGAAAAGCAGATCATGGGTTTTCAAGAAAGGTGGGCTTGGCTAGTCTCTGCACTGCCATGCTCGGCAGGAAAGCAGATGATTGTTTTCTGTTTCTTTATATTAAAAAAAAAAAAAAAAGCCTCAGCTGGTGGTGTTAAATCTTTGCTCTTTGTTCTGGCCAGGATAAGGATCATGCCAGAGATCTTGAATCTGGCCTAGGGATGCATTTCTCAAACTGCTGGGTAGAGCTTTCTGTTCAGAATCCCTGACGTATTTTCCAATGTGCAGGTTTCTTAAAGAGAAAGTCCTTTCAGGGTCACAATCCAGATCTGTGGAATTTGGGAGGCCTGAGATTTGGGAGACTCCTGTCATAGCACTCTGAATCTCTGCATTACTTTGGCCAAGCCACTTATCTGTTGCACCTTAATTAATATTTTAATATTTTGCACCTTAATTGGTCAAATAAAGACTCACATGTACCCATTCTCCTCTTTTCTTTTGCCTCAATTTTACCAAACTAAGTAAGACAATACTGCATAAATGGACGTGATCTGAACTCCTCGGAGGAAAAAAGCAAAAGCTATGGTCGGGTTAGTGGTTGTATATCGAAGTTTTCATCCCAGAAAGCAATACAATCTTACGACTCTCAAGGAATTATCTTAAACAGTTTTAGTGTTAAGAAACAAACACCTTTTTGAGAAAAGAGAGAGAGACTCACCAGTCTACCATGTGCTGAGATGATTGGCAGCTATTTTTATCTTCCTTTACTAAAATTTGAATTCCCCAACATTTCTTCCTTATGCTTCTGATAAACGGCTCAATAACAGGTGTACGGTGGGCTATAGAGAGAGATGAAGGAAGGCTGAACTGGCACAGCGTTAATAGAGGATTCATCCCTTTACCCCCACCACGTTCTGGTTGAAGTTCTTTTGATTGTCGCTTAAGCTCTGCCTAAATTGTTCAATTTAAGTGACAAAGTCTTGATGGTATCTCTTTAAGGCTGTCAGAGGAGCCAATGCAATGTCAATTCAAAAGTGAAGTCATGGTTACAAGAGTGCCTTCAGTGAAAAATGACAATGTAGGAAGCCTTAACTGTTCTCTTGCAATTATTTCCATATTCAGTTTGCAAGCTAAGGATGAGTGCCTCCCCACCCACCGCATACCTCTGTGATCAGGCTGTGCTCTTTCTATTCATTCCTCCGCATCCTCTGTGTTGGCCTCGGATCATTACATTTAGTCCCTGAATGTTGGTGCTGGGGAGGACTTTGGAGATGTTCTAGTCTAGCTATAATGGAGGATCTGAGCATTCAAAAGATAGGATTGTTCAAAACAAATATTTTTATTAGCCAGGCATTTAAAAAAACAACAAAGCAAAACATGCATTGCTATTACAAGAGTAAAAATGATCTGAGTCAAAGGAAAAAGTCTGGGGACGAGGTAAATCAAGATAGGGATGGGCACACTGCCCCATGGATTGACGGAGGATAAACACCTCGACTTCCACGCTCCTCAGTGGGACAGTTTGCAGGTGTGTTCTGCATAGTCCCGGAAGTCCTCAGGGAAACTGACCTCTTGCTGCACACAGCATTAACCTGCTCAGCAGTCCACGCCGTGCCGGCTTTCCTCCCTTCCCTGCTCCCTTCCCGGCTGGCTCACAGTGTTTTCTGAGATCACCTCCCAAATAAACTACTTGCACCCAATTCCTTGTCCCAAGGTCTCCTTTTGATAATGGGGAAGTTTCTACATAAAAAGGCATTCCCCTTAGGGGAATGGTTCTCAACCAGGGGTGATTTTGTGCCCCACCCCCATCCCCACAGAGATACTTGACAAAATCTGGAGACATTTTTGTTGTCACAGCTAAAGGAGGGGGTGCTACTGGAATGTAATGGGTAGAGGCCAGGGATGCTGCTAAATATCTTACAAAGCATAGGACAGCCCCCTACAACAGAGAATTATCCAGCCCAAACTGTCAATAGTGTCCAGGGTAGGAGAGAATGCCTTAGAGTCCCTATTCCACGCATCTCATACCATCAGCTCAACCCATTACCTTACAAACCGTGTAAAGGTCCATTCTGGAGGATGAGCCCCAGAGAGGAACCATCCAGGCCATTTCAGCTCCTCCTCTATTGTAATAGTAGAAGAGTTATTTTCTGGCGTGTGGTGATAGCATGGCCCCTGAAGCTACAAATGTGAAAGTGTGGTGACATAGAAGGGGACAAGGGTAGCATTCAATTAGGGCAGCACGGAGCATGATTGGCAACTTCAGGGAATCACAGAGGTCCTACAGGCAAGGCATTAGGTCGCACATGTTTGGGCAGGTCACTTCCCATTTAACCAACTGAAATACAATTGAACATATGCATACAACATTCTAAAGTTATTTTGGTATTAGCTGTGTTATTTTTTAACTAAATTTATCTAAACTCCTAAAACAATGCTAAATGTACCTAAATAGATCCCAGACATTCTAGGTAAACATAATATTCTAATGCAGCTCATTTTACAGATGAAGAAACCAAGATGAAGAAACAGAGTAAGGAAGCCGTTCTTTGTCACACAACTAGCTGGGTGCTGAATCAAGACTAGAAAACTTATCTGAACTCCCATCCCATTACTCCCTCACCCTGGGGTATACAGGAGCATATGGGCGAGCCCAGTGTTTTATTGCTGGGAGGATTATATAAGCCCAGCAGATGGCTAACTCTGAAGCTAGCGGTTTTTCAAAATTCCCAAATCCTAAAAAGCATCAGTCTCATTGTAGTGAATTGTGCCCATTTTCTCTTGTACCTTCAAAAGGTAACCATAACAACACAAAACATATACACACGCACATACACACACACACACACACACACACACACACACCCTATACTCCTTACCCTGGAAAACAAAATAGAAAGTTCAGCCTTAAAAAACTTTCAACATTCCAGGTGAAGGTCAAGAGAGAAAAGTGAAATCAACCTTATACTAAAAATCCTGAGGAATTCTATCTCCAATTTCTTAAGAAGGTGCCATAGGTACCCAGAGAAAACAGCTAATAACCAACAAGAGCTCTTTAAAGAATCATACAATTTTACATTTGGGGAGGCTGGTAGTCTAACAGCCTTACTTTATAGGTGAGGAAACTGAGGCACAGGGAAGGTAAGTCCAGTCAGCAGGACTAGAACATTCCCTGCCTATTACTGTAGAATACTGCTGAAGCCGTTTTTCTAATGTGGGTCTGATTTTAAAAATGATAGTCACCAAATATCCATACAGTTCTAAGATAGAGTGTTCACGTGCAATCCTAGAGGCAAAAAAGAAGAGGTGGAATGAAACGTACTGCCTTACAGGAATTTCCGAGTTCTTTTCTTCTATGGTAATCTATAGTTTGAATCTTCTTTATGGTTAAATGAAGAAATAAATTTCTACCAAGTTCTGGATTATAAATATGGGAGAATAGTTAGCATTTACTGGAAATGAAATAAACATGTGGTATGTAACCATATGGTCTTTGGCCATACTGGAGATAGGTGGGAACAGCTGGATTTCTGCAGCTCTGTTACTTTAATAGAATATCATCTTAAAGCAACTTTCTTTTTTAGATCATTGATATTTTTGTCAAATTTAGGAAAAATTCATGTTTTGGGCTTTGGTTTAATTTTCCATTCTAACTAGATTGCACAGCACTTGAGTGCTAGAAACATCGCATTTGTCTTCCTATCTCCAGTGCTTAGCACAATGCCTGGCACTTAGTAATTACTTAACATACCGTGCTGAGTGAATGAATGAACGAAAGTCAGTGGTTGCTTTAGAAAGCATTCTGCCTCTGTAGGAATTATTAGTAAATGCAAACCAGTTTATTTTTTACAAGTGTGTTTGAATTTTCCCATCCTTATTTTTTTTTTAGCAATCCTGTCAGTCTTAGAACATCTATTTTTTTACATTGATAATTCAAGGAAGGAATTATTGAAACAGAAGTCGGAACAGGAATATGAGTTACCATTTCAAAAATCATTCTTGTAGAAAGCCATCTTTAGCTATGAAATAAACACAGAAAGCAAGAATTATAAAGCTTGAGTGTTCTTTTCTAATCTTTATTCTTTATTTCCCTATCTCTATTTATTTGCTATTTATTTATTTTTGATTGGTTCACTATAACTCCCAGTGGCAGTGTAGTGTGTGGTCATGAGCTGGGACTTTGGAATCAGGCAGACATAAAATCAAGTTCCAGGCCTGCCACTTTCCAGCCATGTGACCTTGGAAAAGTTATTTCACTTCTCTGTGCCTGGATTTTCCCATCTATATAGTAGTACCCATCTCATAAGACCATTGGGAAGATCAAATGAGAAATACCCATAAAGTTTCTGGTATACACTAGGTGCCTACTAAATGTTAGACAAATAAAAAATCAACTCTCCATCTACTTGTAATTACCCTGCTCTTTTACCATCAAAATGTATTACAGACCTTGGTTAGGTCTATTTCAGTTATCTACTGTGGTATAAAAAAACTACCCCAAAACTTAGTCGCTCAAAACAATAAGAATGTATTATTTTTTATGACTGTGAATTGACTGGGTGGTTCTTCTGTTGGTCTTACCTGGGCTCACTTCTGGAAGGTCAGCTAGGCTGCTGAGCCTCTCTGTGTGGTCTTTCATCTGGGCTCCTTCATGACATAGTGGCCACAGTGTTCCAAATGAGCACAGGCAGAAGCTGCATAGTCTCTTGAGGTCCAGGCTCCAGAGGGTGCACAACACCACTTCCCACACGCTCCGTTGGTCAACGCTAGTTGCAGGGCCAGCCCAGATTTAAGAGGGTGTAGATTCCACCTCTGGATGGAGGAGCAGCAAAGTCACATTGCAAAGGCCCGTGCGTCCTGGTATGGGATAACTGTGCTCACAACACAATCGACCACAGTGTCCCTCCCGCTTGCCTCATGCACATTTTCTTCCATTGTGCCTTCCTAATCTTCCATTGTCACTTCACAAATCTAGTCATTGCATGAGGTAAAAATACCTTAGTCACATAGCCAGTGACTGCTGGAGAATCACACAGAAAGTCAATGAACAAAGATCTTGTGCCCAAAGTAAAGCAGACTCTCAAATCTGCAACAAATTCAGAAAGAACCATTTTCCAAGAAAGAAGCTTAATAAGAAGCCATATGCCATGATTGGGGCCATCTTTTTTCCCTGAAATAATTAATCCGAAGTGTGAGTTTGGAGCTATTTAACTTACAGTTAGGTTATCTCAGTCCTGAACACAGATTATCTCAGCCCTGGCATGTGGCAGCTTTGGGAATGTGCCACTCAGATCTCCCTTAAAAGAGGACTTACGAGGATGAGGGACACTAGCCAACAGGCTTGGGACTCACCAGTATTCTCACTGAGGCCATGGTCTCCTTGGGCTGCCTCTAGGCAATGACCGGGCATGACGGAAGTAGCAGAACCTGGACGTTTCTGTTCTGGAGTTGCCCAAAGGCCTGGCTTAGATTTTCTTGGAGCTGAACTTTTTATGCCTTATTTAAGAAATCCTTTCTTTCCCTTGATATCAGAAAAATATTAATCTGTATTTTTTGACTAATAATTTTAAGGTTTTGCTTTTATAATGAAAGACTTCTATTCATTCGGAGTTATTTGGGAGTATGGTGTGAGGTAGGAGTCCAGTTTCATTTTTATCCTTGTGGATAAGCATATTCTTAGCTCCACTTACCATGGAGTCCCTCCTCTGCCCACTGCCAAGCCTCTGCTATTATATATAAAACTTCTCTATGTTCTTAGGTCTGTTTTAGAGCTCTCCATTACATTCCACTGGTTAGTTCATCTACTGTTGTGCCAGAACCACAGGGTCTTAATTCCAATAGCTTTGTAATAAGTCGGGTTATCAACAGAATAAGTCACCCCTTCTTACGCTCCTTCAGAAATGCCTTCACTATCTTTGTCCACTTACACTTCCAGATAAATTTTAGAATAAGCCTCTAGTTCTATGAAAAACCCTGTTGATATTTTGCTTGGAATTGCATTGAACTACAGCTCAACTTGGGGAGATTTAACTTTCTCCCTCCCTCCCTCCCTCCCTTTCTTCTCCTGGTATTAGATGCCCAGCTGCCTACTGTTCTGCATCCAGATGTGGGGAACCAATGAACCCTTATATAGACCCTCAATTAATTTCTGTTTTTCAGCCTCCTTTCTTACTCTCATGTCTTCTGATTCTGAGTCTTGAGACTGAATCATTTTCAGAGATCAATTCTCTTTTTTACTGTACCTTAGAGTTTATTTTTATTTTTTCATTTATAACCTTAAAATTTTTCTATGATGAATATGCATTATTGTTGCAATAAAACAAACAAAATTACTATCTCATTTCCTTAGTACCAACTCCAAGTCCAAAAATCAACTTTCCTAGTAACTTCACCAACAGGTCAGCATGTATGTGGCCAGGGTGCTCTCCCAGGTCGATGGCAGACTTTGGGGATCAGACACACTTATTGGCCTGACACCCCTTGTCATCGGAATCTTTCTCAACACAGGCAGCCACTGCTAATTTATCAAAGTGTGAGAGAAAACCTTTTTGCCATTCAGGACATGATGATGATTTAGTCTTCCTTTTAGGTTGATAGTCTATGAAAAATTCTGAGGAAGACAGTCCAGGATACCGGAAAGAGCACTGTGCACGGAGCAAGACGTCCCAGTGTGCAGGTCTGGCTCTGCCACCCCATACAGAATTTTTCTCTCAGTATAGCCATTTGCCTCATCCTCAAGCTTCCTCTTTTGTGAAATCAGGATGCTGACTTAAGTGCTATCTGAGGCCCCTACCTCCTGCTGTAGCACCTGATGTGATGCTAAAGTCCATTTATTCCCCAAGCACTTGACACAGGCAAAAAAAAAAAAAGAAGAAAGAAAATAATGATAACAATGCCACATATCAAGGACCTCCTCTGCATTAAGCACTGTGCTCAGCACTTTACATGTATTATTATTCCATTTACTGCCACAGTATCTCATAATGGTTATGTTCTCTCCATTTTATAGTTGAGGAAACTAAGGATTAGAGAGGGAAAGTAACTTGGCTGAAGCCATCCAGCATGTCAGCAGATGCAGATGTGAACCCAAATCTGACCATGGCAAATTTGGGCAAATGTGGGCAGAGAACAGAGCTGCCTGTGTTCTGCCCACACCCCCATGGCACTTATTGCTCCCACACATTCTACTGCAAGTGTCAGCCACTCTCCACTTGAGGGCTTTCTCTCATTCCAGTGGGGCTGGCTAGAAGTTCCAGAAGGAGAGGGGAGTTAATGCCCTTAGAATCAGCTCTCATGTAATGACAAATGCAAGTTGAAAGGTACGTTCCCCAACTCCCTCACTTCTTAGCTGGGATGACTTTGAGGCATGTTTTTCTCTTCCCTACCACACTGTCTCTCTTCCCTATCTTTGCTTCCTGGGATCACCCCCAAAATTCCTTGTACTCAGATTCTTGTGTCAGGGTCTTTTTCCTGGGACTTAAACCGAGACAATCCTGCACCATGCTGCCATAAAAACTGGACAGAAGTGTTCTAGAAAAATACGTTTAAATTTTTTCTGTTTCTACTGAGTTCCCTTGAGTTTGAAGTATATATGCCACTTACGTCAAAGTCTATATCCCTTGAGAGAGAGAGAGTTAGGGGCAGTTGGGGTTTATAGAAGCCATGTGGCTTCAGAGAGTTCAGCCACCTCCTTACTCTGTGCCCACAGACAAGTGTGGACTCTCCAGAGGCCTACTCTCCATTTGTAAACAGAGAGCTCTATGATTCTGACTCTAAGATTTCAGATCTTGGGCTCAAAATAATCCAGCATGGATTGGCTGGTCCACAGTTAAGGCTGGAATACATAACTTTATGCAGCTGGCAACTTTGCCCAAGAGAAATAAAGACCCAGACACTGCAAGTATGAAAAGGTGAAAGCACAATACTAAACAAGGAAATAAGATGGTTAGAGATAAAGGGCTGTGCAGTCTCAGGTGAAAATGTTAATTACAATGCAACCTCTTGGAGAAAGATGGAACGCAAATTCCACAAACTACAATGTGCCCAGGGCTAAATATGCAGCCATTATGATGATTTACAAAAAACCATCATATTCAATTATAGTTCTGAGATGTTTCTTTTCATCTACACAACACTTTTACACATTTAATAAACTCTTTTTATTTTTTTATTATTATTTTAAAATTTTTATTTATTTACTTTTATTGGTTATGAATATTCATGGGATACAAAGCTGACTGTCACTACTTGTGCCCAAGATGTGATGGCCAGATCAATACTAGCAGCATGCCCATTACCACAAATCGAGATTATTCCCCATGTCCCCCACCTAATTAGTCCCCTACCTCCCTCTCCCTCACCCTTCCCCCACTCCACTCTGCACCCTAGGTATGTTCTCTCCCTCTGCAAGTCCAACGCACCCCTGTGGTCATTCCTTCCATCCGGCTTTCTCTCTTATCTCCCACTTATGAGTGAAGACATGAGGTATTTTTCCCTCTGTGCTTGGCTTATTTCTCTCAACGTAAGTTTCTCCAAGCTCATCCATGTTGTCGCAAATGGAAGAATTTCATTCTTTTTTATGGCTGAGTAGTATCCTAAATGTCCATGACTGGATAAGGAAAATGTGGTATATAATAGCCTCTTTTTAGAATAATATCATGTTTTAGTTGCAGAGGCTTTACTGAATGCCACATCCTCCAGCTCTGTCTTGGTAGCGGTTGTTTGTGGGATCAGCTGTAATAATTTCTGCTATTTTATTCAAGGATTTGCAAAGAGGAAAAGATTCCTAGTAAAACTTGAAAACAAAGCAAAGAAAGCATCCCATGTGACTTTTCTCCCCTGAGGTTCTCTGTGACTCCCTGCCTGCCATCAAGCTTGGGCTTCAATGTTAATTCTTCCATCTGCTTTGGCTGCAGGTAATTTGGAGACACTGACATCATCAGACCATCTGTTCAGTAAAACCACAGCAATGCTTTCCTCCTGAGTTGTTTATGCCTTGACAGCTACTTTGGGCTATTTTCAATATACTCTGGACAGAGACTAAATTGTGTTCCAAACAGTCCCTTAGCATTGCATCAAAGCATAAGGACTGAAGTTAATTCTGTTTGTAATTATAAAAAAAAAAAATCATGTGCAATTAGAATTATTAAACCTAATGATTAATCCCAAGACAAAGAAAAGCAAATAGCATATGACTGGTCATACAAAGTAATTTTTTTCTTCCTGATGACTTCTGACAGACTCAGTTTGTCCAATTTGATCATTTCGGCTGTGCCCAGGGCCTGGCACAACGGAAGTGCTACATAAATTGTGTAGGATGAATGATCAGTATTTCCTTTTTCTAAGGCACTTTTGAATATAATGCATATATATTTTCACTCCAGTCAGCTGTCTTCCTGTGCCCAGGAAGAACTGGCAGTTAACTTTCACTTCCTCCTCAACAGGGACTTGAGAGGCCTTAGTAAGTCCTCCAAGGCTCTGCAGAGGAAATGAAGGTTTCATCTTTTCAGTACCCAAAGAGACCCCATTACATTTTTTGAAGGGTCAGAGATGCCTTTAGAATGGAATTAATATTCCTTTCGAATCCCTACAATGTAAAACTGATAACAAATATTAAACCAAAAGCAAAATAGACTCAGATTCAGGACTCATGTTAATACAAATCATGAAAAGTGAATCTATTTCTTGAAATAGATCTTGAGAGACAATCTATAATCGAACTGTATAACCATCATGTCTCACAGGTGATTTTACATCATAGTGCTTTGTGTGTGCTATGTTACATGAATATTCTGAGATCCCTTGCTTTGCCTGGATGCTAATTTCAATTTCCATATTTAAGAAACCTCCTTCCATTTTCATCCTTTCCTTCTCCTCTTCCTCAATCCCTTCCACACTAATTCATTCCTAAGTCTTGCTGAATTAACCTTCTAAGAATAGCTCCCCCAGCTAACACAAAACAGATATGGAGTGTAAGTAAACAGTCAATCTTTGTTCTTTGAAGTCACTGAGATTTTAGGATTATTTGTCACTGCAGCATAGCTTAGCCTACCCTGACATACACCAATAAATGTCCACTTTTGGCAATGCTTTGGGCATTGGCCACAATATAAATCCCTACTAGAGACAAAATAAAACATTTTGAGATAAATAAAACTTGAAATAAGCTAAAGTTGTAAGATATTTTCTTCTCTATTTTTTAAAATCAACCATTAAAACTGACCCATTTTCTTGACAAATCTTTGATGTCAACTTCTAGAAATGTTAGTAGAAAACCTGTTTGCAGTCAAATTAACTATTGAAGAGAAGTTCTAAAAATTATATTGCTTAAAGCCCTGCATTTCTTTCCACATTCCATAATGACTTTGAGTGTTCTAAATAATCTGGTTCAAGTAACATCTATTGAATACTCTTGACACGCCACTCAGTGTGCTAGTGTGCAAACAGCAATAACACAAAGACCATGCCCTTCAGGTGCTCATGGTCTGGAAGAGGAGAGAGGCACATAAACAAAAAATTAGTTAATATCTGTGACTCAGTTTTCTTACTATTAAATGGGGCTAATAACTGTACCTGCCTCTTGAGTTGTTGTGAAGGTCCTAAAGCAGAAACATACGATTTGCTTAAGACATGCTAGAGTAACAAATATGGAGTAATTAGGGCCATTATGAAGGAACTCATAAAGTGTCATGTGGGCACCTGTAAGGAAGGAATCAATTAGGGGATCATAGGTGTAGCATACACTCCACATCCCATCAGTTTCTTACCCCGTTAGTCCACCGTGAGTTCACCTGAAGCTGCAGTGGACATTTTCTAGGCACGCTGACAGCTTCCCTCCTCAAGCCCTGAGCCCTCCTGTTTCTGTGCTTTCTGTGGCACCAGTGTAGCTCTTGCTCACCTTGTACTTGGGACAGCCTGGAAGTGCTGGGGATTTACCACCCGCAGAGGCAACTCTCAACCAATGTGGAATAGAGTTGGAAGGTAAATACCCAGCTTCCTTGTCCCACAGTGGGACAATTCCAAGGCATATTTTACACAGCCCATTAGAGGGCTCCAGCAGGACTGAGCCCCAACTGCACACAGCAGTAACCCACTGACTAATGCACATCCCATTGGTTTTCTTTCTTCCCATCTCTTTCCCCACTCCCTTACCTGTGCTGAATAAACTATCTGTGCCCTAGTAACAGTTTTCTGTTTTGGTTTTTTGTTCTGTTTTGTTTTGTTTTTGGCAGCCGGCTGGCCCAGGGATTGAACCCTGGACCTTGGTGTTATCAGCACCATGCTTTCACCAACTGAGCTAACTGGCCAGCCCCAAGTTTTGCTTTGGAGGATCCTCAAACTCTAAGACACTGGAGCTGGGGAAGGAAAAGTGGGAGAAGGAAACTACAAGAAAAAAGTGACACTTGAAATATGTTTTGAAAACTATTAGGAGTTCACCAATTGGGGAGGTAGAAAGGACTTAACTGGGACCACAAAGAGACAAAGGCATGGAGTCTCAAGGGACATGTTGAGCCTGGAACATGCCAGAGTCGCTGGAGCTCAGGGTTCACAGGGGACAGAGATAGCAAACAAGCACTGAGAGGTCATCTAGGGGCACCTCAAGTACAGCCTTGCATGATGAATGGATTAAAAGATGGAAAATTGTCCTTTACTGCACAATGAAATCTATTCAAGAACCATAAAAACCCATATGGAAGCCTGTTCCCTTGAGTCCTGCTTCCCATTTGAGTAGGCATCATTAAACAGAATATGCACTGGGGCCAGTCAGCCAATACGTGCATGGAAAAAATAAGACCTTCCAAGCTCTAGCACGGGTTGAATACCCCTTTTCTGAAATGCTTGGGACCAGAGGTGTTTCAGATTTCACATTTTTTCAGATTTTAGAAGATTTGCATATACATAATGAGATATCTTGGATGGGACCCAAGTATAAACACGAAATTCATTTATGTTTCATATACACTTTATACACAGAACCTGAAGGTAATTTTATATAATATTTTTAATAATTTTGTTCATGAAACAAAGTGTGTACATTGAAATATCAGAAAGCAAAGGTATCACTATCAGTATATATACACATATAAAATACATATAAATTTATATATACAAGCTTATATGTATTTTTCATTCTTTCCTAATAACATATAGAATATTTTGCACCTTGTTTTTTTTTAATCACTTAAGAATACATCTTAGAAATGGCCCATATCAGTTCAGAGAGAGTTTCCTGGCACCTTTTTTTACAGTTGCATGGTACTCCACTGTGCATATCTCATGGTCTATTCGAATACTCTTCTATGGATGGGTGTTATGGACTAAATTGTGTCCCCCCAAAATTTATACACTGAAGCTTTAGCCCCCAGTGTCTAAGAATGCGACTGTATTTGGAGATAGGACCATCACAGAGGTAATTAAGGTTAAATGAGGTCATAGGGGTGGGGTCCTAAACCAGTATTACTGGTTTGCTTGTAAGAAGAGGAAGAGACACCAGAGGAAAGGCCATGAGAGGGCACAGCAAGAAGGACATCTGCAAGCCAAGGAGAGAGGTCTCAGGAGAAACCAATCCTCCTGATACCTTGATCTTGGACCTCCATCCTCCAGAACTGTGAGAAAATAAATTTGTGCTGTTTAAGCCCCCCAGTCTGTGGTATTTTGTTTGGGCAGCCCCAGCTGACCAATACAATGGGTATTCGGGTTGTTTCCAATATTTTTAGTATTATAATTAGTGCTGTAATGAATAATATTGTAAAACATTGTTTCATATTTTTGGAAATGCATTTTCAGGTTAAATGCTCAAAGTGGAATTGTTGGATCAAAGGCTAAATGCATAGGTATGCTGAATTTGTTAGATATTGACAAATTCCCCTCCACAGGGATTTGACCACTTTGCAATCCCAACACTAATATATTCTAGTGCCTGATTCCCCCACAGTCTTATCAACAAGCTATATTGCTAAAATTCTTAATTTTCACTAATCTAACACATGAAATGGCATTTCATTATGGTTTTAGTTTGCATTTCTTTTAAGTTGAGCATTTTTTCAAAATGTAAGGGCCATTGGTAAATCTTCTGTAAACTGTCTGCCCATGTCATTTGCCCATATTTCTACTGGATTTCTGCTTTCTTTTTCCTCTGTTTTTAAGAGCTCTTTATACATAGGTATGTATATAAATCAATGAGGAAGAATTCTCTTTGTCAGTAATATATGTTGCAAATACTTCTCAGTTTTCACTTGGTCTTTTGACTTTATTGCAAACATTTTTATTTTAAAACCATTTTAAACTTACAGAAAAGTGGCCAAAATAGTATAAAGTATTACTTTATACCCTTTACCCAGATTCATGAATTGTTGACATTTTGTCACACTTGCTTTCTCTTTCTCCCTTTCTCTACAAACATTTGAAAGTAAATTGCAAATATCACTGTCAAATTACTATTTTTTTTGTGCGTTATAAGGGGCAATAGTTTGAGACTATGCAAATATCCTGTTCCTCATCAAACTTTCACATGCAAATTTTAGCATCCATAAATGATTCTTGCCTGTGTAGGGGCCAAGGTAAAATTTCACCCTTGCCCCCTAAAGGTTAACTGAAAATCAACTCACAAAAGGCAGATTAATAGGAGAAAAGGCATAACAAATTTATCTGATGATTTTATGTGATATGTGAGCCCTCAGAATGAAAACCCAAAGATACAGGGAAAACTGTCCATTTTTATGCTTAAGCTCTATGAAGCAGGGAAAACAGTGGAGAGATGTGATTGGACCAAAAAAAGTATGATCAAATGCTAGTAGATTGAGTGGAGAAACCCAGCTAGCCCTGTCTGTCCAGATTTCTCTTCTACTCTCTGTGTAGCATTCCTTCCTCCCAGGTATGGGTCAGTCCTTTTCTGAAATGGGGGTCCTTTGACCTATATTCATACAAGGTTGATCAGAGAATTGCTTCAGGGCCAGCTTCAAGACAGAAAGGATGAGGGCCGAGCCTGTGGCGCACTCAGGAGAGTGTGGGGCTGGGAGTGCGGAGACACTCCCACCGCGGGTTCGGATCCTATATAGGAATGGCCGGTGCACTCACTGGCTGAGTGCCGGTCACGAAAAAGACAAAAAAAAAAAAAAAAAAAGACAGAAAGGATGAGAGAAAATTAGAATATATTTTTAACCTTTGTATTAGTCCATTTCTGTTGCTTATAACAAAATACTAAGAATGGGGTGATTTATAAGAAAACAAAATTTATTTGCTTACAGTTTCTCAGGCTAGGAAGTCCATTGCCCATCTGGTGGTGGTGACAGTGACCCAGGGGTCTCACATTGCAAGATGGTGGAAGCAGAGTGAACAGAAAGACAGGTCTTCATGCCCTGTCCTTTTAAAGCCCTCAGAATCACTCCCCTGACCACCATTTTTAATACATTCAGTACTGCATGGTCCTACAATCCAATCACCTCTTTGAGGCTCCACCTTTCAATTACCATAATAGGATTCCCCACCCTCTTTACAGTCACAGTGGAGGCTAAGTTTCTAATACATAAAACTTGAGGGACACAATTCATGCTTCAATGAGTTTTGGGGGGATGTAATTCAATCCACTACATTCCACCCCTGACCCCCCAAATTCATGTTTTTCACATGCAAATACATTCATTTCATCCCCAAAGTCTTAACTTGCTTCAACTCAAAAGCCCAAAGTTCAAAGTCCCATTTGTGAAATCAAAATATTTACTTCCAAGATACAATGATAGGACAAGGATAGGGTACATATTCCCATTCCAAAAGGAAGAAACAAGCCAAAAGAAAGGTGTAACAGGTCCCAAACAAGTCCAAAACCCAGCAGGGCAGACATTAAATATCAAAGCTGGCGAATCATGTACCTTGAGCCCATGTTCCACATCCTCTGCACACTGCTGTGGGGGTTGGGTCCCCAGGTCCTCAGGCAGCTCTGTTCCTATGGCTTTCCTGGTCTCAGGTGATGCTTCAGCTCTTGCAGGCTGGCGTTGCACACTGGTAGCTCCACAAGTCTGGGGTCTCTGTGGCAGCCTCACTCTCATGGCTCCACTAGGAATGGTGCTGATGGGGTTTCTCTGCTGCAACTTGGACCCCACATTTCTGCTCAGCATTGCTCTAGTGAAGGCTCTATGTGGTGACTCCACCCCTGTAACAGATCTCTTCCTAGGCCCTCAGGCTTTTCCATATATCCTCTGAAATGGGGAGGTGATCCCAAAAACGTCACAGCTCCGGCATTCTGTGAGCCTGCAGACCTAACACCATGTGGACGCTGCCAGGGCTTCCAGCTTGTATTTTCCAAAGCTGCAGATCCAGCCACACCTGGGCAATTTAGCCACAGCTGGAGTAGCCACAGCAGCTGGGGTGCTGGTGCTAGAAGCAACCTCCTGAGGTGACCCTGGGCAGCATGCCCATGGAGGGTACCTCAGGCCTGTTCCCCAAGACCATTCTGTCTCCCTAGATCTTTGGGTCTCAAATGGAAGGGTCAGCCCCAGAGGCTTCTGCAATGCCTTCAGGGCCTTTTTCTCCTTCTCTTGATAATCCGTTCTTTCATGTTAATCTTCTTAGTACCATTGAATTTATCTTCTGAAAATGCTCTCTGCTTCACTACCACATGGCCAGACTGCAAATTTTCCAAGTCCTTATGCTCTGCTTCCTTTTTAATTCTGGCTTTACATCCTGCCTTTTCTTCCATAACTCAGCATAGGCTGTTGCAAGTAGCCATGCAGCTTCCTGAATGCTTTGCTGCTTAGAAATTTCTTCCACCAAATGCTCTGGTTCACCACTCTTAATTGCAACTCCCACAAAATCCTAGGACATGGACACAATGCAGCCAAGTTCCTTGTCAGTTCATAGCAAGGTTGATCTTTGCCCCAGTTTCCAATAAACTCCTTATTTCTGTCCGAGACCTCCTTAGAATAGTCTTTACAATTCATATTTCTATCAGCAATCTGGTCACCACCATTTAACCAGTTTCTAAGACATTCCAAACTTTCCCTCATCTCTTTGTCTTCTTCTGAGTTTTCCAAACTCCTCCAACCTTTGCCTAACACCCAGTTCCAAAGCCACTTCCATATTTTCAAGTATCTGTTATAAGCAACACCCCACTTCTCTGGTACCAATTTTCTGTATTAGACCATTTCTGTTGCTATAACAAAATACCTGAAACTGGATAATTTATAA
Organism: Cynocephalus volans; assembly: GCF_027409185.1. Lineage (NCBI taxonomy): Eukaryota > Metazoa > Chordata > Mammalia > Dermoptera > Cynocephalidae > Cynocephalus > Cynocephalus volans. The sequence continues at coordinate 29,873,450 of NC_084470.1, read as the reverse complement.
GAAAATGAAATTTATTTCTTACACACCTTTTATGGCTGGCTTTGGGGGAAAATGCGTTCTGGTTTCTGTGAGCCACCTTAAGGAAAAGAGATTCAAGTTTCTATGGCTTGCCTCAGGGGAGAACGAGGCTGAGAGACAGGAAGGCAGGAGAACGTCTGAGAAAAACTTTGCTTTTGAGGCTGCTTCTGAGGCCTTCACTTTGGCATATCTTTTCCTGAGTCCCAACACCTGAATTCATTAATACTGTGGTGTTTATAATTAATTATCCCTATGCAACATAGTGATTTTCTAATTCCATCATTTCTTCTAGTTTTATTAGTTATCTTTCTGTTAGAGAGAGCTTTCCCTTATCTATCTACCCACCTGTCCTATCTATCTATCCATCTGTTTGATTAAACTTCATACAGACTCATAGATTCCTATTTTATTCAGTGGGTTATGCTCCATTACTATCATCATTTGTTTTGACATATAGCAAGCATTTTTAATTTCCAAGAACTCTTTCATTCCCTGTGTTGGGAAAATAGAATAGTTTAATCAGGCTCCCCTCACCTCGGGGCCAGTTGGGGGTGGTTCAGCGCATTCTCTGTAAATAAATTGTGTGTGTGGATGGAGTTGGTGCGCATGCGCCATTGCTGTGGTTTGGCTGGCATCTGCCTCGGGGAGACGACTCAGGGAGACACTGTTCCTCGGGCCGTGACTTTCCAACTTATGGCTCCAAGGACCTGTTTGCCAGTTACCTAGCTCATAGACCTCAGTGTGAGGGTTCTGGTGACCCAGCCTGGCGTGTGAAGGGTTTGTGACGCAGTCTGTGAATGGGCTTGAGGGGTCTGGGAGCTCCAGCCCCAGCCCTAGCTCGACAATTACCCCAGTCGGCAGGATTACATGAAGATAAAAAGAACAGGACACCCTGATTGCTTTTTCTTTTCGCAAAAGCTCTCATTGGTTGAAATAGGGTTGTTTTTAAATGTTCACTTCTTCTCCACGATCATTTATTTTCTCTGTTGTTTGCTATTGGACCCTCTTTCTAGCACAAATGTTTTCTTGCAAATGGGTGAGCATTCTTGGTTGTCCACTAATCTTACAAAATAAAGGATTCTGCAGACTAATGCAGATGGCTGGCAATTTCCTCTACAGTTGTGTGGGTCTTTTTCCTAAGAGGTTTCTCCCTGAATGTGAGGGCACATTGTTGTTTCAGGTACTGGCCACGTGTGGTGAAGGCAGCTTCACCTTAAGATGTGAGATTGGGGAGCTGGTCACGACTGAAAAGTCCCTTTGAGAATGAAGAGGGCTTTCCTGTGGGGCTCCAGTCCTCTATTTTGGAAGCTCTTGCTCTTTCCCCAGAAGCTCTTGTGATGTCTTTATCCAACAGTGCTCCCAGTTTTGGCCTGGAGATGTACCCATGGCTGCTAGTTCTCCTGCAGCTCCATGGATGGGCAAGGGGAGCATTTATGCCTGTGAGTGGCGGGGGAAGGGAAATTGGCACCGCTTTGCCACAGGCGGTCTTCCAATGAGCACTTCCTCCACAGTTTACCGCCCCACCTCCCACACTAGCTCTCTCTACCTGGTGACTGCAGGCTTCCAGTATTGCTGGAGCTCCTGGGGGAGACGGGCTCCAGGCTGAGCTGCAACCTTCATTCTGGGAGTGCTGGATTCCTTCATCTGTTAACCTGTCACTGTGCTCTCGTTTGCTGACTGCCATCCACACATTCATTAGTAACTCTCATGTGATCAGAAACCTGCTCGCACTCTCCACACTCCTGGGGGTTTATTTCCTCTGGAACGTCTGTGTCATAATTTCCATAGAATTTGAGGAGAGAAGGGGGAGACCAATGCATGTGGTCCCCTCATCTTGATCTAGAAATACACATTTTTTATAACATGGTGTAGTGTCAAGGGCATTTGACTGGGAGGTTGGAGATTAGAGTTCTTGTCCTAATTCCATTACCATCTTCATCACCCATGTTCTTATACTCCTTTTTTTCAATAGTCCCTTAAAACTTCAATATTCCAAGATTTTTTAGGGAACATTTTCCCATATAGTGGACTCCCTTCAGTTGACTCTGTGACTCTTATCCCTGACATTTCCTCCTGCCACCTCAATGCATCACAAATAAACATTGTGTCACCTTCCTCTTTCCCATAGTCCAAGAATTTTCAAAAGTTTTAAGCAGGAGGCGAATCAGAAGCAAATTATTCAGTGAGAACAGAGGATTGAGGAGTCTCAAAATGATGTGAAATCTTTTCTTCCTACTTTAACATCCCCTGCTAACAACAATAGACTCCACTCTTTTTATTAAGAACTATCTTTCCTAGAAACAAGGAGACACTAAAAGGGCTTCTGTGAAAAGACTGGGCAAGGGAAGCAGAAACAAAGCCACCTGGTACTGCTCCAGGGGTGAGAAGGTATTCATTCATTCAAACAAAAGCTACTGGGGACCCAAGGACATTTAAAACACAGCTCTTGCCCTTCAGGAATCTAGTTTCATCAATCACATTTTCAGTCATGGAGACAAATTGGAAAGGAGCAGTCAAGTGTTTGCTGCTCTGGATAAATGTGAGGATGCATGAACTTTCACTTGGTTTAGACTACAGCCTTGAGGGGTGCAGTCTGTCATTCCCAAAAAACTGTCAAAGAATGGAATGAAAGATGTGAATCTCATCAAGACAGAGTCCTTGAAGCACATGGCAGAGATGAGCCTGCTCACAGGGAAAGAAGCGTGCCAAGATGGCGTGCCAAGTGATGCAGGAAGAAAGGACACAGGCAGTGAGAGCAAGCATTGCAGCTCCCCTGGCACCATTTGTCTGTCCAGAAAAGGCTTGCTAACGCTGCTCAAAGATGGCACAGATCTCACACAGAGCATTTACTTGAAGATAGGCTGTTGCTTACAATGGTGAGTAAAAAAATTAGGTATGGTTTGTTTAGGTCAATTTTAGCATTTGCCCCAGATATCTTTCGCTGCACAACCAACCACCCCAAAATCTGTCAGCTTAAAAAAGCAGCCATCCTATTATATCTTATGATTTTGAGGGCCAGACATTTGACTAAGACTCAGCTGGGCAAGTGTCTTATTTCACATGACCTCACTTGGTGACCTCATAGGTGGTATTCATTTTGTGCATGGCCTGGTCTGGAGTGTCCAAGACAGCTTCACTCATCTGTCTGAGGCCACATGATGGATGGAAGGCTATGCACAGCTGGGACTGTTGACAAGAGTGCCCAATGTGACCACTCCGGCATGGCAGCCTCAGAGTTACTAGACTTCTTACATGGTGGCTCAGCATGCCCAGAGAACATGTTCCAGCAGATGGGAAGTGGAAGCTGCCAGTGCCTTAGGACTAAGCCAAGAGACTGCCACGGCATCACTTCCTCTGTATTCTTTTTTTTTTTTTACATTTAAAAAGAGTAAGATCATAGAAAATATGTTCTCTGACCATAATAACAGAAGGAAATTTCCCCTGTATTCTATACAGTCACAGAACTACCCAGGCTTAAGGGGAAAAAATATAAACCCCTCTTATCAATGGAAGGAGTATCAAAGAATTTGTGGCCATCCTAAACCTCCACATCATTAACGAGAAAGCTAGAGGACAGAGCGCTGTACTCTTCTACCGACTGGGTGACAGACCCTCTGGTTTGCCCAGGACTGAGGGGCTTCCTAGTACTTTCAGGGCTAAAATCAGGATCATCCCAGGTGAACTATGTCAGTTGAACACCCTACCTTCTGAGTTCCATTCTTGATTCACCTTGACTTTGGTAGACATGAAGGTTCTTCTCATTTTTGCTTTCTGGTGTCTTCTCGTAGGAGATGTGTGTTTACGTGGGTGTGTGGTTCAAGTAAGAAGAAAATGCACCATACTAGAAAAAGGGAAATTAAGGAAGGAATGTCCCATGCTATCTTTCCCATAAGTCACTGTTGGAGCTTATTTTTATCATTCTCACATGGCTTGCATTTTGTTTGCTTTTCCTCTGAACCCTCCTTAGCCAAATGCCCAGGGCTGGATGATATCTAAGTATTGCAGAAGAGCAGAAAGCATAGGTTCAAATTCCTCCTTTGCCACGCTTATTAGTAATGTGACTTTGGGCAAATCCCTAAACCTCTCTGAGTCCTCATTTCAAAAGCAGGGATGATTTTACCCACTTGTGAACTTCTGACAGTCGATGTGCACATAAAATGAGAAATCATATATTTATTCAACATTTTTATAAGTGACTTGGATATGAGCCCTGATGACTTAGAATTTTTAGGCCATTTGCAGCTTTGGAGGGAACGCTAATACACCAGATAATGCTCAATATCCATAAAGATTTGACAGGCTGAAAGGATGGGATAAATTTAAACTTTGACAGAAAAAAATTTTGAACTTTAGTCTAAAAAAAAAAAAAAACCCCAAAACCCCCAAGTACAGAATGAGGAACATGGATTAGTAACAACACATGTGAACGGATTTGGGAGTTTTAGTTAACGGTAGACTGGGTATGAGTCAACAGTACCACATGACTACCCAAAATAAAAGCCAAAGCAGCCTTGAGCTGATCAAAGTGTGTCCAGAACTAGATTAAGACGGGCTTTCATCATCTTCTAATCTGAAATGGAGTAGCCACATCTGGAGGGTGTATTAATTTGAGGATTTCAACACTTTAACAGAGTTTAAAACAACAACTAAAGCCTACTCAGAGAAGAATGTAGAAGATGGAGTGAGAACTCAAAACGCGGAAGGGTGGATTTCTTGAAACACACTAGAGGTAACAGATTGGTTCTACATGGCCCCAAGAACAAGGAATTAAGGCCCAAGGGTAGAAGTCCCAGAGAAACAGATTTCATGTATTATAAGGAACACTGACTCCTACAGAACTGTGTCCATGACGTTGCTCACGTCATGGGGCTTCCCTTCAGGCACGGCCTAGAACAGGAGCCCTTGGACACTAGGAAACTAGGAGGATGTGAAAGACTGTGTTCTCTAAAGACAGCCATGCCATATATCCCATCCCATATATTCTTAACAATGTGATGTTTTCACTTCTCCATTCAGAGGTGGGGTCTATTCTCTCCCGTAAATGTGAACAGACCTTTGTATCTACCTTGACCAGCCGAGAAAATGATCCCATGTGACTTCTGAGGATAGGTCATAAAAAGCATATATTTTCTGCCTGGATGCTTTCTCTTGGTACTCTGACCCTTGGAACCCAGTTGTCATGCTGTGAGTAAGCCAAGCAGCCACATGGAAAGGTCACATGCACATGTTCTACCTGCATTCCCAGCTCTTTCCAGGCAACAACCAGCATCAACCTCTAGACAAGTGAGTGAATAAACCATCTCCCATCTCCCGACCTTCAAGACTTTGTAACCAAGGTCTCAGGCAGTATGGAGCAGAGACAAGCCAACCTGGCTATGCCCTGTCTGAATTCCTGACCCACAGAACCCATTAGCACAATAAATGGTTGTTTTTACACTACTATACTTTGAGGTACTTTGTTATAGCAACCAAAGTAACTGAAAAAGAGGAATCCTACCTAAATACTATTGTTGCCCCCCTCGCCAGTAAGAAGGGGGAAGGAGTCTGAACGACAGGTAGGACTGGAAGGATGGGGTATCAAGAGATGGGTAAGAGTGCTGGGAGAGGAAAGTAAGAAGCAAAGTATAGAACAGATGAGATCAGAGGATTCAGAAACTCAATCTGATAACTTGGGAACTCTAGGCATGCAGTGAGTGGATCTTTACTTTACAAAGAGCCTGATTTACCTTGCATCAAGGAGTGGCTCCTGATCGGTAAGGTTGAGAAGCCTGCCTTGGAGGGCGGTGGGAGGTTTTAAGCATATGCTATAGGAAAGAATTGGGTATCAGAGGGTCTGCCGGACTAGATGATGGCCTTTAACGCTCCTTTCAATCCTGAAATTCTACGAGGAAGTTCTTAGAAAACTATAAAGCACTATGCATATGTTACACATCATTATAAATGTGTAACCTGTGGGCCTAATATTAAGAGGCTTAATAGAAATATGTGGGTATCTGAAAGTCAAGACAAGGAGCTAACTTATTCTAATATGGTTAGTGGAAGCACAACTGGATGCCCCTGGTGTTGGTGGCAAGATAAACTCCCACTATGCCATCCACCCTATTCTGACCTGAGTCACACATTACATGTTGGGCTTCAGGCAGTAAGTTCCTCGTGAAGATGAGAGAAGCTGAGGAACGAGAGAGCAGTCCATGTGGGAAGCAGGTGATGCCTCAGACAAGCACTTAGTCAGAGGGAAGGGGTAACCTCAACTCCTGGGGCCATATTTGTGGAACAATTTATTCATTACTGAAGAATAAGGGTGAAGACAAGCAGCACACAGTAGCAGCTCTTGTCCTGCGCTCTCCAGATATTGCATTATATCTGTATTGATCCATTTATTGCAATAGCTTTTTAATTATTCGTTCAATTGGACTGACTCTTAACTTCTAAAGGGAAGAGATCATATGTCTTTATGTCCCCAGTGATGAACATAATATCTGAAAGAGAGCAGCAATTCAATAATTGTTTGATGAATGGGTAGATACAGGAAATAGCTGGTTGGCCAACTGGCTGAAAGGATAAATGACGGCTGGAGTAATGGGTAACTAATGGATGGATGGATGGATGGATGGGTGGATGGATGGATGCGTGACAATTCCTCTTGGATTCTTGAAGGCTGGCAAGCCTACCACACAGACTTGCTATTCTGGCACTCAGAAATTTTGAAAGGAACTTTCTTATGGTCCTGAAACTGAAGGAACTCTATTTTTAAAGTCTTTGGCTATCTCCTAATGACTGTATCTATTAAGGGCGCTGTCTTCTTTTGAGTTCTCCAAGAAGCAGACCCTAAGACAAAGAGTTGGGAGTGAGTAGCTCATTGGAGAGGTGGTCCCAGGAAGCACTGGTGAGAGAGAAGAAGTGAGATGGGCGAGGGAAGGACGCTCAGGGGACATTGACAAGTTTACTGCTGTGGGAGACTGGGACTCAATCCCTGCATGAATCTCTGGGAAATGGTGTAGGAGACATCTCAGACGCAGCTCAACAAAGGAGCAAGGGAGCCGGGGTATTTATCCAGCAACTCCCATCTCTCAATGGGTGAGGCAGCTCCTAGGGAGGTTAACTCCCTGCATATCTGGTCTGTCCCGGTGCAGGCAAAGGAAGAGCCTGTGGCCAAATAAAGGAGAGCTGTGAGTACTTGCGGCATGGAGCCATCCACCTTTGGGTAAGGTGAGTGCTCAGGGATCACTCGTAGGGCACTCACAACATCTTCTCAGGTGCCCTCCCACTCAGGCCCTAAGCCCAGCTCATGTGAGTTTTGGGCCACTCTCTGGTCTGGGGCTGGGGGAGGATTCCCTGATGGCCAGGAGGTTGAGGCCCATCTCGGGTCATCTTTACTCTGTTCTATTTGGCTACAATAGAAGCTACACAATTCTGTGTTGTCATTTTTCAAGCTTTATACTATCTTCTTCCCACCCATTCTCCTACTGTACTTACATCTCAGTTAATGCTTCATTTTATGTATTGCTATAATTTTTGTTTTTAATCAAAATGTTGTTCATTAAGTCCTTTTGCTTTTGCAAAGGTGCTTGTCATCTGCCTCACTCTTCCATATGTCACGGCATTGAAGAGACCTGGGAGGGTCCAATGGTGACAGAGAGACTGAGGCTCAGGAACTGAAAAAACTTACCCGAGGTCACCTAGCAGCACAAAAACAGAGCTAGGATTAGAATTCAAGTCTCTAGGCTTGTAGTCCAGAGGCTGACAATCTATAGCCCTTCCTGGTTTTGTAACTAAAGTTTAATTAGGAATTTCATTTATATATGAGGGATGGCTTCTTTCACACTACAGAGTGAACAGCAGAGGTGAACAGATGCAACAGAGACAGTATGTGGCTCACAAAGCCAGATGTTTACTATCTGACCCTTTACAGAAAATGTTTGCTCAGTTCTAGGCCATTGTTTATTGTATTTTCTCCCAATTCCTAACTCTCACTTTATATACAGTCACACTGTCCTCTTACATACTGTCTCTCATTTAACTTCATGTTAATTCATAAATGTATGCAATTTCCCCCCATTTTATAGATGAAAAAATTAAGACATAGATAAATTAAGTGACTTGCTCAAGGTTATGCAACTAGATAAGAGGCCAAAGCAAGACTTAAATCCACATCTTGTAACTTTAAGTCCAGTGTTTTTCCTGCCCAACCACTGCTCCCTCAGGCGCCATCATGCCTGCCCTTACTTTAACTCTGAAATACCCATCCATTCCAGCAAGAGCCTGTCCCAGTAGATATGTGGCTTTCTGTACAGAAGGAGTAATCTTAGGTGTCTATCTCTCATGGTTTCTTTTGTTGCCTTCAACCCAAACCCACACAGAGCTTTAGTACAAGATAAATTATAAGAATCCAGGACCAAAGCCATAAATTTTGATAATGTAGGTAGGTGGCTGTTTTTTATAAACTGTAGATTATCGAAGTAGAAATGTAAGCCTTTCAAGTGCAGAGGACTGGGAAGCAAACCCTGCTAGAACTAGATCTCATTGGTTGAAGAAATATTCCAGGAGAGTTCAGCATACCTAGTTGTGGACATTCCAAGCCATAGCATTTTGTCTGAAATAGTCCAGTGGGGTCATATGGTTCATAAATAAAAGAACTGCAAAAATTGTACACGTTTCATGAAAAGTGTGAGTGTAGGTGATTAATATCAAGAATCACTATTATGCTCAAAAAGTTTCGTCATCCCATCATAATTCGTCTGTAGCCAGTTCTAACCACATAACTATTTGAATAATAAATTTAAATGATCTTATAACAAATAAAGGAATTCTGAATCTTATACACATCAGAGTTAAAACTGACAAATCTTTTTTATTGAAACATAATAGATTATAAATATTTGCATGGTACAGGTTGAGTATCTATATCTGTGTATAATGTGTGACCAAACCAAGATAACTAGCATGTTTATCGCTATAAAAAGTAATCATTTCTTGTGTCCGTTAATAAATTTCTCCCCAGCCTCTTCCTCCTCTCCCTTTCCCACCTCTAGTCACCACATTTCTGTCCTCTTCTGAAAGTGCAACCTATTATTTCATTCATTCGTTCTTTCTTTTTTTTTTTGACTTGAATTCAATTTTATTTATTTATTTTACTTATTTATTTTTTAATTTTATTCTGTCGATATACATTGTGGTTGATTATTGCTGCCCATCACAAAAACCTCCCTCCCTCCTCCCTCTCCTCCCTCCCCCCCAACAATGTCCTTTCTGTTTGCTTGTCATATCAACTTCAAGTAATTGTAGTTGTTATATCTCCTCCACCACCACCCCCGGTTTTTTTTTTTTTTTTTTTTTTTGTGTGTGTGTGTGTGTGTGTGTGTGTGTGTGAATTTATATATTAATTTTTAGCTCCCACCAATAAGTGAGAACATGTGGTATTTCTCTTTCTGTGCCCGGCTCGTTTCACTTAATATAATTCTCTCAAGGTCCATCCATGTTGTTGCAAATGGCAGTATTTCATTCGTTTTTATAGCTGAGTAGTATTCCATTGTGTAGATGTACCACATTTTCCGTATCCACTCATCTGATGATGGACATTTCGGCTGGTTCCAACTCTTGGCTATTGTAAAGAGTGCTGTGATGAACATTGGGGAACAGGTATACCTTTGACTTGATGATTTCCATTCCTCTGGGTATATTCCCAGCAGTGGGATAGCTGGGTCATATGGTAGATCTATCTGCAATTGTTTGAGGAACCTCCATACCATTTTCCATAGAGGCTGCACCATTTTGCAGTCCCACCAACAATGTATGAGTGTTCCTTTTTCTCCGCAACCTCGCCAGCATTTATCGTTCAGAGTCTTTTGGATTTTAGCCATCCTAACTGGGGTGAGATGGTATCTCAGTGTGGTTTTGATTTGCGTTTCCCGGATGCTGAGTGATGTTGAGCATTTTTTCATATGTCTGTTGGCCATTTCTATATCTTCCTTAGAGAAATGCCTACTTAGCTCTTTTGCCCATTTTTTAATTGGGTTGCTTGTTTTTTTCTTGTAAAGTTGTTTGAGTTCCTTATATATTCTGCATATTAATCCTTTGTCAGATGTATATTTTGCAAATATTTTTCTCATTCGTTCTTTCTCTCTCCCTCTTTCTTAGCACCCATTTATAAGTGAGTACACATGGCAGTTCTCTTTTGGTGCCTGGATGGGTTTTTTGGTTTTTTTAATTTTAAAAAATTTTATTTTTGAAGCATAATTGATTGCACATATCCAGGGGGTACAGCATTGAATATCAATACCTGTGTGCTTTGAAGCATAATTGATTGCACATATCCAGGGGGTACAGCATTGAATATCAATACCTGTGTGCAATATGTGAGGCTCAATTCAGGATAATTAGTATATTCAACATTACACAACGTAATCATTTTTTGTGGCCCATTACCAATTTCTCACTAACCCCCCCCCCCCACCTTTGCCATCTCTGGTAGCCTCAGTTCTGTTCTCTCCTTTTGAAAGTTCGATGAATTATTTTGGTTGTTGTATGTTTTTTTTCTTTTTTATTTATTTGTTTATTTTTTAACTCCCACTTACAAGTGGTATTTCTCTTTCTGTACCTGGCTTATTTCACTCAACATAATTTTCTCTATGTTCACCCGTGTTGTTGTAAATGGAAGAATCTCATTCTCTTTTATGGCTGAGTAGTATTCCATTGAGTATGTATGCCACATTTTCCTTATCCAGTTATCTGTGATGGACATATAGGTTGATTCCAACTTTTGGCTATTGTAAATAGAGCTGTTATAAACATGGGTGTGCAGGTGTCCCTTCAACATGATGATTTCCATTCCTTTGGGTATATTCCCAACAGTGGGATTGCTGGATCATATGGCAGTTCTATCTGTAGTTGTTTGAGAAACCTCCATACTGTTTTACATAATGGCTGCGCTAATTTACAGTACCACCAACAGTGGAGGGGGGTTCCCCTTCCTCTGCATCCTCGCCAGCATTTGTTATTCTCAGTCTTTTTGATAAAGGCCAGTCTAACTGGGGTGAGATGATATCTCAATGTGGTTTTGATTTGCATTTCCCTGATGCTTAGTGGTATTGAGTATTTTTTCATGTGTCTGTTGGCCATTTGTGTATCTTCCTTTGAGAAATTCCTGTTCAGCTCCTTTGCCCATTTTTTAATTGGTTTACTTGCTTTGTACTGTTCAGTAATTTGAGTTTCTGTGTATTCTGGATATTTTGTGTGTGTGTGTGTGTGTGTGTGTGTGTGTGTGTGTGTGTGTGTATTCTGGATATTAATCCCTGTCTGGATATGTTGTTTACAAATATTTTCTCCCATTCTGTAGGTTGTCTTTTCATTCTGTTTTTTTTTTTTTTTTTTTTTTTGTCTTTTTCGTGACCAGTACTCAGCCAGTGAGTGCACCGGCCATTCCTATATAGGATCCGAACCCACGGTGGGAGCGTCGCTGCGCTCCCAGCGCCGCACTCTCCCGAGTGTGCCATGGGCTTGGCCCTCATTCTGCTAATTGTTTTTTTTTTTTTTTTTTTTTTTGCTGTGCAGAAGTGTTTTAGTTTGATTTAATCCTGTTTATTTATTTTTTTCTTTTGCTGCTTGTGTTTTGAGGTCTTATTCATAAAGTCTTTGCCCATTCCTACTTCCTGAAGTGTTTCTCCTGAGTTTTCTTTTAGGAGTTTTATAGTTTCAGGCCTTGAATTTAAGTGTTTAATACATTTTGAGTTGATTTTGGTGTATGGTAAGAAGTACAGGTCTAGTTCCAGTTTTCTACATATGAATCTCCAGTTTTCCAATCACCATTTATTGAAGAAGCAGTCCTTTTCCCAGTGTATCCTCCTGTTGCCTTTGTCAAAGATCAGTTAGCCATAAGTATGTGGGTTTATTCTGGGTCCTCTATTCTGTCCCACTGGCCCAAATGTCTATTTTTATACCAGTACCATGTTGTTTTAGTTACTATAGCTTTGTAGTATAATTTGAAGTCAGGTAGTGTTATGCCGTCAGCTTTTTTTTTTTTTTTTTTTTTTTTTGCTCAGGATTGCTTTGGCTACTTTGGGTCTTTTGTTGTTCCATATGAATGTTAGGGTTGTTTTTCTATTTCTGTGTAGAATGTCATTGGTATTTTGATGGGTATTGCATTGAATCTATAGATCACTTTGGGTAGTATGGACATTTTCACAATGTTAATTTTTCCATTCTAAGAGCATGGAATATCTTTCCATCTTTTTGTGTCCTCTTTAATTTCTTCCAGTAGTGTTTTGTAGTTCTCATTGCAGAGATCTTTCATCTCCTTGGTTAAATTGATTCCTAGGTATTTTATTTTTTTGGTGACTATTGTAACTTGGCTTGATTTCTTGCTTTCTTTTTCTGCTAGTTCATTATTGGACTATAAAAACACTATTGATTTTTGTGTGTTGATTTTGTATCCTGCAACTTTGCTGAAATTGTTCACCAACTCTAAAAGTTTTTTTTGTATTCTTTAGGTTTTTCTATATATATCATTTTGTCATCTGCAAACAAGGACAATTTGACTTTGTCTTTTCCAATCTTAATGCCCTCTATTTCATTCTCTTGTCTGATTGCTCTGGCTAGTACTTCCAATACTACGTTAAATAGGAGTGGTGAGAGTGACATCCTTGTATTGTTCCTGTTCACTCAGGATGATACTGGCAGTGGGTTTGACATATATGGCTTTTATTCTGTTGAGATAGTTTCCTTCCATACCTAATTTGCTGAGAGTCCTTATTATGAAGGGATGTTGAATTTTGTCAAATTCTTTTTCTGTATCTATTAAGATAATCACATGGTTTTTGTCCTTGATTTTGTTGATCACATTTATTGACTTGCATATATTGAACCATCCTTGCATCCCTCAGGTGAATCCCACTTGATCATGGTGTAATTTTTTTGATGTGTCACTGTATTCTGGTTGCTAATATTTTGTTTAGGATTTTTGCATCTATGTTCATCAGAGATATTGGCCTGTAGTTTTCTTTGTTGTTGTATCTTTGTCTGGTTTTTGTATCAGGGTGATGCTCATAGAATGAGTTTGGGAGAATGGCCTCTGTTTCAAATTTTTGAAATAGTTTGAAGAGAATTGGTATTATTTCCTTTCAAGGTTTGGTAGAATTTAGCAGTAAAGCCATCTGGTCCTGGGCTTTTCTTTGTTGGGAGACTACTGATTATAATCTAGTTTATAATAGTCTCTAATGATTCTTGGTATTTCTCTGGTATTGGTTGTAATGTCTCCTTTTTCATTATTGATTTTTGATGTTTAGGTCTTCTCCTTCTTTTAATTAGCCTAGCTAATGGCTTGTCTATTTTGTTTATCTTCTCAAAAAAAAACCCACTTTGTTTCATTGATCTTTTGTATTATTTTTTGGTCTCTATTTCATTTAGTTTATTTCTTTCCATCTACTAATTTTGGGGTTTTATTGTTCTTGTTTTTCTAATTCTTTGAGGTATAGCATTTGTTTATTTATTTGAAATCCTTCTATTATTTTGATGACAGCATTTATTGCAATAAACTTCCCTCTTAGTACTGTTTTTGTTGTATCCCACAGGTTTTGGTAAGATGTGTTTTTATTTTTATTAGTTTCAAGAAATTTTTTGATTTCCTGTTTAATTTCTTCTTGGATCCATAGGTTGTTTAGGAGAGTGTTGTTTAATTTCCATGTATTTGTATAGTTTCATGAGTTTTGCTTGTTATTGATTTCTAGCTTTAATCTGTAGTGGCCTAAAAAAATACTTGAAATTATTTCAGTTTTTAAAAATTTGTTGAGGCTTGATTTGTGACCTAACATGTGGTCTATCCTAGAGAATGTTCCATGTGATGATGAGAAGAATGTGTATTTTGTAGTTGTTGGATGAAATGTTCTGTAGATATCTACAAGGTCCAATTGGTCTAAAGTGTAGTTTATATCCTGTATTTCTCTGTTGCTTTGTTGCCTAGATAATCTGTCCAGTGCTGAGATAGGGGTGTTCAGTTCCCCTACTATTATTGTATTGGGGTCTATCTCTTTCTTTAGGCCTAATAGTGTTTGTTTTATATAATTGGGTGATCCAGAGCTGGGTGTATATATATTTATGATTATGTCTTATTGCTGGATAGATCCCTTTATCATTATGGAGTGGCCTTCTTTTCTCTTTCTATGGTTTTGGTTTAAAGTCTGTTTTATTCGATATAAGAAGAGCTACTCCTGCTCATTTTTGGTTTCCATGTGCATGGTATATCATTTTCCATCTCTTCACTATTAGTGTGTGTCATTACAGGTGAAGTGAATATCTTGAAGACAGCATATATTTGTATAGTTTCCTGAGTTTTTCTTATTATTGATTTCTAGTTTTACTCAAAAAAAAAAAAGCTAGTTAGGTCTAGCTTTTTAATCTAATCAGTAAGTCTGTGTTTTTTGAATGGGGAGTTTAAATCATTTACATTTAGGGTTGTTATGGAAAGGTATTGTCTCACTCCTGGCATTTTATCAATTTTCATTAGGATGTTTTAGATACCTTTCAATTCCTTCTTCCCCTTTTATTATTTATCTTCAGTGTTTGTTGGTTTTTTGAGGTGGTAAGATAAAGTTTCTTTCTCTTTCCCATTTGCATTTTTGTTCTACCAGTGGATTTTGTTATTTCTTGTGTATTCATGATAGTGATTATCATTTTTCAGATTCTAGTAGCAGGACTCCTTTAAGGATTTCTTGTAGGGCTGTTCATGTGGTGGTGAACTCCCATGGTTTTTGTTTGTCTGGGAAATACACTATTTCTCCCTCATTTCTGAAGGATAGCCTTGTGGGTATAGAATTCTTGGCTGGAAGGTTTTTTGTTTGTTTGTTTGTTTGTTTTAGTATATGAATATATCATTCCATTCTCTACTGGCCTGTAGAGTTTCTGTTCAGAAGTCAGCTGTCAGTCTGATGGGAAATCCCTCATAGGTGACTTAATGCTTTTCTCTTGCTGCTTTTAGAATTCTCTCTTTGTCTTTGCACTTTGCCAGTTTGACTATGTGTCTTGCTGAGGACCTTTTTGGATTGAATCATTTGGGGATCTTTGAGCTTCCTGGATCTGAAGGTCATTGTTCCTCCCTTTACCTGGGAAGTTTTCTATTATTTCACTGAATAGGTCTTCAATGCCTTTTCCTTTCTCCTCCCCTTCCAGATCACCCATGATTCCAGATGTTTGTGTGTTTAAGGTTTTCTGCTATCTCTCTTAGGTTTTCTTCATTTTCTTAAATTGCTTTTTCTTTTGTCTGCCTGGGTTATTTTGAAAAGACCATCTTCAAGATCAGAAATTCTTTCTGTTTGCTCTAACCTGCTGCTTAAGCTCTCGGTTATGTTTTTTATTTTGATGAATGAATTCTTCAGGTCCAGGAGTTCTGCTACATTCTTTTTTAAGGTATTAATCTTTTTGTAAATTTCCTCCTTCAGATCCTGGATACTTTTTCTCATTTTGTTGTATCATCTGAGTCTTCTTGTATCTCACTGAGTTTCCTTAAGATTCTTGCTCAGGATTCCTCTTCAGTTATTTCAAGGGCTTCCTGCTCTATGGGGTCTAGTACTTGAGAATTATTGTATTCTGTTGGTGGTGTCATATTTTCTTGTTTTCCATAGTTCAAGTTTCTCAACACTAATGCCTGGTCATCTGGTAGAGCAGTTGCTTCTTCTATTACTCTGTAGTGCACTTTGAAGAGAGAGACTTCCTCCTATAGATGTGTTTTATATTGACCATTGAGTGGGATGTTTTAGTATTGGTTTCAGGTAGACACAGTAGTGTAGTCTCTGTGTGAGTACTTTGGCTGTATTCAGTGTTGGAGTTGCATGTGTGTGCCTCCATAGCCTAGGTACTGGGACACTTAGTGATTCTTTGCTGAGGTTAGTGACACTGTGTTGGTTTGTTGAGGATGCAAGTCAGCTCTAAAATCTTTGGAGAAGCACCTCAGTGCTCTGTTGCTCATTGGCAGTGCTGGGTGACCCTAGGTGGTCTTGTTGGTACTCTGGCTAGGGTCCTGTGACCCCAGTGGGTGCACTGTGGTATACTGGAGCTCCTCAGCTTGAATGGGTGATCCTGGGTGGGTTTTTCCTTTTCTCTTTCCTACAGGCAGAAGACCCTCCCAGGTCCTTGCTTCCCCCAGTCAGGGGATGGGTTTGTGGTGAGTGGGAATTTTCTTCCTCACACTGTTTGGGTAACCTGAGTTTCTGCAGTCTTGTGGTGTTCTGTGTGTGTCTCTTCCTGATCAAGATAGTCTCATGGGCTGTGCATGTACCTACCACCCCCAGGTGTTCTATCACTCATGGTGGCATAATTACCCCTGTGGGTTGGGCCATTTGGTCACGGGTCTGTGCTCACTCACCTCTTTCACCAGGCTCCACTGGTGACTCTCCTGTCAATGCTTTTCAGTGGTCAGTGGGCCACCTATAAGGTAGTGGTGGTTGCTGCAGTGGCAGCAAGCTGCCCTCACAGTGGCAGAGGCTTTGGCAGTGGCTGTGGTGGACCACTCATGAGGCACTCATGTCTACAGTAGCAGCAGGGGTTGAGGTTCATGGCTGGTGAGGTCCCTGTGGGCACTGCTGATGTCAGTTCGGTGGGCAGAGGGCTTCCCACAGCTGGCAGACAAATTAATCTTAAACTTGCACACCACACATGACTTTGACAACACTCACAGCGGTCTATACCCTGTTCAATGAGAGAAGTCCACTGTTTCTTCCATCAAGCCTCGTATCCCTTGGGCTCATGCTTGCCCTTAGATTAACTCCTAAATACCCACCCTTTGGCCAAGCACCTCGTTCAATAGACTCATGGCTTTCTGTAAGGCTGAGTAACCTTAGGTGTATGTCTCTCATGTTTTCTTTTTGTCTTCAACCCAACAGATAGCTCTAGTAAAAGATAAATTATAAAATTCTAGGATCACACTTGGTTGCTGTAGCAATATTAAATTCCTAAAATTCCTATGATCTTTTCTAAATGCCTCCTCTAAAATTCTGTATTTCTCTCATTGCAGACTAACAATCAACAATCTTCAGCCCAGCACCAGTCTATACATTGAGTGGCACTGGAAGAGTTCCCCCTTCTTTATTTTCCAAGGTGTGCTGGTTTCCTTGTATGTGCTACATGCTATGTTTCTCTCCCACCCTCTCAGTACTAGCCCTGACTATTTCCTTGTTTCTATGTTGAAACAGAATTGAACTTTCATTATATATTGTTAAAGAGGTTTTGATTCCCTTGATAAACTCTGCCTACTAAAAATGCTGGCTCCCCACTTTACTGATTCTCTCAGGAATGGCTGCACCATGCCAGGCTCTTTCTCTGCTACTCTAAGCATGCCGCCTACATTTGGGTGGTATTTGTCACTTAGCCAGAGCAAAGGGAGGGACTGACTGTTTAATGTCTATGTGACAGGAAGTGTCACTTCCTCATTGGATCCAAGCTGAAAATAGATTTCCCCGCTGGGCAGAAACAGTGTAGCCATGACACTACCTGTATCCTGTTGTCATCCTGGGAACTACGTCTCCCACCGCTCTCGCTTGCCCCCAGATGAAGCCCTACTTGATTGACTGATTGCATTCCTACTGGATCATATCATACTGAATATCAAGTAGCTAGAACATTCATTGAATGACAGCTACCTCCCCAGAAAGCTGCGTTGTCCCCATGGATTCAACTTTCCCTTAAAGGTACTAAGAATCAGTACATAGGCATTTTTTTAATTAGAAGAGATAGGTGCCTATCTCAAACTACACCAATCCTCACATCTGAAGTGTTAATTGCCGAAATACGCTGTGGGGTAACATTTTAAAATAAATAATATTTTCACTTTTACTCTGGGTTTGTGTTTAGATTTTGATGACTAGATTTCTCTAGAAGACAAATTATTTGGGGAATGGTTTGAGAATAGAACTGGCTTCAGTTCAAATAAAAGCTTGTCACCATCAGACATTTTGCCTCCACACCCTTTCATTTCCTACTTTTAGCTCCAAGATTTGTTAATTCTCCTATATTTCAAAGGCAAGAGGTGCCAACACTGACAAAGGCAGTGAGGCGCTGAGGGTAGGGGAAGAGCTTCTGACTTTGGAGAAATACATAACAGGTAAGTGCTATTTTACATACTTGAAGAAAAATGTCCATTTTTAGTTACAGGAAATTTTTTTAAAAGATTAAAATTGCTAAATTTTTTAAAGATCCAAGACATGCCTTATTAAATTAAAATCTTGGACAAATGCCAAAAAAGTACTATCGTTTGAGAAAACTGTGACAAATGTAAAGGTTCTGTTTCCTCAATCCATCAAAGTCTCATATTCTAGGAAACCCGAGATTCACAGCTTTCAAAACAACTTAAATCCTTAAATCACAACATTTTGTAAGCTTCTGGGCCATCACAGGAATTCGGGGTATTTCAAAGATCGTCTTCCGTCTTCCTGACCTCCCTCCTTCGTGTTGATTCTAGCAGCTGATATTTAAAAATCAGGACAACGGGAAAAATGCTGTTTTCCCTCTGCTGATTTTTTAAAAAAGTTGTGAATTCAGAGATGACTGTCACTCATAGCCCCAATGTGTGACTGGCAGTTTTTAAAAAGTTATTTTTTCTTTCAAAACAAGGGTGACATTTCCTGCATAAAACAAATCCTCCATCAAACAGGAAACACAATCATTCAAGTTTTTGGCACACTACTTTTGGGAGAAAGAGGCAATTGAAAAGAAAACCAGCTAATGTTGAGCACTTTTGTTTACAGCAACGTTGCAGGCTGTATCCAAGTCACACAGATTCCACATGATTTCTTTCTCATTCTGCATCTGTGGCTTTGGTCAGTGATGACTGATAATTATGATGTTGATCCTCAGGCACATTAAGATTCTGACCATCAAAAGAAGAGTAAATATTATTTGATGTACCATCCTTACTAAGGCAAGAAATTAGACCAAAACATTTCAGAAGGATTTTCAACATGAGTTGAAACCTTCATGTTAACTGATTAAAGAAACTAGAATCCAGTACTCTTGTTAAACTATCACCTAGTCAGTAAAATGAGAGAGTTCCATTAGAAAGTTCATTTACTTACCCAGCAAAGACTTATCAAGCACTTAATTTGTACTAAATGCTGTGCTCAATACTGGGAATATAGAAATGAACGAAAGAAGTTCTGGCACTCATACAACTTATAGGTTAGTGGGAGAGATAGATATAAAGTGAATAAAAATACATAATTTATAATTGGAATTGTGGTAGGGACTACAAAAAGGAAGTACAAGATGTTATAAAAAGAAAAATCATAGGGACAGGGAGCCTAATCTAGGACTCCTAAATCCCGGTAGTAAAAGCACGTGCAAAGGCACTGAGGTGGGAGGGAGACCTACCCTTCAAAGAAAATTAAAGTAGAAGAAGAAAAGACCACAGGGAATCAACTTGCCAATTTATACAGATTCCATTAGAGGAGAGGCTGCCTCGTTTACAGGCAACAGCTTTGAAGTGCGGAGCAGGAAAAGTACTGTTTCTTAGCTGCAGCGGCCAGCTGCCCTATTCAGGATTCGAGGTTTCAGGCCGGCATAAAAGAAGATTCCTGGGAGCGTCCGAGCCATGCTGTGGGACCGAGTGAGCAGCCCGAGGCAGCGGCCGAGGACGGGGACGGCAACAACCCAGAGGCAAAGAGGGAACCACCCGGCCTGGCCCAGCCCCGTGAGTGACCCCCAGCCTGGCCCTGCTCAGGGCGGGGGGCGGATACCCGCCCGGCTTCCACCTGCCCCACCGGGCCACTCACCGACCTTGGGGCTGCCTCCATTTTCTTAGGTGGTGGCGGCTATGGCCCGGCTCGGCCAGGCCTGTCCTCCTTGCCCGGCTTGGCTCCTCACTGAGCCTTTCCACTTGCTTGCCCTGGCGCGGGGCTTCCCGGGGCCTGCGGGCTGCCCTCCACTCCTACTCCCTCCGCGGTTCTCTGGCGGGGCTGGTGGCGTGGGGCATCCCCAGCCAGTATCGAGAGGGCAAGGAAGTACGGGCTGGGACGACTGTCACTCCACAGCACCCTGGGCTCCGGCCCCTGGTAAACTTCCTGTTACCGGGAGGCAGATACCATCTCTGCGGCCATCAGCTCGGAAAAACGCCTAACTGATTTCTGGTTAGGAATAGTGTGGTTCGAGCGGTCCCGAGTTCACTTGAGCCTACCAGAGAGCTGACTGCGGGCAGGCACCAGAGTCAGTCCGTGCGGGGGGATTCAAAGGTGAAGCATGTGCTGCGGGCTCCTCCCCCAAGGAGCTCACGCTCTGGTGTGGGAGATAAGACAAGTACACAAATAACCGCGATACCAGGAGGAAGGTGATAAGTCCAGAGAAAGATCTACACAGTGATACAAAGGCACCCAGAGCAACTGGTTGTCTGCACCTAGCAGAAACTTGGTAGACTTCCTGGGCGAGGCGGTGCCAAGCAGGGTCTTGAAGGCCCAGCTGATAGACGAGGGTTGCAGAAGACACGTCCCAGCCCAGCCCAGTGCGCACAGAGCAGGGAGATGTCTGGCTAGGGAGGTGGAGACTCAGCAGAAAACACACACCCTGCGGGGCTGCCACTGCGAGATCCAGCAGCCTGGGCCAGAGTGCACGTAACAGGGAGAAGTCCTGCCCAGGAAGTGGAAGCTCAACAGAGACCACACACCCTGCGGAACCACTCCATGATCCAGCAGCCCAGCAGAGTCCAAGCTAACCAGAGAGGTGGCTCCCCGGAGATGCCCAAGACCCGAGGAAACCACACACACAAGGCACTAGAGGCCAACCGAGCAGTCATGGAGGGAGCCATACCAAATTGGCAACCACAGCAACATCCTAGTTAGTCATTAGTCTCAAACCGGTGGACTGTGAAACCCCCTGCCACAATGAAGAAACATCAGAAAAAAGATTCCAGAAATACAAAAAATCAAGAAAGTACACCACCAAAAGTTAATAAATCTCAAACTCTAGATCCTATAGAACAAGAAGCCCTTGAAATGACAGACAAGGAATTTCGAGTGATAATTCTAAGGGAACTGAGTGAGATACAAGAAAACTCAGCTAGACATCATGATGAAATGAGGAAAAGTACACAGGACCTGAAAGAGGAAATGTACAAGGAAATCAATGCCCTGAAAAAAAATGTAGCAGAACTTGCCGAACTGAAGAAGTTATTCAGCGAAATAAAAAACACAACGGAGAGTTTAACCAGCAGGCTTGTCGAAGTTGAAGAGAGAACCTCTGAACTTGAAGATGGGCTGTTTGAAATAACACAAGCAGACAAAAAAAAAAAAAGAAAGAAAAAAGAATCAAAGACATTGAAGAAAATCCGAGAGAGATATCAGACAACCTTAAGCGCTCAAATATCCGAGTCATGGGTATTCCAGAAGGGGAGGAAAACAGAGATTGCAATGAAAACATATTCAACAAAATAGTGGCAGAAAACTTCCCAGGTATAGGAAAAATCACAGATCTTCAGATCCAGGAAGCTCAACGATCTCCAAACGTATTCAACCCAAAAAGGCCTTCTCCAAGAAATGTTATACTCAAATTGACAAAACTCAGAGACAAAGAGAGAATCTTAAAAGCTGCAAGAGAGAAGCGTCAAATCACCTATAAGGGAGCCCCAATCAGGCTAACATCAGACTTTTCATCACAAACCCTAAAAGCTAGAAAGGAATGGGATGATATTTTCAAAATACTAAAAGACAAAGATTGCCAGCCAAGAATACTCTACCCTGCAAGGCTATCCTTCCGAAATGAAAGGCAAATAGTATATTTCTCAGACAAACAAAAACTGCAGGAGTTCAGTACCACACGACCACCCTTACAAGAAATCCTCAAGGGAGTACTGGGTTTGGTTCCTGAAAAATAACTACCACTGCCATAAAAACCCAAGAAAAATCAAAACCCACTAGTATAATAAAAATGGCATTCATGAAGAGAAAACAAACAAACAAAAAGGCTATCTACAACCTAAGGAACCAACAAACACAGAAAACAAACAGTAAATCAGAAAGCAAGGAACAAAAGACACCTAAGACAACCAAACAACCAATAAAATGCTAGGAATAAATCAACATCTTTCAATAACAACTCTTAATGTAAAAGGAATCTTTTGATTCCCCAATCAAAAGACACAGACTGGCTGACTGGATTAAAAAGGAAGACCCAACTATATGCTCCCTACAAGAGACCCACCTCACCCATAAAGATTCACATAGACTAAGAGTGAAAGGATGGAAAAAGTTTTACCATGCAAGCAGAAAAGAGAAACAAGCTGGAGTAGCTATTCTTATATCGGACAAAATAGACACAGACTTCATGAATATGACCCCAAAAGCATGGGCAACCAAAGGAAAAATAAACAAATGGGATTATATCAAACTAAAAAGCTTCTGCACAGCAAAAGAAACAATTAACAGAGTTAAAAGACAACCAACAGAGTGGGAGAAAATATTTGCAAAATATACATCTGACAAAGGATTAATATCCAGAATATACAAGGAACTCAAACAACTTTACAAGAAAAAAACAAGCAACCCAATTAAAAAATGGGCAAAAGAGCTAAGAAGGCATTTCTCTAAGGAAGATATCCAAATGGTCAACAGACATATGAAAAAATGCTCAACATCACTCAGCATCCGGGAAATGCAAATCAAAACTACACTGAGATACCATCTAACCCCAGTTAGGATGGCTAAAATCCAAAAGACCCTGAACGATAAATGCTGGCGAGGTTGCGGAGAAAAAGGAGCTCTCATACATTGTTGGTGGGACTGCAAAATGGCGCAGCCTCTATGGAAAATGGTATGGAGGTTCCTCAAACAATTGCAGATAGATCTACCATATGACCCAGCTATCCCACTGCTGGGAATATACCCAGAGGAATGGAAATCATCAAGTCGAAGGTATACCTGTTCCCCAATGTTCATCGCAGCACTCTTTACAATAGCCAAGAGTTGGAACCAGCCCAAATGTCCATCATCAGATGAGTGGATACGGAAAATGTGGTACATCTACACAATGGAATACTACTCAGCTATAAAAACGAATGAAATACTGCCATTTGCAACAACATGGATGGTCCTTGAGAGAATTATATTAAGTGAAACGAGCCAGGCACAGAAAGAGAAATACCACATGTTCTCACTTATTGGTGGGAGCTAAAAATTAATATATAAATTCACACGCACACACACACACACAAAAAAAACCGGAGGCGGGGGGAAGAAGATATAACAACCACAATTACTTGACGTTGATACACAAGCAAACAGAAAGGACATTGTTGGGGGAGAGGGCGGAGAGGGAGGAGGGAGGGAGGTTTTGGTAAGGGGCAAGAATAATTAACCACAATGTATATTGACAAAATATAATTAAAAAAAAACAAAAAAACAAAAAAAACAAAGAAAATGAAAGTAGGAAAACAGAGATAAAACAATATAAATAAGAAACCAGAGATGAGGCCAGAGACTAGGCAGTGCCTAGATCAGTCAAGACTGATCGTGGAACATAACAATGAGTGTATACTTTATCCAGGTAGTAAGGGGAAACTGTGGCTGAGACTCTTTATTTGTCCCCTAATATCTGTTCTGTCCTTCTGCCTTTAGCAAAAGAACTCCAGAATTCTAGGCAGGCACATGGCCACCTAAGATACAAACTACATTTCCCAGAGTCCCATGTGACTGAGTCCTGGCCAATGAGGTGTAAGCAGAAATGATAGATGCAACTTCTGGGAAGTGTCTTTAAAGAAAAGGGTGTGTTCTTCCTTTTTCCATCAGGTGCAAATACTGACATGATAGAAGTTAGAGTTGCCTCCTCGGACCATGAGGTAGAAGCCACATACCGAGGATAGCAGTGCTAGAAAGGTCAAAGAAGGCTGTGTTCCTGTCATCATGGGAGGGCCACACTAGTCCTAAATGGAGACTTCTGGGCTTCTTTTATATGAGAGAATTATACTGAATTACACTTTTATTCAAGCTACTCTTATCTTATGCTTCCTGTCAAGTCTTTGCTGAGCCTCTTCTTAATTGATACTGAACTCATTTCTTAAAAATAGAGTTTAAAGATAGGTTTTTCATGATGGGATTATAATCTCTTAAACCTACAAATTTCTATGGCTTTTATGACATGCTTCAATATTTAATATAAGAAACAAAACCAGTGCAAAACTTGTTTCCTTGTACATTTGTTTTTTTATTCATGTACTTAATCATTCGGCACCTGCTATGTGCAAAGTACTTGTTTTAGGTGTTTGAGAGGACAAAACACAAACAATTCTATGCCTGCCCTAAAAGAAATTATAATTTAGAAACACTAGGAAGTAGTCACTAGTAAGATGCAAATGACCAAAGAAGACAGTTAAGGAAGACCTTATGTTAGGAACATTCACGGAGATAATAAAACTATAATACACTGAGTATAAGAGAGTTTATAAAGCTATCACATAGCCTAAGCTCATGTAATTCCTCCGTTCTAATTCAGAAACTATTTAAACTAATACTCTAAGACACAAAGTATCAGCACAGCAGAAAACTTTAGAGAAAACCATTATTTGTCCAATTCATCAATTAATAAGACTCTGCTGACCTGAACAGATCACTCAGGCAAAGTAAATAGGCAAAGATCATTTCCTCTTTTGCAATCAGGGATTAACAAAGAAACCTCAGCCAAAAACTGGACTTCAAACATCTGCTGAAGAAATCTGTTTTGTCACTATTATTGCCAAAGCTAGTCCCCAATTGTAAGTTTATCATAGTTGCTGAGATCTTACTTAAGAATTAACACTGCAGATTCATAGGAGAGAAACTTGATTCTATGTTTAGAAGCACAGCTGAAGAACCAAATGCCTCAGCAAACAATCCTTTAAGACCATTCATGAGCTCACAACGGCGAGAGGACACACATGGAAGACAGTGCACTATAAGATCTTGGCAGAGCAGCAGCAGCAAGGAGGGAAGGGCTGGTTTTGAGCACCTTTGTTCCAGGGATTGTGTAAGGAATAAGAATTTAATATTTAATATTTATAACATCTCTGTGAGATTTTTTTTTTTTTTTGTCTTTTTCGTGACCGGCACTCAGCCAGTGAGTGCACCGGCCATTCCTATATAGGATCCGAACCCGCGGCGGGAGCGTTGCGCTCCCAGCGCCGCACTCTCCCAAGTGCGCCATGGGCTCGGCCCTCTGTGAGATTTTAATGTTATCTCCTTTTACAACTAAAGAAGCTGAGACTGAAGAAGATATGATTTGCCTTGGTCACAGATCAAGGCACAGCTAGACTGCCATCCAGATGTATTCTGCCCATTACGTCAGGTTACCTGAAGCTCTGTGGGAAACTGCATCTTCATCTGTAAACTGGAGGTGGGGGTGTTAGCAGATGGTCTCCAGGGACATTTTCCTTGTAAAGGCCAAGCTATGGTTCTCCACTTAACAGCTAACAAACCCATTGCCAAGTCTTTGGGGTGCCCTCCATTCCCAGTAATAGTGCACTCTTCCCTTTGACAATAAACCAACTGTCTCTACAGCTATTCTTCATGTTATTTGAAAACACCTTAAGATGTATGGAAATTGGCACTCTCAAACACTATGGTACAAACTTTTATGAGACAAAGAACAAAATGAAAAAAATTCTGACAATATTGACACATTTTTAAGTGATTTCAGTGATTCTATTTGATGATGGGTTATTTCTCTGTCATGTAAAAACATGGAGGCAGGCCAGTGTAGCAGCTCTGCTCCATGAAGTCCTTGGGGACCTAGGATTCTCCCAGGTCAATGCTCTGTCATCCTGATGACGTGGCTCTTTTCTTCATGGTCCAAGATAGCAACAATCCTTCACTTAGCAACAATTCCAGAAATAGCATCTGCACCCCAGGAATTAGGACAAAGGAAAAAGATGGGAGAAAAAGTGCATACAGCTGTCTTTTAAGGGACAATATCAGAAATGCCATGTCATACTGGTGCTTACATCTCACTGGCCAGAGTTTAGTCTCAGGGCCAGGTGTTCCTGCAACAGAGACTGTGAAATGTAACCTTTATTCTGGGCAGCCATATAGTCAGCTAAAAGTCTGAGGCTTTATTATGAAGGAAGAAGAAGAGATTACACGTTGGTAATAATCAGAAGTCTCTGCCAGTAAGTAAAAAAGGAGCAGAGAAGTTTGTACTTCATGATACTATGTATGAAAAAAAGGATATATATGTATGTACACAAAATGTCCTCAGAAACATTCAAGAACTGACAGCAGCTACAAGCTTTTGGAGAATGGGACTAAGGGATTTTGAGTTCCTTATAACCCTTTAATACCATTTAAATTTTCACCAGGAGTATGTATTGCTTTTATACTTTGAACATTTAAATTTTCAAAATTGATTAAATTGAAAAAAATGATAAAAGAGTGGATCAAAAAAGTAGATAGAAATATAGACAAATATTAAGGAAATTGTTCTTGGGAATATACAGCAAAAAGAAATTAAAGACTATAGATAGGACGTGATAAAACAAAACTCTCGTTATTCATAGTTGATATGATGTATAAATAGTCAATCACAGAGAAGCTACACAAAAATATGAGTTAATTAAAGAGCTGAGCAAGTTTTCTAGATAAAATATCAATATATAAAAGTCAAATGCATTTCTATACATTAGTACAACTAAAACATATAATTTTGAAGAAACACCATTTACAATAGCATGAAAAACATGAGGTACCTACAGATAAATCTACTAAATATGTGCAAGGCCAAATGGAGAGAATTACACAACCCCTGTGAAATTTATTTAAAAGAAAAAAATGAAAGAGGACTTATTATTCCATGTTGACTTATCAGAAAATTGATGTTATAAAGACAATGTCAATTGTTTTCTAATTAATCTACAGGGTCAAAGTAATTTTTAATAAAAAAATTTTTTAAATTTTTTAATTTGTTAATTAATTTTTAATTTTTTAATTTTTAAAAATTTTTAATAAAAAAATTACAACAAGCTTTTATTTTTAACTCAACATCCTGTATTCTAAAATTTATATGGAAGAGCAAAGTGTCAAGAATAGTGAAGACACTCCCAAAAAAGGAGAACAGAATGGGGGTATGTCTTACCAGATATCAATGCATATTATAAAAATGTAGTTGTTAAAAAAGTGTGGTATTGACAAAGTCGGTGCATTGTATGGCATGTGAATTATATCTCAAAAAAGGTGTTCGAAAAAATAAAATAAAATAAGAGCACGAGAGTGGAAACACAAAATTCAGTAAATGGTTACCTTTGAGACGGAGAGAAGGGAACAGAATCAGGGAGGGACCTACAGAACATTTCATAATAAGATGCTTTTTATTAAACTAGATGATGGTGTATATATATATATATATATATATATATATATATATATGCTGTATCATAATTCTTAATACCATAGATACTAAAAATATTTTAATGGCCAATAAATATATATTAAAATGTTTGACCTCTCTAATATTAATGAGACAACAATCATATTATTATTTTTAAGGCTCTGAAATTACTAAGGGTTGGCATTGGTGTGGTAAGACACACACTTTTATACACTGCTGGGTAGGGGTATGTTGTACATTGGTAAAAGCTTTCTGGGGAACAAACTTGACAGTTTGTATCATGAGCCTTAAAACATGCATTCTCTTTCACTCAGTATTTCCACTTCTAGGAGTACATTTATATTGCTCTCTACTTGAGTCTGGGCTGGTCCTACGACTTGCTTTGACTAACAGGATGGAGCTGGCGTGGCACACTGGGACTTCCAGGCATAGGCCTTAAGAGGTTTGTCTGGTAGCTTTCATGCCCTCCTTCTTGGAAGCCAGCCACCATAAAGAAGCTCAGGCTGCACCATGGAATGACAGAAGGCCATGTGGAGAGATACTCAGGAGGAAGAGATAATGTCTTCGATGGTGGAACCCCAGCCACAGCCCAGCTGAATGCAGCCACATGAGTGACCTCAGCTATACCACAGGGAGCAGAACATCCCAGCTGAGCCTGGTCAACCCACAGAACAGTGAGAAATAAATCACTGTTGTTGCTTCAAGCCACTAAGTTTGGGGTGGTTTGTAATGCAACAACAGAACTGAAACAATATTCTAAAGAAATAATGAGAGATATGAAGAAATATTTATGTACAAGGCTATTAACATAATTATTATTTGCAATAGCAAAAATTAGAATTCATCTAAGTGCTCATCCTGGACTTCTTTGTTTCTTTGGCCGCTCAGCATCCATTTATCCTTTTATTTGTAACAGAACCCAGAATTTCCTTTACGAAAACCTCTTCCCTCATTTTAGTCAGTGTGGTTCCAATGAGGTTTCTCCCTACGCTGGAAGTGGACATATGACTCAGAGTTGGCACCAGAGCCCCCTGGCATTGGCTCAAGGATGGGCCGTGACTAATGCAATGTGGTCACAATCAGAGTGAATCCTGGACTTATGCAGGGGCTACAAGAAAGTGTCTTTTCTTGTTGTTTTTTTTTAAGACTGTTAACAGAATGATTGAAGAAGAGAGTTTCTGAGAGACTGGCAACTAAGCGAAACCACAGGAAGTAGGGCTGAGAAATGGAGAGAACCAGGTCTAGATGACATATTTTCATCCCTAGATCAAGCTATACCCTGGATTTAATAAGACGCTACAAGTTCTTTTTTTTGGCTTAAGCCAGTTAAATTGGATTTTCTAGCTTTTGGAACCAAGATTTTTAACCAATATAAGGCCTGTGTTAGTCAGGGAAAGTTTATTTGCAAAGGAACAGACATCTACCCAAACTAACTCCAGAAAAGAGAGGAAGTAAAGGAAGCAGAGAATCTTATGAACTTCATGAGAACTAGAACGTTACCAAACTGCAAATCTCTCCATTTCTCATAGTCTTTATTTTAAATGTCTACATCATTTCTTTCTGTTTTTATAGCTGGCTTCCTCTGTCCCCATCACACAGAAATCATCATAACAACCTCAGCACCCAGATTTTATTTTACCTTTAAACTTATTTCCACACATCTAGCCAGCATAGTCTCAGTATCTCAATGCCAATTTCCCAGAGTAAAGGTCTGATGGAATTAGTTTTGGCCAAGTGTCTACCCATGGTTCAATTAGCCATGTCCAGAAACAATAATTATTAAGTCTCTAGGGGTTGCCTTTTCTGGAGCTATTAGCTAGACAGATTCTCTAAAGAAAGATGTGACCAAAGAGTAAATTACAGGCACCACTAGAGCACCACAAGGTGAGGGAGGAATGAGTAACCAAACGGAGATGCACTATGGAATATTATGCAGTCGCCAAAATCATGTTTTCAAAAAGTGCTTAATACCCTTCAACAGATGATGCTGGGACAACTGGAATTCCACATGCAAAAGAATGAAGTAGGATCTTTATCTCACACCATATACAAAAATTAATTCAAAATGGATGAAAGAACTAAATATAAGAGTGAAAAATAAAAAACTCCTAGCGGAAAACATAGGTGTAAATCTCCAAGACCTTGGATTTGGCAATGGTTTCTTAGATATGACACCAAAAGAACAAGAAACAAAAGAAAAAATAGGTAAATCGTACTTCATACGTATTAAAAACTTGTGTGTATCAGAGAACACTATAAGAGAGTGAAATGATAACTCATAGAATCAGAGAAAATACTTGCAAATCATATATCTGGTAAGAGTTTAATATCCAGAATATATAAAGAACTACAACTCAAGAACAAAAAGAAAAACAACTCAGTTTTAAATGGGCAAGGAACTTGAATTAACATTTCTCTAAGGAAGACACACAAATGGTCAACAAACACATGAAATGGCACTCCATGTCATTAGTGATCAAAACCATTATGGGACATCACTTCACCTCCACCAGGATGACTATATTTTAAAAAGTGGAGAAACGAACTCACACACACTGCTAGTGGGAATGTAAAATGGTGCAGTCACTATACAAAACAATTGGCAGTTTTTCAATAATTTATACATTGATTACCATATGATCCAGCAATTCCATTCCTAGGTATATACACACCCAAATTAAAAACAGATGTTTAAACAAAATCAGGTGTTAAAATTGCCTTTATAATAAAAAAAATTCTAAATAAATAAAACAGAGTCATTGTTGTGGGCATCACTAAGCATTTAAACAAATGTTCATACCAGCAGTATTCACAACAGCCAAAAGGTGGAAACAGCCCAAATGTTCATCAACTGATGAATGGAGAAACAAAATGTGGTATATCCACACAATGAAATATTATTCAGCCTTATAAAGAAATGAAGTACTGATACAGGCTGTTGTGGGTTGAATTGCATCCCCCAGAGCTTCATGTATTAAACCCCACTGTTATGGTATTAAGGATAGGAAATCCTATTATGGTAAATGAAAGGTGGGGCCTTTAAGAGGTGATTAGATCATGATGACTGTGTCTTCATGAATGCATTGACCCATTCGTGGAGTAATAAACTGATGGTCTAATGGGTGTAACAGATGTGGTTCTGAAGGCTTTATACGAAGAGTAAGCGACCAGGTTAGCTCTCTCCTACTCAACCATTTTGCCATGTGATACCTTGTTTTGCTGTAAAGAATCACCACCAAGAACAAGAAGGCCCTCACCAGATGCATCCCCTGGACTGTGGACTTCCCAGCCTCCAAAACTGTAAGAAATAAATTTTATTTCTTTATAAATTATCCAGTTTCGGGTGTTCTGTTATAAGCAACAGAAACAGACTAATACACGGGCTACAGACTAATAGACGAGCCTTGAAAACATAATGATAAGTGAAAGAATCCAGTCACAAAAGGTCACATATTTTATGACTAGATTTATATGAAATATCCAGAAAAAACAAATCCATAGAGACAGAAATCAGATTAGTGGGTTCTGGAGGAAAGGAGGGAAGTTGGGGAATGACTATTTAATGAGTACCAGGGTTTCCTTGAGGGATAATAAAAATGTTTTGGAACTAGGTAGTGGTAACGGTTGTACAACATTGTGAATGTACTAGGTGCCTTTGAATTATACACTTTAAAATGGTGAATTTTATGTTACACATATTTTATCAAAAAATAAATGTTTAACATCAGGGACATACACATGCTTTTAGTGTAAGAAAGTCAAACGTTAAAGGTGAATGGTTCCAATTCTTTTTTTAAATGTAAATAGAGGAAAATTTCAGGAAGCAAAGTATTAACAATGATAGTTATTTCTGGGTAGTGGCATTTGAGTGATTTGCATCATCTTCTTCATATTATTTTGTATTTTCTGAATTTCCCATTGTGACTATGATTTGCCTTTATAATAAAAAAAATTCTAAATAAATAAAAGCAAAGTCATTGTGGGCATCACTAATGATCACCAACGTCAGGTTGTCCTCTCCTTCCTGAGCACCAAGAAGTAGGTACTTCCTAAGTCTTCTGCAATTAGGTGGGACCATAAGACAAGTTACAGAAAACGAACAGTGAGCAGAAGTCATATGTGTCAATGTTCTAGTTATTGCTGTGCACCATAGCATCCAAAACTTAGTGGCTTAAAACAACAACAGTCATTAGCTTGAGCTAGGTTCAGGGGAGACTCTTTAACTCTGCTCTGTGTCATTGCCTGGGGCAGTCTCAAGGCTAGGGTGGAATCATGCAAAGGCTGGCTCTCTCTCATGTGTGCAGCTGATGCTGGCTCTGTAGGCTGGGACCTTGGCTGGAGATATCAGCTGGAACATCTACATGTTGCTTCTCCGGGTGGCTGCCTGGTTTCCTCACAGCATGGCCCTACATATCAGGAGTGAGAGTACTAGCAGAACCAGACAAAGCTTTCTCTCCTTTCATGACCTAGCCTGGGAAGTCACATAGTGTCCTATCTGCTGAGATCCCAAGTCAATTCAAATTGATGAGAAGGGGATGTAGACTCACAACTATCAATTGGAAGAGTATCAAAGTGACGTGCAGAAAGAGAATGTAGGATTGGAGACACTCTTTTGGCCATTTTTGGAAAATAAATCTGCCACTTACAAGCTGAGACAGTAAAGTCCCCTGGGTAGACTTCGCACAGCCTCCAGCTCTCTCTTTCCCTACTGCAGTGATCATAGGAACCACCTTTTGAGACGGTAGAGCCAGAAGAATGAAGTAGACCCCGCCACCAGTTGGAAGATGGTATCAAAGTCCTGGAGTGGTGCCAGATGCCCAGCATTACGGGTGAAAAAGACTCTTTAGCAAAATACGTACTCACAGTCCTCTTTCTAATCATGTAAAGTGGATAACAAAAGTGGATGCGGAGCTATTGTTGTATCGCTAATACTTTCTCAAACACTCTTACCCTTTTCTGAATGATTTCCTAATCACATAAATATTTGTGCCATATTTTTATTTAGACTATTTTATGAAAGAGTGGACAAATACTCCCTGATATGATATTGTTTCACACACACACGAAATGACCACCCTACAAGTTTAAATACAAAGTGAAAAAGGAAGCATTCAATACCTTATGCAGGGCACCATCAATATTGTGGAATTTTTTTTAATAAAGTCTGTGCATGAGATGAGTTGAGGAGTACATGTACTGTTTCTTCATTATTGAAGAAAATTAATTAATTGCAAATACAGATACAGAGTCTCCTGAGAGGCAATCCTGGAAAAACAAATGTAATGCTTATTAAGCAAGGAATTTTCATCTTTCTTTTCAAAGCATATTGTTGACATATGAAAAAAAAAAAACCAAGAGGATATATTTGCTAAAAATAACATAATATTGCAGAAATATTTAGAAAACTCGTGAGTAGTTTATTAAAGAAAATTTGAGGATGCTTGGGAAATATCTTTAATACTTGAACATGATGCTGTAGTAAGAATGAATATGGCATGAGAAAATGCTGAGCCACAAATGCTGGGTAGTTGACTAGTCTGAGTCAATATGACATTTCTGGTCAATTTTTTCCCCCAGACAGAGTGAGAGCCCAGCGTAGGGTTGGGGTATAATTATTATGTCAAAGAAAAGGCCCAAGAGGACAAGTGCCCTTAATGTTGTCCAACTTCCACCCCCCCACCCCCCACCCCCCCAAAAAACCTAACAACCCAGAGAAAAGAAAAAGAAAACTTTAATTGTTGGAAAAAAACAAATCTGCCCAAAGTACATGATATCAGTTACGGAAATTGTGAAATGCAAATCACAGTTCTGTTTGTTCTACAAGAGCATAAAAATCACATATTTTTTAAGATGAAAAATCAAAGCAATCTCTGAGTGCCAGCTCATGGAAAAATCTATGGCAACCATGTCTAAGTAATCTGTCCCATCCACCACCCACCACTCCAACATTTCAATCACTTTATCTCTGCAAGTGGTTTCCCAGGGCTCCATGCTGGACATAGGAGTTCAAGGTTCCCGGCTGTGGTATATGAGGGGCCCAAGAATACTTCTTACTGATTGCATCTGACAGAGTTTCCACCTCAGCAGAAATAAGGAAACTATTTGGAGTCAGATTAACAAATCTTAATGGGACAAATAAAGGTGGGGGGAAAGCCACAGGAAAGCAAACGAGGACCCCAGGGGAGCCAGTAGTACAGGAAGCTGAGAGTGGCTGTAGGTGGGCCTGGTCTGGAAGAGCTCTCTGAACTGAAGAGCGTTAGGCCCCAACAAGTTTCCTTCACACTGGAGCCCTTGTGCGGGAGCAAACGATTTCTTGTTACATTTGTTCTTAGCCTAGTGTAAGGTGATAATGCTTAAGGATGTAGAGCCTTAGAGAAACCTTTTCCACCAAGATTTTCTAAAAGGTAATCTAAATCTGCATTAAAATTAACATACAAAGGTGTTGGTGTGAACATGCTGTATTTGTTTAAGAGTAAGCATGAGTTAGAATGTTGTTCCTCCAAAACATGTGAAGGGACATTTCTCTAAAGAAGTTATACAGGTGGCGCAGTGTCCTGGGTCGGCGTAGCCATGGCGGCTCGTGTCCTTTCCGCCTGCGTCCGCCGCCTGCCCGCGGCCTTCGCGCCACTGTCCCCTGTCCCCACACTGGCCGCGGCCAGGCCGCTCAGCACTGCTCTGGGCGCCACGGGGGCCTGGAGAGGCCCGAGGCTCCTCAGCTGTCCTCGGTGCTCGCGCAGGTTCCAGGTAGAGTTGCACAGTTGTGCTGCCACTATAGCGACGCTCCCCCTTTGACGTTAGAGGGACTCAAGGACCGTGTTCTCTACATCTTGAAACTCTATGACAAGATTGACCCAGGAAAGCTCTCGGTAAATTCCCATTTTGTGAAAGATCTGGGCTTAGACAGTTTGGACCAAGTGGAGATAATCATGGCCCTGGAAGACGAATTTGGGTTTGAAATTTCTGACATAGATGGGAAAGGTTAATGTGCTCATAAGAAATTGTAGATTACATTGCAGATAAGAAGGATGTATATGAATAAAATATCAGGTAGATAAGTGGACTTGTAAAATGATGCTCTCCCATGGTTCTTCAATTACAGCAAGGCTCAAGAAGAAGTGAAAAGATGGAAATGCTTGACACATTTTCCCTGGTTGTAAAATGCAAGCCCCTCCCAGGTATCTGCCACTCCAAGGAGGCCAGCCCAGTGATCTTTATGCTTGAGAGAGGTTGAGAGCAGTTATTACTGCCAGGACTCCTTTGATTGTCAGCCCTCTTCATGAAAGCAGTCTTGTACAAATTACTGAGCAGGGTAACCCAGAAACAGACCTCTGACTCCCTCAGTTACCTACCTAAGGCAAGCCCCGCCTGCTGTCCAGGAAGCTGAGATGACTTGGAAGGACTTTGTAGTCAGAGACCCTGTATTAGTCATGGTTCTCCAGAGAGACAGAATCAATAGGATATGTTATAAATACATGAGAGGGGATTTATTAGGGGAATTAGCTTACACGATTGTGAAGAAAAGTCCCACGATAGGCTGTCTGCAAACTGGATGCCAGTAGCATGGCTCAGTCCAAGTCTGAAGGCCTCAAAACCAGGGAAGGTGATGGTGTCCTTGGTGTAAGTCCTGGAATCCAAAAGCTGAAGAGTCTCAAGCTCTGATGTCCATGGATGGGAGATGGGAGAGAAGACTATATCCCAGCTCCAGTGCATAGAGAGAGAGATTGACCTTTTTTCTCTGTCTTTTTCTCTCTGGGCCCCCAGCACATTGGATGGTTCCTGCCCACATTGAGGGCCGGTCTTTCCCACCCAGTCCACTCGAGCTCTCATGCTAATCTCTGCTGGAAACACCCTCACGGACACACCTATAAAGATACAGCTTTACCAGATTTCTCAGCATTCCTTAACCTAATCAACTTGACTCCTAGAATTAACCTTCACAGACCCCCAAAAGTTTATTCTCCCCTCTGCCACATTCTGAAGTCTGGTGATCTCAGGCAGGCTGCATAGCTCTGTAGGCCTCAGTTTCCTTATGTGTAAAATGGGAATAATGATAGGACCTACCTGGGGCTTTTGTGAATGTGAAATTGACTAGTGTGTGGACATTGCTTAACATAACGCCTGAGGTAAAGAAGCTTCTCAGTAAATACTAGCTATTGTTATTTAGGCTCTAGAATAATCGAATGATAATACTTTTAAATTAAAACATTGTATTAGTGTCTATCACTTTTAGTTATCCTAGATTTAGCACTTTAAAAATGTCACTTAGAGTCAGTAGCAGAATGCCAAAAAGAAACACTGAACTTATTTTGTCTTTGCCAGACCCTTTCCTTCACTGAGAGAAGACTCAAGTGATGCTGACGAGTGGCTGCAAGTGAGAACGTATTCCGGCATTATTGCTGGCTTTGATAGAGTAATTCTGTTGGAATTGTATTTAAGTTGTCTGAGAGTTTTGCCCATTGAAAATAAATCTGTAAAACCAAAAAATAAAAATAAAAAAATAAAAAAAATAAAGAAGATATACAAATGGCCAACAAGCACATGAAAAGACACTCAATACCATCAGTAATCAGCAAAATGCAAATATATTATTTATTTAGAAGAAACTGTAACTTGCTGATAAGGAATGATGTTGACTTGTTCTGTTCATTGTTAAAGTCCTAGAAACTAAGTCCCTGGGTGCCATATGGGCTGTTCCACTAACTAAGCAGGTGTGTTATTGAGAAATCACTTAAAGACTGAAGGATCAATTGCCTCAGACACATCACTGGTTTTCAAACACCTCCACCTAGCTCTCAACATGCCAAAGGGATTTCCTGGTGAGGAGTATAAGGGAAACAATCCCTCTGCCCCCTTCCACTTGCCATACCAAAACACATATGCTTTATGTATTTGACATGAAATGGGTTAAAATATGAGCAGTATAATTCACATGTGCTAAATTATTTATACGCCGTGTTCCTTTGTTTCGACAACTAATCTTATTGTCCTCTCAGGCATTCTTTCCAGTGAATGGGAGGAGAGGGTGACTGCAAAATCTTAAAACTTGCTGATTAAAAAATCTCAATCTTTTTCTGTTTAAAACAGTCTCTTTCAGGTTAACTTCACCTAAAATTTTTGACCTGTGGGTTTTGTCGGTTAGTTAGTTGAATGGTAAATAGCAGAATACCTTCTTCAAGAATGGAAGTCATCATGTCAAAGGAATACCTGCTCTCCCATGTTTATTGCAGCTCTATTACAATAGCCAGGAGTTGGAATCAACCTAAATGTCCATTGACAGATGTCTGGATAAGGAAAATGTGGTGTATATAATCGATGGAATACTACTCTGCCATAAAAAAGAACAAAATTCTGCCATTCACAGCAACGTGGATTAACTTACAGAAAATTATATTAGGTGAAATAAGCCAGGCACAGAAAGAGAAATACTGTGATAAGTGGGAGCTAAAAGAATGAAAGAAACAAAGAAACAAAGAGAGAAACAATCACAATAATACCTTAAACTTTCAAAAAAAAAAGAACAGAACTGCAGTTATTGAGGTGGGGTGGGGGAGGGGTTTGGCAAGAAACTAGTTAAGGGTCACAAAGATTGATTACGTTTTGTAAACATGAGTATACTAATTATCCTGATTTGACATTCAGTTTGAATGTATTGATATTCAGTTCTGTACTCCATGAATATATATAATCAATAAAAAAATTAAATTAAAAAAAAATCCTTCAAATGATATAGAAGCCCAATATAGACACAATGAAGGTTATTTAGAAAATAGTAAATATCTAGTCAAATAGTCAAAACCAAGGATTCACCTTGGCTGTTTCTCCCCTCTCCAAGATAGCATCTGGGGGGAGGAAAATCACATGGTCACCAGAGTAGGGGGAAGCCAGCTTGTCCATGTGTAGGTCTTTGTGCTATCCTCTGGAAACCACCAGGTTCCTTCTCTCTACTGGTCACTGGGTGACTGACTATCACCCACAGCTACAAGATTTGTGTCCTGTTCTCTTTGGCACTCATGAGACCAAGTGGTCCCCTAATCCCCCCCCAACCCCCACCGATTAAATATGATTTCTTTAGGGCCTTCAATATTGAGAGACCAGAATGGTTCCCATCTGTCTACCCAACCTCTGACAGTGCTGCATTAAGGCCTTGGTTTTGGCTCTATCAATGTTTGCTTTATTCATCACATTTCTTAATACCTGTTTAAAGATTTCCACATTGCTGGGATGAATACCCTAAGTTGCTCCTTTATCTTCCCCCTTTGTTCTGCCCATTCTCTTACAAATCATTCTAACTTTCTTCACTATCTGTTGTTTCAGCATAGATTTTTTCTTTGGGAGGGGCTCTGAGGCTTTCTGCTATGGCTTGGCTCAGTATGAGGGTCCACCCCAACACTTTCTTTTACTTTTATTTTA
This sequence comes from Cynocephalus volans, assembly GCF_027409185.1. NCBI lineage: Eukaryota > Metazoa > Chordata > Mammalia > Dermoptera > Cynocephalidae > Cynocephalus > Cynocephalus volans. The sequence continues at coordinate 29,835,707 of NC_084470.1, read as the reverse complement.
GCTATATCCATTGGAAGGGGCCCTACTGGCTAACAGCTGCAGCTCAAACCAGCCAGAATTCAAACTTGGCCCAGCATCAGAATCTACCCCAACATTTTCCCTTACTTTCATTTCAGCTATGACAGATAACGATAACCAAGGGATTATATTGTTACTCTGCATTTCCTTATGCATCCAGTGAGACAACTCCCTGTGAGTTAGGTCCATTGTTTTTATTGATAACTTTTACCTTCAATATCAGATCACAGCACAGCTTCAGTTTCATATCATGGGTGACTCCATAACCATCCAGAAATCAAAAGTTTGTCAGCACTCACCCTTTCTTCCTTCTTTCCAAGCCACATGCTTCAGCAAGTCAGATTTTGTCTAATGAATCCCACTGATGACACCAACTGTGATAATTTGGGGCCAACTACAAGGTTAGACAGCACAATATCCGCAAGACTGTCTTCACTTCTGACACCAACTGCAAGTTCAAGGGGTGTCCCCAAACCACCTTCAGGTTTCATAATTCACTAGAAGGACTCACAGAACTCACTGAAAGTTACTTAGTGGTAGCTTTGGTTTATTATAGGGAAAGGATATAGATTCAACTCATCAAAGGAAGAGACACCAGGAAGAGTCTGAGAGGGTTCCAAACACAAGGTTTTCTGTTTTCCTCTTCTTGTAGAGTCAGCATGTGTACTCTTCTAGCATCAATGTATGACAACATACACATAGTTTTGCTAATCAGGGAAGCTCATCTGAGCTTCAGTGTCCAGAGTTTATATTGGGGTTTTATTATGTACACATGATTGACTGATTGCCCATGTGGTTAAACTCAGTATCTAGGTTGACTGATACCATGTGATCCAAAGCTGCCACCCTGAATCACATGGTTGGTCTATCTAGCATGGATAGCCCCCACCCTAAATCACATGGTTAGTCTTTCTAGTGTGGCTAGCCTCACACTAAGATCCACTGTGGCCAGCTGTCACCATAAACAAGGACACTATCAGATATTACATAGATCACCTCCCAGAAGCTGAAGGAAAAGCCTAGATCTCTCTTTGGGTAAGGTCAATTCTTTACTACACAGAACTATACTTCATACCATATATAAATATTGACTCAAAACAGATCATAGTCCTTAATTGAAGAACTAAAACTATAAAACTTTTAGAATAAAACACATAGGTGTAAATTTTCATGACCTTGCTTTAGGCAGAGGTTTTTCAGACATGCTACCAAAAGTGCAAGTGACAAGAGCAATAACAGATAAATAGAACTTCACTAAAATTTAAAATGTTTATGTTTCAAAGGACACTATCAAGAAAATGAAGAGACAACCACACAATGGGAGACAATATTTGAACTTGTACCTAGAATATATAAAAAAAACTCTTACAACTCAACAATAAAAAGACAAATAATTCAATTTTCAAAATGAACAAAGGATTTGGATGGACATTTCTCCAAAGACATACAATGGCCAATAAGTTCAGGAAAAGATGTTCATCATCACGAGTCATTAGGGAAATGCAAATCAAAAACACAATGATATATATCACTTCAGCCCCACTAAGAGGCTAAAATAAAAATATTAGACAATAACAAGGATGTGAAGAAATTTGGACACTCATACATTATTAGCGGGAATGTAAAACAGTGCAGGTGCTATGGAAACCAGTTTGGCAGTTTCTCAAAAAGTTAAACATAGAGTTACCATGTGACACGGCATTCCACTCCTAGGTATATACCCCAGAGAACTGAAAATATATGTTCATATGAAAACCACTACACAAACACTGGGCTGTACACATCTGTACAGCATTATTTGTAATAATCAAAAAGTGGAATGAACCCAAATATCCTCCAACAGATGAATAAACAAAATGTGGTACATCCATATAATGGAATATTATCCAGTAATAAAAAAAATGAAGTACTGATCCATACTACAGCATGGATGAACCCTGAAAATACTATCCTAAGTAAAAAAAGCCAGACATAAAAAATACCATATTGTATGATTCTATTTATATGAAATATTCAGAATAAATACATCTATAGAAATAGAGAGTAAATTAGTGTTTGCCAGGCACTGTGGGGAGGGGAGAATGCATAGTGACCGCTAATGGCACGGGAATTCTTTTTGGGGTGATGAAAATGTTCTGAAATTAGATAGTAATGATGGTTGCACAACTCTGTGAATATATTAAAATTTACACGACTGTAAACTTTAAAAGGATGAATTATATATGTGGACTATATCTCAGTAAATCTATTATTTTTTAAACTCCCATAATGAATTTTTAAATTTTATCTTTATTGGTTTTTTAGCTACAAAATTAATATTTGCTCATTGTAATATATCCGACATTCAGGAGTTTATAACACACAAAGAAGGAATCCAATAGCAACCTCACATAGGAAAGCCACTTTTAAGAATTTGGAGCATATGCCTGCAGGGTTCTTTCTCTGAATATCAAATTTTTACAAAAAATGTGTATTTTAAATACTGTTTTACAACTTGTTTTTTCCCTTAAGCTATATCACAGCCACATTCTTGGGTCAGTAAATATAACTACCTCTTTTTAAATTGCTATTTAGTATTATAATGTATAGGTAAAAAATAATTTATTTTACTACTTCTCTATGGATATACATTGGGGTTGTTTCCAGTTTTTATTTATTAAAACATTGTTTCAGTGGTCATCCTTTATACATAATTTTGATGTAAGTTTCCATATGAATAAAAATCACAGCAAACTGTGTAGATGTCTTTTCACATTCCTCTGTAGATTTCTGTTGTTTTGACCTGCCCACCTAATTCCCTCATGCTCTGGTAACAGACCCCATTTTTCTTTGAAAAATTGCTTCTCCTGTGCAGTTCTAATGGGGCTGCAAATCTGAACCCTGCTACTTTAACCATAGCAATCAGTTCAACAGAATAGCCTATGCCCAAGCAGAGCAATCAGATCCCTTCTCTGAGATTTTATGTATGGATCCTGGACAAGAGAAGTTCTTTCTTTGTTTGGAGATGGTTCCTGGAGACATGGAAACCTGGAGCCCCAAAGCCAGACTGCCTCTTCCCTACGACCTGCAGGGAGTCTGCATAGAGCCAGAAAAATAAAATAAGTGAAAATGAGACCACTGCACAGAGAAAAACAGATATGATAAAGAATGAGCTAATCGGGGGCTGGCCCGTGGCAAGTGGTTGTAGTGTGGTGCTGACAACACCAAGTCAAGGGTTAATATCCCCTTACCAGTCATCTTTAAAAAAAAAAAAAAAAGAATGAGCTAATGACATCATTCAAGTCACTGGATCCAGTCCTGCCTGCAGCAATATTCATCCTTAGACTTTCCAGTTATGTGAAAAATTCTCTTTTTGGAGTGGGGTTTCTGTCTCTGATACAGTATTCCCCCCTTATTCATGGTTTTGCTTTCCATGGTTCAGTTATCTGCAGTCAACCATGGTCTGAAAGTAGGGGAGTACAGTACAATAAAATATTTTGAGAGACTACATTCACATAACATTTATTACAGTATATTATTATGCTTATCGTATGTTACCATTAGTTATTATTGTTAATCTCTTAATGTGCCTAATCTCTATATTAAACTTTATCATAGGTATGTATGTATGGGAAAAAACATGTATATATAAGGTTTGGTACTGTGGAGCTTGGCAGTACAAAGAGAAATTCAGTAAGTCAACTGCTACCAGTAAAGTCCACAGAAAAACTGAGCAGCTGCCAGCAGAGTAAACATGCTCTATCTATTCTTAGACACCAGCTCTGGCCAGCTCTGCTTCACAAACTCAAGAACACACAATAGCAACAAAACTAAAAAGATACATTGGTGCACATGCACACTAACTCCACCCATGCACAACTTGTTTACAAGAAATGTGCTGCTGACCCCCAACCAGACCTGAGCTGAGGGAGCCTGACTAAATTATTCTATCTTCCCCACAGGTACTATTTGCAGTTTCAGGCATCCAATTAGGTCTTGGAGTGTATCCTCCCTGGATAACAGGGGACTGCTGTAATGGAACGCCTTACTAGTCAGTACATTATTTAGCATCTTTTTATGTCTGAGGTCAGAGCCACGTTTCTAACTCGAGGGCTACATGTGGCAGCTTTCTAGTTCGTGCTGAAAGAGAAAGGCCTCAGGTGCTCTCATACAAATGTGCAGTCAGCACAATTCACACAGCCCCTAAGCACCTACTGGCTGTTCAGCTATACTGGTTCCCTGGTTTCCTAGCAACCCAGCTCCTTTCCCCTTCTTCACACACTCACACCTTCTGTGACATCTCCTTTTGAAGGCTGCCCTAAATGTGTGTGTTTGGGGGGATAGAAAAGAAGGTGGCAAGCAAGTACACACAATATAACTTACTCCAAGACCAGAGACTGAGTCTTGAGAATATATGCCAGAGGTGGCCTAGTTACAGATTCAGAGAATTCACTGGCAGACTAAAAACAAGAGATTCTGCTTTGGTATTAAAATTCTTGCTTACTTATACCTAATTTTGCTTCTGTAAAAATAATAGTACCTGTATTAACTTGGCTGCCATAACAAAATACCACAGATTGGGTGGCTTAAACAACAGAAATTCATTTTCTCTCATTTCTGGAGGCTAGAAGTCCAAGATCGAGGTTCTGGCCCATTTGGTTTCTGGTGAGGTCTCCCTTCCTGGCTTGCAGATGGCAACCTTCTCACTGTGTCCTCACCTGGACTTTCCTTGTAGCAGGGGTGGGGTAGGGGTGCACAGAGAGAGCGATCTCTCTTCCTTTTCTTATAAGGCCATTAACCCCATCATGAAGGTCCCATCCTCATGAACTCATCTAACCTTAATTACCTCCCAAAGTCCTCATCTCCAAATAACATCACACTGGAGATTAGGGCTTCAACATATTAATTTGTGGGGGACACAACCATTCAGTTCACAACAGTACCTGATAATTATTAAAAGATTTTTCATATTTGTAATTCACATGATATTCACAACTGCCATGTGATAGGACTGGTTATACTAATCACATTTTACATAATCAAGAAACGAAGGGACTTGTCCAGAGTTACAGTCAGAAGACCAGAATGCAGTGTTTCTCCTATGGACTAGTTTACATTGTCTCTGAGCTTAAAGGCTTTTAATAATTTTCTCAGTCACATGCAATGTCATCTTAAGTACAGCAGTGCTAAGACCCTGAGGTGTGTATCCTACTTTTCTTTTCTTTTTTTTTTCTTTTTTTGTGGCAACACACAAGGCCCTTTACCTCTTTCTCAGTTTCAACACCAGATTATATAGAAATCAGTTAATAAACAGATAAATGTAATGAGCATGCTACCTACAGAATGACTTCAGAATAGGAGAAAAGAAGAATGAAATGTTAAAACTAATTTTATTCTCATTCTGCGACACTGGCTGCACTACACTTCTGTCCATCCGGTGGCTCACCACAGAGTCTGAGTCACTCTTGGCCTCTTACTCTCTCCCTCACTCACCACATTAATCCATCTCCAAGAGTCTGCTTCCAAAACAGACTGGAATGTACCCCGCCTTTCCATCTTCACTATCAGCAGCTCCTGCCACAGCATCCTAGTTGGCTTCTCTCTAGGGTTTCTCCCTCTCTAGAGTTGCCAAACAAAATACTGGACACCCAGTTAAATTTGAATTTCAGATAAACAATGAACAACTTTTTTACTATAAGTACGTCCCATACAATATTTGGGACATGCTTATTTGTTGTTAATTTGAATTTCAAAATTAACTAGGCAGCCCATATATATATATATAATATATATAAAAGGATACTTCAAAAAGTTCATGGAAATATTCACATTATCTTTTAATTCTATTTTCCCACAAACTTTTTAAAGTACCCTCATATATGTGTGTGTGCATATATAAAAAATATATGAATATATATATATATATATATTTTTTTTTTTTTTGCTAATTCTGGCACCTATCTCTTGTCCACCTCCGGTCCCCAAAGCCAGCAGAATAAGCTTTTGAAAATGTAAAGATGATCATTTCACTCACCTGCTTAAACTTGTCAATATTGTGCCATTGCTCTTAGGAAAAAAACTCAACTCCTTAACATCAAATCCTGTATGATCTAGTCCCTGGAGGTAAATAGGTTGGGTTCTGGAGCCAAACTGCTTGGGGCTCATTTTAAGTGTCTCACTCAAAGGAGCTTTCCTAACATTCAGTTCCTAAGGGAGTAACCCTCCTATAATCCCTCTTTGTGCCTTTTTCCTTCCCGGCATAGCCCTTGTGGGGGAGGGCGTATCCCTTATTCTCCATTCCTTGTGTTTCCAAGTAGGAGGCCTCTACTGGCATAACACTCCTGATACCTTGCCTCGCCTCTAGTGCAGGAGCAACCACTCCACCCACCACCACTTGCTGCGTTTGGGAGAAGGAACTGGGCCTGCTTGATCTGGCAACTCCTACCTAAAGAAATTGCTGGTCTGGACTTTTCCACACCTGAGAGGCAGGCTGAGAAACACATCAGCCTTGTGGCCTGGGGCTTGTGGGGAGGGGGGGATAAGTCCAATTCAGAAGCGGCACATTAACAAGCCCAGTTGGCCACACGTAAGCCAGATTGTCAGTAATGAAGGTGATATTTTTATCTCTATCTCCTTCACTCCTATGCCTGTCTCAGTTGTTTCTAAATCAAGGTTGGGGGATTGGGAAGATTGTTGATTATTAATCTCCTAAACCCTCGGTAGCATTCACTACAATTTGTAAGTACATGTTTATGTTTGTTTAGCTGTTTATTTGATGTTTATGGACCAAGAGAACAGCAGTTCAGATCCCACCCAAACTGGCGTTGCTCCAAGTGAGTGTGCCTGGTGGAAAACAACATGGCAGCCAAGGAGGGCAAATCTGTGCACGCTGTCCTGTGTTGCCCACACTGGCTTGCATGTTTTTTTCACTGTTGCATCCCCACTGCCTACTACAGGCCAGGCAGATTTCTGCCTTTTCAATGTCAGGATGATTGAATAAGTAAATAAATGGTACCTTGTTGCTTACCACAGTGCTGCCAGGCACATAACTCTGGGCATAATAAGTACAGCCTGGAACTGGGATGGTAATTGAGCCCTAACTCTGATCACTTGGTGGTAGCTCTTGGTGAGGCTGTGATCAAGCTCACTGTAAAATTAATCATGATCAATTAGTAAGGCCTACCATGCATGCCAGAGTGGGCAATGTAAGACAGCTTGCATAGATTTGCCTTCCTTGGCTTAGAAACATCTGCAGCCATGTTGTTCCTCACAAGGAACACCCATTTGAAGCAATGTCAGTGTGGATGGGATTTGAGCTGCTGTTCTCTTCTGTACACTGATTTGGATATTTGTTCATCTCCTGCTGGGCTCAACCTACAGCTGAGTGAGGCCTGCAAGTGCAGCCCAAGTCCACTTGCTCCTGACTTCCTCCTCTTTCCCAATGGAGGCCCAGTAGACAGTGCCCACACAAATTATGAGAGATGATTTCACAGCCCATAAGCCTCACTATGGTGGAAGGAAACAGGGGGCACACTGGCCTCAGTCGGGTCCATTGTCAACCATCCTCCGTCACCCCTCAGCCTTATCTCTTCTCTCACCCACACGATCTCTAGGGTTTTAATCATCATCCTTGCCTCATGATTCTCTCCTCTTTCTGTCTTTCCCTTTTATCTTCCCATCCAACTCTATGCCCTTTTCATTTCTGACTCTGGTTATCACTTGTCCCTGCCAAAGTTTCCTTCTCTTAGCCCAGTGGTTCTCAGCCATGGCTGTGCATTAGAAATCACTTAGGAGGTTTTAAAAATCTAATACCCAGGCAGCACACAGAGCAATTAAATTAGAATCTCTGGGGATGCAGCCTAAGCATCAGTATTTTTTTTCAGTCTCTGCAGGTGATTCCAGTGCATGGGCAAATATGAGAACAACAGCCCTAGCCCCAGCACGGACATTTGCAAATCACCATTCAGGAATTCAAACTACATAATGATATGTTAAAAGCAACTTCCACCTACTGACCTTCATTAGACATAGAGGGAATTTTAGAGTTGGATGGATGAGGGACCTGAGAGGGATTTAGCATTTGACAGAACAGTAGACTGGCAGGATACTCCACCGCAATTGGGGAAAAAAAGGTTCTGTCATCAAAAATCGTCCAATTACAATACTCATTTATATATTCTTTCAGAGATTTATAACTCAAATCAACCTCAAGCGTTCTGAGAAATGCAGCAGGGAAAAAGAGACAGAGTAATTCATTTAACTTGACCCCTCAGTCTCAGGTTAAGGACACCTATTAAGACCTCAGGACACTCACTTGTAAAACACTTAGTCCAACTCTTTCACTTGACCAAGGTGTGGAGGGGTTAAATGATTTAATCCCCTAATATTTACAAAGACCACCCTGTGATGAATATTTGAATTATTAAGGATTGGATTTGTTTTCCTTTAAATATCTAGGACTTCCTCCCCCACCGTGGGGTATTTCTGCATTCGTTCACATAAGACATGATAATTAAGGTTCAGAGGTACTATTTGTGACAGTGTTAGGAACCACTGCTGATTGAATATTAATCAGCCATTTAAACAAAGTACTTTAAATATTAAAATTTATTTATTAATTCAACAAATATTGATTGAATGCCTTTCACTTGGGAATAGCAGCAGCATATGCACATGTAATAGGAGTAAATGCAACAACTGACTAACAACTATAACAGCTAAACCTTCTAAAGCACTTATCATGATCAGACACACGGGCTTTACCTGTATTAACTCATTTAATTCTCACAGTAACCTCTGTGAAGTTGGTGCCATTACTATTCCCACTTCACAGATGGGAAACGGCCATAGACAGGTTAAGTTGACCAAAGTCATGGCACTATCTAGTCAATGATGGAGCAAGCTTTCAAACCCAGGCAGTCTGTCTCCAGTGAACAGACTCTTAACCACTCCTCTACACTACATGCCTCACAGCATGAGGGTAATTATTTAAATAGAGGGGCATTTCTACCCACCGATTTATTTAATGAGCTTGGGGTAAGGGTTCCATGTGCCTCTTTGAATGAAAGTATCTTTCCACATTGAGTGTGATACTGTTGTTTAAAGATCCTGCTGTTTAAACAATACAGCCCCCTACTACAAGAGAGCTAGTTCACCCGCTGAAATAGTTAACTGTTCCAGTGTGGTAAAAATGGCAGTGTGGGATTCTAGCATGCTGGCCTCCAACATGGCAAAACCCTAGGGCAATATTCAAGGGCAATTTTAATCACTTGCAATTTTCACCTTGAATTCTGGCTTTAACTGAATTCCCATTTAAGATTTGCATGGTGCTGAGTAGTAGACACATAAACTCAGTCATAATCCTTGAGTTCACTTGAACTGTTAGTGACCCCCATCTTCCTTGATAACAGACCCCCAGTTTTTGTCCAGGGCAGCATTTTGTCAGCCACCACTGATGAATTATTATTGGTCTCTGGAGATCATGACAACTCTCTTCCCCACTTTCCCAGCCTCTCTTTGCAGCTAGGCTGTGTGACTCATTTCTGGCCAATGAGATGTAAAGGAAAGTCAGCTGGGGGACTTCTGGGAAAGCCATAACTTTCCTCATAAAGGGAGACAGACACAGCTTGGGCCACACCTGCCTTGAATGCAGGTGTGGTGGCTGGAGCAGTGGCAGCCATCCTGAAGTCCTGAGGGAAAATAATAGAGACATGAAGAAAGAAATAAAGACACCATCCCTGATGTCATTGAGCAATGAACCAATGTGAACAACTGCCCACTACCAAACTTCTTGTTATGTGAAAAATATAAACCTCAAATTTTTAAAGTTTTTGTGGTCACGTTTGCTTTTACTTGTAGCCAAAATATTTGTTCACTGATACATCTGCTCTGATGGCACTTACCATTCAGTTGGGCAGATATAAATTAGTTATATGAAGCATCTCTCTATATATCGATATATAGATGTAGATATCTGCATTACAATTATATATCAGCTTACAGACTGAAGTGTGCCAAATATGTCTCTCCATATTCTCTACAATTCACTTTAATGTTTTATTAAGAGACCTTATTTTGCCAGTCAGTAAAAACTTAATCTCATCAATTCAGATAGGTCTCCTCCTGCTTTTCCCTGCAGTTGTGTCTAAGATGCATTGGGGAAATGCTTTAATGGGTCAGAATACTGGTGGAAGTGGACATTTGGTCTCAGCCATCATCTTTCCACACTAATATCTGTGAAGGCATGTTTTTTTCTACCTGGGCCCCTCATTCCTGATTACAAAATCCTCTGGGCCCAGCACTCTCAGTGACATCCAGGAACCTCTTGGATGCATAGAGAACCATCTGCAATTCTCATTGCAAGGCCATGGAAAAAACTGTGGAGCCACCTAAATCTCCTTCTATTTCTATACCCCATCTTGGGCTGCACTGTCTAGTACAATAGCCAAGAACCACATATGGTTATTTAAATTTAAATTAATGAAAAGTTAAAAAAATTAAAAATTCAGTTTCTCAGTCACACTAGCCCCATTTCAAGTGCTCAGTAGTCACACATGGCTGGTGGCTGCCATATGAGACAGCACAGATGTAGAACGTTTCCATCACATTGCAGACAGCACTACGCTAGATTACACAAACAGGACTGTGTGCAGCTCAAGGCCCTGCCATGCCTTTATGAGGCCTCCTTAGGCTCCATCTGCTTAGACACACCATGAACGCACTTCTTCTCAGGGACCTCGTCCCAGGAGAAGTTCCCATCTATTTTGAGATTTCATAAACCCAAAATGAAGGTTGTGCCCCTTCCCTTCCCCCATGCCTTGGTTTAGGGGGAACAGGGCACAAGCCTGGTCTCAGGGACCAACTGGGGTCGTCACTCTCCTGCCCTCTCTTCCATATCTCTTCTCACTCAGTAGCTAAACCGGGCAATCCTCAGCTTATCCTGACTGTTGGAGGCCCTGCTAGTCTTCATCATGTGTTCTTTCAAATCTATCACCTTTGCCAGGCTCTTCCAGGCAGGGCCTAAACTTTTAAATCTCAAAATCTAGGAAAAGACTTCTTTTCCTCAGTGCCCAGAAAGAATTCATTAGTAGTTTCAAATGTTATCCCATCACATAATCACACAAAGAACATATAATTATGAAGTGAATGAGTGCTAAGTCGATTCAATTAGAAAACGTAACAAGGGGATCTGACCTAGGTCTGCAGAGGGCTTCACAGAAGGCTGTCTGCTGTCCCTTTGAAGTGAATGTAGATCCCTTCTCCATACCCCCATACCACCATCAGTCCTCATCTGTGTGTGTCCTGTGGGCTCCCCACTTGACTCCCAGCTTCTACTCTTGTCTCTTGCCCACACAGCAGCCAGAGGCATCCTTCAAAAACAGAAGTCACATCGTGTTACTCATGTGCTCCATGGTCCCCTTATCAATTAAAGGGAAATCCAGAGTCCTTCCCACAGCCTACAAGGCCCTTCATGGTCTGTAGACCCTTCCCCATTACCTCTGAGACCTCATCTCCCTCACTTTCCCCCTCACTACTCATGTTGCTCCAACCACACTGGCCTCCTTGCTGTCCCTTGAACAAGCCAGGGGCACTTCTGCATCCAGGGCTTTTGTGCCTGCTGTTGCCTCTGACTGGCGTGCTCTGTCCCAGTACCTTTTTGGTTCACTCACTCTCTTCCTTCTGGTCTCTGCTCAAATGTCCCTGTAGCAGAGAAACCTTGCCCTGTTCATCTATCTAAAGCATCAACCCCCTCTCCACCGTGGCTTCTCCCTCTTACTCTTCTTTATTTCTCTCCATAGCACATCTAGCCTGCTGACCCGCTGCATATTTTCACATTTGTTTATTTTATGCCTCCCCCACCAAAATATTAGTTCATGAGAGAAGAAACTTTTTTTAATCATCTGGAAGATTGCCTGGAACGTAGATATATGTATGAAAGAAGTGACCCTTGAGCAGAGAACTAAAGGGTGAGCAGGAGAAGGAGGGGTTTGGGGGTGGCGGGACTGTTTCACGAAGAAGGCAATGCATGTGCAAAAGCCCTGAAGAGGAGGGAAACGTGGATAAATGCAGAGATCATTGCGGCTGGAGTACAGACTGATGGGAAAGTAGTATGTAGTTAAGGGACTGTAGGAGGCAGCAAGTAGATCATAAGGGCCTTACGGGTAATGTTCAGGAACAATGGGAGGCAAATGAGGGATATTAAGGTGGGTGATGTTGTCAAATCTACTTTTTGAAAGCTTGTTCTGGATGTGCTAGGGCGGGGGGCAAGGGAGAGACACTGAATGAACCAGGGAGCGATTCTGTAACATCCGAGAGAGAAGATGGTGACTGAGAACATCTGATTCTCATTACTGCAGGTTGAGCATCTCTAATCTGAAAATTCAACATCTGAGATGCTCCAAACTCTAAAACTTTTTGAGCACTAACACAAAGCTCAAAAGTCATGCTTATTGGAGCATTTTGGATTTTGGATTTGGGGATTAGGGATGGTCAACTGGTAAGTATAAAGCAAATATTCCAAAATTGGGAAAAATCCAAAATCTGAAATACTTCTGGTCCCAAGAATTTTGGATAAGTAATACTCAATCTGTAACATGTTGTTTAGCACAGCTTTCTAGGAAGACTTCTATTTCATAAGCATCCCTGCATTAGAAAACAGAAGATAGGGCTGGCCCCGTGGCGCGCTCGGGAGAGTGCAGCGCTTGGGAGTGCTGCGGTGCTCCCGCCGTGGGTTTGGATCCTATATAGGAATGGCCAGTGCGTTCACTGGCTGAGCACGGTGCGGGCAACACCACCCCAAGGGTTGCGATCCCCTTACCGGTCACAAAAAAAAAAAAAAAAGAAAGAAAGAAAACAGAAGATAAATGTTTGCATAGATATCAAATATTACAGTCATTTTCATAGGAGTGCAATTACATTTTATGAATAGGAAGATGTTGAAGTGATTCAAATACCTTACCAAGTAAGGCAAATAGATTATGATTTATATGAATATATAAATATTCATAAAAAATTGCTTCACCTTGGACAACCTCTGCCTGGGGATGAATTTTCTTGATTTGCACCTTCAATCTTCCAGATAAAATTTCTATTCATTCTGACTTCTAAAACCTGCTTGAAGATAATACATTTATTATTCACAAACACAGACTTTACATTTCTATATAATTATGCATCCCAGAACCTGATCATAGTTCTAGTTACATCTGTCAATTAGATGACCATTAAACCACCTCCTGTGTTTTTTCAGATAAAAGATGATCAACTTGAAAAGGGCATCCATTTTTTAAAGGCAAATATTTTACCTCTTTGGTTATGAACAGAAATTCTAAAACAATTGTTTAAAAATTATTTTTTCAAGGGTATGAAATATTAAGACTACCTCATGCATGACATTTTTCATTTTAGCTAGAAGAGCTGTAATTACCTACAAATGACACCCCCCCCTCCTGTTTCAGGTTGGGCTCCCGCATTCCTTTTACCTGGCAGTCATTTGCACACACACTATTAGTTAATTACCTGTGTTCATCTCTTTCAACAGTCTCAAGAACTTAGCCCGATGCCTAGCACATGGTAGGGCCATAATGCCAATGTGCAGCCTGCCTGATTAGCCAACCCCATTGGTCCTACCTCACTTTTCCCTCCCTGTCCCATCTCCCTGGCAGCATGCTACTTAGCTCCCTCTCTGCTCACACAGACATTACCATACTACCTTCCTCACAGACCACCTCCCTCCAGTCTCTGCTCCCTGTGAGTCATTCTGCGCACTTCTGGCAAACCCACCTTGCTAAAATCCCAAGTCCATTACCTTGAGATTTTGCTCAAAAACCTTCAATGGACTCCTATTGCTCATTGAAGGAAGTTTAATGCAGTGGTTAAAAGTAGGCATTCTAGAATCAGACTGCCTGAAGTCAAATCCTGATGCCTTGGGTTTAATATCCCCCCAAAACTTATCTCCACTGTAACTGTTGAGGGTAGGAGATCTTATTATGGTAATCAAAAGGTAGGGCCTTGAAGAGGTGATTAGATTGTAGAATCACACCACAGTGAGTGGACAAAAAATGGTGGTCATGGGCATGGTTTGGAGGGCTTTAAAAAGAGAGAAAATGAGGAGGTTAGTGTCTCTCTCTGCTCTGCCATTTTTGCAATGTGATACCCTGCTGTCACTGTCACCACCACCAAAGAAAGTCTTCACTAGATGTGTCCCCTGGACTTTGGACTTCCTAGCCTCTGAATAAATATCATTTTCTTTATAAAATACCCAGTTCCGTATATTTTGTTATAAGCAACAGAAAAGGACAAATATACCTGGCTTCAACATTAATAGTTGTGTGACACTGGGCAAGTTACTTGACCTTCGTTTATTTTATTCACACCATCAGTAGAATAAGGGTAATATTATAGCTGATGCTATAGAGTTCCTGTGAGAATTAAATGGAATAAAACATATAAAGCACTTATAAAAGTTTTTTGACACATAGTTAAGTATTCAATAATATCAGAAATTATTAATATTAATGTTAGAATCAAGTCCAAACTCCTTAGCCTTATCCAAGGCATTCAACCATCTGATCTTAGTGAGTATTTTCAATTTTATTTTTTCTATTCTACCCCTTCCCCACCCTGTGAACCATCTGCTGGTAGGTCTGCCCCTGTATTTTCAGCTTTCCTATTTCCAGAGTTTTGCTCACATCTTTCCGTCCCACTGGATGTCCCCCAACTGTTCTTTTTTCATATTGGTTCTACCCTTCAGGGTGCAGTACAGTCCCACTGCTTCCACAAAGCCTTCCCTGATGGGATCAGCCCCAGTGTCTCACCTGTTGCTCTTAGGAATCCTGTTGCTTAGTCCCCAGTTAAGCAAAGACTTCCCAGGGACAACGCTTCCTTTTTTCTTCTACATTCTTTTTAATCCTTAAATATACCATTGAACTCAGTTCATAACACACTATCATTGTTGGCCCATGGAGGAGTCCTTATGATATCTTACTGTATTTCATTATTTATTTATTTTATTTTAAAAAATTTCTCCTTCATCCCCCATCCCCAATCCCAGTATTTAGTCAGTATTACACTCTATATTTTATCCTGCTTGTTAGTTTTCTCCTCCACTTTATGTTTTTAAGACCTACCCATATTGATATATGGATATATGAATCTAGTTTATTTCTTAAAACAGCTGAACAGTATTCCATTCTTTTTGCTCAGACTACATTTTATTTCTCTGTTCTCTCATTGAAGGGCATTAATGCTGTTTCAAGGTTTTGTTGTTGTTGTTATGAAAAATTCTGGGGTGAAAACCTTTGTTTAGTTCTCAATTTGTGTGCCTCTTCATTCCTTTGTTCAACATGTATTTATCGGTGCCTGTTCTATGCTAATAGGACTAGGTGCTGGGAATACAGCATGATCAAAAATAGACAAAGTCCCCTCCCTCATTTTAGTAGGGGGAGAAAATAAATAAACTATAAATATATAATGCTAGGCCATAATAAGGGCAAAGAAGAAAACAAAATCAGGATAAGAAGTCAGAGAGCCGTGAAAGGTGCTGTTTTAGATAGAGAGGTCAGGAAAGGCCTCTCCGAGAATGGTGACATTTGAATAGAGACTTGAATGAAGTAAGAGAGTGGACCGTGCTGACATCTGGAGCATTCTAGGCAGAGGGAATGGGGGATGCAAAGGCCCAGAGGTGGGAACGTGCAAGACATGTTCCAGGAACAGCAGTGGGTGGAGCTGAAGCAGAGTGAGCTGGGGAGGACTGGGAGAGACGAGATCACAGAAGCAGGCCAGAGCCAGATCAGGTGGAGCCTCATAGGCCACATAAAGACCTTGGCTTCCATTCTGAGTGAAGTGGAAAGGAATTCGAGGAAAAGAGTGACAAGATCTGACTTACTTTTTAGAAAGATCCTCCCTCTAGCAGCTGCGTGGAGAGTAGACTGTAGGAGAGTAAGGATGAGAGGGAGAGTCCAGTTAAGAGGTCACTGCAGTGATCTCGGGCACAGATGAGGGTGCTTGGAGTGGGTGGTGGAGGTGGAGTTTTGCTAAACTTTTGGGGTAAAGTGGTGCTTTCCCATCTAGTTTTCATTTCTTTGATTATTGAAGTTGTGCATCTCTTCTCACACTTGCTAGCCATTCCTATTTCTCCTTCTGTGAAATGCTTATATATATCTGTCCTAATTTGGGTTCCCCTAAAAGCAGACTCTCAGACACAGACTTGGGTGCAGGTCATTTATCCAGAAGCACAAATGGGCAAGTAAGGACAGCAAGACAAGCAAGGGAGAAAAACCAGTTGGTAGGTTGAGGGTGGGTTATAGGCAGATTATTGCTGTGGGTGGCCAGGGCTCAGTCCTGCTGGGGACCCTCTGAGGAGCTGTTGAACACTCCTAAGAATTGTCCCTCCAGGAGATGGGGAGGCTGGGCTACCTGCACACTACCCACCGGTCCTCATTGGTTGAGGGCAGCTCTTATGGAGATTCAACCACCAGCTCTTCCAGTCTGCACTCCCCCTAAGTTGAGCAGCTCCCACAGTCCCTGCGAAAACCTTCCAGCTGAGAAAGAGAGTGACCCCCCACACACACTGAGGCGAGAAGCAGTGCAAGTTCTGAGAACCGTCTGCCTCGGCCCCAGGTGAGCTCGGAGCGGGCAAGGGATGTGGGAGAGCATCAGCTGGGTCGACTACAATATTCTTTAATCTTCTCTAATCTGGCTTGCAGGAGTTCTCTGTATACTCTAGGTATTATTTCTTTGTCAGTTCTTACCACTTTGTCACTTCCAAATCGGTCACCTGTCTGTTAACTTTGTGGTATCAGAAATCTTTAATTTTCATATCATTAATTCCATGAATTGTCTCTTTTATGGTTTGTACTTTTTGGCATCTTAAGATATCCGCCATTCCAGTGTCACATACATGTTCTACATTTTCTTCTAATAGATGTGTGGCTTTGTCTCTCATATTTAATCCTTTAACCCACCTAAACTTTATTTTTGTACATAGAACAAGTTTTCTGATATAATGGACCTATTTTCTAGAGACATTGGTGACTCCACCTTCCTCCTACCAGATTATGATACTGTATGTATACATACCAGGTTATGATGCCACATGCATACACCAAGCTCCCATGCACGTGTGGGTGTTTCTAAATTCTATCCATTTGGCATCCATTCATTTCTTCACCCCATTCTTTATATTGGCAATTATATATTTTTTATATCTAATACCTTCAGCTTGTTCTCCTTCAAACTGCCTGTTCTTCTTTCATATTTGCAATGTTTTACTTAGAATTAAGATTCCTGTTCATATCTGTCAATAGATCTGGTTCCTCTGCCGTAGGCTGTTTTGTTTGTGGTTATTCTTTCACAGTACTTGTTTTTCTTAAATTATCCCAAGATTTTTGACTGTGGGCTCTCCTTTGATTCCATCAGCCACCTCTGCTTGCGAGGTCTAACTGGGGGGAAGAAACAAAAGCTACAGCCAGGTGGGCTGGGAAATGGGCGAGGTACATCTCATAGGTGAGTGCTCTTCCTACTGACGGCCAAGCTTAATAACACCCCACTTTCCCCTGGTTGCCCCTCAGGGTATACTGCTCCCTATTTCCATCCCAAGTACCAATACCTGCCTGGGACAGCCTCCCTCATTGACCCATAGTGGCAGTCTCCATCCCAGCCAGGCTCTCTCACATTCTGCCATCTCTGACTTCCCTATGCCCTGCTCCCAACCAAGACTTCGTTTTTCCAAACAAAACATTCTAAGATCCTTCATTCGTTCCTCACGACATAGCTTTCAAACTCCTCATCACTCACCAAGGGCACATTTTAATTTGTCATTGTCCTTCTTAAGATGAAGTGCTCACACTCGAATACATTGCTCTGGGTGTTCATGTGCAAACATTTGGCCAGGTAAATATCAAGGTGGTATCTTTTTCTGTTTCCTTGATTTGAATCAGGAAGTTTTCAGTGAAAGATTTTAATTGTTAAGTTTCAGAAATGTGAGAAAATTATCTTAGCAAGGGAGAATGAGATTGTTATAATTACATTATGGACAGTGGGGAAAGAACCATTAGGGATGGCATGATTTAAAGAACAGTATTCAGCAGTCTTCTTAGGTATGTGTATCGTTAGTAGCCACACTTGGGACAGAGAAATCCCAAGGAGACACAGTGAAATGAAAAAGGAAAAACAAAGAGTACAAGTGTATGAGTGGAGAAAAGGAAGATTCTGGAATTTGGGAAAATCAAGGAAGGATTAAATACAGAAATGTAAAGCTCACCCTCTACCAAAAAAAACTGGAAACATTCATGAAGTTTCTCCATTCATTTCTGAGAGCAATTTTTAAAACGGAAAAAGAATGAATTATCTTTTTAAGTGAATGAAATTCATAATATAAATTGTTCATACATTGCTGCCCAGGCTTTGCTCTTCAAAAATTACTTCTAAAAACTATGTAAGAGGGACAATTGCATGTCAATCTAGTTGGACAAATGTCTGCATCTAAATCAGAGAGTGTGTTTTCAGCAGATATAACCAACTGGTTTTGAAATTTAAGAATATTTTTAGTCTCTAGAATAGAATGAAAAATTTTATTAAGAAGTAGAAAAGAATGTTATTGTTAGTTAATTCATGCTAATCCCTCTGTCAGATTCAAGTTTCAAAGGTGTGGGGCTTATAGATGTTTGTGGAGTGAAGGAAAGAAGAAAAGAATGAATAAATAAATGAAAAATAAGATAAAAAAAGAAAGAAGGGGCAGAAGAAAGAAGGAAGGAGTACTGGTGGCACTATCAGCATTCAGGAATCAGTGCCTTGCGAATCCCTTCAGTAGTGTCCCTGTTGAATCATGGTGGTAGGGACGACTTTCAGCTAAGCTCTCACAGACTCTTACTCTATCATTTGATTCCTCTATTTTCTGGAGCTCATGAAAAAGCTGGTCAATATCTGCCAGTATGTCAAATTTGATGAAGATGATGATGGTGACAACAATGTCAGAGACCACCCTTTTCTCTGCTCCTCTTTTTATCAGAACTCCCTGAAAAATTTATCTGATGTGTTCTCCTCTCCTCCGTTCACTCCTGAACCCACTCCCATTCCTCTCCTCCACTTCCCTCTGGAAGCCACTCCAACCAGACGCTATCCCCACCGCACCACCAGAACAGGGTACCCAGTGACCCCCACTTTGCTAAACCCATCCAGTGGCCAGATCTCGACTGTATCTCTGTGATCTGTCAGCAGCATGTGATACAGCAGATCATTCTCTTCTAGAAATACTCTAGAAATTCTTCTGGCTCCCAGAATCCGACACTTGCTGGGTGTCTTCCTCTCCTACCTAACTAGCTGCTCTTCTTGGGGCCCCTTTGCTGGTTCCTCCTCACCCTTCTGACCTCCAGGTGTGCCCGGGGGCACAGTCCTTAGACTTCTCTTCATATCAATATTCACTCCCATCCGTATGTTGACTCCCTAATTTTCATCTGACTATAAATTTTTAAAAAGTGTTAAGGTGAGAAAGTTATGCATGCTATACTAGATGGAATAATTTCTGCCCCCAAAGATGTCCATGTTCTAATCCCCAGACCTATAAATATGTTACCTTACACAGCAAAACTCAGGATCTTGAGATGGGTAGATTACCTTGGATTATTCAAGTGGGCCCAGTGTAATCACAGGGTCCCTATAAGAGGGTCAGAGTCAGCAAAGGACATGTGAAGATAGCAGCAGAGATCAGAGAGAAACTTGAAGATGGTACAGTGTTGGCTTTGAAGATGGAAGGAATGCTCGTAGCTTCTAGAAGCTACAAAAGGCAAGGAAATAGAGGCTCCAGAAGGAATGCAGCTCTGCTGACACCTTGATTTTAACCCCAGAAAACGCTTTGATTTTAGCCCCAGAAAACCCATTTCGGACTTCTAAATTGTACATAATAAAGTTGTGTTGTTTCAAGTTAATAAGTTTGTAGTAATTTGTTACAGCACCGATAGGAAACACAGATATACGTGTTAAGTGTTTTCAAGTGACGTATATTGATTTCTGCAACTTTCTTTGATATGCATCAAAAATATAAGATGGGTTTACTGGACAGCTAGAGGGCTAGATAGATGTTTATATATGTAATGAAGTAGTGACAGCAAAATGTTAATAGTAGGATCTAGGTGGTAAGTATATGGGTGCTAACTGGAAATGCTTTCAACTTTTCTCTACATTTGCGACTTAAACAAATAAAATGTTGGGAAAAAGGAAAATTGTTAGATAAATATTATGATTTTTTTCCCCAAGATTTCTGTTATTTAGCTTCCAGAAAAGAAAAACACATCTTCTCTCTGCCTTTTCCCCCAGGTAAGGCCTTGAATTTCTCTGGAAATTTTACATTTCTACCTATTTACATTGCCTGGTCCCCTGGTGACTGACTGCATGTATTTTAGAAAGGCCTGGAACACAGCAAAGGTAATTAGACCCTGTGGAGGCTGAAGGCTTAACCTTGACATCAGTAGTAATAAGCAGTAATGAACTAGGCTAACTAGCCTAAGGGGGAGAAAAAGTATATAACCCCTAGAATGCTAATGTGTGAATTTGCAAATTAATTGGCTGTGTAAATTCTTATCAAATCTGAACTACATGAGGTGCTCTGAAAATTAATAAGTATTCCTTACCTCAATGCAGAAAAAAGCCAAGAAAAAAAACTGATATTACTTTCAAGAAGAATATATCCCACTCCTCGCACTTTATGAGAAAATTCTTCTATCTACAGGGAACACTACTGGGCAGTTAAGAAAACAGGCAGTGTTTCTAAAGGCCTTTCTGTTCATTAAGAAATGAGATTAAGAGAAAATCTCTGGATGTGACTCCTTGGGCCGAAGGATGTCGGGAGAATTGGCTTCTTCGGAATTTTTTCTGATAAGAATGGGGGAGAGGGATATTATTTTAAAATGTGTCTGTTTTCTATATTCAGTTATGCCGTTTCTTACTCTACACCTTTCTAATCACCACTGCACGGTGAGGCCAGCTTAGGCCTGTGGGTTTCTGCTGGAAAAGGCATATGCAGAGAATTTAGAGTCAGATTCTGTGCTTTTGAGTTTCCAAGCAGTCCTTTGAAATTCATGACAGAAAAACAAGGAGTTTGATTTACAAAACGTATGCTTTTTAAAGGAGAAAATAGTTTCGAGTCATAAAATCCTGGTTGAAGAATCAAAAAGAAATCTCTGAAGAAATCACGGCATATAGTATAAATCATCACCACTGGCTCTTCACCTGGGGAAATTTTTAAAAATACTATTGCCTGGGCCTGTGAGGCCTCAGTATTGGTATTTTCAAAGTAAACTCCCAAACCCCCACCCACACACTAGGAGATTCTAATGGGCACTCGGAGGTGACAACTACTGCCCTTCCCAGCAGATCAGAATGCAACAGATGACTATGCAGGCTCCTCTGCTCTTTGAAAAGTAGGTCAGAGGTACTCGAATTGTTAGGGGTGAGGCAGATAAGAGCACCAGGCTTACACACTGGTGCGGGCCTCTGGGAAAGGGCCCTGCTCCCTGTTTCTCTCTCTAATGGAGGACGATGGAATCCCAGACAGATTTGGGGGGGATCCAAAGGGGAAGCAAGATGGTGTGGCAGCCCTGGAATAAAAATGGTAGCAGTTGTTGAAGCCAAATACATGTAACAGGAATTTATGGAGCCAATATGACGATTACAGCCAGGGAGACACATAGGTCAGGTAGCCCTAAAATGTGTTCTGAAAAAGGTCAGCAAAGCTTAGCATTTTATGAGCACAAGAAGAGGAGGAAATCAAAGGGGAGAGGTAGGAGACAGCCGTCCTAATCATTATGGCTTTCTGGTGCCATTATGGCTGCTTCTAAGTAAAATGTTCTGCTGGCTTATCCCAGATCTCCCAGGGCACTGTAAATTTAGCTGACCTGGTCAGAACAGGTTTTCTTTCTTTCTTTCTTTCTTTCTTTTTTTTTTTTTTTAATAAAGAAAATGTAATTTAATATTCTTTTTTACATTCTAGGATGTTGTTGCAGAGCAGTTGGGAGCAGGGGAGAGGGGAAAAGGGAAGGAAATGGGATGGAAAAAGGAGGAAGGATGAGGGGTGGGATTGAGGCCTGTGGTACCCCCCTCATTCTTGCAGGGGAGACCAGGGGGCTTCCAGCAGTGGCTTGGTCATTGCCAGGCTGGGTGCAGATGTCAGGGGGGTGTGGCAAAAGCCCTTACCCCCCACCATCCCAGCTCGGGAACCCAGGGCCCTTCTTGCTGTGGCTTGGTGGTTGTCACTGGGCTGGTTTGACGTGTCAGGGGGGCATAGCCAAGGCCCAAGGCCCAGCTCAGGAGAGTGCAGGGCACTTCCTGCGGTGGCTCAGTGGTCACTGCTGGGCTGGCTGCCCATGTTGGGGAGCTGTGGCCGAGGCCCTCATCCCCCACCCTTGGGATTGGTTGTGGGTGTCAGGGGGCATTGCTGAGGCCCCCAGCCGTCCCCCCTTTCTGGCCTGGTAGCCCAGGGGGCTTCCAGTCCTTCTAGGTGTTACAGGTGTTCTTTGGTGAAATGAGACCTTTACTAGTTAATATGAAACTTTGTCTCTGGTTGCAGGTACTTTGTTTTTTCTTTCATTTCTGTGTGTTGGATTATTTGCTGTTCCCACCATTTAAACTCTGCACTGGAACTAATTTGTTGTCCTTTGCTTACTTATAAAATGGGGGAACTTCCTGTGGGAAGTTCTTGAGCTGTGGGTTCAGCAAAATTGCTGCTTTGCTGCTGATTCCCTGGGGAAAGCTTTTTGTGCAGCTCAGGTTTTAATGGTTGACTTTATAGGTACGTCCAGCTCTCGAGAGATCCAGTGCACCTGGTTTATGTAGAAACTTTGGTCTGGGCTGGGGTCTTTTCAACAAATTGGACCCCATTCAATTCTATATTCCTGACCAGTCTCCTCTGAATGGTCTTTCGGCCACTGGGTTGCAGATCAGCTGCCCTTGCTCTGTCCCAGTGTTCCCCCAGTGCACCTGTCTCCCCCACCACCTGTGCTGCAAACACTTCCCATGGGACGGGCCATGCGTCAGTTCCTTGTGATGACTCACCAGTCTCTGAGTGGCTCCTTTTTTTCAGCTGTTGTGGCTCCTTGCTCTTATGTGGGTCCACGGGAACCTTATTAGTGGTCTCACTGGCCTGGGGGCCACCAAAGCCTTCTTTTCCCCTTCCACCTCCAAGCCACTTCATCCGAAGGGCACAGCTGTGGCTTTTGCTGGCTTCTTCTCCATGCACTCTGCAGGTCCAGCCTGGATGTGGCTGGGATTCAAAACAGTCAGAGTGGTTTTTTCTTTTTCTCATCATGGCTTCTCCTACCTTCATGCACTCCGTAGGTCTCTCCTCCTCTTCCCCTGAGCTCTAGAGCCCCAGCTTGGCTGTCATTGCTGTTTTATAGCTGTCAGAGCAGATTTTTTGTTATCATAGTCCAGGACAAGAAGGACACAGAGTGAGTAGGCTTAAGATGGACATCTAAGACCATGGACAGTTCTGTGGTTGTTGGCTGTGGATGACCAAGGACCAGACCCCACCACCACTTCCACCATCATGGCATGACTTCTCCAGTGCCTAGACACTCCTCTTCCCAACCCTTCCTGGGGCAAAGCAGAGATAAACAGGGGAATTGACTGAGTTTACATTTGATTCAACTATGAAAACACCGAACTGACTTTTTTGTTGTTGTTGTTGTTTGTTTTTTATTTATTTTATTTTATTTTTTATTTGAACATAGTGGATTGTAAATATCTGTGGGGTACAGCCTTGAATATCAATACCCGTATGTGATATGTGATGTTCAAATCAGGATAGTTAGTATATTCAGCATCATGCAATAGAATCAATTTTCATGGCCCTTTACCAATTCTTCCCTTACCCCTTTCCCCCTTCCCCTTTCCCACCTCTGGTAACCTCAGTTCTGTTCTCTTCTTTTGAAAGTTTTGACCTGATTTTGTTAACCAAGAGTTGACTACAACAAATTTTGTAACAGTTGGAATAAAAGGAGGTTGAAATAGAGATTAAGTGATTTTTTTTTTTTTTTTTTACCACACTTTATTTACCAATCTCCTTCCGGAGGACATTCAGCTTATCCCCCTGTATTAGTCTGTTTCTGTTGCTTCTTAAGTGATTTTTTTTCATCACCAACAGACCCCAACTCTATTGGGAGTGGCAATGTGTGTAGCTTCAACAATATTTCCAAGCATCCTTTGCAGATAGGGTGGTCACCTGAAAGTGAACAGAAGTTGTTGGGTGGAGCTTGCGGAAAAACTCTTTAAAATGGAGTGTCTCAGCTGGCAATTGCCCTTTTGACCCTTTCATTTTCTCCTTCCTCCTCTGAAAGGGATGGCTGAAGCTGCAGCCACCATTTGAAACCAAGAAGGAAAACCAAGAGAATCACAGAGACCTTGACTCTGTCATCTTTGAACCACTGAATCTATACATGCAACCACCTGCTTCCAGACTCCTCATTATGTGAGAAAAATAAACCTCTAATTTGTTTAAGCCTCTATTTTTCAGGATTCTATATAGACAGCTACATGAAATT
Organism: Cynocephalus volans; assembly: GCF_027409185.1. NCBI lineage: Eukaryota > Metazoa > Chordata > Mammalia > Dermoptera > Cynocephalidae > Cynocephalus > Cynocephalus volans. The sequence continues at coordinate 29,811,177 of NC_084470.1, read as the reverse complement.
CTGAAATGATATAAAGAAAAAAGTAAAACCCTTCCAGAAGCAGCCACCGTTGATGGGTCTTTTCATATAATTGCATACTTTAAAAAATTTACATCTATATGCACTATTCTAAAAAGTAAGATTTCTTAGAATCTTAAAAATAAAAATTCTTTAAATCTTTAAAAATAAAATTTAATATTTTTAAAAATTAAGAATCTACACTCTATAATTTGGTCTGAAGGTTAAAGCCAAGCTTTATTTAAGCGACAGATGTCTTGAAAATCCATAAGAAGCTAAGTATCTTTCACAGATTGCACATTATTGGCTGTTTATAGAACTTTAAAGGGTCTGTAGGGGAGGAAAAATAATTTTCTCCTCCACTTCTCATGACCTCTTCATGATCTGTAACAAAAGAGAGATTATCAAGAGAAAAACAGAAGTTTAATATTTTCTGTATACATGGGAGATAACCACGAGAAATGAATAAATCTCTAGAGTTAATTTCAAAGGTGCAGTCTTAGAATTCAGGCTTAAATTCCATTGTTCTCTGAAACAAAGATAGAAGGGTATGGAGAGAGGTTCCATTAAGACAAGATGGCCAGGAAAAGCACAGCAAAACAAAGGCAAGATTTTTCTTTTTGCCACCAATACAGGGAGCAAAACACTTGCCCTTGGTGTTACAAGGCTGTTCTCTAACCAACTGAGCTAACCCCAAAGGTAAGATTTTTTAATGTAGACTTAAATAGATATCTTCTCCATTGATTATGGAGTCTAGTGATTTAGTCATACATTTATACATTTATTCCATGTGCAGACAGGAATTCACCCTTACAGATTTAGATTTCCTTTATAGATATGTTTCTCTTACAAAAGGGTAATTTTTCAGAACTCCTGTGTCTGCAGTTTCTCAAAAGACCAGTTTAAAATAATCCTTATGCAAAAGAGGCATATTTGGGAATGGCATATTCTGGTCTCCCACAGTCATATTTTGGGGGGTGTCCAAACATCATTAGGTCAAATCCAAATGATGCTATTGAATTGTCTTGGATTTTAGCAATAATAAAATTTTCAAAGAAAGACATGAAACTTTCTGATCTATATACCGAGATCAGATGTGGTAAATTTGGAAAACAGAAACAACTAGTTGTTTGTAATCTGAGGAACAGAAAGGAAAAGCCGATAGATATCGTGCTAAAAATGCTAATTGGAGAAATGTGCTTATTTGCCTCAGTGGCTTTGAGAATGTGCCTCTCTGATCTCCAGCTGCACGAAGAAAAACTGACGGGCAGCCCTGGGTGCTGCACTATGACACCCACTGCTACCTTTGCACCAGCTACATTTCCCAGAGGCTGCTCTCAGCCAATGACTGAACAAGGCAGGGAGACTCAGGGAGGTCTGTTTCTGTGAGATGCAGGACTCCTCTGATGGGTGGCTTTGGCTCAAGGACTCTCTTGGGCCTTGCCACATTTTTGCTAGAACTACACTGCAAGCTAAGATGCTTCCTCTCAACCTTCCTTCCTGCCTTCTGGCCTTGCCTTGATCCTTCCCCATTTTCTCTTACATGTGTGTCCTTTAATACATTTCTTGCACGTTTAATCATGTCTTGGTGTCTGCTTCTCAGAGGACTCAAACTAACACATTATCCATGGGAATAATAGCTTTAACTGGGAGGTGGCTGTTGTAGGGGAGAAAGGTGTGATACTTTTCCCTACCCGTTCTAAGTGTCACTGCCAGCACTTCTCTATAACAAAAGACAGATTAACAAAAGAAAAGCACAACAGATTTATTTAATCCAAGTTTTACATGACACAGGAGCCTTCAGAAATGAAGATCCAAGCATTCAGGGGAAACTGAATGTTATTTTTATAAACAGTTTAAGTTCGATGAAGTTAAGTTTTCAGTTCAATGAAGAATGGAAAGGTGTGTAGAAATGTGATTGGACAGAAAGGGAATGATCTAATGGTAAAAGTCTGAGTAGGGAAACCCAGCAAGGCCTGTCTATTCAAATTGTTCTTGGCCTCTCTGTGTAGCATTCCTTCCTCCCAGGCATGGGGCAGGACTGCTCTGGAATGAGGGAGGGCCTTATGACCTACTATCAGACAAGGTAGGTCAGAGAATTTCTTTAAGGCCAGCTTATACACAGACAGACAGAGGAAGGTTAGAGTAATATTTCTACTTTCTATGACTCACCTCTGGGAAGAATAATTCTACTTTCTATGAAGTGCCTTGGGGGCAAAAGGGGAGCAAGAGAATAACAGCTTAGGAGAAAGTCAGAAAGAATCTTTGCTTCTGAGCCCCTTCTAATGTCCTTCAGTTCAAAGTACTCAGCATGCCAAAGTGCCATACTGTAGAGCTAGGACTAGGGTCTGGAGCTCACAGACCCCTCAAGCCCATTGTCAAACCCTTCACACGCAGGTCTATGAGCTAGGTGACCAGCAAAAAGGTCCTTGGAGCCTTGGTTGAAGAAGGAATAGTATTTATTCAGCACACACACGTCTAGGAGTTACACAGTCCAGAGGAGAAACTCAGAAACTCAACTGCTACCAGCAAAGTCCAAAGAAAAACTGAGCAGCTGCCAGCAGAGTAAACATGCTCTATTTTTAGATGCGAGCTCTGCCGGCCAGCTCTGCTTCACAAACTCAAGAATACACAATAGCAACCAAACTAAAAAGATACATTCATGCACATGCGGACTAACTCCACCCACACACAGCTTGTTTACAAGAAATGTGCTGCTTGACTCCCAACCAGACCTGAGCTGAGGGAGCCTGACTAAATTATCCTATTTTCCCCACACATACTTTGGGGTATCATTTTCTGAGCCCCAACATGATTCTCCTGTGAGAGTGCATTCTGCTTGGAGCTTCATTTCATGAGTAAAGAGAACGATGGTAATGATCATAGCTTAGTTACCCTGCACTTTGAGTTGCCATATTATTTCTAGGTGTTACTCTTTCTCAGGGAGTTGAGAAACACATGTAAGTATGTGTACCCTCACATGCAATTCTAGCACAGAACATACCTCTATATGAGGGTTTCTCAACCTCAGCACAATTGACACTTGAGCTGGATGATTCTTTGTTGTTGGGGGAGGTGGGCTGTCCTGTGCATTGTAGGTTGTTTAGCAGTGTCTGTGGCCTCTACCCGCTACATGCCAGTGTCAGGGCCAGGGGAAAACTTCCTCTTCACCCCTGAAGATTCACTAAAAAAAATCAACTCCCAACATCCAATTAATGTGAAGAAAGGGCATAACAAATTTTACTTTAAAGTGCTGGTGACGGCAACGCACAAAGGAATAGCAAAAGAGTAGTTTCCCAATAACACAATGGGGTACAGAAACTTATATACCAGTTCTTCACAGGGGAGGGGGAATAGGACAATTCTTTTGAGGGACAGTAAATAATTGAATGGAATCTGAATGAGCCTAAGAGGCAGATACTGTCTTGTGAAAAGGTCTGTCCAGGTGAGGTGACCTGCTAGTCTCTCCAGTTCCTCCAGGGTTGTTTTTTCCTGGTTATCTGATGAGATTCCTTGGGAGGGATCTTAAGACAATTGCATTCCTTTTGAAAAGAAGCTTTCCTAGTCAGAAAAGGAAATTCCAGAGAAAGTTCCTCCCTGTGCTTGGTGTGAAGGGAATAAGACACAGTTAGAGGGACATTGATTCTGATCCTATTTCTGAGGTCTCTTACTTTTCAATGCATGCAGCATGCCAAAGCGCCATATTTTGGGGAATAGTTTTCTGCACCCCAACACAAGTATGAGCCTCCCCCAAAATGTTCCCAGACATTACCAAATGTTCCATGGGGGAACAAAATTGCCCCCAGAAGAGATCCTCTGCTCTACACCCCGAAATGAGATGCAGGGCAGTGTAGATTAATGACAGTTACATGGTTATATTCCAAGGGGACAGTGGGCAATTATAAAACTGAGCTCCTGCCTGGGCATATTGTAACAGGGACACCAAGGTACAAATCCAAGATTCAACCCTATTAGTTGTGTGGCCTTAGGTATTGTAAGGACCAAGGGAAAGCTTCTTTTCCACCCTCTGAAGGTTTGCTGAAAATGAACTGACAATAGGCAGATTAATTGGAGAAAAAAGCATACAAATTAATGTGCATAAGCATGGGGGAATTGCAAGAGAATGACTACCCAATAACCCAATGAGGTCTAGACGCTTATATACCCTTCTTCATAGGGAAGGGGAGATGGGGGAAATGTGCCAATTCCGAGTGGTAGTAAATGATTCTTAAGGGGAATGAATGAGCCCAATGCTCAGACAATGGTTAGCAAATAATTCTCCTTGGGAATTGAATGGGACCAGAGAACAGACAATAGCTCAGGATAAAGTTTGTCTGGGCTCTACATTTGGTGTTTAATTTTCAGTCTCTTCCTCTGAGATGTGAGTTTTAATCTTCTCTAGTTAATGAAATTCCAGGTTGGGGAGCAAAGGCAACTGTGTTTCTCTTTGGCAGGTCCGGTTTCTAGACAGACAAGTGAACTTCTGAGAACAGCCGGATCCTGTGCTTTGGGAGTGACAGAGCATTGATGAGGTGGGGAAAAGGGCAGACAGAACTTGAGGCTGCTGCTTTAGCTCAACATGTTCACAGCGCCATATTTTGGAGTATCATTTTCTGAGCCCCAACAGTGCGTTACTTAATATCTGGAGTTATCCAAACCTGGGTTTAAAGGCAAAGTCCTCCAAGACTGATATTTCTACCAAAGAGTTCTAACACCAGCCACAAGTTTGGGGATTCCCAGGGTCACCGTGACTTCAGACCAAATAGCTACAAATTCAGGAGTCCCACAGACTCCCTCATGTTTGACAAACTGCTAGAATTACAGAACTCAGGAACGCATTATACTAATTATGATTACAGTTTTATAGCAAAAGAAAACATATCAGAATCACCAAAGCAACAGACACATAGGGAGGAATCTGGGACTGGGAGGACTCCAAGCGTGAAGCTTCCATATCCTCAGGGACACAGTACCCTCTGGTGTCGATGTGTAGCAATATGTGTTGGAGTATTGCCAACCCTGGCAGCTCACCCAAGCCTTGGCATCCAGTGTTTTTACTAGGGTTTCATTATCCCAATAATTGAATCATTGCCCATGTGGTTGACCCCAATATCCAGATCCCCTCTTCCCGAAGGTTGGACTGATATCACGGGGCTGATATCCCAAACTTCTAATCACATGGTTAGTCTTTCTGGCATGGCAGCACCACCCTGAGTAATCTCGAGTATGAACCATCAGGAGCCCACCATGAATCATCTCATTAGCTAGACTATCAGGTGTAGTCCAAAGGGCCATCCATGAATAGAAAAGAAACTCATTACTCAGTAAACTCCAAGGTAGAGGTTATCCCAAGTCCTCCCACCCTCTCCCACCCCCACCAAGAGCCAAGACAAAGACCAGACCTCTCTTTGGGTAAGATTAAGTCTTCACCACACACTTCTCTGCATCTCAGTTTTCTGGTTATGAAATATAATTTAAAGTATTTACCTTTCTGCCTTGTTGTTAGGATTGGGGCAGGAGACATAGGTGAAGTTCCCAGCACAATGTCTGGCATATAAAATCCCTCCCATTCTTTTTCTTCTTCTATTCCCCTTCAGGCCCAGACCACTTCTGAGAGAAAGAAAAAGAGTCTACCTTGGGAATTTAATAATATTTGTAATGAGATGGGAAAATTGCATTCTCTCAGCTACTGGTATCAGAATTTTATCTTTTTCTTTGAGAGAATATTTTGATAAGCTCTTGGGGTTATGTGCCAGTCAGGAGCACTGTTCTGGTTCTTCTCCTGGAACATGGTAGAATGTGCTAACCTTCTTGAAGTCAGTCATGGACATGTGAGTTGAAAAGACACATGGAAGACCTATGAGTTAGGAATCAAACTAGCCACACTCTCTTTCTCCTGCTATGTTGACAGCAACATTTTAGATAGTGGTGTGTCCATCAATTTATGGCCTTGACAGAGGATGATGTAGAACAGAGACCCCAGCTGACCTATAATGAACTATGTCATGAGCAAGAAATAACCTTTGCTGTTTTAAGCCATTGATATTCGCAGGTTGTTTTTTACCATAGCATAATCTAGACCATCCCAAGTGATAACATATGTTAGGGTGATAAAGCAGATTCTCAGAGGACTGGGTTTAGCTGTAATGGCTCTATATGGGACAAGAGGAAAGAATATTTTGCTCCATTGGTAGAGGACAAGGAAGAGAGGAAGAGCAAGAGCACAGAAGTGAAGTCATGGAAGAGTGGGTAAAGACTGCAGTCCAAGGCAGATGGCATATGCTGCCTGTTTCTACAGCATCCACTACTGAAATAAGACTGCAGCTTGTTCTGCACAACAAATTGTTCCTCTGCTTTTCTTGGGCAACACCAGATTATAATGAAGAAATGATATTACGTAGGGGCAAAGGAAACTTTTCTTCTACCCTCCGGAGTTTTCATCATTTTAGTCTCTGGAATAAACAGTAGACAGATTAACAGGAGAAAAGGCATACAAATGTATTACATGCATATGCACAAGAGTCCCACAAAATAAAGAAGTTTAAATAAAATTTTGAGCTACAGAAAGAAACAGGGGCTGGGAGGCTCCTGGACGGTGGTGCTAAGCTACAGGAGGGTGAGAGGAGGAACTGCACTGTGAACAAAGGTCTTATTATGCAGACAAAGCCTCTCAGGTAGCAGCCCTCAGAAGAATGGTTGAAAAGTCTGCCTGCTGTGGTGTCCTGGATATGAGGACTTCAGTTTCCTCTCCTCAGATATGAGTTAATATTCTTTGGTTAATGTAGATTCCAGGGAAGGGGTTCACAAGAATCACATCCCTTCTAGAGGAATTTCCCTTAGTCAGACAAAGGAAACTTCAGAGAAAGCCCCTTCCTGCACTTCAGGAGAGAAAGAGGATGGAGAGACAGATGGCACGGGAAGGGGGCTGGGGCGGGGAGTAGGTTGGAGAGAACTTGGTTCTCAGGCTGCTTCTTTAGTTCAAAGTACTCAGCATGTCAAAGTGCCATACTTTAGGGTATCGTTGTTTGAGTCCCAAGACTACACAGAAAAACCTACACAAAAAGCCCTTCAAGGGCCAGCCTGTGGCTCACTTGGGAGAGTGGGAGAGTGTGGTGCTGATAACACCAAGGCCATGGGTTAAGATCCCCTTACCGGTCATCTTTTTTTTTTTTTTTTTTTAAACCCTTCAAATTTGTAAAATATTGAATTCTGATATTTAGCCCCATTTATGAAAATAATTATTTGGTATTTATGAGGACTTTTATTTTTGCAAAGCAGCATAGTTACATGATTAAGAAATCATGATAGATGACCCTGGATTAACTTCTCATAGGTTGATCTCATAGAACTAAGTTAGTGGTAAAAAGAAACAGACAGATTTCCAGGGTCAGAGCTCCCCAGACCTGTCTCATGCCAGGGAAACCAGGGCTTCAACCCTTCCTGCCACTGCCAACTCCAAACCCACAGGCTGTCGACTTCCACAGATCACAGAAGGCAAAAAGCCCAAGTGGTTCAGAGCTGGACGCTGGCATCAGAAAGCTGGGTTTAACTCCTTGCCTTGCCATTATCTGGCTGGGTGACTGACTCAGTGAGTCTCACTTTTCTATCTTTAAAATATGGAAACTACTATCTACCTACAAAGCATACGGTTGTTTTGAAGAATAAACAAACTAATACATGTAAATTGTACATATATAACACGTGCTGCCTGTCTTATAGTAAGTTCTCAAAAAATGACAGTAATTACCTCTCTGAAGAATTGCTTTTTATGTAACCCAACATTTTTTATTTGCTAATTCATGTAAGCTATTCCATTTATTTGTTGTTGCTGTTGATTTTATCATAATATCTTTTTATGAAGGAGTTTTATTCATAGGAAATTAATTAATTGAGGTGTTAGGTCCATTTGTAAATGGAGATAGGTGCCACGAAGTGAGATTTGGAAAGAAAGAGGGAAGAATGTAACGGACCCGCTACTTTGAGTTAGAAATATTGTCATCCAGATAACCCACTTTCCCCAAGTGTCACCCCTTGATCTGGGTATATCCTGTATGGACCTGTGTGATTGAGCGTCTTCCTAACTGTCACCACCTGACCTCATACACACATGTGCTCTGTGCTCAGGGTACACTGACTTGTTTAACAATTGACATTCTTCAAGCAGCGCTTGCTTCTTCCCAGGTTCTTTTCTGTGTCTAGAATGTTCTTCCATATTCTCTTCCCTTAGCTAATACCTGCATATCCTTCAGAATGCAGCTTAGCTCCTACCCAGGGGATGAAGATAATCCTAACAAACTGACTCCAGAGACAGGGGAACCTCCAAGCAACCAGGGCTCCTAGTGTGATGCGTAATCTGTGGTTCCCGATAGAAGCCCCATTTCCAAAGCAGCTCAGCAGCTGTTCCTCAAAGTGTTTGTCACCATAACACAGCATCCTTTCCTTCCTAGTTACCCCTCTGGAGTCTTTTGTCCTCTCAGATAACCACAGAGACTTCATTACTCACACTAATTCTCACCACAATCTCTAGCAGAGAGCACAGCTGGGCCCTCTAGTGGCCACAGGAGCACTTCATTGCTCTTTAAAGGAAGTTGGTGAGTTCTCCAACTGCAGCGTGCATGGGATCACCGAGAGGGCTTGTTGAAACACCGATTGCAGGGCTCACCCTCTGATTCAGCAGGTC